>NC_080095.1:23538065-24738065 GCF_950005125.1 Chionomys nivalis | reverse complement strand
GGGGAAGCCGATTTCACCATCCTCCTGAAGTGGACTAACGCAGCATCTGTAGGATAATGCTAGCTCAGGGTCAAGAGCAATGCCAACGTGCAGGAGAGCTGGGCCACTGGGGTCAATCAAATCTGGGCAGAAGCAATGATCCAGCTGCTCATTTGCTTTGCAAACTCAGACCTCTGTGTCACATGGGTTAACTGATTCTAATCACATTTACTTCTCAGGACTGTCGTACAGATAAAATGGCCCCTGTTTGTAAATATCCACGTGTCCCCAAGAAGGTGAACTCCACTGTTGCTACCTTTGAAGTCTGAAGTGGGGGACAATAGTCACAACTTTCTTCACCCAAGAGTTTGGGAACACTGACTAGATAAGTCACGGAAGACTTCTTTACAAACTGTTGGGTGCTGTGCACTCCTGGGGGGATCCTAGGATGGCTCAAGTGGACAGAGGGGAAGAAACAATCTGATCATGGAAATTCGCAGTGAGCCTCCTAGTGGGCTGAGTCTGGGAAACAGGAAGACCTGGGATCTGCATGGGTTGGGGGTAGGGAGTGTTGTGCACAGGCCATGAACTTGAGAGTCAGTTTACCTGAGGCAAAGGCCTGTCCTGCCTCTCTGCTTTGTGTTCTTGGACCAATACCGTAAGGTGAGGTCTCATGTTGGTGGTGGTAATGTGGACTGCGGGCAGTTGCTGGGACTGAATGACTTAAAGCCTGGGAAGGCTTGACTCAAACATAGAATGCAGTAGGTACCTGTAAATGCAGATGGCCCAGCCGTTCCCATCTCATTCTCCCATCCATCCCCAGGATTCAAGGTCTCTTTCTTCAGCTCACCTTGTCCCATCCTTGGTTTTTACAGCGTGTGAAGGGTGTTGATAGCAAGGTGATGGGAGCAGTGGCAGATTGGTGTCAGCTGAGCCTTGTGCAGGTCATTACGGCACTAACCATTCCACAGGCAGGATACTGACAAGCATAGCCAGCTCTGCCATGTGTGGAGCCTATCCTTGTCTGTCTTCTGTTGTCTCCCTTGCTCTGCCTTCTACGCCTGTGTGAGTGCCCAGAGCTGGGGTAGGACACAAAGGACAGAAAGCGATGGGTGCTTAGGCCAGCCTGGAAGCCTACCCTAATCTTTACTCTCTTTCAGCTCTTCTTTCTTCTACTATGACCCCTTGTCCCATGCTTTCCTCGGATGGTGGCCCTGGAAGGCTCCTCAGAACACTGGGGCAGGGGCAAGACTTCCCTACGCAGATCAGAGCATTAGGCAACTGTATTCACCCCTTTCTCACGCTCCCCTGGACGTGGCTTCTCCACAGTTAAGTTGCAAGGCAGACTGAAGGAACTGCTGCTGGGGGAGACAGAGTGGAGGGGGGCGGGGAGCTGAGATTGCATCTTCAGGTGAAAGGACACCCAGTCCCTGAGCTCAGGGTGTGGGGAAGGCCCTGGTGGCTGCTGGGAGCACAGCCAGTACTTTACGGGAGTGCCAAACAAAGAGAAGGAACATGGAATTTGCTACGGGCTCTTCACTAAGCTGTCCGTTTGACCTCATAACTAGTGCTCAGCGTTCTGGGCCCCTGGTTCTGCTTGGGTCAGATAGAAACAGCTGCTTTCTCCTACAATGATCAAACCAACTGAAGCTTGGAGACTCCTCTATCTATAATCCCTGTGCTCTTACAGAGGTTTTAAAAACAATGACAACCTTATTTGCCATATGTTTGTACATAGTTAAATTATACAGTCCAGTGAGATCTCGCATGCAGGTGTAACTGCGCAGCCATAGCCACAATCAAAACATGTTTGTTTGCCTACTTGGCTTTGTTTTGCTGTTGCTATTTTAGTTTTTGTTCTGAGACAAGGTGCTGTTATGTAGCCCAAGTTGGCCTTAAAATTCCAATCCCCCTAGCTAGCCTCCTAAGTACTGGGATCACAGACACCCTCCTGCTTCTTATTGCCAAACATTGACCTATTATAAGGGAAAGCTGTAACTTATTTTCCCACTTATCTGCTGGTAGATAATTTGATTTGTCTACACTTTGGTTTTGTTTGGTTTGTTTGCTTGAGACAAGCATGTAGCCCAGGCCAGCCTTGAATCTTTCTGATCCTTCCACCTCCACCTCCCAAGTGCCAAGATTACCAGTGTGCATACCATGTCCAGTACATCCATTCGGAAGGGGCAAGTGTTAACCAATGAAGTGCCTATCAGCATTTATGTATAATTTTTGAACGCTTTCATCCACCTTGGGCAAATATCTAGGCACATATATATATATATATATATATATATATATATATATATATATATATAGAGAGAGAGAGAGAGGCATAAGAAGGTATATGCTTAATTCTTAAAAATGATTTATTTTGCATGTATATTGTGCTTATGTTTGTATGTGTAATCCCATGTGTCTTAATTCTTAAGTGCATGTGTGTGTGTGTGTGTGTGTGTGTGTGTGTGTGTGTTTTAGGCTGCAACATGAACCCTACTCATAGCAACTCCTGGGCCCCACACCTCTCCCCCTCCACCTGTCCTTAGCTGGAATGCAGGGTAGGGCTCAGAGAGTCCTAGAGTTCTCTGTATGTGCTCTCGTTCTCACTTCTTGCTATGAGAAAACTATAGGGGACAGGTGACCTCCCAAGGACCTTTCCAGGCCTGTGACTCCAGGAAAATGGACTCGAGGCTCAGGTTTCCTTCTGTATTAAATGCCCTTAACCTCTCATTGTCACTGTCCCCGGTTGACTTTAGTATGTGCTACTTATTAGTGTTCATTATCTCAGGAGCAGGGTGCCAGGATCAGTGTTCCGAGATTCCTATCTCACCACTGGACTTGAACCATGTGTGCTAGAGCTGAGGGGAAGGAGCATTTGACTTCTTCTGGCCTCCCTCATTAAGGGTGACAACAGCTGAAGCCTTTTGGGGTTATCCAAGGTGGCAGGCTCCCCAGTTCTAAGGCTAACCCAGTAGGCTTTGTTGTCCCAAGGTTCCTACTTTGGGGAGGAACATCTGCATGACCTATCTGAAGAAGCACTGAAACAGAATTTCTCTATGCAGACCTGGCTGTCCTGTAACTATGTGGACAAGGCTGGCCTTGAACTTAGAGATCTTTTTGCCTCTGTCTCCCAAGTGCTAGGATTAAAGACGTGTGCCACTACCGCCCAGCTATGATGTGGGAATCTTTTTTAATGGGAGTTTCTTTATCAATTTTACTTACATGTTTGTGTCTGTGCCTGTGTGAGTTTATGAGCACTGTATTTGTGAAGGAACCCATGGGGGTCAGAAAGGGAACTAGAACCCCTAGAACCAGAACTACAGAAGAAGAACCAGTGTCTTTGCCAAGAGTAGTAAGTGCTGTCTCTGCTCTCTCTCTCTCTCTCTTGAAGTAGATCTCTCTGTTTAGTTCTGACTTTCCTGTAGACCAGGCTGACCTGGACCTTACAGAGATCTTCCTGCCTCTGCCTCCAAGTGTTGGGATTAAAGGCGTGCACCACCATACCCAGGCCCAATAAACTCTTTTAACTGCTGAGCCATCTCTTAAATTGCCCAGATTTTCTGTCTTATTGTGGAGAGCTTAGGAAGAGGACTTGTGGAGATGTGGGAAGTGGGACCAGGGAACCAGAGAGAGGAATCTGGAGATCCTTTCCATTTTAAATCTTTTCCAATGCTTCATTCATTCATGTATGAATGGATCAATCAGTCATTCTAACTAATTAGAGGCAGCGTCTCACTATGCAGCTCAAGATGGAGTCAAACTCATGATCCTCCTTCCTCAGCATTACAGGTGCAAAATTACGTACCTAGCTGTTTTTCCCATCTTAAAGAGAAAGAATGCAATGGCCTGAATTGACTTGTCAAAAGTCATCTAGCTAGTATGAGGTAGAGCTGGGACAATGTTTATTAAATGATGCAAAAAAGATGCTAATACAACCAGATATGGTGGCACATGCTTGTAATCCCTGCACTTGGAAACTAAAGCGGGAAGGTCTTGAGTTCAAAGCCAACCTTTTAATTCTGAGTACCATATCAGAGACCAGTGGGACAAACATGCTGTCATCTCTCACTCGTGTTAAATGAACAAGTTGATACTTCTCACTCATCTTTTACTTGTTCAGTTGCCCTTGTTGACATGGAAAGACTCTGTCACAACGACAGCAACAACCTACAGAGCCACAGTACCATGGCATTCACATAGAAATGGACTCACAGACAAACAGAATAACACAGAGAACTCAGGAAGAAACCTATATGCCCACACACATCTGCTCGAGAACAAAACATCCTCTTTAACAAACAGTGCTGGGAAGATTGGGCACCCACGTGTAGAAGACTGAAATTAGAACCCTACCTCTCGCTCTGTACAAAAACCCAATTCAAACGGATAAAAAATATTAATGAAAGTCTGAAAGTTTTGACTACTGGAATGAACACAGGAGAAGGGGGCAGGGTGGCACACACCTGTAATTTCAGCATTTGAGGTAGAAGTATGATTTCAGCATTTGAGGTAGAAGTATGAGAATCAGGAGTTAAAGGCTGCTTTCTGCTGTACAGCAAGTCTGGGGTCAGCCTGGGTAACATGGGGCCCAATCTCTCAAGAGTGCCAATGATTTTCCTGTAGAGAAAGCAGGGTCTTTAGATCATAAAAGCATTGCTGTAAGGAGTGTCATGAGGAGAGAGGATCCCTCTAGGTTTCTGTTTCTCAGAGGCGAACAATAACCAACTCTTGGGAATTTTGTAAAGCTTCGCAAATTGTTTTCAGAAAAAGGCATAGTCCTAATTATTCTGTAATGGTTATTTATTTGTTTAAAGTTTAAGCTATTAGAAGAACATAGCGTCTTAACACTACAATCCTACCATCCCTCCAATTTGTTAGCTAAGTCCCAACTAAAGCCTGGCGTTCCCGGCAGGACCAGTGTTTCAGCACCGAGGACAGCGATATCCGTGTCCACTACTGGGCTTGGTGCCGCAACCTCCAAAGTAAACCTGCGATGTGTCCTGGGGTTTTTCACCTCAAAGCACAGTCACAACGCCTTCCTGTGGATCCCCTGAAGAGCCCCCATTAGAGGATTTTGATTGGCTACAGAAGCCCATAATCTAGCTTTATCACCCTAGACGGCACTGTGTACTCCAGAGGGTGATGCTGCCAGGGAAGCTGTGGGCTTAATAAAGACTGGGAAGTCGGGAGGAGGCCGGACAGAGGGAAGATTCCTGCAGCCTCTAAGCTTTCCCAGGTTTGTCTTGCTAGCCTGCTTTCTGTGCTTTCTATGGTTATGAACCAACTTCAGGGTTCAGGGTTTGGGATATAAGGCACTTCCGTTTGCCACACCCACCCAGGTTGCTGGGCGCACAGCACCCACCCGTTGAAGAGACCTTTATTAGAGGAAAGCAAACATTTAACCAAGAAAAAAAAAAAAAAAACTCTTAATTGGAGGCCTCCAGGGTTGTTTGCAAAGGCAGATGGGAGAAGATCTAATGAAACCACCTCACACGGTCCTTGGTGCGCACCTCACAGATAAAGCCTCATTGCCAGGCAACAGAGTTTTTCCATCCAGAGGCCTGATAAGAGACTTGGTGAGGCTGTGTGTTTGAAAAATATGATTTTGTAAGCAGGTCCCAGAGTGTGCTGATTCTGCTCAATGCCAGAGTCTGCCATCAGATAAGCAGCTGCCACGTTCCCTGGGGTATTGGCAGGGTTGTTCCTCCCAGGACCTCTGACAGGGCCTGTCAGCATGAAGACACCCTGAGCCACAGTCAGGGAGAGGCCCAGCATTACCTAGGATCAGAGGCTCCTCAAAGGACTTCACTAGTCACCAAGGGCAACTGGCCCGATGAGGGTGGAAGGATGTCAGGGCTGCAGAAACTAGCTATATCCATGTAATACCACGGCCCCTGGTGCCTTCTGCTGCCACTCTTCTGATGACTTCTTTCCCTCAGACTAAAAACCAAAGTCCATACAGAGGCCCAGGCATTTCCACAGGACCCTCACTCAGCACCATCTCCCCTCTGGCACCAGCTGCTAGGCTTGCTTCCTTCTGGTTACGTTGGCTTTGTTTTTCTCTACCTCACCCCTTCTGGCTATAGGGATACCCCTGGGCTTTCACACGAGCTGCCCATTCTCCCTAGAATGTTTCCCACCTGTTATATATACATCTCTCTCTTTCTCAGTTCCTCCCAGGCCTCATTCAAGCTGCCACCATCAGGAAGCCTGCCCATCTCACTGCCTGTTACTCCAAGACTCCTTACCCTACTCAGAGGGTCCTTGCCGTACTCAGAGGGTCCTCACCTTACTCAGAGGGTCCTCGCTCTCCTTTTTGCCATAGCCACCGCAGCCTTCTAACTTCCTGTCTAATGTGCTCTGTTGTTACGGCTCATTGCTTGTTGTCTGTCTCTCAGTTTAGCTAAGCTCCAAGAAAGCAGAGTTCTGATCTTCCTTCCTCGTTGGTATATTCCAGGCATGGGGCATAGAGCACACAGTAGCTGCTCAAGGAGTGTTTGACAAACAATGAAATGTATCTTTGGCTCAGTTACAAGTGACCCTAGTGGAACTAATGAAAAAGAGTTCATGTTCCCCAGCACCCACATGGTAGTTCACAACTGTAACTCCAGGATCTAACACCCTCACACAGACACACATAGAGACAAGACCCCAATGCTGTGGATTATGCTTATTGTTAATAAAACCCTGATTGGCTGGTAGCCAGGCAAAAAGTATATGTGAGGTGACCAGAATGAGGATGCTGGGGGAAGAGGGGCGGAGTCAGGAGAGACAGCAGCCAGGGGCCCAGGAAGCAAGACATACTAGAATTCTGACAGGTAAAGCCATAGGCCACACGGCAATACATAGATAAATAGAAATGGGTTAATTTAAATGTAAGAGTTAGCCGGTAACAAGCCTGCCTATTGCCAAACATCTATAATTAATAAGAACCTCTGTATGGTAATTTGAAAGTGGCCTCTAGGATGGGAAAACTCCGCCTACACACCAATAAAATAAAAATAAATTAATTTTATAAAAAAAATTAAAAGAGTCCTGCCAGGCCACTGAGCCTCTGGGAGACCACTGGCAGCACCTCACACTCCAGCAACATCACCCGATATCTCAGGAAGGAGCAGCCTTGTCCACACAGGGAGATCCAAGGACTTGGCTTTCCTCCTACCCCACTGTGGATATGCTGTGTGACTCAAGCCACGGGACTGTCCACTTCTGAGTCTTAATTTGCTCTTCTGGGGCATGAGATTAGTTTCTGCTCTCTTTGTCTAAAAGCAGCAGACAAATTTTGCACCCAAAATATCCAGGTTTTGGGAACATATAGGAAGAGGTGAGGCTGGTTGGAGGTAGAGGTGTCCCTGGGCTACTGGACTAGGATGGATCACTTCTGTTTTAGCTTGACGGTGAAAACTGCCCCTCAATCTGCCTCATTTGCCTGAGAGCTACGAACTCAGGACCCAGCCATGTGTGGACTGAATCTTCAGTCCATACATTGAACATGGGTGAAGCCACAGAGAGGGGCTCTCAGCACTGTGAAAGCAGTGACCACTGACCACTATCAAATAACAAATAAATACACACAGTGACAGGATGTGAGGCACAAAACTGGCTTGCTACAAAGAGAGGCCTCCCTCACTCAGGCAGGGGTCAGGAGGCGTCAGTGGGAAGTTCTGAAACGTGAATGTGCCTCCAGTCGGCGAAATCAAGAGAAAAGTACCTAAGCAGAGGAGAACTCAGCAGCCTGGAGAGAGAGGTACAGGAACCTCGATGAATGGGGAGGAATGTGCGGTTCAGAGAAAGGAGTGGCTTGCCCACGGATACACAGCAGATTGACAGGTGGAGGTTCAGAGGGGTCCCCTTCTGAAGCCGGGTACTCTTCACTGCCACTAGCTAGGGGCAGAGTGGAGGCGGCCAGAGGTGAGCCTGGAGGCGGGGCGGGACCCAAAGGTAGGGAAGGGACTTAGGGGGCGGTCCTATGACGTAATTTCCTGTGTGTGTGTGTGTGTGTGTGTGTGTGTATGCGCGGGCGCGTGCGTACGTGCGTGCGTGTGTGGTGTGTATAAAAGAGAGGCATATAGCGTTGCTGCTGCTACTGCTGCTGCCACCACCGCCGCTGCTACCGCAGTCATTCCGCTGGGGCAAGAGCTCGAGATGACAGACCATAGACCCACTTCTGCCATCCTCCTGCCGCAGTTCATCCACCCGACCCGCACCACTCGACTCGCCATGCGCTATGCCGCGGTTCTGGCGCTTCTGCTGTGCTCGGGACAAGGTGAGCTGCTTTAGGCTCGGTAGCAGGGTCCCCTCTCCTGCCCCAGGTCCTTTGCGGCGCCCGACGGTTCAGTACCATGGACAACACCCGGTCAGGAAGCAGGTTAGCTCTAACCGCTGGTAGTGTGGCCTCCGATCTCCCACCACACCCGTATGGACTGTGGGGACTGTGGAGTCTGACCCAACCGAGCGGGGCAGCTCCCCCTACCCATCCACCTCTACATCACCCACCAGTGTGGGGCTCTGCGCCGACCAAGGTCACTGGGGGAGATAAAGAACTGCCGCTACCTCCCCAATCCTCCCTCCCTTCCACCCTTCAGTCTGCCCTTGATCTCTTCCCCCACCCCAGATCTTTGCCACCACCTCTGGGGTTTCTCCCCTTGCATGCCTCTGTTCTTACCTACCCCGTCCCACTATATGGTTGGTCTTGTTCAGAGTAAACTTGATTTCAGCTCTGCATGCACCCTCCTCTGGTGGGGAAGGGTTGAGGTTCTTTAGTGCAGCCTCTGAGGGCCACCCCGTGGGGCGGCAGGGAAGGGAAACAGGAATCAGTGCTGGTGACTTATTTGGGTTTGGGGCATCGGTGTAAGGGAGAGTATTGGGAGAGCAAGTGCAAGTGCCCCCGCCCCCCGCCCCAATAGGGAAGAACAGGGCTTTCCTTGGTGTGGAGAAATAACCCATTAGCAGTCTCTCACTCTCTATCTCTCTGTCTTCCTCTTTCCAGTCTTTGCCCTCCCTGTGAACAGCCCCATGACAAAAGGGGACACTAAGGTAAGAAGGAACGTTGGGGTACCTTGGGAGAGGGAGGATGCCCTGTGGGCACCTCCTGGCCAGTCCTTGGGCAGCTGCAGGAGGGAGGCTGGCATAGAGCCAAAGGCAGCACTGCAGCAGCTGAGCTGGGGACAGCTTATACAAGAAGACATCAAAGATCTCTGCTTGTCCTGCTGCAGTGACTTCCCAAGGGGCCCACATCTCACCTGCTGAGACCTGGGACCAGGGACACCAGTCTGAGCCAGGACCATAGCTTCTCCTGTCCTAGGTGTCCACAGACCTGCCTGGCTCTGCCCTCACCTTGTCACTCAGACTCCCTGCTCTGCCTCCCGCTTCTGCCTCCTGCCTCTGCCCAGGGACTCGTCTGGCAGTGAGAAACAAGCCATACCAAATCTTTGGACCGCGTCCTCATCAGAACCAGGGCTGTTCTCCCAGGATCTGGAGGTCTCCATCTGGGCATCAGAGAATTCTGTTCTCCGTGGTCTGAGGGCCGTCTTCTGTGAGAGGCCACAGCTAAAAGCCAAAGGCATCCAAGAGCTCACTGTTTGTTTGTTCAGTTGTATTTTCTTGTTTATTTGTTGGTAACTGTACACAGGCCGGCGTTTAACTTTCTACCATCATTTTAGCTGTGCAACCTCGGAAAATCCAGCTTCTGTAAGTGTCTCGATTCATGGGTGAAGCCACAGGAACCTCGTAGGCCCTCAGTGATTTTCCTAGAGCCTTCCTTCTTATCTCATCATCATTCTTTTTATGTTCTCTTCCTTCTCCTTTCCTTCCTTCCTTCTTTCTTTCTTTCCTTCCTTCCTTCCTTTCTTTTGAAAGGGTCTCTTTTGACAGTAGCCCTGGCTGTCCTGAAACTCATTATGCAGACCAGGTTGGCCTCAGACTAAAAGAGATCTGCCTACCTCTGCCTCCTGAGGGCTGGGATTAAAGATATGCACCACAACGCCCTGCTTCCCAGTATTCTTGAGAACCCTACCCAACTCCTGTCTCTTGGTGTCTGCCCTCAAAAGCTGGTGGTTTCCTGGTGTTCTCTATGCAAATTCTGGTGTTGGGGAGAAAGCGCACATGCTCCTAGGGGCTGCTTGCCAGATCTGCTCCCACCACCACAGCTTGGTAGCTGGAGTCAGAGGTGCCAGCAGCTAGGGATGACCTGTGTGTTCGCTCGGAGGTTGTTATGACTACACGCTCTGACAGCCTTTGCCGACTTGCTATCTTGGAACCATGGGTTGGATGTCTCCACATCCCATAGACACAGCCTCCCACACCTTCGCTCCCTGCCAGTGTTGCCTGACGCATGTCTGGCACCTCCTGCTCCTCCACCCAGCTGCAGGCTATGGAAACAGGTCTGATGTGGTTCTCTCCCCAAGCGTGTGTGGCACTTCCCACGTGATGAAGTGTTTTCCACTAGGTCGGCATTCTCATCCCTGCTTTACATATGGGGAAACCAAAGCTCAGGGAGACTTAGTCACTTGCTCCAGATCACACAGCTAGCATTCCACATGCGGTGCACACCATCTTCAGAGACCAGCTATCTGCCATGGGCTTCTCTACCTGCTGTGCCTCATACAACGTTCAGAGACATCCATGTCTTGGGCTGGAATGAGCATTGAGATGTAACTAGTCGGCATCCCACATCCAGCCAAGGTTTCTTTTCCCCATGGAACAATGTGGAGTCACATAGTGTGGCTGCAGAATGAGATATGGCCCTGTTTGTAGCAAGTCTGAGCCCGGGTAGAATTGTGTTCTCCATTGGACAGCCTAGAGGACATCTTGGAGGAGCTGATCCTTTGGACCCTGCTGAACCCCCAGAGGTCCTCTTAGGTCTCAGAGGCAGCACTGTCCTTAGAGAACTACCCAAAGAGGGAGAAGATGGCAGATATATACTCCCCTTCCTCCCTCAGCAGTGGTCCCCTGGAGGCACATGCTGGCATGTCCATGTGATTGGTTTGGCTCAAATGTGTGTGTGTGTGTTCTGTTTCTACGGCTCTACTAGTTAAGGAAGCAGAGGTGAGCCCCAGGGCCTCTTGCAGATAACATAAATGTTCTTCTTCTGCCCTCCTGGGAAAGCTGCCCTGGGACCTCAGGGACTAAGCTGCATGTTTGTACCAGCCACAGCCTGCCTTGCTGTCTCCCAGGTGATGAAATGTGTCGTGGAGGTCATCTCTGATTCGCTGTCCAAACCCAGCCCCATGCCTGTCAGCTCTGAGTGTCTGGAGATCCTCCAAGGAGGTAGGAGCCAGAGGCTGGAGGAGGGACTGGGAGGCCAGGATGCGGGTGGGTGTCTCTTGACAAGATTAATCATCTCATCCAGCAGTCGTTGCCCCAGTGCCCTGGTCTGTGCTGGCATCTGGGGAGCACACATGAGGAGGTGACAGCTCCTGGGACTGATCCTGATGCATGTAGATTTTCAGAGGGAACGGATGGCAGCTGACCAGAAGCCTGGGCAGAATGAAGGGGCTGGAACAGCAGCCTACAGACTGGGCACCCTGTGGACCAGAGTTCTGTGGGCTGTATTCCCAGTGTTTGGACTCCTACTGACATCAGTAGCCCATTCTCTGGATCTGGGATAGAGGGTATTATGTGGGCCTGTGAAGGACCACGTCTTTCCAAGCTGACAATCCAGTTTGTCTAACACATGACAGCACTGGTGATGGACAGGTAGAAAATGAAGAAGGATGTCAGGAGGAGCAGGCAGGGCAGGCAACACGGAAGTAAGTGGGAAGAATTTACATGCTCAGTGGAGCCTGAAGTCCACAGCTCCTTCAGTGGGGGCTGGGCGTAGAGTCAGCAGGTGATCTTTCTGCTGCAGTAGGGAGGTGACTGACATCTTGGATATGGGGAATTCCCAAAGTGTTCTACAAAGATGCAGGCTTGCCACTGCCTCCTGGTGCCGAGTTTCCAGAATAAATGATTGAGCTCGCTGAAAGCGCCCACGCTAATCTCTCGGGGTTGTCCTCTGGAAGCCACCGGTAACTGTGCCCTCTCCCTGCAGATGAGAGGGTCCTCTCCATCCTGCGACACCAGAATTTGCTGAAGGAACTCCAAGACCTGGCTCTCCAAGGTATTTCAGCACCACATACAGTTCTGGGGGGAAAGCCAGCCACAGAGCAGGAGAGAATGCGGGTGGAGGCTGAGCATGCTCGGTTGCTCAGTGCCAGAGCAGAAAGGTCGGGTACTTCATGCTACGTGACTCTATGGTCCAGACTGCTAAAGAGATCAAGGCTCAGAGAGGCTGAGTGATTTCCCCAAGGCCACACAGTGAGTACACCTTGTTCAGAGTAGACACGATTCTGCTGACACTCCTTGGCCTCTGGAGGGCTGTCATCCAGGAAGGCCTCGAGGATTCTTCTCTGTGGACCCAGAAGTGAGCACATACAGAGAAAGCTCTCGCTTCCTTGTGATTCTTTTCTTCGTGGATGATGGGGGAGGCAAAGTCTTGCTTGTCCCTAAACACAGACCAGTGTGTCTTAGACTGGGAGGTGACTTTTCCCAAGAGACTAAGAAAATCCAGGTGCTTTTCAGACAGGGTTCGAGGCTGAGGGCTCACAGCATTGAGGGTGTACAAGCTGGCCAGGACAGAGAGCTAAGCTCTTGTTAGAGCACCATCCCCAGTCACTTCCTGGTTCGAGGGAGGGTGAAGCACTGCCCTGGAGACCTGGAGGGGCCTGGGCTCCAGCTCTGCTTCTGCCCCAGCTGCCTTCTGAGGAAAGTAGCCAGGCTTGTGAGATACGCCCTCAGTGCCTTGTACACGAATCTGTCATCTCTGCCCAACTCAAACCAAGGCCACCCTGGGATCTTTGGGGCAGTGAGAGCTGTGTGTGAAAATGGAGAGAGAGGGGGCTGGAGAGATGGCTCAGAGGTTAAGAGCATTGCCTGCTCTTCCAAAGGTCCTGAGTTCAATTCCCAGCAACCACATGGTGGCTCACAACCATCTGTAATGGGGTCTGGTGCTCTCTTCTGGCCTGCAGGCATACACACAGACAGAATATTGTATACGTAATAAATAAATAAATATTAAAAAAAAAAGAAAGAAAATGGAGAGAGAGTTGGGTGAAAAGCAAGCAAAAATTAGCCCTAGTACCAGTAGTTTTGGAGCCTGTCCTGGAACTAGCTCTTGTACACCAAGCTGGCCTTGAACTCACAGAGATCCGCCTGTCTCTGCCTCCCAAGTGCTGGAATTAAAGGTGTGCACCACCACCACTGGTGGCTGGCGCTGGGGTAGTTATGATCAGTTTTGTCTGTCCTGTCTTTGTTTTTGTTTTGAAACAGGGTCTCACTCTGTAGCTAACACTGCCTCAGCCTTTGGAATGCTGGGATTGCAGGCATGTGCCACACACTCACTGTACCAGGTCCATGCGCAGGGCACTACCCGTTCCTCAGGAAGTAGCCAGGGTTAAAGTAGGGCTGGAGGTTAGGTGTTCCAGGTCTCCAGGGTGATGCTTTTAAACAAAACATTAGATATTTTAATGATAATTTTAAGATTAAATATTGGATGGATATTTCATTTAAAAATTATTTCAATAGAGACTGTTAGAGAGGAATGCACATTACTTTATACCCTTACACATATGTATCTAATAATACACAGTATCTATAGTGCACACTGGGTTGTTGTTTTCCATTATGAAGGCACTGGGTGTGTCTTCAACCATCATGACCATCCCTCCATTCCCTCCTGGGTTCTGTATAATATTCTTGCCCAGGGACCTCTGCCTTAACATCTACTACAAGTCTGTTTATAAATGAGCATCTGACCTCGAGGGGCCCCTGTTGCTCAAGGTCACAAAACCATGGGCATGGCCAGGGGAGGCCTGGAGCCCACTGCAGCTGAGTCGGACAAGCTTCCTAGCCTTCACTGACTGCACAGCTGCAGAGCTATGTCTTGACGCAGACACTGCTGCAGGATACTCAGCAAGGCAGCAGCAGCAGCAACAGGGGCTATATAGGCAAAGGGACTCTGGGCTTCGAGGTGGGTACAGCCCTGGGCTCAAAGATAGGCACAGACTTGGGGTTCCAGAGCTGGAGTTTCTTGAGGGACCCAGGGCTGCTGTCGTGTCATAGGTCCTGAGGGTTTCTCGTTGCTCTCCTGTTGGAATAGACATGCTTCTATTCCATTTGGGCCCTTATTGCTCTCAAAGGTACAAGAAGAGCTTCCTCTCCTTCCCCATTGGGGACACTGAGTCAGAGAGATGGTGTAGCCTGATGGGCCCCAGCTGAGAACCTGTACCCTCAGCTTCTCTCTAAGGACACAGGATGTTCACAGGGTTGAAGTAGGCCTACAGAGTCATAGACAGATATGTCAGGGCCTGGCCACATGGGACCTTCCCTTGTCCCCTCCTACCAGGTGCCAAGGAGCGGGCCCAGCAGCAGCCGAAGCAAGAGGAGCAACAGCAGCAACACAGCAGCTTCGAGGATGAGCTCTCAGAAATGTTCGAGAACCAGAGCCCTGAGGCCAAGCATGGAGGTCAGTGTGGCCAGCTGGGAGAGGAGGGGTCGCAAGAACAGTGGTCCCCAGGGGGCACTGCTTCTTCAGAGCAGGAAGGCAGCTATTGCTCCCTTCCCTTTACAGGTCGGAAACCAAGGCCTGGAAGGTTAAGTCCCTTGCACAGGGTTCATACTGTAACGGAATTTGAACCTGGCTCTTTCTTATCCAAAGCCCCCGACTTGGCCCCACGCCAGTCCCCTGCTCCAGAGGCAGCAGTAACCCTGGGCCAACCTCATGGCCCCTGCCACAAAGGCCCTGTCTCCTGCTCCTGTCCTCCTGGGAGTAGGTACCACCTTAGGTGAAGGTGTGCAAAGGAGGGTCCAGAGGAGTGGGTTCAAAATACAAAATGACCCGGGTCATCGACCCGGAAGTAAAAAGGTCATCCTTGGGCAGTGTCAATCAGCTTCCCACCCTGGAAGTGCAACAAACTGCAGAGCTGGGATTTTTGTGTCCAAAGCAGACAGAAAGGCCAATTCCCAGCAGCTGGTCTATGGTCATCCTCTGGGCCAACTATGGACACATACAGGTGTGTCAGGCACCCCGCATCAACTGCACTATCACCCTGGTGGCTGCTTGTCATGGTGCGCAGACTCCCACATACTGCTCCCGTGGGAACAGGCATCAAGATTACTGTGGTGCTGTGAAAAGGGGAATAGTGTCGTGTGTGTGTGTGTGTGTGTGTATGCATGCGTGTATGTGTGTGTATGCATGCGTGTGTGTACGATCGCGTGCGTGCACACACAGCTGAAAGCTTTAATGCGGAGACCCCGAGCTTGGCGTTTGGAGGAATAAGCAAGGTGGGCCTCCAGAGTCCAAGCAATGACAGGTGTCCTGGCTTTCTGAAGATCGTTTTGAGTTCTGTGGACTGGGCGCCCTGAAGCCCTGGTGACAGTAGCATGTGCCTGGTGGTGCTCTGTTCAGCAGCCGCCACTCCAAAAACAGGGGGGACTGTTACTCTTAAAAGCCTGTCTTTAGCTGGGCAGTGGTGGCGCACACCCAGCACTAGGGAGGCAGAGGCAGGCGGATCTCTGGGAGTTCGAGGCCAGCCTGGTCTACAAGAGCTAGTTCCAGGACAGGCACCAAAGCTACAGAGAAACCCTGTCTCGAAAACAAACAAACAAACAAACAAAAAGCCTGTCTTTAAGAAAACACCTTCCAGTGGAGCCAGGACTGGTCACACAGCGCTCAGGATGTGCAGGGATAGCCTTGAACACAGACAGGTTAAATTATTCGCCCAGATCACGCTGCAGTCCAGCTGCTGCCCTAGTTCACAGTTCAGGGTTTTACCTTCTGGCGTCATTTTAAATTATGTTAATTTTGATTTGGGGGTTCCATTTTTGCTTTCAAAATTACAATCCTGTTTAGAAAAGCAGAATTAAAGCAGCCCAATTCAACTGACCTCAGAACAAGCTTCAAATTAAATATAAAATATGAAAGAGTGACCCCAATCTTTCTTATAGGGTAGGCTTCCTGGAAGCCAAGACATCTGACGGCAGGCTTGAACTTGGCCTTGGGAGTCCCTGACGGCAGCTGGATCCTCAGCTTGACTCTGTCCTTCTGTGTTCACAGACGCTACAGCAGAAACTCCGTCTACCGAAGCCGTGGAGAAGAGAGAGGACTCTTACGAGGGGCAACAGGGTGGCTCTGAGGGACCCAGGACTCAGGCTGTCCCAGAGCCCAGGCAGAAGTCCTCTGTGGTGGAGAACAGTCAGACTTCTGAGGAGGACACAGCCACCAACACCCAGCCACCGGCCAGCCTCCCCAACCAGGAGCACAGGGACCTGCAGGCCACGGGGGACAGCGAGACAGGCCCGAGTGTCCGGCAACAAGCCATAAATGCCAAACAGGAGGAGGAAGAGCACAAGGAGGTTAGAGAGAAGGCTGGGCCCGAAGAAGCCCCCACTGCAACATCCAGCTCCCGCTCCCAAACCGAATACCAGGAGATCCAGAAAGATGAGGGTACGTACAGTGACAGGACCTCACTGATGTGTCTGGGAGAGGGGTGGCCTTGTGCCACCTCCATAGCAACCCTGAAAGATGGGTGTCCTCTCCACCGTCCAGGAGAACAGGCTCAGAGAGGTCATATAATTTGCCTAAGGCTACACAGCTAATTGGCAATCAAAGCTATGATTCCAACTGCAGTTTGTCTGACTGCACCTGGGAGGGAGGAGGGGCTTCGGGTAGGTGCTGGGAGAATGTAGGGAAGACAGGGTGAGGTTCAGTGAGGGGTTCCCCCAACTCCCTTCTTTGAGTTTCGGGGGGGGCTTGAGAAGCACAATACAGGGTTGCTCTGTGCTCCGTTGGGGCTGTTATGGGGTTGCTGGCTGGACTCCGAAGGCTGAGCTTGGCCTTGGAGGTGGCTGCACAGAGGATCTGAGGGAGTAACAGCGTCTGGGGAAATGGCAGCTTTTCCTCACTCTTTTTCTGAAGTCCTTGCCACCACCCACTCTAGGTCAGTTGGACTCTCAGGCAGTGGATGGAGCTGGAAAGACCGGGGCTTCTGAAGCTCTGTCACCCCAGGGGGAGCTGGAGCTCTCTCGGCAAGAGGACAACGAGGAAGATGTGATGGCAGGGCCGCCCCAAGGTCTCTTTCCAGGCAGGAAGAGCCAGGAACTAGAGCATAAGCAGGAGGAGGAGGAAGAGGAGCATCTATCCAGAGAATGGGAGGACAAGCGGTGGAGCAGGATGGACCAGCTGGCCAAGGAGCTGACGGCAGAGAAGCGGCTGGAGGGGGAGGATGATCCTGATCGCTCCATGAAGCTCTCCTTCCGGGCCCGGGCCTATGGCTTCAGGGACCCCAGGCCTCAGCTGCGCCGGGGCTGGAGGCCATCTTCCAGAGAAGACAGTGTGGAGGCCCGAGGCGACTTTGAGGAAAAGAAGGAAGAGGAAGGCAGCGCCAACCGCAGAGCAGAGGTTGGTATTGCCAAGGGCAGCTGCGCCCAGCATCCCCTCCCCCACCGAGGGGACATGGTTCCCTTAGATGGGCATGGGATAGAGGACACTTGCTTACAGCAGGTGATCAATAGAGCTACTGGGCCAGGTGGACAGTGGCCTTAGATGTGCCTGAGGGACACAGAGTGGGGATATTGCCTCTGCTGGTGTATGAGCAGGACATGGGAGTAATGGGGAATCAGGCATGTGGATGGAGAGCTTGGCAGGACTGGCCTGGGGCCTCGTAGGGCACCTGTATCCCTGGGAACTGGGAAGGGATGCTAAGGGACAGCCTTGTCGGTGGCCATGTTGTCCCGGTCCCCAGGCAATACGATTGCACCTCCTCCTGGGTTCAAACTCACATATAGCCTACAATAGCATAGCAGGGGCAGGGCTAGCTGGACCTCGGTGAGCAGACAGGGAGGCATGGAGGTGCCAGCGGATGCGGGTTCCACCTGGTCCTGGTTGTGTGACCTTGGGCAGGTCATTGTCCCTCTCTTCCCTCTCTGAATCTCATTAGTTCCCCACTTGTGAAATGGGAGTATGGAGTCTCTCCAGTTCACCTCATTCTCACCAGAACATGACATTCAAACCCTGATCTATACAAAGTCACTTGGGCAGCTGCAAGGGTGGTATGGGGACCCAGGGACGTGACCCCACAGGAGGTGAGAGCTGGGCTTCTCAGCAGGCAGGATGCCTCCTGAGCTAGAGGAGGCTTTTGTGGGACCTGGCTAAGCTAGTGCCGTGGAGGGAGTTGGGATTCTATGGGGAACCTGCTCTTCCCTCAGCCTGGACCTCAAGGATCTTTTCTGCTCACCCAGAAGCCTTCTTTAGGTCCTGCCCATCTTCCAACCGGAGCAGGGTCCTGTTGACATTTGAAAGCAATAGGTTCCTCTTAGGAGTGGGCACTGGTCTGGAGCATCTGTACTTGGAGGTGGGGGAAGGGTAATATGAACTGCTCTGTGCTACTTACCCCTCCTGCCCTGGTCCCAGACAAGATGGGCACTTTTAAGAGCCCTTTACCCACCCATTAAAGCTTCTTACTCATGAACAAAGGGAACCTTTAGTGAAGAAGCAGGGACCCTGGGTGTTATAGACAGGATGAGGTGGAAGGTAGTTTTACTAGAAACTTCAGCAACAAAGAACTCATACTCGCTCCATGGCCTGCTCTCAGATAGAGGGATCTAGAATCCCTATTTCCAGGGTAGCTTCTGTCAGTGTCCTGCAGACTTTGCACTGGAAGTACAGTAAATCTAAGACTTAGAGGCTGAGAGGAGGGTTTCCTGCTTCCCTGACTGTCCTGACCGAAGCGTGGGATATTCCAGGGTTAGGACCAAATGGCAGAGCCCAGCCCTGAGCAGGTCTGTGTTAATGCAGTTCTGACCATTAGTCCAGCAGGTTCAGAGGCTCTAGGAGACAGATCAAGCCAGACTGGCTGCATCTCAGGAGCCAGCACTTATATCCAGACTGACGAAGGGACCCAAAAGGAACCATGTACCCTGAAGGAACAAATTCCTACTGGTCCAGAGTCCCATAGGATGAAATGGGGGTTGAATAAGAGCCCACGAGGGCCTTGGGCATAATGGTCCCCAGAGTATCCCAGCATCATTGGATGGCATCACTGTGCCTGTAATGTGGAGAAATCCCCTGCGGTTCAGACACAAAGCCACTTGTCTGAGACCAGCTGCTAACAAACAGCAGGGCCAGGCTGACCGACTGTGCCGTAGATGATTCCAGCCTGGGCCAGTCCCAAGTGACCCTGTCTGTTCCCTCCTAGGACCAGGAACTAGAGAGCCTGTCAGCCATCGAGGCAGAGCTGGAGAAGGTGGCTCACCAGCTGCAAGCACTGCGGCGGGGCTGAGGCACCGGTTGGTGGGGCCAGCCATGGTTTCAAGGCACCCTGTGACCCTGGTCCCGTGGCTTGAATGCAGCTCCCAGTAGGGGGGCTGCCTCTGGCCACCAGAGAGCCCAGGTTGCCCTCTTGCCCCTCATCCCCTCCTGTTCTCAGCCCCTACCCTGGACACTTCTGCAGGACAGCTCTGACTGTCAACACAGATTCCTTCTCTGAACACAGGCAGCTTTCTAGAAGTTTCTCTTCCACCTTATCCACGGGGCACAACTGCAATAACTTCTGACCTTTGGGTGAAAGTCGAGAACTCCTGACTATACGATATTCCAGATAAAATTTGTTGACAGAATAAACCTGCTTTGGGCTCTTTCCTTTTCTTTGATTTTTTTCTTTCCCTTTCCACTCAGTTGGGTAGAAGGACAGGGTAGTTTCATGGCTGAGTGTGTGTTTTGGAGTACTCCTTTCTGGGCATTTATGGGCAAGCGTCTTTGTATCACTGAGCCTCCGTTTTATCTGTAGATGGAGGTGCTGAACTGCCCAGAATGGGATGTGAGGATGGTCACCACCCCAGGGCGGGGTCCATCACCCTTTGCTCACTTATCTCCCAGTCATGCCTGAGCTGGGCAGTTTCTGCTGAGGTTGTCCTTCTGGGCTGTCATCTAGCTGCCTTGGTGCTGGGCAGAGGTTGACAGGCCCCAGGATAATACCTCTGCCTGGTCACAGGTACCAGGTCAATGCTGGACTCCCCACCATGGCTACTCATGTGTCAGTGACCACAGGCGTGGGACCATGGGGTGTCTAACGCATGGGGCAGGAAGAGTATACTAGAAAATAACAGGTCTTAGGTCCAGTTTTGAGAACAGGGAAACAGAGGCAGGGAAGATGAAATAACACACTGAAGTCACAGATGGAGCTGACACACCAAACTTTTAGGCCTGAGAATTTTGTAGGTCACACAATCATGCTAGGCTGGGATGTGGTGCTGGACCCATGGGTGCCGGCTACTAGGACCAATCATTCAATCACTTATCAAACATGTCTATGCGGCCTGGCATGCCTACACACAAAACTTGGGATGAAACCCTGGCTTCAGAAACTCGATGTCTCACGGGGTAAGTCAGATCCTCCTACAGCCAACGCAGCCTCTGATTATTGGGCTGGCGAGTGGCTCTGCTGGCTTCAGATGGAAATGTTATCTCTTCATGTTCTCCGCCTGTGCACCTCAACTAAAAGCCAGCAAGTGAGGGACTTCCAGGTGGGGATGATGGAGACTGGGCTCGGCCTTAGCGCTCTGTCTAGCAAGAGCATGTGCATTGACCAAGGGGCAGGGACATCACTGCCACCTCAGGCAGAGCCAATTCCAGAGTCCCAGCTGGTATTTGAGAGCCAGGTCCCAAGGGTCCAAACCCTGCCTCAGTCCACCCATATTCAATGTGGTGATATTCTGTTTAATAATTAAACTTGCCTGAAGATCAGAGTGCAGAGCTAAGTCACTAGAGGCCAGGCGGTGTTAGCTCACACCTTTAATCCCAGCACTAGGGAGGTGGAGGCAGGAAGAGAATATAAGGTGGGAGGAGACAGGAGCTCATACGCAGGTTTGATGGAGACAGTTGCAGTCCGAGGACGCAGTCTGAGGACAGGATCATCCTTTTGGTAGAGGTAAAGGTCTCTAGTGGCTGGCTATACTACTTCTCTGGTCTCCCAGCTTTCACCCCCTAATACCTGACTCTGGGTTTTTATTTTCAATACCTATTAGAATTCATGCTACAATTCACTACCTAGAGTGCTTGGCCAGCCTTTCTGACCCTCCCAGAGCCTCAGTTTCCCAGTATGGAATTCAGTTTGTACTGAATTGTGGTAGGGCCTGACTGTGTGAGACAGCACAGACCCCAAATTCCTACAGCAGCGGAGGACATGGTAGGACAGAGGTAGGAGGCGGGAGGTCTTTGCCTAAATGTTTCCAGCGAGCCCTAGCTTCTCTCCGCTTCAGCAACCTGCCCGAGGCAAGGCACATCCCGCATGAGGTCACTGCTGAGAGGTTTTCTTCAGGCTCAGACACCTGCTGACAGTTATGTAATTACACGAACTCCCACTAGGCTACCAGAGACCAAAACCATCCAGCACCAAGACCAAGTGGCAAGAGAACACAGGGACACTTTGTCACCAGAAGACCCCATCCGGATCAAAGATGAGCCCCCTGCATTGTCATTTCCACAGGAAGTAAAGATAGAGGCTGGGCAGGAGCCAGTGCGCAGTGGCTTTGTCCAAGAGCATCTGGCGTGCAGATGTGCACAAGACACAGGGGCGCGGGGGTGGGGGGGGCAAGCAGGAGCCGTCACAAAGCTAGGGCGTGGTCACTACTTAGCTCCACAGGTAGGACAGCACCATAAAAAGCCTGGGTGAGCTGTCTATGCAGGGAGCCTCAGGGAAATGTCACCTCCTATGTCCTGCAGGGGCCCCTCCAAGATGCCAAGTTTCATTAGATCCAGGAAGCAAAGAAAACTCAACTATTTCTGAGAAAGGTACCTCATGAGGTGGGGGAGGTACCTCCCGGTCACAAGCAGAGGGAAGAGAACCTGAGCAGAAGGGGCCGTGTTGCTGTGGTAGTCAGCCTTCCTCTGTACAGGAGAGTAGGCTGGCACTGGCCTGGCAGAGAAGAAGGGTTGAGGCTCAGGCCTTTACGAGGGGAGGATCTGTGGAGGAGCCTTGGAGCATGGTAGCAGCAGTAACCGTAGTAAGCCTACCTAAAAGTGGGAGCCCCTCGACCCCGGAAGTTCCCCCCAGGAGCCATGGCACCTGTCCACTCATACTAGAGGAGGTGGGCTCCTTCAGACCAGCGTGAGGGCTCTGGAATGACAGGGGCAGTGCTAGGATCCTACTGGTCATGTGACTTACTTATACAGGGACCGTAAAAAGGCCGGCAGCCCCTCCCAGGGCATCAGCTCTAGAGTCAGCAGGATGTGAATGCTCTAGACTAGACAAGGGCCAGAAGAAAGGCTGTGTTCTTCCGTCTCCAAATGCCTGTCCACCAGACACTATTTGCCCCAGCTGTTAAAAACTCAGCTTCTTGCTGTGGCCTTTTAAAAAAAAGTATGTGTGTGGGGACACCTGTAAATGCTGAGAGACCAAAAGACAGTTGGAGTATCTGTTTCAAATACTCTCTGCCCACTCCAAGGTAGGACCTGAACTGGGTGCTCATATTTCCTCCGCAAGCCCCAGTGGTCCCGTCTCTATTCCCTATACTTTTTAAAAAAAGATTTATTATGTACACAGTGTTCAGCCTCCATGTATGCCTGCAGGCCAGAAGAGGGCGCCAGATCTCATTACAGATGGTTGTTAACCACCATGTGGGTTGCTGGGAATTGAACTCAGGACCTCTGGAAGAGCAGTCAGTGCTCTTAACCTCTGAGCCATCTCTCCAGCCCCTATTCCCTATACTTTTGAGTTGGAGTTAAGCGTTCAAGCTGAACGTCTGGCCTGCTACACAGGCGCTGAGCTCTGAACTCCCGTGTCACAACGGCACAGCAAGCATTCTCAAGTCACCGTTTCTCCAGCACCCCCATCAATCTACCAGGCTCAGGGCGGATATTCCCTCCACTGATGGGACTCACACCTGGCATAGCCCCCTAAATAATCGGAGGATTCAGTGGATCCAGTTCTGCAGGCTAGCCTACCCACAGTGCGTGGCAAATCTAGACACTTCTGTGAACCAGCAATGACCTTGACTAGACCCCACTCATCTCTCTGAGGATGGACACCAGCGGCTAGTGTTCTGCAGTGCCATGTTGGGGGACAGTCACATTTCTGGATCATTAAAGCACCTGCAAGAATGTGGCCCCAAGTCCCTGCTCCCGTCTCAACTCCTGGAAAAGTGTAACTGTCCTCAATATCCGCAGAGACCTGTGGAAAACGCCACACCGCCGAAGGTGTGACCCTGGAGGAGGTGCTCCAGGGAATGGAACCCTTGTCTACACCCCGCTTGTTCTGAAGGCTGAAAAGCCAATGTGTCTTACCAAACATCTTTTCTTTAATGATTGTGACCACGTATGAAATGTAGTTTGATCTCAGTAGTTTATTCTGGAGACAAAGCAGTGCGAGAGCCGGCCACACTTCCCACCCCCGTATTCAGAGGCAGGCCTGGGAAGGCGACATACAGACATCAGGTTCAACACTCAGGTCCTGTAAACGTGGTTAGTTCCAGGGTTCCATTCCCAAGAAAGCCAACCAGCCCCTCCTCACCCGAAGGATGCTCCACCGTGGCCCTACTTGGTAGCCTCCCCAGGGCTGCAGGGTACTGCCTCTAGTGTCCTCCATCTTATCTGGACCTAAGGACAATCCAAAGGCCTAGTTCTCTTTGCAAAGTGAGCTGATATCTTTAGACACAAGATCACCCTGGGGTGGGGGTGGGGGCTGGGCTGATCATCCAGGGCTCCACAGCTGTCCTTTTCTGTGGGCTCCGGGGCCAGTGAGTAGTCTGCCAGCTGCTGAGGGGACAGAGTGAGTCTGAAGTGGGGCACAGCTCCCTTGGGGGCTTGCCTAGTGCTCGGTGCAAGGGACTTGCTGTGGACACAGCAGGGCTGCGCTGGGCCTTGCTGTACCAGGAGGGGCTGGTGTGTGTGTACAGGAGCGGTCCTAGCAACGGCCTCCTCTCACCTGAAAAGAGGGACCCAGATGATGGCATGGGAAAGCAGACATCCTCGTGGGCTAGAACACTAGGTTAGCTCTTCAGTTTCCTGTCTCAGGAGCCACCTCGAAGAGATGAGGAGGTGGAGGCCTGGAGACTCGTGGAATGATTTGTTCAAAGTCCCAGCACAAACCCTGGGTCCCAACAGACCCCTGGACTCCTAGCTAGGTAGCTCCTTCCCGGGTCCCATCGAGCAATAGAGCCAGGCTGGAGAGTACAGTAGCCTGGTGTATTCTACAGAGCCAGTAAAGACTGGCAATAGTTAGGCTTTGGCTCCACCCACTGGAGGCTTCTTTTCCCTTCACACAGCCCAGACCCCCAGTACAGAGCTCCCAAGGGGTCAACTGCTTCCCTGGCTTTGGAGAAGAAGGGTCAGCTGCACAGGGGCAAGGGTTAGCTTTGGAGAAGACCACATCTGAGAAAAAAAGGATGGTGAGGTCGGTGTGGGCAGATGTGGAGAGGAGAGGAATGGGGGGAAACATTCATCCTTTTGCCTGCTTAGCTACAACAGCCTGGCCAGATATGGGCTCCTTCCAGGGTGCCCGGAAGCCTGGCCCACACAGCAGCCATGAAGACAGACAGACATGCACACACGCACACTTGCATGACAACCACACACACATGCACACACCCCGCTTCACATTCAGACCTAGTGTTGAGAACACAAGCGTGTGTAAACTCAGTGAGGAGATCTGCACAGGACTCAGGCGGCATCCTCGACGCTGGACCACTTGGTGCTCTGCTCTGTCTCCCCCCCCTCATTCCGATCATAACATCAGAAAATCAGGTAAAAATTTAAAACAGAGAAGCATCAGATCACTGGGAATTCTTAGTAGTGTTCCCATTCGGAGCTGCTGGCCCAGTGAGTGTGTTCCACGCTCTGCGCCGCCCCTCTGGGTCCTGGGCTCTGTGACTACTGTGAGGAGGCCTTGGTGGCCAGGGAGGCCACACAGTGCTGCTGGAAGCTGGGTGACACACCGGTGGTGCAGCCAAGTCTCTGATGTGGCAGCTTGGCAGAGCCACCGGCGCCCATGTTGCCTGCTTCGGTCTCAGTCTTCCAGGTTGTGTCCTGGCCCTTTAAGCTGCCACAGCAGCCAGGGTTGGCACTGCACGTCCGCTCACCAGCCAGGCTGCCCGCCTGTTCCGCCAGAAGCCTGTTGTGCCTCAGCGGGGCCACTTCCTCCAGGGCAGCTCCGCCTGTGCTCTGGCCTTGCAGGACTGTGGCAATGTGGTTCAGGAGGTCGGTAAAGAACTCGCTCACACCCTCATAGCCTGGAGGGGAGAGACAGAAGGTACTGGGCATCAGCCAGGGAATATGAGAGGAGAAAGAAGCAGAAGTAACGGGCTCCTGGGACTTGGGGAGGCATTTTCAGTATCGCAGAGTGGTGGGAGCCACAGAACCTGGTGCACACGGTCCCCAAAGCTGGCCCTTAACCACTGTCTAATCCCTGAGTGTGAAATTCCACAGCTCTAGTTGATAAAGATGAATCTTGTTTTCGTTGGGCATTTCCCTGGCTCACCCACTGCTATAGTTTGGGTAAGTAGTGCATGTTCCAAAGTCCACATGTTAAAACATTAGTTGTTAACTCAAGGAGCTGCTGGGAGGAGTTGGAAGAGCCCGCTAAGGAGACTGGCTAGCCATTTCAGACACACTTTCTCTCCCCTCAGGTAACCAGCGGCCTCTGCCAATACTTCCCATATATCTGCCCTGTCACAGGCACACATCAATGGGGAGAAATCATCATGGACTGAAACCTTCAACACCCAAATAACCCAAATAACCTTTCCTCTTTAAGCTGATCATCTTGGCTATTTTGTTCCAGTAACGGAAAACGAAGAAATGTAACCAGCCAACACTGACATGACGCAGTCAGACGGCAATGCCAGAAGTATTCCTCATACGCTTACTGATAAACTGCGAGTCTGGCCTCAGACCTGGGTCCTGGTCACTGTATCCTATCTGGAGGCTCAACTCTCTTGTCCATACAAACACAGGAGGCCAGCTCTCACAGGAGGACTGGACCTGGGTGGGTCTGAGCCAGAAGCCACAGCCCAAACCAAATCTGTTCCCTCTCGCCCCAAACACCTTCAGAGATGCAATCTGTGTCCCAGACTCTGAGGACCAGCACCTAGGAACAGACTGCCAAGTCCACCGTCTCTGGCATAGAAATTTATGGTAACCATGGGGACAAGGGTACATTTTCACACACATGCACTCATACATGTGTGCACACTGCAGACACAATGCCAGAAGAGACCCCAGGAATTACCCAGCAGGCTTCAGATTCGGGGTGAGGATTTGGTGACTTCCAACAAACTACTTCCAAAGAGATATGAGGCGAGATCTCTCACCTTCTCGGAATGAGGTGTCTCGATGAGAACTGCTACCATACTATAGGTAGAAGCTGAGGTGGCAACTGTGTGGGGACCAGGCCCCTGGGCTATCTTGTATCCTTTGGCAAACCACCCTGTAATTCTGAGGAAGCCCGAAGCAAGGGCACTCATGGTGGCGCTAACAAAGCGGCTGGCACAGCGCATCATTACACATGTCGATGCCATCTTCCCAACTCTGTCTCCAGGAGACAGGAGATGAAGGAGTGCCAACCATGGAGGGGAAGATGGCAACACTTCTGTGCTGGTGTTCCCAGAGTGTCAGAGTGCCAATCACTGGGCTATGAGCTTCATGGTCCTTGGCTCAGTGTCCATGCTCCTCAGCCCATCTTACAGGGGACCTGGAGGCTCTGTGAGGCCCCAGGTTACAAAGTTCCTACGTGACAGAACTGTGATGCGACCCAGATCCTCTGATCTTATCTATGTTTTTAACACCTAGTACCGAGAGGCCCCACTGTGGGACTCAGTATGCTGCTAACTCTGGGAGTGAGGGTGAAGGGCAGGACAGGCATGGGGCTAGGTATGATATAGGGAGGGGAACCAGGACCCAGTCGAGTTGCTAAGAAACCGAGGAGGCTGCTCCCTAGTAACCACTCTGCTTTTGCTCCCAGATGAGGCCCGGGGGACCAGGTAGACTAGATCAGTGAACGAGGGGAAACGTCCCAGAGTATAACAGCCACTTCCTTGGGGCCTGAGATAAACAGGCTGAGGTAGGTTGGTGTTTGCCAGCCTGGAAGGTGAAAACTAGCAGGGCAGGGTGCCAGCTCCATGCCCAACACCATGCAAGCCCATTTGTCTGCAGCATGAGAAATGCTCCCACTCGTACAGAAGCGAAAGTAGGGGCTAAAGTGAGGTTGCCTAGACCATCAGAGTGAAGAAGTGGGCCAAGGTCAGAATCCCGGTGTTCTAAGACATCAAAGGCCTTAGGGTCGGTGTGAATGCTCTGGACTAATGGGTCCCAGTCCTGTGGGAACTGTAACCATGGATGCGGTTCTTTAGCTCCCAGCATCACCTCTCATGGGCAAGCAGAGCTCACAGCAGCTTTCTCGTGCCACAGAACACGGCAGGGCCAGTAGCACAGGCTGCTTCTGCCACTCAGTTTTCCTCATCTCCCAAGCTGGGTGTTCCGACAGAGCTTCCACCTACCCCAGTGCCCCACATGCTTCCCGAGAAGAAGCAGGACCAAGCCCGTACCTCTGCTGGGCCCAGAGGGCTGGTTCTACACCTTGGATGGTAAACTGAGTCACCTCCCAGACACCAGCTCCTCTTTGCCTGAGGCCCCTGGGACAATAGGACCCTTCGGCCATCCCTTGGCACAGGCTCACCATCAATCTGGTAGTCACAGACCCACCCTGGCACTCCATTCCACTGGAACAACCCAGCCCTAGGGTCCCCTGGCAGAAGACCCTGTATTCACACTGGCTCTCGGTGACTGTCTCCCTGAACACAGTAGAGGCTCTCCTGCCTTTACGATACATTGAACTGTTTGAGCTGGGCGGGGCTGCCCATCACTAGTGGAAGAGTGTTCCCGCCTCCTCCCAGGGTTTTTCAGTGGCCCTGTCTCTCACCCTCCACCCATTAGTGAGCCATGTGCTCTTGGATCACCCCACATCTTCACTTCATCTTTACGATGCTCCTAACGCAGCAAGCCCCTCACTCTATACCCTAGCTTTCCTCAAAGGTTCCACCGCCTCCACCCATGAGCTGGGGAACTCAATGGGCTGGGTCTGAGTATGCTGGCTGGACCCAGGCCTCAGAGGCTCCCCTCTGACCCTGTCCAGTCCCAATTCACCCCTCCTGGTACCCAAGCTGGTCCACCTCCAGTGCCGGTTCCTTCCCTTTGCGGAACTCTCGGGTACCCATACACAACAGAGCAGCCACCAGCGGCTCCACTGTCCATCTTCTTCCTCTCCACTGTGGTGTGAGGGCTGAGAGCAGGACATGTAGCCTCTGGCAGATGCCAGCTGAATGACAGATGGAGCTGTTGGGCTCTTTGGGGTCCCTAGTTTCCTGCTGTGAACTGTGATGCTGTGGAGCGGCTCATGTACTCTCTGAGTGGTTAGGGGATACAGGCACTAAGTACCCAGGAGGCCCGAGGTTTGGTGAGGTGGCCTCCTGGTCACTCACACCCCTGGGCAGTGAGGGGGAGCTTGCTATTCCTCCACATCAAGAAAATGAAGAATAGCCAGGAACACTACATTGCCAGCTACTCAGGAGGCTGGAGGGGTGGAAGTAGATATGAGCTGAGAGGGTAGGGCCAGCCCAAGGCAGGGACACCTGGGTCTGGAGAAGTACAAGGCCCTGCTCTGGGGTCATGGAGACCCAAAGCTAGACCCCAAGTCTTTTTCATCTGATCCCCAACCCCCACCCCAGGATTCTAGGACAAGGTCCTGTTATGTAGCCCTGGATGGCTTTAAACTCCTGGCAATTCTCCTGCCTTAGCCTCCCAAGTGCTGGCAGAAGTCTACACCTCTCAGCTGCAGCAATGACGCACAGGCCACTGGTCTTAGGGTCTCCAGGACACACAGGAGCTTGTGAGCGCTAGTGTGGACACTAGACCTGCTCTCCCTGCCAGCCCAATGGTTCTAGAATAGGGCTCGATTAGTATTATCCCCCAGGGCCCCTGACTGGGTGGAGACTGAGGGATACTCAGCGGGGTGAGGCTCCAGCAGAGAGCAGGGACGGGATGGAGAGTGACGGTCTTTGTGCAGCAGGCACTATAGTGGGGAAAGCCATGGCAGGGCTTGGGCCTGGATCTCAGCCTTGCAGTTCAGGACACCGGAAGCAGCACCTGCTGAGGAGGGGCTGGCCCTGCCATTACACGCTGTGTGACGTCAGAAGAATGCTTCCACTGGAGGGGCTCCATTTCCCTACCCGTGAATGATAGGGGTTGAGTCTTTTCCAAGTTCTTTTACTCTTCTGGGTCTAGTAAGGCTGATGACAGGATCGAAAGATGGGGGTGAGAGAATACAGTGTAGTGGGATGCTTAGATGGACATACCCCCACAGTTAGCCATCCGGGGCTTCACTGATCTCGGCATCTTAAGAGCCGAGACTGCAAAGTGAAGCACTTGTTCTAGACCGCAGAGTGAGGAGGGGCTCTCCCATCTCCAGTCAAGCTGACTCACTTCCCACCCCCTGAAGACACCAGGTAGCCAGGGGATCACCAGCGCAGGGTCACCTTACCCTGCTGCTCACCTGGGAAGGCATTGACGTCAATGACAGCGTGCTGCCCGGTCTGGTTGTTAATGATGATGTCAATGCCAAAGAGTGACACTCCCAGCGCCTGCCGCAGTGCCCGTGACAGTTCCCGGATGACCTCATCACTGGGCCGTTCGAACACACCCTCGATCTTGTCCAGCTGTCAATACAGACACAAGTCAGGCTTCCGGGGCTAAGACATCACACAGAGGTGTAGCCCCCTCTCATGAGAGGACCTACCGTCCTTCTGGCCAGGGGGTGGGACCAACCCACCATGGCCAAGCCTGCCAGGGTCTGGAAGACCAAGGACTCTATCTATGTAAGGGTGCTTACAGCCAGTGTATGAAGCAGGGCACTTTGTGCTCACGCACTACTGAGGCTGGTATCAGTATGGGGGCCAGGGGCTGGTCCAGGGTCACAGAAGCTAGACATACAGGGCAGGATTTGAATCCAGATTTTCGGTTTCGAAAACTCAGTCCTTTTGGGAGTGAGAAAGGAGACGGACTGTTACAGAAGCAGACAGAGGTGAAGAGAGTACCGGGGCCAGAGCTTGAAGGCAGAGAAGACTAGGAACCAATCAGGGAGAGATGAGGCACAGGGGTACTGACCAGCACCACGGTACTGCGCCATCTTTGCTGGCATCCTATAGGAGTGAGGCTGAGGGCCTAGGGAACCCAAGCAGCCATGTGCTTTTCTCTTCCCAGCTGTGATGACCTAAGTACTTGCAAACAGCATCTCATCCCACGTGACCAGTGCTCTCCCAAAGACGCTGCTGGCAGATGTTCTTGCCTGACTCTAAGCCCAGCTTCCTGCAAAGTTCTTCACAGGCCTCTAGTCCAAGTCGGCCTGCCCTGCCCACGACACCCCCAGTGTCACACATTTTCTGTTCTAGTGTGGATGGCCTGGGAAAGGTATGTGACCTCACACACAGCTGTCGGCCAGGGCCCCCGAGGAAGAGGAGGCCCAGGGAGGGACCGCAGGGTAAGGGTATGGATTTAAATACCATCAGAGATTTCTCAGTTCTGTGGATGTGGGGAAAGTACCAGGCCCGTGCCTCCATTTGCATATCTGTACAATGGGATTGATCAGCCCTCCATCTAAGATCTGCTGGAAGGGATTCCAGGGAGGGGACTCCACAGGTCTGGCTGTGAGGAGGTGTGGCTTCTGAATACAAGGACACGAAGTTACTCACAATAGTGTGCACACTAACTGTCAGTAAGTACTGAGTTCTGGGGGATGGGGCGGGCTTAAACCCAAGTGAAAAACAAAACTGTGCCGAAAGCTTTAAGTGCACTGGGCCGGAGAGGTGGCTCAGCAGGCAAAAAGACTGTGTACCAAGCCTGGCGACCTGAGTCTGACCCCAGGGACCCACATGGACGAAACAGAGCACTGACTCCTGAAAACTGTCCTCTGACCTCCGCACACAAAAGCACACGAATCGGAAAAGAAATTCTTAAACCTGGTGGTGGTGGCGCACACCTTTAATCCCAACACAGAGGCAGGTGGATCTCTGTGAGTTCAAGGCCAGCCTGGTTCTAGGATAGTCAGGGCTACACAGAAAAACCCTGCCTCAAAAATCCAATTAAATAAAGGGAAAAAAAGGAAGGAAAGAAGGAGGGAGGGAGGGAGGGAGGGAGGGAGGGAGGGAGGGAGGGAAGGAAGGAGGAAGGAAGGAGGAAGGAAGGTAGATTAAACACAGAATACCTTAGGACTCAGATAGTCTACTTAGGGTTTAAAAGGAGCACTCAAACATCCCCTTGAACACCAGGTAGCTGCAGCACTCTTCCAAGGGCTAAAGGTTCCAGACAGCCTAAATACACATTAGTCGACAAATGAACCAACTGTAGCTTTCCACACAGAGAAATGTGGTTTGTCCTTAAAAAGGCCCGGAGTTCTTCCACATCACTGTGCTGAGTGACAGGAATCAGTCAGGATCCCGCATATATAAAATGCCCAGCACAGTTTGAATCCATGCAGATGGAAGTCAGACCCAAGGTGGCCAGGGCCTGGGTTGGGAGGCATGGGGACTGAGTGTTCTAGGGAACAGGTGAGGAAAATGATCTGGAAATATAGGCGTGTCTATATGACATTGGGAGTGTGACTGTTGCTATTAAATTGGTCACTTAGGGGCTGGAGAGATGGTTCAGCAGTTAAGAGCACTGGCTGTTCTTACAGAGGAAATGGATTTGGTTGCCAGCATCCCCTGGGATCCAATGCCTTCTTCTGATGTCTGCAGGCACTGCATGTATATTGTGCACAGACATACATGCAGGCAAACCACTCATAAACATACAATAAAAATAATTATATCTTTAAAAAACTTTAAAATATTTATACATGTGGATTTTTATCTCAATTTAAAAAGAACAGAAAACACTGGGTGTGGTTATGCACAGCTTTAATTCCAGCATTTGAGGCAGAGGCATCTCTGTGAATTTAAGGTCAACCTGCTTTACATAGAGAGTTCCAGGCCAGCCAGGGCTACAAAGTGAGACCATATCTCAAAACAAGACAACTGTCCTGGCTAGTTTTATATCAACTTGATATAAGCTGGAGTCACTGGAGAGGAAGAAGCCTCAGTTGAGAGAATGTCTCCATAAGATCGGGCTGTTGGCAAACCTTAGGGTATTTTCTCAATTAGTGATTGATGGGGTCAGGGCCCACCTCATTGTGGGTAGTGCCATCCCTGGGCCGGTGGCCCTGGGTTCTTTAAGAAAGTAGGCTGAGGTCTACGGCCGTACCACCCTGAACACGCCCAATCTCGTCTGATCTCGGAAGCTAAGCAGGGTTGGGCCTGGTTAGTACTTGGAAGGAAGAAAGTAGGCTGAGCGAGCCAGTAAGCAGCACCCCTCCATGGCCTCTGCATCAGCTCCTGCCTCCAGGTTCCTGCCCTGCTTGAGTTCCTGTCCTGACTGCCTTTCATGATGGATTGTGCTCTGGAAGAGTAAGCCAAATAAACCCTTTCCTCCCCAGGTTGCTTTGGTCATGGTGTTTCATCACAGCAACAGTATCTGTAACTAGGACAGCAGCCAAATAAAACAGTCCTGGCCACTAATACAAAGAATCTTAAAATAGACATCAGGGCCCTTCCACTTGAAACTCTGGTGTCCAGTGCCTGACCTAGGGAAAGTATTTCCTCAGGGGCAGCTGCCATCTGGCTACCATGGGCACTCAGCTCTGCCTGAGCCTCCTGGCCACATGGGTCAGTGGATTGGCCCAGCCCATGGCCCCAACCAAGTCAGAGACCAGCTTTGGCCTTCCTGTCTCTGCTATGTGGCCCTGATCCATCACATGGCCCTCCTGGACCTTGTTTTTCCACCCCAACGAATAGGCTAATAAAAATACCTAGGCCATAAGGCTCAGTTGATATCTGAGGCTCACGGTGTGGTGTCTGGGAGCATGGCAGCCCTCGCCACTGCCTGTTAGAGAGCCCCGTGACACGCTGTTTATAAAAAGTACTTTCTCAGCTCAGCTGAGGAATCTCAGAAATCCTCCTGAAGCCATTTGATTATCCAAAAATCAAACAGCCGGCCTAGGACTAGATAAAGGCATAGAAATGGGCCCATGGATCCAAGCCAATTGAGCTGTGAGGTTCTGGGAAAGGAGGAAGAGAAGAGCCGAGCAGGCGCTCCTGCGGATTGACCTGGTGACCCTCAACTCCTATGCTAAATTTACAGATGTACACACCGGGCATAGGCACTGCTAGTTAACTCACAGATCTCAGGTACTTTAGGGCAAGATGAAGAAACTGAGGCTCAGGCAGGTGATGCAACTCAGGTCAGACCTCAGGCAAGGCCGACGAGAACTCCCCTTCCCCATTATGGCAGCACTGGGGATGGATCCTAAGGCCGTGTGTGTGTGTGTGTGTGTGTGTGTGTGTGTGACCCAGGGCCTGCCACTGTGCTACATCCTGGGAGACTATGCTTAATAGTCCCCTAAAAGTGTAGGGAGAAGCTAGGTCCATTTTCAAAGGCACTGTCTGGCGATGAGGGGGGCCGTCAAGGTTAGCAGAGGTCTCACATGGCACTCTTTTGGGTAGGGGGAGGATGAGTGTCCTGGCCACTGGTTTCTGGGAATAGAATCAACTGCCAGTCCAGCTTGAAGGTGTCCTGGAGGGTGACGTCCCCAGGGAAAAGCCTGTGCTTGGCATTCTGCATTCTTTTCTTTTCACGAGGTGTCAGCTCTGAAGGGTTCCAGGCACTGAGTGGACGTGTGGGTGATCTCAGGCCTCAGGTGTACGGGGGACCCTACATCTGTTGTGCTTTAGGTAGACCATTTCCATTCTCAGATGAAGAAACAGGTCACTGGCCAATAGGTGACGATTCAAGAAGGTGACTTCAGGTGGCTCACTGCTTCTAGCTCTCACAGGGTTCCTATGGCACAGGTTAATGGCTCCAGTGGCTGGCAGCCCTGTACTGTGCATGGACACCACCAAGGACAGCCCCTCAGGAAGACTGTGGAAGGTCAACTCCCTTCTGCCACCCTGTTGAGCTTGGTTTCCAGTGGCTAAATGAGAGGGATAGGGTGCCAGCGATCCTGAGACGTGGGGAAGAAAGCCTTCCCCCATAAGAAGATGCTACTTATACCTCTCGGTGCACAGCCAGCTCTGGGTGTCTGCTGGCACAGGTGGACGGATGAAATGGCTCAGTGTGGACAGGGGCTTGCCATGCTAAAGTCCTGAGTTCAGTCATGAGAATAACATATAGGGTCGGAAAGAACCAACTCTACCAAGCGGTCCCCTGACTTCCAGGTCCCTGTCAATGCCACACTCTATTTCCGAGCATAGAGTTGTATCTTCAAAGGAAACACAAGCAACTAGCTGAGCTAATGGCACAAACCTTTCAACTCGGCCCTAGATAGGCAGAGGTGGGCGGATCTGTGAGTTCAAGGCCAGCTAAAGCCACCCAGTGAGACCCTGAACCAAACAACAAAGGAACTGCTGGGCTGCTCAAGACAGTACTCTGGAACACAACACCAGGCCAGGGCCGTGAAACCAGGTCAGGCATCAGACACTGGCAGCTTCTGTTACTGGGTCCAACCAGGAGAGGAAGAAGGACCCACCCAGGGCTCCCAGAACACCTGGCGGCACCTCAGGAGAGGTTCTGGATTCAGAGTGTGGTGGGAAGCCACTGGAGTTCAGACTTGGGTGGGGGAAGGATTAGGAGGGGGAGGATCAGAGAAGACTGTGGCCCTAAGGTATTTTACGTCATTAGCAAGGAATGACATTTCTAGAGGACTCAACTTTGCAATCAGACAGGTGGGGATCAAATCCCTGCTTGCCTGTGTGAGCACAGTTGGCGATGTCCCCAAGCTTTCAGAGACATCCTTTCCGTGTCCACGAAGCTGCTGCGAGGCCACTAAGGCCTCCGCTAAACCTGACGCAGATGCTCACTCAACCCCAGCCGTAATGTCAAGAGGGAGGGCGCCCCATGGGAGAGCTGCCCCACTGTGAGCAGTCCTCACATATGTGGCCGTGATGCCCACTGACATGACTGTGTGGGCTGGTCGTGTGAGGACAAGGGTTCTTCCTACCACCCTGGCATGCCAGATAGTTCTGCAGGGGACACTCTTATCTGGGCTCAGACTCAGCTGGCCTCATGCCAGGCCATCATGGAGAGGAGACATACCTCAGTGAGGACCGATGACGATTCTGGCTTTGACACGTTGTGGCTGTTGAAGAAGATGGACTCACGATCTGAAAAAACAGACAGGGAGCGGATTAGACCCGGAGACAGCAACGCCGACACCAGGGGGCAGCACCACCCCAGGCACGCTCTAGGTGGCTTCTGCTCAGCCCAGGGCTCTGGTGAGCTAGGCACCCACAGCTGCATCCCAGATGGATGTGTGCCATCCCATCAGGACCCAGTTTCAATTTGTCCTCCTACACACAGTGAGTGGTCTTCTGGGACACCTTCACCACCATCTTATAGCACCATATGTGGGTTTCCTTAAGACCTAAGACTGGGCAGGCATATATCTGCACAGAAGGCTGGGAAGAGAAGGGGCAACAGGAGTGGCCCTCTGTGCACCCAGATATCACAGGTCCATCCTGAGGGAAGAAGCCTACAAAATGCCATGTGGTCCAGGTGGCTCCAATCAGGTGGCCACTGGTACGTGAGCTTACCAAAGGGATCTTTTGGTTCCCAATGACTAATAGGAACCTGAACGAGGGCTTTCATAGGCTCCCCCAGGAAAGCCTTGCAATATCCCAGTCTCCTCCAGTCCTGCTGCTGCCCACTCCCCCTCAGCCCCACGGGACACCGGAGAGGCAGTTCAGTCCCAGGAACGGGATGGTGCATTCATTTATGGCCCCCGTACAAACGTCCTTGAGGTGTGAGGCACGATTTGTCCGTGGAGAAGTAATGTTGGGTAGACAGTTTGCAATGCTCTCAAGCACTTGGAAGCATGGACACGATAGAGCAAGAATCACACAACCACAAACCTACGGGTTGAGCTCTGGCCATTACCCTCTCATTGCCCCACCCCCACCAAGAATAGCACAGGGCCACTCTGGACTAGAAGCCCCTGAGGGATCCTGACAGCCCCTGCTCAAGTTCTTGCGAAAGAGGTGTCATGGACCCCACCCTGCAGGACACAGTGATCACCCCTGGGACCCAGGCCCCCAGGCATTACGATAGGATGGGCACTGGCCGAGGGCCTGTGTGCCAGGGCTCAGGTGCCTGTTGTGACTGCCATGACCCCCAGCAGCTTCATGACTCTATGGCGCCATAAAAATCATGCACAAGGAAGTGATTCAGGCAGAGCCAAGCAGGCAGGCGCTGAAGTACCTGGCATCCTTCCCGCTAGCGGGGCACAGAGGCCCCTGGCCACCCCGGTGTGCCCGACAGTCCTCCCGCTGCTCCGACCAGAGCCAGTCCAGACGGAGGGCATGAGAGATGGTCCTGGGGAGGAGCCTGGGAAAAATAAACACCCTGCGGGACTTGTGTCAAGCACGCCCACTCTGGGGCCCTACTCTCGGGCACAGTGAACCTTCAGGGGTGGCAGGGTTTCATCACTTAGCATGGCTCTCTGGCCTTCTGTAGGCACTGTCAATCTTCTCCTCTTAGAGCCTCCTAAACTCAGGGTACCTCCCACCCAAGTCTCTATAGGTCCCCAAGAGCAAAGGCCAGGACAGCAGAGCAGCATGTGGTGTGAGGACAGGCCACCAGCGCAGGTAGCTACAGCAGTGCTCAGGGATGCTGGGAAATCTGTAGGATTCTGCAAGCTGTGCCCACAGGCACTTGGCTGGTCTAGTAAGAGTGCCGGGGACTTGTGATGCCCACTACACTGGGCAGATTATGTCCCCAGCAGTTTCATATGGACAGACCAAATGTGTATATATCTTAAAGGGAAACTGCCCTCTACCCCAACTGCTACAGCTGCCCTGGGGCATGCTGGCCTAAGGACTACTAAACAAGAGAGTCCCAGGCTGAGGCACAGGACCAGCACCTCCATGTACAAACGGAGGGAGTGAGCAGCTTCTAGCCACTGCCTGTCATCTAGAGACTGAGGGGAGCGAGATGGGCTGCGGGGTCTGGTCCCACCAAAGAATCCTGGTACCTGGCTCCTTAGAAAGCTTTAAGGTAGCTGGTCCTGCTAACAGACAGGAAGGGCCTGAGCCTTGCTCCCTAACCTTAGCAGCAAGGCTCTTGTTCCCAGGAGCACTCATGATTTGGTAGCCCCAGCCAGGAACTGCTGCTGGACTAGTCGCCCAAACTCTCAGCATGGGGGCCACCCCTCCCAACTTCCAATAAGAGTGGGAGGCCAAGGGGGTGGTCATGGGGTGGTTTTGCTTTCAGAGAGGGAGAGAGAGAACAAAAACAGATTTGCAAGGAGGGTGAACAACCAGATTGGCTCAGACATCTCAGCAATGCAGGCTAGGACCATGCTTTTGCAGCCTTTGTGTTCAGTCTCCCGTCTTTCCCTACGGTGCATGCTACCATCCTGTCACTGAACACCACCCTGTACAGGGGCCAGCTCCTGCAGCTTACCTGCTTAGTCCTCAAGAGCTCTCTCACCATCCCCAACCTTTGCTCCCTGAAGATGTCATCTCCAATAAAACTGGCCCTCCAGTTATGTCTCCCCTGTGTTATTCCTCAGATTGCTCATGAACCTGCCTGGCTGGCTCCTGGCTGGTCCTCTAGCATACCACCCAGGGCGAGTCTACAGTCATGTGCAATAAAAGCAGCATTTATGACTTCAGGCGTCCTGGAGTCAGCTCTGCAAACTACAGACCCAGGTTATCTGCATCTGCAAAGTCTCCTTGGAGAGCACAGCCTCACTTGTTCATTTGCATATCGCTTTCACCCTGCAATAGCATCAAATGACTGGGACAACCCTGGAAATACTTAGTCATCCTTTCAAAGAAGCAAGAGGTACCACTCTCTCAGTATTCTGTGGACCAGGCGGGAGAGGGAGAGAATCCTTACACAAAGCTAGAAGCCCAGGGCAATATGGCTTCAGGGTCAAGGTGCAGGATGAAAGAGCATCAGGAAGGAGCCGAAAGCCACGAGAGTGAACCATGGGCAGAGAACATAGAACATGAACACATTTGCTTAGTGGTTCTCTTAGTGAGAAGTCCTTGGGTTCCAGTTCAGGTACCTGTAAGGTGCCATGGCTAAATAAGTCACACACATGACTTTGGACACTGGCATGTAAAGAACTGAAATGCACGTGAGAATCAGAGGAGAGCAGCCGTGAAGTGAAGATGGCCTTGTCTGTATCTCAAGTCAGGAGATCTGAGCCCAAGGAGGACATGGGAAGCTGAGGGACCTGCCACACTATGTGGCCTGGGCTGGAAGATTGGGTGGGCTCTTGAAAGAAGCCAGAGCCTCAAAACCCCCTTCCCAACTAGTCAGGAGAATGTGTTGCTGAAGCCTGAGGTCTTGGTCAGGCTGAGAATAGGCAGGCCAAAGTTGGAACCACGCCACTTCCAGATTAGACAGACACACTGAATGCCACTCTGATGCCCAGCCCACCTCTGAATGTTATGCCTCAGGGCGCTTCGCGGCCTAGAAACAGTCACGAGAGAAGACACACTGACAGGTTCTTGCCTTCGTCATTCCTGGCTCCCAGTGCCAAGGCGGAAACTGGCCCTGGTGCTTTACAACCAGGAAGGAGAGGAGGAAGCAGTGAACAAACACGCCTTTGTGGGAGCAGGAACGGAGATCAGACGCCACATTTCATTCAGAGATGAGATGATTTGGGGAAGAAAGGAAAGGGCGTGTCATAAGCGAGGCAGAACTGTGTGGCGTGTGCGTGTACGTGTGGTGTGTGTGTGGGGGTACTGGAGATGGAAACTGGACCCCTTTATGCTAAGAAATATTCTGATAGGCAAATAAATGTTTTGTGAAAGCCTTGGTCTCCTCTGTCGCACAGCCTGCAAGAGTATCTCTTGGTGGTATACGTGACCAGTGTCAGGATGGGGCTGTCCCAAACCACCTGGTCTCAGCAAGGACATGAGAATCCACACATAGCTGCAATGTGCCTGCCCTCTCCTGTGTTAAATGGAAAGGAAAGCGACCCAGGGAAGAAGCCCAGAGGGGACAACATAAGGAGACGTTGCAACAAGCCCCAAAGGGATGGCGACAGTCAGTTCCAGGAAAGGGCCCTCCAGGGGCCTTGAGGAAGGCCTCTGCTTACTCTTCTGGAGCTGGCCTCACCAGGGAATCCAGTGTCCAAGAAATCCTCAGGGAGAGCCATGTTGTCCTGACCCACAAACTTCTGGGACTTGCTTTAGAGGGGGTTTCAGGACTGCTAGAACATTCTTATGAGCAGCTCCAGTGTCAGGACATCTTTAACTGAACGGCTCAGAAGAGTTGGTACCCAAGACAGATGGAAGTGAGCGTGTGTAGTTCAAGGCTGCTCTCCAGAGCATCCCCCAAGACCCTCAGGGACAATGACAATGAGTCATGCAAACACCTCTACCACGTGACATCCAAGGGATGCCAGGGGAAGGTCACTGCAGCATGGCAGGAGTGACTATGCCCACTGGGACTTGCCTGAGGGCCTCCACAGGGATCTCTGTGACTCTGTGGCTGCTGCCTGCTTTGGAAACCCTGATATACTTGACAGCTGTGGAAGCCACAGATAATTCAGACTCAGAGTCCTCGTTTGGAAAACATGCAGAAGGGTTGGTAGTCACCTCCCTCCCTCACTTCCCACACCTGCCTAGCCACACCTACCATGGCATACTCCTGAGTATCATCATTGGATGGGTCCAGGAAAATTCTTGAGGGATAGGAAGCTTCTAGAAATTCGCTAGAGTTGGCAATGGCTCTGAGGGCTGGAGCCCCACAGTGCCTATGGCATATGGTCTCTCACTGGTTCTTCAGGACCTTTTTAATCCATCTACTGTATACAACTTTTTCAACTTAAGTCATTTCTCCCTCTCCCAGAAATAGCAAGGAATACCCGGGGAAAGACAGTGGGTATCCATCATGGCCCTGCCCCAGGCACGGAGTGACAATACGAGGGACAGTGGATTACCTGACGTGCCCGCAGAGAAGTTCTTGAGGGAGGGTCTCTGGACCACCGTGTAGGACTCGCCCACCACAAACACCTTGTAAAGGACTGCGTTGTGGTTGATGAAGTTCTGGACCACACAGGGGGGCTGGATGGCGTTCAATCCCTCCTGGTTGAACACAATGGCCATCTGGGGAAACAAAGACCAAAGTCTCCATCAGAGTCTATCAGCTTCCTGCCTCCGACACAGCGAGGGGCTTGTCGCTTTCCTGGGCACCACCACCACGACCTCTCCTTGGCCCTATGCAAAGAGCTGGTGCCCAGGATGGGTGGAGGTGACCATATGAGGGGCTCCTCCACCAAGTCCAAGGCTGCTCTCCAGAGGGTCCCTCCAAGACCCTCAGGGACAAGGAGTCTTTCTTCAAGGACTCCCAAAGAACAGTTTCAAGGCAGGGTGAGTGGAACGTGGACAGGAACACCTGTGAACTGGGCAGCTCATGCTGAGGGGGGTGAGGCTGGCACTGAGAAACCTAGTACCCACTGGGTCTGCTGTACAAAACTCCTGAGAACCTTATTCACTGTCATCCCGTGGAATAGGGGCCCCCTAGGTTGAGCCACAAAGATCCAAGAGGGAAAGACAGGAAGCAGCAGCGATGAGCCAGGAGTAGGAGGCCTTGGGCCAGAGTCGCCTTGGGTTATAACATCACCAAAGCACTGGGTCCTCTGGCCTTACGCTCACAGTGCCTGAGATGGGCACCCTGGCACATTTCTGCATATAAAGAAACAGAGGCCCTGTGTGGTAGTGAGTGATCTGTAGGCGAGTGAGAGGCTGGGCTGGAACTGGGTCTGCCTGGTACCTCTCATGCTCTCTTGCAGTCTCATGATACTCAGTGAACCAGAGTACAACCTGGTCCTGGCTCTCTAGGGACAAATGTATTGAAGGAGACTCTGATGGGGGCTGAGTGTGTGGGGGAGGGCAACTGTGCCCCCTTCTATTCCACGCCAAGGCTGGGTCTGGAGTCTGCATGACTTGCCCTGCAGATGACAGGACTAAGGGGTGGCCCCTACCCACCTGAAGTAGTACCTTGAGTTAGGTCACGAAATGGCCAGCAAAGAGCCCAGGCACATTCTTCCTGCTAAGCAGGGCTAATGGGTCTGGACAGATGGCCACCTGAACCAAATGTCAGCCTCACATCTGCCATCACAGCTCAGCTGGGCAGGACAGAAGCCAGTTCTCAAGCCGCGTAAAAAAGCCAGTGTGTGTTGGGGTGGGAATGTCAAGAGATGCCTTTCAACCTTCGTATATGAATGAGAGGACCGGTGTGGGACAGATTCTGTAGACCCGCTCCCACCCTCCCAGACACACAAACACACACACACACACACAAACACACACACACACACGCTGAAACCTCTCGTGCTGACACACTATACAGGAAAGAATAGTCTAGGTCCCACTTTCCTTGCTATGAGCAATGTCCACCAGCAAATGTGGCCATGGGACTTTGCTGAGTTGGGGGTTATGGAAGTTCTTTGAGTGGGAAGGGAGGGAGGAGTGCCTGGCTGCCCTGTGGAGCTCACGTGTGTGCACTGGCCTACAAACGCCTGGGAATCCAGGTCCACAGAAGCAAACCGGTTGGTGAGGGCTGACAATGGCGGTGGAGGAGGCAGGGGCATGGCTCACCAGGCTGGGCTACCAATGAGGACCCCATGAAAAGCCCCGTTTCCTATCTCCGGCTCTCTAAGCGTAGTGTGCTCTCCATCCTGGCTGCACTTGATGTCAGTGGGTATCCCTGACAGATAGGAGGCGCTGGTCCCCACCCTTCCTACTCCACAGAAGACAGTCGTCGAAGTAACTAATTTCCTGCACTCCCATGTGCAGTGAGCCTTCATGTACGCAAGGATGGGGTGCACATTGCTGGCTGTGGACTGGGAGAGCACCCAGTGCTGGGATAGCAATAGAGGACATGTATCTGCATACATCTGGGGGTCAGTTGGCCTCACTAGAGGTTGATGACCACACCTAGGGGTTGAATGCCAGAGACTCAACAGGGACCTGCCCCAATCTGAATCCATAAATCCTAACACAGAGCAGCTTTTCCTATAATAATCAAATCATCACCGTGGGCCAGGCTCCATGGGAAACTACACAGTAACTCCCTCACCACATTTGACAACTGTCAAATCCCCAATTATAAACATGGGCAGAGGTTCAGAGAGACACAGCAACTGCCTGGAGGTGCACAGCAGGTAACAAGCAACACTGGCAGTAGTGTTGGCTCTGCACTGTCCCAAAGCTGTGTCCCTTGTCCCCTCCTGACACAGGCTACTAAGACCTTGAAACAGAGGAGCTACTTGGTGGTGACAGGGGACAGCACTGCGGCTGCTCTGGAGCCTGCCTGCCCCCTCCCTGGCCTACCCATGAGCTGAACCTCAGGATGTAGCTGCAGCTGGGAATCCAGGCAGCCAGGTCTCCCTCCCCATGGCTCTTGACCTTAGCAGACAGCTGCCCTTGCAGCTGGTGGTGACTCCCTTCCCATGGCAGGGCCACCCCCTGGCACAGCCTGTCCCCTGGTGTTCTGACACTGTTTACAGACATTTCCCCATAAACATCAGCCAGGAGATGGTAAAAGCCATGGCATCTGGCCTTCCATTTTTAATCTTTTCCCGGGAAGTACTTCTGACAGCAGGGCTATCTGGGTGGGCTGTCCCCACAGGGCTACTTAGCTCAGCCTTGAGGATGTGGAGCCTTGGGGGCTAAGAAGACTACAGGGACCCAAGGGCTCTCTGCACAGCCTCCGTCCTTCTTACCCAAGTCCTCACAGGCTTACTGTCCCATCGTCCCCAAAGCATTGTCTCTCCAGAGATTCTGTGCTGGTACTGGAACCCCCTGACATGAAGGCAGGGAGGGTACCCGTGCAGAAGGAAGGGCCTCAGCACACCAAAGGTGTGGGATCTAGTCTCGAACTCAGCTGAAGCAGCAGCCCTGAGACACTCCTTGAGGCCGGAAAACCAAGGACTCGTTAGCCTGGTGACTTCCGTGGGCTCTGCTACAAACTGCAGGTGTGTGTCTCTCAAATACACATGTGGAGGACCTTAGCCCCATTGTGATGGCACTTCTAGGTGGTAGGGCTTGGATGAGATCTCAAGGACGGGGCCCTCTTGAGAGCCCTCACGAGAGTTCACTATCTCCCCTCACAGGTCTACGCACATGCAAAGCATCGGAGGACGCACCGAGAGGGTGGCCGATGTATGCTCTCACCAGAACCAGGCTGTGGCCTTCTGAGTTGGGAGGCATGTCTGCTGTGTAAGCTGCCCAGCTGGAAGCCTCATCCCAGGCAGACTAAGCCAGGTGGGGAACGCAGCCTTAGGACTAGGGACAGGAAGTGGGGTGAAGTAGGGGACAGGACAGAGCCATGGCAGTTCTTCTGCTGACCTACATCCCCTAGATGTTGCTACTCAAACCAGGACAGCAAGCAGCAGCAGGCGCGGCTCCAGCAACAGAGCTTAGAAGGGCCCCATAAGAGCGACGGTGATGTGCGGACAGGAAAGTCTTCCACTTACCTCATGGGAGTTGGTGCCATGAGCCACTCTGGTTTTGCAAACTGTGTGGGAGAGACAGAAGCAGAGAGGAATCAACAGGGCTGGTAATCACATGGCCAGACAAGGGGGACTGGGACCCTCCGGATAGGAACCTCCCAGCCTTGCTTAGATCCTGCTATTGTGTGAGACTGGGGGGCATTTGGGATGGTAAGGAACTCTTAAAGATGCCTTCAGCAAAAGGCACAAAGGGCTGGTGAGACCTAAGGAGATGACAGTCACTGTGTCAAGCAGTGCCTGTGCTCAGGGTAACATGGACAGAGGTTCCAGGCCAGATAGGAAGAGCCCCTTCCCCACAACCTGCAAGGACCCTCTCAAGGTACGGGTAGAGGTTGAGACCCAGGGCTGTGTGCTCTTCTTGTATCCAGGGCCTTCGATTGCTTCAAGCAATCTCAATACTAGGGGAACTGTAAACATTACCCCTTCTCACAGAAGGGATGTCCACCCCGGAGTTTACGGTGTACATACTGAAGGGGAAGGCCAGGCCGTTCTGCTCCAGCAGCCTCATGGTGTCATCTCCACACAGGCTTGTGAGCTCCATGAAGGGCGGTGAGCAGATCCTGTCATCTAGGGCAGAGGGAGTGTGGTCAGCACACCCCTCCACAGCCACCCACTACACCCACCCCCAGTCCCCGACTCTGACCGTCTCCCGACTCTACAGCCCGGTGTGCATGTGTGCACAATAAACCCGGTGTAGTTTTTCACATTTTCTGCCAATACAAAATCCCTGATGTTTTGGTTATGAGCCTAGCCTTTAACGGCTGAACCACATCTCCAGCGCTCTGTCGGTATAAAATTCTTACAAGCTAAATGGAAAATGTGAGGTGCAATGAAAACTCCCGCAGTTTTACAGCTATAATTACTAAATTCTAAGTCTTTGAGTCTATGTTTACACACAGAGAGCTATCTAACTGAATGCCATTTCGTATGCTGAAAATTAACCTGATGCATTGCTGTCGCCTCCTTAGCTCGGTAGCCCTTTCCCCCATCAGTATCTTGGTTTCCTGACCATCAGAGACAATCAATGTCACGTGGTTAGCTCTGAGATAGGCTCCGCATTGTGCTGTTGGGATCCCAAACACCCGCTATAGCCTGCAAAGTCACCCTCCAAGGAGGAAACTGAAGTCAGACAGATGGAAGGAGGCTAGCCCCTCACACAGATGCATCAGGCTCTCTCTTCAACCTCCTACTCTCCCTGGACCTCTCGACAGCCAGGCCATGTACCTGCTATGCCCACAGGTCCCAGAGGGTGTGGCTGTCGTCTTTTATGCTCATTCTGTGGGATCCTTTTAAGCATTTTATTTGTGTGTGGGGGACAGGGCATGTACATGCTGTGTACAAGTGTGGAAGTCAGAGTACAACTTTCCCAAGTTGGTGCTCTCCTTCCATTATGTGGGTCCTGGGGATCGAACTCAGGTCTTTAGGCTTGGCGGTAGGCACCTGATCTCACTGCCCCCCCCCCCCCCAACTCCATGAGTTCTAACACTGTTGAACTGGGGCAAAGTCATGGAAGCCGGCTTGTATATTATTCATACTTCCTGATAATTCTGTTGACAGGCAGGTTCGGTCAAAGCAGATGACTGGTGGGAAAGCAAATGCATTTTCAATCCCTACTGATTATTTAATTACTGGTTCGTTATTGCTGCTTCTTGTCATAGCCCCCCCCCCCCCATCCCTGAAAAGATCATGAGCTCTCAGGAGGTGGGATCACTCAGGACGGGGCATAGGGACTTGGGGAGGCTGAGTGTTAGTGGAGCAAGGGTAGCCCACTCCCCACAGACTTGGAAACCCAGTCCAAAACAAGCCAGCAAGTGCTGTCCCAGAGCACCTGGCCCCATGGCCCATCAGCATGGTAAATCAAGATTCAGCCTCATCTTCCTCAAGAAAGACACCACCATGGGTCATAGTAAGAGTGTTTTCCTCCTCCTCCTCCTCCTCCTCCTCCTCCTCCTCCTCCTCCTCCTCCTCCTCCTCCTCCTCCTCCTCCTCCTCCTCCTCAGTTTATTCTCCTAAGGCAGAGTTCAAACTCCAAGAAGGCACAATAGTTTGGAGTGCAGTTTCCTGGGGACCCTGGGAGGGGGTCTAGAGCCAGTGTCTGAAGACTGCTCCAGTCACTCATGCTTTAAGGACTCCTATGCTCAGGATACCGCCCAGTGTCTCAGTTGACTTCCTGTTGCCTGCAAGATGTAGGACTTCAGCACCACGTCCACCTCACGCTGCCATGCTCCGATCATGACAGTGAACTGAACCTCTGAAGTGGAAGCTTCCCCCGCAACTAAACATTTTCTTTATAAGAGTTGCCGTGGTTACGGTGTCTCTTCATAGCAACTGAAACACTCACGCTCATAGGGCTCCCTAAGGAAGTACCCCTGTCACCCCATTAACAAATGAGAAACCAGCAACAGAGGTGAAGCTCTTTGCTCTACAGTGAGCAAGCAGTGCAGCTGGGGGCTCACGCCAGTGGATCCACCCCCAGGTCTGAGCTTCTGATCACAACCGCCCCGCAGATGTGTATCCTTGAGGACGACTGACTCAGACACTCACAACTGGACAAAGTACAGAGAAGGTGTGTCAGCGGAGTGCTCAGCTACAGGTGGGAACTGATGTCACCCCCTCCAAGACCACCGAGGAAGACTGTCAAAGTCAGAGGCTGCGGAGGACTGAGCAGCGGTGTCTTCTGGACGTGACACAGCCTCTGCAGTCAGGAGCTCATGGTGGCTGTGCCTGCACAAGACCTATATGAGATCCAGCCAGTCAAGAGAGGGGAGGAGGCCTCACAAGCACCAACCCCTGACTAAATAGCTGTTGGCAGGTGACAGCTTCTGGGGGAAGGAGCACACAGGCTGCAAATGCGGGACTCAGTGAGTTATTTGAGAGAGGGGGGGAGGGGAGGGGAGGAGAGGAGAGAGAGGAGAGAGAGAGACGGGAGAGAGAGAGGAGAGAGAGAGCGCGAGAGAGAGGAGAGAGAGAGAGAAAGAGAGAGAGGAGAGAGAGAGCGCGAGAGAGAGGAGAGGGGGGGAGGGGAGGGGAGGGGGGGAGAGAGAGGAGAGAGAGAGAGAGGAGAGAGAGTGAGAGAGAGAGAGAGAGAGAGAGAGAGAGAGAGAGAGAGAGGAGAGAGGAGAGAGAGAGAGAGAGAGAGAGAGAGAGAGAGAGAGAGAGAGAGAGAGAGAGAGAGAGAGAGAGGAGAGAGGAAGCTGGGGGGGGACAGATGGGGATGGATCTGGGAGGAGTCGGGAAGGAGTAGAGGATGGATATGATCAAAATACGTTTTCAAGAGATCTCAAATAATTAATTAAAATTTGTTTTTTAAAAGAAGTACCCACTGAAAGCCCAACCCATGTGTCCAACAGCATGATCCCCACCCTGTAGCAAGTCTCCCAAGATGGCTGCTTCAACATGTATCCATGGAAACCAACTCTTTGCTCCACAGAACCCCTCCCCTCACAGACCCGAGGACTCCATCTCCTTCAGTCCCCCACAGTGCAGAGCAACTCACACAGGTTAAACTGTATGCCCTGCCGAGGTCCCGGAGTTTCTGCCCATCCACTGTAGCGGGACTCAACCTGAACTGTCCCTGTGCCTGGGCATGTGCCCCATGCTGCACACATTCAGGAGCTAATTTGGCTAGTAGATTGGCTGTCGTGTCCCAAAACACTTTTCTCCTTTAAAACAGGTCCAAAGTGCAAGATTACGGACACCTTTGGGTGCGCTGGTATACACCTACCAGTCTTTGGTAGTCCAAGGCGGGAAGATTATGAGTTCAAGGCTGCCCGGGCTACATGGTGAAACCCTGTCTTTAAAAGAGGGGGTAGTGCTTGAGGTGACTCAGTGGGTAAGGACTCTTGCTACCTAGCCTGATTCCCATAGTTCGATCCCTGGAGCTACATGGGGAAGAAGAGAACTGATTTCCACAAGCTGTTTTCAGACCTCCACATATGTGCTGTGGCATGTGTGTGCACAGACACATACATACGATAAATAAATGCAATTTCTGAAAAGGGGCAATGACAATTAACTGTAGCTGTTGTCACGACTGTTCTATTCGCTAGAGAGTTACGATTTTCCTTCACTACACATAATTTATAAATTAAACTTTCATGGTGCTGGGGATCGAACCTGGGGACTCACAAAGGCTCAGTACTCTGACACACAGCCATATCCCTGGGACCGTATGTTAGAATGCACTGTAGAGGTGTGTGGATAAGGAATACCACAGTGAACCCAGTGCCCAGCACCGTCTGAGGGCTCAGACAACTGCTGGGGGGTGGTTAGAATGCATCTTCCATGGTTAGGGACTGTCACAGAAGTGGGAAGCCATGCCATCATCTCGACAGATGTCTTGACAAAGCATCTGAGGTGCGAGAGAGAGATGAACTGCCTGAGAGCACTGGCTCCCCTGCAGAGGGCTGGGTTCAGTTCCCAGCACCTACACAGTGGCTCACAACCATTTGTAACTAAACTTCCACGGGACCTAATGCCTCTTCTGACCTCCACAGGCACCAGGACTGCATGTGGTACGAAAGACATACATACAGGCAAAATGCTCATACTTTTGAAAATAAAAGCTAAGAAAAGCATTTGATAAAACCCAACAGTCTTCATGGTAAAAATATCAATGAACAAGATGCAGAAGGGGTTTCTTTACCCCTACTGAACCCAAGGTGAGGGTAGAGAAAGTATGAGAGTCCATCTCTTCCCAGAGGTGTTTGAAGTTCAGATGAAATACACAGCAAACAGGCCACATCCAGATCAGTTAGCTCTGCCTTTCGGAACTCCTGAACAGGTAAGAGGTGAGCCTGGGGAGGATGAGGAGCCAAGAAAGAGAGACACACTCACCTACTGATGCTCTAGTTCATTTAGCCAATGTGGAGATGGCTATCCACACCCTGAACTGCTGCCTATCCTATGCCTCCTCTTGGGAAAGGACACTGGGATGAAGGCTGTAGCAATGCCATGATCAGTAGGGGCTCCTATCATAAGCTTGGGCCACCATGAGATCAGTCCTGAATGAAAGCAGTCCGAAGCCTGCAAAGTAGACACCAGAGAGTATTCATCCTGTACTGCCCTGGCAGCCAGAGTCATTCCGGCGCGCCTGTGAAATCACAGTGGACTAGAAACCATTACTGTTTCCAGCTTGGTTTCATCCAGCACAGCAAAGTTTAGCCTCTATTACATACATCATCAGATAAAACAGTGGTACCCAGGTACAGTGGTCAGATACGGGAGGGCAGGGGGCTGGAAGGAAACAAAACACCTAAGGGAAGTGCTGAGATGTACCTGGAGGAGGGGTGTGCACATGGCCAATATGAGGGAGAGCCTAGCTGAACAGTGATGGGGAGACACAGTAATGGGCTCCCGGGCAGAAGCGACAGCCAATGACAAGGATGCTCCTGGGATCTGTCCAGTAGGTGAACACAGAACCAACCACCTTGCTGAGATGGAGGTGAGGATGGGTCCAGGCCCTGCAGGATCAGGGTGTTTTGGCTGTTCACCACCTCAGTTCCCAAAGATGTACCCACTGCCGGAGGAGGGGGAAGCATCCGCAGAGGCTCTCCAGGCTCAGTCACAGGAAATGCCGGGTGTCCTCGCCAGTGGCTCTGTTCCCCAATGTGAGGGTTGAATAAAAAAAATTTTGGTAAGTCTGTGCTGGGAGCCAGAGAGGTTATTTCTGGCTCCCGGAGGAAGGGTACTGTTGTTGATTTATCTGTCATCTTATTTCTGGACGGGATTGCTTTTTTTGGGTAGATGGTGGGTTGTCTCCCTGTAAGGGCTGTAACATCAGCCCCTGAGAAGCTCTGAGGCTCCCAGCTTCCCACTCCGCTGTTTCACACAGACAGCACAAGGCTGAAGGGCCCTTGGGGAGGGGCTAGTCCCAGCTGCTGGCTCTCACCAGCCCAGAGAAGAAACTCACACAGGAACGGCACTGGCACCCAGATCACACACAGTGTCCTGTCCACTTTGCAGGTAACAAGCGAGTGAAAAAGGCACAGAGGATGTCACAGGCACCGCTCTCAAGCTCGCCGGCTTGACTTTAACCCAGAGCCAAACCACTCACTAGCTGAACCATTGGCAGATGCTGAACGAGTAGAATTGGGTTGTTAGGAGCACGCAGCCCGTGCCCAGCTGAGGGGACACAACGTCCTAAGTCATGGCTATGCACTGGTCCATGCCCAGCTTCCCAGGGCGTGTCAGGTGTCTGAGTTCAAGGTCAAGAGCTCAGCACTCATTGGCTGGCCTCAGTGTATTTTTGTTCTCATCTTTGCTGTTTTTTAACACGTGAATTTTTCTTTTTCATTTCTGCTTTTATGGAACACTGCCATTCCTTCCATTCCTATGATTTTGTATCTTTGGCTGTTTGACTGGTGAAATTCCCCCCCTCCCGGACATGTAGTGATTATTCTCTACCACAGCCAACGTCAGGGACCTCTCTCCTACATGTGGCTCTTACCTGTGGCAAATTGCTTCTACAGACTTGAATTCCCAGGAGTGAGGTTTGGGGGGTCCACAGGAATGGACGTTTCTTTGGTTCTTCCACACTGTGTCCCCAACGGATGGAAGTAGTACTACACTGTGACACCAACCACGAACACCTATGCTCTCCCAGCCCTGGCTGGTCCCCTCTTCAGGCAGTATCTGTTTTTGGGGGGTATGCGGGGTAGGTTCGAGACAGGGTTTCTCTGTGTAACATTCCTGACTGTCCTGGAACTCTTCTTTAAACCAGGCTGGCCTTGAACTCACTGAGATCTGCCTGCCTCTGCCTCCCGAGTGCTGGCCAGGCAGCCTGCCAGAGCTTGGGTCCCTACTCAGTCACCTGGGGTGACAATAAGTCAACCCTGTATGTGTGCAGAGCTGCAGCACAGCTGGAGGAGAAAATGCACTGTGTGTGACATAGAAGAGACAAGTCATCAGGCAGAGCCTGGTGGGCCATCCTCACGCTCCTCCAGGGCACAGGGAAGGCACACTAAGCTCCCAGGAGGGAGAGCAGTGGATATGCTCGGCACTGATATCTTTGATGCTCAGGACCAGGAGACTGTGGAGATCAAGCCATCTGGGGGAAGAAGGATCCCCCAAAATAAAAAGTGGCAGTGATAATAAGCATTACCGGAGGCCCCAGAGCCAGTCCTGTTGCCACCACCTGTGCATCCAGCCAGGTCACCACACCTCTCTCTTACCCGGCCCCCCATCTGTAAGATGGGACAGTTACGTCCCTCACCTCCTGGCCTGCTGATGGGTCACAGGAGGCTACACATTCATGCTGGGCATTTGGGAACTGTCAAGAAGACAGCCTGGGTCTGAAAAAGCATGGGATAAAACCGGACTTGCTGAACATAGTGGACAATGAGGACTGAGAACTCAAGAACAATGGCAATGGGGTTTTGATCCTACTGCATGTACTGGCTTTGTGGGAGCCTAGGCAGTTTGGATGCTCACCTTACTAGACCTGGATGGAGGTGGGTGGTCCTTGGACTTCCCACAGGGCAGGGAACCCTGATTGCTCTTAGGGCTGATGAGGGAAGGGGACTTGATCGGGGGAGGGGGAGGGAAATGGGAGGTGGTGGCGGGGAGGAGGCAGAAATCTTTAATTAATTAATTAATTAATTAAAAAAAAGAAGACAGCCCTGTTGCAATATGCTAGCACCCTCTAGAGGGCATTCGGGGTGTCCTGTTTCAGCTCACACAGCACCCTATCATCTAGGCCTGCTCTGCTAGGACAGGAGACTAGCCCTGGACTTCTTCCCAGCCGTCACCCATAGCCAGCCTCTCTTCACACAATTTTCTGACCCCAACCTGTGGCTCCCTGGCATCTGACGCCTCCCAGCAATGCCTTGCTGGTGTAGGTTTCCTATAGGTGGAGACTAGCTCGCTTCTCAAGCTCTCTCTACCGAGGTAGCTCACACTAAAGGACTGTGCCCAGGTCCTGGGGTTCACATGGAAGCCCCAATCCTCTCAGCTCAGAAAGGATCTCTTTAATGAGGTATCCAGTAAAATGAGGTCACCAGAATTGACCCTAGTTCAAGAGAACTGGTGTCCTTAGGAGTTCAGAGCTGAGCGTAGTGGCAGAAGCCTGCAACCCCAGCTACTCAGAGAGTTGAGGCAGACAGATTACAAGCTCAACGGACGCTGCCTCAGAATTTAAAGAGAGCAGAGGTGCCAAATGATAAGAGCACAGGCTATCTTGAGAACTAGTTCCTATATATGCAGTCACTATAACTCCTAGGAGGGCAACTGGCTGGGGTCATCCGGAGCCATTCGGGGATGAGGGGGAGCATTCCACAGCGGCCACAGCTGCTGCTCTGCTCCCTAAGGAGTCAGAGGCCCTAAGGCCTCTGGCTCCATCGCCCTCCCTACTGACAACTACCGCAAAACTTGGCCCCCTGGCTACAGGTAAGCTACTGTGGGGGAGGGGGGGATGCCACTGCAGCTGAGGGAGCAGGACGGAGCAAACAGACGCCCAGGGTGTGGCATTTCCCAGCAGTTGCCAGTGTGGCCTGAGGAAGCATGCCACAGGCAGTTGGGTGAGAGGTTTGCCTCCAGATCAAGATGGTGACCTGACTCCTTCTCCGGGAGCCATGCAGCTATTTGCACCGGGAATGTTCAGAGCCCAGGAGGGTAGGAGCCAGACACCGGCTGGGACAGGGCCAGACATTCCTGAACCCTGACCAGCTGCTGGAAATGTGGATTAGCTCAATGGCAGCTGTCCCCACTGATTTACGGTCCCCCTAGACCCTAAACGGGACTGCCCCCACTCCACTCCCAGCTTCAACTCCCGAACTGCAGCACAAGACACATAAAACAAAGCTCAGAGTGCTCTCTCTGCAGGATTCTTCCAGGAAGCAGAGATGTTAGCTTGGCCGCAGCACAGAGACCATGCTCGCCCTGAACAAAATGGTATTTTTAAACGCTTTCCTCCATTCCAACGGGATCCTAAATAGTAAGAAAAGGAGCAACAACTCTTCTCTCAACCCCTGAGAAGGGGAAACTCCATGGAGGGGTTCATTCAAACAGAAATACAAATGGCCAAGAAGCACAGGAAGAGGTGCTAAGCCCGTCTAATCGTGGTATTAAGATGAGACAGGCTGGTGTGGTTAGACAAACTGTTTAAGGGTAATACAGCAAGGTCTGCCAATGTGAGCACGTTTGGAATCTCAAGCAAGAAATCCCACTTCTGGGGATATATTTTTACAGAAATACAGAGAAACATCGTTTAAAAAAAAAGTTAGTCCAAACAAAATTGGATAACCCTATGCACCCAAATATTCAAATAAATGATGACTGACTAGCTTAAACGCTGGAATATCATGCTGTTCGGAAAAGGTAGGCTCACTCTCCCTCTTTTTAACACTGACTCAGAAACATGACAAGGAAGGTATGAAGGGGGTGCAGGCTGTAGCAGTGTATGTGAGTGTAACCCGGCTTCTGCCTATTTTTGAAAATGTGTATAGATGTCACATATTTCTGCAAAGCGTGAAGACCCTGGAAGGATGGATTTCAGAGTAGCGGCTGCTTCTGAAGAGCAGTTAGGGCTGGAGGGATGGCTGAGATGTTAAGAGCACTAGCTCTAGAAGCCTCCAGTTTGATTCTTAGCACCCATATGTCAGTTCACAACTGTCTGCAACTCCACGGGCACTGCATGCACGTGGTGCACAGACATATATGCAGGAAAAACACCCATATGCATAAAAGAAAATGATTGATTGAAAAAAATATTTGAGTCAGCAGCGTGGAAGGTCCTGCAGGCTGACAGAAAACTCAAGAAAAGATGTTGTCTATTGATGGAAGTATGGAAAACTTTGGGGGCAACCTGTCTGGAATTTGAGTGTACTGGGTGGAGCCGGTCTCTTGACAAAATGGGGGAGGTGGGGACCACTAAGTAGATGGCTAAACAGAGAAGTTTAAGAATAACTATATTTTATTGATTTTTTTATATTTCCATTTACAAAATCGAGGTGGATCTCATAATAGGGGTCATGTCACAATTCACTTAGCACTCTGTAATAAGACCCAACACGTCTGACACTTTCCCCTCCCTCTGCTGGCGCTTCCCGAGGCACAAAGTGGATGAGAGGGTGCAGCACTGGGGCTGCATGGGACAACTCAGCAGGTGTCACAGCCGCAAACGCACAGTCCAGAGCTCTGGTGCTGCCGCCAAGGCCAGGTCTGGGGATCGTGGGGAGTGAGTGTCTGAGCTTTCATCCCCACACAACCCATTTCTTTCCGTAGCCCTGGATTCTCTAGCGACTCCATCTTCCCTAACCAAAACTTTAAAATGGGTTCTTTTCTGGCTAGACTGTCAGTATTTAAAAATCTTTCAACTCCACTTTCTGTTCCCAAGTCTCATTTTAATTCCCCCGTCTTCCCACTCCCGCAAGCCTACAGCCCTTAACATGGGAACACAGAACACAGAAGGTACACAGCCATCTTTGGTTCCCGTTGAACCTAGGCTGCAGTGGGAGCTGCCATGAACAACGACTCTGCCAGGTTGGTGAACAGGCACAGCTTGGACCTGATGGGTGGTAGTGGCCAGCCTGAGGCTATGCTCCCAGGTGATCTGCCCACAGTGTACTCTGACCTCAGGGCCAAAGCCCTGCTCCCTGCAGTAACATAGGCTGCTCCAGCAAAGAACAATTAGGATTATTTTCCAGTAACTACAGAGGACAGGGATTTGGTAACCAACCACTTGTAGAGCATCTATCTAGTGGACATCTGGGGCTTTCTCCGGTCAGTGACTTCTTATATTAGAGGGTGCTCACTCCTGGGAACCGGTGGCGGGGCCCAATGGGATGACTTGGGAATTATTAACCATAGGTCCCAGCACCTGTATGGCACTATCCCTAACAGCCACAGAGATGAGCAGGCACACAGGAGCCAGAGTACCCTTGTGGTTAGGAGTCAGGCTCAGGAACCCTGGCTAAAAGCAACCCAGACAACATAGATGCCACCCCAAATCTGCCTCCGGCTTTCCTGGAACCCCAAGTCATCCAGCTCAACACACACAGTTGCACTCATCTCTAAAATGGGAAAGCCTTCCTCGTAAGAGTCATCTCGGGAAGAGCCACCAACCACACAGTCAGACACACAAGAAGCCACGCGGCTGCCTGAAGCATGGCTCAGAGCGGGTGGGTGACAGTAGCTCTCCTAGGATGGACAGCCGCACCCTCACCCACAACACCCACCCTTCTTTAGAGAGCCACTTTTTCCAGAGCTCTAAGCTACATTCTTCTCTTTCCCCTTGGTGTCAAGATTACTCAATTTCAGTCCTGCTTCCAAACTGCCTCCAAGATGAACCATGATTAAATTCCCATAAAACCACAGGCAGAGAAGATTACTTGCACCACGCACGCCCCTCCCTGGGGAGGCTAGTGTCTGGGACAGGCCATCTGTCACCTCCCCAGCTCATGTGGGAGGCTACGGAAAAAGGAGGGCAGGAAAGGCCAACCTCACCCCGACGTCCTCAGAGACCTAAAAAGGAGCCTTTTCCCCAAGACCCTTCATATCTGTTATCCCTGAGGACAAGGACATGAACCCACGCCATCCAGTGACACTCAGACGTTTCTCACACATGGCTTCAGTCAATTAGGTAACTGGCTAGAGCAATGCCTATAATTGCTCATCCTGGCAAACAGAAGCCAAGCCTTGACTTTGGGGATGTGTCTCTGGACCCTGACCCTGTGTGGCACAGTGGGTTGTCCCTGTGAGAACTGGCCTTCAAATGCATGCATGGTTTGTCATCGCGGCCTCCGCCTCCCTAGCTCCCTGAGGCCTGCATCAGGCAATGTCATGTTTCTGGGAGCTTCCACCTCTAGTCTAAGCTGAAATAAAGCTCGGGGTGGCCTGTGCCTCTGCCCGAGGGGTGGGAGTGGTGGTGGATACAGGGACAGGTGTAGGCCCGTCGCCAAGTGACTATCTCCACGGATAGTTATAGGAATGAGTCCTGGGTTAGGCCTGGATGTGTCATGCAGGAACCGCCCAGCCTCACGCGCTCCTTCAGGGGACTGCTGTTGAACTCAGGGGCAGAGGCCACACCCCACATGGGCCAGGGGCTCAAGGGCCATTCCAAATGCCATTCATCCACGAGAAAGGCAGGTCTCCAAAGGACGAGCTCACATTTTTGGTGTGGCCTGGCAGATGAACTAGTACTCCCTCAGATTCATGCCAGCCCTTCTAGATTTCAGCTGGGCAAAGAGCTGCCCAGACTTATTTCCCGACTCCCTTGCAGCTCAGCATTCAGCTAGTTCTGGCCACTGAGGGGACAATATTTTGCAGCTTCCAGAACCTTCTGAAAGGTGAGTAGGGTTTGTTCCCTTTTGCTCCCCATCCTAACAGTTAGATCTCAGGATATGACGGCTAAAGGCTCATCCACCACTGTGGACCAGGAGGGCCATGCAATCAGAGAATGAGGTTCTGAAGCTGCCTGTGCGCTCATCCTCTGGGCCTTTACACAGAACAAGGGAAGCCCTATTTTACTTATGCGTTGCTGTCATAGCAACTTACGCGCTGAGGTTTGAGTCTGGTAAGGCAGAGAACCATCTGTCTGGCTTCCATTCCCGGCCCTGGGAGGACATGAGCTCTGGGAAGGTGAGGCTGAGCCCATACAAGGCACCGACCACATAAAGGCCGTAAGGCGGTCTGGTGTTCTGACAGCTGAGGCCAAAGGCTTCCTGTAACCCTGATACTAAAGGGCGTGGTTCCCTAGGGAATGCTCTGCATGGGGATGATGGCCACATAAGTGTGGACACTGGCCTAGATACTATGTTATTCTTGAGGCGCCTTCCCCAGGGGCCACAGCCATCTTCCTTCCCTAGTCCAGGGAAGCCAAGGGCTCTGCAGCAGCCTCTCCCAGCTCTGGCTTCCCTGAAGGCTGGGTTCTCAGAGAACAGGGAGGGCTGGCAGCTTAGGAAGGCTAACCAAGCCCCTTCTCTCTAAACAAAAGCCCTGTCGTTTGCATTGCTATAATTATCTGAGGGAATTTCAGGGGTAATTATGGTCGTTTACAGCAAGCCTAAAAAGGGATGTGTGCCTCCGAGGAAAAGCTGGGTTTGGGGCACAGGCACAAGGATGCATTTCCCATGAAGGGTCCCTGCACCTGCAGAGGGGCTGGAGAGATACAGCAGGGAGACACCAGGGGCGCTGCCGTGGAGATGCCCCCTGCTTGCAGGAAAGGGCTCAGAAAGGCCCAGGCCCACTGCCCTCCTGGAAGAATACAAGTTGGCTTGGTACAGACAATAAGGAAAATTCTGGGTGCAGCGCTCACAGCCTCCCCCCTCAATACTTCCTGCCAGCCCAGAACCATTTGTGCTTTCGGGTACGGTCAATGGTTCTCGCAAGCCCTGGCAGGCCAGGCCCGCCTGGGAGGACCTCCATAAATCCCCCTATCTTGTGGCTTCTAGGAGACAACGCCTGGGACTGTGGCTCCAGATCCAGCAGAACGGCTTCTGTCTGGTGTCTTCCTTCCAGTCTCCCAAGCGTGTGCTGATGTGAGCCACTGTCAAAGGGTCTAGAACCTAGGTGTCCCTCACAGGACACTGGTGGTGACGGTTAAAAGCTGCTTCCACCATGTCTATACCAATCGGTTGAGAATTTCATCTCACTTGCTCAAGCAACACAATATTGTCTAGAAACAAAAACCAAGTCCCCACTCTACTCTCCGGCTTGGCATTCTCAAAGTTCTTCATAAGTCATCGTCTGCCAGCTTCCTTCAATGCCCTCACCACCCTCATCTGCAGGCCAGCCCACGGCATGCTCAGGCCTTGCCTACCCCAGCTTTGCCACTCAGAGAGGTTCTTCTCCACAGGGACCTAGGGAAGGAACCCTCCTACATTCCTCTGAATCTGAGTCACTGTGTCTCACCCCCACCCCAGAAAACTCTTAGAGCCCACTGCTCCGTACTTGATGCTGTTGCTCCTAACACGCTGCGACCCTTTAGTGCAGTTCCTCGTGCTGTGGGGACCCCACATTAAATTACTCCAGTGCTATGGCATCACTGTAATGTTGCTACTGTTATGAGTCATAACGTAAATAATGTAATATCTGTGTTTTCCCATGGTCCTAGGAGACCCCTATGAAAGAGTTGTCTGACCCCCAAAGGGGTCACGGCCCACAGGTTGAGAACCGCTGCCATAGTAAAACAGAGTTCCTGAAGTCAGGAAGGCCCAGCCTAACGCTCAGAGCAGTTCTGGGCAGATGGCCCACTGCTGGCCCTTCTAGAACTTTAGCCCACCGGAGCCCCCCACCCCCCCATGCTCAGCAAGGTGAACTGTCATTCACAAAGAAGTCTGAACTATTGGCTTGAGGCCCGCTTCCATCTTAGACAGAAACATAAGCACTAGAAAGCAGTGTTTAATAAAGTCTTATCTAGGAAACAAGCTAAGATGTCCTAAAGGCTCAGGAAAGAGACCACCATCTTGGGGGCACAATAGGGAATGCCCCAGGTAGCAGCAGGATCCACCTGGGGCTTGGTTACCCCGTTACCTAACCATCGGGTTCTCCCTGAACACTCCCCAGACATCTTCAGACCAGATTGTCTGCGACCTCCCAGCAGCGGGCAGGCTCCGTAAGGCAGCTTCAGCACCACAGCCTGGCTCCTAAACCATGAGGTGCATGCTCACACCAGCCCTGAGCTGTCCTTAAAATCAGGGTGCAGGGGCCCTGACTTCCCACTCATTAAAGTCTCCAACAAGTTCTAAGACCCACTAAAGATGTCTGAGCCCTACGGTCGTATCGGAAGCAGTGAGAAGCTACTGTTTCAGGTGACCCGTGGGGGCAAACAACATTCTATGCTTTTACAGACAAAATCCCCAGTACTCTAACTGCTGCCTTGAGGATGAACCCCACTACCCCCATCTAGAGCATACACAGAACAGGTTAAGTGACCAGTCCACGGCCACATGGGGAGCTGGAGCCAGGTTCCAATCCAACTTCAACCTGTCTCCTTCCACAGCCTGTTTATTTGGCTCCACGGTAGTACCTTCCACAGACCCCACCCACCCACCCACCCAGCATACACACACCTCACAAGCAGGCCTAGAACATCAGATGAGGCCATGGACCTGCCGTTTTCTTCCACCAGCGAACCCTTCCCTCATCTCTAACGCTACTTGCCCTTTATGCGATCAGTGTCCAACAGACACAGCTTCTTCTCACCTGGGGCTTTGGACCCATCTTGGAAAGCAAAGCAAACCATCCATAGTCAAGGAAGAAGGCTGCTGCCTGCCTGCCCTCGGACCCCACAATAGCTGGGAAGTAGTGAGGATCAAGCACCAGGAATGAAGCCTCCAGACCCCCTCCAGGACAGCCAATCCCAACTCTTCCCCAGGACATATTCCCCTTGTGGGGAGGGGTTCTGCTCTAAGCAGGACCTTGACTGCACAGGGGCAGGCTGAAAGGCCACTGAATGCCAGTGTGTCTACTCGCTCTTAGGCCTCTACTGTGGTTTAAATACAGTGTGCGTCTCCTCCCAAGGTCCACGTGGTCGGAGGTCCCTAAGGTTGCTGTGGAAGAGGGACTGAAACTTTAAGCGGTGTTTCTCAATCTGCCGTAGAATCCTGGGGGAAGGGAGTCTGAACGGACTTTTCACAGGGCTCGCCTAAGACCGTGGAAAAACACAGATATTTACATCACAATTCATAACAGTAACAAAATTCTAGTTAAGAAGTAGCAATGAAAATAATTTTACGGCTGGAGGTCATCACAGCATGAACTGTGTTGAAGGGTTTCAGCATTCAGAAGACTGAGAACCACTGCTTTAAGGGATGGAGGCTGGTGTGTGTGTGTGTGTGTGTGTGTGTGTATGGGGGGCTGCAGTTCCTAATGGGACTCCTTGGAAGCTTTCACAAGGGGGAGTTATTATCAAAGAAGCAAGTTTGGTTCCACTCAGCTTTTGGTGTTCATGGCTTAAGACACAACCGTCTTCCTGTTTCCATCTGTGTCCCTGCCAGTGTCGCCTGCCACGAGGGAACACAGCCAAAGAACAGCCCTGCACTGCACTGCCTGGACTTTACCTTCGAAACCATGAGACAATTAAGCTTTCCCTTTCCACAGAAGGCTTAGCTCAGGTACTTTGCTATGGCAACAAAAAGCTGTCTAATGCGGGCTCCAGGACTCATCTGGAAAATGGTCAGGATCGCTGTGCCCAGCAAACAGTGCTGACAGACAGAATACGGGAGGCTTCAGGCCAAGCATGTGGTGCTTACCCAATAAACGGATGCTCCCATAGCCCCATCCCTTCATTCAGGACTACCTCTGGTCCTGTCTACGGGACTGAGCTCACTGGTCCTGCCCCCACAGCAAAGGACCATTAGGGTCAGAGTTCAAGGCAGCTTAGGCCACAGACATGGTCTGTATGGGGGCAGTCGGGGGTGGGGGCGTTCAGCAAAGAAAGAACTCTGTTGCTTAAAATGAAAACAAAACAGTTCAGCCAGGGACAGATTAGGCAGCTACCTTTCATGAGGGTCTTTCTAGAATGTCTGTCTCACAGAAACACACCTCGTAAAGGCTGTCTGCTCTCTTTTGGGGCTGGCCTGCTCCCGGGTGGGGTCAGGTGCGACAGAGAGACAAGACCTCTGGAGACGAACCAGCAGCTGGCAGATGTTCCACAGGCAGGGGAGGCTCCCCCCAGGGGAACAGCCTGTACCCCACGATGCTCAGCAGCATCTCTCTGCATCTGATTAGAGGCCTGGTTTCCCCTTGTCTCCTTTGCCCTGTTATATAACTCCACTCCACGTGAGTGGTTCTGCACACACGCCTGTTCCCCGACCACAGTGCTATCAGGACACCTCATCTCCCCCCAGGGGTTCAGCACAGCAAAACCCCTTGCAGCGGTCAGAACTCAAGAAGCATTCTTTGGATTGTATTTCTTAACCCTGGTTGCAAAGTAGAACATAGTTCTTCCCTACCTATGATGGCTGCCCCCGGAATTCAATTCCTTCCTTGCTCTTCCTCAAACATTAATAACCCGTGACTGTAGAGGAGGGTGGGCCACACCCATCAGCAGGCTGAGACACATGTGTCCATACCTTTCATGTAGGCCTCAATCTTGCGGATAAGCTCGTAGGACTTGGAGCGGTCTAACAGGGTCCTGATGGCGGGGAGGGGGTCCAAGACGATGGTCTCAGGGTGAGCATCAATGTACTCCTGAAAGAAAAGCCCACTGTGGTTAGAGGAGGAGGGACAAGGGTGATGACAGGGCTGTGCGCCCACAATTCTCCACGAATCTGCTCTTCTCCCTCCTTCCCCCACAACATGACTTTGATTAAACTAATAATGGGCCCAGAAGAGGACACGTGACCTTGTATCTGTCCAATCAGAAGCACACTGGGGTCTGGCTAGGATTCTTCTCTGCTTCCTGAAGGAAGAAGCACAGAGGTGTGTATCTGTGCATAGGCACAATGGGGACTTAAGCAGAGTGTGCCTAAGGCCTGAGTGCAGAAGGAGAGAGCAGTTGTGCTCTGATGGGGTCCCTTTGCTAAGAGTTCTGTCTGAATCCAGACTTGCTCTATCTGCTCGGTATGCTCCATCAGAGCGCCAGCCCAGCCTACCGCACCAAAGGATAAGGACCCCAAATGTGTGACTGTGCCACTTACTCCGCCCGTACCACTAGGTATTCAACCTTGGTAGAAAGGTGTCAGCCAGGAGGACTTCCTCTCCAACATGGAGCAGTTTTTCATCTCAAGGGAAATTGGGGTAGGGGACAGCCTTTGAAGAGTCTGGCATCATCCTGAAAGGAGCCGACACTTACATGGGAGACAAGACGCTATAAGACAACTCAGTAAATTAAAGGCAGAGGGGCTGGGGAGATGGATCAGCCAGTGAAGGGCTTGCTATGCAAGCATGAGGATCTGAGTTTAACTCCCAGGTCAGGTGACAGCAGGCAGGCAGGCAGATCCCTAGGGCCTGCTGGTCACTCAGCCTAGCCTACTCGGCAAGTTCCAGAGGAGTAAGAGAAAACAAGGTGGGCAGTTTCAAATGAACACTTGAGGGTGACCTCTAGCCTACACACACATACATGCACACACAATGCGCACAAACACAGACACACACGCATGCACACACAATACGCACACACACAGACACACATGTGCGTGCGCACACACACGCATGCAGACATGCACACATGCACACAGAGACACACGCACGCACACAGACACACATGCGCACACACATGCACACACAATATGCACACATACAGACACGCACACACATGCAGACGCACACAACCATGCACACCTACATGTACAGAGACACAAACATGCACACGTGTATACACCCACCAAGAGACAAGAAAAGACACTCTATCATGACTCCACAAGCCCTAGGCAGAATGAGTCAGAGCAACTTGTTGACATATGGAAATGAGACTGTCCTCTCTGGCTCTTCACATTTATAATTTGAAGGATATAATTACAAGATGCTGAAGAAGGCTTCAGTAAAAAGGCTGGGCTCAAGGAAAGCCCTTCCCAGCACCTGTGAATAAGGACCTATTTTGAAATGGGGTCAGGTCTTTAGCCATTATCAAGTTAGTAGGCAGTCCTACTGAGTATGTTTGAGTATGGGCCAGATCCTCCCTTGGACTCCAGGCGGAACTAACCCTGCTGATATCTTGAGTTCAGAATTTCAGTGCCCAAACTATGATAGAATGAATTGCTAAGTCACCAGGCTTATGGTCAAGACAGCCCTGCCCCCCTACCCCCCCCCAAAAAATAATCACACAAGTTCACTTTATCACCGCTGCCTTCAAGTCAGCCCCACCCTGGTCCACACCCCAGGCTGAGGTTAGCAAAGGTCAGAGGAGAAAATACCCACAATGCTGCTTCTCAATAAGCTTTATCAACACAGAAGGAGCCATTGAATGTTTTCTAAGAGAGCCTATTTTTGTTCCTAGTATCACTTTGCGAGCATCTAAGACAAAGCCAAAGTCATACTCACTTGGTCTGTCCTTCCCATGAACTCACACAGCACTTCCTTTCTGTCCTCTCCCCAAGGCTTAACTCTCCCCCTCTCCCTTGGATGTGCGCCACCTGGGGAGGCCTCTGTGCTGGCACCAACTCTAGTAGAGTCTAGTCAGTGCCCACTCCTGAGACTGACTCCCTTTGCCCCGTGGCTGCTTATAAAGCTGCTATGCAGATAAATGAAGAATGGCCAATAGGCCGCACTGCTGTGCCCACTGCCACTCTCTCCTAGTCTCGGCTTACCTAGGGACTGTTCCTGAGCCCTGCTTCTCCCATGGGGACTTCTCATGGGCAAGCATCACTGATTTTCTTCATGGAAGCATGCTGACACACAAACTCACCACTCACTGCCCCCCCCCCCCACTCCTTCTTATCCTGCTCAGAGACTTACAAAACATAACTCCCTCAAACCCCTTCCCAGGCCACTGCTTCCAGAAGCACTCCGTGTGTCAGGAAGAACACATGACAGGGACCTAGGCAGCCAGCCGCTGGGCTTCTCAGTATCTCTCAAGATATACCACGGATGACCCTGCAGGTTCTTGTACGGCCACCCCAGGAGTCTGCTGGCTAGAGAAACCTGAGGAGCGGAGTTCCAAGGCCACATAAGACTTCCCTGGAGAGAGCGAGAGACTGTTTTCTGGTGTCATGCACTTGCTGTCCCAGACACTCACCATCCGTTCTCCCCAGCAACTGAAGCCACCTAAACACAGACATGCATTTCCTTGCCTATGCCCCAACAAAGCTCATGTGGCCCCCACGTTCCTGCACCAGGACAGAAACCTTTAAATAGAACTCAGTATCACCGAGGCAGGCATTTAAGCCAAAATCACAAGAGAAAGAAGCCACATGAAACCAGAGAGGGAAACAATCTGACAAGCAGGCGCCAACAAGCTTGGGCCTGGGATGAAAGCAGCGGTGCACACAGAAGAATCTCTGCCTGGGAGAGCCGATCTCTCTGGAGACGGAGCGGGGTAAAGGCTTTTCCCAGCTTCCCTGCGATCACAGCACGTTTTCCTCCGAGCTTTTCAGCTCATCTATTGTACGGAGGGCTGCACGCACTTTTCACAAGTCTCTCAGAATTGCCAAACAAATTGCTGGAAGAAAGATTCAAACCATCTCCATGGCAAATGGTAAACACCCATTCCCTTGGAGAGCTGGCCTGCCACGAGGGACCAGAGTGAGATCCTGAAGAGAAAGGGAGGAAAGGGAGTCTGGCCTTTCCACAGAAATGGACATCCTGGGCCCAGGGGGGTCCGGAGGAGGCAGAAAGTTCCACTGTCAGAGGGATAAGGAGGCAGAGGCAAACTAGGTGCCCACTCGGAGCACAGGCTCTCCAGGGCCACCGATGATGCCCTTATGGGCACTGACGCCACACTATGGGTGGGAGAAGACAGTTTTCCCACTACAATCTGAGGCAAATGAGCGGACTGGGGGAGCACCAACTGTACTACATCTCTGCAGTCCCCTGCAGGGAGACAGACCTCGCTCTCCAACAGAAAGCACCACCAGGAGCTCCAAACTCAGATCTGGCCTGTGTGTTATAGTTAGATTTTGCTAACCCGATACAAACCTAGGCATACTTGGGAAGAAAGAGTTCTCACTTGAGGACTTGCTCCCACCAGACTGGCCTGGGGAAGCAATGTCACATCTTGACCGTTAATCGACATAAGAGGGCCCATCCCAGCTGGGCAGTGGTGGCGAAGCCTTTAATCCCAGCACTCGGGAGGCAGAGGCAGGTGGATCTCTGTGAGTTCGAGGCCAGCCTGGTCTACAAGAGCTAGTTCCAGGACAGGCTCTAAAACTACAGCAAAATCCTGTCTCGAAAAACAAAAGGGGGTGGGGGCATCCCATTGTGAACAGTGCCATCCCTGGGCAGGTGAGCCTGGGCTGTTGAAGAAAGGTAGCTGAGCAAGCCATGGAAAACAAGCCAGTACGCGGCTTTCCTCCACGGTTGCTGCTTCATCTCCTGCCTTTGGGTTCTTGCCTCAGCTTCCCTCGACGACGGATGATGGACGGTAACGGTAACTGGAAACAAAGCCTGTTCTCAAGCTGCTGTGGGCTATGGTGTTTAACACAGCAAGAGCAGGAAACTAGGACACATCCTCCATGCCCGGAAGCAAGCCTGCGGTTCCACGATGTGACTGACCTCAGCTCTGGTTAAAGCAACCCTGGGGAGCTGCTGGGGTCTGCAGACAATCAATGCACAGAGGGCGGGTAGAACACAGAATAAAAGAATGTTCTGCATTTTGCAACATGGGACTCAGCAAACCTCTAGGCCTGAGTCTCTGGGCTCACCCTGTCCCTACCCTGAAGACTCTCAAGTCCACCAGCTCTGCACTGGGGAGGGGAGCTGCCCCAAGAGGTCCCAGGCTCCGAAGGTCACATATGAGCATAATCCCACTGAGTGCTGTTGCAGAGACATCTCCTTGCAGAGACCAACCCATGTCTCTGGATGTCTGGGGCTAGCATCCAGAGATTCATTTGGTTCTGGGAGGAGACACACTGGGCATCTTGGACCTACAGGTTCTAACCATGGGCTCCCGGGAATCAGGAGGTTGAGTGTTTCGGTAGCACCTGACCACCAAGGGAATGGCAGGAGTGACTCCCAAGCAGAGCTGAACTGACTTCCACTTAGCTGCTGATGATTACTCTCACGGGAGCCTTTATGAAAAGATGACTCTGGTACTTGTTGGTGCCATCTTCCTCCTCTCTCTTCCTCTGACAGTCATAAAGGCTGGCCTTCTTCTGCACTCCTCCCAGGCTGGGTGAAAGTCAAGTAGGCTTTGGACCTGGACTCACCTCCACGGTGAATCACTCCTAAGATCATAGACAGGCTTCTCTCATACCCATCCTACCACAGATGTCCTGTTAATTGCCCCTCTAACAAAGAAACCAGGGCTCAGAGCACCTCAGTGAAAGAAGGTCCCTATGGGATCCTGGCTCTGATACCAGGTTCACAAGAGAACCTGGCTCCAGGAAGGACAGCTCAATTGCATCTGGACCAGCACTATTCAGCTCATTCCGAGGAAGAAGGCTTTCTCGTGTGCTGCAATGGGGCTGTGGCCTGCAGCCTAGTGGGTGTACAAACTGAAATATTCCCCATGGCAGCATGAGCCAAAGAGAATGCCCACAGGGAAAATATGCACAGGGAGGTTGCGTCCTCTCTCCCACTGTGGGAGTCCTGTGGCTCTGGAAGCAAAGGAAGATCCCTTAGCCCAGTCTGTCTTCTCAGGAAGGAAATAGTATCTATGCCAAGGTTCCCAGCCCTGGATTAAGACTAACATAAACGAAGACAGATGCCCTTGGGAGATTGCATTAGTGAGCGGCAGTCAGATAGATTGGTGATCAGGAGGAAGATTCACAGGGCACGGGGCAAGAGACCTATGCAGGATTCTGAGGCACAGGACTAACATACATATAGGCAGGGCAATAACAGAAACATACTGAGGGGTAAGGAGACCACACAGAGGGAAGACAATGGGACTCCAGCTGGGTGAAGGACATCATGCCGCAAAGGTACACTCTGGTTCTACAGAAAGGGAAACCTGGCCTCAGGATGCCAATGCCATGTGAGATTGAAGACTTGGGAGGACAAATAGTGCATCTTCCAGCAGACCACAAAGTCAACCCACCCTTGACAGACTTGACACCAACCAAGGCCAAGTCCAACATCCCCCAGGCAGTGTTTTCCCATCACCTGCCTGTTCACCACAGTTCCAAGATATCCACACAGTTGCAAGTGTCTCGGTGCAGGAGGGCATGTCCGGCTGGCATCAGGCCTAGTGTAGGCCAGAACCTTGGAATATACAGTTAAACCCTGGAGCCAGGCTTTCAGGAGCCATGGGAAAGTTAGGCAGCACACAGAATATACCAGGGGCTAAGGCACCAAGCTTAGTCATTCACAGTGTCAAAGACAGAGTTGTGCTGTGTGCAGCCTGTGTTACCAGTCCCTGGTGGTTGGTCAAGGCTTCTACCTTCCAATCATTTGCAGATCACGTCTTTCAGTCCAGCAGCACCCAGCCCAGACCCAGCCTAACATAAGGACCCAGAGGCACCATTCAGTCTGAGAGAACAGTAGAGTTTTAAAAAAAAAAAAAAAAAAAATGACCTGAAGTCCTTGAGTTACCTAAGTTAGTGGTTTCTCAGGTGCCATAGCTGTACAGTAAAAAGTCTGAAGTGACTTATTTTTAGGATCCAGACATTTAGGTTGGAATACGCAGAACAAACCAGAAAAGGTTCCTGGGCCCCTATGCTGAGTCAGGCCTGAGGCGTACAGATTCAGAAGCCTGTGGCTTTATTACCCTGGGAGCACAAAGCGCGTGGTTACGGGTCCCCTGCTGTGGGCCGGTTAAGTATGTTCACACACATGCTGGGGCAGACAGAAAGCAAGTGGGCTGAGCACAGCCCACCTCCCCTGCCCCTGACAGGCCAAGGTCAGACAAGGCCATGCCCAGAGCTGTCTTTTCTGAATCTCCACACACTCTGGTCTTGTCTGATGTGCAGAGAGAGCTTCCTGTCCCACTCTCTGAAAAGGCTTCTAAGGAAAGTTCAGCTTCCTGTAAGCAGACATTTGTATTCCTGAGAGCTCTCTCAAGTCTGAGCACTCAGCCTGAGGCCTCCTGGCAAACAAGAGACCAGCCCCTAGGATGAGGGGGAGGGTATAATTTCCACCTATTAAACTACATAACAACAGCCACTTCCTACCTACCATTATAGACATAAAGGAATCCTAAACGGCGGTGTCTATAGGGCAGGGGATTACTGATACAGGGGATGCATGGTGAGGGGCGGGCACAAGTCTGGCCATGAGGAAATATGGGGGAAGGGGAGTTCTGAGGCCACCAATGCTGAAGAGTCACGGGCATAAGTCAAGAGCAAAAGGTTATTTCAGGCTGATACCTTGGAAAAGGACACTTAACACATCTGTGAACCAGGCACCTGGTACAGCTGGGGTGGACATGGGTCTCAAAGAAAAGTTCAGGCCGAGGTCCTAGCAACAGAAGAGCTAAGGAGTCTGGACCTGATCATAAAGAAATAAAGCTGGGTGATGATAGTGGTAATAGTGGTACATGCCTTTAATCCCAGCATTCGGGAGGCAGAGGCAGGCGGATCTCTGCGAGTTCAAGCCCAGCCTGGTCTATAAGAGCTAGTTCCAGGACAGGCTCCAAAGGCTCTATAGAGTAACCCTGTCCCAAACAAACAAACAAAAACAAACAAACAAACAAAGCAATAAGGTCCCTGGCCTAGGGGATAGAAGTGACAGAGTAAGATGCACCCTAGCCAGCCCAGGGTCCCATGGCTGCCATATCACTCTGTAGTCTGTACATAGGTGCAAAAGGTCCCTTTAAGAGACAAGTTCCACCCAATCCCACTCTCTTCCCGCTGTTCTTCTGATGAGGCAAGCAGGTCTCTGCCTCTGTCTCTTTCTTCCCTTCTCTTCCCCCTTCTCTCAATAAACTTCCACTTAAGCAGTTTACATGGCATATTTGTCTCTTGCCTCTGGCTCTCACCCGCCAAGGTCCCTTTGGTGCAGAAATTATTACAGTGACCAGTCTAGCACTCTGAAAGGTCACAAGATAGTGCAAGAAACACACAAGCCTTGGTAGTAAGTGAGTTGCAGTGTCAGCCTTGGACATGTGGGCTGGACTGCACATTCACAGAAGACTGGGGGTTTCTTGGACCCTGACTTTTTACACCAACAACATCTCCTGTTATTTGGGAGAGCTGACAGAATCCATATGAGCCCTCCCTGTTCCTCAGCTGTGTTCACTCTCAAGAGCAAGGTGGGGTGGCCAGAGTCTGACAAGACAGGATGCAGAAGAGACAGGCCATGCACGATCCCACCAGCACAGTGAGGAACAAAGTGGTCCAGCCAAGTCCATTAGATCAGCCAGCACAGCCCTTCCCAGGGTTCACAGTGCCCAGGAGCAAACCAGCAGACAAGACTGCTGGGACCCGGCACCCTTCGCAGGAGGTAGCTCCAGGCTGCATTAGGAAATGCAGGAGTGTTTGAAGGCAGGACTGAGAGTGGTGGAACCTGAACAGAAAGAAAACGGAAGCTGCAGACTCGGTGTTTCTATGGAGTCTCTACGTATTCATCCTACGGCTCTCTCTCAAGTGCATAAGGAAACATGTACGAGGGTATGCAACTCACTTCCAACGTGTGGTCAGCAAAGTTTAAAGGCCAAGAGGACCTGGTCAGTGAGGGACAGTAAAGCCACTCAGTGTACAGACAGCCCTCAACAGGGTGGCCTGCAGCACTGCCTCTGAGTTCCTGGTGGCCACGGGCTCCCTGCCCTCTGCGCCTTGCTGCTTTGCAGCTGGGACCCACAGCCAGATCTCAAGAGCTTCACCCTGGAACTCGCAGAGAAAAGCCGGTCTCCAGTGGAGCTGCTGAACTCTGGGGAGGTCAGGGGTCACTGGGGAGGACACTGAGCTCCTCACCTACAGATGCAGCCTTCCAGCCTTCTGGTGTCCAACAGGCTCCAGCTGTACAACAACAGGGGCGTTCTTGCTGCCAGACGTTCTTTTTTTTTTTTTTAATTTTTATTGCACTATACATTTTCTCTGCTCCCCTTCCTTCTTTCTCTCTTCCCTCCTACCCTCTCTGGTGAACACATGCTCCCAATTTACTCAGGAGATCTTGTCTTTTTCTACTTCCTGTGCAGAACCATGTATGTCTCTCTTAGGGTCCTCCTTGTTGTCTACGTTCTCTGGGGTTGTGGAGGATTGTAGGCTTGTTTTTCCTTGCTTTATATCTAAAAGCCTTTCATGAGAGAGTACATATTATATTTGTCTTTCTGTGTCTGGGTTACCTCACTCAATATGGTTTTTTCTCGATCCATCCATTTGCCTGCAAATTTCAAGATGTCGGTTTTTTTTTTTTCTGCTGAGTAGTACTCCATTGTGTAAATGTACCACATTTTCTTTATCCATTCTTTGGTTGAGGGTCATGTACGTTGTTTCCAGGTTCTGGCTATGACAAACAATGCTATGAACATAGTTGAGCATATGTCCTCGTGGCACGATTGAGCATCCTTTGGATACATACCCAAGAGTGGTATTGCTGGGTTTTGAGGAAGGTTGTTTCCTAATTTTCCGAGAAATCGCCACACTGACATTCAAAGGGGTTGTACCAGCTTGCATTCCCACCAGCAATGCAGAAGTGGTCCCTTTACCCCACATGGTCTCTAGCATAAGTTGTCATCAGTGTTTTTGATCTTGGTCATTCTGACAGGTATAAGACGGAATCTCAGAGTTGTTCTGATCTGCATTTCTCTGATGTTGCCACCAGACACTCTTACCTGGCATGTGGTGCTGCAGACAATGGACCCAGTGCCACATGCTTTGGACAAGTGGCCCAGGCAAGCTCAGAGGTGGGAACTGCTCTGTCAACAAGTGTGCACCTACTCATGTCACCAATCCCTGCCATAGTCAGTGTGCAGGGAAGGGGGGCGGCAGTGTGCTCTCTCTCCCTTGGACGGCTTGCAAAGATAAAAATGGGAGTTGGTGGTCAACTCAAGGTCATCAGAAAGAGGACACACGACGTCACTGTCTTCAAAGACTCTCCCTGTTATCACAGGCCTTGTCCTCCTCCAGTCCTTGCCCTACCTGGAGCTATGTTCCTTTTTCTTCTTTTAACATGTTTTGTTTGCGCCATTCCTAAACACACACATGCATACACACAGGCACACATGTTGGCTCAGTCCATGAGGCATATGCTGTATCTACCCAGTCTGTCTAATTTATTGCGTTTTCTGCAATGTTTTTTGATTCCTGGCATACAGCAGGACTTGCTGAATGAATGAATGAATGACTCCAGAAGTCATTTGATGACTGACTGATGCTACAAATCAGTGGAGAGATTGACAAATAGGGTAGACCTGGGGCTGGAGGCCTGAGGCTGGGGATGTAGATACCATCCACATAGACATGGAGGGAGGGGCCTCAAAGGACGATGGCCTCATTCTTCCTTCTGCCCATCCCAAGAGGATCAGCTTCACACTTGGCTTGACATTATTCGTTACATGAGGTCCAGGGAACCCAACCACTCTAGCTTGACAACTGTAGCCCACATGGGTGGCACAGATACAAACCAGCATATAGAACCCCTACATAAGCTAGGAGGATGGAGATGGGCACCACTCTGCCCCAAAAGGGTCATGAAAAGAAGCCCACAGGACAGGACAAAGTCCTTTAGACTGGGAGCCCATCCCCAAGCCCAGAGAGCAGACTCCTTGGGGCTTTGGCGTACACATGAAAGAACTCTCACAGAGTTGTTGAGACCATCTCCTAAGAATCACAATGGGAGCTGGAGAGATGGATGCTCAGCAGTTAAGAGCTTGCAGAGGGACCAAATACAGTTCCCAGCAGCCATGCCAGGAAATTCATAATCACCAGCAACTCCAGCACAGGAAATCCAGTGCCCACTTCTGGCCTTGTGGGCAGATGACACCTCCCACAAGATGACAATGATAAAGAGCACCGTGGCATCTAAGCAGGGTGACACCTCCCAACAACTCCATGGCAGTGTCTGGAGGCATAGTTGGTCCTCACAATAGGGAATGTTTGAGGGTACTACTGTATCTAGAGTGTATAGATCAAACAAGTCACTAAACATCCTGGCTAGCATAGGACAGGTCCCAACAACAAAAGATTACTCAGTTCAAGCTGTCAACGGTACTGCAGCTGAGAAACTGTAGAATAATGAGTACAAATGCTCTTTTTATAACTCTAGACAATACTTTGTGGTGTTGTTTGATTATTTTTGAGGCAGCGTCTCACAATCTTCCTCCTTTAGTCCCTCAAGTATTAGGGTTACAGGTGTGTAACCCCTATGACAGAAAACATACTAAGACACATCTTTTGTTTGCTTGTTTGCTTGTTCATTTGACTTGAGATAGTCTCTTATATCCAATCTGGGCACAAAGTCACTATGTCATTAAAAATGACCTTGAACTCCTGGTTCTTCTGCCTCCAGCTCACAAGTGCTAAAGGGGTGGGTGCTTACCAATATGTTCCGCTAATAAACACATCTCTAAAATTCAGCACGCACCATAACCCTAACCGTAAGCGTAAGCCTAAACCTATCAGATGTCAGGGTTCAGATTCTGAACAGTTGAGTGGCAGGGCTTGGGTCTTCTTCCCACCGTAGGCAGGGGACAGCCTACTACCAGATGAAGGCATGAAATAGAGTTCCCTCCCTCGGCAGGAAGAACAGTGCCCAGGCTCTACTGCTTGGCTCAACCTAAATAAACAATGGGCAGATTGTGTGGCCATCCCCATCATGGGAGGACTGGCCGTGTGACCCAGACTTGCAGTCATCTTGAGGTTGGCCTCATGGTCACCCCAGTACCGAGTTTGCTGCTCTGGGACTGGGATGGGCCCAGCTGAGTCCCTTGGATGCTGCCAGCCGATATTTCATCAGCTCATGGCACCAGCTGGGTCAGAAGCAATCCAAGGAAATGATCCTAGGAGACCCTGAGCCACTGACCCTGCAGCCAGCTGCGGGAAAGAGAAGGGGTGTCCACTGGCTATTGTCCAAAGTAAGCCCTTCAGGCACATGTTAAAAAAATATGTATATTTATGTATATACACATACATATATTTGTACACCACAACCAAGTAAACGACACTGGGCAAGTGACAGCTTTCTCAGACTTTAGTTTTTTTGCCTGAAAAATGCATAACTAATTCCATTATCTCAGTGGTTGAGATGAGGAATAGTTAGTGAGAGACAGTCAGAACCCAGACAATGTGTCCACATGGTCTGTGACTAGCCAAAGGCAGCCTCTGCAGTAGATCTTCTGTGACAATACAAAAATCTTTACTGGATCCCAAGCTCTGACTCTGACCCCAGAGGCCCACATACAAGCCAACAGAAGCTCAACTTAGACGTTACAAAACTTCTTGTGGGTTTAGACGCTGGCTTCCTAATTGGGCTGGAAGGCCAAGAACAAGGAAACCTTTGTCCCTGGCCTTCCCCTCCATCCCCCAGCAAGACGCAGACCCTCTGCTAGTGGCTGCTCAGCACTGAAGGCTGTTGGGTTTAACTCCATGCCTGTGGTGCTCTTACATCTGTACTTGAGTGGAAAGGGTGGGTTAAGTTATGGCTTGAGAGGTGTTGGTCACACTTAGGAACTAGACAGGGTTGATCCAAGGTCACTGTCATGGGTCCCCCTCCCACATGTTCTCTATGTGGCAGGCAGCATGACCAGAATCCACATGGGCTGATGGATGAGGGGTGGAGCCAGGGACCACAGCCAAGTCCCTCTGACCACCTCCTCTTAGCCCACATTTCCAAGAGCCCCTCACAGGCATGCCTCCCACTAAGGGACACTTTCATAATCACTGCCTTGTTGACTCCAGTTACAATAGGGAACTCTTAAGTTGGCTGGGGTCACAGCTAAGACTGGGTGCAAAGGGCTGCTGTCACTGTAGTAACGGTGTTACCAGAAGCATGGCTGAGTGTTCCAAGGGACCACAGGGTCTGCATGGACTGCTACACACCAGACACCAACAAGGAAGGTGGTTGATGCTTACACACACACACACACACACACACACACACACACACACCACTCATCCCAGGCCAGGCACTGTTTTAAGCACATGTGCATATATTAATTTGTTTTATGCTAACAAAAACCTTATGGGCCATTTTAATTTTTAAAGGGAAACAAGAGTCCTGGGCTGCTGGGCAGTGGTGGCGCACGCCTTTAACCCCAGCACTTGGGAAGCAGAGGCAGGTGGATCTCTGAGTTCGAGGCCAGCCTGGTCTACAGAGAGAGTTCCAGGACAGGTTCCAAAGCTACACAGAGAAACCCTGTATTGAAAAACCAAGAGTCCTGGGCTGAGCTCAGTCCTTTGCCTGCAGGGAGAACCTACTGAGAGCAGGCATGAGCTTTGCCACCTTCTCATCTCCCTGCCATAATCAATCGGGACTGCTCCAGCATCTGAGGTCCCAAAAACCCAAGAGAGCGTCAGCTAGCTAGCAGGAGGAGCCCTGAACACCATGCTCTCTGCCAGCCACCAGAGGTTGGCAATTTCAACATTTTAGACGCAAGCCGTACCGCCTGCCTGAGTGCAGACGCACCTGCTTCCTGCTGCCTGCCTCCCGGTTCCTATAGGTGATAAACAGCTCTTGGCACCTGACTGAGAACCAAGGGACCAATATGGGGGAGGGGGAGGGAGTGGTAATAAATTTGCTTCCCAAGTGCTCTTGACCCAGACTCCCTTTATATACTGAAGACCCACAGGAGGTGTGGCTTTTGTCTTGTCCTGGAAGCTGAGGGAGGGAACACTTGGGATTGAGCATGGAGCCCTTCTGGGCCTCCAGCATACACGTTCATCTTCAACCCAGACATCCAAGCTCTGGTGACTACCTGGTGTCCTGCCTTCTCCAAGGTCAACGTGCATTGGCAAAACTCCTGAACAGGGCCTCTCTCTGCCAATCAATCTGACCTTATTATCACTATCGTATTGCTTCCCAATCTCTCTGCACGAGAAAGTCCAAGTTCCACAACCTGGACCCAAAACGCTCTTGTGCTCTGGCCTTGCCACCCTCCACTCCAGCCTGCTGGCTCTGGGGCACACTCCTCCATACGTGCCAGGCAGCAGCTCCTACCTCACAAACCTTCTGGTCTTCTTCCCTGCTCCTACGCATCCAATAGAGCTATGCACTCCACCTACCACTAACCCACAGGGTCCACCCAACGCCAAGCTAGACCCTCCCACGGTCCTAACACACTGTCAAAACACACAGCCATATGTGAAACTGGAGCAGAGGGCAGCAGTGAGAACAAAGGTCCTGGCAGCAGGTGGCCCCAGGAGGGACAACAGCAGATGATGGATTATGAATTTCCAAATGGTGGGAAGTAAAGGCCAAGGTGGGGAGGGCTTGGGACAGGAGCTGTATCTACTATTGGGAGGAAGGCGGTCCTCAGGAAGGGGATCTTGGCTGTAGAAGACGCCTGCGCACAGGGCAGGCAAGAGTCAGGCTTGAGCAGCTGTTATGGAAAGTTTGTGCGGCAAGGAAGAGTTAGGAGGACCACATGAGGTTGACCTTAAAGAACATGTTCAGAGCCAGGCAAAGTGGCGCACACCTTTAATACTAGCATTTGGGAGGCAGACAAAGGTTGAACTCGAGGCCAGCCTGGTCTACATAATGAGTTTCAGTACAGCCAGAGCTATGTAGTGAGACCCTGTCTTAGAAAGAAAGAAAGAAAGAAAGAAAGAAAGAAAGAAAGAAAGAAAGAAAGAAAGAAAGAAAGAAAGAAAGAAAGAAAGAAAGGAAGAAAACAAAAAACAGACAGCAGACCATGTCCAGGAATACTGGAGACAACTGACCTCCTTCCAGATAATCAATATGGAGAGGAAGGGCTGAGGAGTCAGGCGAACTGGTAAAATGCTCACCTTACAATGAATGAGAACCTAAGTTCAATCCCAAGGATATGAGTGAGAGAGAGACAGAGACAGAACCAAGCATGGCAGCATATACTTAAAATCTCAGTGCTGGGGAGGCAGATTCCTAGAGCTTGCTAACCAGCCAATCTAGCCTACTTGGCAAGTTCCAGGCCAAAGAGAGACCCTAAATCAAAAAAAAAAAACAAAAAACAAACAAAAAAAAACAAAAACAAAAAACTCCACATCACGATGTATGTATATGTACACACATGCCCTCAAACTCATACACACGAGCACACGCACACACAGAAATGATGGGGAGAAAACATCAGTTTGGATTAGGCTTCCCTTTAACCTTATCAGGGACTACCTCCGAAAGAGCCACATGCCTGGTGGGTGACAACTGGCATACTCTACCTAGGTAGATTCTGGAGCCCAAAGGCTCCATACCCTTGCAATCAAACTAGAAAGGTGATATCAAAAGTGACAAGACAGAAGGCTGCTCAAGACAAGAGGCCCAAGGTCCCTCTGTACCAGTCACACCCATCCCCACTGGCCCAGGAGGGCCCTGGGGGACCTTTGCCCATGTCAGGCAGTGGGCAAAGGCGCCAGACTACAGGTTCCACATGACCCTTGGAACAGAAAAACAACTGACTCATCCCAGTGATCCTCCATTGTGAGGTTAATCCAAAAGGAAAACTGACTGGAAGTGGTTCCCATGGCAACCAACTTGCCTGGCCTGCATACGCACCAGGCCCACACCCGCCCACTTGCTTACCTGGACACAAGGAGGGAGCTGGCCATAGTTACAAACCTCCCTTCCCTGAGGACTAGAGGCTCGGGACAGCATCCACAGAACACTGTGCTCTAGGGCTATCAGGAAACCCCATTATTTTCCACAACGGTTCCCTGGGGACCTGAATACAGATGGGGCCCTTTTGGCAGAGCCCTGACGGGGGCAGGGCCCCTTTACTTGACTCTGTTGTGCATACACTTAAGGTGCAGGAGGGGTCTGCACACCAGGCTTTGGGTGCTGCTTCTTGCTCCTGAAATCAATATGCCTATTATGACATCGCTGTCCCTCCTGGGTCCCAAGCCAATGCCTTCTTGTTAATGTCCAACAGATAAAATGAAATAAGAGTTTGGAAATGAAAGCTATGCCATGGTCAAGGTCAAATGTCAAATCCCAGGTCCAAGTTGCCTGGTTTCTGACCTTGTGCCTCTCTGGGAGATGATCAGGTCAGTACTGACAGCTCCAAGCGCCCTGCCCCAAGAGTCCTAATCCAGACATCATCGTGAGTCCCTCAATCTGTCAGGTGTCACTGTGTCCCTATCATCCTATCGCGCCCCACCACGACCACCACATACACTCCTGCTAACCTCCTGGGGCCTCTGAGGAATGCAGCCTGATACTTTCTCAAAACGAGCTGGTCTCTTCCCCAGGAAGACCGTCCTGGTCTTTATCATATATCTGGCTTCTTGCTGAAACAGGCTGCTCTAAGAATTTCCCCAGAAATACCCATCCTAGACAAGGGGTTAGCAACGTGTGTGCTCCCCAGATGGCAGGCTCCAGGGACCAGCCAAGACCCTCCCTCCGAGACAGTCCATAAGCACATGTTCTCCAGAATGTTCTTTCCTACACCTAGGGCAGCCTTGGCAGCTGCCCTAGGCTGAGGGCTTTTTTGTGTCTGGAGTACAGAGGAGGGGTCAGTGCCCTGAGGGGGCGTGAAGCTAACTACTGACCAGACTATACCTTTACAGAAAAGGGAACTGATGGGAATGAACATGACCGTGGCAACACCTGGGGATCACAGGCACTCGGGCCACACCTGTCCAGGAAGACGGTGCCTCCTCCTCCTCCTCTTTATTATTATTAGTTTTAAAGAACTTTATTATCAGCAGCAGCATGCATATGTCTGTCGTGCCTGCGTGCATGTCTGTGCACCACCTGTGTGCCTGATGTCCATGGGGGCCAGAAAGAGTGCTTTGTCTTCCTTGGAACAAGATTCACAAATAGTTGTGAGCTGCCATGCGTGTGCTGGGGCGAATGTGGGTCCTCTGGAAGAGCAGCCAGTGCTCTTAACCTCAGAGCCCCCTCTCTAGCTCCAGTGTGCCATCTTAATGATGACAAATGTACACCGTCGGGGTTACAAGGCCCATGGATTTAGAGGCTGGCTCCACCTTCTGTGTGCTTAAACTATGGAGCCCTTCCACTCCTTTGTCTCTGGAGAAGTGGCAGGGCAGGGGGACAGCAAGGTCACCAGCCACGATTCCAATGCTAGCCGATCACTTTCTAACTGCAGGGACCTGAGAGAGATACCTATGGTGGTTTAAGTGAGAAATGTCCCCTGTGGTCTCAGGCACGTGAATACTGGGTCCCCAGGTGGTGTCACTGGGGAGGTTTAGGTGGTCCAGTCTTGATGGAGGAAGGATGCGGCTGGAGGTGGGCTTCAAGAATGAAAAGTCTCACCTGCTTTCAGTTCACCCCTGCTTCACAGCTGAGGGGAGGATGTGAGCTCTTAGCTCCCTACTCCAGCCGCTAGGCTACCATCTACTGCCGTGCTGTCCCGGCACTATAGAACCGGAAGCTAAAATAAACCCTTCTGTAAGTCATTCTGGTTGTGGTGTCTCCACAGCAACAGAAAAGTGAGTCCCACACGACCCAACCTGCACCCCCTTCCTCACCTGGAGGCAGTCACACCTGGGTAGTTCACAGCAGAGCCCACACTGCGTGGCAGTGACTATCTCCTGCTGGAGTCATCATCGCTCCTTACACCTGGCCTGCTGTTCTCAGACAAGGCTTGGCAGGGTCCCTGCAAGGTGCCAGCACTGTCCTCTGTGGGACTGGCAGACATTTTGGCCTCAAGGGTTTACACAACCACCCAGGCTCTGATGTCTCCCCAGAGAACCAGTGCCTAAGGAGCTGTAGGCATAGGAATTAGCCACTAGGGGCCTCCTAGAGGACAGGAGGCTTGAGTGTGGCGGGGTGACAGTGGTGGCTGCTTCACTCAGTGACCAGAGCACCTATAGGATGGTGGTGAAGGCAGATGAATACCTGGTCACTGAGAGTGGTGTAAAAGCCACCCACAGGGAACAAGCAGAGGATTCAGGAAGTCAATACTGAGCCCTGACCCTGCCACACCCCACACACCTCTGAGCCTTAGTTTCCTGGTTGTAAAACAAAGCAGACAAGGAGACCTGCCCTGAGGGATAGAGAGATAAAATGGGCTCAGGTTGGCTGCTTTTGGGGCTAAGTCCATGCCGCGGAGAGGGGGTCAGTCAGGGCAAACCTTCCTGCCTTGCCTCACTCTAGAGAAGGGCCTGAAGAAGTAACTGCACTGCAGAAACCCAGGCAGTAAGCACAGCACGTACCAGCGGTGAGCACCCTCCAGGACTGAGCACAGAAGCACTTTCTGTCACTGCCCAGCTGCTCTCCCTGAAAGAACCCACTTTACAAACAAGAAAACTGAGGCTCCACAAGGTGGAGGAGGATCATGGCCACAGCCTCAGCCTACGAGAAGATGGAGCTCAGCAGATGAGAGGGACTTTATAAAGAGGCCCTCTGGGACAATCCCTACCTCACTGCGGGAGGCCCTAGAATGCACGCAGGAGGCAAGGAGTAGCTGCAAGAGGTCTCCAGAAAGTGGGCGATTGCCTTGAGATACTCAGGGGGCTGAGGCCACCAACCCTGAACACGTGGCAGAGAGGAACACTGTCAGCAGGATGGCTGCTGTGTGACAAAAGTCCCTTTGTCCTGGCTGAGGAAAGGCTCTCCAACCTCCAATTGCTGCAGATGAAAAGTGCTGGTTCAAGCACCCCGTGTCCTAGGGAGGCCCGAGAACGGCCACTATTTCAGCTGCATTTCTGCTGATAATATGACTTTGTTTCATGACCCCTGAGCTGCCTGCCAGGGGAAAGAGGACACATGGGGCAAGCCAGCAGTGGCAACAGCAGCAGTTCACCACACATGGAAACCCGAAGGTGACAGGCAGATCATCCAGGGGTCAGGATCTGGAGCTGCTGGGGAAACGGGTAGGGAGCAGGGAACACCCCTCAGGCCCATGAGAAATGTCAAGCAAGGCATACACAATATCAAATTATACAGGGGCTTTTCCACAAATGCAGGACAAGGTTCAAAGATTTTAGGGAACCCTTAACCCCAGGTGCAACGGAGGGGTCCCATCCTGGGGTCAAAATGGAGTCACCAGCAAGTGCTGAGCATACCTGCCCTGAAGACACAGAAACCTTATCTGGGCTCAGCAGCTCTCTGACCATGAATAGAACATCAAACCTGGGTTACACTCAAGCCTGAGGTTCGGCCTGCAACTGAGCACTCGCCCAGGAAAGCACAGCTTGCCAGGGGCAGAGCCATTTCTACAGATGCCGCAGCTCTAAGCTGCACAGCCAACCTGGCCTTCCCCAACCCCCATAGGCCCCATAGCCAGGCATCAGCACCCTCACTCACTTGGAATCTGTGCACCAGTTCCAGGGACTGGCTGTCATTCTGGTCAGCTTCGAGGATGACATCGGTCAGCTTGTGGATGATGACGTCCAGGGGGCCCTGCTCCTCAATTGGCCGGCTGAGGTTCAGCTGCAAGGTAGAAACATAAGAAGCGCTTTAGTGCCTGAGTCCACATCTAGCACCCCTGGTCTCAGTAGCACCCCAGAGAGCAAGTGACTGGACTGACAGAACAAGAGCTCATGGGCCCCACTACTCATCATTCGTGGTAGCTGAGGATGTTAACATGTAGTTCCATGTTTATACATAGGATCTCCCAAAGGCAGAAAACACACGAGCAGGGAATGCCGTACCCTGGCTGTACGGAGAAAGCATTTATTTATTAAACACACCTCAACGGCCCAACCAACTAGGGCAACCAGAGCTCAGAGCGATAAAGAGAAATGACCAGTCAGTCAAAACTCCGTCTAAGCACTAGTTCTTCCCCTCTAAGGCAGAGTGATGTCCTTGGCAAGCGTGGGAGTCGCTGCCTTGAGAAGGCAGGCACTTGCATTCCACCCTGAGACCGGGCTGTGTCACCCATAGCGGAGGGATGCCCGAGCACAGAGCTGCCTTGATCGGCTATGCACTGCGTGCCCTGCTCTGCTGAGGAATGTGTTTGTTTTCTCAAGAGCACAGGGCTGGGAAGATCAAGCCTCAAGAGAGCCGGAGTGGCCAGTTGATATTCAGTATCACCTGACCCCAAGCCAAGAGCACCTGCCAACAGCCGGGGCAGCCGGAGGACGCGCTTCCTGATGCGCCAGATGTCTGCCGCCAGCACACGGCCACCACCACCTGCAAGGCCAGACTCTGGAGGCAAGTTGACGCCGGCACCTGGCTGACTCCCCACATGGCCTCAGCAAGTCCAGAGAAGGCCAGCCCTGACTCACTCCCCATCCTCAAGTGCAGCTAGCTCCAGGATTCAGGGCTGGCTGTGCCCATGTCATCCATGACACAAAGCCGCTACAAACGGTCATTCTGAGGAAAAGGCACGCTAATGACATACATATCTGTCTCCTTTTATTCCCAACCACTATGGGAAAGGATACTACGAACAAAGCAAGTGAGGGCAGAGAATTTTAAAATGTGCCTCGGGTCTGGGTGAAAGAGTTCGGCTCGAATGCAAAGACCCGAGGCAACTGATCTGATCTCCTGGCCCACCCTTATCCTCTGCCTCTTGTCCACTCTGTCCCCTGCTGTCACGATCTCAAAAGCCACAACCACATAGCTGCTGTCCAAAATCACAAAATCACAGCTAGGGTCCCTGGAGGAGGGTGAGAAGGAAGGCAGGTTAGGACTCCGGTCCCTGCACCTGGGTCTCATGCCACCTTCAATCCTGGCATTTCTGCACAGCCCGTCTTCCTATCTCTGTGGCTCCGGTTACATTTTTGGCTGCCCTGTCCCAGCGGGCCTATGGGTGGTGACAATTCCCCACACTTGTTCATACTATGTATTCTGTCTTGTCGGCCCCTCAGGCCCCACTCACACCTGCTGCAGATACACCATATTTTAATTTTTCTGATAAGCCTTTGGAATGTGCCAGCTCTTTCCTGCTGTCCTTAGCTCCATTTTTTACGGTCTGCCAGGACAGATGTTAAAAGGTCATTCCTATTTTTGGGGGGAAAAAAAGTACTAGAGACCTCCCAATGAGAACTCATCAAGGACCATGCTTCCCTCCCATGGTGACAATCTTGTATACCAAACAAAACAAATACAGCCAAGACACCAGACTGAGGGGCGGAAAGGATGCAGCCCAAGTGTCTTTTGTTGTTATTTGAAATTGGGTCTGGCTGGTCTCAAACTTAAGGTGATCACCTGACTCTGCCTCCTGGGTGTCTTCTGAGACCTCACAGCAAGGCAAGGAGATGGGGATGACATTCCTATCTCCCAGGACCAGAACACCGAGAACCTAGGGAGACAAAAGGACCAACCACATCGTGTAGCTGGGAGCAGACTGAGGCCCAGCAGAAATGCCAGTGTCGGCCCCTCGGCCTCAATTTTCTCCGAGGAAACTGAAGGGCCTCTCTGGTTCTATATGCTGATTCCACACTACTCTCTCATCCAACCCCAACAGGATCTGAAGGAAGTGGAGAGCTACCAGAAGGAGAAGAGGCACCCAAGGAACTACAGCCATGCCTGCTGGGTTCCACTGTGTCAGGCACCACAAACAGACCATGACAACTATGAAGAGAGATCCCAAGAGTGGCAGCAGGCACAATACCCAAGTTCAGACAGAACTACCATGCTGGTAGTTCACATCTCCAGTCCTCCCTGGAATGTACTGGGGAAGCAGGCATAGCGTCAGAGCCTAAACTGGTTACCGCATAGGGCATGCTTAAGTTAATTATTGTTGTTCTAGAGGTTAGGGATGGCTCTTGGGCCACTGGAGTTTGCAGGAGCAGAAAACAGCCAGAGAAAAGTCAGGGACCCCCCCCAACCGAGGCTCGGGGAAGGAGGTGGGCATCTGCCTGAGGGCTGTAGACCTGACAACCGGGGGCTGTTTGGAAAATAAGCTCCCTGTGTTCCTGGCTGCTCTGCAAAAGGTAAACAGTTGAGTCTGGAAGCCAGCCACCTTCCTTTGTGTATTTTCCAAGCATTTTTATGCCAGTAAAGCCCTTTCACGAGAACAGGAACTTGGGACACACATTAGGCCTGGTGTGGCTCCACTCGGCAGCATGGCCAGCCTGCCTCCTGCCATGGCATCTCCCCCCTCCAAATCCCCCTCCTCACAGGGTTTTTCTATGTAGCCCTGGCTGTCCTGGAACTCTCTATGTAGATCAAGATGGCCTTGAACTCACAGAGATCTGCACTGCTGTCTCCAGAGCCTTGACACCCAGCTATCTTTTCTTTTTTTATAGTTCACGCTAGTCTTGAACTTGTAGGCATCCTCCTGATTCTCCCCTTCTGAGTGTCAAGGTAACAAGTGTGCGCCGCCATAGCTGGCCTTGAAGTAGCATCTCTGAGTCATCTAAGAGAAGCTACCATCATTCTCAAGGGATGTTGTCCAGAAAGACCTTCACAGAAGCCTCAGTATCTTCCCCCTACCCTGAGAGGAGATGAGTCCCATCAGAGACCTGGACAGTGCATGGTGGGAGTGAAGGGCTCCTGAAACCAGAACACGGCAGAGGGAACGCTGCAAAGGAGAGAGTGCATCACAGAGAACCTCCAAGGGAGTGACTACAGGAGAGGGATGCTTCAGAAAATGGTACAGCCAAAGCCCAGTCTCCTAGACAGGGTGAGAGCAGGACTCTGAGATAAAGAACTTAATGTGGGTTCACCATTCTGTTTCTCTGACCGCTTGGCGCCCAGAACATTCCCAGAGACTTCCTGTTCTCCCCTTGGAAGGGGTGTGATCTGTCTGTCCCTCTCCGTGAGAGTTTAGGGCATCTCAATGAAAGGCCTGATCATGGGTGTCCACTTCCAAGTCTCACTGTGCTGGACACGGTTCTATGCAGCACACAGGGTTCTGAAGCCAGAGAGAACAAAGGGCGACTGTTTCTCTCTCGCTGACAAAGGCAGTCAAGTTCACGAGGGAGGGAGAGCGGGGCTAGTAGGATATGGGACAAAGCTGGCAAAACCCAGTGGCCCTCCAGTCACCTCTGACTTTCAAAGCAATAATACTTAATCATGCCCCACCTGGTGACCAAGCTGGGTCCTGACACTCTGCCTCCATCCCAGGTTCCAGCACCTGGAACCAGCCAGAGATGTGAGCAAGGCTGGAAAACCCACCTAACCCCTTATCACTGGGTAGCCATGGCCATCTAAACTACACTGTGCTTCAGTTTTCCCATTCATAAAATGAGGATGCTGTTAATTAACTCTTCCACGTGCTGCCCAAGGCCAAGGTGCTCAACTCACCATAACAAACAGGAAGAATTCACAGGTTCCTCACGTCACCCATTCCCACAGGACCGCCCCCCGACTTTGCATTGCTTCCCCAGGTCAACTCTTCCCTATGCCCATGATGTGGATTGCTCGTTGATTTGGGCCCCTCAGGGGCTCTTCACCTAAAAGCACATCCCCAACACAGGGCCATGAAGACACAGGGCCGCTAAGCTTCATCCATGGTAGGGTGTTCCTGACTTCAAAGTTCAAAAGCTACAACTGAGGTAGAGTAGGAAGGAATAAGGTAGGTACAAGGATCGGCCTCCATGGCTACCGCCTTCTCAGAGCTTCAACTGCCTAAAGAAACCTCACCACCCCGTAGCACACACAGCTGTTGTATACATGATCAGACCCTGCTCATTATACGCAGAGATCCAAATTCCCCACAGAGGAACACCGGGGAGGCAGTTTCCTGCTCACGATAATGGTACTTTGCCAAGAGTATGGCCCGCTCAATGAAGGTCTGCTGTTTTATCTCTCTCCCCTTACTGTTTGTATGAATTCTTCCTGTTGGTTGCAAGGTGAGTAGAGAATCACAGCCTTGGGCAGCACGTGGAAGAGTTAATTAACAGCATCCTCATTTTATGAATGGGGAAACTGAAGCACAGTGTAGTTTAGATGATCATGGCTACCCAGAGATAAGGGGTTAGATGGGTTTCCCGGCCTTACTCTCATCTAGCTGGTTCCAGGTGCTGGTACCTGGGATGGAGGCAGAATGTCAGGACCCAGCTTGGTTATCAGGTAGGCTCAATAAAGGTCAGGTGTTTTATCTCCCTCTCCTGACTGTCTGTATTATGACCAACACAGAAACCCCAACCCTCCAGTTGTAGCATGTCACAAGAACTCAGCATGGGCGCTGGCTCACAGTAACATCCTCAAAGTGTGTGCTCCCACACCTCAGCTCTTTGTGGTTGTGAATGACAACTGTCACCCACGCGGTGCTGTTGGGGAGCTACGCATTGTGTTCCTAACAAGCACGGAGCACATGGGGTGCAGATGAAGACACTGAGCCACACAGGGGTTCGTTCAGTGACATGCCCAAGGGCACGGAGCTTCCGGCGAAACCCAGGTTTCTCTCCTGCTGACACCAGGCTCTGTTCACACCAAAGGACGTGCCGCGTACCTGGGGTTTCTTCCACCTCTCCTCCCTGCATGCAGCCTGGGGGTGGTGTGTTTTCAGCTGTGACTTCAAATGGGATCCACTACATCAAAAGTTTTGTCTTAAGCCAAGGCTGAGTGGGACAAATGGCCTGGATCAAAGGCCTGATGCAGATCTCCATGCTCTCTGAGAGTCCTGGGATCTTACAGAAGAGCCTGTCCTGGGGTTGCAGTCTAGCACTGGGCCTTTCATGGATAGACCCCAAAGTAGGGAGAGACAGCAGGGTCTCCCTGTGGGTTTGATTCCAAAAGTAGTCTAAGGGAGGACATGGGCACTTCCTGAATAAGCACCCAGGAAGGAGTGCTTATTCCTCTGTCCTGAGTCCCTCCGTCAGAAGCGGCCACCCAAACTTATAAACTAGGCCAAGGGAGATACTGGTCATCTCAATGGTCTCTGCTCCAGATCAAAGAGGCAGGCTGGTGCCTGTATCCCCTGACCCAGGTCCCCAGGTCCCCAGGTCCCCAGTGACTGTTCCTAGAGACTAGGGTAATGGGAAAAGTCAGTTAAGGCAGAGGAATATGGACAACACTTTACTCCAGAGGAGGGCTACGACAACTAAGACAGCGAACAGACAAGCACAGTGCCTCACGGCACTGACATCTGAGGAATTGTGAGCCTATTTACCGCAGGCGAGGGGCCAAGGCCAGCTTGTTAGGCCTGCCCGAGTCCATGCTCTGACCTAAACATTTCCAGCAACATTCTGAGAGATAGGGTCATCCAGCAGCAAGGATCAGTGGTTAAGAGTACTGGCTGCTCTTCCAGAGGACCCAGATTCAATTCCCAGCACCCACATGGCAGCTCACAACTGTCTGTAACTCCAATTACAGAGGAATCCAGCACCCTCATACAGACATAGATGCAGGCAAAACACCAATGCCATAAAATAAAAAATGAATTAACTAATTAAGAACAAGAACAACAACAACAAAATAATTGTGTTGACCGTTTTCATTCCTGCCAGGGCAGTTACATCATCATACAATATGATACACAGGTTATCTTTTTAGTTAATTAAAAAAAACAAAACTGTAAGTCTTTTTTCTCATTTTATTAGTTTTCTTGAGAATTTTATACAATGTATTTGGATCATATTCACACAGCCCTAGACACTCCTCCCAGGTCCATCTCTAATCCCTACCTACCCAACTTCATGTCCTTTCTTGCTTTTAACCCATCAAGTACAGTCAGTGCTGCCCACAGGCTCTCAGATGTATGCCCTTCCACTGAAGCATGCCTAACCTACCACAGGCCACACACTTCTCCCGACAGTTATCAATCACCAAAAGCAATGGGTGGCCTTAGTGCCTACCTCTGCTCTCCAAGCCAGGATTTTACATGGCTTGAGCTTGATGAGTGCCCATCAGAGAAACAACCTGTCTTTTGTGAAGAGATTCTATACAGTTCTAACTAATAGCCTGTCAGGCCAGCTTATAGGAGAGACTGTGGCCAAGCCAATGATGGGTGGAACCATACCTTGGCCAGGACTGCTCAGTTATGCAAACTTCTTAACTGATATTTAAACCTGAACCTCAGGTCAGAACCCTGGAGATGGACTTTGGAGGGGGCAGGAATGGTCACTGGACTTCTTTCTTTCTTTTCTCCCACGTGGCCACAAAGAAATCTTTCTCTACTTTTTATCATTACTCCTTGGTCTAATCAGTAGGTGGGTGGGCAAACCTAGCTTGCTGGAAGCTGGAGTCCAGACTCTGCCCCTGAAAGCTCCAATTACATCAGAGTCGTTAACACATTTAAAACTGAAGAGGGAGGAAAATAGCACTGAGCAGCAGGGGAAGATGGCTCAGTCTGAAAAGTGCCTGCTATATAAGCCAACCTGAGTTCAAATCCCTAGACCCTATGTAAAGGGAAGGTACAAGAGCACACATGAGTAATACAGGCAGGAGTTAGGCAGGCAAGAAGATCCCCACAGCGTACTGGCCAGTCACCTTAGCTGAATGGACAAACCCCAGGTTCAGTGAGACCCTACCTCAAAAATAAGGTGGGGCATGATCAAGGAAGGCAGCTGATGTCCACCTCTGTCTTTATGTGCTCAAGGATACAAACATAGATACACACACAGACATAGAGAGTGAGCATGTATATGTGTGTGTGTGTGTGTGTGTGAGAGAGAGAGAGAGAGAGAGAGAGAGAGAGAGAGAGAGAGAGAGAGAGAGAGAGAGAGAACAAAGACAATTGACAGTAATCTTAAAAGTTGCAAAAGCATAGCAGGGTATGGTGCCACATACCTTTAATCCTAGCACAGGAGAGGCCGAGGCAGGTAGATCTCTGTGAGTTCAAGACCAGTCTGGTCTACAGAGTGAGTTCCAGGACAGTCAAGGCTATGGAGAGACACCCTGTCACCCAAAAAAACTACATTGAAAAAGGACAGCCAAAGCCCAGTGCCTAGGGCCAAGTTGAAGAACAGACTGAAAACCCTCACGCCAAGCCGTTTGTCTCAGAACGTCCACTCCTAGATGTCTAGGAAAACGCCCATGTGGACGAGACCCAGAACCCCGGTGAAAAGATGGGGATTGTTGGTATGACAATGGGCATGCCCACCTCAAGGACATATTCGGAAGTCGCTAAGATGGCAGCAGAGAAGTCCCAGCGGAGACATTTGCTGCGAAGTGAGGAGAGAGGAGGAGGAAAGCAAAGCTCTGCTCTCTGGGACACAGGTCAACACAGCATCCCCGGCTCCACAGCAACCAGGTGTGATGCGCTCTGGCTAGGACCTGTGGCGGAAGTGCTCCGTGTGTCCCTTTAGGAAGAGATTCTCTCTCTCTTTTCTGATGGCCCTGTAACAGGTGAAAGGAGTGGGGGTGGGTGGATGTCACTGTTTCAGTCCCCAGGACCAGGTCACCTGATAACCCAGAAACATACATTTACGTGACTGATATGGCAAGAAGTTCCCCTACCCCAAATCTTTCTTCATTTACTGAGACAAAGATCATGTTAAATGCTAGCTAATGGACCCTGGTGGGGTTTGGATGGGCTTTTATTATTTTTTTTTATAAATCTTTATTTATTTATTTATTTATTACATATACAGTGTTCTGCTTGCATGTACACTTGCAGGCCAGAGGAGGGCACCAGATCTCATTACAGATGGTTGTGAGCCACCATGTGGTTGCTGGGAATTGAACTCAGGACCTCTGGAAGAGCAGTCAGAGCTCTTAACCTCTGAGCCATCTCTCCAGCCCCTGATGGGCTTTTAAAACTATAGTTTTATAGTTTCAATTCTATATAGAATTTACCAACAGAGATTTACCCTGCAAGGGAAAAATACTTCCTGATCTTTTAGAATTATTAGGCAGAAACCTTGAATAAGCCACACAGGAACCCAGTTGTTCTCCAGGAGAGATCCCGGAGTCCCCTACACCTGCCCACAAGTCCTTTGAAGGCGGCCAGTTTGGCAAAGTTGGCTGCTCGTCTTCTTACTGTATACAGTGGTGCCCCAGGGCTCAGGATAGCATGATGGGAAGTAACCCCGCCCTGCAACCAGGCAGTCTCTTCCTGTCCTGAGGAGAGGCACACTTCACAAACTGGCAAATAAAGACAGACAAGAGCTGGCAGAAGTGGACCAACATCCCCAAAACCTGTCTGTCCTCTCAGTATATGCTGGGACTGGAGAAAGGGTCTCCCAGGGTCCTCTTGACTCAGTTCCCTAACAACTATCTTCCTCCTGGGCCACCTCACGCCTGGGAAAACCAAAGGATGCTCTAGAGAGTGGGGCTGAGTCTGAATGCATGGGCCTAGACCTAGGGAGAGTGCATCCTTCACCCTCAGACTGGCTTCCTCACCTGCAAAGCAGAGACAAGTAAACACCCTTCCATCCCTTCCATAGCACACAGCAGCCCCCAGACATCAGGTGATTCCTCTGAACAGAGCCAGCAGCAGGGATTTCAACCAAGATCACGTGAGGCTAGATTTTCTCTAGCTTCTATTTAATTCTTGCTGGCTGTCCACCAGGATGATCCAAGCAATCCCTTCCCCAGAGCCGCAGGAATCTAAACCCCATACCAGGTGCCGAACTGAGCAAATCACAGACACTATTTCCCCTAATCTCCCAGTCTGGAGCAGCTGAGGTCTGGTGACCATTAACATGTGAGGCGAAGAAGATTCCAGAAAGCCAAACAATGAGCTGAGATCGGATGGCCAGTAAGCAAGGGGAGTGGCCACACTCCAGTTCTGTCCCTGTACTCCAAAGCCCCTCTGCTTTCCTCAGAAGGGTACTAGCCAGACACTTCTCCTGGAAGTACCAGGCGGTGACAATGTGGCCCGAGATTATGTCCTAGGGAGTTCTTGCCTACTTGTGGAAGAGCGTCTGCCTGGGCATCTCGGCCACGGGGGTCTTAGCCAGTCTTACAGCTCTAGATTCTGAAACTCCAGTAGGAGGAACTGACCTCTCCAGAAAAATGCTACTTCCTGATCGCTCATCAGGAAGCACAAGGGCCCCCAAACTCCCAGCTCATGGAAGCATCCTGAAGCATGGGACTCAGGGTATCTCCATCCTGCTAGCAAGCCAACACACAGGACATTACTTATAATAACCCAAAACTGATTAATCAAATCCACCAAGAAGGGATGTGTGGGATACAAATTGCCATAGGAAATCTTAGGAAATGATCCGGTGTAGTACACTGCAGAGTGTAAAAGCAGAGAAAGACTACAGATAGACATCTCCCTGCCTATGCCCATAGCATCTCAGTTCACCCCCTCCCCAAAGGATTGATATAAGCAATAATCTCCCCTAGGGAGGAGTAACAGGGGTCTCTATGGACCAGGTGAGATGAGTCTTCTTACGGTACACTATGCTACTTGGGAGTTTCAACCAGCCCAGTATCTTACTTCTTTGACTTTAAGTTACCAGGTTAGCAGTGCAGAGGACCAGGTTAGAAGCAAAGAGGCCTGGGCTCAAATCTAGTCAGTGGCTAACATCCATTGAGCAGCTGCTCTATGTCAGGCCAACCTGTAAACACTGAACATGAATTACTGCATTAACAGATGGCACGCGGGGGTAGGGGGTCTCTCACTGGGATCCCATGACAGTGGGGGCCTTTGGATCCTGGGATTGTGATTGATGAAGGGGGGCAGGCAGTCGTAAGCAGTGACCTTCAGCCCACCTGAGACTGCTTCCTTGTTTGCCTGACGGAGCCCTGGCATCTGCTCCTACAGTTCTCATTGGACAAACCGATATTGGAAAGGCTTCAGTCACGAGCCAGAGCCGAGCAGGCTCTCAGGAGACCCCATCCGCAGAGATGCCAGGTCGTGTCCGGGGCTTCTCTGCTTTCACTTTCCCTAACACTTCATTAGTTTCGGTTCTTGGGGGAACCACCACTTCCGATGACCAACAGGAAGTGTCAGATTCGGGTTCAGGAGCCTGGGCAGTCCCTTCAGAGGGACTGCCAAAGTCTGGCTTGGTCAATCATACCCATGGTGAGCTGCAAAAAGACTTCTTGGCCCATCTTTGAGACCTCTCCAAGGTCAGGACTGTATCCTGCTCCTCCCTTCATCCTTGCTTTGCCTGGCATCGTCTGCTCCCACCAGAGCAGCAAACGTGCCCTGTAGGAGCACCTGGGGACAAGAGGGATCTGCAACACCAGCCCACCCACTCATCATGCCACCCACCCCTCACATAACAGGTACTGGGCGCTTACACAACCACCCCTCCAAAGCAATGTTACCCTCTCTTGCACTGGGGGAGAAATGATGCCTGAGAGGGATTAGGTCAGTCATAAAACGTCACTGCCCGCAAGAAACAGGCCTAAATGTTTTCTGACCACAAACCCTCACCCACTGCCTTCCCTGCAGCCATACCTTCTGATCTCCTGCCTATACTCCCTCCATAACACTCCCAGATCTAGGCCTCTGTGCTCGGCTTCGGTGTGGGGAGGAGTGCTCCTCTGAGTCCCACCACATCCAGCTAACAAACTCTGCAAGTTCAAGTGGCTCAGGGGGAAGTTTCAGACTCTGACCTAGCATGGGAAGAGAATCCCAGGGCTTTCTGGGCTATAGAACAAGCAAGGGCCCTGGAGTTACCTGGTTCCAGCCCCACAGCAGTCCTTAGGAAGGAGACGTGGCCATGGGGTGTTCAAGAGACCCAGGGACTTTCTACAGCTGTGCTCACTGCTACACCAGCAGCCATGACCCCGAAAACTACAGGAGCCATGGCTTCCAAAGACACCAAAGAAGGGGCAGAAGGAGCGACCATCAGTGCAGCTCACTGGCCTAAGTCTTGCCACTACAAACAATCTGGGGACCCTCCCCCTCAGCATCTATCTAGAAGACTGGACAGTCCTACACATAAAGAAAGGGCATCAGAAGAAGTAACCGACAGTCCCTGAGACATCCGCTCCCTCACCATCTGACTGCCACACAAAGTGAACCCGTGGCTCATGGTGAGGCATGTACTCCTGAGCTCCTAGCCAGATAAACTGGGACATACAAACTCCATTCCATACAAGATGGCCACCTTCCCTGCATCTTCCACTGTGGGATGAGGCTGGATGGCCCAGATCCCAATCACCCTCCCAGAGGCTAACTGCAATCCTCCCATTCATTCGATTATGTCCTCAGCAGCCTCAGTCAAACCACACTCATTCTAGCTCGCTAGGAGGTGCGGAGCCTGAGGTCAATGGACACCCTGTGCAAAAGGACACGTTTGTCCTCCACGAAGCAGACTGGAGAGTGTGCACATCTGACGAACGCTAAGAACACCAAGCACTCACAGCGGCCCTCTACGCTCCCGCCCTTTGTCTAACATGTACAGAAAAGAAACACACTGTTCCTTCAACAAATCACCCACAAAAGATGGCTCTCTATTCTGTTCTGCGTTTCCTGAGTCCTAGTGCCACCCCTGGACGGCTGCTTTATGCTGACACGGCAACACAACAGGGAGGGCGTCAGCAAACAAAGAAACATGGTAAAGTCAGGGCCGAGGTCAGAGAGTCGGCATGCCTGGTGGGGAGAGCAGCCACTCGCCACAGAAGGCCTGATCCAAGTGGAACTGGCTCCACAGAAACAGCACGTTCAGAGTCTAACCTCCATCACCTCAGAATGTGGCCTTTTCTGAAAGAGTCGTTGCATATATAATTAAGACGATATCATATTGGAGTGGGGTGGACCCTCATTTCAAAAGAACTGCTGTCCTTGTCAGAAGAGGACATTTGGGTATCTGCACAGTGGGAGAACACAAGTTGACAACGGAGGCAGAGGTCGTGGAGGCACATCTGCAATCAAGGAAGGCCGAAGATGGAGCCGCCAGAGCTCCAGAGGCTTCCGAAAGGGCCCGGCACCGACTCCCCCTTGCAGTTCAGGAAAAGTACCTTGACCAGCACTAAGCATCCTAAGCATCGTGATATCCCCCTCGGACTGTGCACTTTGTCACAGTATCTCCACCAAGCAAATGCAGCCCCACCTCCACCCCAAGGAGGCAGCAGGGAGTGAGGCCTGAAGAGAATGACCCAGGGGAGACGGGTGCATCTGGGTGTTTGGGGAACACGGTGAGCGGTGTCGAGAGCAGGGAGACTAGGGGAAAGAAGGGCAGCATAGAAGCGAGCTCAGACCTGAGAGAATGGGATTAGAAGCTGGCTAGCCAAATGTGGTGGTACCTATTAGCCTACCACTTGGGGGGCGAAGGCAGGAGCACTTCCTTGAGTTTAAGGCCAGCCAGGGCGATATAGTGAGACCCTGTCTCAAAAAATAAAAAGTAGGCCCGAGAGATGATTGAGTTTGACCTGCAAGACCCACAAGGTAAAAGGAGAGTCAACTCCTGAAAGACGTTCTCGGACTTTCCATGTGTACACACACACCCGTGTATGAGGGTTTTGTCTGCATGTATGTCTACGCACCACAAGTGTGCTCGGTACCCATGGAGGTGGTGGGTTTCCATGTGGGTGCTGAGAATTAAACTCGGGTCCTTTGTAAGAACAAGGGCTCTTAACCACTGAGCCAACTCTCTAGCCCTATAAAATACTTTAAATAAATAAGTATTTACAAGTTAACATTCCAAGGGTGGTGGGAAGATGCCGGTGGCTCAGCAGGATGTTGGACAATCCCTGTTTCACAAGATGACTCTGGAAGCTACAAGAACCAATATGTGAGCTGTGTTGATGCTGTGTCGCAAGGGATACATAAGCACAGAGGCTTACAGCTGTCACTTTTATGGCTCCATGGAGTGTGGGGCTCAGGTAAGAACCCCAAAACCATGAGGCTGTGAAGGTAGCAGTGGGCAGGGGTCTCTGTGTGAACCTGGGTCACTGTCCCTGTGTGCAGCTGAGGTCTAAGTTTGAAGATGAGGACCCATGTTCTGGATCTGGGGATTTGGTGGTCTAAGAACAGCTGCCCACCCCCAGCTAGATCCACACTTTGTGCTCCAAACCTCTCTCTCCTCTGCCCTGGCTTTGGGCCCAGGATGTTTTTCTGTGCAACAAGGAAAGACATCTCAGCATCTCAATGCTTCCTTTATCTCCCTGTTCCTCCCAGAATGGCAACTGGCAGCGCCCACCACCAGTGGCTGAGAATTCTCCAAGCCTAAAATAATCTCCTTGTACCCTCTTTAACAATAAGAAGCAGAAACTTCGGAGTCCAAGTCCCACAAAGCCTACATAGATTCTTCCAAAGCCCTGGGTGGTATTCTCTCTACATTCACTTCTCAGTCCAAAGACAGCATCCCTGGGGACCACTTCCAACTTGGTAGTTCTCATAATATGAAGGAGTATGAAAGGTCTCTTAACAAGCTGGTGCACTAGAGACAAGCAACACTGAAACCTGCCTCCTTCACCTGGGAGAATTCCAAAGAATGACACAGAATTCAAAGAAATGTTGGGATCCAACTAAACCCTCGCCTCTCTGCCTCTTGAGGAGGTGAGGATCCCTGTGGAACACACACACACACATACACACACACACATATGTGTGTATGCACAGGCACGCACACATACACACAGTGATGCGAGAGCAGCTTCCAATGAACCTCATCCTAGATGACCTGTGTCACCCCGGCTCTAGCTGTGACCATGGCAAATCACTAAGACTCGTGAGGAGGAGGGTGTCTGCACTCTACAGCATGAGATGCTGCCTGGGAGCTCAGGGCAGCAGGTGACAAACACCAGTAACAATTTTGTACCCTAGGAAGCCAGTCCCTCTCCCATGGGGTGGACTTGGGGCCTTTGGCAAAGGGCCTGAAGGGTTCCACCTCCCTGGGCATCAGTGTGAATCACTAAGAAGGCTTTGACCCAGGGATGATGGCAACAGAGGTGCTTGTACCCTGGACCGTCTAGACAGGCTAGGCTTGAGGTTCGCCAGATCTCTACAAGTGACACCCACATACTCAACACACAGAGCCCTAATTTACTCTCAGGGGCCTGTAACTATGTGTCATTTGTCATCATGACAATCACAGAAGGAAGTGTAGGACCCTGGCTGATCTCACTAAGCCTAGGGTGGGCAGGGAGAGGGTGGAGGGGTTCTCATGGATAAAGCCACCCATGACCATCAGCAGAGCTGTGCCTCGTGGGACTGGGGGGAACATCCCACAGAGCCCGTGGGTTTCACTTGTCAAAAAGAGAAAGAAGTGTTCTCTTCCCGGGTGCCTCCCCATCCAGTGCCAACAGTGGGCAGAGAAACCTGCTGCAGTGGCTGCCAGGGGAGGAAGGCCCAGAGCAGGACCCTTACAGAAGCTGGCGGGGTCCAGCAGGGGTGTCCTGCTGGTAGCCAGGGAGGATACTGTGTCAGAACTAGACCAGCCAGCAGGTGAGAGGCTCTGAAGAACAGAGAGCAGCCTGCAGGACTGAGAAAGAGGCAGGAGGGGCCTCTGCAGCAAGGATGGGCCTGGAGCAAGAACACAAACAGACAGGAAGACACCGAAAGGGACAGCAGAAGTGGCTGCGTGGCCAGACCATGGGCTGGGGACAGTGTGGAGGAGCTCAGGACTGGATCAGTCAGGGCTGGGGGTATGGTCTGGCTCATTGACTTTCTCCACTGTCAGAAACTGAAGAGGAGTGGGCTCTGATGCTGGGGTCCCAGATTCACATCCAAAAGCAGATCAGTGTTTTCCACTTTCCTCATCCCCAGCCCTAGGCCTTCCTCCCATTGCCCCTCTCAGAATCCTCCCCCCATTATACTGGAATGAACTGGGAGGTGGCTTCAGCCACACGTCACCCGCAGAGACCAAGAGTTTCTATGGCAACCACCCTCCAGGGCCCTACAGAAGCAAGCTGACTGTGGAAAGTCCACGCAATCAAGGGCAAAGCCATCACATGCACTGCTATGCAGATGGGTTCCCAAGTTTCCCAATTCGGACTCAGAAACGCTCCTTGCCAAAAATCCTCCTTCTGTCTAGGGATCCCGCAGCCTCCTCAGAAGGTGACCCCAGCTCCTCCATCAGCTCCCACCTCCACCTTCTCATTCACTTGTATGCTTGCAAGAGCCCTCCCCAAGGATGGAAACTGAGTCATTTGGCCATCTGGGGCACTGTGCTTTCCCTGGAGGACAAGGTCTGCTGCCAGGATGCCTTGGGACCCTTCGTGTCATGCAGTAGGTGGGGACTCAAGGAATGTCTATGCCGGCTGTGTAGACATATAATAACACACCAGAAGGGTCAAAGGGAAGTGAGATGGGAATCATATCAGTGGGTGGCAGTAGGGACAGATGGCATTGCCCAACACAATGGGCAGTGGACAACACCAATGCTCAGGGATTTGGACTGATGGGCCCAGCCTCCAGGGTCCCCTCTACCCCAGCCTTCTGGCGCTCCAGTCACTTTGTCACCTCAGCCTAACTGGCTTCCCCTGGACCAGAAGCACTGACCCCTGGCCACGTCACAGGCTTCAGTCTAGTTCGGTGGCTTCTCTGGGGCCGTTCTCTCTCTTTCCACTGGGCTCTAGAGTATCTAAGAGAGTGGGCTGCCCCTCTGCCCCCCAGCCTTGGTCACCATGTGTCAGCTTCTCATTCACACCGGGTGCCCAATGCTCACTCCATAATTAGCACCAAGGTAATGGGGGAGATGGGGGCTTCAGAGCAGACATGGTGCATCATTGGGGCAATGAGGTGGATGGCCCAAGTGTACCCACAAGCTGGGGTCAAGTCCACTCAGAGGAGATGAATATAACTACTTAAACAAGTATAAAGTCCCAAACAAACAGCACAAACTCTATGGAACCCTGCATGTGGAGCCAGAGGAATGGGAGGTCAAGAGAGAGTCAAAAGGCAGTATTGCCTGGGAAACAGGAAGAATGACTTGGGATCACCACAATTCCGCACGGCTGCTGTGGGCCCTGTGAGTGGGAAGCCGCAGTCTACCAGAGACATCTAACCCTGTAGAGGGTGGGCCCAGCTAATGGGACCCTAGCACACGGCAGCACCATGGACTACCAGTCCTACTGGGTAGCAAGAGACAGCAAGGGCAGGGTTCAGCTAAACTGGAGTAGCCTTCTGCCAGAACTTCCCCTTCAGTTACCGGCCCCACTGTTCCCAGCAGGTGAGAAGGCCAGCACCTGTGGTCACGTGAGCAGTGGACTGCACATTGGAAGTGGTAGGACACGGGCATGTGAAATTAAGTGGACACCTTGTCCTAGCTTACCTACCTTGAGCACTAGGGAGCCTAACATCATTTTCTCCTTCCTAAGTAATATCCTTAGGGTCTGGAAATAAGCAGTCATGCTGAGAGGTATTCACCAGGCCCCAGTGAGTGAACCTGCCCCTCCCAGAGGAACCTGTGACAAAATTGCTGTGGGAGCAGATGACAGAACCATAGAGTCACTGCTGGGAGCAGCCGCTCCTGACCCAGGTCACCTGCAGCAACCAGGACTGCTTCTCTAAGACAGTATGAGAAGAACTGCAGGCATCTCTCAAAGATCAAGATAAGACCAAAGATACAGAGAAAGCAACGTGCCTTCGCTCCCAATATCAGCTCCCTTCGTACCAACACAGCCCAAACAAAACGGAACTTTTCCCAAGATGCTGGCAGGGATACGGGCCCCATATGGCCGAGACCTATCATTGCTGGTGACAGTCTCCCCATGCTTCCCATCCGCAACCTACCTACCGTCAGCTTTTTAAGATCCATGTGGCTCATGACTCATCAGACTCAGCCCTGAACCAGCTGAGGGCTCTCCCCAGGGAACAATGCCCTAGTCTGTCACTCTGGGGTCATCACCAACAGCAAGCTGCCTTCTCTCCCACTAGGTACTCGGGGAGGCAGGCAGGTCAGGAAGGGGAGGTCTAAGAGAGGGATTTAGGGCTGAAAGACATCAGCAGTCACAAGGGACCTGTTGCCATTGGGTGGGATTTCCTTACAATTATTGAGGTGCTGGAGAAGCCTCTCTCTGGCAATGGCTGTAAAATCAGCAATGCTCCTTTTCTGCTAGGCCAATGACTCCTGTTTGTAAAGGAGTCTGCAGGGCCAGGCTACCTGAAGGCTGCTGATCTGCTCCCCTGCTCCCTGGGTAGTTACTGCTCTGGGTCCAGACAGCCCTAATTACTGGGAAATGCAGAAGAAGCCCCTATCCAGAGCAGACCTCCTGGCCACCAGCTTTACCCTGCAAGAAGTCATCCCAACCAGCTTTGCAGTGCTGACAGGAGATGATAAGACCATCACAGCTGCCGGGTGCAGTGGTGCATGCCTTTAATCCCTGCACTCAGGAAGCAGATGCAGGTGGATCTCTGTGTGTTTGGGTTGGGGAACAATGATGACAGACGGACAGGAGAGAGCACAGGTATATATGCCTTCCTTTCAGAGATGACTATGAGCCAAACTCACATTGACTTCCAATGAAAATTCAAAGTTTACTAAAAATTATTAAAGTATTCCAAGACCCACAGAGATTGGTTCTCACAATGGGAAGGAAATGGCAGCCAGACACTAAAGGCCCACAAGGCTTTGGGCCCTAGTGCTGGGCCCAAGTGACCTGGAATGAGAATACCTTCTGTGTCCACTTGGGAATTATCTGAGGAGCTGGCCAGTCCCCAGTCCCCCCGAGGAACCCAAGGCTGAGCTGGAACTCCATGCTAAGGTTTGAGATTCAAACCCAGCTTCCAGATACGGGCAGGTCTGAGGGCTCCATCCACGGAGGATTCGGGTACCACTTCCACCGCCAGCCTGGGGGAGCCAGAATCCCACGCCACTTGGCAAAAACTGTCTTTTTCTCCTTATCAATTTAACTTACACTCACCGGAAGAAATCAAATCCCCACTTACTCATACCAAACAGTCTCAACTTCATTTCTGAGATATTTGATAGCATTTTGTTTCACATCCTTCTAACTCTTTTAAATGCGCCCCCAAAGATGAGGGAATCAAATTTAGATGCCATTTTTAAATAACATGATATAAGGAACACGTTCCTAGGCTACGTCATGTTTGCTAAAACATTACCAGCAAAAGGTCAATACAGTCCCATTTATTGAACCAATTCCCACTATTTAACATTGAGCTGCTTCTAATGGTACAATTGTAACACAGGAAAAGGAAATTACACCCATATGCCCTTGTTAGAGGGGACGGAGAGAGGGTGAGTTTAGGGCTGAAAAACTTTTCACAAAGGGCCCGGCTCAGGCAGCCACCTGAAACCTGGTCCCAGGGGACAGGGGCGGCTCCCTCTAGGGCAGGCCAGAAAATAAGGTTCTCTGAGAATTCTTCCTTAAAGTTCTGGGCTATTTCCTGCCTACCCTCCACCTCCCAAATTGAGCCCGTAAGGATATCCCCGAGTTTGAGAATAAATTCCCTGATCCCCGCCCAGGCCCTATCACCCCCAGATGTCAGAGTCTGTCACCATGCTCAACACCACAGACTTGCCTTCTCTTACACAGCAAAGCCAAGGTTCTGGGTGCCAGACACCAGCACCTACCTACCTCTCCCTTCAGGCCTAGCCTTTTGCTCATGGCTGTGTCTGAGAAGGCTCGCCCCTAACCTTACCCTAACCATACTGCCCCCTCCTGTCACCAGAGGGAGAGGCTATGGAAGGGGTTAGGGCAGGAATGGGCTGCTCCTCCCACTCAGACCAGAGGCCAGATGCTGGCATATCCATGAATCCCAACAAGATCACCTTCCTTTGAGACTAAACTGTCTTCGTTTTAGAAACTATTATCTGTCTTCACTATCCAGAGGAAAAGTACAATACAGGATTCATGCCCACTTCAGAAAGCAGGAAAACTGAGGACTAAGGGAACCTGTATGAGAGAACAGAGGGTCCAGCTGGGCTCAGACTGGCTTCACAAAGCAAGGCTTGCTTTTTTCTGTCAAAGCAAGGTCTGAGGGAGCACAACCCTCTGGAGGTGCAAGATCAAGACAGGACATGGAAAAGACAAACAGATCTTTGCCATACTCCCCCCTGCAAAGTGAGTTCTAGGTCAACCTGAGTGCGCAGCTTCTGGTCCACCATTCCACATTTACCACAGACACCAAGGCCTAGGACTTCCCCTGAATGCCAGCGCGCATGCCACCCACACCTGCCTCCTCCAGTTCACACCTGCTTCCTGCACCCTGCCTCCCTGGGGGCCATTTAAATGTTCCCTGCACTCTGGGAAGAAGGAAGTTACTTGGCACTCCTGAGCAGGAAGTGGCTCTGCGCCTACCCTGGATCACCGCCACGCTCACTCTCTGTGACCCTCGCACTCGGGTCAGGCCATGAAATGGTGGGAACCAGTCGGGCTTGGGAGGCAGGAGAACCAAACACAGTCCTCACGGCGGCTGCTGGCTGGCTGGCCTGGAAAAGCTGCACACCCTCACCCGGCTGGACGACAATGCTGGCTCACTTCACAAAGTGTGAGTAGGTCAGTCGGATAAGACAGGCACCCCGACCCCTGGCTCCTGTTCCAATCCATGCGGACATGCAGGGCCAGCAGGCCCAGTGTGGGGCCTGACTCTTGAGCCTGGGCTCCATACTCAAAGGTGCCCTCTCCTCCCAAGGCCCCAGCCCTCAAACACTACTGTCGTTTATATTCACTGAAAGGAGCAAGATTCAAAGAAGCTGCTGGGCCAGGGCCAGGCTATAACTGGCAAGCTGGAATGTATGGAAGAGGGGGGCTGACCCTGCTCCATGACCTCCATGAGCAAATGAAGCCCATGAAAGGAGCAATCCTCTGTATATGTGGATTCCATGTTCTTTCAGAACACTGAGCAAGGTCCAGCATCTTCCAGAACCACCCTGGAGCTCTGAGCTCTTGTGCCACAAAACCCCACTTCAAGCATTTCCTCCTCCCAGAACCCTTCCAGGATCCTCCCCGCTGGCAGCCTGTGCACAGCGAGTGTTATTCTAAATCCTAGGGGTCCTACATCTAGAATGCAAGCGACAGAACTCACCGGGCTGGCCCGAGTAGTGAAGGGGCTCACCTGAAGACCACTGTGCAGCTCTGAACTGCAGGAAGCCCGGGACGCCTGCCTCCTCTCATGCAGCCACGGCCAGCTTCCCACCAGAGCCTATGCTTTGAGGAAAACCTTTGAAACTTCTTGGCATTCGTTTAAATATTGGCCTTGGGTGGCCAAGTGGGCCACAGGTGAGCTCTGAGAGCAGAGGTGTTGAGCAGGAGCTCAACAAATCCCACAGCTGGGGTGCCGGGATGCAAATCTATCTCGGTATGCACAGAAGGGCTTCAAGCTCACTCCTCTGACCACTTTTTTCCTTTAGGGGCTACTTCCGTCAGGAGATCCACGCACACCTGGCACACAGGCAATGACATCCAGAGCAAAGTGTCTCTCCACCCCGTGCTGCCTAGATAAACAAGGGCACACTAGAGGACTGTGTTCACGCGTGGACGATGTGCCCACACTTGGGTGGCCTCAGCTAAGTAGGAGATGGCAAGAACCATGTGGGGCTCAATGGAAATCTGACCTCTGTGGTCAATGACCCCTAAGGCTGCAGTGTTGCCGAAGCTAGGTCTAGGCCACAGGACACCAAAGTTCCAAGGGACACCCTAGGCCACAACTTGAACCTGACTGCAGCAGAGAGCTGGTGTGCTGAGCCTTGCAGGGCAACATGCTGGAGGTTCTTGTCACATTGCTTGCTCGTTCTTTCTCTCACAATGGCCCCCCAAAATGCACCTTGCTGCCATCCTGGTTGCAGCTTTATTCCTAAGACATTTCTAGCTACCAAGTCCGCTAACCCATATTCTTTCCCACACTTAAGCGTGGGTCAAATGAAAAGCCTCCTCCATCAAGCCCAGGTCCTCAGCTACAGTCATTCTGGGAAACAATCAGTTCCTCACTTCTCTCTTCACTGCCTCATCACCCTGGGAGTCGGGGCCAGAGGCTACAGGTGAACCTCAGCACATACAGACAATGCCAACCTACACTGTCCACACAAGACATGGCCATGAGGCTGCCTGTGCAAGAAAAGGGAAACAGGCTCACATACTGGCAACAGAGTTAAAGGGAAATGTAAAACCCTTAGGTAGGACCCAGGAGCTAGGAGAGGGCCGGCTACATCTGAGTCACCAGTCTGTGATGGAGTCCAACCCCTTCTTCACAGAAAAGGGAAGCTGAGGCCCAGTCAAAAGGAAGGGGACCGTGACTAAGCCAGGCTGGTAATTACTGAGAAAGGCAGCGTAACAGTTAACTCATAGCCCTGGCTAGCAAAGCTGAGGGACTGCAGGAGGACTGACAGCTGATGGAGACTCTGGAACTGGAGTCACGGGGCCCTGCAAACACAGGACCCAAGCAGTAACTGATCAGAAGTCTGGCTGAGCACCACAATCTGGGGGCCAGAGATCTAGAGGAAAAAGGAAGGAGGAAGAGGAGGGGAGGAGCTGCCCAAGGGTACGAAGAAGGGTGTGGTCTCTGTTCTCAGTCTAGCCAAGAGAGAGACCCAGGCTAAGCATGAAGCAGCAGCTAAGGAGCCCTCTGACACTGTAACCCAGGGCCTAGCCAGGGTCCACCCCAATTAGAGCAGGGCAGGAGCGCTGAAAGACAGATCTACCTCCTTTCAGAATCCTGCATTCACAGCCCATGCCTAGAGCCTTTGCCTGCGCTCAATGTCCAGCAGGTTCACGGTCCAAGTCCAGCAGCAGCCTGCCAGGCATCAAGGCCTGGCTAGTTATGCACAGCCAGCCAGACCTTAGGGCCTCTACTCAAGGGTAAACAGGGACCAGTTCCCTCTGTGATCAAACCTCAAGGTCCTCTGTCTTTGCCAGTTGTCAATACTCAGTCTCGAAGAGCCCCACTGAGGGCTGAGCCAGGTGATCAGTCAGGAAGCCACGGAGCCAAGTCAGTGAGGCCTTTTAATTCAGCTCCCTTGAGGTCCCCAGTGAGTCCTGCGAGGACAAGCAGGTCTGAGTTTCCTATGCCGCTCCCGCAGGGCTCTGTAACCAATGGCCAGAACACAGGTCACAGAAAAGCAAAGAGTGGGCCTGCCTAGGACCTACTGTAACCCTCAAAATCTACAAAAACACCAGGGTCTCTGCCTGCATGCCGTCAGAGAGCTGATGCAGAGGACAAGAACTAAAATGTAGTAGTTATGCCCTCTAGCTCAGACTTTCTTTTTTCTTTTTCTTTTTTTTTTTTCTTCCTGTTTCAGAACTAACTTCAGAATCTAGTCTCCAGCTTGGGCAAAAGCCAACCCACCTTCGATAAGAACTGCCAAAATACCTTTCCTCCTGAAAATGTTCTCACCCACTCAAAAATTGCCCATGACTCCCCACTGCCCTAAAGGAGGGCACACCGCTCCCTCTGGCTCCCTTCCATACTCACACCTAACTGCCTCCCAAAGCGACTCACTTCTCTGGTCAGACCAGTCCACTCCTGGTCTGGGCACCTGGTTCGGGCTCTCCACAAAGCTCTCTGCCTCCACACCGTGCCCTCCACCGGAGGGGTCAGCTTCTGGGACAAGACTCTTGGGGCCTGGGCTCAGGGTCCGAGATGGACACACACCAGCCTGCCAGACATCAGCTCAGGGACATCGCAAGCACTGCGCAGGCTGGGGGCTACTCTCATTTCCTATTTGTAGGGAAGAAACAGGCTCAGAGAAGGAATGCGAATTCAGGGCCCCATGGTAGCACCAGGATCTGCGTGGGGTCAGCCTGGTTCCAGTTTCTTCTACCACATGTCACCCCATGTGTCCTAAATAAAAGGAAACTGTGAGCCACCTCCCTGTCACAAAGGCGATAAGGCCAGCATACAGGAAGTGGTGAGCATGCTGAGCCCAGGTCATTTCTCAGGCTTTACCAAGAGCTCTAGGGCTCTATGATCTTTCACAGAGGGCTGGGTAGGAAGAAGAAAAAAAACAAAAACCCAGCAGTCAAATGCATCAGCAAATGAGTGGTCAACTGGAAAGCTGGGGAAACTGGGGAACCTGGATTTTCCCACCATCTCTCCATGACCTATGCACCTTCTCCTGCCTCACGATATCCTCTCTGCCTCCCAAGGTAGATGGAAAACCTGTCAATAAATAAGAACAGCACTGGAGGGTCCATCAGTTTCCAGCATTCTGATGACATCACCTACTGAAGCTGTACTATAACAGCGCTCTTCAGAGGAGCCTCTGTAAGGGGTGTGTATGTGAGTGTGCGTGTATGTGAGTGTGCGTGTATGTGAGTGTGCGTGTATGTGAGTGTGCACATGTGTGTGTATGCATGTGCGTGCATGTGTGCGTGTGTGTAAGTGTGTGTAAGTGTGTGTATGAGTGTGTGTAAGTGTGTGTGTGAGTGTGTGTAAGTGTGTGTGCATGTGTGTATGAGTGTGTGTGTGCATGTGTGTATGAGTGTGTGTAAGTTTGTGTGTATGAGTGTGTGTGTGTGTGTGTGTGCGTGTGTGTGTGTGTATACACATGCACATCCAGCATCAAGGCTAGCCTCAGGCTAAGTCTCAGCCAGTGAGGACACAGTGGGGTTAAGGGAGTGACATAAGAGGCCTCTGCTGTTGGCTTAGCTTTCTTCCATCTATCTCCTTCCTAACAACCCTTTTCTCACCAAGTCAGAGGATGGAAGTGGGGGAGGGGAAAGCTCTAGGACGGAAGAATTGGCTTGGCCAATGACAACATCACATCGCACAGACTGATGACTGACACGTGGGTTGAACGGTGTCCTTCAGCAAGACAAGCTGCATATGTGACTGTGTTTGGAGAACAGGGTCTCACAGATACCATCAGATAAAGTATGTGATGTCACTGTGGTCCTGCTGATCTTCAGAAAAAGAAAGGTCGGGGCTGGGAGAGAGCTCAGAGGAAAGCACTTGCTTCGTAAGCACAAGGACCTCAGCTGGATCCCCAGAACTCACGTGGGGAAAAAAAGTATGGTGGCCTGCGTTTATAGTCCTAGCTCTATCAAGGCCACCCTTCAAAAGGAGATAGCTATCATTCCTGAGGTTAACACTCAAGGCTGTCCTCTGGCCTACACACACACACACACACACACACACGAGGAAAAGCCATGACAGCACAGACCTACACACAGAAGGTGGCCATAGGAAGACAGAGACAGAGGGAGGCAGAGTCTAGAACCATGCTGCCACAGGTCAGGAAAGCATGGGACCATGGGACCATCTGCAGCTGGAGAAGGGCCTGCTCCAGGGGGTCCTGGGGGCAGACTGGTCCTGTCAACACCCTGACTTCATCCTAGCCCCCGGAGCTGAGAAAAAGCTTCGGTTCTTTTCAGTCTCAGATGAAAGCTGCAGGACCCGCTGGATCAACCAGAGCCAACTGCCCCAGCCAGCCCCGAGCTTCAAGCTGTGTCTTGGCTCAGGGAAGCTGATAAGCCAAGGGGATACAGTGCTGGCAGCCATCTTCTCATGGTTTGGCAAGAGCCTACCTGAAATAACTTTCTCAGAGAGCCCGAGGAAGTATTTCCAATGAGACAACATGAGTCTTCAATAACCTGAAGGGTCTTTGCACTACCTCTGGACCCTTGGGGACACGGGTGAAGCTATTTGCTCCACCTTTCCACCTATGCCCAAGGTATGTGTGTCTGATGTCCTCCAGGGCCTTCACATTTTCTCATACGTGAGCATAACATGCCTCTAGCAGGGGTTCTCAATCTGTGGGTCACGACCCCAAAGAGATCAACAGAAAACATAGGTATTTATGTTACAAGTCTTAACAATAGCAAAATTTCCGTTATGAAGTGGTGATGAAATAATTTTATGGTCAGGGGTTGTAATATTAGGAAGGATGAGAACCACTGCTTTAAAGCAAGTCTGAAGGAACATGACACCTAGCGATCATCCCCTGAGGGACCTAAGCTTTCCACACAGGTACTGAGATCCTGAGGCGCCAGGCTCTCCATGGCCAGAACCTTCACCTTTCAAAGTTCTCTCCCGTGGTGGCTAATCCTCATGCTAAAGACACACTCAAATGTTCTTTCTTGGTTTGGTTTTCGTGTGTATCCCTGGGTGTCCTGGAACTTGCTCTGTAGACCAGGCTGGCTTCGAACTCAAGAGATCCACCTGCCACTCCCTCCTAAGTGCTGGGATTTAAGCCCAAGCTCGTCACCTTGCCAAGCTTGGACTTTAAAAAAAAAAAAAATAGTTTCTCCAAGCTCAGAATCGTAAGTAAAGAGGTGCTTGATTTTAAGGGATGTGAGGCGCTTCAATAGCTTGATGTTAGCAAAAACCGAGGCTTTTTTTTTCTTCCAAATCTCCATTCTGTCATGTTTACCATGGGTGAACCTGGTCCACCTCATGGTCATAAAATGACTGTCATAGCTCCAAATACCCACAACAGGGTATCTGGAAGGAAGGGCACATGACCAAACACGTATTTTTCATAAAAGAGTAGATGCTCTTTTCCCTGGTATCTCATTGGTCAGTAGGTGAAACAGACCCTTAGTGCCAGGAAGACTAGAATGCAAGGGAAATGGTGTGTGCATGGATAGCCTAGGCCAACCCAAAGCCACCCGAACAAACAGAGACAGTGAAAGGTAAGAGTGAAGACAGGGTGGGAAGCTAAGTCTACAGACAGAGAAGGACAAGAGAATCACCAGGATTGGTCATCCCAGCTACGCAGGACACTGAGCAGGAGGATCGTGCGTTCGAGATCTGCCTGAGCTACAGAGTGAGTTCATGAGGGCTTGTCTCAAATTTTTACAAAAGAATTTGGAGGTGTAGCTCAGAGTATTTGCTTTGCATGTGTGAGGAAGGTCCTAGGTCCAACCATTCAGACTGAAAAAGCAAGCAAGCAAGCAAGCAAGCAAACAAGAATAAAAGAACCTACTAGCCCTTTGAAATCCTCTTAAAAATAACTCTGCAACTTCTAAGTTGGCCCTAGGGTAGAGTAAACAAGTTCACAAGAATCTTTTCCCAATACCTCTTCTGTGCCAGGGCCTCTGCTAGGTACTATGGTGAGTGCCAGGAGCCCGCAAAACTTGCAGAGAGAGAGCACTCTCGAGGCTGGCACAGGAAGCACACAGCAGCCGGGGAGCAGGGGAGTTGGTATGCCCCGTGCCTGGGTCTGGAGAAGGTGGCAGCACACCAAGGTGGCTCGAGGACAGCACGCAAATAGGGACAACGGGGTTCTGGAGTTGCTCAGCTCAAGCCCCTCCAAGCCCAGGTACGAGAGGTTTCCAGGAGTAGTAGGCCTCCAAACAAGCCCCTTCCCCAGAAGGCAGCTCCCAGCTGCCTTGCCCAGTCCCAAAAGGTCTCTGTGAGGAACGCTTCCCAGGAGCAAGCAAAGGCCAGGGGCAGCAGGCTGGAGGAAGTACGCTCCCTGCCTTAAATAGAAGCGAGCCAGGGCTGGTGGAGAGCTTGCCGGGAGGATGGGCTGCGGGCTGCAGCACTTTAAAGAAAGCCCAGTGGTTATGCTGGTCTAGCACCTACGCCAGCCATAAAACAGAGCTCCGAGGTGGTTCTGCTCTCATCCAGTAAAGTACCTGCTACTGTCTGTGCACACTGACCGCGAGCCACCCAACAGCGATTAAGCAACACACAGCACACGCCAAACGGTTCTCCAAGAGCCCCCAGGCAAGCGACTCCCTCCTTTCTGAGACAGGAGAGTCCGAGCCAGCACTGAACGGCGACAAGAGGCCTCCCAGTGCATTCAAGTACACTCGGGGCCTGCCTGGGCTCCTGCAAGCCGCTTAGCTCCTTCACCCAGTCACAAAGGCGGCAAGTCTCAGCGCAGGTGGCTAAGCTCAGCTGGAGGAAGACAGGTCAGCCAACTGAGAGACTGTTACCAAAAAGGACACGAGGGGAAGAGTTCTGCTGCCCCCTCAGGAGGACCTGTATGGGAGCAGAAGGCAGAATGCTTTGGTGAGACTGTCCAGGCGGTACTGAAGGGAGCTCCAAGTTCACCCGAGACATCTGGTCTCCTCACCCAAGTGGAAGCGCCTGGCGGAAGAGGGTGAGGCAGTTTGTTGTCTCTCCATACCACAGATGCCATTCTCTGGGGTCTGACACCAGGCAGGCTCCCAGCACTTGGCACACAGGGACCTCCCATCTCCTGCACAGAGAAGCCATGCATCCAGGATCCCACTCCATACCAGAGGGTCCCATACTCTCTAACTGCGTGTCCTTCTTGACAGAAAACCTGCATGGAGGCTCCAGAGCCGCAGGCAGATCAAAAGATATCTGTTGTAAATAAGTAAGGGTTAGGACACCAAGAGCAGGTGCCTGGTCTAGGACCCCCAGTGTGCTTGATAAGAGTCAAGGCTCCCAATACCCCTAATCTAATGACCTTAGAGAACACTCGAGGTGGCAGACTACTCAGCTGGTTGGTCCGTGCAAAGACAGGTAGCTCCTCCGAGCCCCCACCCACATCAATACACACTTCCATGTTTTTCTGTAGAGATAAGTGTCAAGAACCACCACCACATACTTCAGGAAGTGGGTCACAAGAAATTCTCCCATATTCCAGGCAGGAGAGTACCAGCCCCCTCACCCTTCCATAGCCAGAACATGGGAGGAGCCCACGTACAAGCAGGAAGATGCCACCAAAGAGGGGGCCGAGAGAGCAGGAAGCAACAGAGTCCTGGGTGTGAATCCCAGTGCTGCTCCTTTAACAGCTCTGAAATCAACTGAACTACTCTGAACTTCAGTCTCTACAGCCAAAAGGTAGGACATTAATTGTCCTTACAGCTTGTAGGACTGGCTTTGGGTTTATGCAAGGGATTTTTTTTCAAGTACTTTATAAAGTTCTCCCAAATGTTAGCTGTATTTACACTGATTTTATTGCTGGACTCCCAGGAGCCGACTCGGTTTCTACTCAAGGCCTTCTGTGACTGATGCCAGGCACCCTGGGCAGGCCTGGCTGAGGAACAGGCTGCTTCTCCCACGGGATTGCCAGATCCTGGGCACTGTGTAAAGCCTAGGTCTTGTGAATTCCTGACTTCCACCTCTACCTGGGAAGACCTATCCAGACTGTCCTTATATGAGAAATTCTGTTTGTCCAGGTGGGAGGAACAGAAGTCCCTAGTGAGGATAGAGATGGCCCGAGAGAGACTGAACAGGCTAGAGTGCGGCCTAAGTCTCATGTGACGCAGTCTGCGCTCCCACAACCCTCCTCCCAAAGCAAGTCCCCCCAAGACTGGTGATGCAGGCAATGCCACTGGTTTGGTCCCCTACTGAAAGCAGGCAATGCGATCTGGGAAAGGGTCAGCTTCTAGACACCAGGCCTGAGAACTTGGGAGTCAATATGGTCTCTTTTGGAGAAAAACCAAAACATGAGTTCATCTTTCCCCATCACTGTTCAACACTGTCCTCAAGCAGGGTGACTGAGACAGGGACACATATTTTTTATTTATTTATATTTATTTATTATGTATACAGTATTCTGTCTGTGTGTATGCCTGAAGGCCAGAAGAGGGCACCAGACTTCATTACAGATGGTTGTGAGCCATCATGTGGTTGCTGGGAATTGAACTCAGGACCTTTGGAAGCGCAGACAATACTCTTAACCACTGAGCCATCTCTCCAGTCCAGGGACACATATTTTAACACACACACACACACACACACAACCCATCTGCAGGTGCATGGATGAGCCTGGCCACCAATCTGAATGTGCACTCTGGGCATTTGGACACACCCTCAACTCAGAACCACAGCTTCAACCCGAGCCCCCTCTTCAGCTGCACAGCAGTCAGAGCCTCCTGAGAACTTCAGGGCACTCCAATGTCAGGATGCACCCCAGAAAGCTGCACTCTACCAGTGTCTTTCCCGCAAAGCTTCTTTAGATGTTTTTGGAGGATGGAGAATGCTCAGGACAGAGGTGATGCTCTATGCAGCACCAAGATGGCAGGTACATGTCACTGCAGACTGCCCATGCTGCAGGCACGGCACCAGGAGTGACTCTAATCCCAACTATGGAATCTGAGTGACAATGATGTGTCCAAGAAGGTTCACTGGCTGCAGCAAATGCACCATTCTGGGGAGATTTTTGGCAGTGCGGGATGTATACAGAGGAGGGATATGGCAACTGCATATTGCATTGTCTTTCTAAATGCTGCTAAAAAAATTTACATCTTGTTTTTAAACCACCCGGGTCAAAGATTGCAGATAAAGCTCATGAGAGTGTCTGCCTAGGCTCAATTCCCAGCACCACATAAAATGAGTGTGGTAGTACACACCTACACTCCCCAAACTTCGGAGGTAGAAACAGGAGATTCAGAAATTCAAGGCCATCTATCCTTGGCTAAAGAATGAACTGGAAGCTAGCTTGCACTAACAAAAGATCTTTTCTTTAAAAACTAAAAAAAATAAATAAAGCAATCTCCCAGGTGGTTGTAATTCTGGTTGTGTGAGGATCCTGGAACAATGCCTGGAGTCTAGACAGGACAACAGGTAAAACAGCATGGGTACTCTGAGAAACCTCCGGAAGGAAGAGAAAGTCAACCTGGTGGCTAAAGGAAGAAGGATGAGGTGGAAGAAAACAAGGGCAGGAAAATATCTTCTCTGAAGGCTCCCAACGATTCATTTGCCCCATCCTGAGTCTGACGCTCTCTTTCCTGTGTGGCCTTCATCCCTCCCTGGCACAGACTGAGGAGCTAATATCAACCTGGGGACTTACTCCCCATGGGGTCATTAGGGCCCACCTGGGGATGGAACCTGAGCCAGTGCTGGTGTGCACTGGTCTGACCTCTGAGCTCGAATGAGGCTCAGTCAGGCACAGGGTCACACGCAGCTTACGTATTCAGAATGCCTGACAGCGGTCTGAGCGCCTGCATCTGTTGCATGGAATGCAGCATCAAAGGGACAGCCTCAGCTCCTGCCACAACTACTCTGAACCAGAGGCCGGATTGAAATCACAAGGGGGGACTGTATTGTACTGCCCAGCCAGAAACAGAGCCTACGCTCCCCAAGTAGCAGAAGTCACTGGGACACGGATCCCCTCATCCTGTAAATACTGTTCATTTACTCCCAAGCAGACACCAGGCTGGGATACAGATTTGTACCTCTGACTACAGAAGCTGAGAGCAAGGATGCCTAGAGGCTGCAGGCTTTCAGCAAGTGACTTCTATGGGAAGCCTGGGTCCTGCTGAGCAGAGAGACCTTCCCAGCAAGCAGCCTTGGGAAGAGGGCACTCCTGTTCTGCTGGTCCCGGCTGCGTGAGAACCATTGTTTCAGAGAACCCAGCAGTACAAACTACGGAAAGCAGCAGGCTCTGCCTCCAAGGATTGTCTTGCCTTTATTCTCTATAAGCCTTTTGCCAAAGCATAAACATACGATAAGAATAGCACTCCGGATTCAATTCCCAGTACTACATGGAAATAAAGGGGGACCTTTTAAAAGGAGGGGAAAAGGGTAGTGTAAATGGACACCCTGGGCCGAGACTGAGACACAAATACGTGCGGTTGTCTTGTGTACCGACCCAGCACCCTATCCCCCCTAGTGGTCCACCTCTGGCCTGCCCCTTACCTCCAGAGCACAGATCTACCTCCCCACGACCTTCACCTACATGGGAGGGACACTGAGTACACTTCCCAGTTTAGCTCCTTTGTTAGGTTCATCCGTGAGACTCAGCTATGTGCTGCACCCGGGAGCAGCCAGTTCTCCCTCTCTATGGCAGAACCACAGAGTCAGAGGGTAGCCTGTGCTCAGCTTTGACCAAGCCACACCCTCAAACCCCAGTGAGCCCCATGCCCTCCTGGGCTTCTCCTGTCTCCATCTTCACACATTGCCCACACTCATTAATGTTTTGGTCTCTTGCCCTGTAATCAACGTGTGCTCCAGGAAGACAGGGCTCTTTGCTATGTTCCCTGGGTGTTGCTTTGCCCAGGACAGAGACAGCAGAAGCTCTGGATAGCTAGAGACGCAAGCAAGGGCTATTATGGGGTCCCTCGGGTTCCTTCCCTGCTAAGAGGCCTTCTTCCCAGAGACGGCCAGGCCCAAGGTTCTGACCTTATCAAGCAGACCCTGCGGCCAGCGAGGCCTCTGTTGAAGCTGAGGGACCTCGGTCATTCTTGCAGTCCCCCTGGGACAGAGAGAGAGCGAGAAAAAGCACAGTGGCTCTTGAGACAAGTCCAGCCTCAGGTTTCCTGATCACCAGGTGGTGGCTGAGCACCCAGAAGATTGGTAGAGCACCCACTCAGGGGAGGAGCAGTGAAGAAGGAGAGGCGGAGAGCCTGCTCGGTGAGGTGCTCTGGAAACTGCACCTGACCTGGTCTGAGGGAACAGGGAGGATTTCATGGCAGTTGTAGCTCTATGGTTGCCTATTCCAGAGCTCTTATAAAGAGAAGGCCAGTACAAGCAGCTACTGGGACTGAACTGAGAGGCAGAACCCATTCCTAGCAGATAAAAATGAAAGGGAAAGGAGTCAGAAAGACTACAGGTTACGGTAACAATGGGGCAAGGCCTCAGGTCATCCAAGGTTGTGAGGAAGGTGTGGACCTCACCATGCCCGCAGTGAGAAGTCTCTGTGGAAAAACAGCCAGGTTCCTGGGGAACCTGCATCCCTCAAGAGCTGGGGAGCAGAATGAGGTGACAGGCAAAGCACCCCCTGAGGGAAGGGGAAACAGACAAGAGGAATGAAGTTAAAACACAATCTGGCATCTTAAATAGCTCGCCCCAGCCAGAGCTGGCTACAGCAATACTTTCCACCCAGAGCTCAATCCAGAACCTTCTAACCATATGAGAGCAAGGCTTCTGCTTCAGAACCTCAGACCCCAGTGTCGCTGTGGCAACGGCCCACAAACACGGGGAGCCTGGGCTTCGGTCCTACAAACAACCCTGACAGATTCAATAAATATAAATGTACTACAGCAATTTGTGGGGAATTTATGAGAAATTAAAATTTCAACTTCGACAATAAACAACCCATTTCAGAATTTGCCCCACTTAAAGTTAAATAAACTGTGTGCGAGCATTTTTGGAGCATGATGATGTGAGGCTAAAAGCTGGCCTGGTGGGGAATGCCTCCTGGGCCTCCACACCAAGAGCAGCCACAGTGCGCATGTGCCTGCTCCTCCCCCGCACTCTCACACCTGATCCTCTCCAAGCCACCAGGGCCACAGCAAGGCAAGGATGAGGAACCCAGGTGTGCGTGACCGCGGCAGTCAGCCAATGGAACAGCGACGGACACTAGGTCCCAAGGCCAGGCAAGGTCAGAAGCAAGATGCAAACCTGCAGGTCAGCCCAACTCCAAAGCTCCTGCACGCATGCACACAGCCCAATGTATATTCGCTGTACACAAAAATATCACACGTAAGTGAGGCTGTATGCGGGAACTAGCTGAAATCTCGGGCAATCCTCCCTACTGAGACCTTCCACGGGGCTAGCCTCGAGCAGATCAAGAAATTCTCACACATTCATCACCCACAGGGTGGAGGGCTAAGATCCCAGGATTCTGCAGTGTGAACACAGCATCGAGATAAAAGGCTGGGGCAAAAGGCAAGGATGGTTCCGTGGGGAGATCCCTCACTTTCAGAAGAGTCAGAGCTCTGGAAAGGCATATAAAGATGGTACCCAAGAGACAGAACAACCGCTTTACAGAGAGGCAACCAGGGCAGCCCACACTGCAAAGGCAGTGGGTGGGCTGTGGGGCAGTCATGGAGCCAATAACCTTGGCCTGAGGCCTTCTCTTGCAGTAGACACAGGTGTGCACTAGGTCATTCTTGTCAGGCCCGGTGGGGAGAGGGATCATGACCTGAGGGTCAGTAGAGTGATGGCTAATCACCTGGCAGTAGATGGGAGAGCAGGTGCCACATGGTCCTGGCAGGAGACAAGATCAGGCCGGAACCACCCTTCTTGCCAACTTTATAATGTAATCATACCGCCATCCATCTTCCAAAGCCTCAGGTGAAGAGTAAGTCAGGAGCTTGGTCATGTCAGAGTCTCACAGGACAGCCAAGGGCCTGACAATGAGTCCAGGGTAAATTCCAGCAACAGGAGTACTGTAGGGAGCCAATCACCCCTCCCTGGTCCACCCCTCCCTGGTCCACATTCACGCCTCACTTTGCAACCTGCCAACCCCAGGGAACAGACAGGAGCAGCTAGACTGTAAATGACACAGAAAGGAGGAGAGAGAAGCATGTGTCACGTGAATCCCTGTAGCACACATGACACAAGCATCCTGATCCTGGAAGGACTAACTCCAACACAGTGTTCACTCTGTACTATTCCCCCAGATGCCCAGGTTATGTGTCCCCTGGGAAGTATACGTTACTTTAACAAGCTACAAACCAATAAATATTCATATTTATGTAGCATACACAGTAATTATCACAGCCTTGCCCCCACAACATGAGAGCTGGACACTCACAGCAACAGAGGAGAACTAGGGCCAGCACCCACCTAGAGAATCAAATAACCACAACAGACAGATTTAGCAGGAGGCAGTACTCACAGCAGCTAGGTGCCCTGTGAGAACAGATTACAGGATCTGGGCCATAATTTGTTTAAAGTATGTCAATGAACAGTCTGTCTCTACAACTGAAGGATGTGTGACCACTGGATTCCTGGAGTGCGAAGAAATGGATTTTGCTCCTCTAGGCCACACAGGACATTGTGGATCTTCTAGAAAGCCATTTAAAGAAAGTCTAGGAGGTCAGAACACACAGACAGAGACAGCTCCAGAGGGGCCCTGACCCTACAGCAGCTGTGCGCTGTCTCAGATGCAAAGGGGACCACTAACAGTCCAGCTACAGGGACTCCCTAGCTTACAGTCAAGGCTGAGTTCCGGCCATTGGACCTAAGACACTTTATCTTCTCCCTAAAATATGGATGGGCAAGGGTTCCCATGCCCATTGGCCAGAAAAGACACTGAAGTCACAGATATCAAAGTAGCAGAATCCCCTGAGATCCTGCAAGAACCCAACAGTTTTAGATGCTGCTCTCTCAGGCCCTGCTGCCTGGGGCTGAGAAGTAGCCCAGGCCACTAGTCTCCCAAGCTCAATCACTGTGTGCCCAACCACCCTCCCCCATGTGAGGCTCTGATTCAGCCCTATTCCTGGGCCTTCAGTTCAGTCCCAGAGGCATCCTTGCCCAACGTGGCTCCCACTGACCTTATAAAACACTGGGAATGATAGGAGGAGGGAAACCAAGGACTTCCTCCTTACCAGGAAACCACACCCCCCCTCCCATCTGAGTCAAGAGACACACCAGTCAAAGCCAATATCTCAATTAGCCATGGGTGGGTTTCATAAGACCAGAGTCATATTGGTAGAAGATGAGCTGCTATGAAGTCCTTGCCCAACACAGTCCTGCATGCCCTCCTGAGCTGCCCCGTGGCAGTGGGGCTGAGACACAGAGGAGCATCTTCCTCTGAAACCCAACCCAGTTCCGCTGCTAACTCACTGGGCAGCACATAGCAAGGATGGCTCCACACGGGAAGCCTGAGTCTTGCCTAAAAGGGTTACTAACAAAAGCAGACAGCAAGGGAAGGCACAAAGAGCCTATCCCTTTCTACAGGGCTGGTTCATGAAGGTACAGCCCAATGACAAAGGCATTCTGGAATCCCTCCACAGGTATGTCTCAGCTCCCAGACTCCAGTGCTGTCTTCTTCAGGGTGTTCCTTCACGCCCTGACAAGGTCCCCAGCCCAGGCCCTGCACCTCATTTCCACTGGATCAGCAGAGCCTCCTGAGCAGCTCTGGAGGGTGACTAAGCCCCACAACACCAAGTTTCTGGGACGCGGCTGCTGGCTGGGCCCCAGCAAGCCGGCATCTCCTTATAGGGCATGCTTTATAGCCATTCTACAAAATTCAAGAGGAGTGAGAGAGATGCAGACAGTGATGCTGGAGAGCTCAAGTCCCCAGAGCTTCTGCAGAAAGGATTTCCCTGCCTGCTCTTATACCCAGCATCCAGGATCTGTGGAGAAGGAAGGGCCATTCTGGTTCCCAAGGGAGTCGGGAGAGAGAGGCAGAGCCAAGCTACAGCTCCAAATCTGCAAGCCCTCTGGAAAAGGCAATTGACTGTTGTTCCTGGGACTCCCTGGGACCCCCCAGAGAACCATAAATGGCACGCTGGGTTTGGGGGAAAGTGATGTTTTTGAAACTAGGGCCTAGCATTCACAGCTCTGCACCCTATCATTGCTGAAAGAGAACTGAATCAGCCTTTGCCCACTAATGTACCCCATTCCTATCTCAAAGGCACTGTAGACCGCACAGCATCTACCCTTAAACAGGGGCGAGATCTGGGCTGCCAAATAGAAGCAGAAACCACAAGTTGGACCACTACGGAGAATCATCTCTGGTCATCCCTACTCTGAGCAAACTGAAAAGAGTGTATACGTGACGGGTGTGTCTGATCCCTTCATTGTGGCTCACCCCCCACACACATACACACTTTATACTTGCATTTTTTTCGAGACAGGGTTTCTCTATAGCTTTGGAGCCTGTCCTGGAACTAGCTCTTGTAGACCAGGTTGGACTCGAACTCACAGAGATCCACCTGCCTCTGTCTCTGTGCTGGGATTAAAGGCGTGCGCCACCACCGCCCGGCCTATACTTGCATTTTCTACAGGCCACTAACGACAACTATATTAGCACTTGCAAACGGTACTAGACTACTGCTTCCAAGACAAACCACATACCAAGCTCTGTGCCCACTTACTTGGCATTATCTCAATGCTTAGAAACCGTGAGAGTGAGTCGTCAACCAATACTCCCATTCTCCAGGGGAGGAGTTGGAAACTCGGGGAGGTGAGTAACTTGTCCTGTCTTAAGAGAGAGGCCCAGTGAGCTTCATCTTCAGGAGGCTCACCAATTAAAGCCCAATCCGTGCCTTCGCGTTCTCCTCAGTGACAGCACTGGAGGTGACAATGTGCACAGTGAAAACATCACACTCCCTGCCTGCCCACTGACACCAGGTGTGGCTCAGTCCTGATTCTGACCCAGGCATGGTCAGAAGCAGTAACACAGAGATTTCTGGGAAGGCAACCAAATGAAAACAGGTTTGGGTGAGTGCTCGGTGGGGGCCTGTTCCCACGCTGCCTCCTCTGCTCAGAGTGAGAACAAATGTGCCCACAGCTCCAACAACATGAAGCCACACAAGGCCAGCAGCGAGGGTGGGATGTCATAGACTATCGTGTAGCACTCTGGAGCCCCCACAGCTCTGTGCTGTCTATATCTGGCATCTTTAGAGTGGGAGACAAATGCATCATGTTTTCTTTGGTCACTGACATTTCTAGTCCCCAACTGACAGCTGAATACAAACAATCCTACCAGTCCCCCTAGAAGAGCTTCGGAGCTGCAGGACGTTGGAGAATTGCAGCTGGCCAGACAGAGCAGGAGAGTGAGGCTGGGACCAGATGGGCTCTGGCTACCATCTCCTATTTCTATTCTAAGTCTCTTTTCCTCCCCAGGTTAAAACTCTTCCTCTCTGTAACACTTACATGGTTCTTCAACAAGCAGAGGAAAGAGCCTGTCATTTTTGTTTGTTTGTTTGGCCTGGAATTTACAATCTCCCCCACTTCCACCGCCTGATTTCTGGGATTATAGGCATGTGCCAGCACCCAAGTCCTATCCAAGGTTTTTATTCTCCCTCCTAGGGACTTTCACCATGGTAACTAATCCCATTTTCCCATACGCACTAGCTGCCAGGAGGCTCAGAACTGCCCCATGTGCTTTCATAGCGGAGGTGTTCTCCTGTCGCTGCCTGTCACTACCTTATTTACTAGAGTTTCCTTGGGAGGAGGAGGTAAAAAGTAAAACACGCAGAATGCTGGAAACCTTGCCACTCTAGACTGCAAAAACTCAGCCACCCCTTTCCGAGAACAATTAAATGGCAATTTACCTCACAAGTTAGTACTGCAAAAGAAGAGAGAAAATGGGGACTAAGGAGATGGATCTGTGGTTAAGAGTACAGGCTGCTCTTGTGGGGGGCCTGGGTTTAGCTCCCAGCACCCACAAAGTGGTTCACAATCATCTGTCACTCCACGTCCAGGGAACTCTATGCACTCTTCTGGCCACTAGAAGCACTACACACATAAGGTGTACATACATACAGGCAAACACACACATTTAAAAAAATTTTTTTTGAAAGAAAGAAAATTATTTCCAGTTCATGTATGCAGTTGGCTCTCTGTGCCTGGAAGGTTCTGCATCCAAGATCCAACCAACTTCAGATAAAAAATATTTGAAAGAAATATTACAAGCATGCTTACGACAAACAGACTATGTTTGTTCTTATTCCTTATTTCCGACATCGTGTTTACACTGCACTAGATGTGATAGGCAGCCAGAGACGGCTGGAGTGCACTGGTTACATGCAAACACTATATGCTCTTTACAAGGGATTCTGGTACCCACAGGCGTTTCTGGAATCAGTATCTCAAACGACGGATCTTTGAAAATGATGCCAAACATACATCAGCCCGTGCCCAGGAAAGCAACAGCAAGCTTTGCCTAACAGCAGGCTACATACACCACCAAGTATAGATCACGCAGCTTCCATGGCACACAGATGCATCACCACTATCCCCAGCAATCAAAGGTACCAGTGTGGTAACCCTGAAAGCCTCAAGTTTGAAAGCATAAAATAGGTGTTACAGAACCAGAGAGGGAAAGGGGGAAAGAGTAAGTTAGTAAAGTACAGGAAAGCAGAAGGCAATGGTAACCACTCGGAGGAAATAAGACATTGAGGACGGTCTCCAGTCATATATTTCTGTAGTATTAAATTAGTTTCCTGCTGATTTCCAAAGATTTCTTGGCAAAATGCTTCTAAATGCCAGAATGTACACTAGGCAGCCAAAACCCCAGAAGAACAAGATGTGACCATGTTCCTAAAGAACTTACAGAAAAGGGCAGGGAAAGCCCCTAGCCTGATGAGACCCTGAGATAAGAGAGCTCAGATGCCTGCAAGGTTGGATGCTCGGGGTAGCTCCCTGGAAAGGGAGAGCCCAAGAAGGCTTTAAGGAGCTGGTGACTGTGAGCCTGGTTTTGACAGAACAACGTGTGCCCACCGAATGGGAGAGGGGCGGATGTGGCCGGTTGCAAGAGCAGAATGTCTGGAGAACAGGGCATGTCTCGGGGAGACTCAGGGACACTAGGGCTCTGTATAGTGTGTTTTAAAGACACACATGTGGCTGGGACGGGAGCTGGGTTTCCTGGAGCAAGGATCAACTACAAGGGTTTCATTGACCCCTTGCACTCTACGCCCTGGCACAATGGCAAACAGTAACAACACGGGGTTGTTTGAGAAGGGACACCTAATGCAGTAGAAGGGCCCAGAGAAGGCAAGGGACCACAATGCCCCAGCGCAAAGGGACCGCAGAAAAGCACGGGCTTTGAAAGACACAAAGCCAGCAGTGGAGTCTAAGGGTCAAGTGACAACGTGGAGGACACTGTGCTATCTGAGCCAGCCTACACTAATGTGGAAAAGGCTAACCTTGCAAATGCAAGACAAGTACAGTGGTGCACACCTGTAATCTCCACTTAGGAGGATCAGAGTTCAAGGCCAGCCCCAGTTACTTAAGGCCCTGATTTACACACATACATATATACATGTGAGTGAGCGTGTACACACACACACACACACGTGCTCTCAGTAAATACAGCATAATTAATTAAGGAACTTGAGAGATGGCTCAGCGGGTGGAGGGGTTTATGCTCAGGCCCGACAACTCCACAAGGCAGTAAGAGAGAATCAACTCCTGAGATCTGGGTTCTGACCTCTACAAGCACTCCCTGGCACACCAGCATTGCATTCACATACACACACACACACCTAGTAAATTGAAAATAATTTTTTTAAATAATAATCTGAATTCATTGGTGTAATGGCATGTGTCTATAATCCCAGCTAATCGCTGGGGGAAAGATCCCAAAATAAATGTGCACATTTGCTGTGGCCACCTCTCTCTGTGACAGCAAGCGCTCCTATAGAGGTATCATGGCAAACAAGCCTTCTGGGCTCAGTGGATCAGCCACATGTCTAGTACCACTCCAAAGGCCCAGAGTCTACAGCTGGGCACCATCCTCTCCTCGCCTCCCAGAGGCAGAGGCAGGAGGAGTGGGATACAGCCCGGCCACCTGGCAGCCCACCCTTTCCAATCGACTTCCCAGGAGGGCAGGACAAGTCTCAGTCTCTATCAGAAACATCTCTAGATGTGACAGGACAGTGAGACAGCCTAGAAACCTGGCGGCAGGGAGGTCTCCCTGAAGTGATGCTGGCCATGTGTGGACACACGCAAGCTCCGGGGAAGGCATATGAGACGCGTTAGGCTATGCTCTCCCAACTTTGGAATGTTGTGTGGTTTTCCCATAATAGAAAGCTTTAAACGTGATAATAAACAAAACTTCTAGAATCTTACCGACTGCCTTCAACAACGACCCCTCCCTCTCCTCCCCACAACCGGAGGCAACTACTTGCCTTTTCTGTTTCCTCATTTAAAACACAAATGACAATCTTATAAGCCTATCTGAACTATATATGAGGACCTGAATAAATTTACATGAATCTTTATGCCACCGCACAAAACGTGTGCTTCATCAAGGTCATTACCCAGAGGCAGGATGCTGAGAGAGTGACCACAAGCCATCCTAGAACTGCCGTGGGCCTCCTGGGCTGCCTAGTTTCCTACTTCTAGTACAGACCCAGGCATGAGGGACACTGAGGTAGACACTGGCCCGAGGCACAGCCTGTAGGCACTGTGGGTGGGAGCACACAGAATGCAAGCAAGCCGTGCCACCATGGCATCTTAGGGTCTAAATGCCTCAAACTCAGTAAGGTTACTTCTAGAAATCCATCCAACATGAACACGCTACTCAGAAGTGAGAGAAGAATCTAGAACTGCTACTAACCAACCAGTGCTGGCAACAGCTTGACTCTCTTTTCACCCATCCTGCAAGCACAGGCTGGACCCAGCAGCTTTCCCAGACGATCAACTTCCAGCCTTGGGAAGACAGTTAAGAGGCAGTTCCATCTGCAGGAGAAGCAGGGAGGGGTCACAGGCAGGAGGATACCTGAGTAGCTCTGAAGGCACACAGAGAAATAGCAGCGGGGCTGGGGAGGGAGATGCGGCCTTCCTACTCAATAGAAAGACAAGGTACTTGGTGTTCTTTGGAGGTAAGCAGAAGACCATGCATGCATGCATGTCTCCTGCCTGCGACTGTGACAGCTGTCACATCAATACACCATTCCTTTAGCGGTAGGTCTGCCCCTGTGCTCACCAAATTGGTGCCCCAGTTCCATGTGGCTTCATACGCTCTGCACCAAATGTCTCCAGCTGCAGGATGCACCAAGATCACAGATTCAGACGGGGCTAGGGTATTCAAAGCCTCCCACAGTTCCAGTAATGGTGGATGGCATCTCAAGAACCACTTTAGAATAGTGACTTCACCCCAGAACTGGAGGCCACCTTACAAACATGTCTTTGCTTCCGCCTCTTCCAAATGCCCTCTCCATCCCTTTCTGTTTTCCCTTTCGCTTCTCCTTAGTCTCATGTGAAGTACTTGTTTGCCACACTCTATTCAAGGACAGTTTTGACAGTAGACCAGGGGCAAGTAGATCCTGTGGACGCCTAGTCCCAGCTCAGCTCGGCGTAGCATAGGAAGACCTGGGTTGCAGATGCCTGCGAATGCGGACAAGGCAGGCGCAGGGAGCCTGCTTCCCTAGCCACCTTCTCCCATCTGGGCAGTGGAAGCAGAGCTTTTCTGTTCTAAGGATTTCTCTTGGTGACTCAGTGAGTCTGAGCCTGGAGAACAGAAAGGTTAGACAGAGCTAAAGCCTGCTAGCCACTCAGGACCACTCAGGACTGTATGTGTCCCTTCCAGGAAGCCTGGGAAAGCGGGGCTAAGATAAAGTTGGTTGCATGGTGGGTAATTCAGCGGCAGGGCATTTGCTAGGACGTGTCCAGCCTCAGTAACACACACGCACACACACACGCGCACACACATGCACACACACACACTCATGCACACGCACACAAACACCCCAACTAGAACAGAAGCCGCCTGGCAAATGCTAACAGCACTCAGCAGCCATCTTTAAAATGTTCTCACACTGTCCTCCAAGATGGGATTTTTTGTTTTGTTCTGTTTATGGAGACCGGGTCTCACTACGTAACCCTGACTGGTCTTGAGCTCACAGAGATCTGCCTGCCCCTTGTTCCATTGTGCTGCTATTAAAGGTCTTCCAAAATAAGAATTTTTTTTTTATGGCTACAAAAAAAACCTGGTATGATACTAATTTACATAACATTTCCACCCCATGTGTCATTATAAAAAAACATAATGATGATCATAAATTTGTTACTTAACATATCCAAATAAGTAGCTGAGAGTGAAAATAATTTTCTGCATTTAGAAAAAAAATAATTCATGCCTTCACTGAAAAAAAAACACATAAAATTTGTCTTAAAAAATTGACAACCTAAAATCCTTAATAATTAGAAATCCAAAAGTTCCCTCTGGTGAGGCAGCCCAGCTTCTTCCAAGACACATTTCCCCCTCACAGGCCACCATGTCCACTGCAAAGGTGACGTAAAGTGACTCCTATTCCTTCAGCACTTGTCAGGGTGCCAAGTATCGACCTCCTTTAAAGAGGAAGAAGCTGAAATCCCACACCCAGAAATCAAACTGGCAGAAAATATGGCCCAGGCTTAGACCTCCTCAGAGAGCCAGATCCTTGTCTGTTATTGGCCTCTGATGGCCACATGAACCTTCTTGTACAACGCCAACATCCCAGGCCTGTGGTGGTCATCCTTGGAGGTACTGGTCTGCTGAGGGTCAGCTGTGTCAGGTGGTCCCCAGAAAATCACTACTTACAATGGGGTGACCAGAAGCTTCCCACAGGCTCTTTCCTGCTCTAAGGGAAAAGACTGAAATGAGCTCCAGAGCACGGGAAAAGGGAAGAGCTGAAAGAACGGCATCCCCTGCACCTGGAAACGCGGCCTGGCACTGGGACACTGGAGAGAATGAGACAGCAGAGGAAACCTCACTGGGCTGACCCGTCTGGACCTTTAATAAACCTATTAAAATACACCTGAAACTAGGCTAAAACATTCTACGAGTAACATTTGCTGAGCCAGGGAGTGGTGGCGCACGCCTTTAGTTCCAGCACTAGGGAGGCAGAGGCAGGCGGATCTCTGTGAGTTCAAGGCCAGCCTGGTCTACAGAGTGAGTTCCAGGACAGCCAGAGCTACATAGAGAAACCCTGTCTCAAAAAACCAAACAATGAAAAAAACATTTGCTGAATCGGAGAACTCTGTCCCCTGAATTCAGCACACCTGCCTCTCATCATCGTCATTTCTTCCCTGGCTGTCCTTCCTCCTGTCCCTGGAACCTAGGAATAAGGAACACCTGGGGGCGGACCCCTCACTCTTCCTCACTCTCAAACCCATTCAGGTACTACATCTGCCACCTGGCCTATCTCCCTTTGTTGCCATAGTAACTACAGCCAGCCTGCATGTCCCCTTGACAGGCTGTAACCCCAGCTTCCTGCTAGAGACCTGGCTCTTTCCTGAGAACCTCCCTGTGCCCTCCAGGGAGCTCTTCTCCCCACCTCAACCACAATGCACTTCTTTCCCATCCGATGCCCCTCAGTGCCCAGACGCTGTCCCACCAAAGTTCACCCAGCTCCTCAGTGATCTGGACTCTCCCATTCTCTTCAGCCTCTTGCCCACCCCCTCAGGACCCAAAGCCCAACCTCCCTAGACTACTAATCCCCAACAGACACCTTCCCCAGCCTCCAAGTCTGGATGCAGGCTATTCTGTGTCCCATGATGCCAACCTAGTAATGTCTCATAACACTTAGGCCTCAATCACTCCTCATCAAGAGGTTGTCACCTCCTCTACAGGGCCTCCCCATTGCCATCTACCTCTTCCTTGCTTCATTCCCTCAGTGCCCCTAACCCACCACAGAAAGCCTGCTCCATCCACAGGGCCTGCCCCTCAACTCCCATGTTACACCTCCACCCCTGAACTGCTCCGGCACAGCACAAAGCTCTATTCCAGCCCTGAGCACACAGCCCCCCTCGGAGCTATACGATCCGCTAGTTTCTGCTTCTCACTCAGTCTTGCCTTCCCTTGGATGTTTGATGTCTGTCAGCTTTGAGAGCAGGCTGATTGCTCTTCCAGAAGACTCCAGTTCAGTTCCTGGTACCTACGTGGTGGCTCACAACCATCTGCAGCTCCAGGCCCAGGATACCCAATGTCCTCTTCTGGCCTCCACAGGCACTGTATGCATGTGGCGCACAGACACAGGTACAGGCAAAACACCCAGACACATTTAAAAAATAAATTAAGTATCTCAAGTGGGTGATGGCTCAGGAGGGACTCGGAGAGAGGCCCTGCTCCCATCTGGGGAAAACTTACTTGCCAGCCTGGCAAACAGTGGCTGCCCCAAGACGAGGTTTCACAATGTCTGAATCTGCCAAGAATTTGGAAGGAGAATCTACAATTGGCTACTGTACTTTTCACACTGTGGCTTACTCATTTGCATTTGAAAATAACAGCCCAGGCTAACAGACCCGTTATGTTGGGGCAGGGGCCTTGCCAGCACGCCAGCTGCAGGTGGGCAGGGTCTTCTCGGGTCTTGCTCCACTGAGTTCGGGGTAATGAAATCCTGCAGAGAAAAGCGCCTCTCCTGAACTAGCCACAGACCGAACCAAAGAAACACAGGGTTTCTGATGAGCCCTCAGAGAAGCCCAAGACCCACCCTGAATCCAGTAACCTCCGTCCCCAGAGGCTGTCTCCGCTCCATACTTAGCACTTGGCCAGTTTAGCATCTGTCTGACTATGTTAGAACCTTTCAGACTGGGGGTGGGGGGTAGGCAAGTCCTGATGGGTCTGTGGGCTTGGACCATGCTCTCAGACAGGCCCTACTGAGATAGGGCATACAACTAACCGCCACCAGTCAGGCTCCTTCCCTGGAAGCCTTCCTGACAGATGGGGTGAAGGTCCCAATATCTCTGCCCCTCTGGGCCCCTGGTCACCTACTGTAGACTGGCCCACACAGGTGTCCAGGCTCTCAAACAGAGAGCAATGCCTGTTCAGTCCTCACCTTGTACTCAACCCTCGGGTCCTGCCCAGTGCCTCGCACTAACACAAAGCAGGTTCCTGCTCCTCCTGAGACCCACATGGGGCACACGGGCAGCCTCTTCCCCCTCCTGCGCTAGAGTGGCAGAACTTTCAGTAAATCAGATCAGGAGAGGCCAGGCAGCCAAGGACAGCTCACCAGTCCCCCTGGGAGGACCTGCAGAGCCTCTCGATGGCCTGTCGCCATCCCTGTCTGAGGAAGTACCTGGTTCTGAGATGTAAACAGCCTTCAAACCAAACCCCAAAATTAATGTTTAAAACTGTCTCCATCGGCACGTTTTTAAGCTGACATCTGAAATGTCCCATAAGTTTAAATACTTGCAGAGGATGTCATATCCAACACGATGTAAATATTAACATTAGAAAATAAAACTGTTACTATTTCTCTTTTAAATGGTCCAACGTGGTCTAAACAGCCTGGTGATCTGCAGTCCACCATCATCTATTTCCAGGTTATATAACCAGGGCCTTCTCAGACAGCTCGAAACCAAACACTGCTCTTTTTTCTTCTAAGACTAATTTCCAATCCTCCTCCCTTGGAGATGGTTAAGCTGTCAGGGTATTTTATACGGAAAGTTTCTCACGTATTTTTCTACCACACTGCTGAGCTATGTACTTAATTGTTCCCCCTTCAAAGGCTTTCTGTATGGTCATAAAGTTCTCACATACAGCACAAGTTTCCTCCTAACTAAATCATTATCGGTTATTAATATATAATTGATCGACAAGACCAACATATGCTCATTATCGGTAATCGATCGACATGACCAACATATGCTCAAAACAAATGATATGCATAAAAAGAAAACTTTATTAGATGTGTAACTTTGAGGAGATGGATGGGACTTTTTAAAAAGTCATTTCCCGCAACCACAAATGAGTCTTCCCAACTGCTAGCGTTTTAATTCTATCTCCAGTTTTCAGTTTTTATAGGAACAAGTGTTAAAACTCAAGGGGAGGGGAGATGAATCATCAAATCCATCACCCATGAGCCAGCCAGTAGCCAGCTCCACCGGGTCCTCTTTCACTTTTGTTACTAGCACCATGGATCCACCTCCAGTCATTACCGCCAGGGGTTACAACGACCTGCTGCTCCCTTGAGGACGGAGGGCTGTGTCCTGTGGGCCCACACTGGGCACAGCTCTGCAGGGCACCAGCCTCTGCCTGCCAGGCCCAGTGCCAGGCCCGTCACCTGGACTGACTCAGTCCTCCACGATCCTGGGATAGGTCAGCCGACTGCCCCGTCATGTGGACTGGCAGGCTCACCACACAGCCAGAACCTGAGCCCAGGCCGCCTTGCTCCTCATCTCCAGAGACGCTTGCCTGGCGGGAGTGGCTGAGGCAATCTGCTAGTTCTCGCTGCTGCACACTACGTGCGCACACCCACGCCTGGGAAAGGTTACACACCAAAGCTCCTTTAGAACAAAGGGCCACTTCCTGGGTACACCACAGTCCCCATAAACGTCCATCACTGATGCTACTGCAGTTGCCAAGAGATAACAGGAAGAGAAATGACTTCAGGAACCTGGATAAACAGGCAGGATCTTGCCCAGGTTCCTCATGCTTAGGTCCTGAACCCAAGTCCCATCCATTTAGACAATAGCGAAAGACCAGCAACACCAGGAGGGCAGTAGCTTGTAAACCGGTCACGCACTAACACAGAAAGATGACCACAGAGCAAACCAGACAAACCTCAACCTCACTCCACCACCAAGCAGCTGACGTCTCCAAAGGCTACAACCTCACTCCACCACCAAGCAGCTGATGTCTCCAAAGGCTACAACCTCGTGAACCTCAGTTTCCTCATCTCAACAAGAGGTACCTCCTCCCATAAAATCAGGACCTGACAAAGGAGATGGATGCTGAGGGCATGGGGCATGGCCCTCCTAATCCTCTAACTCACTCTCACCTAACCCAGTGACTGGCGCCCTGCCTACCTCACACTGGGATGTGGTGCACAAAAGCCCAGCTGATTCAAGAAACCCAGCCAAGGTATTTGACTTCCAGCTTCTTGCAGAGTCTCCCTCGTTGCGTTCGTGTTTCAGAGTTCTCGCGACTCCCGGGACACCAGGAGGAGGTTTGGGGAGAGGCTTCGCCTTGGACTTTGAGAAGCCAGAGTAGAAAGTACCCGGTTTGGCTTCACTCTGTCCCCAGCCACCACTCCTCCCCTCAAATCATCACCCAAATGAACAACAGACGCATCTTGAAAGCTTTCAGAGCCCTTTGCCTGGCACTGGCTAAATCATGGCTCCAGGCTCCCACTCCACCCACAGCCAGAGTATAGAGATCTCAGGCACGCCAGGGAAAGGCCTGTCTGGATAAGGAAACCCTTTCCTACAGCTGCTGAGCAGGGGCCTCCTGAAATTGAACAAACAAGGGCTCTAAGTACTCTTCAGCAGGCTTTCTCGAAGCTTCCTTTAGATGTCTGCCATCAGCCTTGCTCAGGTCCCAATCCTGGGTGACCCGCTCTCTGCAGGGCAGGCAGATACAGCTGTCAAAGCAAACGGGAGGGCGGACAGCCTGAAACCAGGTCAGTCGGTTCATCTTGGACAGGGACGATGAAGGTGAAACGGGGAACCAGGCAAAGCTTGGTGCACCTGGCATAACCTGCCCTTCACTGTGGGTCTGTATTTCTGGGCTTACATGGAGGTAAACACCACTCTACCATCCTGGAAAGACATAACCGTAAGGGCCAAGGTCTTTTACCAGAATATCAACAGGTAATCCCATGCCCAAGCTCTCTCAGAGAGATCAAACCTGTCGACCTTCCTGAGGCGGCTGCAGTGGCGTCTGGATAGCCACTTCAGGGCCATCCCACCATTCTTTCTTCTCTGGCCCTCCTTCATTTGTCCGTACTCTCTTTCCCTTCCCATCGCTCATTCTCCCCCATCCAGCCTTCTTCCTTCTCCAGCCAAGGAGCCCAAGACTGAGCAGAGGACAGGATGGCAGAACACACAGCCAGTCATTACTGTCCCCTCACCTTTCCTAACGCCAACCCAAGTGCCATGATCCCCAGGACTCCCAGCCCTGCCTATTCCTCACACTGTAAACTCTCCAAACGCCGGCAGCCACCAGCCTGAGTCTGGACCCAGCTGGGGACAGGAGCTGTCAGATCTCCACGGGATGTCACAATCCAGGCACCCATAAAAACGGCCGACCACCCGACCGCCCAAACTCTCACGAAGACAGGTTAAGCGTGCTGAGGTCACCATACAGAAGAAATGTGGAGATGCAATCTGTACTCACCTGCACGACCTCTATCCCTCGCTTCCTGCAGAAAAAACAAAGAAGACAGGTGTTACTGCGGCCAGCAGAAGCATCCTCGCCAGACCACCCCCACAGCCAGCCAAGAGCGAGAGCGGGACTGACCGAGAGAGCGGCACACGCAACACTCAGGCCTCTCCGGCCAGCAGCCTGAGAAGGACCTCCTTTCGAAGGCAAGATTACTGAGCCCTGAGCCCCCAGTTCTCTTCACAACCTAGAAGAGACAGTTGATTCCCAGGGAAACTGGGATGGAATTCTGTAGAGCTGGCAACAACTATCAGTCTCCCGAGCCCTCTAACTCTGAGCCAGGCTGAGTCTTCAGCAATAAGACCTCTGGCCTGGACAGCCCCAAGACTCCCCTGTTTGCCTCAACTATCACAGATAGAACCCCAAAACATTCACCATGATCCAACGGCCTTGTTCTGGGCCACAGGCCTGACTATCACCAGCTAGCCACTTTCCCACTTGCGTTTCTCCACTCCTGGCCACCACATCCAGCCCCTCCTACCATCCTTGGTCTCTAGCAAACCCATATCCCTCTCACCCTTAACTTGGTTGGGGGAGGGGTGCTTACACTACCTGACAAAACTCCAAGATTTTTCTCAGTTTGAGTTTATTTGTTTTGTTTTTCAGACAGGAACTCACTGTGCAGCTCTAGAACTTGCTATGGAGACCAAACTGGTCTTTAACTCACAGCAATCCACCTGTCGCTGATTCCCAAGTGCTGGAATTAAAGGCGTGCACCGCCACACCAGCCTTTTTTTTTTTTTTCTTTTAAAGTTTTTCGAGACAGGGTATCTCTGTGTAGCTCTGGAGCCTGTCCTAGAATTCATTCAAAAGACCAGGCTGGTCGCAAACACAGAGATCCGCCTGCCTCTGCCTCCCAAGTGCTGGGATTCAAGGCGTGCATCACTGCCACCTGGTTTATTACTAATTCTTAACATACAAAGAAACAGGCTTCACCAGGACATTTAATATATATACATCACTATCCTTTGTTCTTACTCCTTCTTCATGCCGGCCCCTTGCTGGTCACCTTTCTCCCCACCCTCCTGCTTCCATGTCACGCATATCCGACTGCCCTCACCACCTGTAAATGGAGACTGCACTTTCCCCTCCTCCTCCCCTCATCTACCCTCAATTCTGTCAGTACACCAGACATTCCCGCATGCCCATGTTTACTGCTGCGCATTCACACACAAGGCAGGGTATGGGACCAGACTGCAGCTCTGCCAATAGAGGAGCGCATGAAGAGACACATCCGTGGAGTTTTATCCTGCCGTAAAGAGGAAAGCGAGTATGGCGTTTGCAGGGAAGCGGATGGAACTAAGGATCACTGTGCTAAATGAAATAAGCCAGACTCGGGAAGACAAATATGTTTTCTCTCACCGTGGAATTAGCCTGGGCTTTGCGTCCTCCATCTTTCTCCACCACCTTCCCACATAGTCCCACGGCCAACTATCCATCACACTCATCTCCCTCGCCCCATCTGAGCGCACGGGTTATGTGTACATCTTTCCAGAGCGTGCCACACTAAGGCTCCCTGCTGACTACCCACCTTCCTTCATTTCCTACTCGCATTTCCTGCTGCAAGCCCAGCTAGGCCTCCGCCTCCCTGAGGTCTGGCGCACAGGGCTGTCTTATCCCTCTCCAGAGTGTGCACTTGCCATCCCCAACCTTCAGGACTCAGCTCACGCGAGTCCTCCCCCACACACTCACACAACACACCCATGAACCTGGATTCCCATTCTTCCAGCCCTTAGCCTCTGCTGTCGCTCAGGAAGAAAGAGTCAAACCAGGCCTGCAGGGACTGAAGCGGTCCATGTGTGTATTTTACCAAGGAAAGGGCTCAGAGAAGGCTGGGGTCCAGGCAAGACTGGGGACCTACGGTTCATTCACCTAGACTCCTTGAAACAGGGACTGAGTAAAATTAAAAACTGTGCCCCTGGCCAAGTTCTGGTGCCCACCCACCAACAGCTGCCCATAAAGGGCTGCTGTCCAGTAGAGCTATAAATATGGAAAAGCAGCTTAGCTCCCAGCCCTGGCACAATAAATGCCACATCCAGCCTGGGTACTAGCAGCCTCAGGAAACAGGCAGGATCTCCCTCATTTGAGGTCCTCACTTCTTCTTTTTTTTTTTTTTTTTTTTTTTGGTTTTTCGAGACAGGGTTTCTCTGTGGTTTTGGAGCCTGTCCTGGAACTAGCTCTTGTAGACCAAGCTGGTCTCGAACTCACAGAGATCCGCCTGCCTCTGCCTCCCGAGTGCTGGGATTAAAGGCGTGCGCCACCACCGCCCGGCTCTCGTCCTCACTTCTTACATGTTCGCCAGTTGCTTAGCAAATGCTTCCTGAGGTCCAACAGAGGAACCAGCAGACAGCAGGGCTAAGGACCACTGTAACCATCTGGGTCAGCCAGAGGAAACATGTGGCTAACCTTTCCTTCAGCCCTAGGCTCCAACAGAAGCTGGCTCCAAAGAACCCAATGAGAGAATGCTATGGTTGATAGCACTGGGGTTCTCATTCCATCTCCCTGTACTTGCTGAAGGAATGACAGCCAGCGTCACCTGCTCCCGTGACCGCACAAGGCACAGGCCAGATACATGGCAGCCCTTAGCCCCTGCTGTCGCTCAGGAACAAAGAGTCAAACCAGGCCCGCAGGGACTGAAGCGGCCACCCGTGCCCACAGCAAGGGGACACACCGCATCAGGAGGAGGCTCAGCAATCTGAGAACCTGGATCATCCGCACGTCTCCTTCCCAGATCCTTCCACCACAACTGGAGAGAGAAGAAAACTATAGCTACTGTCCTGAGCGAGGGAACCTGGCCCAGGTCACACAACCTAAAGCTGCTCAAGGTGGGCTCTCAAATCTCAACAAAACATGGACCTGATGGGAAAGGCAGACGACATGGGCACACATCACCTACACCTGGTAGGACCGGTTTCTCCATGGCCTTTAGTCTCCCTATGGTCAAGATTCCCATGGGGAAATCTGCTCATATCCAGATGATCTCAACATGTGGTTCTTACCTGCTAAGACATCTGTAGTCACTTCCCATCGGGCCTCATTTTACATCACCCCAATCCTTTCAAAGAGATGGGGAGGTCTCTAACTTTAAAACAGATGGGATGCACACCACAAGAAAGCAACTGAGAACGTCTGGTTGACTGAGATCTTACAAAGGGGCCAAGCTCCTCTAAGAGCCCCAGCAGGTCATCCAGCTCAGAGCTCTAGGAAGGAGGACAACAAAAGGGGGAAGACAAATGGGGACTTGGGCACTGCTAGAGTGTCCCCTCAGGACACAAGTGCACGCGCGCACACACACATGCACGCACGCACGCGCTCACACACACACACGCACACACACCACAGGCCCTTCACTGTTCACTGGCAACATGCAGGCCCACAAGGAGGGGGCCCGGATTACCCCTTTACTTGAAGTTGGGACAGGATGATGCTCAGAGGCTCAGGGAATGTTCCCAAACTGGTGCGACACAACTGGACAACAGACCTTGAGCCCCTAAGCCCTCTGTGGACTAGGGAAGAGGCGGGGCAGGGAGATTCATAGGAGCCATTTCTCCTAGTTTCACCTCAAGGGACACAACCTGTCAGGCTCGATTCAATTCTTCATCAGGAAGTCCCAAGGTGTAGACTCTGAAATCCTGCTGCAACCAGAAAGTTCAGAAAGGAAATCATGACCCCAAAGAGCGGGAGAAGAGAGGACTATGAAAGTCAGGGGAGGGGAGAGAAACTAGGGATCTGGCTGTGGAGTCACTCCTCCATCCCACCGCGTCACCCAGACACAGGCGTATGAATGCTGCGGGCTCCAGGACGCCAGCTGTCAAACCGTCCGTGAGTGCAGAAGACCAGAGCAGACTACGTGAAAGGAGACGTGCCACCAAGAAGCCACAGGCCACTGAAGAAACAGCACAAGGCAGCACAGAGGACCAGGCAGGCAGGACCTTGCAGGGACAACTCCAAGGCCACAGGAGAGCCTTGAGGAGCAGAAACCCCAGGTGCCTCACACAGCTCTGTGCAGAGCAATGTCCAGGAGAATGGGTACTTGTGCACACAGAATGAATCCTAAGTACCACAAGAAAATGATCTCAGCGAGGCTTCAGGGCAAGGGCAGCTGGGAGGAGGGGCTAGAGAGGAGGCAGACTTCTCCTTCACTGCATCCTTGACAGAGGGCAGATGGAACATCAGGTGGTCTCCCAAGTCCTTCCATGGTGGGGTCACATGATGGTCACATTAGACACTGAGATTGTAGGACAGTGTCAACATCTGGGTCCTCGGAAGGCAGGTCAGAGGGGCCCAGGCTACAGTGTTCAGTGGGGGCGGGGGGACCACAACTGCACAGCAGCGGATGACCTAGAGCCACGTCCTCGTTTTTTGTCATGAGCAAATTCATTACTTTCAACAATACGGGAAAAGGAATAATAAGAGTTAAAAAGTTTAATAATTTAAATGTTATTAAAAAGCCTGTGCCTAGGGGCAATTTTAGTTTTCTTGATAAAATCTGCACTAGTAAGTTTGGGGCAGAGGTCTACTCAAACTCATAATCTTGTCTTCCGGCTGAACACCAATGATGGGAGGGCCCCTCCCCAGAACTCCAGGGAGAGTGCGCCCTGAAGGAATAGGAATTAATGGCTTGCAGAGAAGAAGGATGGCCCCTCCTTTGGAGAGGAACAGCTCTAGGTTCAGGATGGTGACTTGGACGCCTAAGTGCCACAACGACCTATCCCTCATGCCCATCTTGCTCAGCCACGCCCACAGTACTTGCCTTGGCTAACGAAACGTGAACTGAATTGGCATGTACTTCAGGAAACAGCATTCTGTTGTGACTACCAGACCCTCCAACTAGTCCTCCTGACCTGAGAACATAAAGAGTGAGAAGGTCCCAGTCTGGGAAGAGGCTAATCACCAGGAGGACCCACAGCCAGCACGCGGAAGGCTGAGGCAGGAAGACTATGACTCTGAGACCGGCCTACCCCAACCCCATCCACGAGAGCAGGGGACACTGCCAACTGGAAGTATGTCCCAGGCATCTGGAGGACAGGGCTCTGCAATGGACAGGACAGAATTACCTGGTCTAAAGTAACCACAGTGTCTAGAGAGACCACAGTGGCTTAAGGGACACAGCACTGAACCACTGCCGAGGGAACATGGAGTAGGCATATCCACAGTGGACTCTGTACGAGTTTGAGCCAGACCTTTGACGTTTCTGCCCTCTTGAATGCCCGTCCCTGCAGCCTGACCTAGCCTGTCCAGACTGACACCTGCTCTTCAGGGAGCAGGGGTATGCCCTATCTCCACACCCCCAAATATTAATAAGTCCTGGCCACGCGCATGTGAGAATGCAGCCTGCAAGGTGCTGAGCAGCCAGTAACACCAGATCCTTCTCTCACCCCTCCCCAGAGGGCCCCTTCTCTAAGGCACCCAGCCTGGCCCACATCTGCTCTTCAGCCACGGTGCCAGCTGACGCTACCAGTGGCTCAACGGCTGCAGGCGGTGAGGCCCTGGACCCAGAGGCTGATCTTAATTTTGGCCTTCCATGCCCACAGCCCCTGCCCAGCAAGTTCGAGGCTGCTTTCGCACCCACCTCCCAGACTAGTACCAGGCTCAGCCTGGAGCCACCTGCCTGCCTGTTCCCTCGCTGGAATCCCGGTTTCCTTGCCGACTGCTCTGCGATTTGGATTTTCCTCCTATTAACAGTGCCAGGAACTGAAATGGCCCGATATAAAGACAACATATGAACAGAATTTTAAAGCCAGTACAAACATATGAATTGTTTGGACAGCACCAGAGACGAACCAGATAAACTGAAACCTGCCATATGTCCTTTTTAATTTATGGGATGGGGGGGGTAGGAGGGTTCCTTCCCTTAATTGGAAAGTCAGCATCCTGAAGACCCTGCCCACACTAGGTGCCCCACCCAAGGGAGGCAGGCAGGCCCAGGTGTTATTTTCTCTCAGTACAGACAAGCAACCTGACTCATCAACCCCTCGGACCTTGAACAAGCCAGGGCCCCGGAAGTGGCTCTTCCTGGTGAACCCACACTGGCAGAGCAAGTGACTCACCCTTGTTGCTCTTTCAGGAAAAGGAGGCATCTGGGGCTACAGTGCCCGTGCAACCCACCCTTCAGTTTCCAGAGCAGAATCAGAATGGGGCTGGGGTGAGCCACGAAGGTATCAGACCTGACCCTGACCCTTCAAAGCTCTGACAGACCTCTTTAGAGTAAAGAAAATCTGAATGAAATCTTTTGGGCCCTCAAGTAGGAGAGACAGACTCTAAGAAGAGCTACCCACAGGCCTCCTCCAACCTGGCTACCAGTCGACCTTACTGAGGCTTGCAGTGCAGTCTGCTCCCTGGATGCAGAATTCTGAGTCCCAAGAATGCAAGAATCTCGGCCTGGTCTCGGCCTGCAGGGGCTCTAAAAGGGAGACGTCGGCCCACACTTTCCTAACAGCAGCCTTCAGGATACACCTGCTGTGCTGTTACACAGCAGTGCTGCTTGGACGTAGCATGCATTAAGGCACTGACGCTCAGAAAGGCTGCGCGCCCATACCCAACTGCCTCCTGAGCAACCATACACCCCTCAACCTGGCCCCTAGTCTCGGGACCACCAGAGGGGATCCTGAAGCCACAGACATTGGGGAGAGGGGCTTCTCTTGGACACAGGTTTTCGTCACCCAACTGTCACCGTCATGTGCTGGGTTTCTCTGTGGAACCCTGGCCCAGAGGAACACCTAAGCCACAGGCCTTGCCACGAGAAAGGTGGGGGAGTACAAACCATGAGCTGCTGTGTGCGCCCTGTGGGCCCGAGCTGAGCCAACATCCTCACTAGCCTCACCAGCAGGAGGCACTTGAGGGTTTACATCAAACAAGGGCCAGAGCAGGCCCTGTCCCCATCTCAGAGAATTGTCTAAATACTGCCAAACCTAAGGCACCTCGGGATGGCAAATCCCAAGGAGCACTGGCCTGTGGTAAGGTAGAGAGCCAAGAAGGCTGGCTCTGATACCCGTCTGGCCACAGAGAGCTGTGACCTTGACCCGAAACCGCTTTCTGGGGCTGCAGTGTCACCCCGGAGCCTGAGATGGGCAGTGTGGACGAGCACAGCATTCCATCCACACAGCAAATAACTGAACCCATGGAACCTTCCATGATGTGGGTCAGCCTGTTCTCCCTTCCCAGGATGGGAGGACTCGACCCTGGCCTGTCCTCTCTGGTTCTGGAAACTGTCACTCTTTGGCTCCCAGCCACATCACTGACTGGCCTCCACTGTACTGCCTCATCTCCTCTCTTTGGCACTCCTTCCTCTTATCAGGACCTTGGTCACTGCCCTGGGTTCACCCAGCTAATCCAGGGCAATTTCCCCGCCTCAGGATCCCCTCGCCCCCGCCCCCGTGATGACACCCTGCCCTCTGAACAGGAGGACGTGGCCATCTCTGCTAGGCACCTTGTTGTATTGGCTACAGCACCAAGGTTTCTTCGTTCAGTGGCTTTACCTCCCTATGACACCCAGACACTTCCTTGAAGTGCCCAGGGTGGGGAGACGGAGGAAAACCTGCCCACAAATTCAAAGGGAATCTAGATGGCCAAGGGAAGAAGAAACCGGCACTCAGGTTCACACGGTACCCACGGGGTCAATGAGCATTTCCAGGGTCCCTGATGAGAACAAGCAGGCCTGGAAAGGGGACCCTGGAGACCTAAGAACCCAGGCCTCAGACCTGGGCTATGAATTTGGAAGAAGGCTAACAATCCTGGCTCCAGGGTCACACTGAGGTCAAGGAAAGATGCCCAGGCCAGCCACACCCAACTCCTGGCTCTGAGGCAGGTCCCACCCTGGACTCTGCCAAGCGCTGTGTGCAGTAACAGATTCTCCGAACGTGGAGCCAGTTGGAGCCTAAAACTGTGCTGGCACCAGGCACACCAGGGCCCTGCAGGGGCCAGTCAGGCTTCTTCTGGGGGTGTAGGGACCCGGCCCCAGTCCCCATCCCAAATGCACTGAGCAACTCAAATCAAAAAGTAGTAACTTGATCTGCTGTCTGAGACTCTCCAGTTTCCAGAGGATTCCGAAGGCCTGGGCATGGACCCAAATGCTAGGCTAACACCTGCAGTACCTGGGCTGTCTCATCCCCACTCAGCCTGCTCCCTGAAACCACAGGAGAGAAGGGACGGGGAGGAGGGGATGATGACGAGGTGAAGGAGGTGCTGTGAGTACCAGGCGTTGCTCATACACTGAACACTCCCATAGCCTCCCCGCTGCATGGGACCAACACACACTCAAGTGCCAAGTTCAGAGTCATTAACACGCTTGCCCAAGGCTGGGAGCAAGCAGAGAGCACAGCCGTGATCTAAATTCAGCACTATCTCTCAAACTCAGCCATGTACCGTGGTCTGTATGGGGCTGTACACCTGGCTGTACGGAGCTCAGGTCTGCTAGGAGACCTCTGGGACATTTGGGAGAAGAAGCGTTCAGGACAGAGCTGGCTCTGGTCCCTCAGCCCATCCCTGCCCCAAGCCTGGCTAAAATCCTCTCTTGGAGCCTGGATTCACAAGGGGGAAGAGTCCTCCACACCTGAGGAATAGCCCTGACTGAGGCTATCAAGGGCACAGAAGACACTCCCTAAGGTGTGACCGGCCTCAAACATTGGGGAAAAGATAGCCTGGACAGGCCCTGCAGCATCCAAGGTCCAGAATTAGGATAAGTCTGGGTCCCCTTGGTTGTCCCTCAGCACAAGGCTGACTTTCCAAGCAAAAGGAACCTTCAAAGAAACAAAAGGGATGAGAAAGCAGATGTCTACTAAGCCACAAAAGAGGTGGTTGGCTCTCAGAGCAAAAGACTGTCTGGTAAGAGGTGAGTGTCCTGTGCAGAGAGGAATCCAACCAAGCAGGCTCTAGATACCTGCAGTCAGGAGAGGAGGCTGGTGCATGGGAAAAATGACACGACAAAAATCCACAGAATAGGCTGGGCGGTGGTGGCGCGCGCCTTTAATCCCAGCACTTGGGAGGCAGAGGCAGGCGGATCTCTGTGACTTCGAGGCCAGCCTGGTCTACAAGAGCAAGTTCCAGGACAGTTAGGATGGTTACAGAGAGAAACCGTATCTTGAAAAAGGAAAAAAAAAAAAAAAAATCTAGCGAATACCACCCAACCTCCAAAGGCTTCTGCATCTGCTAATGAGAGAGAAATCAGTTGCATCGCACGACTGTGGCACGGATGGAAGAGGTGAGATTGACACGGAGGCCTCAGAGGACCCCACTGCCCAGAGTCATGCTCCAGAGTCAGCTCACAGCAGGCAGGCACATGCCCCCCACCTCCCTCCTTCCCAGTGCTCATGCCCTGCCAGGCTCTGCAGCTGGGAGTCATGGCAACAGGCCCCAAACATCTGCAATAATCCCTCAAGCCCGACACGGGGGTCACAGCAGCCAACACAGCAATGCCAAGAGCCAGGGCCCTGTGCAGAAGAAATGGCAAAAACAGGAATATCTTATTCCAAGTAGAAGTAAAGAAAGGAGAGGGAGGAATGCCTGCCAGGCATTGGGAGTAACATATGCAAAAGGCACATACCTGTGTACTGTGGGCCAGCAGACAAGGTCTCTAGATGGTCTCCCTGCTGCCCTACATGTCCACCTCGTGCCAATGACCTTCCACTTCAGAAGCGTGACTCACCTCACTGTCCTGCCCCATCATGCCTGCGTGCAGCTTCTCTTACCGCCTGGCACTGAGGCCCCTAACAGATGTCACCACCCCACCCACAGTCCACACCCTGTCTGCTGTGCCCTACCCACAGGCCAGTTCCCACACACACTGACCACCTGCCTATATTTTACTCCAACGGCAGACACACCCCTTTCCTATCGACCGGTAAATCCTGTCCCAGAAAGGACCCCTCAAAGGGTGCAGGAGTGGGGCTACCACGGAGCCCAGGAGCCTGCGGAAGCCATCAGCCAGAGGCCTGCTCCAGACCTACCTCTTCCATTAAGGACCACGCCACGGTCAGCTGTGACTTGCAACCCACTCAGGAAGCTGGTGGGTGTGCAAAAATGACCCCAGATGTCAGAAGCCAGCACAAGAGGGAGCCGTGGGGCTAATTCACAACAGATGGATTACCTTCGATTACTCAAAATAAAGTCCTCCGGATGATTGCTGGCTTTCCCTTCAGCCCCCTTCTACTAAGATCATCTCATTCAACCATTCACGTTTTCCGTGCTTCTGAAGACTGACCAGGTGCCGGGTAGTTCCACCAATGGAACCTAACCGTGAAAACAGCAGGTAAGCACGCAAGCCCCGAAACCCTGAAATAAGCACAAGAGTAGGACCAGGAGAGACTGGAGCGGGGCTGCACCAGCTTCCAAAACCAGGAGGATCCAGCGGTGGAGAGAGCTGCTGGTAGCGGAGTCTGAACCCAAGAAAAGATCCCCAGTGGCTGGGCCACAGTAGGGAAGGACAGAAGTAGCAATTTGAGGCCTTAGGAGCCAGTCCTTTTATGGCTAGACTGCATGAATCCAGGAATTCGCCTTCTGCCTTAAACTCATTTGAACTGGGTTTGCTGTCACTTGCCGCCCAGTATCCAAACTAAGAAGTCACCTGCCATCAGCTGCTCCGCCATCAGCTTCTGCCTACTGTGGAAGACAGACAGCAGCCTCCAACCTGGAGCTGTGCCAGAGCTGGCCCCATTCTCCTTCCTACTTGTGTCTCTCCTCTCTGTGGTGTCCTGGCAGCCCAGAGCTGGAAGGGAAGGCAGGAAGAGAAAAGCAGGTGTCTCTCAGCCGAAGGATAGAGGATCCCAAGAGCACTGGTTGGCTGATTGCACATAATTAGGAAGGGGGAAAAAAAAGCTCTTGAAAATTAGCTTCCCAAATGCAGATATAATTGCAAGTGTCCTTGCAGAGTGATTACAGCATCGGCCCAAAAAATGTTTTACCAGCAGCCCAAGCCCTGCCCTGCGGACAGAAAGAACGGAGCCAATAAAGCCGGCCAGGGCCAGGTGGCACCCAGACCAGTGCTTCCAGTGGCCCCAGAAAAGCACCACCAGTTGAGGAGAAACACACATCCAGCTTAGGACTTTCCCTACATAGCACCTGGCAATCTTCCTTCTTCCTCCTGTTCCCTTCCTCACGTGTTTAAATGCTACCAGCCACCAGACCATAAGAAGGGCAGCCTCCCCAACCACCTGCCTCCTACAGCCAGGTTGTGCTCTATGCCTCGGTCCCTCCATCTGAAAAATGGGTATGCTAGAGGTAGATAGCTCAAGACGCGGGTGGAGGCTGAACGAGGACTGACAGATAAAGGAGCGACCACTCAGGGCCACCAGCCCCTCCCACTCTGCTTCCACAAGAGGAGTCACTGGTCCTCAGATGCAGAAAGTGAAGACTAAGCAGCCATCAGCTCAGACAAGCAGACGGATGCATATAGTGGTATTCTGTTTGTGTTTTAACAAATAGAGCTTGCTGGAAGATCAGAGAGCAGAGCTAAGCCTCTAGAGGCCGGGCAGTGGCGGCACGCACCTTTAATCCCAGGACTCAGGAGACAGAGGCAGAGGGAGCTCTGTGAGTTCTAGTCCACCCTGGGCTGCACAAGGTTGAATCTGTCTGAAAGAGAAACAGTTCATACAAAGGTGATCCCGGCAGCTGGGATCCCACGCCTTTAATCCCAGAACTGAGGAGGTGGAGACAGGAGTGCATGGCTGGGTGGAGAGAGGACTCTAAGGCGGGAGGAGACAGGAGCTCCGTGCAGTCTGAAGACAAGATTACCCCTTAGGTCTGAGCATTGATAAAAGAACTCTCTAGTTCTCTCCGATTCTCTGGTCTTCAGCATTAGCTCCTCTATATGACTCTGGGTTTTATTATTAAGACCAACTAGAATTTGTGCGACAGATGCAGCCTAGGTCTGACCAAATCCAAATCCATGGTGTCATCATACTGGGTCCTTGTTGGGTTCTGAAGGGTAGGAAAACGCCACTCTGGGCTTCTCAGCATGGACCGGAGCACACAGACCTCAGTGTGGCAATGTCAGTCCTATCCTCCAGTCGCGGCACTGGGCCAGTGGACGTTAGGTGTGGGGACACTATGCAGGAGGTGTGGGGCTACTCTGTAGCTCTCATGAACTCTGAGTACTAAGGGAGCCTGCCTGGACAATACCCTGAGTAACCTCAGTCCATCTCGGCAGCCACTTCAACATCTAGACTTCACTGCCCGAGCCACACACAGCAGAGACGCATCCCCGGTCCTGCTGTCTCCTCAGCTGCCCTCCAGGGGCAACAGGCTTTCCGGGCTTGCAACCTTCTTCACAGGACAAAGCCCCAGGCCCACGATGACCACAACCGTGGTGGTGAGTAACGGGCTCACTCCAACACTTGCCCCAAAAGCTAAGCTCCAAGCAGACTCAAATTTTCCTTGTTTTGGGATACTCCTGCCAGCTCACCTTCCCTGCATGGGGTGGGATGGGAGTTAGGGGCCAACAGAGGTCACTCAACTCCTCTGAGAAGCCTTACTTCCTCAATTGTGGAGGAGAGGGCTAACTCTCCCTGAGGACAGTCCCCTGGGGGAGCGGAGCAAGTTAGGATCTGAGATGGTCAAGCAACTTCTGGAAGAAAGAAAGAAAACCAATATTAAACTACATCCCCAACATCACCTGCCCCCAACGTCATCTGCCCAGAAATTAACATGGGCCAACTAGGGAGTCTGGGGCAGCCCCAGGGCCAGCCTGTGAATGCCACAGCTAGCCAGGAGACACAGCTCCTAAAACAGGCTTATCCAGGGACATTTCAACTGGTCTCATACTGGACCTGAGATACAAGGACTGCTTTATCTCTATCCTGACCACAGCAGGGCAGTCAGGTTCCATGACAGGAAGCCACCTCCAGACTCCATGCCCTTTGTCAAATATTATGTAACACCCACATTCAGGAAGAGGACTCAACGGTGCACTAGTTCCTTGTGATCAAGGCAGTAAGTTTTGGGGCTTTAAGCCTATCAACTCCACTGTATGCATTAAGAAGCTGTAGCTGGGCAGTATATCACACGCCTTTAATCCCAGCACTCAGGGTGCAGAGGCGGGTGGATCTCTGTGAGTTTGAGGCCAGTTTGGTCTACAGAGAGTTCCAGGACAGCCAGAGTTACACAGAAAAACCCTGTCTCCAAAAACAACAACAACAACTCAAAGAATGGCTTCCATAGGCTCCTGTATTTGAATGCTTAGCCACCAGCGAGTGGATGAACGTTGGAAAGGACTAGGGGATTAGGAACTGCCGCCTTGTTAGAGGAAGGTTGCCCCTGGGTGTGAGGTTTTAAGTGCCCATGGCAGGCTCAGTGTCTCTTCTCCCTGCTGCTTGTAGATCAGGATGAAGAACTCTTAGTTACTCTTTTTCCAGCACCATGTCTGTCCGCATGCCTGCCACACTCCCTGCCATGATGATAAGAGACTAAGCCTCTGAAACTGTAAGCCAGGCCCCAATTAAATGCTTTCTTTTTAAGAGCTGCTTTGATCATGGTCTCTTCACAGCAATAGGACAATGGCTAAGACAGAAGTTGGTACCAGGAGTGGAATACTATAAATCACTATAAATTCTCTGAGAGGAAGCTGGAGAGGTGGCTCAGAGGTTAAGAGCACTGGCTGTTCTTCCAGAGGGCCCAGGTTCAACTCCCAGCAACCACATGTCAGCTCACAACGGTCTGTAACTTCAGTTCCAGGGGACCTGACACCCTCACATATACATCCAGTCAAAACACCAACGTGCAGAAAATAAATTTTAGAAAAAAATAAATAAATAAATTCTCTGAGAATTTCATTCACTGTATTTTGGTCATACTCATGCCCCTCCTTCAGCTCCTCCAGATCTACCCCATTCCAACACCACTGCATTGTATTCAGCTAGTCCTAGCTATGTAGTCTTGGGTGTGTGGCCAGCCACCAAAGTATGTTTGCCCTATCAGGTACCATACCCTTAAAGCAAACTAACTCTCCGTCCTCCCACAGCCTATCAATTACCCATAGCTCTTCAGCGAGGGGTGGGAGTTCATGATCACAAGCTAATACCGATACCATTCAAACTGTTCAACAGAACAGAAAGGGAAGGAGCACTATGAAGCTCAGCTGTGAAGCCACTACGACCGTGATACCAAAACCAGGTAAGGACACAGCGAAAATAGAAAACTATAGGATTAATTAATATCCCCAAAGATTACATATGCAAAAATCCTCAGTGACCTTCTTGCAAATCATATTCAAGAGCTTATTAATTCCTGGCATTGGGGCACAGGCCTATATAATTTTAGCACATGGGAGGCTGAGGCAGGAGGATCACTATGAGTTCTAAGCCAGTCTGAACACATAGTGAGATCCTGTCTCAGAAAGATAAATTAATAAACATATAAATCACATGGTCATCTCAACAGACACAGAGACTTTGGCAAGTTCACTCTCTAATGAAAGCCCACAAGAAACTAGAAGCAGAAAAGGCCATATCTTAGCCTTATAAAGGTAGGCTGTCAACACTAGAGTTAACTTTGTGCTAGTGAGAAAGACCTAAATGTATTCCCATGTGCCCTCTACCCACTCACACCACGGCTGCTCAGTATAGTGCTCACAGTCTTGGCTAGAGCAATGACCAAACAAACAAACAGATGTAAGAGAGAAAGGAAGAAGTCAAAGAACCACTGTTTGTGGATAACATGATCCTGGTTAAAAGATCCTGGTAATTCCACCAAAAAGTTCTTACATCTGATACATATTTCATCAAAGTAACGATAAACATTCAACATATGAAAAACCAATAGTTTTTCAACATACCAATAATGAACTTGTTAAGAAAGAAACGGAGGCAAGGGGGACCAATTCACAACAGCTTCGCGAAAACTGAAAATAGCTAAGTTCGTAAGAGGTATCCTGGTCACGGTGTCTCTTCACAGCAACAGACCAGCGACTAAAACAGAAGGGCTTTTCTAATGCTCCAGATGTAGAAACTGAGGCTCGGGGAAGCTCAAAGAAGTGCAGCAGGCCACAGCTTTGTGGGAGTGTAAAAGTCAAGTACACACCCAGGTTCCTGGCTGCTGGAGCCCAGGCTGCTTTGAGAGGGGGCTTTTCCACCCACTTAGAGAGAGGCCAGCTCCAGGACAGCACCACCCACTGAGGGTGCACAGGACCAAGGACGCTGAGAGACTTTTCATGTGACATCTACTATCCCAAGGGATAGCACGCACAGGGCCTGGGCACCCCAGTTTCATAGGGTTAGCTGCTCTGCCCTTCAGGTACTCCATGGTCTGAAATCTAAGCACTGACCCCTGCCGGCCTTTCCAGGGCCCTCCCTCTCACAGACCTTGTTCCAACCACATCACCTCATCCCCCACAAGCTCCCAGCTCCCCTGACATAGCTCAGGGCTTTAGAACTTATTTGAGGCTTGGGATGCCCCATCCCAGCCTTTTTGAAGCTAATTCCTCTCCCACTGCGCAGAGAGCAACCAGAACTCCAGTCCTTGGAAAGGCCTTCCTTGACTGCAGTGGGGACTGCCCCCGGACTCCTATCTCTGTTGTCCATTTCCTGGTCCCAGCCGAGGCTCCCCCTTAACTTCTCGACAGTCTTGTTGTTCTCTGCTCCACCTGCCTCCAGAGTAAAGCTGCAGACAGATAGATTCACAACCACCTGCAGCTCCACGGGACACTCATGACTCTGTCCTCCACAGACGCCTGTTTCCATGTGTGCACACCCACTCAGACACAGACACGTATACATAATTAAAAACATAAATCTTTTTTTCTTCATCAAGACAGGGTTTCCCTGCCGGGCGGTGGTGGCACACGCCTTTAATCCCAGCACTTGGGAGGCAGAGGCAGGCGGATCTCTGTGAGTTCGAGGCCAGCCTGGTCTACAAAGGGAGTTCCAGGACAGGCTCCAAAGCTACAGAGAAACCCTGTCTCGAAAAACCAAAAAAAAAAAAGACAGGGTTTCCCTATGTAGCCCCAGATGTCCTGGGACTTTCTCTGTAGACCAGGCTGGCCTCAAACTCAGCAGCCTGCCTCTGTTTCCTTAGTGCTGGGATTTAAGGTGTGTGCCACCACCACCCAGCAATCTTCTTTATTTAACTAAAAGGAATCATAAAATGAAGGAAGATACTTGAATCATAGTGATGTGTGTGTACTGTTATCTACCTTGGCAAGAAAACAATAAGAACCCTAAAAACTCAATAATAAGATTACAGCTCAACAAAGCCTAATACAGGCAATAAGTAGATCCTCTCTATAGCAGTTAGAAATAGCCATTCTCTACTGAACTTTATCCTTTGGGAAGTTTTATACTTTCTCACAAAAAAAAAAATTTATATATAAAATTAGGCGTCAGGATTTGCTCAAATATACTACAGCAATAAAATAAAAACAGGCATAAGTTAGCACCTGCTAGAGACTAAAGGGGGAAGTGAGGAACAGTGCCGATTTTATTCATCTTTCTATTATTGGTTAGAATTTCTTTTTTAAGTTTTTCAAGACAGGGTTTCACTATAGCTTTGAAGCCTGTCCTGGAACTCGCTTTGTAGACCAGGCTGGCCTCGAGCTCACAGAGATCCGCCTGCCTCTGCCTCCCAAATGCTGGGATTAAGAGTGTGTGCTACCACTGCCTGGCTGTTAGAAATTTTTTTTTTTTTTAAAGATTTATTTATTATGTACACAGTGTTCAGACTCCATGTATGACTGCAGGCCAGAAGAGGGCACCAGATCTCATTATAGATGGTTGTGAGCCACCATGTGGTTGCTGGGAATTGAACTCAGGACCTCCTGAAGAGCAGCCAGTGCTCTTAACCTCTGAGCCATCTCTCCAGCCCCTAGAAATTTTTATAATAAAAATTGACCAAAATAAAACTTCTGTTTGTTAGGCTGGTTTTTGTTTGGTTTTGAGACAGGGTCTCATTCTGTATGTAGCTCTGGTTAGCCTGGAACTCACTATGTAGCCCCGGCTATGTGGCCAGCAGCAGCCTGGTGACCACTGTCTCCGCTTTTCCAGGTAGAAATGTCCCCAGAGGGGCCTCCTACAGCTCCCATGGGACTTGTTCAGTATCAAGACGCCAGGACCAGGTTGACACATCACTGGAGCTGAGGCCGGGATAGGTAAAGGTCACCCTTAGACCAGCAATCCCTCTGGATCCAATTCACTATGTAGACCAGGTTGGAACTCATAGAGATCCACCTGCCTCTCTCCCTCCTAAGTCTACAATACCTAGCCCCCAAAATAAAATTTTTAAGACAATTCTATGGGCCTGGGGGCTGTGCTCAGTGGGAGGCCAGTAGATCTCTGGTCACCAAGACATTCTCTATTAGAGACCGTATGCTTAATGTGCCAGAAGCAACACCAAAAGGAGAGGGCGGGAGGAAGAGAGAAGAGGTCAGGGGAGCAAGACAGGGTTACAGACAGTGTAAAGTATAAATATGGACTCTGTTTACACTACACTGACAGGTGTAGAAATCAGAAACCAAAATGCTACAAGCACAATGGCTTGGCGTCCAGGACAAGCACATACCAAAAAGAACACACAAGAAAGACATGCAGGCAGGCGTGGGGGAGAAGTCTCTTCAGATTTTGGTTTGATGCTGTCTGCAGAAGGCTCTTTTCAGGGAGGAGATGACACCTGTCTGTCTCCTTCAACTGGGGTTCAGGGCAAGCCAGGGCCTCACAAGCAAATGGGAGGAGGAAGCATTGCTGAAACGGGGAAGGGGCACTGAGGAAGTCAGCCTTGCTGGGCCTTCACCAACCAACCACATGAGGTCCCTCCTGGGCCCTCTCAACCCTCCACGGGTCTCAGCTCCCCACCCTAACATACATCAGGAGAGAGTCATGGCCCAAGATCAGGCCCCTCCTGCTTAAGGGCCACACCAGCCACCTGCCCTAGACCAATCTTGAGATGGACAATAGCAATCAGCCTTCAAATGCACTTTCAGCTAGGGGAAAAAAAAAAGTTTAGATGAGAATAAATCAGAATCATACCATTCACTACGCTAGAACCCACCTCCATCAACTCGGTGGGAGCCTCCTCATCCCCAAATGCCCCACAGCTGGAAGCTGAAACCCATTTGATGTGAAGGCCAGACCCTGAAGCCCCTCCCAGCCTGATGAAGGAGGGCACCAGCTCAGGCTGTGGAGCCCCTCTGCAGTGCGGGATCACATTGAAGGCTGTGTCTTTCCGAAGAACTCATACAAGTTGAAACCTCACTCTTCAATGAGACAATATTTGGGGACAGATCTCAGGGAATTAGGTTTAGCTGAGATCATAAGAATGGGGCTCCCACATGGGATTAGCGCCTTTATAGCTAGGAAGAAAGCCCTCATCGGGAGCCAGCTCGGCAAGCATTCCCCGCACTTCTAGTCTCTGAGCGGGTCAACAAAATCTATCTGAAGTCCCAAGGCTGTGGTATTTGTTACAGGAGTCAAAGCTGGCTAAAACAAGGGGAAAGGGTCACTGTGAGTCCTGGGGGAGGTCTAGCCTCTGAAGGAGACCAACAAGAGCCCAGTGTTGCCCAAGGATAGCAAAGGTAACCTGTCTTCTGGCATTATTTCCTAAACAGCGACAATTCAAAGTCAACGCAGAGAAAAAAACGTAAAAGAGCCTCAGTTGCCTACATGAGTACATGTGTGTCCATTTTCATGTTTGCTTCTAAAAACAAAGAACAGGTCTGAGGACACAAACACACACAGTAGCAACACAACTGCCTCTGGGAACCGGTTTAGTGTAAGGGGACCCACTTTACCCGCAAGACCTTGGTGCCATTTGATTGGGGAGCATCGGTAGTTTGTTCTCTCTCTCTCTCTCTCTCTCCCTCCCTCCCTCCCTCCCTCCCTCTCTCCCTCCCTCGCTTGCTCTCTTGCTTGCTCTTTTTTTCATGTGAGACAGGGTCTCACTATATCGTCCAGGCTGGCCTTGAACTGGAGATGCTCCTGTTTCAGCCTCCCCAGCGTTAGGGTTACTGCACGGACTACCACACCTAACTTCTGGTGGTTTGTCAGTGTGCCATCCCCCACTCCATCTCTCTTTCTTTGCGGGTAGGACCTTTTAACCAAGGTTGTGGGCTGTCTCCCACAGTCTGCCTGAGCCAGGGCCAGGCCCCAAAGCCTTCTCAGAATTGCATGGGTCAAGGCACCGACTTACCGAGCCTGGTTTCAGTTTCCAGAGCTCTGACTTCATCAGCTGATTAACCAACGACCCTCTTCATGACCTCCCATGACTTCTTCATGACCTCCCATGGCCTCCTAAGTCAGGGCTGGTCCTGCCCTGAGGTTCTTTGGTTGTTCAGGCTGCCACAGCTAAGAGAAGCTTTGTAGAAGGAAAACTCACTTCCCAGGACCTTTGAGCTGGATCCTCACAGGGGACCTGTGACACCCCACACAGCCAGACGCGGAGTGGGCTGAGCTCTGACCCCAGTTTCTGCTTCCCTGGGCAGCTCAAGGCCCAAGAGGATTCTTCCCAGTGGACGGACAAAGGTCAGGCAAGTCCTGATGTCCGTGGTGACCGTGGCGAGGAGGGCTGGACAGCCCTTCTTTTCAGAGTTTCTGCAGCACATCCTCCACATAGCTGTGGAACCTGGCTGTTCTACAAAGGTTCACACCTAGGAATCCGGGCCACCCAGTGGAAACACCCAATAGGGGTTGAGCAAGCCTTGGATGGACTCCAAACAGGTCTTCTCTTCCCCTGGCTCCAGGAAGGACCATGAGGCCTCAAACCCTGGCCAGGCCCCATTGGACTAAGCATCTGTCCTGCTACCTGTTCACCCTCACAAGGGTGGGGAGACAGCTGGGGTCTGTGGCCAGCAGCAGCCTGGTGACCACTGCCTCCACTTTTCTGGGTAGAAATGTCCCCAGAGGGGCCTCCTACAGCTCCCATGGGATTTGTTCAGTAGCAAGTCACCTGGACTGGGTTGACACATCACTGGAGCTGAGGCCCGGACAGGTCAAGGTCCCCTCCTCTTAGACCAGCAATCCCTCTGGATCCAATGACCCAATTGATTGGTCACAGCTGCTCCTGGCTCACAAGATCCTCAGGGATCCTGGCAGATAGACAGCTCAACTCTCCCCAAGCAGAGTATAGCCAAATGGCAAGAGGCCGATGTGTTTACAGAACACATGGACTGTTTCACTCCAAAACACTTCAGTGCCAACACCCCAAGGTCCACACAGCAACCTCTTCCTGCACTCTGAGGTGTGGGGAAGCCTCCCAGAGACCCTGTGAGCTTGGCAGGAGGATACCAGCCCTTCTCCAAGGATGTCCACCCACCAGCCTTGGACCCCAACTCCTTGGACATATCTGTGTAGACTGACAATAGAACAAACCAGGACCAGGCTATTTAAAGACACAAGTGGCCAGTCCTGAGGCTCTGTTTTGGGCTCTGATTTTGGGGGCGCTCACCCTTTTCCCCTTAGGAAGTGTCCTGGCTCTAGACAGTGTGTGTGAAATACCAGGCCCTCACCCGGGGTTTCCACAGCCCAGACCTGATATAATAGTCCTTGTCCTCACATGGCTGGCAACTGAACCCCAGAAACAGAGAGTCCCTTCCCCCACCTGGCTGCCACCTCATCTCACTGCCTCTAGGAAGAGCAGCTTCTTTGGGGGGTCACCTTGTCACCACTAAGACCTTATGGCGGGAATGTCCCATCTCCAACCCCCAGCACACATCACTCCTTAGGTGAAGGCCTGGTTCAGACACAGTGTATTGCTCAGGAGGATAGGTCACAATGAATCCCCATCCCTGTGAACTTGGGTCTGAGGACCCAGTGGGGCCCTAGAGTTGGCAAGGTCAACTTTGAGCCAGTTCCAACACCCACAAGCTCTGTGACCCCAGGCAAGTTCAATGAGGAAACTAGGGTACTGAAAACACGGCTTTCACAGGGTTGTGACATGGGACAAATGAGGAAACACACTAAGGAACTCAGTCCAACTCTCTGTACAAACTAGAAGCCAGCTGTGCGGATTCACCTCACACCACGTGTGGGCCTGAGATTTAACGAGGTAGATAACAGCGGGGAAACAGACAGGGGGCAGGCTGCAAGGACCATCACTTAAGGTCCTGGACTCACATATACCTGAAGGCAGATTCTCCATGAATCAAATACCGCAAGAGCCAGCACATCCCCCTTAGCACAGGACCCAGACAGCACCCAGGTTTCTTTCAGAACCGATCCACCCTTCAGCTTACAAGACTGGCCATACTATCAACTTGCGCCTTAGACCATCACCCCATCCCCACAACTCACCATACTTATTGGTTCGAGGCACCCACAGAACCGGCCACATCCTCCCTGCCCATGAGAACACACCAAAATCAAAAAGAATCCCCAGCCGGGCGGTGGTGCACGCCTTTAATCCCAGCACTTGGGAGGCAGAGGCAGGCGGATCTCTGTGAGTTCGAGACCAGCCTGGTCTACAAGAGCTAGTTCCAGGACAGGCTCCAAAACCACAGAGAAACCCTGTCTTGAAGAAAGCAAAAAAAAAAAAAAAAGAATCCCCAGCAAGGCCAAAAGAAAGGCAAGGGATTGAGGCAAGGGATACCACTCACCTTGAGAACATCAACAAAAATAACTCATCAATTGATGGGGAACCTCCTTCAGTCAATGACCTTTAAGAGGCTGGATCAGGTTGGGGTATGACCTTTTAGGTACCCAGAGAAAACCACCGGCTCATCCAGCTCTCCATCCCCCAGCAATGGCCAAAAACAGAACTAACCCTGACTGAGCATTGTTCAGGTCAAAAGAGGGATACTTGAGGGCTCCAGAGCTGTAGAGACGAAGCCCCTTTGAGCTTGCATCTGCCAAAACCTTCATAGCTCAAAGGTCTTAAACCATATTCCTCTATCTCGAAGCACCCTTCTCCCTGCAGAAGGAGGTTACCTAAACACGTGTGAAGCACCTGCCTGAGGGGCTAGTCGATGGCCTACTAGAGAGAGGAGGGAAGTCTATACGTACTGAATACCTCTGAGGCACAGGTACCAGGAGCAAGTCCAACCAAGGGAGGAAATGAAGGCCCAGAGAGGACTGAAGCACAGCCGAGTCACCTAGCGAGGAGGAACACCGGGGCTGCGATCCCCAAGGAGCAAGCTGCCCACTGTCCCCTGGTCTGACAGGAACCGAGCCAAGACGCCTCTGAGGCTACAGCCCTCCCTTGTCCCATCTTTTCTTCCTTCCAAGGATACTGGAGCTAAAGCTCCAGGAAGCAGTCACTGTCTCGGGTCAGCTTGTGTGTAACAGTTCCCACTGACTGAGGCTGGCCAGAAGGTGCCCTCACCCACCCACGCCATCTGTCCCAAAGAAACACACATAGGAATCCCTCAGCCACCCCTCTGAGGCCCAGGAACTGCCCTCCCAAAGAAATAGTCCCAAGAGACTGCCAGATTTGGGAGACCTTTGTAAACGGTTTCACAAACCTTCTAAGGATCTAGCTCGAGTGGATACAGTTCCAGGGTCCCCAAAATTGGCCTCCAAAAAAACACATGAAGAGAAGTTAACAAGAAGAGTGGATCTCGTAGCCTTGTGCAGAAGAGCTCAGGGCATGGCAGGTAAGGACACTGGGATCTACCCAGGCCAAAGTTTAAAACAGCATTTACAAACAGGGCAGACACACTCGGCACCACAGGACAGTCCGTCAGACAGCTAGCAGGGCTCCTTGGCAGACCCAGCACCCTCATCAGAGTGAGTGCAGGTGAATCAGCACCTGGCACCCTCTGGCAAGCAATGTATAGCCAAGGATGTGGGCTATGGAGTTGCCAATACTGACATTCAAATTTCACACACTGGAGGGACCAACCATGAAACCCCAGAAAGGGATCCTTCTGAGCCTATTTCCGCAGAGATGGAGAGCAATGGATGGCATTGTGAACATCCATTCATACGGCAGTAAGCAAGGCAAGGCTCTGTAGAGCTGCCATGTGTCCAGGAAGCTCAGCTCCCGTGGCTTTAACAGGAAGATCTTCTGACCCCATGCACTCTATGCAGCCCATGACAGCTCTACCACCCCAAGAAAGAACCACACCCCACCAACTGGGCACCTGCAGATTTTCAAAAGTCAGAGCTGGAAGTGGGCCTCTCTAACCAGTCCACAGCTTCAGCCTTCCCCTAGAGATTTAAAGTGACTGGGTACCCAAACCTCCTTGAACACAGACTATCATGTGGCTGAGTTTGGTTGAAGGTGAGGAAAGGGTTACATCACCATCCAGGCTTGCCCCAGGATGGAGGCAACAGGCCCTGGGAATCCCATGATGAATATTAGAAACCTAATAATTTTGTTTGTTTGTTTTCAAGTCAGGGTTTCTCTGTAGCTTTGGAGCCTGTCCTGGAACTCACTCTGTAAATCAGGCTAGCCTTGAACTCAGAGATCTACCTGTTTCTGCCTCCTGAGTGCTGGGATTAAATGTGTGCCCCACCACCACCTGGAAAAATCTTTTTTTTAAATAATTTTTATTTTTTTTATTTTATGTGCATTGGTGCTTTGCCCACATGAATGGTCGTGTGAGGGTGTGACATCCCCTGGAACAGGAGTTACAGACAGTTGTGAGCTGCCATGTGGGTATTGGGAATTGAACCCGGGTCCTCTGGAAGAACATTAAGTGCTCTTAACCTCTGGGCCATCTCTCCAGTCCCCCGGCAAAATCTTTAAGCTGTAGCATCAGCCCAGATAGGCTCGAATCTGAGCTCCCTGCCTGCTGACTCTAGAACAGGGCTAACTACTCCATCCTTCGGAGACTCCTCTCCACGTCCCAAAGACAGACAGGGACGTGCAGGGCAATAAGGAATTCATCCAGCCAGACACCAACAGGCCCATAAAGCTTTATTCCTGTAAAGAAACCCCGATCCCAGGTCCTAAGAGGCCCCAAGCCTGGCACGCTGTGGCCAAACAATGGCCCTAAAAGGACTCACTCAGCCGTCTTGACCCCAGGGGTGGCTGCTATGCAGAGGTAGCTATGGGTCCCTAGGACGTCAGGCCCATCCCCAGATCTACTCCAGAGAGAAGAGAGCCCTGGACACTAGGTCGCATTTGTCCCGATGTTCCCTCACCCCCACAGCCCGGGCCTGGCGGCTGGGTGCAAACAGCAATGGCAGGAGAGAAATGAAAGTGAAACCAAGGAAGAGGCCTCCTTGACCCTGGTACCCACCTGCCACCCTCAGCCCCCCCTGGAAAACAGTGGACAACACCGCCAGAAAAAGCCTGCAGGAGTGAGGGCTGCCTGTCTGCAGGCCTCTTGTCTAGTCCTAGGAAAGGGCTCTATCTTTCCCTCACTAAGCACCTGCCATACTCGCCAGCCCTGGAGCAGGAGCAGAGGCAGGGAGGAGAAATAGCAAGCAGTCACCACAGCCAGCTGGCCAAGCCTTGAGTTCAGAACTCAGTGCCGTCTCCCCACCGCCTACCACCCTCTGGGAGAGCAAATGCACACCCAGGATGCTCAGCTCACAACCGAGTGGAGTGGATGGTGGATGAATAGATGTTGTGTTTCAGGCAAGGTGACCGGGCGGAGTGGAAGCAATGTGGTTTCAAGAGTCAACCAGCCCCAAGGGGGAATCCCGACTCTCCCTGAATCTAAATTTTCATCTAGCAAACACAGATGCACCACGCACCTGGGAGAGTCGGTTTTCCATCTATGATCACGCCAGGTCTGCGTAGGTTCCCAGCAGCCTCTGAGATCTAATGTGAGCTGCTCGTGTATAAGTGAGAAGAGAGGAGGTATATAAAACACAGCCCTTCAGAGGCTTGGCAGCCACATGCCCAAAGCCAACCCTCCCATTTTCCCAGCTTGGGTCTAGGAGCACATGAATACCAACCACACACAGTCAGCTGGCGAAGCTTCTGGAAGCTACAGAGGAAAACACCTTGGGGCTGTGTTCTCATCTCCGCCCCCCAAGCCCTGTGGTTCCTCAGATATCCGGTACTGCATGTGGCCAGGGCCAGGCCACAGGAACATCTCCTTCCGGCCCCACCAGTGCCCTCCAAGGCAAACTAGCAGCCAAAGGCAAGAAATCTTAAAAGGTGTGGAGAATGGATTTCCCAAAATGTGGCAACCTGCCTGGTGACCCTCCTTGCCTCTCCCCCGATGGCCCAGGGCGCCAGCAAGGCATCAGATCTCAATGATCTCAAGCTCATGGTAGACCTAGTGTGAGCACCCACCAGGGACAGAGAGACCCAGGCATCAAGATCCCACTGTCAAAGACTATGTGCACAGATCACCTGCCTGGCGACCTCTGCTTCCAATGTGCCCATCTAAAAACTCTCTGCTTAAGAAGTAGGGACCTGCCCAGTCTTGGTTTAGCCTACTCAGCCCAGTGCTGCCTACATGTGAGAGTTTTGTTATGAGGTCCAGTAACAGAAGATGACAGCTTGTGTCTTCCAGAAGAATCCACCAGGGCATCCACAAGAAGATCCCCAGCCTGCTTTCCTGGAGAGGCTGCACCTTCTGAGAAGGCTAGATGAAGATGATGAAGATGAAGATATGTGTCTCAACAACAGCCCAGATGTCTTCGGTTGGGCAAGCTGGGCAAGCACTGGTCAGTAGCAAATAAATGACAACCAAAAGGCACAAGTATCAGTTGGGTTCCCACCAGCCCTCGGCTCTGTGCAAGGTCAGCTCACCCATCCCACCCCTGGACCCACACACAGTTCCTGATTTCCTAAACACAAAGGCTGAACTGAGGCAGACTGTCCTCAGCCCCCAGACCACGGTGGCAGCTCCTTCGGACGGTAGGAAGATCACACGGCCACACCACATGGCTTCTATCACACTTTCAAGGAACAGGCTCTGGATGTGGACACCAGCCTGCAATTATACCCAAAGATGCCTGCTTTTTCCTAGATAACTCCCTTCTGTCAAGTGGAACTCACAGCCGTGACCAAAGCAGCCAGATCTGTAGCTCCTAGGCAGGGGACTCGGTCCACTCTGCGAGTCTTTAGGCTCCTGGGGGTGGGGGGGCTCTCAACCCCTCTTACTAAATACCACCTCCCCAGAGACACCTTCTCTTATCAGAGCACTAAGTGGCCTCAGCTACATAATCCTATACAGTTTGCATGCATCCGGGCTCTCACGGCACCTTGCAGTGTGTGACTTGCCTGAGAGGGGGCTCACTGGCAGGTCCGCAGCACCAGCGGCTAAAGAGCAGAATCCAGCACAGGTGCACTGGGCAGACACTCGGAATTTGTTGAGCTAACCCAGGCCTTATCCCTTCCTCCTTCCACAAGTCCTACCTCTGGGGCTTCCCTCCCGACCAGAGTACTTCAGGGTCACGAGCTTCAGCTGAGCCACAGAGATCAACAGAGGCCCCATCTTACTCCTCTGAGTAACCATGAGCGCTGCTGTACTTACCGGCACCCCAAATCTCTCCCTTCAAGGAGCCTACTTTTTTAAAAGAGACAAGATGCAAAGCCTAGCCGTGGGGTTGGGGGTGCTCACGGAAGAGCAGATGCCGTGAAAGAGGAACAGTATTTCCCAGAAGCTCTCGGGGAAAGCCTTTGGCTCGTGGATTCTGACTCACCCTCCAGGGACAACTGGAGGCTTAGCAGAGTCCATTAGGTGTGCCCTGGGACACTCTGAGCGGTTTAGAGGGTGTGGCACCCAGCATGCATGGGCCTGGACAGGGAGGTGGTTAAGAAAGACACAGAGGTGCTGAGAATTGGGGCGGGCGGCGGGGGGGGGGGGTCCCTCCTGGGAGTGATTCTCAAACCTTCACCGATCCGGAGACAGATCTACCCTACTGAACCTTCAAAGCAGGTGGTGGGAGGGTATCGTGGGGTGGGGGAGGGGGTATCACAGTCTGCAGCTTGGCACCATAAGGGGCCCAGACACCAGCCTGTGAGGCCCTGCTGGGGAGGTGCAGGCCACAAAGGCTGCTTTCTGAGAAGGCTCAGAGCAGGCAAGACAAAGCCCCAGACAAATTCAAATAGCCCAATGGGAATGGCCAGACCCGCTCCAAAACAATTATACCCTCACTCCCAGCTCCCAGGAAGGGCCTGTTTGCTAGGAGATTGTAGTTCCAGCTGATAGGAGGGGCATGGGCCTTAAAGCAGAGCCTACTGTGTGACCTGGTACCAGCCTCTTCGCCCAGCAGGTCTCGCTTTCTCTCGCCAACACCCTCCCTAAGGCCCACTCTTCAGGAGCACTGAGAAGGAAGGCTGGGGTAGACCCGGTGCAAGAGAAAGGAAGAAGGCCGTCAAAACACGGCTCTTCCGGCGAAGGATCTGCTTTCTAAAGAGAATATTACTTTTTTAAAAAGAATGTGCCAGAGCGTTCTCTCAGAAGCCTGTTTACCACAGCGAACAAGAACAAAACCCCTCCTTACATCCAGTCAGGAACCACACCACAAAGCTTCAGCAGAACGTCCCAAACCTGCTAATTCACGTGACGGAAAGCAGTGGAGCCCGGGAGACCTGATGATTAGGAACGGGACACCCAGGGTCGTGAGCCCAGCTGTGCCTCGTGCCTGCTAAACCCCTCAGTCTCACGAGGCGAACTCAGAACAGCACTTCTCACCCCTGCCTCTGGCCAGGCACTGTGCACACGGCGAACATGTGGGTTGTGTCCCCGCCCACCCTGTCACCCACTGGAACTGAAACAGTAAAACTGCTTCAGAACTGCAAGAAAAAGTAGAGCGTCTGTGACCTCTGACCCAGCAGCACTCCTCTGGCAATGCACACGCAGACAAGGGATGGGGCACCCACTGTCAGACTGGCCAGGCCAGCAGAAGCCAACCCCAAGAGAAGAAAAATGTCCATTCTTTGAAGAGCTGAACCACACTGCCATTAATACACAAACACGCGCGCACACACACACACACACACACACGCAACGATACAGAAGCCCCAAAGGAAGCAGCAATGTGGAATTTCTCCAAGACACACAATCCCATGCACCAAGCAATTATAACCACTGTGAGAATGGGGGCTGACTGCACGTGTCCCTTTGGTCACATCAACACCCATGGAGACAGCCTGCTGAGTTCCCTGAGCAGTTGAACTCGGGGCCAAGAAAGGACAGGCTGGCTTTTCATTATGTGTTTTAGGCCCTCTGAATTTTGCAGCATGTGCCTGTATTTTAAAAAGGAGTGCGGGGCGCCGGGCGGTGGTGGCGCACGCCTTTAATCCCAGCACTCGGGAGGCAGAGGCAGGTGGATCTCTGTGAGTTCGAGGCCAGCCTGGTCTACAAAGGGAGTTCCAGGACAGGCTCCAAAGCTACAGAGAAACCCTGTCTCGAAAAACCAAAAAAAAAAAAAAAAAAAAGGAGTGTGGGGGAGGGGAGGAATGGTGGTGCACACCTTAAATGCCAGCACTGGGAAGCAGAGGCAGGCAGATCTCTGTGAGTTTGAGGCCAGCCTGAACTACGAAGCAAATTCTAGGTCAATCAGGGCTATATAGCTCAGGCTGGCTTTGAACATGCTACACGGCCGGCCTTGAACTTCGGATCACCCTGCCTCCACCTTGGGTGTGCTGTGATTACAGGAGCATGAACCACAACACCCCATTTTATGCAGTGCTGGAGATCAAACCCAGGTACTCTGCATACTAGGCAGGTAAGCCATCTACCAATTGAGCTGCATCTCATGTCCTAAATAAATAATAAAAAGGAGAAAACCAGGAATGTTAGCTAATAATAGTAACAGGATTATTAATGAAGATGGCATTTTCACAACGCATAGAATGAACTCTCCTGAATGACCAAACCAAAAAAAAAAAAAAAAAAAAAAAAAAAAAACACAATGAGACTACCTCCTTTACATTCATAATTTTCTCAGAGTCTCCAGCTAGGAGGCAGCAGCAGCCTGCCAAAGGGGGTTGTAAGAACCAGAGCCAAGTGGTAAAGAAGAGCCATCAGGCAGAGTGGGCCACTCTTGACCGGATCCAACAACCTGAGGTTCAGTTACATCAACCCCATCCCCTAGCAAGATGGTCAGTAAGCCCGTACCACAGACCCTGCCGGCAAACTGCCAAATCCAAAATCACCAAATCTACAAAGTCAAATGGGCATCATCACATGGGTGGTGAATTGTGAAGCCAGACCTGGAAACCTCGGCAATTTTATCCAAGACTGGATGTCTTCCCCCACAGCAGGTCAACAGTGAAGGGCTGGGGGAAAGGGTTGATTTGCAAGGCTGGGTTACATTTTTCATGTACTGCTGGGAAGTGAACCTGACTCAGGGTGCCTCCCTCCTGCACGGCTCTGAGACCATGGCAGAGCCAGCCACAGAAACATACGAGAAAGAGCCGAGCCCAAGCCGGAGACCAGCTCATTCAGTCCTCCTGCAATCTCCCAGAATCTCAGCCCAGAATACTAAGCTATTCCAGCAGAGAGCGAGCTCCAGATGGCCTTGTTTTAAGGAATGAAATAGGGCTGGGGTGTAGCTTAGCAGCACTTGCCCGTCATGCATGGGTCCAATTCTCCGGCATAAACACAAGGACTGCAAGGTACGCTTGGAAAACCTGTAACCCCAGCACTGAGGAGGAGGTCAAGGCAGAAGGAACTCAAGTTTCTGTTTCCTTGTTTTAGTTTGCTTTTCTTTTTCTTTTCTCCCCACCCCCCAGACAGGGTTTCTCTGTAGCTTTGGAGTCTGTCCTGGAACTAGCTCTGTAGACCAGGCTGGCCTCGAACTCACAGAGATCCGCCTGTCTCTGCCTCCCCAGTACTACTAGGAACTCAAGTTTAAGGCCAGCCTAGACTACATAGTGAGACTTTGTCTCCAAGGGGGGGGGGGAGGATAAGTTAGAGTCGATACCAAATTCCAAGCCCTGTGAACACCACTGTATTCCAACACACTGCCTGATACCTAGCCTGGACTACAGAAAGCGCTTGGTACACATAAGCATCAACAAACTCCTGGGTCCTTTCCAAGAACTGTATAAACAGGGCCCTGGTGGGTAAGGACTTTGAGATGGTTTGGTCTGAGATGTCTCCCATAAGCACATTTCTTAAACACTAAGCTAGCCCTGGTGGACTCCAGGCTTCTCAAGGATAAGAGCCTCCCAGACACACTGCAAAGGTCTCTAAAAAGGCCCTGTTTAGCAAGGAAGAGACACTGGGCAAGCAGGGAGATTGCATCCTCCAATAAACAGATTTAGGCTTAGCCGGGCGGTGGTGGCGCACACCTTTAATCCCAGCACTCGGGAGGCAGAGATAGGAGGATCTCTGTGAGTTCGAAGTCAGCCTGGTCTACAGAGCGAGTTCCAGGACAAGCTCCAAAGCTACAAAGAAACCCTGTCTCAAAAACCCAAAAGAAAAGAGGGAGGGAGAGAGAGTAGGCTGGGCTCACAGAAGCCTTCCAACTGGCGGCACGGGTCCTCACAGTTCTCAAGTCTCAGTTTCCCCATTTCTACTAGAAAGCTTGCGAGAGCTAAGTCACACGTCACACATCGTTAAGAACTACAGTGGAGCTGGGTGTGGTGGCTCACTTTTCTAAGCCTGGCACTCAGGAGGCTGAGGAAGGATGGTCCTCGTGAGTCTGAGACCAGAAGGATCTGGTAGAGTGATGTGCTGTCTCAAACCAAACACGAATGACAGTGAGGACAGACAAGGCTCACCACGACCTCACACCAAAGGGTCCTCCACTACCTACAACACAGTCCCCTGGAGAAAGACTGAGAAGAGCCGAAGGAGAGGCTTATACACCAAAGAAGGAAACCCAAGGCAGCTATCCTCAGCTGGGCACGCCCAAGGCTCAAGCCAGCTCCTCTTCTTCACTTCCCCTGAAACCTCAGCTGCACATCTTGGAAAAGCCATAGAGAGGAGGGATGAGGGGGCTCCCCAGGGACCCCTAGGTGAGGGACAGAGAGGTAGGTGGAAGGGCAACCAGAGCACGCTCCTGTGCTTGGGAGAAGACTCCGGAGCAACAGGAATAAACAAGGCCAACGTAACAAGTTGGTCCAAAGCTCATCTGCTGGCCAGCCAGAGGCCCCTTCCTATCAGGACAGATAATTAAAAGGTTGACTTTTATACCTGCCTATATGACAGGTGGGGCACCTCCCAGGATATGGAAGTGGCCTGCTCACTCCCTTCAGGAAAAACAGACTGTGTAAGCTGCTGAGGACACAGCTCAACCTTGCAAGGAAAAGTGTCCCTAGAGACTGCGAGCAGCAGCTGAACCCTTGGACATTAACAAAGGTAGGAGTGCCTGAAAGGAGAGGCTCTGCCCTCTGAGCCAGTCGCAAGGTCTCCAGGGTGGACTGTGAGCTCTTAAAGAAAAGAAGAAGTATGGACCCTGCCCCCCTGGCATCCACTTCCCTGTCTGTAAAATAAGGGCTAGGAGGCGATCTCCTCTGGTCAAAATAGGATTTTTTTTTACAAGGCCTGCCATTAAACCACTCATTCCAGTGCAGCCTAGGAGTCCTCCCTGCACGGATACTGCTCCAAACATTTGGAACAGAGTTCAAGTCTTTTCCCAACATCCCCAGCCCTCTTCGTCAGGAAATTCATAGACAAGTCACCATCCGCCAGTACAGAAGCGCTGCCCTTCAGCCTCTGAATGTCAGGAACAGGACGGTGCCCGTTCACAATGTCTCCGATGCCACTCTGACAACTCCTGCGTTCACAATAAACAAAACACAGTAAAGGGGATGGGGGGGGGTGTCACTATCTCAACAGTTGTTTAGTTAAAGGTACGGCCACTAGGGGGCACTGCCTTGAAAGTAACGAAGCAACAGAAAAACTCTGGTGTTTTCCTTCTTAAGCTTCAGCTACAAAGCATCTAAGGCTATACTAATAAAAAACCCACATTCCTGGACTGCTAGAGGGGCCCGGGGACCTTCTGCCATCTCTCTGAAGCCAATACTGGGGCAAAGGAAGGCAACTAGACCTCGAATTCACAACCCTTCCTGAGAAATGAAGGCTTGATGAACATTTTCCTGCAATGGGCTGACACCCTGGGGTGCCCTGGGTCCCCCTGGCCTCTTTAAAGACAGGAGAGCCCAGGAGAAGAGCTAGCCAAACTGCAAGTCAGGCAGTGAGTACTTAACCCTTAAGCCTCAGCTAGGTCTGTTTTGCTGTAGTCTACTAAGTTCAGAGTAAAACAGGCCAGTCAAGGCCAAGCCTCAGGTGTAGTAGAAGGGTGACCCTTCCTGCTATCAATAAACAAGGTACAAGGATGAACTGAGATTTCCCAAGAATTATATGGCAGCAGGGGGAGCTCTGGTCCCCTCACGTCAGAACCGGACTTCCAGAACATGTCAGAGGGGCTTCTCCAAAATTCTCTGCTCTCTAGAGCATTGTCTCACAGTGTGTTTATTTACGGTACAAACGTCCAACTGTCCTTTCAAAAACTGGTCCATAAGCCCTGGGCTTTTCCAAAGCTCTGGCTCTGAGTTCCTCTTGATCTCCTTGTGAATTCTGGGATGCACTGAATGCCTGGCCGGCCATGAAAAGCCTGCTTTCTCCTAAGAGGCCTGTCTGGGAGACTCCTCCAAAACCACAAGGGGACCAAGGGGTGCAGAACCAGGGCCCCCTTATAAACAGGTACATCCCATCCTGGGGGAGGGGGGAGCAGCAGGCTCTCGAACAGCTATGCGGGGCAAAGTAATGCTGCCAGGCCTGCCTCTCTGTGCCAGCCTAGACTGCTACTCACCTCTGTGCACCAAGGGATAAGGAATACCAACTGCTCAATTCTCCAAGATTTGGGAGCCCATCACAAATAAAAGTACAACTGAAGTCCATTTTCAAAAGTCAAATCTACCAAGTGGAAACATGATTTAACAAAAGGCTTCCGCCCCGAGTTTGCAGAAGGCTTAGGGGACTGGATTCTCTTAGGCTTTTTTTTTTTTTTTTTTTGTAAGGAGGCTGTGACCAGCGGCTATTCAGAGAGGCAAGGCACCCCTGACTCAAGACACTCTGCACCTCTGTAATGTATTAAGAACAAGATCTATCAAAATCCCCGGTCTCTGCCACCGAAGCATCGATACAGTGAGAACTAGGCGGTCAGCCCAGAGGGCAGAGGACAATTCTACGGTCCACGGGTCCACCCATCACTCTCTATGCTCTGCCACTCGTTGACCCTGGGACCACAGGCAGGTACCCCACCTCTCTGTTGATGGGTGTCCCTCTTCTCAGACACGTGGCCCAGAATCACCACCCTGGCTGATTTGCAAGACTACTGCGAGGCTCTAATGAGACAGCAAATCAACACAGACAAACCAAGTATCGCTACTCATTTCAACTGGGTTTAAACCGGGTGATACGCAATGACAGCTTCAGGAGCTGTGCACACGCGAGGCACGTAGTAGGCTTCACACAAACGCGGGTACCCTGACCTGCTAAGGGGAAGGAAAGGGAGGAAGAAAAACACACCGGTCCAAAAAGTACCCTCAAGCCTCTGACTGACGGCGTGGACTCCCCGATTTCCCGGGTTCCGCCGCCCTGGACGATCGGGGAGCTCCCGGCACGACCCCGGTGCACCTGAGAGCCGCGATCCGAGTCCATCGCCCACAGCAGCCACGCTCCCCTCGGACACAGCCCGCGGCCCCCCGCGGTCCCCCGGCTGCTCGGAACCAGCCTCCGCGCGCACTGCTCCTTCCCGGGTCGCCGTCGCCTGCCCCGCGCCCGCCGAGGGCAGCCGGGCTCCGGCGGCGAGGGGTCTCCCAAGCCGCGTCCCTCCTCACCTGCACAGCTCTGCGAAGGCCTGGAAATTGAGCTTCTTGACTTTCTTCTCGCTCAGCCAGTAGCCAACTCTCTTCCCTTTCAGGAAGGTCTGCATCTTCTTCCTCCTCGGCCCGGGAGCCTGGGTCCGGAGGAAATTGCCCACAGGCCGAGCGTGTGGGGCCGGCGCGCGCCGCGAGCGTGCGGGCACCTCCTCCGGTGGCGGGGACGCGGAGCGGGCTATAGCGCGCGGTCCTACCGGGCGGGGCGGCGGGCGGGGCGGGCCGGGGCGGGGCAGTGGCCGGGGGCGGAGGCTCAGCGCGCCGCGCCACTGGCTGGGCCCGGCGGGTGGGCGCGCACCGTCGCCGCCCCGCCCCCTCCGCCCCGGGGGGCTCGCCTGCGCCGGGACGTGCGCCCCGCAGCACCGCGCGCCGCCTGAGGGCTCCAGGGATCCGGGACCGCGGCCCGTGACCGCACCCGTGCCTCGAGCCCGAGGAGGAGCACGCCCTCCCGCGGCGCCGGCTCCCCCACCCTGCGCGTGCCTCTCGGGCGCGCGTGGACCCCACGGGGCGCGCGCCGCCGCGTCCCCCGCCCTCCGTGCCCCGGTGCTCGCGCACACGCGGGGGCCTGGAGCAGAGCTCCCGAAGAAGGAAGCACGAACGGCCGCCAGGGGGAGCCGCTGAGTCTTAAAGGCGCCGCCGCTAGTGGCGGGGTGCTGGATGGTGGCCAGTGCAGAGTCCGGGGTGAGGGAGTCGTGGTGTGGGCGCCTTGTGTATGTCTTGGAGGGTGGCCAAACCACTGGGCGTCGTTGTTCCTTGGCAGCCCAGGGGGATTGCCCCGGAGGCAATTCGTTGCAATTGTCCTGTAATATTTCCACAGCTGACTCAGGTTCACACTCTGGGATACCCTATAACCGAGAGAGAAGAGGGACTGGGACTCGAAGACGCAAGAGTGCACGGAGCATCTTCAGGAGGGGCTTTTCTTTGCCAGTTGAAGGGGCATCGATCAGCTTCTGTCTCAATCCCTGGATTCTCTGAGCCACCTGCCCTGCCCCGGTCCATGGGGTAGCATTCCAGCCATCAGAATGCTTCAGGCATAGGAAGGAGAAATTAGAGGCTCTTCCCAGACACATGGGTTTCCCGTGGCGGGGGTGAGGAGAGACACTTTTAGGCTTTGGAAATAAAGGCAATTTTTGAATGTCTGACATGATTAAAATGCTTGGATTGAAGACAGAGAAGTGAATGTTGTTAGTAGAAAGACAGATATGGGCCTTAACACGACTGGAGTCAGATTGAGTCCTCCGTGTAGAGCCTGACCTTGGGCGGTGTCCTTGTACCCCCCCCCCCTTGGTTCAGTTTTAGCAAGAATCCTGCTGAGTCAGAAAAGTTCTCCAACCTCGGTATCAGATCACCTCGGCCTGCCTACAGTAAGAATCCTGTCAGCGGGGCTGAGGAGATGATGGCTCAGATGGTAAAGGCACTTGTGGCTAAACCTGACAGCCAGGGTTCAGTTCTCCAGGACTCACAGAGTAGGAGAGAACTAACTCCCATGTTATCCTCTGACCTACTCTCATGTGGTAGCACACACACACACACACACACACACAAATAAATGTAAATAATAATAATAATCCCATCAAGTAAATTGAACCAGAACCCCGGGGAGCCCTGAGGGTTTTGCTCAGGAACTCTCCGCCCACAGGTGCCCCATTCTGCTCCTTGGCAGTGACTTCCCTCCTTTGCTTGTAGCCAGAGTGGAGCTCGGGTGTTCCCCTGCTGTGAGATCTGGGTGCTTCTTAAATAAAGACTAGTGGGTTTAATTTTTCTTTTAATCGGAGAAAGGGATGGGAGGGGGTTAGAAGCAGGGTGGTCCTGGAAAGCAGGGACTGTGTATCCTGGACCAAGGGAGCCAGAGGGCCAGGGGTGACAGCGTCAAGGTTCAGCTCCGAGCCTCAGGAAGGTTGTTTCTGTGGAACATCATGGCCAGCCTTGGACTGAAAGAAGAAATGGGGACAGGAAGTCCGAGGCAGTGAAAGAAAGGGCTAGGGAGCAAACAAACGGGCGACAGTAAAGGGTCTCCCTGCTGAAGTCACCATGGTGCAGGCTGAGTTTCTGAGGAGCCCGGCATCTGAGTGGTTCAGGGTGCTCGCTTGAGTTCCTTCCTGTCCTCAGCAGAAGCAGGGAATCCAGGGTGTGGCGGGGTAATGCTGTCCTTGGAGTCCAGAGATGAGTAAGGCAGAGGCACAGAAGCTGTCAACTCCTGGAGCATGTGATGAGGGCCCTGTGAGAGATGCAAGGCACAGGGCAGTCTGTCCTCTTTGCTGAGTGGCTTGAAACTGTGACATTGGAAGACGAGAAGAATAGGAGTTTGGGATTAGGGGCCGTTTTCTAGATAGAAAGCCGAGTAAGTGCAGCGAGCAGTTCAGGGGATGAAAGGACAAGAACTATGAACCTAGAAGGGAAAATACCCGTCTAGGAGTATGGGAGGGGTAGCCAGGGGGGTTGGGGAAGACACCAGGGACTGTATCCTGTGGTCGCCTCCTAATGCGAGCTAGCCGATGTTGCTCTGCTACCTTCATCTGGAAAATGAGCAGAAAATACCCCACTTGGAGTTTCCCACAGGACTGAAGGTCCTAGCAGGGACCTGGCCTTCAGGGCAAGCGTGCGCAAGGTCCTAGAAGTTCCCTGGCTCACAGGAAACCCTTTAAGACCTAGCCTCAGGAGATGCTTTATTCCCCGATGAACCTGCCCCAACCCTTCTTCCTCCTGGCCTTCTGAGCCGTAACTAAGAAAGGTTTGTTCCCGCTAAGAGTTCCAAAGTGACCGGGGAGGCCCACCCACTTGCTAAGTGATTTAGCAGGTCCCTAGCCTTCAAATCTTCTGTGTTCTAACTGAGGAGTAAACTCTGAAGAAAAGCACTCCAGCCGGGTGGTGATGGCGCACGCCTTTAATCCCAGAACTCGGGAGGCAGAGTTAGGTGAATCTCTGTGAGTTCAAGGCGAGCCTGGTCTACAAGAACTAGTTCCAGGACAGCTAGGGCTGTTACACAGAGAAACTCTGTCTAGAAGAAAGAAAAGAAAACAAAAGAAAAGAAAAAGAAAGGAGAGAGAGAGAGAGAGAGAGAGAGAGAGAGAGAGAGAGAGAGAGAGAGAGAGAGAGAAAGAAAGAAAGAAAGAAAGAAAGAAAGAAAGAAAGAAAGAAAGAAAGAAAGAAAAGCACTCCAGGATACAGACTGGTGGCTGTGATGTCCAAACTGCGCTATGTTCTGATGCTGTGATGCTGTCTGTAGTGGGGACTGGGTTAGGGTGGTGGTCTCTCGGGCAATAACTTCAGGGAAACATATCTTAGGAGTCCTAATCCACCTCAGCTTCTTCTGTTGTCCAGGTGGGAAAGAGGCTGCCTAGCTGGAAGCGCCGTGCTAGAGATCTGGACAGGTGATTGAGGTAGACACCTTAGGAAGGTGACATTTGAACAAAAGTTCAACAAGGGTCAGCAAGCAGTGAGGCAGATACCTGACGGGTGTGAGACTAAGGAACAGCGAGTACCTGGAGGTGGAGCATGAGTCTGTTAGCTGGGGACAGTGAAGAGGCCAGCTGGCTGGAGTCGCAGGAGCTTAGGAGGGGATAGTGGGGGAGGAAGGTACCAGATAACAAAGGGCTGGGGGTCTCCTCCGCTAAATGTGATGGGAGTCTCATTATGACAATAGACCTTGTCTGGTTTTACTTGGATCACCTGGCTGCTGTGTTGAGCCACTGTCAGGGAAGCAAGAATAGGGGAGAAAGACAAGCAGGAGGCTGTTAGAGTAGCCCAGGCCAGTGATGACGGTAGCTCGGCATGGTCAGACTCAGAGGGAAAGGAAGGGAAAGCCCATGGCATCTGCTCTGAGTGGTACGTGCAACTGCATCCGTGTTTTGGATCCTGGCCTAGATGACGGCAGAATGGAGTCACCAGCTATGTAGACAGGGAGACAAAAGGAGGCACCCGTCTGGGGCCTCCAATCAGGAGTTCTACCAGCTATTCAGTAGAAAGACAGCAAGCGTGAAGGCGTGAAGGCAATCGATGAAAGAGGCTGGAGTTAGGGCTGTGACTCAGGCTGGAGATAACATCGGGAGGTGTGGTGTGTGCATTGAGATGTTGCTTGGAGCTACAAGACTGGATGAGATCACCTAGGGTGTGAGTGTAGGCAGAGGAAAGGGCAAGGATGGAGCCGAAGGGCATGGTTCAGAGGCTGGGAGGAACAGGACCCAGCAAAGCCAGGAAGGAATGGAAGGAAAGCCAGGAGAATGTGTATTCCAGGGAGCCCAGTCAGGGAAGCCCCTCTGGCAGAGAAGGACCACCAGCTAGAGAACAAAGCAAAGACTGATAGCGATCTTCATTTGTGGCCCTCAGAAGAACAGATATCAAAGTGTCTCTCAGATATGTTATTTTTAAAAGGAAAAAACACCTGGGTAGTGGTGGCACATGCCTTTATTCCCAGCACTTAAGAGGCAGAGGCAGACGGTTCTCTGTGAGTTTGGGGCCAGCCTGATCAACAGAATGAGTTCCAGGATAGCCAAGGCTACACAGAGAAACCCTGTCTTGAAAAATCAAAACAGCTGGGCGGTAGTGGCACACGCCTTTAATCCCAGCACTTGGAAGGCAGAGGCAGGCAGATCTCTGTGAGTTCAAGGCCAGCCTGGTCTACAAGAGCTAGTTCCAGGACAGGCACCAAAGCTACAGAGAAACCTTATCTCGAAGGAATGAGAAAAAAAGAAAAAAGAAAAAAATCAAAACAGGAGAAAAGAGAAAAGAAAAGCCATTTAAGTGTAACAGAGTCTGTAGTAGACTACCTTTGTGTTGGGAAACATGAAGTAAAGAATCTAAGGAGACAGCACCATTGTGAAGGGCTTGCCTCGCAAGCGTGAGAAGCTGAGTTTGACTCCCAGCACCCGCATGAAAAGCCAGGGGTGGTGAAACACACTGTAATCCCAAGACCGGGGAGGCAGAGGTGAGTGGTTCCTGGGGTCACTTGCAAGCCAACCTATCCTAACTTGAGAGCTCTGGGTTGATAAAAGACCCTATCTCAAAGATTTTGGATGGTGTTTCCGAAGATAACTCCCAAGACCATTCAGTGGCCTCCAAGCGCGTGTGTGCACGCACACATACATACACATACACACACACCTGCACACATAAACCCATGAACACACATTTAAAAAAAAAAGGTTAGGGAAGCATGAACCCTACTACTTTTGTGTGAACAGAGATCGTTTCATTCTGAAAAGTTACATAAGAATACAGATTGGAGGGAGAGGTGCCTTGTTTTTCACTGCATATTTATTGAACTAATAAAATATTTTGGATTTCTAGGAAGACTACTCAATGGGTAAAGTGCTTGGCTTGAAGCATGAGGACCTGAGTTCAGATACCAAACACCCATAAGAGACCTGGGGGTGGCAAGGGATGTCTGTAACCCCAGCTCTGTGGTAAAGACTGGAGGAGTCCTAGAGTTTGATTGACAGCCAGCCTAGCCAATTGTTGAGTTGGTGAGCTCCAATTCAGTAAGGAGGAGAGAGAGAGAGAGAGAGAGAGAGAGAGAGAGAGAGAGAGAGTCAGAGTGCACCTTAATCCCAGCACTCAGGAGGCAGAGACAGGCTGATCTCTGTGAGTTTGAGGCCAGCCTGGTCTACAAAAGCTAATTCCAGGACAGGTTCCAAAAGCTACAGAAAAACCCTGTCTTGAAAAACCAAAAAAAAAAAAAGAAAGAAAAAAGAAAAACCAAAGTAATGATAATAATAAATGAAAGAGGGCCTCTAACACTGACTTAGGCCTACACACACATACACACACACAAATACATAAATAAATAATGTTTTTCACCATATATTACTTAATATATGAGGTTGTAGCAAGGGGAAACGTGTAGCTATTACAAACTGGAAAGTCTGTGGCGGGCTGGGCACACTGTGAGTCCAGGACACAGATACTCTGCTAAAGCGACTGCAGAAAGGGACATCGGGAGCACCGGAGTGTGTGCCTCTACACTTTCTTTCCCTTCTAACATTTATTTTAAATTATTTTGTTTCGTGTGCAGGTGTGAGGGTTTTGCCTACCACCACGTGTGCCTGCTGTCCACAGAGGCCAGAAGAGGGCATCAGATCCCTGGCAATGAAGTTACCTTGTGGGTGCTAGGAATGAAAGCCGGGTCACCTGGAAGAGCAGTTGGTGCTCTTAGCTGCTAAGCTATCTCTCCAGCCTCAATTTTCATTTTTTTTCCCAAAGATTTGACTTTTAATTTTGTGTCTATGTGGAGGGTGAGTGCTGTACTCAAGGAAATCAGAAAAAGTTCATTGGATCTCCTGAAATTGAAATCATACTTGGTTGCGAGGTACCAGGAACTGAACCTGGGCCCTCTGTAAGTCTCCAGTCCAAAAGCCTCTAAACACTGTGGATTATTCTGTCCCATCAGTTAAAACAATTGCTATCACGGAGGTTTGAATGCAGTCTGTGCTGGTCCCAGTGTGGTGTTGAGTCTTTAAGATTGAGAGCCAAGGAGAAAGTGACTAGGTCATTGGGGCGCTGATGCCCCAAGAGAACAATGTAGTTTTCACTTGACCCTGGTTGGTTTCCATAGGAACTGGATGTACGGAAGGAACAAACCTGGCCCGGAACATCTCTTGCTTCCTCTCTTCCCATCGCTCTGTCCCTCTCACACAGGCTCCCACCATGATGCCATCTGCCGTGGTGATGGAGCCAGAAGTTCCTCACTAAAGCCGCGCAGAAGCCAGTGCCATGCCTTTGGACCTCTAAAACTGTGAAGCAAATAAACGTCTTTCCTGATAATGTGCCCGGCTTCAGATGTTTTGTAATAGCCACAGAAAATGGGTGACTACATCAAATATCCCTAATTGCCTTGAAAAGCTCTCATTACAACTGGGTTGTGCAACCCAGATCCAAAACGGGTCCCTGTGTGGCATTTGTCATGACGCCTCCTGTCTTCCTCTGATTGAAACCAGTTCTCCTTAGGAAGGGACAGAATGGACCAGACTGCAGACACTGTACCCTTTGATTGGCTGACTGCTGCTCCCTGCTGCTCTCTTGATCACTCCTCGGTCCCCAATCTTTGCTGCAGATTGGAAGTTGGAGCTGAAATCTCAGTTAGAAACGAGTTAAATGCTTCTGGGTGGAAGACACTGCAGACCGTATGATGCTTTGGTGCACGGTGCTGGAAACCCAATCTAGAGTCACGACTGCTGAGCTTCCTCTGTGGCCTCGCTAAGGTGTTTACATGTGTATCTGTCCCATAACCACAACTCTCTAGCTGGCTTCCTCTGGGCTCCCTCCCACGCAAGCTCACCTCTTCTCTGAATGGAAATAAGTCAACTCTATTCAAAAGTCACAGACAACAAGCCTACTTCCGCACTGCCCGTGAGTGGCGTAGTTCAGTCCACAAATATAACACACTTCTTTAAAATTGTGCTTTTTAGATTCTTAAGTTTTATTTTATATGGGTGAGTGTTTTGCATGTGCGCACACACGTGTGCACACGCACACACACACACTATGTGCATGCCTGGTGCCGGGAAAGAACACCAGATCCCTGAAACAGAAGCTACAGATGATGAAGAGCCATCGTGTTGGTGCTGAGAATCAAACCTGAGCCCTCCCTCTGCAAGAACAGCAAGTGCTTTAAACCACTGGGCCATCTCTCCCCATATCACATTTTCCTAGATTTTCTTGCTTACAATAGACTTCCTAATGGTCTAAATCCCAATGGACAATATAGGCTAAATCAGTGATTTTCTCAAAGGTAGCAGGTGTATCAGACATAAAGGTATCCCTGAAAAGAGTGAGACGGGAGAGATTTAAAAGGGCACTGGAAACCCAGAGGAAGAAAGATGCATTTGTTCAAGAGATGACATGGAAGGGACTGGCAGGTGGAGATGCTTTCCTAAGACCTGAGTTTGATCCTCAGAACCACGTGGTGAAAGGAGAGAACCACCTCCTGCCACATGTCCTCTGGCTTGCTGGCGCACACAGTGGCACACATGCACACACACAAAAAAAAAAAAAAAACAAATACATCAAAGAGATGTTCATTTTGATCTGGGAATGTATCACAGGCATAAAGTGCCTATCTCATCTTGAATTCAATCCTCAACTGAGAGAAAATGAGAGGGAGAAGAGAGAGGGGGAAGAAGAGAGAAAAGAGCCGGGTGAGGAGATCCTTAAACACATGGAGTTGATGGGGAAAGGCAGAAGGCAGTTGTCCCTCTTCTCAGGCTGACCTCCCTCCTCTTGATCTGTCCTCCCTCCTCTCAGGGAATCCTCCCTCTTCATGGGCAGTCATCTCTCCTCTTGGGCAGTCCTCCCTCTCCTTGGGCAGTGCTTCCTCACCTCCAGCAATCCTCCCTCCTCTAGGTCTGTCCTCCCTCCTCTCGGGCAGTCCTCCCTCTCCTCTGCCAATCCTCCCTCCTCTCGGTCTGTCCTCCCTCTTCTTGGTCAGTGCTCCCTCTCCTCCGCCAGTCCTCCCTCTCCTCCGGCAATTCTCCCTCCTCTTGGGCGTCCTCCCTCCTCTCCTCTCGGGCAGTCCTCCCTCCTCTCCTCTCGGGCAGTCCTCCCTCCTCTCCTCTCGGGCAGTCCTCCCTCCTCTCCTCTCGGGCAGTCCTCCCTCTCCTCTTAGGCAGTCCTCCCTCCTCTCTGGCTGTCCTCCCTCTTCTCGGGCCCTCCAGTGGAGGGAAGGAAGGAAAGAGGCCTGGCAACGCAGCAGAGTTTTCAAAGGGAGCCCTACAGCAGCTGCCCTTTCTACAGGCCGGTAAACAGCGATGAAGAGGGGAAGCCTGCCACAAACAGCACTGCTTACTTGCCACCTGAGCATGACAGAGCCTGGAGCCCAGAGCCCAAACCTCCTTTGCCACTTCTTTCAGCCTGAAGCCAGTGTGGGGACACACAGTGAGACCTGGCAATGGGCCGTTCTCCACTAAGTGCCTTCTGTGATACCAGCTCCCAGAGCCTGGGAACTATCCCTCACAAAACCATCATTTCCCTCTGTGCCAGACATTTCGTGACATTCCTTTGGTCCTCTGTGGCACTCAGAAAACACAGCTACTGGCTAACTATATTAAGAAATACCAACTACTGCCCACCCCCAGTCAGCCTCATGGGCCTCGGTGACGTCCACCCTATGGGGTCATGGGGAAAGAGGCCTCTGGTGGCCTCTTGGATCCTAAATTGCTTTTCCTGGCATGGGCCTGCCATAGTGGCTCTGCCTGACAGACTACTGCAGTTCAACCTCACTCTGTGAGAAATTGAGATTTAAAAAGGAAAAGAACCAGAAGGAGGCGGGGCTCACAGCCCACATGCCTTGGTGATCAGAGCGTCACTGGTACCTGCTTGGGTAGAAACAGTGTCCATCTTTAGTCTGTGGCCCGAAGGCCATGTTCAAGCATGGCTGGTGAAGATAAGCACAGCCTGCGTGTACGCAGGAGCTGGGTCTCTCTGCTCTCCTGGGAATCTTGTTACACAGCGGGTTTCAGGACCTGCAGGTGGTGCATGGCGGCAGAACTGTACATTGAGCACGTGGGAGACTCTAGATTTGACCCCAGCCCCGAAACACCCCCAAGCAGCCATCACCAGCCACTTCTGACCCGGCAGGGACTGTGGCTGAGGACGGCAACCTGACAGGATGTGGAGTCACCTGGAGGGAATACCTGCGAAGGACTGCACAGACCAGGTTAACTGAGGCGGGAGGACCCACCCAAAAAGTGGGCAGAGCCATGCCATGGGCTGAATTAAAAAAAAAATTAAAAGAACCAGGCAGTTGGGTGGTTGGGGCACATGCCTTTAATCCCAACCCTTGGGAGGCAGAGACAGGTGGGATCTCGGAGTTCTAGGAAGGCCAGGGCTGCACAAAGAAACCCTGACTCAGAAAAGAAAAAAGAAATCTCCATAGGCTGAATTAAAAAAGAAAGAAATCTTCATGGGTCGATTTTTTTTTTTTTAAAGAAGGAAGTCCAAGCAAGCACCAGCATTCATCTCCCTCTCCTTCCTGGCTGCAGGTGTAAGGTGACCAGCTGTTGTGACTGACTATACCCTGTACCCTGAAACTGTGAACGGAAATAACCTCTTTTTCTTCCTAAGGGAAGAAAACTTCCAGACTAACTTACCCTCCAGTCTATGGCTTTCAGTATGACCTTCAAGTTAAGGATGGTTTTATAACACTTGGGAGGCAGAGGCAGGAGGATCTCTGTGAGTTTGAAACCAGCCTGATCTACAGAGTAAAATTCTAGGACAGGTTCCAAAGCTACACAGAGAAACGCTGTCTTGAAAAACAAACAAATAAAAGAGAGACAGACAGACAGACAGACAGACAGACAGACAGACAGAGAAAATGGTATACATGTTTACATGGTTAGGGATGGGAATCAAAAGTGTAACCATCATTCCTGAGAAGCAAGACTGTTACAAAGGGCCCCCAGCATCTGGTACCAAGCCCCGTTGGGACAGCTATTCCTTTAGGTTCTCTCTCTGGCTTATTGCCAGCCTCCAGGGACATGCCTAGAATCTGCCATCCAGGCCTGCCAACCCTGTTCAAAAGGATTTCCCTTTCGTTCTTCACTTGCCTCTCTCATGCTTCAGTGAGACCCCAGACACTACTAAATTTAAACACATATAAAATTAGATTTATAAAGTCAATCAAGGGCCCATGAGATGACTCAGCGGGTAAGGACGCTTGCTGCCGAGCCTGATGACCTCAGTCTGATCCCGGGGACCCACATAGTGGAGACAGAGAACCGATTCCCACCAGCTGTCCTCTGACCTCCACACTCGTGCTGTGGCATGCACGCATCCACATCTGCCCAAAGTAAATAACAAATAAACTCATTTTAACAACTACTACTACAACAACAAAGTTGGTTAGTAGTCAACCCGTTGGTTTTGGAGCCTGTCCTGGAACTAGCTCTTGTAGACCAGGCTGGTCTCGAACTCACAGAGATCCGCCTGCCTCTGCCTCCCGAGTGCTGGGATTAAAGGCTTGCGCCACCACTGCCCGGCTGGTGGGAGAAATTGATTCCATGAATCAATATTATGACAGTCTGGATGTGTGAAACATGACAACATTTACAACAGGAGGCAGCCTTGGGGCTTACCTTTGTCATAGACACAGCACCTGCCAGTCCTCCTGGAGTCACGGACCCGCCAGAAACAGTCAAGCAGTTGACTTTACAAAAAACAAATGTAAAAATGAAGATTGAGAGATCCTTAAGCCCCAAGCTATGACCAGGACTTTGCTGGATTCAGAGTGTTCATTTAACACATGTCTATGGAGTCAGTTCACACCCCGGAGAGTTGATGAAGGAAGGTGCCATCTTTAACTTCAAGAAGCTCGTGGTCCAGAGAGGGGATGGTCAGGCAAATCAATGTTCAGCCCCATGGGACCCTGAGGTTGGGTGGTGGAAGACATACTGGGGCTGGGGACATTAAGAACAGCTGTAAGTACTAACATTAAAGTGCCGTGGCCCCATTACCCTGGAAGGCAGGCCTGTGTGTGTCTCAACTTCCTGTCTCAACTGCTCTGGTTGCAGGCTCTGATAACTGAGATGGGCTTATGAAATCTTATTTTCAGTTCAGTGGGAAGCAGGGAGAGGAGGTAAAAACAGCAAGGCCTCTGGGAGAGAGTTGAGATTCAGGATTCCACCCGGCTAGAAGGAAAGGAAGATTCTGGAAGCTTTTCAGCGCGATTGTTGTTGTTGTTTTCTTCCATGCTTCTGCGCTCATGAACAGAGAGTAGCTCGGGTACATCAAGCACACATTTACCACTGAGCGCGCAGACAGCCCTTGTTCTGTTTTGAATGTTGGTGATGACAACACATTCATTAAAGGTTGCTTGCAAAAATGGGCCTCAGATGACCCAGTGTGACCATGGTTAACGGAGCTCCTTCTCGTGGCTTTTCTATTAAATAGTCTTTAATCTCAAATCCCGCTCTCCCCTTCTTGCCAACCTCCCTTCCACGTCTCCAGTGTTACAGCAACTTTAATAGTCACTAGTGTTAATGGTGCCAACTATCCAGCCTACCAGCCAGCTGGGCCGTCAGTCCCCACACACTGAGCACCTGACTTACTCCCGGTATGTCGATGTGCTGGAGTTGTGTGGACGGAGCAATCATTTACAGCACAGCACAGCCATGTAAGCGTGTTTGACTATTCTAGACAGAGTGGGCTGGGCCTCCTGGCCTGTACCGGTTACCTATGACTCCGTCCTTGGAAATGGCTCCTCCTGGGGAGATTACAGGGACAAATTCCAAGTCACAGGTGTTTCCCAAAGGCTCCAAGTGCCGGACGTGAACTTCCTGGGTGGTGAAGCCTACTCAGCAGGAACCATTTCCGTTTTTAGTTGCTTTGGGGACAAAAGGGACTGTGTTTTCATACAGAAACCCTGGTGTACTAGCCCCGCCTTCTTTGGCTGGTACTCTGTCCCTTTCAAGACCCCAGCCATTCTAGGTCTCTGACCATATTTATATGCAGCTCAGAAGGTTGTAAACAATCACACAAGAGGTCCAGTTCCATCTGAACTCTGCCAAGCAAGGAGTAATTTTTCAGTTTGAGCATACTCCAGATGAGATAACTGAGGCAGGCAGCATCACCTCAGATAGGAAATGCAAACGCAGTCACCCTCATGTATTGTTTCTGACAACTGGTCCTAAAGAGCCCTATCCTACCTCGGAAGCCCCTTGATGTGAATGCAACCATTGCCTGCCATCTGGAATCTGTCCCTGCTCCTCTTCTGGGAATGGGATGGTCGTGTCCACCGGGTCCCAGGGAATAGTCCCCGATGCCATATTAGGAACACTGGGCATGGCTTAGGGGAGCTGTGTTGTTTGTTTTAGCGGATAAAGATTTTGCCTGCTTACATTAGCGAGTAAAGTTCTGTTTTCTTTTGGGAGAGACAGAAATATCCAGGCAGGCCTGGCCCCAGTAGAGTTGGTGAAATAAGTCACAGAAGTGTCTTCCATGTGTCCAGGAAAGCCACAGAAGGATGAGGAAGGGCCAGTTGCAGGGAAGGGAAAGGCCTCTTCGCTTCAAGAAGCATACGGGCTGGACTGGTCAGGAACACCTAGGAGCATCTGTCCCAATCCCGGTGACAGAAGAATCCTTTAACACCTTACTGAAACTTACGGATTACTCTCCTGACTGGACACCCCGGCTTCTGCCTCTACCAGGACAGCCCATTCTGAAGCTACTTCCTTGACGTCTAGAAAGTTTTTTCTCCCTTTGTGCCCAGCCCCTGGATGGTTCCTTCAGGGGGAACCAAATATTTATCCTTCTATCATAAGACTGTAGTCAGCATGAGGGTGTGGACAATGGCCTAGAATCTAGCCAGATGAGGGACCATGACCAACAAGCTCTTGCCTGGTTGCACCCTTCCCATGACATCCCGCCTCCAGTCTTCTCTCTAAAGGTCGGAAAGAGACGTTGCTACCTTGATGTCCTCCAAGCTACCTTGAATATACTGCACACAGCCGGGCACACCTGGGCATTCTGCAGCAGACCCTCATTCTCTCCTATGGGAATAGAGCTGCAGTATTTGTGGCCTGCAGTTGAAGTACATTTTTAAATGGCTCTCTCGCTTCACCAGTAAAGCCTCTGAGGCTTAGGGGAGCTGCTCAAAGACACGCAGCAAGCTGGAGGCAGAGTTAACAGGTTGCATGCAGGCTTCCGAAGGACCCCCATCCTGTACACAGCATATCCAGAGGATGTCTATAACTGTGGTCTCTGCCTGTGGCCAGTGAATGCCTCAGGCCTTGTGCCTGACTGTGGGACACTAAGTCTTGGTTCCCTCATTTGTAAATGGAACGTGGTAATGACACATTGCGGGATTTCCTGAGGCTAACTGGGACCACCCACCACAGTTGTGTTCATCTGTGAAAATGCCAGTGACTATTACCACAACCAAACGAAAATACTGTGTGAGCAAAGGGAGCATGATGTCAGTCAGCCTGTGGGAAAAATCTCAATACTATACAAAGTTAATGGGTGGATTTATTTTTGAGACAGGATCTTGTGTATCCCAGGCTGACCTCAGATTCCCTAAACAGCAGAGGGTAACCCTGAACTTTCTCTCCTCCTGCCTCCACCTCCTGAATACTAGAATTATAGGCGTGAGTCACCATACCCTGTTGATATAGTCCCAAGAACCGAACCTCGCACACGCCAGGCAAACACTCTACTCACCGAGGTAGGGTTCCCAGCTCTCCTCTTTTCCCCGCCAGGGTGGATTTTAAAAAGGACTGAACTTGGGTCACCTTGACTGCCAAATCTTGGGTCTCCTAGAGTGGAGTCTGTACCCATTCTAGCCAGAGCTCTAGGGAATCGAGGCAGCCTCTCTTGTCTGTTCCAGGCATTGTTCCAGGCCTTTGGGTGCATGAGTATCCTCCCGCAGCTCACAGTGGAGATGCAGAAACAGGCAACACAAAGAAAAAGTGTCAGGCTGAGACAGTAGTGGGTGGAAAACGGAGCGGAAATAGACTCGGGCTCCTACTGTTTCTCGTCCAGTGCAGCAGCGCTACCTAGTGGACACCCTGGAAATTTGCATAGGCTATGAGTTAGAGGGTTTACCCGGTGTTCAGTTGGTTGGTGCCAGGGTCACCGGACATCCTGTAATGTACAAGAGAATTAAAGGTAGGAGGAGTAGGAGGAACGGAACCAACCCTCTTTAGTCACCCAACATGCCCAAGAAGGGCAGTTTCGTAGCTAAAAGCTTTGCTTGTGTTTGCAGAGCCCACCTCAGTTTTATCATTATATATGAAGAATTTTATAGTCGCCAAGAACTCAAGAGTCATGCTCATGGAGGGGAAAGCAGGTCTCTACTCCATAAGAGTTGTTTACTGGGGACTGAAGAGCTCGCTCAGAGGTTAATAGCACTGGCTGCTCTCCCAGAGGACCTGGGTTCAACTCCCAGCACCCACATGGCAGCTCACAACGTCTGTAACTCCCAGTTTCAGGGAATCTGACACTGTCGTACCAAATACACATAAACTAAAGTTAAATTAAAGACAAAAGAGTTGTTTACTGTTGTAAGGAATTACTTCTCTGAGGAATTTGAGCCAGCTATCTGCCAGCCCACCTGTGTCACGGTGCCATTACTGTAATGCTCATATGAGGAAAAAGATAGCCAACCATTCCGTGTGAGTTCTCACTCACCCTAGTGGTTTTGGAAAAGCGCGTGTGGAGGGGGTAGATTTTCTTATCTGTGAATTTATCCCGTGCTTGTAAAGTGGAGGGGGCTGTGCAGAACGTTTTGAGGGAGGAGCTTCAGTGACGTTGACGCTAAGGCTAAGAACCATAGGGGCAGAGGAGCAAGCAAGTGCCAATGGGCAGAAGCAGCTAGAGGAAGCAGGGACTCACGGGCACGTCAGAGAAGGGCTCCCCAGACAGCGGACGTGAGTACGAAGATGAGGCGTAGCCAGTGCGGAAGATGACTCAGCTGGTAAAGTGCTCGCTGGGCAAGCATTATGGACCTGAGTTCAGGTCCCCGGCCCCCCGTGTAAAAGCAGGAGTAGTTCCGACCCCGGGAGGTGGAGATAGGTGGATCCCAGGGACTTTCTGGCCAGCTAACTCTAGCCAATCAGTGAGTTCCGGGTTCGATGAAAAGATAACAATACCATGTTACAAAGTAAGGTGGTGAATGATGGCCGCCGTCCAGTTCCTGGGTTCCACCCACGCGGTGGAGGGAAAGAACCCCTCAAGTTGTTCTTTAACCTTCACATCCGCACACACTCCCATCCACGCGCAATAAAATAAACATAAACATAAAACTTTTTAAAATACAGGCCTTGGGATGGAGAGATGGCTCAGTGGTTAAGAGCACCGTCTGCTCTTCCAGAGGTCCTGAGTTCAATTCCCAGCAACCACATGGTGGCTCCAAACCATCTGTAATGAGATCTGGCGCCCTCCTCTGGCGTGTGGGTATGCATGGGGGCAGAAAGTTGCATAAATAACAAATAAATAAGTCTTTTAAAAAAATAAAATAATAAAATACAGGCCTTTAAATTTTTTTAATGCCTGGTATGCGCAAAGCCAGCGCTCAGAAGGCCATCGCAGAAGGATCTCAAGTTAGAAGCCAGTCTGAGCTGCACAGACCCTATCGGAGACAAAAGCAGCCGTGAAAGGCTCCTGCAAGAACGAAACACTGACTATTCTTCCAGAGGACTTGGGTTCAATTCCCAGCACACGCAGGGCAGCTCACAACTGTCTGTCACTCCAGTTCTGGTTCTTCTGAAACCCTCACACAGGTAGACATGCAGGCAAAACGCCAATGAAAATAAAGTCAGGATAAATAAGTTCATCATAAAAAAGAAAGGGTGATGGAGTAAGTTGGATTCTGTTTAGGATGTGAAAGAGCAAGACTGGCTTTGTATTTTGCAAACAGTAAATATCTAAAAATACAAAAAAATTAAACCATTTTTTTTTTCTTTTATTAAGCCTAGTTTTAAAAGAAAGATCCATGAGAACTGTTCTTCCGTTGGGGATAGAACTGTGTCTTCTGTACGTCCATATTTTATGTGTATGTCCCTTTCCATGTATATCCATGGGTGCTGAAGGTGTCGCATGCGGGTGCTGAGGGGGGACTTCCTGCCTCTCACGGATGCCTGGCTCCGGCAGTCAGCAGGCTCAAGGCAATTGTCCTTGAGGATAGGGTCAGGAGGGTCTGCTGGCTAGCGCGCTCTTAAGGAGCCACCAAGAACCGTCAGCCGACAGGACCCTTGCTCCCGAGTCCGGCACTACTGTTTGTACCCGACTGTTAAACTGCTTCTTTGGGGGTTTTCTGTGAGAGGAGACAAAACCCAATGCCAGCTCTCAGAGGCTTAGGGACACGCGGCAAATGGTTCCTCCAGGAGCCGGTTCAGGGGCCCAGAGTGTAGGAGGAAACTTGTTGGCGCATGGAAACCACTCTACACTGCACCTCTGGGCCCTTCCCCCGACACTGGGTAGGAGCTGAGGACTAGCTGGGGTACCTGTAGGGTCCACGCTGGAGGGCATGAGCTGTGAGCTGAGGATTGGCTCATAGTGGGGGGAGGGGGCTGAGTGAGTGAGACAGCTGGAGGCAATGGGAATCAACTTCCAGGAGAAACAGGACCGGGCCAACCCCCAGGGCTGGATCAACAGAGATGCTGGTGTGAGTAAGTTTGGGCGGACAGATCTATAAATAGATAAAGATGGACGTGTAAACACACACACACACACACACACGCACACACGCACACACGCACACACAACCCAGCTCTCTCTGATAGAGACCTAGGAGAAACAGCCGCCCTTAGCAAACTGCATACCTGGTGCCCAGATTTTTATTTACCGCTCCACACTGATAAAATGAAAATCCGCTGTTGGAATGTCAATTCCAAGGCCAGGGCTGGAAAATTACAAGTTGAGCCCAAAACTCTGCATGGAAAAGAAAGTACTCAAAGCACAAGAATGTTGTGGAGATGTCGGATACTGAGGCCAACTGAATCAACTCCCAGTTGTCAAGGGCAGACTGAGGGGAGCTGTGTGCCCACAAGCTCCCCAGCCTTCCTGAGGAGGCTCCTCCTGCTGTCTGAGACTCGCCCCATTTTCAGACACCGGGAGTTCCCTGAGGCCTGAAATGGTAGAGGCTGGGTTTGGACGTTAGAGGAAAACCTAAAGATGGATGATTTGTAAATAAATGGAAATCCAATTTCTCTGATTTGCAAATAAATGGAAATTTAATTTCGCACTTGAAGGTCTGAGCTGTTGGGATTAGATGGCTCTGCTCCCAGTCACTCCAGTCCATCCCTGAGGGCTTTCTCTTTCTGCCTTGTTTGTTTGTTTGTTTGTTTGTTTTGAGACAGGGTTTCTCTGCTTAGCCGTGGCTGTCCTGAACTTTTTCAGTAGACCAGACTGACCTTGAACTCACAGAGATCCACTTGCCTCTCCCTCCTGAATGCTGGGATTAAAAGCATGCACCACCACCACCCTGCCTTCTTCTCTCTTTTTGTCAGCATCCCAAACACTCATCCATCTTTCACTTTATAAACCAACTTCTGTCAGCACATTTCTGTTCCAGCCAGAAAGAGGGAAAAAAAAATGTAAAAAGTAAGATGACAATATGTGCCTTCGCTTTAAGGATATGACCTAGAATGCATATATATATCTCACTCCTGTTCACACCCCCGATGTCTAGAACTCAGTTGCAGAACGTGTCAATCTGTAAGGGAGGCTGGGGAAGCATGTAGTAATTCTGAACCTGGCTAAAAATAATTTCACCATGTAAGAAAGGGGTAGCGGGATCTGAGAGATAGTGCGCACTTCTGCTCGTGGGACAAATTCGTCCCTCTTCTTTCCTTCAAGAGACTTGATTCTTTTACAATGACCAGCAAATGAGACACTAACGTTACTCTCATCCTCTATACCAGTTATACAAGGCACTCCAGATTGACATTTCTCTTTTTTAGATGATATATATATATGCCTTACTGTACAACCTTGGTTGGCCTTGAACTCTCAAAGAGTTGAACCTGCCTTTACCTCTACCTCCCAGAGTGCTGGAATTAAAGGTTTGAGTCAGCAGTTCCTCCCCAGTCATTTTAATTATTATTTATTATTTTTAGATTTATGTATTTTTTGTTTTTGTGTGTATGACTGTTTGCCTGAGTATATGTGTGCCTACTGCCCATGAAGATCCCATCCCTGGAGTTAGGGATGGTTGTGAGCCACCATGAGGGTACTGGGAACCCATCCTAGGTCTTCTACAAGAGCAAGCACTCTGAACTGATGAGCCATCTTTCCAGTCCCCTATTTAAAATTTTAAAATATTTATTCATGCCGGGGCGAGCATGGTCATGCTCCAGCATGCACGTGGGAGTCAGGAGGCAACTCAAGTGAGTTCTCTCCTGCCAGCTGGTGTCCCAGAGACTAAACTCCTGGGGTCAGGCTTGGCATCAGGGACGTGACCCCCTGAGCCATCTCTTGTAGTTTTGTTAGTAGGTAAATAAAGCAGCTTAGACAAGTGAGGGGATTGGCTATCAGAGTGGAGCATGACTAGTTCTTTCTCTCAAACCGTGTGACAGCTAGAATGGGAGCCAAGAGGGCTGGAGAGATGGCTCAGAGGTTAAGAGCACTGACTTTCCTTCCAGAGGTCCTGAGTTCAATTCCCAGCAACCATGTGGTGGCTCACAGCCATCTGTAATCAGATCTGGTGCCCTCTTCTGGTGTATAGGCACACATGCAGCCAGAATATTGTATACATAATAAATAAATAAATCTTTAAAAAAAAATGGGAGCCAAGATTTCTGGAACCTCACAATCAAGTCCTTGGCATCGCCCTTGGCCTGCAGTTTCTCTACCCTGGGGTCCTGGTGCTGGGGTACACGGACATCACTCCCCTGGTGTCCACTTTTGGCTGGAGCCAGGCCTGTCTGTGGGTAGCGGCTTCCTTTTAATGATGTCAATGGCATTCTGGGTGACACCCCTTTATGCTTAAACAGCAGCTCCCCCCTGATCTCAGGATAAGTACTTATGGTTAGGGACACAACACGTCATCCCTCAGCCCTCCCAGTCAGTGCTCATACATGTGACAGTCTGGGCAACCTCCAAGGGTCTCCTGGCATAGTAGAGATTCAAAGAGACGTGGTGACACCAAAGCTCTAGTTCTTTTTTTTTTTTTTTTTCCCGAGACAGGGTTTTTCTGTAGCTTTGGTTCCTGTCCTGGAACTAGCTCTTGTAGACCAGGCTGGCCTCGAACTCACAGAGATCCGCCTACCTCTGCCTCCCGAGTGCTGGGATTAAAGGTGTGCGCCACCACCGCCCAGCTCAAAGCTCTAGTTCTAAGATGACCATACGCCCCGGGTCATGGCGGGAGCTGGGTATCAGGAAAGCTTCAGAGAATCTTCTAAAATGAAACTGTTGGTCTGGGCTCCAGGCTCTGCCATCATTTTCACATCCTCCAACGGACACCACAAATACTGGGTGGATGGTGGGGCAGCAGAGGAGGCCAGGCCGTGGGAGTGGAAGAGCAACGAAGCAGAAGATGCCAGGAGGACGGGGGCCGCTTGCCATGCAGAGGGTCATGGACTTAGCCCCAAGAACCATTGGCATTTAAGGCCCGGGGGAGCCCGTGCCCATCCATGGCTAAGTCACAGAGGCCTCAGGACTCTGGGTGGTCCAGGACGTCCTCCTGGCACTGAGGCTATGGATCAAACCGGCTTCCTGCCAGCAACACACGTTTCTTCAGCTCATCGGTGCTCAAAGCACATAGTAGTTTGCTCAGCAGCCAATTCACTTAGAAGGTCTGCATTATACTGGGGACTCGCCAGGAACTGCCTTGAGCTGGGGGCTGGGACTGCTGGGAAACACACGTGCCGCTCTTAGGGAGGGGCTCCTGCCTGGTAGCATTGGCCGGTTTCTGCAGGACAAATGTGCCCTGTAGCCTGCCACCCACCAACGTCACGTACAATGCACAATTGGCTTTTCAGCCAGCCTGAGCCTGCCCCCATGCAGCAGTGCTGACACCCCATTTATTATAAAAACATAGGGATGTCTTTTGGGGACTGAGACTGGGGATGTCTGGAGTCTTGGCCTACCTGGAGGCAGGGGCTGGACCACTTCTGCAGCTTAGGTTACCTCAGTCTCTCCTTCTCTATTTGCATCTTTCTGGGTTCACTCTATCACCTGTGTGGTAGAAGGACATCAGTGCCCGACCCGCTGAGCAGAGACTCCCTCTTCCTCACATTTGCTAGGTTTTCATGTCTCCTGACAAGAAATAAACCAGACTGAAGCTGAGTCTCTCTCTGTCCCAATTTCAAATTCCCTAGAGGAAGCCCATTGGCCCAGCTTGGGTCAGAGACCCAGTCAGCTACAACTAGGGGACAGGAAGATGTTATATATAGTAATGTGGTAGCCAGGTCTCTGATATGGTAGCCACTGTGCGTTGATGAGGAAAGATAAGAAATCAGGGGAAAAAAAGTGCCAAGATTAGGGCCAGTGAGACAGCTCAGCAGGGGAAGACACTTGCTGCCAAGCGGACAACCTGAGTTCAAAAGGCAGAACTGCAGGGTGGGGTGTGGTGGCGCATGCCTTTAATCCCGGCACTCAGGAGGCAGAGGCAGGGGGATCTCTGTGAGTTTGAAACCAGCCTGGTCTTACAGAACGAGTTCCAGGACAATCAGAGCCACAGAGAAACCTTGTCTCAAAAAAACAAAACAACAACAACAAACCCAAACCAACAACACTGATAATAAACAAACAAACAAGCAAACAAATAAATAAGGTAAGTAAGTAAGTAAGACGTAGACGTAGACAGATGTGGTAGGCATCTTTAATGCCCGTACTTGGGAAGCAGAGGCAGGAGGATCTCGGTGGGTTGGAGGCTTGGTCTATATAGCAAGTTCCAAGCTAGCCAGGACTACGTAGTGAAAGCCTGTCTAAAAAACAAACAGCAGTCGAAAGTAAAGCACAGACGTTACAGAGCTTCACGCTAAACGAGGAGGCACGCTCACGGAAGGGGCCTGTCTCCCTCCACCTTCAACAGCCACAGCGACTCCTTTGTGCCGCCCAGTCTCCCGGTCACAGCTGCCTAAAGGCCCCCAGGTGTCTTTTGCTGGTTGTACTTTTCAGACCGAGTCCCAGTCAGGACCGGGTGTTCAGGTCTGGTGTTCAGAGGGTCCTGGCAGGCTGTGAGAAAATACCCCGGCAGAAAAGCAACTGAGGGGAAGGAGGGGCTTATATTTCAGTTGACAATTTCCGGTTATAGCCCATCACTGTGGGGATGTCAAGGCAGGAACTCATCCATAGGCAAGAGCGGAGAGGAGTAAATGCGCGCTTGCCTGCTCGCTCAGTTCAGTTTCTTCACTCTTACAATTCAGGACCGGCCTGGACTGCTGCACCTGGCCTAGAGAATGGTGCCACCCACGGGTGGATGGGTCCCTCCACATCACTTAGGAGAAAATCTCTCAGTCGTGCCTACACATCAAACCAGTGTAGACAATCCCTCAGGAATGTTTGTTCTCAGGGGATTCACAGCCAGCTGACAGGTAAAGCTAACATCCCAGAGCATTTGATTGACACTGCTCCCTGTGAGCATCATATCTTCTTAGCCATAAGAAAATGAGACTAGCTCCATCAGTTGGGGACTCACGGACAGATGCACGGTGTGGCGGTGTAGGGATAATAAGGGGAAACGAGAAGAAAGACAAGGGCAGGGAGATCGGAAAGATTGGGAGATGGAACCCCATGAGCTGGCAGACGGCCCATGGAGAAGCTGCTGGGAAAATCCTGACTCTCCAGGAGGTGGTGATTTCCTCCAGGGTGGTCTTGCCAGCATCCCTGTGTATCTCCCCGGGGGAAAGGCTCAGTGCCATCTGGATGACAGCCTGTGGTGAATGAGGACCCCACAGATCATGCCTCTGTGTGGCCCCTGGCTGCTGGGAGATGGAGGTGCTTCTCCCGGCGAGAACCTGGCGACCCATGAGGCTTTGCCTGCCGGGGCTGCAGAGTTAGAAAGGTGGACCCACCTGGATGCCAGGGCCTTGCCACAGAGTTCCCCCCAGCCAGCTCTAGCTTCAGTTTTTATCATGGTTACTCTTCAGTGTCTGCTTGATGAGATTTAAAATCACCATGGAAACACACCTATGACGGTGTTTCCAGATAGTTTTGGCAGAACAGGGAAAGCGCGTCCTGAATGTAGGCAGCACCATCCTGTAGGCTGGGGGCTCAACCAGGGCAGGTGTGGGGGGGGGCGGTGAGGGTGAGGGGAGTGAGCTGAGCAAGCATGGCCCATCTCCTCTGCTTCCTGACTAATGGCTAGTTTCCCCGCCATGACAGACTTTATCCTGACACTGTGAGCCAGAATAAACCCTCATCCACAAACTGCTTCTCACCAGGCATGGGACGCCCTAGTGAGAAAAGTAACCAAAACAACAGCTTCCACTCAGCTGAGAGCTGCCTGCCCATCCCACCCTTCTCCACCCCGCCAGTTTCCTCCCATCCCCTCCCTACCCTTCTCCCGTGCCCACCCAACCCCACGGATCTGTTTTGGTTGGGGAGAATGAGGAACAGAGCTTAGCTCTCCTATCTATGTTGTTCTTTGCCCCCGTACCACCTCTATGTGTCTGGACATCTGAAAGGGGAAACCTGGAGAACAAGCATAGGGCCCGCCCAGGTGCCCACTTCCCAGCGACTGGTCGCAGGCAAACACACTACTCTCTAAAGGCCAATCAGAGCCCATAAGGAAAAGCTCCCTATTCTGGGTTGAAACTGTTTGAATTTGAGGACAAAGCAGAATCCTAGCATGGTGGATCACACTTGCAATCCTTACGCTTGGGATGCTGAGGCAGGAGCATCACTGTTAGTTTGAGACAATTTGGGACTACATAGAAATGTCTTTAAAAATATTAATAAAAACAATATAAGGACTGGTGAAATGACCCAGCAGTTAAGAGCACTGGCTGCTCTTTTAGAGAACCCAGGTTCTACTCCCTGCACACACACGGCAGCTCACAACCATCTCTAACTCCAGGTTCAGGAAAACCCAGAATCCTTCTTTGGCCTCCATAGGTACTGCAGGTATATGGAACACAGATATTCATGCAGGCAAAACAACCATACACATAATATAAACATAAATAAATCTTTAAAAAAAAGAAGAAGAAAAGAACAAGCTGGGTCTGGAGACAAACTGGAAAGTCAGAATAGAGAGAGAACCAGTGTGGAGGAAAGGAGAGCCCAAAGATGGATGGGCAGGGGATTCTGATGACACTGGTGTGCGTGTGTGTGTGTGTTGTGTGTGTGTTGTGTGTGTGCTGTGTGTGTGTGCTATATGTGGGTGCATGTGTGTGTGCTGTGTGTGGGTGTGTGCTATGTGTGCTGTGTGTGGGCGCATGTGTGTGTGTGGGCACGTGTGTGCTGTGTGTGTGTGCATGTGTGCTCTGTGTGGGTACATGTGTGTGTGTGTGCTGCATGTGGGTGCGTGCACACAGGCTTGTGCACATCATGGCACTGGTGTGGAGATCACAGGACAACCTTATCCTTAGTACTGGCTTGCCTTCCACCTCATTTGAGAGAGTCTCTGTTGTTTTTCTCCAGGCTCACTGATCCACAAGCTCCCAGGGATTCTCCTGTCTCCACTTTCCATCTTCCCAGATAGGTGCTGGACGTATAGACATTTGTGCTATGCATCTGGCTTTTATGTGGGCTCATATCTTTCTGCTTGCACGGCAAGCTATTTTACCACTGAGCCATCTCTCCAGTCCCCGATGCACCGCTTAAATGTTGTGACTACTATGACCAATAAGTTTTCTTAGGACATCCCTAGCTCCCTAGGGAGCTGTCCTGAAAACAACGCCCATTTGGCCCCTCGTTCTTAAGGTAGAACAACCCCAGAGAGCAGGGACAGAGGGCAAGCAAGGGAGCTAAGTTGATAAGCAGCAAGTGAGAGAACGCCCTGACTCCCAGAACCACCCTCCCAAGGATACATTTCACCTCGGAGAAACTTCATGGGAAGGAATGGGTAAGGATTTACTCAACTTCTCCCATTGGCCAAATGATTGCTCAATGCCGTATTAATTTCTTATCCACCCCATCAACAGGTGGCAGGGGCAGTTTTGCGGGACTACTATTGACGCTGGGATTTGGAAGGAGGGCTCTATGAGTAACTACAAGGTGAGGCAGTGATTTTCGCTTTTGTATTTTTTTTTTTTTAAAGGGCGTATGCTTCTGTTTGGTTCGTTTAGTCTTCCTAGGTAGCCCACCTGGTTGCAGAGTCGCCTTGCCCATTGCTGCATTGCCGGGAATTACAAGCCTGGCCTCGGTGACGAATTTGAAGTGTATTCTGAGCCCGGGTCACATAAGACATTTAAGGAGGCCCAGCGGGGAGCAGAAGGCAGCCAGGCCAAGGGAATGCAGAATATCAAAAGCCGTGACGGACGACCTACGGACCGGACCGTAAGGACCTACTGTGTTCAAAGAAAAGAAGCTCAGTGAGCATTTCCAGAACACCAGAATTTACCAGAACGTGGCCCCTTATTGTTCAGCAGCCCTGCCCTCTCCCCTTTTCTGGGAACTGAGCCTTCTTACTTCCTGCGCCGCCCCACCCCCACCACACATGGTTACCATAGGAACAACCTCGGTCCTACCATTGGACCGCACCCCTCTGTCCACAGTTGATTGGACTAGAGTGAACACCTCACCGAGGCTGGACCAATCAGAGGCCCGGGCCCTGGAGAATTGGGAAGGTTGGGACCCAGAAAGTGATTGAAGCTTTGCTTGCAGGGCTGGACAAGTTGGGTCGTTGGCTAGGCGGATGCTGGCAGCCAGCTTTTCAGTCGAATGAAGAGAAACGGTGAGAGGTGTTAATGAGGAAGACGCAAGATAGGAGTAATTGTGGGACCTGGTTCCTGGGCGCCCAAGACGTGGCTGCACCCCTGCCCTGGGGCTCTTCAGAACAAAGCCCGCTTTCTCTTTCAGTTGCATGCAGTGGGTTTCTGTGGATTGCAACACAAGTCTTAACGAATACCATGCCAAGTGCTGGGGCTTTATGGATGCATTGGTCTCTGCTCCCAAGAAGGTCATAAAACCAGCAGGAGGGCCAGACATACAACTAAACATTAACCACGGGGGGGGGGGGGCGGGGGAGTGAACGCTGTCATAAAAGGTCATTCAAAGCAGGAGATTGCCCAGTGATAAATGAAGATAACAGATGTAAAGGGGATTTGGAAAAGCCCAGCTGTGTAATTCGCATGTCATTATGAGAATCAGTTGCATTTCCCCCTTCCAGTTAATCAGGAACGAAACCATCTTCCTTTCCGAAAGATGCGGTCAGATCCGGCCTTTCAGGCTTCTCCTCTTTGATAGTCCGCTTTCCCAAGGATTTGCGGAACGTCTGGCATCGGCCTTTGCCGTGAGCTGACAGGTTGTCGCCCTCTCTTCGCCGCCACTTCCAGCAGCCTCTCCTTGACTCTGAAAAGGGAAGGCCGCTGACTCACTGAAAGAGCCCTTGGGAGTGAATCACTGACGGAGAGCTCTGCGTGATTGACGCACCACCGTCCATTGCCTTGGAGCCTGGGGACCGTGACATTTATCTGGAGAGACAGATGTGACTCTTGCCAGCTATCCAGTTTTCAAATCACAGAGACCTTTGCAGTGCTCACATAGTTAAAGAAAGAGCGAGGGCACCTTATTGAGACGCGCCGGCCCTCCACCCTCTTCACAGACCCCTCTTGGTTCGGCAGACACACCCTGATTTAGAGGCAGGGGACTCCGGTGTCCACCGGATGTAGATCCCAGGCACACTCTGCTGGTTGTCTACTGTATGCGCTGCACGGTTTGGGCCACTTTATAAGCACGAACACACATACACGCGCGTGCACACACGTACACACAGGATCAGGCACCCGCTCACACAGCTGACCATTGGATTCTTGGGGACCCACACTGTGGAACGACAGAACCAATTCGTGCAGTGGCCTCTGACTTTTTCCCCCCAAGACAGGGTTTCTCTGTAACAGCCCTGGCTGCCCTTGAACTTAAAGACCAAGCTGACCCCGGACTCACAAAGCTCCACCTGCCTCTGCCTCCTTAGTTCCGGCCCCTGCTGGAATTAATGGCATGTGCCACCGTTCCTGTGGCACATCCTCGGACTTCTGTAAGCATACCGGACTATGACATGCATGTGAGCACACGCCCACACACAGGAACAGAAAATACATTCTCAAAGTCTTTAAAAACTGTCTACTCTGAACACGCATACATTTCCCCCTTGCCATTATATCTTGAACAATCCAGTTTAGCATCCATTTACACTATATCTGCATTTATTAGGCATGATAAGTAATCAAAAAAATGGCTTATCGAGCCCTTTATATAGCCTGCGTTAAACCGCTTCTAGATTATGACGCAGGGTCTTTTCCTGAACCAGGACCCTCATTTTTTCAACGGTGCTGGGTTCCAACACATCCCGGTGATTCCTGTCTCCTCCTCTGACAACGCTGAGGCTACAGGGGTGGTCAATGGTCAAGACCACACCCTGCTTGTTACGTGGGTGCTGGGACTGCTATGTGGGTGCTGGGGTCCAAACTCAGGACCTCGTGGTTAAGCAGTCAGTACTCTTAACTACTGGTCCATCTTTCCAGTCCTGGACGTGACCCCCCCTGCTCCCCCCCCCCCCCGCAATATCTTTGATTTCTAGTGGGTAGAATTATCAGACCGGGAAGCCAAGGCTAAGAGGGGCTGGCTGTACTTCCCAGCAGAGGTAGTAAGATCAGTCTGACCTAATCAATTGAAGTTAAAGCCAATTGATTTTGGTACAGGTGTCATCTAAAACTCTAAGTTCAGGAATGCTTTCTTCATAAGACTAACTCTGAAATAGGGCATGCCTTAGGAGTGTGGATTCTCTAGCCACTATAGCATTGTGACTTTCTCAAGTTTTCGCTTCCGCTAGTGGGCTAATAACAAGCACTGTTGCGGTGCCTGGTTTCTCTCAGCTATTCTGCAAAATTGTTTATAACCCCAAAGCGTTCTGCAGTCCAGGTTCTTCCCAGACGGCGTATCCCTGCATAGCTCGGCCAGCTGTGGCGCCCTGGCTGCTGTGAGACCTCTTTCTACCCGCTAGAGTGGCGCCACACTGTGGCAACATTTGGAATAGCATGCAGCACCACTAGATTGGGGTGGTATTTTTTTTTAAAAGATTTATTTATTTATTATGTATACAACATTCTGCCTCGATGTGTGCCCACACGCCAGAGAAGGGTGCCAGATCTCAGTACAGATGGTTCTGAGCCACCATGTGGTTGCTGGGAATTGAACTCAAGACCTCTGGAAGAGCAGCCAGTGTTCTTAACCTCTGAGCCATCTCTCCAGCCCCTGGGGTGGTAGTTTTTGTTTGTTTGTTTGACTTGTGTTTTCCTCTGTGTGCCTGTGGAACTTAGGGACTGTATATGCTAGTAAGCAAACACTCCGTGGCTAAATGTCATTCTCACCCATCCAGCTTTGAACTGTAGGAATCCTAGCTCAATTTTTTTGTTGTTGCATGACATTCCAATGATGGAGCATCATTTGAGGCTTTTTCCTTATATTTTTTTTAATGTATCCAAAGTCGATTGCTTAACTTCTAGCAAGGTATAACCCCAGGCATTTCCTTCATAGCTTGACAATGTGAGTTCGCACAACCCCAGCAAGAAACGACATGCCATGTGGCTGTCAGAAGGAGCATGGAAAATATCTACTTCAGCATCAATAACAAGGACCTCCTATGCTGAGGGAGAATGTGCCTGGATTTGTGGTGTGTTCCTTACATGACAAAAACAAGCCTCCCGCCTATGGCAGGCTTTTATTTGCCCGTGGGATGAACTTACTATGCATGAAACACACTTTGAGGAACCCTGGGGACACAGCACACTCCCAGAGTGTGTTTAGCGCTTAGAACACACCTGGGTCCCATCCCCAGCACTACCTTTAAAAAAAAAGAGAAAGAAGGGGCTGGAGAGATGGCTCAGAGTACCTGCTCTTCCAAAGATCCTGAGTTCAATTCCCAGCAACCACATGGTGGCCCACAACCATCTGTAATGAGGTCTGGTGCCCTCTTCTGGCCAGCAGGCATGCACACAGACAGAATATTGTATACATAATAAATAAATAAATATTTAAAAAAAAAGAGAGAGAAAGAAAAGACAGCATATTTTAAGTTTAAAAGAAAAAAAAATAGCCGGGCGACAGTGGCGCACAACTTTAATCCCAGCACTTGGGAGGCAGAGGCAGGCGGATCTCTGTGAGTTCGAGACCAGCCTGGTCTACAGAGCTAGTTCCAGGACAGGCTCCAAAACCACAGAGAAACCCTGTCTCGAAAAACCAAAAAAAAAAAAAGAAAAAAAAAAGAAAAAAGAAAAAAAGAAAAAAAAATAGAAGGTTGGAAGGGCAAGATGTTTCCCACGCATGCGTGTCTTTCAGGATCACTGCACCTAACCGAATGCTGTGTGTAAGACAGCTCTATGTCTTGTGTCCAGGATCCCTACGGACTGGGGCAGTGTCAGAGGTCTCGGGCGCTGGGCATATGATAGTGTTCTATGCCCGGATGAGGCCACTGGGTGTGCTGCCTTCTGAGGATCACTTACTAGGAGCTGCCCTGTCTCCATCGTTAGGAAAACACAGCACAGCCTCTCAAAATAAAAAGCCATTTGTGAGAAAATTCCCCTACCGTGTTGTAAGGAAACCTTTGTCACCCAGTCTGTCCTGGCAGACAAAATCTTGGATGTTGGCACACGGAATGGCATGAGCTGACTCAGAGCCAATAGCTGGATGAGTGATGGGCCTCATGCACCTTCAGGGTCTTCTAGCTGAGGCCTGTGACGTCAGGCCACTGGCAAGCAACCCTGCTATACCCCGGCTCGATCCTGACCCAAAGACACTGAACGATCCTAAATGACTGTATGCAAGTATGAGAGCGGTAGGTAAAGCAAGGTGCAGGGGATGTAGCCGAGCAGCCGAGCACTTGCCTAGCATGCACAAGGCCCTGGGGTTCAATCCGCACTGCTACAACCAATAACCAAACACACAAGAATGGTACCGTGATGAAACAGGGGTGGCCAGACCAACGAGGGGCGCTAACCCGGGACCTTTCAGTGGAGAGTCGGGAGCTGAGCTCTAGACAATCCGCTCGACGCTGTCACGTGTCCTCCTCTGAATCCATGGTTACCGACAGGAAGAATGCTGTCACCCGCCCACCTCTACTCAGTGGCTGAACCGAACCGGGTGGGGAGAAAAAAGGTGACCTCGGCTCCGGAGGACAGCAGGGATCAACGTTATTCCTGGAGGATGGGAACACCTGTCCCTTCAGTTGCCCTGCTCTAAGTTCAAGGGAACCAGGCAGTTGCCCAGGCTGGCCTTTTCTCCTGGTCTAGGGGGAATCCTGGGCAGCTGGCCTAGCCACTCCCTAAAAAGGAACCATCTCACCCAGCTTTAGAAGAAAAAAAAAGATGGCTTTTTTTGGTTTGTTTTTGTAATTCATCTCCTTTGTTTCATTTGCTTTATTTGTTCAGCCTCTGCAACATCACACAAATATGAAGTCTTCATTGGAGCAAAGCAGGAATATAACTTTTTTTTGAGACAGGGTCTCTCTATGTAACCTTGGCTGAACTGGAACTCTCTATGTAGACCAGGCTGGCCTTGAACTCAGAGAGATCCCCCTGCTCTGGCTGGTCTGGATCTACTCAGCGTTCTGTGCCAGTTGGTGGGGATTAAACGACTACCATTTGGGAAAGGTGGGTGCCCTTGTGACTCACGTGCCAATGACTGATTGCGCTGGCTGGCACCCAGGGCTTGCTGTTTGCACGTGAGTACTTCAAGGATGTATGTGTTTCAGCGAACAATTTTACTTATTATTTTTGTTTCGAGACAGGGTTTCTCTGTGTAGAACCAGCCATCCTGGAACTCACTCTGTAGATTGTCCACCTCTGTAGAGATCTGCCTGCTTCTGCCTCCCAAGTGTGGAGACTCAAGGTGTGTGCCACCACCGCTCTGTGACAGTGTGACAGTTCTCATCACATACTCACCTCCTTTCCCTACCATCTTACCTTACAGCTGCGCATGTGTGCCCTCCGAGAAAAAAGATATCCTGCTATTAGTGTGCCAATTCGTTTTTGCCAACTTGACACAAGCTGGAGTCACCTAGGAAGAGGGACCCTCAATTGAGAAGATGCCCCCATCAGGCTGGCCAGTCTATGGGGGCATTTTCTAGACTGATGACTGACATGGGAAGACCCAGTCCACTGTGGTGGGTGCCTCCCCTGGGCAGATGGTCCTGGAAAGCCAACTTGTAAAGCCACTGCCTTCTGTGGTTTCTGCTTCTGCCTCTGCTTCCCCTGGCGACGGACTGTGACCTATAAATAAGCCCTTTCCTCCCCAGACTGTTTGTGGCCGTGTTTGTCACAGCAGCAGGGAGTTTAGCCAGGCCTCTTACTGGATCTTTTATTTTTAGATTTACGTATATAGATGTGTTTTGCCTGCACGTATGTATGTCTACCACATGCAAGCCTGGTGCCCATGGAGGTCAGAAGGCACTGGATCCCCCGGGAGCTGGAGTTATGGATGTATGTGAGCCACCCTGTGGGTGCTGGGAGACAAACCTAGGTCCCCCTGAAAAAGTAACAAGTGCCCATAGTACCTGAGCCATCTCCCCAGCTCTGGGTTTAATTTCCCCACTAGTGTCCTTATGTGTTCAAGATCAGCTGCAGACTACCATGCGACTGGAGTTACCACAACTCCTACACTGCCTCTGGTCTGGGCTAGTTTTTCAGTACTATTAGAAAAAGTCTCCAACTGGGCTTCTCTGGCACAGTTGTCATTGTTAGCCTGGGGTTCTGGCTTGGTCACATTGCTCTAAGGGTCCTCGCTGTATCACAGTGATGTCACTGATGTTAGTGCCAAGGTAGCACCTGCCAGGTCTTTCCACAAAGTTACTGTTGTCCCTTTCCATATCTTTGTTTGTTTTGTTTTGTTTTTCACGACAGGGTTTCTCTGTAGTTTCGGGAATCTGTCCTGGAACTAGACCAGGCTGGCCTTGAACCCACAGAGTGCTGGGATTAAAGGCGTGCGCCACCACCGCCTGGACTCCTTTTCATATCTTCATTCTTAGACAGAAGCCACCAAGTTGAACCTACACGCAGAGGGCCAGGACCAGGATATACGTTGCTTCCTGGGGTGGTTTAAATGACAAATGTCCTCCATAGGCTCAGGTGTCTGCACACTTGTCCCCAGTTGGTGGCTCTTTTTGGAGGAATAGTGTGGAACTTTGCTGGAGGAAGCATGCTCACTGGGAACCTACTCTGAGAGTTTGTAGCCTTGCCCCACTTCCAGTTAGCTCTCTGGGCTTCCTGAATGATGAACTAACCAGTCAGCTCCCTGGTCCAGCCTGCTGTCACGCCCTCCCTACCTCCGTGGACTCTCCCTCTGGAATTGCAATACAAAACAAACGACCAGAATACTCTTTTTACCGTAAATCGCTCCGGCATAGTGTTTTATCACACACGCCCTAAAGGGTGAAGTAGCCACAGGAATTATTTGAAATTCTTCTGTAAGGATTTATCTGTTCTCCCTTCGGTATTTACCCAATCTTTATTTACATCAGCATCAACGCACAGGTATTGACTTTGGGTTAGAACTAACACCGCGCTGTTTGCTCTGCAGCTGATGCTGTGCGAAGGCTCTTCCGGAAGGCCCGGCTGTTGACTCCCCACCTTCCTTTCACTTCTTGGATCATTTCTTATTTAAACAAAAGAAATTCCCCTTCAAGTCCTATCACGTTAACACAGCATTTTAGTGCTGTTGTGGCTTTCTGTTTGTTGGTTTTTCAAGACAGGGTTTCTCTGTGTTGCCTTGGCTGTCCTGGAACTTGCTCTGTAAACCACTGTAAACCAGGCTGACCTTGAACTCACAGAGAGCTTGCCTCTGCCTCCCAAGTGCTGGGCTGAAAGGCGTGTGCCCCCACTGCCTGGCACTGCCGTTGTGTTTTTGAAACACAACTGTTTAAAAGGGCATAAAAACCTTTTTTAATTTTCTCACTTATATATATTCACCAGATGCATGCAGAGGACCTGGAGAACAGCTGTCTGTGGGCTGGAGAGGCGGCTCAGCAGGCAAGGGGACTTGCTGATCTGGTTGACGACCCGCATTCATTCCCAGCATACACATGGCAGCAAATAATCATGCATAACTCCAGTTCCAGGGTTCCATGATTCTCTTCTGGCTTCTGTGGTCACACATACATGCATGTAAGCAAACATTTATACATTTAAATTTGTTTGTTTGTTTGTTTGTTTATTTATTTATTTATTTATTTATTTTAAAGCAAAGCTCTTTGAAGTCAGACTGTGTCCCTCTCCTGGCACTGAATCTTCCTGAACCTTAAGCTTCCTGTCTGTAAAATAGAAACTATCTTTGGATATGTTCCTGTGAGAAGTTGACAAGATAACATAAGACGGATTAACATCAAGGACTCTGGGGACTGGAGAGATGGCTTAACCGTTAAGAGGACTTACTGCTCCTGCAGAGGTTCTGGGGTCAGTTTCTGGCTCTCAAGCTATGGTCTGCTGACCTGGTCTGTCACAAGACAAGCCCCGTCCACTCCCAACCCCTCCTTTCCTCTGAGGCAGCGGAAGCCTGCCTGCTCTCTTTTTGTCCCTCTTCTGAAGACGTGGCTGCTGCCTCTCTCTCTCTCTCTCTCTCTCTCTCTCTCTCTCTCTCTCTCTCTCTCTCTCTCTCTCTCTCTCTCCGTCCCCCTTCTTCATTTTCGCCTTTCCCTTTTCCCTCCATAACCCACTAAGTAAACTCTATACCCAAACTCTCTCTGCCTGGCATATCTGTCTGTCTCTCACTGACCACAGTCTCCCACCAAGGCCCTGGGTGATCCTCCGCTCGTTCCCACTAACTATATCTCTAACAACAACAGCTCATATGGTGATTCACAGCTTTCTGGGACTCCAGTTTTGGGAACTCCATCTCTCCCTTTTCTGGCCTCCACGGGCGTTGCATAAATATGATGGAGATATATATATATATATATATATATATATATATATATATATATCTGTAGGCAAAGCTCTCATAAGATAAAATAAGTCTTTATGAAAAAGAAAGAGCAAGGACTCTGCTAGTAGGCAGCCTGGAAGTAAATCCTGACCTGTCGTTTTGATAGAAGAGACTGTTGGGGGGGCACTCAGCAGGTGTTAAACATTATTAAAGCACTGCTAAAAGCACTGCTAAGTTCTTTTTCTTTTACTGTGAGTACTCGTGTTGATGGGGCAATTTGACTCCTTAATCACCAGTTGCAGTCTCGCCCTTCCTGTCTTGGCTGCTTTGAGCTAAAGACTGTCAAATGGTCAGCCAGACTATCCTTATGACATCATCACTGCTAAAGACTGTCAAATGGGGGCTGGAGAGATGGCTCAGAGGTTAAAAGCACTGACTGCTCTTCCAAAGGTCCTGAGTTCAATTCCCAGCAACCACATGGTGGCTCACAGCCATCTATAATGAGATCTGGTGCCCTCTTCTGCCATGCGAGCATACATGGAAGGAATGTTTTATACATAATAAATAAATAAATCTTTAAAAAAAACTGTCAAATGGCCAGCCAGACTATCCTTATGACATCATCACTGCTAAAGACTGTCAAATAGCCTTATGATGACATCACTGCTTTGAACATTCCATGGGCACCTTGAAAAACACTACCCTATAGCAGCTGATTGCTCCGGCTCCTGAAGGGTGCAGCCTCAGCCAAGACTGGTTCAGCTTCTACCAGACGGTTGCTAGCACAACCTCAATGAACCCTAGATAACCCTGCAACCATTTTCAGGGAAGACAGTTTCTCTGATAGCTTAGCAGTGACTGCCACAACTAGTGTTAGAGGGACAACGCTCTGATTGATGCAGACGCAATCTAGTGTTAGGGCAGTGCTTTGATTGGTGCAGACACAATCTAGTGTTAGGGCAGTGCTATGATTGGTGCAGACACAATTTAGTGTTAGGGCAGTGCTGATTGGTGCAGACACAATCTAGTGTTAGGGCAGTGCTGATTGGTGCAGACACAATCTAGTGTTAGGGCAGTGCTGATTGGTGCAGACACAATCTAGTGTTAGGGCAGTGCTGATTGGTGCAGACACAACCTTTCACTTACATGAGGTGTCTGCCCTGCCACAAACACCCTCCCTCTGCCTATCTCAGCAGACTGCTGCCTATGTTCAATAGCTGTGGGGCTGAGATGAGAATGCAGAGACAGCAGAATGGAGTGGCAGGCTAAGAAAATGGCACCGTGTCTGCTGCTTCCATAGCTGAAGAGGCAGAGATTGACAAACGGCTGTAAAGGGCCATCAAAGAAAAACTGCAGACCCTTGTCACTGGAGGTTCCAGAGAGCTTGTGTGACTTTACAAGTCTCAGACACCCCAAGGCCTGTGAGCTTTAACACTGGGCTCTGCCAAGGGTTGAGGAATGCCAGCATCCTAGCTCTACACAACAGCTGTACCACTTTAGAGCAAAGGGCCTGGTTACCAGAGGCTCCCACAAGAAAAAAGTTATAATGCTTAAGGGTCCAGCATCCTAGGCCTTTGCAAAGGCTGCAGCACTTGGGGGCACCATCTGCTTTTCCCACCGCTGCCAAATGCCATGGAATATAATAGCTGTCAAAGGCCAGCACTTACAGCTGGGTGGTGGTGGCGCACGCCTTTAATCCCAGTGTTTGGGAGGCAGGGGCAGGTGGAACTCTGTATATCCAAGGCCAGCCTGGTCTACAGAGTGAGTTCCAGGACAAGGCTCCAAAGCTACACAGAGAAACCTGTCCTGAAAAGCAAAAAAAAAAAAAAAAAAAAAAAAAAAAAGACTAGCTGGGCGGTGGTGGCGCACGCCTTTAATCCCAGCACTTGGGAGGCAGAGGCAGGTGGATCTCTGTGAGTTCGAGACCAGCCTGGTCTACAGAGCTAGTTCCAGGACAGGCTCCAAAACCACAGAGAAACCCTGTCTCGAAAAAACCAAAAAACAAAACAAAACAAAACAAAAAAAAAAGACTAACACACACACTCACTCCTCATATAGGCCTCTGTGCCTACCCATGATTTCTACCCAGAATAAAAAGACCCAATGCAGGGGAGGGGATTGGTCATATTATCTGTAAAACCGTAGACCAGCTACTTCTTTGCCTCATCCCATTCATTGAATGGGAGAGGACACAACTTCTTGGACCAGATCGTCTTCAGGTCTTCAGCAGGTCCTCAGTCCCTGGCCAAGGACTGTCCACTTCAGCTGTTGTAACTGAGCCTGAATAAGCCTTCAGGCCAGAGATTATCCTGTAGTTTACTTCCTCAGCTCAGGGTCTCACAGTGTTTCTCACACTGAGACAAATGAGTAACCTATAGGACAGTGCCTGCTGTGTCCTAAACTACCACACAAACAAGGCCGAGTCACAGCTTTCAGGGGTCCATAAGGCATTCTGTAGTGCGAGAACCTAAGGGGACCAACCAAGTATCTTAACCCCGAGTACTCTATTGCACTCCAACATGCATGCATAGGGACAGTGGCGAGAACGCCAACTCTGAGACAGAGAAGACAGCCCTATGACTACTTGTTCCATCTTGGGCATGTGTCCATTTCCCCAGGTGCGAACTGAGTTTTCCCATGTACAGAATTTTGTCTTTGGAGACAAGGTCTCGCTATGTAGTTTGGACTGGCTTTGAAAGGCCAATCTTCCTTCCCCAGGTGTTAAGTGCTACAGGTGATTTCACAAGATTTTTAGGATTGGAGAAATACAGAAAACCTTATTTTTCTTTTTCCCCGCAAATTCAGTAGTGATGGAGCTGGGCCTACTACTTGCCACCTGTGTACAGTCTGGTTCCTGTTTAAAAACAACAAACAAAAAACAAGCTAGGTAGTGGTGGCACACACCTTTAATCCCAACACTAGGGCGGGGGGGGGGGGGAGATACATGAGTTTGAGGCCAGCCTGGTTTTACAGAGGAAGTTCCAGGACAAGCAAGGCTAAGCAGAGAACCTGTCTCAAGGGAAATGTAGTATTTTGGAACCCCAAAGTATAGAAAGATCAAACACAATATTTTATTATTAGCATTCCTTTATGTATTCAATTTAATAACACCAAGAAAATGGCATTGAGAACCAGATACTTTGACAACACACCAGACACTGCACAGACCTAAAGACAGCTGCTGCAGACTTAACCTCGGCATTCAATTTTACTTTTTGGTTGCAAAGAATAACTGATTTATTAAGAAAAAAAAAAAGAAACCCTAAATATTGTAGCCAGCCTTGGCTCAGGGTCTTTACCAGAAATGTGACAATACTCAAAAACTATTAAAAACTGATAACTTGGTCATATATGACTATTACATGTTTAAGTGAACTTTGTTTGGTCTAGAACACTGCACTAGTAGAACGACTGATCTTTTGATTGAAATAATTATCCATGTCGGTAATACACTGGGGAGACATTCAATAGGGTGAACACGACAAAGGGTTAGTTACTTGGCAGCACAAGGTGGGAACGGGCTGATCCTGGACACGAATCCCTCCATCGTCTACCCACGACATCCGTGCTGGTCTTGGGTCAAGTCGAATACCCTTCTAATTCAGCCCGAAGAAGTCCTCTTCCTCCTCCTCCTCTTCCTCCTCCTCCGCTGCCTCCTTGTCTTTTATCAGCGTCAGTAACTGCAGTAAGCCTGGGGCTGGGCCACCCTCTGGCAGGCCAAGCTCCCTTCGGACTGTCTTCTGAACTGCCCCAGCAACCATCTGGTCTAGACGAGCCTGATTCACAACTTCTTTCTCAATTGCTCCTTTCTGTACCAATTTCTGTAACAAAGGCTCCAGCCTTAGAACATAGGCAGACAGCTTTTCATCGGTCTTCTGGTAAGTAGTAAGGTATTTGACCTGCAGTGACCTAGGATTATCAATAACCCCAAATATTGTCTCAAGAGTCTCCAGGCATTCTGCAACTGTAATGAAAGGATTGTTTATCTTGAGGGCTCGAATAATTTCAAATGCTGGGCCTCTAAGGCTCTCTATCAACCGCCTTCTTTTCTCTACATCCGACACCTGCCATGTTTTCATTACCTGAGAAGTATGAAACATCCAAGACTCAAATTCTTCTTCACCTGGTCCTGGAGGATCCCTGCCTGAGAAAACACTCAGCTTTTTGTACCTCAGATACTGCATGGTAGGCTTAAAAGCCTCATTTAATGCCTGTGCCAACATGGGGGCTCGCATTACAGGGATCATGCCCTGGTCTAAGCTGAGAGGGTCATTTCGATTCCCAAGAACTCTGGTCAGTTCGCCCACCGTCATACCCTCTCCCTTTAAAAACTCATTTAATTTGCATAAAAACTCATTATCATCATCAGGAGGCTTAAAGATCACTCTCCAGACACCTCCTTTTCCAGGTATCTCCTTGGGAACCAGAGCACTGCTTGTCTCTACCGTAAGCCCTACTAAGGCCACATTCTTGTTCTCATCCCTCCTGAACATCCTCCCAAGCAGTCTGTGTTCCCCCAAGGGTGCCAGGCCAGCCTGCAAGGCCTCCTCGATTTCTGTCACTCCGCAGGTCAGAGGGATGCCGGCAACCAACAGTGCTTTCCGAGGGCTCATATCCATCCCCCTGCACCAGTCTTCTAAGAGCCTCAGCGTCATGGTGCCAGAATACTGAAGATGTAGTTAGCCCCAGGCGGCACCGCCGCCGCCACTCACAGTGATGTGCGCACTTGTCTCTTCAACTCGCCGAGGTCCAGGAGCCTGAGAAGACAGAACACCCATGAAAGTTAACGGTGTTCGGGCCGCCTTGCAGCGGATCCTCCGCCCTCCCGCCTCCGGCGCCCGCAGACCCGCCGTTACAGACGCGCTGCTCGGATCCCGGGGAAGGCGTCTGACCTTTGAGGGCTTCAGAGAAGACCCGGTGCCAGGAGCCCGCCTCGCCCGCTGAGGCCAGAGGACCGACTGCTGCAACCACCTCAAGGGACAGACAATCGCCTCTGTCCGAGACGGTACGAGGCGGTGCGGCAGAGACAGCCTGACGTCACGAGAGGCGGGCACACGTTTCCGGCCCAAGACGGAAGCTCTGACTGCGGCGGCATCCGGGACGGCGAGCGGGCGGGCCACTCAGGACAGGAAGGTGAGACCCAGGACTGCTTAGCTTGGCTGTCAAGCTGGCCCGGCGCTTCGCCGTGTGCCGAGCTCGGGGCTCTGCGGGCCAGGTCTAGCGCTGCCTGCTCAGCCCGGGCGCCGCAGTGCTTGCGGCGGGGGGGCGGGCCCGGCTGCCCCGAAACCCCGGAGGCCGAGCATCTCCAGGTGGCTGACCCCGACCGGGGCTCCCGAGGGCGATGGGGCCCACCGCCGCGTGACCTGACCAGTCGTGGTCACGCTGAGCTTAATCACTACTAGCTTGTGCTCCCGCCGGCGGCGCTCAGCTTCTCTGAGCTGTGCGACCCAGAGGCTTTCTCTTAAGGTGACTTGTTCTGAAATGCCAAAGGTACCTGACTATTCAGAACTGAGTGACTCTTGCACGCTTGCTGGGGGAACAGGAAGATTTCCGGGACCACTGTAAGTGTTTGAGTTACTGTCTTAACTCCGGGGCTTCGACATTGGTTTAAAGAGTAGAACCCAGTGTGAATGTATGAATAGTGTTAAGTCAGAAAGCATTCCAACTGTCAAGTGCCATGTCCTGTGCGGAAACTAGATAACCCAGATAATCTGAAACAAAGATGTACTGTGTATATTCAAACAAGATGTGATGATTCATTCCCTCTGTGGGGCTCACATATATAGCAGCACTCAATATATACGGAAACCAATATTTTTCTGTGCTCACAACTGTTATATAAAACAACCACCTGTAAGTTGTTTACAGCTATTAAATCTTAAATATGCTCGTGCTTTTCAGAACTCAAATTTAAAACAAGTGCACTTGGAAGTTGCCATGGCAACATTACTAGACCCTAACTGTAGTTTTTTCTGTGTTTACATTGAAGGCACAGAGCATGGAGAATGATGAACTTCCGTCAGCGGATGGGATGGATTGGAGTGGGACTGTATTTGCTGGCAAGTGCAGCAGCGTTTTACTATGTTTTTGAAATCAATGAGACTTACAACAGGTTGGCTTTGGAACACATTCAGCAGCACCCTGAGGAGCCTCGGGAAGGAACCACATGGACACACTCCTTGAAAGCTCGGTTACTCTCCCTGCCCTTTTGGTTGTGGACAGTTATTTTTCTGATACCATACTTACAGATGTTTTTGTTTCTTTATTCTTGTACAAGAGCTGATCCCAAAACAGTGGGCTACTGTATCATACCCATATGCTTGGCAGTTCTCTGCAATCGCCACCAGGCATTCGTCAAGGCTTCTAATCAGATCAGCAGGCTACAACTGATTGACACCTAAAGCAGACGCCGACTTCTCCTCCTGATTACAAGACTGCTGGTACTATCTGGAGGCTGATCACAAGACTGCAGTTTCCTCACAAATCTCAGGAAGTTGTGGTGGAACAGAGACTTAAAAAAATGTGACCAGAGGACTACTTTATCTGAATAATAATGACTTTTTAAGTCCGAGAAACTACTAAAGAATCATGTTGCTGACTTCAGATTTTGGAAGTGAAATAATGGCTTGTTATTTACAGTCTTTAGAAACTTGAAAAAGTACCCGAATTTTTATTCTAGTCTATGTGCAACATAGTATGATTCAGAAATTTTTCCGTTGGGGAAAACAATGAATATTTCCATTGTGTTAAGTGTAAAAGAGTCTGGCCATGATCATTAAATTTTATACATTTACTTGGCTTGCTTAAAAATCCTTCAGACTAAGACACTAATTCATCCTGCTGGAGCTAACTGCTTTCTTGCTTTCGTCTTAAACGGGATGGGTTTAAATTTACTGAGGTGATGGCTACCACATTTCTGGTTTTTTTTTGGGGGGGGGAGAAGAGGTATGGAAAGAGAACTCAAGCCTTTTATGCTTCTTTTGTTTGCTTTTTGAAGACAGGGTTTCTCTGTGTAACCCTGGCTGTCCTGGAACTTCCTCTGTAGACCAGGCTGTCCTGGAACTCTGCCTCCAGAGGTGCTGGGATTACAGTTGTGCACCACCAACTGGTGGCTTTTGTACTTTTACCAATGGATTATAATCACAGCCATGAGGGCTGTTTAGATACAGAGAATTTGTTCTCTCTTTTTGGAGTGGGGATGGCTACCAAAATGACTCATCTTTTAAAAACTATGTAGGAACTGAACAGATTAAATGGTTGAAAGTTTAGAAATAACACACAGAAAAAATTTGGAAATTTAGTCCAGTCTGCATCAAATCCTGTGAAAAGTTATCATGTCATAATCTTTCTCAATCTTTTCTAACCCAAGGTTGGGCCTTAAAGCCCAAGGATCAAGATGCGATCCTTATACATAATCTCTGCACTTGGAACATCTGTGTCTGGTCACTAAAGAGACTTCCTGGGTGAGACCAGGGTATGCAGTGGTGACAATACTAAAATATTTCACACTATTTTATTAATAACCGTGGACTCTTTGGTCTTTATTCTTAGGCTACAGCAACCCTGTAAGATAGCAGCACTTTATTATCTATGCTTTGCAGATGTGGAACAGGAAGCAGAGAAGCAGCCTGCCATAAATCAGGTCATCACCCAACACCTGTTTCTCACCCCATGCTCTGTACAGTGGCAACTATTCTGTGTATACTGCCTACTGACTCGTACCAAAAATGGAAATGAGTATTAGTGAAAGTTTTTCTCAATTTATATAACTGTAAGCTTTGGGGGGGGGGTGGCGGACAGATGGGAACAGCTAAAGGGAAGGTGTGCATGCAACACCATGCCTGGCTCAAACTTTAATCTTAAGAGACTGAACTATAAGCTGGGCAGTAGTGGCATAGGCCAACCTGGTCTATAAGAGCTAGTTCCAGGAGAGGCTTAAAAACTACAGAGAGCCAGGCAGTGGTGGCGCACGCCTTTAATCCCAGCACTTGGGAGGCAGAGGCAGGCGGATCTCTGTGAGTTCAAGACCAGCCTGGTCTACAAGAGCTAGTTCCAGGACAGGCTCCAAAAAACCACAGAGAGGGGGCTGGAGAGATGGCTCAGTGGTTAAGAGCATTGCCTGCTCTTCCAAAGGTCCTGAGTTCAATTCCCGGCAACCACATGGTGGCTCACAACCATCTGTAATAAGGTGCCCTCTTCTGGCCTGCAGACATACATGCACACAGAGAGAATATTGTATACATAATAAATAAATAAATATTAAAAAAAAAAAACCACAGAGAAACCCTGTCTCGAAAAACCAAACCAAACCAAACCAAACCAAAAAAAACTACAGAGAAACCCCGGGGGGGGGGGGGGGATGGGGGGGGGGACGGACGGACCAAACTATATCAAAGCATCAGAATCTACTTTATGATCTCTCTTCTCTCTCTTTAAAATATTTTATTTCTTTATTATGTATACAATATTCTGTCTATGTGTATGTCTACAGGCCAAAAGAGGGCACCAGACCCCATTACAGATGGTTGTGAGCCACCATGTGGTTGCTGGGAATTCAACTCAGGACCTTTGGAGGAGCAGGCAATGCTCTTAACCTCTGAGCCATCTCTCCAGCCCCCTCTTTCTCTTGAAACAGAGTTTCTCTATGTAACTGCCCTGGCTGTACTGGGACTCATTCGGTAGACCAGGCTGGCACCGAGATCTACCTGTCTCTGCCTCCAGGGTGCTGGGATTAAAAGCATGTGCCACTATACTCAGCTTTAGGAAGTGGCAGGTGCCTTTGAACTTGGAGGCAGTGGCAGGCAAATTTCTGAGTTCCAGGATAGCCAGGGCTACCAAGAGAAATAAGTTACTGAAATAACACATCTTTTGCTCCAGGGAAGCAGTCTGACATACCTATTTCTTTTCTTTTGTTTTTTCAGACAGGGTTTCTCTGTAGCTTTTGGAGCCTTCCTGGAATTAGCTTTTGTAGACCAGGCTGGCCTTGAACTCACAGAGATCCACCTGCCTCTGCCTCCCAAGTGCTGGGATTAAAGGTGTGTGCCAACACCACCTGACTTGACATACCTATTTCTGTAAATTAGTTGCATCTTTTGTGTGCTATTAGTAGGCACGTTGCAGGAAGTTTTAGAAGCCTTCTACATTAACTCTTCACTCCATTCCCGAGGCAGGTGTTATATTGCCATGAGTGCCATTTTACAAGACTCTGAAGCATACAGGAATTAATAACCTGACCATGGACATGGCAAATAATTGCAAAAGCCATGTTAATTGGAAGAGCCATAGGTAGTATATGGTAGCACATGCCTTTAATAATCTAGCACTTGGGAGGCAGACGCAGGTGGATTTCTGTGAGTCTAGTCTACATAGTAAGATCCTGTCTCAAAACAACAGCAAAAGTCAGAAAAGCCAAGATTTGAACCCAGGGTATCTGTATTCAGATATGAGCTCTGTACTTACAGAAAAATTAGTACTAAGGTAGTAATATTAAAAAAAAAAAGTCCATGACAGGGTTTCTCTGTATAGCTCTGGCTGCCCTGGAACTCATTCTGCAGACCAGGCTAGCCGTGAACTCAGCTGCCTACCTCTGCAGGAATTAAAGGCATGCGCTACAACATCTGGCTGATATTTAGTATTTTTAAGGCAAATTATTTTAACTACTCGTTCAAGTAGGATTAATATAGTTTTCCAAATGTAGTTAATTATTAATGTTTAGCTTACAAGGTTAATCTGCTCTTTAAATTACATTTGCTCATCTCTGAGGGTACATATGTGAGGCTGGATGCCACAGTGTAAATGTAGAGGGCAGAGGACAACCATGGCTGTGTTTTCTCTGGTGCTGGCTACTTTGGTTTTGGAGACAGGGTCTCTCTCTCTCACTGGCCTGTAGCTCACCGAGTGGCTAGGCTGGCCAGCCAGTGAGACCTATCCCAGGCTCCGCTGGGACCACAGCCTAGCTCCCCGACACCCTTTAAAAAACAGAAACAAAAATTGCAAACAAGCAATTCTGCAAGCACTTTACCAACAGTGCTATCATCATTTTATCTGCATTCCTCCCTTGAAGTGAAATAATCACATTTTAGTTTTTCATGAAATACCGCCCCCCAAATGCTGGCACAGAAATAGGTAACTATAGAAATGTCTATGGCATTTTATTCACCATTATACATTTTTGACTCCAGAGATGTTCTAGTTTTAAAGTAAAAATCTCCCGAAGTCTAGAATCTGATTCTATTTTATAATCTTTAAAAGGAATAAAAAGTTTGTCTTTGGTGGAGTTATGATACAAAGTGCGCTCACGTGAGTAACTCACTGCTCCTGTGACACAAACACATGTTTGTATGGCATGGGTAGTGTTAGTCTTTTCTTAAATACCCAGTGCTAATGACTTAGCATCTTCAGCCCCTAAATTCCTGGCAGAAGCACTTACTATGATACTTCATTATTCATTCTTTCATCAAGTATGCACCACCATGTGACAAATCCTCCCACATATGATGTCCTAGATGACTCTGGACTGTGGGTGGAAATCACCATACATTAATATTTCTTTTGTTGTAAAGTGATGGGGAAAAAAAAAGAAAAAAACTCACACAAATAATGTCAAGACCCATGGAGGTGGCCTCAGGTCATTTTGTCTTAAATACTTTTCAGATGCTTCCATTAGGGCTGAAAAGAACTGGTCCACGGTGCTTTGGTGCTTTCACGTAGCATTCACTGAAGATTCAAGTTAGAGCTGTGCTTATCTTTGGAACAGTAACAGCAAATCTTCTGTACAAAGTTCACTTGAGTCATCTGCAAATTCCCCTATATTCCTTGATATTCAATTTTCTCTGGGTTGTTCTGAAAATGCTTCTCTCAGACTTTTGCCTCCCATTCTGCCAAAACTGCTCACTGGTGATTGACACTGCACCCAACGACCAGGTCTTGATTCTAGAGTTACTTCTTGAAGTTTCTGACCCTGCATCCTTGACATACTTTCTTCAGCTGGTTTTTAGGTCAGCACCATCATTTCTGATGGATGTTGCTTAGTTGCCTACTCATTCAGGAGCCATGAGCCAAGAGGAGCAGCCACAAGTGGTCAGTAGCTGCATATATTGAGTGGCTCAGTTCTAGATAATTCCTGTTTTTTCTTCTTCCTCTTAGCTATTTGCTGCTGCTTTGATGAATCCTTTTGGGGAATCTCCTCCAATACTACGTGTTGGTGTGCTTCAGTTCTCTCTTCTTAGCCTTTCGTTTCAGCCAGTCTTGTGGTTTTAACTGCCCTTCTCCAGAGTTACTTGAATTCCCACCACCTACTTGTTGCTTTCTGAAGTGAACTCTCCCTAGGTTACCTTGGTTTTGAATTTGATCGTCTTGCTGGGATCACTTGTGTGCATGCATCACTACACCCAGTTTCACTTCACTGCCTGCCTAGACTTCATACATTTACTAAAAGGCTCATGAAATTTAACCTGTCTGAAACCAAGCTGCTAATGTCAGCCCACAAAACCTGTTTTTCAAGTCTAGTACCACGGGATTGCGCACAGTTCAAGGACAACCTAAGTCAGGCAGCAAGTTCGAGGCCGCGTCTCAGGCTGGGTGTAGTAACCACACCCTTAATTTTAGCACTGGGGAGAGGCAGGCAGTTCTAGAGTGAGTTCCAGGACAGCCAGGGCCACACAGAGAAACCCCATCTCAAAGAAGTCCTAATCAGCACCCCATTCCTTCAAGCCATTCCCCACTCTTTTTGCTCAATTCTGCTTCAGCCACACTACCATCTTCCTTTTCTGAAAGTCTTATACTATGTAACTCATAAACTTAGGATCCTCCTGCTTCTGCCTCCAGAGTGCTGGGATTACAGACATGTGCTTCCTTGCTTGGCTCTAATTCTTTTTTTTTTTTTTTTTTTTTTGGTTTTTCGAGACAGGGTTTCTCTGTGGCTTTGGAGCCTGTCCTGGAACTAGCTCTGTAGACCAGGCTGGTCTCGAACTCACAGAGATCCACCTGCCTCTGCCTCCCGAGTGCTGGGATTAAAGGCGTGCGCCACCATCGCCCGGCACTTGGCTCTAATTCTTTTTTTTTTTTTTTTTTAATTTATTTATTTATTATGTATACAATATTCTGTCTGTGTGTATACCTGCAGGCCAGAAGAGGGCACCAGACCCCAATACAGATGGTTGTGAGCCACCATGTGGTTGCTGGGAATAGAACTCAGGACCTTTGGAAGAGCAGGCAATGCTCTTATCCTCTGAGCTATCTCTCCAGCCCTCTAATTCTTGATTTTGGAACATTTCAGAAATTCCCGACCCAGGGCCTTAGTGCTCTGTGTTTTCTTCTAACTGTGGCTCAAATGTCACCTTAGTGAATCTCTGACTGCCTAACTGAAAGAAAGCATTCTTCCCAGTCTAACTTTTCCCTACAGTACTTACCTATTCTCACATGATCATATGTACATTTCCTCAAAATCTTGGATTTTTGTCATGTATTGTGATAAGCCCTGTTTACAATAGTAACTGGCGCACAGTAGGTGCTCAGTATGTATTCATGAATGTATACATCTCTTGTTATATGTACTGTAAAAATCTACATAATTCATTTTCCCTAGAGAGCAAAGTCAAGAGCTAATATTTACTATTAAGCGGGTGGCCTAATCTATCAGGTGTTCTAGGTTAATCCAGCTCTTTTAGATCTCAGGATTTAGTGATATTCTCTTCAAGGCCAAGATTTAAACTGTCCCTCAATATAATTTTGTTTTGAGTTCTTGTGATATCAGTTGGCTTAGAATTTTCCTTATTGGTGTTGAGTAAAAAACATATACTAGTTTTTTTTTTTTTATTGAGTGGATGGCTACAGTCCTCAATAGATTTGTTTCAGTCATGAAAATTATAGTTTCTTAAGCCACCCAATATGTACAAAGTCCAAGGGCTCTTAGAACTACATTAAGTTTCAGTCCCTGGTGTTCCAGTACCGTGGATCAAGAAAGCATTCATAAACAACTACCACCTCCACCAAAATTCTGGCTAGAGTAAGTTTCTATTTAAAACTATACTCCAGTAGCTTGTTGATATCTCAATGTGAGCTGCTACTTTTTTTTAAAACAGCTTATTTCTAGAATTCACTGTTTCCTGAACCAAAACTTTAAATAAATAAAGCCGTTTTGATCCCAAAGGTCACCAGAGAACTAGAATAGTTACAGTATTTTTATGGCATTTTTATACTTGGAAGTTAACACACAGGTTTAAAATGACTGTTTTCAAGGTTAATCCTAGGCACATATAATCGGCCTAGAACCTCTACTCTTCTTTATTTGATGGTACCCTGCTTCGTACTTGACCCAGTTCTCCTAACCTAACAGAAGTTGCAATAAGAAAGGGGATACAGGCCTTCTCAAAACAAATTAAATACATAGGGTGTATGTCTTTAATCCCAGCACTTGAGAGGCAGAGGCAGATGGGATCTCTGAGTCTGAGGCCAGCCTAATTTACAGAGAATTCCAGGACAGCTAGTGCTACATAGTGAAATCCTGTCCCAAAAAACCAGAAAATATAAAAAAAAAAAATCCATCAAACCTACAACTCAGAACCTCAAAACACTATATAAGCACAAATACTATATTGAAATGTCTTTATTAAACAAAGAAGAAAATATAAACATTTTAGGAGCAAGTTGAGCTATCAATTTAAACTATTTTTTTCTAACACTGCACATTCATCTGTGTACCATATGAGGAAGTCAGGTCCCAAGGATTGGAGTTACAGAGGGTTGAGAGCCACCATATGGGTGCTGGGAACTGAACCCAGGTCTTCTGTAAGAGCAGCCAGTGCTCTTAACTGCTGAATCACCTCTTTAGCTCCCTTAATTTAAACTATTTAAAATATACTATTTTAAATTATATAAGGCAAGTTTTTTCTTTAAAGGATTATGTAAATAATCTAGAGATATTTGAATATCAGAAACATCATTAAACAAGTAAGAATCTCTGGCCATTAGTAATTTTTCCTAGTTGAAATTACCTTAGAGTGCTTAGTGGAATGTCCATGCTCCAAGAAAAACATTTTTAAAATGTAAAGTGTGTAAAGTGAGTGTCCCTAGTAACATCAATTGTAATTTCAGGTAGTAGAACATGCAATTTGCAGCCGTGCATGTTAGCACACAGCACTCAGAGGCAGAGGCAGACAGATGGTCGAGTTTGAGGCCAGCATGACCTAAGGAACAAGTTCCAGCTAACCAGGCTACATGGTGAGAGCCTGTCTTTAAAGCAAATGTTCGGCTGGAGAGATGGCTCAGCGGTTAAGAGCATTGCCTGCTCTTCCAAAGGTCCTGAGTTCAACTCCCAGCAACCACATGGTGGCTCACAACCATCTGTAATGGGGTCTGGTGCCCTCTTCTGGCCTTGAGGCATACATGCAGAAAGAATATTGTATACATAATAAATATTCTTAAAAAAATAAAGCAAATGTTCTACCACAGAAGCACATTCCCATCCCTAAAGACTATTTTCACTTCTATTTTGAGATATGGGTGCAAACCCAGTGCCTTATGCATGCTAGACAAGCAGTACTACCAAGCCTCAAAAGTTACACATGTAAACTGGCAGAAAACAATCATTGGCTCTGTAACCTAGGACAAATAACTACTCTGAAATTTAATTAATCTCTGAAGTAATAAGCCATTTTGATTTGTTACGTCTAAGATTCTGAGGCCCAGAATATGTCCATAATCCCAGCACCTAAGACATAGATGCAGGAAGATCACAGGTTTGAGAACAGGCTGTGTTACATTCAGGGAGTTCTAGATCAAACTTCACTACATGGCAAAACCTTGTTTGAAGAAAACAACAAAAAGCCAGGTATGATTGCGCAAACCTGTGATCCCCAACATTCAGAAGTAAGATATAGCAAGTTCAAAGCCAGTTGGACTATGTAGTAAATTCCAGGTCAGACTAGCCACATACATAGCAAGAACCAATCTCAAAACAAAATAGATATATTATAACTAAAACAATTAATCTAGGGGCTGGAGAGATGGCTCAGCAGTTAAGAGCATTGGCTGCTCTTCCAGAGGACCCAGGTTCTATTCCCAGCACCCACATGGTGGGTTAGAACTGTCTGTAACTCCAGTTCCAGGGGATCTGACACCTACACACCAATGCACATAAAAATTCAAAAAAAAAAAAAAAGAGAAAGAAAGAAAAAGGTCAGCATGAGGACCTATGGTAAAAAGTCTAGTCAACCCCCCAAAAGAATTATTCTAATTTCATTAGGTACTTGTTGCATTTCAATTGTCAAAACTAGGAAAGATGCACTGTAAATTTAAAAGTCTACTCTGGTGCCAATGATAGATAGCAGAAAAATGCATACAATGTATTTTAGGAATTTATATTTTAAAACTATTCAACAGCTCCTTTTTGACTAAAAGAATATGTCTACAGTAAATAGCTAAGTTGCAATCAATGAATTTTATTGACTTGGGCCTCATTTTTATTCTTGTATAGATGTATACACACAATATTATACTCATCAATTCTTTCCAATATAATTGTCTAGGACCATGATAAGCGAGGTTTTTTGTTTGTTTGTTTTGGTTTGGTTTTTCAAGACAATGTTTCTCTGTGTAACAGTCCTGGCTGTCCTGGAACTCATCCTGTGACCAAGCTAGCCTCCAAATCACAGAGCTCTATCTGCCTGTCTGCAGCCTTGTTGGTCCTAGAACTGTTCTGCAGACCAGGGGAGGATGTCCTTGAACTTGGAGATCCCACCTGCCTCTGCCTCAGGAGTGCTGGAATTAAAGGCAAGCCCATCACCACCCAGTGATTCAAAGGTTATTTTATTTTTTTATCATTTATTTATTTGTTTGCTTGTTTGTGTTTTTCAAGACAGGGTTTCAATGTGTACCTCTGGCTGTCCTGAAACTTGCTCCATAGACCAATCTGGCCTCTAACTCAGAGATTCACCTCTTTCTGCCTCCTGAGTGAGTGCTGGAATTAAAGGTATGCGCCACCACAGCCTGGCCTCAATGCTCATTTTAAAGGAGAACACAAATCTAAAAAATTGTCAATTTAAATTTTATCCATTATGAATGGTTCCATTGTATTTTTTTTTTTTTTTTTTTTTTGGTTTTTCGAGACAGGGTTTCTCTGTGACTTTGGAGCCTGTCCTGGAACTAGCTCTGTAGACCAGGCTGGTCTTGAACTCACAAAGATCCGCCTGCCTCTGCCTCCCGAGTGCTAGGATTAAAGGCATGAGCCACCACCGCCCGGCTCCATTGTATTTTTGAATGAGAAAACAAGACTTCATTCCAAACATTTATTGTACTTTTCTTTGTTAGGAACAAGAAGTTCTCTTTGTTACAAACTTTACCAAAGAAAGAAAATAAATGAGTTCCCCAACTAAACCACAGGTCTTCTGCAAGTACTAGCACATGATGAGCACGAAATAGTAGAGCTCTGATGTCTTGATCTATTTTTATTTGAAGCAAGTCTTGACATGTAGCACAAGCTAGGCTCCAACTTTGGATCCTCCGCCTCAGCCTCTGAAGAAGCTGGGATTACAAGTGTACAACATCTCACTCAATTTATTAGCAGTCTTAACTTCATAAAAGCTATTGCTAAGATGTTGGTTTAGGTCGTTTTGCAGATGGTCCATCTGAGCTAGTTCTGCTACCACTGTTATTTTCATCTTCTGCATCATCTTCATCATCACCTTTTAAAATAAATGTTTGTTGTGTGACATTATATTTAGTGGTTGAAAGAAATACAGATAGGTAAAGTGATATCAGCCCATTTCCCTTTGGAGACTAAAAACCATGCATACCTCACGTTTTCTAAACTGCAGAAGCCAGTGGATGGCTCAGCAGGTAAAGTAAATACAGTGCAAGTTTGGTGACCTGAGTTCAATCACTGGAACCATGGAAGGCGGAGGAGAGGACCGACTCTATACATGTAACATGCTACCCGCATGCACACAATTAAAAGAATGCTTATGTTTTACCCTGGTGCTGGGCATTTGTATTATTTCCATTTTATAGCTATTAATCAATAGTGCTGCTACAGTCAGTGTATTGAGTTTTGGTATAAACATATTCCCAGTTAACTGTGGAGGACTAGTGGTGCAACTATGGGGTATTATGGTTAAGTTTTTTTTTTTTGGAGAAAGGATTTCTCTGTGTAGCCTTGACTGTCCTAGAATTCATTCTGTTCTATAGACCAGGCTGGCCTCAAAATCACATTTCTTTAATCGTAGCACTGCTGAGGCAGAGGTGGTCAGATCTCTGCAAATTCAAAGTCAGCAGGTCTAATAGTTCCAAGGACAACCATGGGTACATAGGGACTACAAAATGTTTTTTCTATTAACAAAGTTGGGGCTGGAGAAATCAGTGGTTAAGACCACTGCCTGCTGGGCTCTGATGCCTTCTTCTGGCCTTAGAAAACACCACAGAGAAGTGATGTTCAGACAATACACACACGGCAGGCAAAATACCCATCTCTGAAAAAACAAAAACCTGAACTAGTAGTTAATTTCTACAACAGTAGGGGGTGGTGAAAGTAGGAGCCGGAGGAAGGGAAGGGCTGTGGTGAAACATTCCTTTGGACATGACCTGGCCCGTACATAGGGGCAGCAGCTGTAGTTACCCGCACAAGATGGCAACCTTAACATTCGATCCTGGAAGGGAAAGAGGCTTATGAGCCCCCCTCCCCCCCGAGTTTTTGACAGTTAATAGTTGCTGGGGGAGGAGTTAACATTTTCTTCAGTGGTGTAGTCCCTTCGAGTTGCCCAGGCTCCCGGAAATAAACACCCACCCACCAAATCTCATACAAATAAACCTCGTGAATGGCAACAAAAGACAAAAGGCAGGAAAGAAAGGATGAGGGGGGCCCTGTTGGGAAGGGGTTCAAGCAAAGGATGAAAGACTGTCATGGAAGGAGAAAATGACCACAATGCATTACATGTATGAAACCATTAATTTTTAAAAAAATTTTTATGGTTAATTTAACCTTATTTTATGTGCATTGGTGTGAAGGTGTCAGATCCCCTGGAACTGGATTTTCAGACAGTTGTGAGCTGCCATGTGGGTGCTGAGAATTGAACCCGGGTCCTTGAGAAGAGCAGTCAGTGCTCTTAACCGCTGAGCCATCTCTCCAGCCCCACCATCCATTAATTTAAAAATACAAAAAAAGCATCAGGCGCTGGTAGCGCACGCCTTTAATCCCAGCACTCGGGAGGCAGAGGCAGGCGGGTCTCTGTGAGTTCGAGGTCACCCTGATCTACAGAGTGAGTTTCAGGACAGGCTCCAAAGCTACAAAGAAACCCTGTTTCGAAAACAAAACACCAAAAAGCAAAACCAGAACAACCATCTTCTTCCAAAATAGCCACGAGAAAGGACTTTCTGGGGATTAAGACCCCCTACAACAAAGTCGGTCTCGACCCTATGAAACTGTTCCCATTCTGTCAAACATGTTTTTAATTTCACACCAGATAAAACTCCTTTTTGCCTTTCAACACCCAGCTCCAACGTCCCTCCCTTTAGATCTTCCTTCCAGCTAGCAACGGTTACAGACCGCCTGCCACACGGTCCACTCTCCCACGAGGTCTGCCTATCTCAACCCTTTGCGCCCACCAGGAGCGGAGGCGTCGGGAGGACTGAGTTCGTCGTCTAGTCCCTAGCTCAATGCTCGCTACGTTGTTGTTTTTTTTTTTTTTTAATTGTTGTTTTGGTTTTGGTGATGAATGAAAAGTAGTGAGGACGAGGGACAGAAAGACCAGACAAAGAGGCAGCGATCCCCGATCCCTCCTCCTCCCTAGGCTCGCTCTCCCGAGGCTGCCCTTCACACAGGCTGCCCACGCCAGACACCCCCGGCGCCCCGCCCACGCGCTCACCATCCACAGCGTCCTCCGGATCCGCTGTCGCGCCCTGCGCGTCCCGCTCCACGAGGGGCCCGAAGAACTCAGCTACCAGCTCCTTCATCCGGGCCACACCCGCCGACAGGCTCTGGAGAGGGTTCGCGTCCCCCGACACCTCACAGGACACTCGCAGTCGCCGGGGCTCCCCGTCACACCCAACGTACTCGCCCGTCAGCTCCATGGCGACCACTTAGCTTCAACAGCGCGCCACAGAGACTCGCTACCCGGAAGCGGAAGCCCACCCCGCGGCCGGGGCGGGAGGGAGAGGCGGGCAAAAGGAATGACTTCCGATTCCCGGGATCCGCCCCGCCCATTTTCTTCCGTCTCCTTCTTTGGGATTGGCTGCCTGGCGCTCACGCCCCGCCTTCTCACGCCGCCCCTGGCGCTCACTTTTCCCGCCTCCGCCTGGGCCGTGCAGCGGAGCTCCGTGACAGTTGAGGATGGCCGGAGCCGAGAGCCCTGCCGGCTGCCAGGCGGAGCTGGAGCCCGTAGTGTCGCTGGTGGACGTGCTCGAGGAGGACGAGGAGCTGGAGAATGAGGCGTGCGCCGTCCTGGGCGGCAGCGACTCGGAGAAGTGCTCCTACTCGCAGGTGCGCGCGGCCCGGCGGCTCCCGCCGCTCTGCCTGCTTCCCGCCTGCCGCAGCCGGGCCGGCTCCAGGGCGGCCCTCCACCCCGGGCTCCCACACCCCCGACCCTGCTGCCCTTCCATCCTCAGCTTGTCCCCAGTAGGGCTCTCCCTGCGCCTTGCTGGAGGCACTCTGCAGGCTCCGGTCCTCCTTGTTGTCGCCTCTTGGTGGCCTGCTTTCCACGAGCTCATCCTCGTGACCTCTCAAACCAGACCTCCTTCGCCCCACTTCTCCTACTCCTGCAGAGTGTTAATTAGGCGCCAGATGGAGAAAAGCGGCGTTAAAGAAAAGTGGGCCGAATTTGAAAATCTGTCGGTGAGGGTGGGCTGCTCGCCACGGCTGCCGTCGAGTTTAACTGCTAGGTGGTGTGTTTTTCCGGTTAAGTTCCGTGTGTACGTGCGGTGTCGGAACCAAAATATCATGTGACTCTGGAAAGCCCAGAGAGAAAAGGATCAGTTTGGCGTTTGTACAATCTTGTGAACAAGAGTTGGAGGGCCTGTGGTGTGTTTAGTGACGCATCCCGTACATCTACGTAAAGAGTGGAGAAGGGTGGGTAGGAAGGAACTAGCAGGATGAGAATTGGTGGAAGGAAACAGGCCAACCGTGCCCGTGGGTGGAGTGGAGGACTGGGGAAGGAGGCAAGGAACTTTGGAGTTCTGTGTGGTGTGGACTGAAGTCATAATACTATTTGTCTTCCTTAACCAACTTGGGTTTGGACTGCAAAATTGTTGGCTGTTGAATAATCTTGTATCCCAGAAATAGTCGCAGATGGTTATTGGCATTTAAATCAAAGGATCACCATGAAAACACTCCCACTTCCTTGGAAGAAGGAAAGAAAGGTCCTAAATCTGGGTGTGAGCTGTTTATTAATACCATTATCTTCATAAAAATGTGTTAACTAGGGACTGGAGAGATGTCTCAGCGGTTAAGAGTGCTCTTCCAGAGGACCCGGGTTCGATTCCCAGCACCCACATTAGAACAATCAATTGTAACTCCAAGATCTGACACCCTTCCACAGACATACATGCAGACAAAACAGTAATGCACATAAAATAAACATAGATTATTTACAAATAAGTAAATTAAAAATATATATTAGCTAAAAATTTTTGTTGTTGGAGGTAGGGTATTATGTAGAGCAGACTTGCCCTGAATTCCTGATCCTCCTACCTTGACTTCCCAAGTACTGCTGGGATTGCAAGTGTGCATCATCATGCCTGGCTTAAGTTTTGTTTTTTGTGCGGTTTTCGTTCTGTTTTTTGAGACAGTCAAAATGTGTGGTTCTAACTAGCCTGAGTTCATTACATAGGCCAGGCTGGCCTTTAACTAGCAGAGATCCACCTTCCTCCCAAGTACTGGGATTAAAAGCCTAGTCTTAAATTTGTTGTTGTTTTTAACAGTCATATCTCTAGAAATATAGACAGTTTTTAAAATTATTATTTTATGTGCATTGGTGTGGGGGGGTCTCAGATTCCCCTGGAACTGGAGCTACAGACAGTTGTGAGCTGCCATGTGGGTGCTGGGAATTGAACTCTGGTCCTCCAGAAGAGTAGTCAATCCTCTTAACCATTGAACCATCTCTCCTCTCCAGCCCCTAGACGTGTCGTGCATCGTTCCCCCCCTCCCCAACTAGCTCTTTTCTTTTTTTTTTAAATTTATTTATTTATTATGTATACAATATTCTGTCTGTGTGTATCCCTGCAGGCCAGAAGAGGGCACCAGACCCCATTACAGTTGGTTGTGAGCCACCATGTGGTTGCTGGGAATTGAACTCAGGACCTTTGGAAGAGCAGGCAATGCTCTTAACCTCTGAGCCATCTCTCCAGCCCCCGCCCCCCCCAACTACCCAACTAGCTCTTGTAGACCAGGCTGGCCTCGAACTCTTAGAGATCCACCTGCTGGGATTAAAGGTGTGTGTCACCACTGCCAGCCCTAGACTTTTTTTTTTTTTAAAAAGATTTATTTTTTAATTATTTGTGTGGGTATGTATGCAAGTGTAGGTGCCCTTGAGGCCAGAGGAATCTGATCTCCCTGGAGCTGGAGTTCCAGGGGTTATGAGCTGCCCAACATGGACCCTAGGAACTCAGTGCTAGCTCTCTGCAAGAGCAGTATGTGCTCTTAATCTCCCAATCGTCTCCCTAACCTCAGGCTGATTCACTGATGTGTCGGGGGGAGAGGGCATGTGTACCACAGAACATGTGCAGACATCTGAGAACAACTTTGTGGAATCAGTTGTCTATGCCACCTTTATGTGGGTTCTGCACATGGAATGCTGGTTTCTAGGCCTACACAGCCAGTACCATTCCCCATAGAGCTCCCTCACTCGCCCTGCTGTTTTTGTGTTGAAGTAAAACAGACATCTGTAGAGTTGGACTGGCAAGAGGGCTCAGTGAAGCACTTGCTGCACAAGCCTGAGGACCTTTGCCCCATCCCCACAAACCACAAAAAGCCAGGCATGTTGAAGTGTGCTTGAAATCCCCTCTCTGGAGGGGCATGTGCCCCCCTCACCATTTCTAAGTGCTAACTGTTTTACCTTCAGCTTTTAATTTCTAAATATTTTAAATTTACAGATAATCTGAAAGAATAGTATTATGAATATCTGTAACTTGTATATGTATTGCTTTTAATCACTTGCCTCTATTGACTATTTAGCCTTTTTTTATTCATTACTTGACAATAAGTAGTGGAACTCATTATACCATTCTCCTAGATGTTTTCCCATTCAACTCCTGCAGGTCAAGATAGTTATGTTTATGGATCGACTATCCTCTTTGGTAGAATTATAAGCATCTTCTAAAATTAAAAATGTGGTATTACTCTCCCAAACCTATATTTTCTTGTGTTAAATGATTAAAAGTATCAACTTACTCACAAATTTAAACTTTCTATTGCTATAAGAAAAAAATTACATAAAAACAAGCATCAGTGTAGGTCTGGAATCTGTAATAGGGCTTTGTCCTTTGTTGCATGGTTACATTTTCCTTTCCTTTTTTCTGTGGGGGCTGATCATTCAGGGCTCAGTGAAGAGACAAGCACTGTATGCCTGCAGTACGTGCACACCGGAGGGAGAGGAACCAGCAGGAATTTGTCTAGCTTGCAGCTACGAATGCCATGGAAGTCATAAACTATTTGAACTATACACAAAAAGGTAAAGCAGTTTTTGCCAAATGCCTTCTAAATGTTTAGATTCTTTTGCAACCACAATGCCTACTTAATCCTGCTTTTCATTCAGAGTAATTGTATGTTGGTAAGATTTAGTATGGGAGGGAATGGTTTTTCCATAAGACTTAAATTTTAATTATGGTTACTAGCTCACACTACTTGTCTTTTCCTTTTGTTATTTCATTTGTTTGTGTGTGTGTGAGAGAGTGATAAAGACATTTGTTTTTTATGTGTAGTGGTGTCCAGAATTACAGTCTTTTGTTGCTTTTGTTGGAAAACTTCAAATAAGATACACAAACATCAGAAAGGCCATTTAGATTCTAGAAACTAGTCAGAAAGGGAAGCTATATTTGGTACTAAAAGAGTAGTTAATTTTAAAAGGAAGCTTAAATATATGTTCTTCCTCTTTTCTTAATAGAAATTTTCGTTGTGATTGTGGAAACAGCAAGTTTAAAAATTTGGAATGCAAATTATTTCCTGTAAGTATGCACTGTGATTACAAATGTACTTGGGACCAGGGGCTGGAGAGACGGCTCAGCGGCCTAGAGCATGGCTGCTCTTCCAAGGATCCAGTTCAGTTTCCAGCATCTACAGCTACCTGTAACTCCAGCTCCAAGGGATCCACCCGACTCTTCTGGATCATGTAGAAACCTGAATACACACACTCACACACACATAAATACAAATAATTCTTTTTTTTTTTTTTTTAAAGATTTATTTATTTATTATGTATACAACATTCCTTCTGTGTATGCTTGCATGCCAGAAGAGGGCACCAGATCTCATTATAGATGGCTTTGGGCCACCATGTGGTTGCTGGGAATTGAACTCAGGACCTCTGGAAGAACAGTCAGTGCTCTTAACCTCTGAGCCATTTCTCCAGCCCCAAATAATTCTTTTAAGTGCACTTAATGAGCTAAGGTTGGTATTTACCAAAGTGTAAAAAAGCAAAATATTTATTCTTGAACATTTCACTTTTATTTGGTTGGAAAAACTAAATAGCCCATTGAGAATCTACAGCATCCACTAGCAGTTAATATTAAAAGTCTGGAAGGAGATGTTTTAAAGCTGATTGAGTTTTATTTATTGAGATCATTCATGTACACTGAGGCTTTTAGAGCAAAGCATGTGGCTGCATGAAGAGCTGCGGTAAGAATCTGTCTGCAAAGCAAACTAAAGCTGTGCTTTCAGAAAAGTTGTAGGAAAATTGCAGATGAAAGAGAAAAGAAGGAGAATGCCAGTTTTCATTAATAATTGCTAAAACTTCATGTTTTCTCCTTTAGGATTAATTTTTGATAGTTTTTCTCCTTTTTGTCCCCTAATAACCTAAAAGTCTTGTCTTTTATACCTGCATTTAAAGAACTGTCTTGAGGTTTGGAGAGATGGCTCAGCAGTTGAGGGCATGTACTAATCTTCCAAAGAACCTGAGTTCAATTCCCAGCACCCAACTTCGATGGGTTTCAACTGCTTCAGCTCCAAGGGGATGTGACTCCTTTAGCCTCCATGGGCACCTGCACTCATGTGCACATACCTGCATGCCCCCATCTTTCGCCCCATAATAAAAAGTAATCTTAAAAAAAAAAAAGGCAGGGCGATGGTGGTGCACACCTTTGATCTCAGCACTCAGTAGACAGAGGCAGGTGGATCTCTGTGAATTTGAGGCCTGGTCTACAGAGTGAGTTCCAAACTAACCAGGACTACACAGAGAAACCCTATCAAGGGAAAAAAAAAAAAAACAAGAAGTGAAGACAAACGTGGTGGCCGCCCTGGCCTACATGTAGTCAGTTATAGGACAGAGAAACCTTCTTTCAAAAAACCATTAAAAGAAAATGTCAGGTCAGTGTCAGTTCAATAAACTGACCATGTATATGATTTTGATTTCATTTGTTATATGAGTATATTAAATAAATCATAAATCTCCCAATTGCTGTGAAGAGGATAGAGAAAATGTGGGGTTTTTTTTTTGGTCTCTGTAGCTTGAAAAAGGTATTTCTGTAATAATAAACTTTCGTTTTGACTTGAAAGTTTATGACTAGCTGGTAGAAAGATACTTAATGCAGAGAGAATTATTAAAAATACAATTTTTATAATGCATGAGATTGTATCTAATATTAGATCATAATATGTACTGAAATGTACTCTCTTTCAGGAAAAATCAAAGGTAAATTCTTGCAATAAGTACAATGACAACTTTTTTGGATTATACTGCATTTGTAAGAGACCTTATCCTGATCCTGAAGATGAGGTAAAGAATCAGAAGTTTAAAATGTGGCTCTCAAACTGCTTTAGAACTGAACTGTGGTTTTTGTTGTTACTGTTGTTTTGGATTTTTTTATTTAAATACCCTCAGGTATTTTCTAAGAAATTAGTTTCTTTCCCCTGTGTAAAACAAGTATGTAGTAATGAGCTACGGGCTGCTTTCCTGCCATCCAGCTCCCGGCCGCCTGGCTAGCTTATGCCATGAAATAATTACACGGAAACTGTATTCTTTTAAACACTACCTGGCCCATTATATCTAGCCTCCTCTGGCTAACTCTCGTATCTTGCTTTAATCCATATCTAATAATCTGTGTAGCACCAGTCTTACCGGGAAAGATTCAGCATGTCTGACCTGGCGGCTTGCACCATCGCACCTGCCCTGGAGAGCAGCGGCATGGCGTCTGAGCTCACTTCCCTTCTTCTTCTTCCCAGCATTCTGTTCTGTTTACTCCACCCACCTATGTTCTAACCTCTCAGGCCAAGCAGTTTCTTTATTAACCAATGACCTTCCTCCATCACAAGTAAATATGTAAACAGGGTTCTTTTTAAATTTAAATTACAGTGTAAGCAAAATCCAGAATTATTCAGTGCAAGGTGCTTTTTTCACCAGTTTATCGTGGATCAGCTTCCACAGTAATCAGGATACAAATCCAGCTGGGTGTAGTAACTCTTGCCTTTAGTTTTAGTACTCTGGAGGTAGAGGCTGGAACACAGTCATAAGTTCAAGGTCAGCCTGACTCACATCATGAATTCCAGGCCAACCACGGCTACATAGGGAGACCCTTTCTCAAAAAGAAAAGAGGAGAAAATAAATACAAGTCTGCCTTATAGCTGCCATAGTCAGTCAGCCTAGCTTCTGTAGTAGAGCAACACTGTAGGTATTACATAAAGGCGTAGCTGTTGGTGAGTCCAGGGATATTTGTAATTAAAATTAGGATCATGTCTACCAAAAGGATTCAGCTAATGGTAATATTTTGGTAGTATTTTTTTTCTGTGTGTGTTTTTTTCTTGAGACAGGACTTTTTTTTAATAATGGTTTTGTCGAGACAGAGTTTCTCTGTAACAGCTCTGGCTTTCCTGGAACTCTCTGTATAGACCAGGCTGGCCTCCTGGGTGCTGGGATTAAAGGCATGTACCACCATTGCCCAGCTAGGACCTTTTTTTTTTTTTTTTTTCTGGAAAAAATGTGTAGTCATGAAGAATTTGATGATGGCATAGTGGTCAAGATTGTTTCTCCTGTCTTTTGAGGGTATTTGGGTTGCCTCAGGAGCCGTGGGGACCCCGGAAGGTGGGTGACTTGCCCATCTTTTTGTGACATTAGACGCCTTTCAACACTGCCTTCTTGGCTTTCAAGGCCTTTGCTTTTTCTTTGGCATTGGGAGGGGTGAGAGATTCCTTCGCTTTCAGAACCATCTTGGTGCAAAATGAATCTGGGTCTGTCTTATATATGTAGCCCTGTCTGACCTCAAACTTGGCTTCAAGTGCTGGGATCTCCTGACAATTTTTTTTTTAACATTCTTACCAACCTACATATTATTAATCCTTTACAGTCTTGCCATGTTGACCCTTTAATCCCAGTACTCAGGAAGCAGAGGCAAGCAAATCTCTGTGAGTTAGAGGCTGGCCTGATCTGTATACAGAGTGAGTTCCAGGACAGCAAGAGCTACAAAAGAGAGACTGTATCTCAAAAAAAAAAAAATCTGGTTATGTTATATGGCAATCGTTTATTATTAGTTCCTTTAAAAGTGTTTTAACCAAAAATAAATGTTTTAAGATTTATCATATGGGGGCTGGAGAGATGGCTCAGAGTTTGAGAGCACTGGCTGCTCTTCCAGAGGTCCTGAGTTCAATTCCCAGCAACCACATGGTAGTTCACAACCATCTATAATGGGATCTGATGCTCTCTTCTGGCATGAAAGCATGCATGCAGGCGGAACACTGTATATTTACTGTGAGTTTGAGGCCAGCCTGGTCTACAGAGTAAGTTCTAGGACAGCCAAGGTTGCACAAACCCTGTCTTGTGGGAGAAAAAAAAAGAATTTTCTTTTTCCTGGTCATGAATGAAATTACACAGCTGCTATGAGTTAGAGGGATATCTGCAATGGTCTCTGCATTGGCTTTCCGTGTCCTTAATGTTTTGTTTGTATATTTCTTTTAAGGTTTATTTGTTTATTATGTATACAGTGTTCTCCCTGCATGTATGCCTAAAGACCAGAAGAGGGCACCAGATCTCATTGGGAATGGTTGAGCCACCATGTGGGTGCTGGAAATTGAACTCAGGACCTCTGGAAGAGCAGCCAGTGCTCTTAACCACTGAGCCATCTCTCCAGCCCTTTCTTTGTATATTTACTGATCTGCAAAAGTACTTTGTGTATGTAGAGGAATTAACTTCCACCTTTCTGACTTTTTAATCATCTGGGACCATAATTATTGAACCAAATTACATATAAGGGGAAATTAAAAGCATCTTTAATAAATATCTCTTAAAACTAAGTAATTTCACGGATGGGGTAAAATGTTCCTTATAATACTTTTGAAACAAAAGATTCCCTGTCTCCCAAAAAGCAATAACTTGAGAGACAGAAGGAAAAACAAAAACAGATTGCTCTATTGAATATCTTACTTATTTATTTACTTATTTTTGCCTCTTAAGAAAACACCACAGTAAAGGGACAGAAGCATTTTAAGATGTTAACTGCTGGTATGAAAGCCTAAGATAAGGGAAAATCATCCCCCACAGCGTGTGTGTGTGTGTGTGTGTGTGTGTGTGTGTGTGTGTGTGTGATTCTCCTAGTGTTGGATAGGAAGGAACTTTGATAACTGCTTGCAGACTGCTTCATGGAGAATGGATTTGTCCTCTTGACTGCTCTCACACAGTTGGGTTTCTCACAGAGCTGCTAGAGAATTACTCAACTCTCTAGTTCTGCTGTGGGCCAGATTTGCTTCCATGTCCTAGAATTCAAAACAATCATTAACTTAATCCCAGCACTCGAGAGGCAGAGGCAGGCGGATCTCTGTGAGTTCGAGACCAGTGTGGTCTACAGAGCTAGTTCCAGGACAGGCTCCAAAGCCACAGAGAAACCCTGTCTCGAAAAACAACAAAAAAAAAATCATTAAATTTTTTTTTTTGTCAGGTTCCAGATGAGATGATTCAATGTGTGGTCTGTGAAGACTGGTTCCATGGCAGGGTAAGGAAAACTTTGACCTTGTAAGATGTGTCCCATGGGACATGATGGACTTGCCAGTCACTCTAACACTTGGTGGGTTGGGGGTGAAAGATCAGGAGTTCAAGGCCCTCAGCTATTTGAGACCCTGTCTCAAAAATGGGCTTGGAAAATGGCTCACTGGGTTAAAAGCACATCTTTAATCCTGGTATGCAGGAGGCAGAGATGGGCAGATTGCTGTGAGTTCAAGGCCAGTTTGGTTTATGTAGTACTTCCAAGCCTGCCAGAACTACAAACTGAGACCCTGTCTCAAAAAAATATTCTTCTGTTGTACTTGACATTTCCTTTGATAGAGATATGATCAGTGTACTTTCACAGTGTCCGTTTATAAAACAACAGGCATTCTAGGGGACTTGGAAATCACAGGAAACATCTGGTTTTCTATATCCACAGCATCTTGGTGCCATTCCCCCTGAGAGTGGGGATTTCCAAGAGATGGTGTGCCAGGCTTGTATGAAGCGCTGTTCTTTCTTGTGGGCTTATGCTGGCCAGTTGGCAGGTAAGTGTTTCTGTGAGGTTGATGTGACAAAAATTTGTGCTTGTGAAATGTGTGTCTTTGATCAGAATTTTTAGCTGCTTTTTTAAACTGGACTTTAGGGAGGTATAGAAAATATCCAGCTATGTTCCTTTTCCACACTTTGCTTTTGGACTGGGTGAGAGCCTACCAGGACTAAATGTGAACCTGAATGCCAGGATGCAGAGTAATTGATAACAACCAGTTAGAGAAAGTGCGGGAGGTAGTATTTGCGCGGAGTCTTGAAGGGTAAATAGAGTTAAAGTAAGCAGTTAAACGTAAGACATGTTTTGAAGGGGTTGGCATCATAATTCTTGGGTTATAACAGATGCCTTAGACCTGACAATAATAGATAAATATTACAGTCAAGGTCAAGGTGCCAGATGTGAAGGCCATGTAACAGCCCTTGCTGTCCTAGCCCTACCTGTCCTGGAACTACCTGCCTCTGCCTTCCGAGTGTTGGGATTAATGACATGTACCATCACCTCCTGGCCCTAATCACCTTCTAGAGGCCCTATCTTTTAATACTACTGCACTGGTTGACTTTTAGCTTATGGATTTTGTGAAGTATATGTATCCCACCTGTAGCAAATGGCAAAACAGCATATTATGTGGGTTACACACCAAGAAATGGAATAGAAGCAAAAGCCATCAGGGTGGGGGTCGTCAGTGTGATACATAACACATTTTACTGGTGTGTCATCTAAATTTCTAGTCCTCACCTTCAAGGATTTTGATTATAGAAGCTATAAGCAGCATAGCTGTGCCTGTGCTCTCTTCCTACACTGGCTGACACAGTCACAGCTCTTTCTGTTCTTTCTCCTTCAGGATATAGCTCAGTTCCTGCAGACACTAGAGCTATAGGTTTTGCCCATTGGGATTTCTTTTTTGCTTTTGATTGTTTAGTTGTTTTGTTTTGCAAATCCAGACCCTCACGCATGCTAGGTAAGATCTGTCCTCTGGCCGATTCCCAGCCCTGTCTGGTGTTTTTTTTCAGGGTAGGGTCTCTGTCAGCCCAGGCTGACCTCAAACCCTCTGTCTTCATGTTTTCTTAGTTTTCCTCTTCCCTATCGGATGCTTTAACCTAGACTGCAAGCCCATTACCCACCATTAGCTCCTTTACCATCTCTCTAGACCCATCCTTTCTGACTCCCTCTTCCCAATTAAACACTTTTGTTTTCCAGAGCTGTCTTTTCTTGTTTTTAGTAAAATCCCTCCTTACTGTCTTGTTTCTTTAGTTAGTCCATCTATAGTGTATTCCTTAAAGTTCATATGTAGTGACTAGTATTTTTTAATGAACCATTGATTTGGATTAGGCAGGCATAATGTTAAAAAGTAGTGCTAATTCCCTTGTTATTACGGAGACTCGGACTGTCTTTTTTTCTAGTCCAGATATTTTAGCAGAATGTGATTTCTTTTTTTTTTTTTTTGGTTTTTCGAGACAGGGTTTCTCTGTGGTTTTGGAGCCTGTCCTGGAACTAGCTCTTGTAGACCAGGCTGGTCTCAAACTCACAGAGATCCGCCTGCCTCTGCCTCCCGAGTGCTGGAATGTGATTTCTTGATCTGAGAGGCCAACAGCTGTGCTGTGTTTGTTTTGTTGGACCTACAGTCACCAGAGTATCTGCTGAAGATGATGGACTGTTGCTGAATGTTGATGGCGTGGGCGGTCAAGAGGTTATCAAGCCTGAAAATGGAAGTCACCAAGATAACACCCAAAAAGAGGATGTTTCAGAGCATGAAAAGAGTGCTGGCAAGGAAGTTAAAGCTGAGCAGAATAATGAGCCATGTACCAGCTCTAGTTCTGAGTCTGACTGCCAGGTAGTGTATGGAATTCAAGCCACATTCAAAGTGAAACTAAGGGCCAGGGTGGTAACATGATCAGCAGAGTGACGGCCCTGAGTTTGATCCTCAGGGATGACGAGAGAAGGGTGGAGGTGGCTCACTTGGAGAGTTGATTGCATATAACCGTGAGGACTTTAGATCTCTAGTACCACATAACGCCTTTAAACCCAACACTTGGGAGGCAGAGGCTGGTGGATCTCTGTGAATTTGAGGTCAGCCTTGTCTACAGAGTGAGTTCCAGGACACGCTCCAAAGCTACAGAGAAATTCTGGCTCCAAAAACATAAAACGGCCACACTGGGCATGATGGCACACATCTTTGATCCTAGCACTTAGGAGACAGAGGCAGGAAGATCTCTGTAAGTTTGAAGCTGGCCTAGTCTACATAGCAAGTTCTAGATTAACCCAAGCTGCATAGTGATACCCTGTCTCAAAGGACAGCAAAGCCTGGCACAATGCGCCTGAATCCCAGTGCTGGGAAGCTGGAGATGAGATGATCCCTGGAGTCGACTGACAGGCATTCTAGCCAATCAGTGAGAGACCCTATTTCAAAAACTAAAATATGGAGAAGTTGATTGAGGAAGACACTTGAATGTACATGGCCTTCCTTATGCATGTGTGCACCTGTGCACACACAAAAATACACAGCTGGTTAAAAGTGATGGCTGCTGTTCCAGAAGACCTGGGTTTCAACTTCCAGAGCTCACATGTTGCTTACAATTGTCTGCAAATCCAGTCCCAGGGAATAATCAGATGTCCTTTTCTAGCTTCCATGGGCACCAGGCATGCACAAGTACACAGACACACATGCAGGCAAACACTTACACACATGCAAATAAAAATTTTTTTCAAACTTAAAAATACAAAAACTCAGCTGGGCGATGATAGTGCACTCCTTTAATCCCAGCACTCAGGAAGCAGAGACAGGCAGATCTCTGAGTTTGAGACCAGCCTGGTCTACAAGAGCTTGTTCAGGACAGCTAGGGCTGTTACACAGAGAAACCCTGTCTCAAAAAATAAAATACAAAAATTCACACTCCAGAACTTAATTTTATTTCAGACCGTTTCTAAGAATGAAAAAACCAAAACTGAGCTGCAGTCTGGTTGCATACTTCAGGAGCTTCAAGCCAGTCAGTTTGTGAAGAAGGATGTTGCTACCTATTGGCCCCTGAACTGGCGCAGCAGGCTGTGCACCTGCCAAGATTGTATGGTGAGTGTCTGGTTCCACTTGGTTTCTCAGATTATGCACCACACAGTTTATTCATGGATTTATAGAGGAGTCCAGGGACGCCGAATTTCCTATGGACCAAATAGATAAAGCCATACTTGTAGAACAAGTTCTTGTAGAGGAAAATCGGAATTATGTGATACTTTCTACCAAGTGTTAGTAGATAACACCAATTCTGTGGCTGGAGAGGGGCAAGAGTGCTTACTGCTCTCTTAGGACCCGGGTTCAGTTCTCATCTCCTCACGGTGGCTCATCCAGACTGCATAGACCAAATCTCCGGTGGAAGTTGGAAGATTTCTGAAAAAGATCCGGGCCTAAAGTATAAATTTGTCAGGCAGCTTCTAAACTCACAATTTTCTAGGTGTGAATTCAAAAAGGAATAAAATTGTTATTCTCCTGAATCTGACTTTCTGAAAATGACGTTCTAATAGGGAAACTGATTCTTTCTTTCTTTCTTTCTTCCTTTCTTTCTTTCTTTCTTTCTTTCTTTCTTTCTTTCTTTCTTTCTTTCTTTCTTTCTTTTTCTTTTCTTTTTTTTAAAGAAAATGTATGGAGAACTAGATGTCCTGTTCCTGACAGATGAGTATGATACAGTTTTGGCTTATGAGAACAAAGGCAAGAGTGAGCAGGCCACCGAGAGACGGGACCCTTTAATGGACACCCTGAGCAGCATGAACAGAGTCCAGCAAGTGGAGCTCATCTGTGGTATGTTTATAGTGTCCTTCACTGTGCAGGAGAATGTCTAAGGTAGTAAACATCTGCTCTAATTGCATCAACAATAATAGTCTGCTGCTATCACCAACGGCTCACTAGCATTTCATGCTAGAATAATGTTTAAGATCACAGGATTGTGTCGCAGGTAATGCAGTGCAGATGTGTGTGTTCGTGCAGGTCTGTGAAATGAAGACTCAGAGATACTTGAGAATGAACTTAGCCTCTGCGCTTCAGGGGGCTCAGTCTCGGTAAATTGAAGCACTTTTCCCTTCGCCTCTTTGCATTTTTATTTTTTGCTATATTTATACTTATCAAGCAGATTTCCATATGCTTAAAACAATCTGAATGAAGTTTCCGAAAATAAAATGCCAGGTGCACATAACTGATTCATGAGATTTCCTCTTAAACCAAGGTTTTTTGAGACAGGGTTTCTCTATAGCTTTTGGAGCCTGTCCTAGAACTAGCTCTTGTAGACCAGGCTGGCCTGCCTTTGCCTCCTGAGTGCTGGGATTAAAGGCTTGTGCCACCACCGCCGGGCTCTAAAGCAAATTTTGAATATGCTTTGTATCTATGGGAAACTCTCAGACAAGATTCACAAAAGGTATCTAACACAAAGGATGGATTAGGGACGGAGTAAAAACTCCAGAGCTAGGCCAGATGTGGCCCAGTGGGTGTCATGGCTGGTGGGGGTTGCTTGCTACCCCTCTGACATTATGCCAAAGGGTTGCTAAAGGTTGTGGTGGTACACCTCTAATCCCAGTATTTGGGGGGGGATAAAGCAGGAGGGTCTCTGAGTTTGAGGCCAGCCTGGTCTACACAGTAAACTCCAGGATAGCCAGGGCTATGTAGAGACTATCTCAAAAAAGAAAGAAAAGAACAAATGTGTAGAATACAGAATAATAGGAAAGTGTTTTCATCCTTTCAAAGTAATTTTCATTGAACATTGTATCTGACCTTGGGAAGCATGACAGCTTTTTGAGAGGTCTCTCAGGGTTGCTTGAATGGTTCACAGGAAGCTGCTAGAAGAGGAGAAGATACCCCTAAGTCCAGCAGCTCTGGTGAGGTCAGTGTTTCAGTCTCGGCCACTTTCCACTTGGTCCATGACCTTGGGTCTCTTTTGTGATCAGTTAATTTTTTTGCCTTTATTAGACTAAAGACTGTTAAGTTTTCTTAGTAGACAAACATTAGGCTTCATTATGGTATTTTCATATGCATGTATCACTGTTCTTTGGGTGTATTTATGTGTGTATGTGTGAGCAAGAGAGAGACAGAGAGAAGGATAGAGACTTTGAGACCCTGACCAAAAGTTTTTCAGTGATAGGGGTGTTGAAGAAATTCCTCAGCTGTGCGAATCTATGGAATCTATGCAAATTTCAGTGAGGCACGGTTTAAAGCTGTCTGGTGGGTCCAAGGTTACTTGAGAGCCTTGATTGCTGAGAAACAGGAAGCCCTACCGAAGTCTTTATGGAGAGAGGCTATTTCTGGTTGTGTTTGTTGTTTGTTTGGTTTTTCAAGGCAGCGTTTCTCTGTACAACAGCCCTGCTTGTCCTGGAACTAAATCTGTAGACCAGGCTGGCCTCAAACTCACAGAGATCCATTTGTCTTTGCCTCCGGAGTGCTGGGACTTAAAGGTGTGCGCAACCATCACCTGTGTTTGTTTTTGTTAAACGTAAAGACCCAAATAGCAAAATGAAGGCAGGCCAGAGTTAAGTGGGAAACAAGTTTCTCTGGGTTTTAATTAAAAACATTGGTGTAGACTGTTAGTGAACTTGGCCTATCAATGGCAGATGTTTTGTTTTAAAAGTGTAAGGCCTGTCTGAACTTTTTGTTGTTTTGATTTAGAATACAATGACTTGAAGACTGAACTTAAAGACTATCTGAAGAGATTTGCTGATGAAGGCACGGTATGTAAGAACCTTAATCATAGATAGCTTTGTTAGTTTAGAACAAACAGCTCATTTTCTTTAATGTTAAATTGTGCAGCCAGGCAGTGGTGCAGAGGCAGGTGGATCTCTGAGTTCTAGGACAGCCAGGGCTACACAGGGAAACCCTGTCTCGAAAAGCAAAAAAAAAAAAAAAAAAGTGCAACCGAAATTGAGTTGTTTGTTTGTATTTTGAAAAGGGTTTTTCAGTATAGCTTTGTCTGGCTTCAAATTCTCCAACTGTCTGTATCAGTCTCCCTAATGCTGGAATCACAAGGATGAAGCCCTTGGGGTACACTGCTGCTACATTGTTGGATTCAGTCCTGGTCCTCGTGAATGAGGGAGGTCATGCTTCTGGTTTGGGGCTGTGATACTGCTTCTGTAAAACAAGTTGTGATGTCAGACGCTAAAAGTCTTGTCCCAAATGGTTCAGCTTTTGTTGTTGAGACAGTCTCAGTCCGTAGTGGTGATTAGCCTGGCTGACCTTGAACTCACAGAGATCCACTTTTCTTGGCCTCAGTGCTCAGCTCCATTTTGTTGGTTTTTAGAGGTAGCCCTGCTTGTCCACATCCATGGGTTACAGCTGTGTTTTCTTTCTTTGCCGCAGTCTCTACTTGAGCTTCTTTCTGCTAGAACTAAACTGTCTCATGGGTCCATTGGAGCGTTAGCGTCCTGTGTAGCCTGTGCATTCTCCAGATTCTCACAACCTCACCCTGGTGTAGTTTGTGGTTGCCATGTTCTTTACTAATTTTATCATGCGGTTTTAAAATCGTATTAGGGGGCTAGAGAAATGGCTCAGAGGTTAAGAGCACTGGCTGCTCTTCCAAAAGTCTTAAGTTCAGTTCCCAGCAACTACATGGTGGCTCACAACCACCTGTAATGAAATCTGGTGCCCTCTTCTGGCCTGCAGGCATACATTCAGGCAGAACACGGTATATATAATAAATAATAAATCTTAAAATAAAATAAAATTTATATAAAAATCATATTAGAGGGACTGTGAAGATTGCTTAGCAGGTAAGAACTCGTGCTCTGCAGCTCTCATGGACCTGAGCTAAGACCCAAAACTTATGTGAAAAGTTGGCATGATTGCACACACCTGTAACCCAATGCTGTGACAAGCAGAGCAGGAAGGATTGCAGTACTAGAGGGTAGATAGTATTTTCTTTTTTCTTTTTTAGGTTGTTTCTTGTGTAGTCTTAGCTGTCCTGGAACTTGCTCCATAGATCAGGCTGGCTTTGAACTCAAAGATCCACCTGCCTCTGCCTCCCAAGTGCTGTGATCAGAGGCATACGCCATCAGTGCCTGAACATAATATTCTCTTTCACAGCTTGCTGTCACTGTTTGTAACCCTAGGTTAGGACAGATCCTTCTGCTCATATGTGTTGGAGCACTCTCTTCTGTCCCTCGGCCTCCTTGCCCCACCATCCATCCTTCAACCAAGAAGCATATGTGTTACTTTGTATTTAAAAATAGACTAAGAAAACACAGTCTTGTGATGGCTGCAGTAGACGCACAGCTGGGTTGTCAGTTGACCTTATTTTGATCCGTGTTTTTCCTTGGTCTTATTTTTTATTTTGTTAGCGTTACAGACATCTTTGTATTTGATGCTTTAAATCCATTGCCCATTACTTAAAGTAGTGCCTCCAGAACATGACTTGGGTTTTGAGGAATTTTTTTTTATCAACCATTTTTTCTGTTGATACAGCAATAGCAATCATCTTTAATTTTAGACTCAAGATACACAAGTTTTCCTCCCTCCCTCCCTTTCTTTTTTAAAGGAAAGATATTCTCTCCTATCAGTGCAGAAGAAAGCACAAATCCAAGCTAGGCACAGTGGTACAGCATTTGGGAGGCAGAAGCAGGGCATCTATTTGTGTTCGGAGCCACCCAGGGTTACATAGTGAGACCCGGCATCAAATAAAACAAGAAAGCACAAACCTAGAGCTGAGCAGAACTGAAGGAAAGCTGTGCTGACGAGCACATGCAGTGATGACCTTAGGTCATGTGTGCCAGGGCCCTGTCATGGCTCAGCTGATTATTATTATTAAGAATGTACCAGGAGATTCATAGACTATAGGTGAGCTGATCGTCAAGTTGCCCTGTTAGGTGGGTGCTGCTTTTATTATTTTACATGTGGAGATGCTGGGGTAGGTAGTGCAAGCTGAGTTTTGAGTCATTCTGTTCTGCTGCCTGGGTGTGTAACTGAGTGGTCATCCATGGCCTCAGTGCGCATGTCTGTAAACTTATGCTGCTGTCTATTCACTAAGACCAGAGGCTTCTGACCCATGTGGTTCGACTGGGAATTTGTCCCACTGCTGTGCAAGGAAAGCGGTGGACACAATAATGACTACTTCAAGTTTTAAGTTCGTCACTCTTAGCCGGGCGATGGTGGCGCATGCTTTTAATCCCAGCACTCGGGAGGCAGAGGCAGGCAGATCTCTGTGAGTTCGAGACCAGCCTGGTCTACAGAGCTAGTTCCAGGACAGGCTCCAAAGCCACAGAGAAACCCTGTCTCGAAAAACAAACAAACAAACAAAAAAAAAAGTTCGTCACTCTTGTCTGTGACAGCCTGTGGGATCACTGCATAGCATACTGTGTTTTCCGCTCTGACACTTGCTAGCTTAGGTGTGTACAACATGGTTTCCAATGGCAGTGAGCTTATCCACAAGTAATCCTCTGCAATTCTCTTTTCTTTTGTTTTTGTGGTTTTTGAAACTGGGTTTCATTATGTAGCCCAGGCTGGCCTTGAATTTGTGACTTTCTTCCTGCACCAGGACTGCAGACTGTGACTAGGCCACTGGCTCTGGAATTGGCTTGTTTGTGAGTGCTCTGACCTTTTGTCACTGCTGCAGAACGTGCTCCCTTTCAAACCTTGGCTTTTCATCAACAGGTTGTTAAGAGAGAGGACATTCAACAGTTCTTTGAAGAATTTCAGTCTAAAAAGAGGAGGAGAGTGGACGGGCTGCAGTATTACTGCAGCTAGAGGGAGTGCGTGCTTCCTCACTCAGATCCGTGGAAATGCCTCTGCTCTGGAGTAAAGAGACCTGTGTCACACTTGGTCCCCTTCCCATCTTTCTGTGGCCTCAAGCTCCCTTCTCCTTAACAGTAGCCACAGTGTCTCAACAAGCGTCCTTGATGACTCAGCTAAACGCACCTCATTCCACAGACTTCAGCCTTCCTATCCGGGATACCCAGGGTTTTTGCTTATGTTTTAAGAAGTTTGATTTGATCTTGGGAAAGCAAATTGGTTTGTTTTTTAGCAATTTTTCTATGACTCCCAAATATGTGTCAACAGAGCTGTTGCCTTCTGGGTCCTCTCTCTCTTGCAGGTTCTCTTCCTGTTAGCCTGAACTTGCTTGGGGGACCATCCCCTCTGCCCCCATGATCACGGTGCCTTGGGTCCCAGCTTCCTCAAGCCTGTTCTGCTTCCTGAGGTTTGGTTGGGGCTTGAAGGGATTTGGGAACTTTCTCTGAACCAGCCTTCAGAGCACTAGGGCTGCTGTGGTGTCTGTCTGCCATAGGCAGGGAGGTTTACTCGTGGTGAGACTGAGGAAGCAAGCCTTTGTTCTGAATGTCGCTGAGGAATTTAAAGTTTCACCAGCGTTCTTTTGGCTCAGACATCAGCGTTAGTACTGGAATGCTGGAGGGCTTACAGGGAATCCACCCTTATCTGAGTCCCTTTGCTGCTGCCTAAAATGACCAGATCCCACCCCGTGACATGTGGGTGCTTTACCGAGTCCTCTGCTTTCTTACATTATCAGGGATATGCAGAAGCATGTATTAAAAAATGGACCTATTTTGATATTCTGTGTTAAGTTATTTTTCCCCTTGAATCTGTGCTGAAGGCGAAGACACTGACTGACCTTAGTGTTGGTGAGTGGGGCAGTGACACTGTCCTGGAAAAGAGACTGAAGAGGGTTCCAGACAAAGCCCTCAGCTGCACACAGGTCGAGTTTTTGTATGGAAACAATGTGCACAGCCACTTCCCCCCTGGATGAAGTCTGAAAATCCTCACATAGATGGTTGTATAAAACTCGGTGTTTGAGGGAAGTCTTTCAGGTGGTGTGAAATCTTTTCACAGTCTATGTGGAAGACATCTTTTGATCTGCAAAGCCCTAAGTTCCCCCCCCCTGAGAGGAACAAGGTCTTCCGTAGCACACTGTGAGGTACATTAAAGGCATTTTAGGTCACATATTAGTATGGATATTTTTGTGTGTGTGCAGCAGTTGTATGCATGAATGCTCGCTAATTCCTGGACAAAATGAAGGGGCCTACAAACAAGGCCTCAGGAAATGGCATGGCCCCTGTGCTGTAGCCTGCAGCCCCCTAGTGACAGGTCCTGTGAAGCTTGTTGTGCAGAGCTGGAAGGTTCCTGGCTGCAGGCAATGCCTGTGTGCACTGAGCTAGCCTCATGGAGAGGGCTCAATTAAAAACCTCAGGTGCCTACAGCCTGGGCATCTTCTAAGCTTGAGGATATTTTGAACTTGAGAGTTGCACTTTCCATGTTCCATCATGTCCTCAAAATTTGTATCTTCCCAGATGTCCGATTTACTACCAAAAAATTGCTGTCTGCCTGTGGCAGGTCAGAACCATGGCTCGGCAGCAGTATTAGTGAGCAGCAGCAGTTCAGATGCCCAGTGCTAAGGGCTTGTCTAGGAAACCCCTTTTTGTACCTGTTCACAACTAGTTTCTTACTGACTTGGCCTGTCTCTTCTCATAGAGATGGCTTGGGCCAACATGTGGCAGTTGATATTAATGCATGTTTTATGCAAAACAAAAATGTGATACTAGTTACTTTTAAGGAATTTTGGCATTGTATGTACATTTTTGTAGAAATTACTACTGGATTTAACATATTTCAATCAGGTTTCTGTAAAGTCCAAATTAAACCAATTTAAAAATTATTGACTTTCTAATTGTTCTTGATCCTGTTTTATTGTTTCGTTTGATTTTGACTCTCTTTCTGGTCCTGTTTAAATCTACCTGGCCTCCATCTGCTGGTGGTAAGAAACTGAGCCCAAGTGTCTGTTCACGCCTTTCCTACCCTGGGCCCTGGTTCAAAGCTGGAGGCAGTTCATTCTGTGTCTGCTAGTCTATAAAATTGGTCCTGGGTGTGGGAGAACGGCTTAGAGGGGTCAAGAGAGTTTGCTGCCCAAGTATGATCCAAGTTTAGATCCCGAATGGTTGTGCTCACGTGTCTGTAGCACAGCAGTGGTGGGAAGGAGGACTGCTGGGCTGCTAGCATAGGTCCAAGTTCAGTGACGGGCCCGCCAAAGAGAAAGACAGGGAGAATGATGTGCCCCGTGGCAAGTTAGGTGAGCTGCTTCTGTAGCTAAAACCCTGAAGAAAGTGTCCTCGGTGCCAGGAAAACTGGTTCTCGTCCCTTAGAGGACCTGGTTGGTGCAGAAGGGGCAAGTCAAAGAAGTGGTCTAGCAGGCCTGTGGAAGGCCAGTGCTGTCTGGGGAACCACCCTGGAAGAATTCCCAGGAGCCACTGGGATGGTCATGTCACCTTGAAGCTGAGACTGATGTCCTGTTTTCACCAGGAAGCAGCATAGCAGCCCTGGGCACTGTAATAGCTGCCACGCGGCAGCTTCCAGTTCAGTTCCAGCTTGATTTATGCTTCCAAGCAAAACGTGAGGGGACACTCCGTTGGTTTAGAAGATGAACTTTTTCTTTAAAAAAAATAATTTATTTAACTTTATTTCATGTGCATTGGTGTAAAGGTGTCAGGTTCTCTGGGACTGGAGTTACAGACAGTTGTGAGCTGCCATGTGGGGGCTAGGAATTGAACCTGGGTCCTCTGAATGAGGACCAGTGCTCTTAACCTCTGAGCCATCCTCCAGCCGCTAGAAGATGAACTTAGACTGACATAAAAGATTTGATTCTTTTCCAATATCTAACCCAGGGAAGTTTTTCTAAACCTCATAGAAAGCTTGGTTGCAGCCCAGCTTCCCCATATTATATCCAGGGACAGGAGGTGATCTCACAGAAAAACTCAATGCTCAAACCTCACAGAACATACAAGGCAGATGGCAGGAGGGTGGCAGGGCTGAGGATCACAGAGGGTGAGAGGAAAGGGGTTGCTGCTTCCATCAACCAGCATGACGGAATGGAAGCACAGCCTGCTGCAGAGCCTAGAGCTCACAGCTCAGGTGCAGCCTCACAAGATCTGAACTACAGCAGGGAGCAGAGAGCCTGGGGCCCAGAGGAAATAGATAGGGCAGGCACCCTAAGGAGGAAAGAAGCCCGAGCTAGCTCCTCCACAGAGGGGAGGATGCGGGAGTGAAGTCTGGATACAGTGGTTAACGGCCCTCAACACAGCCCCGAGAGGGAAGGAATTCCTTGGAGGGGCTGGGCAATCACCCCAGGACCCTGGCCACGACAGCCCCTATGCCCAGTTTCGCATGTCCCACTGGGGTGTCTATGCCCTCATGGTTGTGCTTTGGACTGGGTACCTGGTAGAGAGCAAGTGAGCAACATCCTGTTCTTCTACTATGGCCCAGGGAGCAAAGTGTCAGTGGGGCCTGAAGGGAAATGAGTTCAGTGACTGGGGGATGCTGTCTAGGTGACACAATTGGAAGGAAGGGTGTCCACAACTATTCCCTGAAAGTGAGGGTCGCTGGTGTCATCACCACTCTACCATACAAAGGCCCAAGAAGCACACAATGTTTTCAAATGACCCTAAGGGCCACCTACAGGGTAACAGTTTCTTTACAGACCTCCCATGTCTTGGGAGGCTCCTCGCCTGCAGAACTGTGGCTTCTCTGGCCACAGCTGTCACTCCGCAGGGCAAGGGAAGGGACTCACAGAAGGCTATGGCCTCCGAGGACTGTTGAAGTGACTGTCAACTAACGTACCTGGTGGGGGCTAAGCCAGAGGCCCCATCATGACTCACAAGGGGCTGTTGACTCCTGGGTATAAGATGGGATAAAGACCCTAACAAAGTCTTTGACCAAAATTTATTGATTTTATGTGTATTTGTGTTTTGCCATAGGTATTGGGTCCCCTGGAACTGGAATTATAGACAGTTGTGAGCTGCCATGGGGGTGCTGGGAATTGAACCTGGGTCCATCTGGAAGAACCAGTGCTCTTAACCACTGAGCCATCTCCCCAGCCCTATGTAATAGGGTTTCAGGTCACAGGTTAAGGCGGGATAGAATTTGTAGGTAGCAGCCCCCATGGTCATTGAAGCCGTTCAAATGAGGAGCCTCTAGCCCATATTGAGCCACATGAAAAGTGAGGGTAGACGCCAGAAAACCAACACCAACATAGGTGCTAGAGGCAAGCTGGGGAAGCGGCTAATGAGATGAGAGGAAAGCAGGGCAGTGCCACAGAGCTGTGGGCGCCATGGTGTCTGGTGGCAGGGGGAGGTAAGAGGGAACAGGCCTACTGAGATTCGATAATCTCTAAGCTGACTAATGAGACTAAGAGCTAAGACAGATGGACCTCCGTGTTCTCTGAGGAAGCTGACTGGATGAGGTAGCCTTCTCCGGGTCATGGACCTGCTCTAAAGCACCAGATAAGACCTACTGGCAGAGCCTCCCTAGCCAGTGAGGGGAAGATGGCACGGTGCTCAGGGCAGGAGGGCTCCCTAGTGGCAGAGGATGGAAGTGTGGTAGGGCAGAGGACAGATTAGAGAGGTGGGGTGCAGGGCACAGGTGATCACGATGACATTGAGGAGCTGTGGAGGCGCGAGGGGAGGGCAGCTGCAGGACTCATGGGAACCAAGAGAAGCAGGAACTGTGAGCAGATGGCTGGAGTGCATCAGAGGGGATGCACTGGAAGAAGACGGGGCTGGCTCTAGACCCAGAAAGGCATCTCCAAAGGTCAGGGGATAACTGAGCTGGAGGCTACACAGGAAGAAGATCTCTGAAGTTTCTCTGGGTTGGGTGACGTTGTAGCTGTGGGGCTTTCTTCAGTCTCCCATAGCTGAGTTCAGCACATGAGACAGATGTGTCAATCACTTGCAGCTCAAAGGCCAGAGAAGGAAGTGAATGACAGCTCTGGGTGGGCTGTCGTGGAGGGGACAGAAGAGGATGGAAGTCAGCTCCACAGAAGTTAAAGGAGAGTATTAAATGGAAAACTTGAGAAGGCATCATGGCCACAAAAGGGAGTGGCAGTATTAGGAGGTATGGCGTGTTGGAGGAAGTGTGTCACTGTGGAAGGCGGGCTTTGAGGTCCCATATATGCTCAAGCCACACCCAGTGAGACAGTTTACTTCTTGTTGCCTGCAAGCCAAGATGTAGGACACTTGGCTATTTCTCTAGCACCACGTTGCTCCATGATGATAATGGACTAACCCTCTGAAAATGTAAGCCAACCCAATTAAAGATTTTCCTTTGTAAGAGTTGACGTGGTCATGGTGTCTCTTCCCAGCAATAGAAACCCTAACTAAGACAAGTGGGCTGAGAGTAGGAGGGAACGAACAGGTCAAGGTGGAACCCTTGGGGAAATGGCTGTCCCCGCTGTGGCCATCAGGGCTTGGAATTGGAGGGCATGAGAGAGGCTGAAGCCAGGCCGTCAGTGTGTGAAGGAAGTGGCAGGGTGGGGGAGGTGACTGTAAGTAAGTAGGACAACTACAAGGTGTGGGATTGTTGAAGGGGCCAGCCACCAGCCGATGCCCTTCCTGCATCCCAGTCAGGACTTTCTTATGAAAGTCCACTTCCCGGAGAGCGCTGGGAAGTGAGACATGAGACCGTGACCTCTGTTAGGGCAAGAGGAAAATGGAAGGCTGGAGAGGCCTGGGAGGCTGGGGTGGGGGTAGGAGGGATGGAGGATTTTACCCGAACCCAGGACTTCAGGAGAGCAAGAATGACAAGCAGAGGTGCTGACTGACTACAGGGTGCTAAGAACAAAATACCAGATACACTGAGGAGGGGCAGGAGACTCTAGGACCTCTCTGGGGTTACTCTCTGACTAATTGGGGAATCCCCAGAATCTTTGGTAGGTCTATCAGAAAACAGAAAAGGGAAGAACAGTTGTTTTCACCGCAGATATCTGGGAGACATTATATCAAATAGAATATTCCAGAAATGGAAGATATTTATGTAGCTGGAGAGACTGCACAGTGAGGAATTTCAGGAGAGTGCAACAGGGTCCCCTTCTCCTGAGGGCAGGGGAAAGATGGTTTATCATGAAGGGTGAGCTGAAGGTCACAAGACCCACATGTCAAGTCTATAACCAGTGCTTATTAAGTAAACCACATTAGGGATGAGGAAGCTGGGGTTGGGAGGCAGCATGATCAGTACGCTGCAGAGAAAATGTCCCATAAGGGTTCTCCGATGAACCTTACCTATGGAGGCTCTTCTTCTGCCAGAGCATCCTGGCCTCCCCTTCCTCCCCTTTGTCCCAGCTCTGCCACAACCCAGCAGTGGTCACTAGCATACTTGCACACTAGGCTTCATAGTTCCCCACTGTTTTAAGATGCCACTAGAATCCTAAATCTGAGGCTGTCCACAGGATGTGGCTCAGGCTACTGGGGAGACTTCACAGGAGGACAAGCATCGTATGCCTGAGGGAGTGGTCAGGCTGGAATGTAAGACTGGACAGGGCTCCTAATAAATCCCAATGACACGATCAGTGTCAGGCTATTGGGAATGCTGGGTAGTTAATGTTTGGCAGATGGGAAGGCAGAACCCTGCAACCTACTTTTACCCTTTCTGTCAGAACACATCTCTCAAATCTGCATGAGTAGTGTAAACTACAAGAAAACTTGGGGAGAGGATTCTGGGGACCTTGTGCATGTGGTCCATGGGGGTAGCCAGGAAATGCATCAAGCTACTGGCAATCTGGATAGGGGGACTAAGCAAAGGGACCCAAACCCTAGAAATTACCAAGGGTTTCAAGTAATTGTAGTAGGGGATGGTAGTCTGGAAACTAAGGACCAGTGATGTGCCAGGCATCTGGGACAAGGCACAGTAGCAGACGGGCAGTAGTAACATGGTGTGCCTGGCAAATACTTAGGCTTCTGGTCATAGATGAGGGTTGCTGTCAGTTGCTATAGAGATCCATAATTCTCAAAGAGCTGACAATCAGTGATCATTGCATGGTCACTAAATAAGACATCTATTACCCCCTCCAAGGTGCAAGGAGAGTCTAAGAATGAAGAATGGGGATACCCCATTCTTGGGATGCTGTGGAATACTAGCTTCTGGGTATCACAAGACTGCCATTTTCCCCCCCAAGGTTCGGGATATTTATTTATTTATTTATTATGTATACAATGTTCTGCCTGCATCCTATGCCTACACACAGATGGTTGTGAGCCCATGTGGTTGCTGGAAATTGAACTCAGAACCTATGGAAGAACAGCCAGTGCTCTCAACCTCTGAGCCTCTCTCCAGCCCCTGCCATACTCTTGAAACAAAACAAAACAAAACAAAAAACAGAAATGAAAACCATTTTAGAAGGAAGGAAAAATTGCTGACTTCTGAACTTGAAGAAATTAGTATGGAGAAGGAAGTTTTTTTTTTTTTTTTTTGGTTTTTCGAGACAGGGTTTCTCTGTGGTTTTGGAGCCTGTCCTGGAACTAGCTCTTGTAGACCAGGCTGGTCTCGAACTCCCAGAGATCCACCTGCCTCTGCCTCCCAAGTGCTGGGATTAAAGGCGTGCGCCACCACCACCCGGCCAAGAAGGAAGAACTCTTAAGTGAACAGACAGATGGCTCAGTGGTTAAGGGCACTGGGTACTTTTTCAGAGGACCCAGGTTCAACTGCTAGCACTGACATGGGGGCTCACAACCATATGTAGTTCCAGATACATGGGATACAGACATACATGCAGGCAAAACACTCATACACATAAAATAAAATTTTGATAGAAAAATTGTGCTGAGGGTGGGTGAGATGACTCAGTGGGCAAAGTTGTTTGCTGCCAAGCTTGACAAGCTGAGTTCAATCCCTTAGTCCCAGAGTGGAGAGAGCTGACTCCTGAAAGTTGGCTTCTGGTCTCCATACATGCACCATGGCTCACGCATGCCCAACACACACACACTCTGCAATGAAAAAGGATGCTGCTGAGCTGAGCTCTATGTTGACAAGGACAACCTCCTTCCGAGTACCGCCTAAATGCCAGACATTGATGAGCAGGTATAAAGTGACTCCCACCCTGCTGCCTCTGACAGGTACCTCCTTAACCCCCGGTTCCTCCAGTCTCCACCCTCCCAGCTGCTCACTAAGCCATCTACCCAGTCACCTCCGTGTTCTCACCTCCTGTTGAGACTTTTGCCTGCCTAGCAGTCTTGCCAGCCCTATTCTCCCCTAGAGTCATCCTTCTAAACTGTCTAAGCAACAGCCACTTCTGAGGAGTGAGGAAGTGATCTTTAGTCTTTTCCCTTGAATTGGAAGAGGTAATATAGTCACATGGAGATGAATGGGTACTGACGCCTACTGCTGACCTAATGACCTGAATTTGATTCCCAAGAGGAAGGAGAGGACCAACTCCTGTCTGCTGTCTTCAACCTTCACTAGCTTACTGTGCTGGGCCTGTGCTCACCCCGAATAAATTAATGTAAGCAGAGGCTGGTGGGTTTAGCTTGGTGGTAGGGCATATGCTCAGTATACCTGAAGCCAACTCTGAGCCCCATTTAAAAAAACAAAAAGAATCAGTATCAAATGGTACAATAAAGAACCAAGCGGGGGGGGGGGGGCTGGAGAGATGGCTCATGGCTCAGAGGTTAAGAGCATTGTCTGCTCTCCCAAAGGTCCTGAGTTCAATTCCCAGCAACCACATGGTGGTTCACAACCATCTATAATGGGGTCTGGTGCCCTCTTCTGGTCTGCAGGCAGACACACAGACAAAATATTGTATACATAATTTAAAAAAAAAAAAAAAAGAACCAAGCAGGGAATAGGGGCACATGCCTTTAGTCCTAGCATTCAGGAGGCAGAAGCAGGCAGATCTTTTTGTCTGCTTTTTTATTTTTCAAGACAGGGCTTCTCTGTGTAACAGTCCTGGCTGTACTATAACTTCCTTTGTAGGCATTAAAGGTGTGCGCCACCACCGCCCCACAGCGGACAGACCTTCAAGTTTGAGGCCAGTGTGGTCTACATAGTGAGTTCTAGGCCATTAGGGCTACCAAGAGAAACCCCTTTTCTCAAGCCAAGTCCTCCTACCTTGTAGCACCGGTGTCCCTATCAGTGGTAGTCCTGTAAGCACTCTTGAGAATTGTCACATACATCTATTTCTCATTTTCTCTTCTTCACAATGCACTTTTATTCTGAGGACCACATTTCCTGTAGCACCCTTGGCTGGGCCTTCTGAGTACCACGCTGCAGGTTTCCTTCCTGCTTGTAGGGGCCCTGGGCCAGCGAGTCTCCTTTAAAGGACCTAGGAAGGTGGGGTCCTCCAGGGTCCTCACCCTTTCATCTTCCTTCCAGTGTCCCCAGTCATGCGGTATATGTGGACCATTCTTCTTGAGTTTCCACCTAAATACACTTCTCAGCTACTGCTTACAACTACTGGCCAAATTAATATGACTACAATACTCAGTTTGCTTTCCTCTAGACGAGACCCTCCCTGCCTTGCCTACCAAGTTACCAAATCACAAAACACTGCAATCTCTGTACCTGAACCCTCTCAGTTGGGTCTCTGCAGTATTCCTGAGCCTCTCCCACTGTTGAAAAGTCTGGCTAATACCCCTCCCTCCCCCCATCTCCATCTTCTGCTAAAGCTTGTGGCAATTTTGACATTTGAAACAGGCATTAGGGCCAATCTCAAAACCTTTTGCCTGTCCAAGAAGGGTAAGGTGGAGTCCCAGAGCCCCTTGCCACCCCCCAGGCTCCGCCCTCCTCAGCCCTGCTTTGGTTCCCCTCGGTCTAGCGACAGTCTATCTTTCTAAAGGTCACTCCGTGGAGTCTTCCCATCCTGGGAGTTAAAATGTCAAAGTTATGTCTTGATCCTGCTGCAGGTGCCTGGTACACATGGGTGGAACTTCCTCTTGAGATCACTGCTCCAATTTGTACAATGAAGTCTCTCAAAAAATGTCCTGGGTGAAATATAAGTAAGCTTGATGAATCAAAATGAATACTTTCCAAGGAAACAACTACCACCATCAAGATGTTTCTGAAAATTTGAAATCATGAGACAGAAAAACCAAGAAAACCTCCAGATTCTACCCTCAAGGGGCACAACCACATCTGTAGATAAAGACCACATGCTGGGGACTGGAGAGATGACTCAGTGGTTAAGAGTACTGATTGTTCTTCCAGAGGACCTAGGTTCAATTCCCAGCACCCCCCCACTCCCACGGCAGCATACATGTGTCTGTAACTCCAGTCCCAGAGGATCTGATACTTTCACACCAATGCACATAAAATAAAGTTAAATTATTAAAAAAAGATTGCATGCTGTACTGCTAGAACAGACTAGGTCCAACTCCACAGGTTCTATACAAGCCATTTATTTGAAATGCCAACTATATGTAGGATAGTCAGTGTTACATGCTTATCAGTAACAGTAGAAAAATAGAACCAGTGAAAACCTCTGTACAATTGTGATGGTACTCAAAAGAGAAATGTATCGTTTACAATGCTTCACACAGACGAGTTCAAGTTTGGAGGTACCTAAATAAAAATACTATATATTTCTTTAAAAAACACTATGTACAATTGAAGCGTAAACAAGTCTTACAAAGTACTGGTTATGCAGGTTGTAGAAAACACTTGCATAGGACATGAAATCAGTTTAAGAAAGATTTCTGAGCCTTTAGCATTGAAGGCACTTGACTCTACCATTAACAGCACAACCACAAGAAACTTGGTGGTGGAGGCCTGATGTGGCACATACATGGCAAAAGGAGCTCAGGAACCTTCTAAGAGCAGAATTCCCTAGGGCCTACCCAGAGAACCTGCAGTCATATGCAGGTTCACCCGAGGACTCTTCCAGAGCTTATCTGATCTCAGAGCTCACATAAACACACAAGTAGAAGATATTTCCAAGACACAAACTTGCAAACAGTCATTCTATAGAAATGGCTGCAGCATTATATATATGGAAGATTGGTACAGTCATGGATATATATTTTTTAGGGAAAACAAAATCAAAAGACTTGCTCAGACAATAACCACACGAAAACTAGTACAAGTGATGGGACAAAATAACACACTTTACAGAGCACTGTTCACACAGCAGTGTTGAGAGAAGATAGAAAAACACCTCTAGGGCGTGCAGAATAGCTCTTAGCAAGATTATCTGAATGAGGCTTGAAAGTAACTACATGGTAGACATTGTGAACCACTGCAGACCCGGGAATAGCACCCATCACTGCGGCAATAAGTCTATTGACTACAAAGAGCTTAACTCAGCCCTAAGAAACACATGGATGCCTTATCACTGTAAAACAATGGCCTTATGCAAATTTCGTGAAATGTATTTTTCCCTTAAAAGGCAAGTTCAATATTATGAAGACAAATTTCCTTTGCTGTAGACACTGTGGGAGTGTTGATCCTCAACTCCAGAGAATGCACCTGAGAAGTCAGCTTCGGCCCAGCTGGCGCCACATGGCATTCACCGGCTTCCATTGCGTTCTGTAGTATCAGCTTCATCCAATGTACAAGGGTTGTGCCCATTGCGAGAACTTCAACAAGCAATGAAAGATGATGCAATACAGGATGACAAATGTTCAAAACAAAACAAAAAGCCCTAAAGCCAGAGGACAGCCAATGAGGAAGCAGAAATCAAGAATTAGGTTTAGTTCGTAAGAGGTACAGAAAGACAAATATAATTAACCCAGTAAGCCCTAAAAGCTCAATATGTCACTAAAACACTAGGCCAGCTTGGACCTAGGGACGACACTCAGAAATAAAATCAATGGGGGTGTAAAAGGGAGATGGTACATTAGGATTTATGTTTTGGATGATTTTAATTTTTCTCCTTATGAGCAACAGGTGATTTTAAATGTAAGTTATTTTTCAAAATTTCAGAACTAAAACAAAAATACAAGAAAAGGATCAACAGCATCTTGAGAACCTAAGCAGTGGTTCTCCAGCCTCAGCACTCAGAGGGACTGGAATGGTGATTGTCCAAACGGCCCGATTGTCCCTGGTCTCAAAAGGAGATCTAGGATTTTGGTTCTTAATAAATTTCTATACTAAGAAAAATGCCAGTTCCTGTGGCCTATTGTTTTATAATACATAAATACCTTCTTTTCTGAGACTGTCTCTACCCAGACTTCACATTTTTAAGTACAGCATTAAAAAAAACTTCATAGATGAGTTCACAGCCAGAGGCACACAGTCTAACATCCCACTAACAGCTATCCTATCACACACAAAACCACATTTGTTTATCTTCTGAAAGTCACACCATTCCACAATCCCACAGATTAAAGCAAGATTTTCCTGTATGCACACAGTTTGGCCAGGTAATTTACTAAGTCACTAAAAACAAACATTATAAATTAAATAATACTATGAACAATATCTACTAATTTTTTATAATTACAAGTGTGGATAGGAAAGCACATTTAATAAATTTTCAGGAAAATGAAGTGTGATACAAATGGTCCTAAAATGTAGAAAAACAAAACCTGTCAAGAGGTGAGAAAGCTTCAGGTGTGCTTGCTTCTCTCTGCAGTTATCTGCACATACGGTCTGATCTGGAAAAATCTCAAACCGTATAAAATAATTCCTGTCAATAGGTCCCAGACACACAGGGGAGGAACAGAACAGAATTGCTTTTTGCTTCTGCCATCTGATACTGTGCTTCAAAAGACACCAACTCTTAAAAAAATGAGCAGAGCCCTGTGAGTTTCTGACTTTAGGAAAGAGCCTTAAAGGCGATGTAAGCCCACCTTAAAGCAGATGTGCCTGCCCTGTGCAAGCCTTGAGCTCAGAATTCCATCACAAGGGTCAGCCACAGTCAGCGGATGCACGAGCAGCAGCTAACTAGCCAGGCAACAGAACTAGTGGTAGCGATTGCTGGGGTATACAGAGATGGGCACCTCCCATCTGTGAGATTATCTATTGTTAGGACTGTTTAAGTGTCAGATCATTCCTGAGTGTATATCCACAGGGTAAAGTGGGAAAAGACCATATGAGAAACTACAGTTTCAGGAGAGATCAGAGTTGCCGATACCTAACAGAAACCTACTTACTTCAAAGTGCGTGTAATTCACTTATATGGTAGCTCGTGCTCCCTAGCCCTGCATAGTTTTCGAGTGTGAATGATTCCTAATTGTATGTACACACACAGAAAAGAGGTTCCCAAATTCCTTCTCCACAAAGAATGTTCAGGAAGTTTCTTTTCTTCTAAGTGCTACGGCTGTGTGTGTTTATAAAAATACAAAGTGAATGTCCAACTGATGCCGAAGTGATTAAAAACTTAAATAACAATATATTTACATCGGAGAGTAAGAAACAACAAAATAAGACAAATCCAAAAGCAGTCCTTAGCTCACATACTGCCCTTCCAAGGGAAAGGACTGTGAAAATCCCCATGTGCTCAGTAACTCAGAAAATGCCAAGCCAGCACCTCTGGTGGGGTTCAAGTAGGACATGTAGTGTTTCACTGAAGACAAAATAGTTTTTGGTGGTGAAGTACTATGCATCATACAACTTTGAATATGATACCAAAAATCTAGACATACTTTGAAAACATTAAAAAAAATGTATGCTTACAAATACCAAATGACATACATAAGACTGAAGCCCTTTTGGTTTTGTTTGTTTTCCACAAAATGCAAGACAACCAAAGGCAGTCATGTCCCCAAGCACAGTGAGTCACATGAAGAGCCAGGCCCATCAGTGTGCCCTGTGTGCACACATCATCATCTCCACTACTTTTTTTTTGAGGCAGGGGCTCACATGGCCTAGTCTTCAGTTCATTTGTAACCCAAGATGACTTTGAACATCTGATCTGCTGCCCCCCCCTCCCCCAAGTGCTGGGATTACAGGTGTGCATGTCCATATCCAAGCCCAGCTCTACTGTTTTCTAATACTAAGGTCTAATTTTCTTAGACCTTTTGGAGTGAGTAACTCTACTCCAGAATTTACAAGGGCCTCAACAATGCCTGTACTATGATTACACATTAGCCACAGACTGGGTATCAAGGCTTTTCTCCTTCCTGTTCTTTACTGAACCTAAAAATTTTAAGACCTGGACTGGACTCCTGCTGTGGGGAATGAAGATTGGCTTTCATGACTTATAAAAAAAGAATGACATTAGATTTATGGAGACTGAGTAGGAAGATTTCTGAACTGAAACAATCACCAAAAGAGAGGAGCGTTTGATGTGCTGTTCTTTGGAATTTCTATAATTAAAAAATAAACACAACTATTTTGTAAGAAAATACATCTTAGTGTGCAATCCAATGCACGTGGAAACTGGTAGATGATAGATAAAATGCAAAAAAGTATGAAAATACAGTCCTTTAAATGTGGCAATAAAGTTTAACACACTGTTATAAAATCAATAAAAATAAAATAAACGTACAAGTGCAAAAAAAATTAGTCATCTGAAAGAAGAAGAAAGCGCCAGCTTGCTTTCTCTTTAAGATGCTTCCCACACAACTGTTACACACAAAAGAGACGGATGCAGCATTCAAAGTAACCCTCAGCATGCCATGTATAATAAACATATATACACATAGAAACTAGAATAAAATGTGAGACTGAGCTGGCATCAATAAACCGGTCAGTAAGTTGTTGGGTTACATCATAAAACAGGATGTTTCACATCTCAGGCACAGACTCGAAGCTGCTTTCAGAGGGCAGACTTTTTGTAGAGAAAGTCAGGCTTGCTTGGTGACCTCCTTCCTCTGCTTATTGAATCATCCCTTTCCAGATCTGTGTTTCTCTGAGCTCCATGGCTCAAGGACTCACTGTCTGTCAGTCTTCTACTAGATCGTTCTTCTAGAGCTTCAGAGCTACATGCAGAATGGGAAGGAGGTCTGTTAGGTGTCAGCCCAAAAGTCAAGTCTGTTTCTACTGTAGTTCGTGCCCTGACATGAGCTGCACCATTGCCAGCATTTTCTGAGGCTGCTGAAGGAAAGTCTGACCTCTGGGGAGGCTGCTCAACAACATCCAAGCGTATTGGTTCACTCTTCTGCTTGTGGAGATGCCCATCGGGAGAAAGTGGATATTCTCTCCTAGCGTCTTCCTGTTTTTTAGGAGAGGTCTGACCAGGTAGGTAAGCTGACTTTAAGCCATTTGGTGATGCCTTATTGTGGCTGTACAAGTCTGGACCAAAATATCTACCATGTGAAGGGGAAGGAGTGCGCCTGCCAGGAGCAGGAGTGGAAGGTCTGCAGGCAGCATTTGAGAGGTCATAGAGATCTGGGTATTCCTGCTGATTTTCTCTACCATCTGCTTTCTGCTCTAGTGGATGTTTTTTTCGAGACGTGTGTGTATGTCTCTGTGGAATACATGAGAGATGCTGGGGAGGCCCTGGTCCTGCTTCAGAAACTGGCTGACATAATTCTGTGTCTGCAGCAAGCTCTGGGAGCCTCCTGTCCTTGAGTGACAGTGTAGACACCCCCATGGCGATATCTGGCATCAAATCATTCAGCACAGGCTGTGTACACTGAAACAGAAACAAATGGGAATGATAAAAAAGAAAAAAAAATCACACATTTCTTTTCAATCATTTGAAGATTATGAAGTATATGCTCGTATTCAGGAGTCATAAAATTAAACAAAATTATACGAGCATAAGAACAATATAAACCACTACACTTCCGTATAGAGGTTATTGCTTTAGCATTATGTAGGTTTCCATCTTTGTACCTATGAATCTGTACTAATCTCAAACTTTGATGTACATACAATTACATCACTTAAGCCGGGCGGTGGTGGCGCACGCCTTTAATCCCAGCACTTGGGAGGCAGAGGCAGGCGGATCTCTGTGAGTTCGAGACCAGCCTGGTCTACAAGAGCTAGTTCCAGGACAGGCTCCAAAACCACAGAGAAACCCTGTCTCGAAAAACCAAAAAAAAAAAAAAAAAAAAAACAAAAAAAAAAAAACAATTACGTCACTTAATTTTGAGATTACTTGATTACCATATAACATTTTCCTGTATTGGTGAGATATAATTTATTTATTCTCCTACTAGGTTTCCCCTATCTCTCTTCTCTCTCCTTCATCTTATCCCATTCTAAGACAATGGCTAATCTGGCTAGCCGTCTTACTCTGGGGAATCCCGTTTTAACCTTCTGAGGCTAGAATTAGAAGTGGGCTATCACGTCTTCCAGGCTTTTATGTGGGCTCTGGTGATCTAAGCACAGGTCTGGCGTTGGAGAGATGGCTCAGTGGTTAAGAGCACTGTCTGCTCTTCCAGAGGGCCTGGGTTCCATTCCCAGCACATAGTGGAACTGTAATTCCAGTTCCAGGGGATCCAACACCCTCTCCTTACCTTCATGGACACCAGGCATACATGTGATACACAGACTATATGCAAGTAAAACCATGATCCACGTAAAAAAAAATTAAAAACAAACAACAAAAAACCCAACCAACTTAGGGCTTTTTTGTTGTTGCTGTTTGTTTTTTTGAGGCAGGGTTCCTGTGTTGCTTTGGAACCTGTCCTGGAACTAGCTCCTGTAGACCAGGCTAGCCTCGAACTCACAGAGATCTGCCTACCTTTGCCTCTCGAGTGCTGGGATTAAAGGCGTGCGCCACCACCGCCCGACCCAATTTCAGTCTTTATGCGTGCACAAGAAGACTAAAATGCAAAGCTACCTCTCACATCACTAGTTTGGTTGAGAGAGGGTTTTACTATGTGGCCCTGGCTGGCCTGGGATTTGCAGCAATCCTCATTCTTTGCTTCTTGTGCACAGGGATTACAGCCATGCCATTATACCCAGCTTTTTAATTTTCTACGTTGAACCCATCTTTCTACCTCAAAACTCCCGAAATTTAAGCAACCCTAACCCTGTGGGTGGGCCACCACACCTAGCTTCTATTATTAAAAATTCGGGCATTTACATTTTTTCTACTATATTCAGGAATGTATGAGTGAATAAATAGCCTTTAAAGCGAATTGCACTTAATATAAAATAGAACTTCTGTAACTGTAAGGCTTGGCCATTGGAAAGGAAGGACGGCGGGCCCAGAAGGGGAAAGGAAAATAATCTGACTCAAGGTATATACTAGCTCAACACTCAACAATGAGGCTATTTTATTTTTCTCTACCAAACGCTGCTGACAGCACATAATGGAATACTAAGAACTAGAAGCCATTGTTATTTTTCTCAAATCTATTACATAGAACAGAAGTCTAAACTCTAGAAACTCAAAGCTCAGATGAAAAACCCTCTCTCAACTACCACCTACTTGCCCTAGCAACCAACACTGAGTAAAATGGATCTGATGGATTAGATGGCTAGAGGTGGAGACATGCATGAGGACTTTTATCAGTCATAGTGCTTAGGGGAACAGAAGATGCTACATAAGTGCTTGCATAGAGGATCAGACACTGGGATATACATGTGCACTGCTCAATCACTGTATACTACATTCACTTGGCAGTGATCAGGAAGCCACCTCAGGTCGGTCCTATTTGTGCTTGTTCTCCTCTTTTCCATCCCCTGGAGGGAAGGCTTCCAGTCAGTAACACTTCTGGGTGTTGCTAAGTCCCAGCAGGGTCCCTGGAGCTGGAGGAACAGCTTCTAAGGGCCTATGCCTTTGTTTTAGAAAAAGTTATCTAAGTGTAGACTTACCACTTGCTTCTCAGATATTATCGCTGATGAAGTGGCAGCAGCAGCTGCAGCAGCAGCAACCGTCTGTCTTCCCAAGCCTGTGGTGTTGGTACAATCGGGAGGTGCTACTTTAACACCTGGCAAATAGACTGGGGTGGGGCCAGGTTTAGGAGCTGTTCTGGAGTGAAACAGTGAATGATTACAGGGGTAAGAGAATGAACGAGAAGGGTGATGAGTGGGAGGCCTTGGTTTCCAGCCTGTCTTGAGCTGGTTATGGATTGGGGTAGTTGGAGGGTGGTATGGAGGGGGAGGAGGGGGCAAAGGTGGATGGAAGGCCACAAAAGAGTCCAGGTCTGTAAACATGGTTTCTGCTGTAGGGGTACTGTTAACACGACATCTCCCAGGCTGTCTCATTGTCAAGAGCGGACTTTCATCCCCAAAACGTTCATCAGGAAAGAACTTGTGAGGATTCTAAGAAAGAATTTTTAAAAAAAAGTTAGAATTTTGGCCTAGGCTGCCCTTGAGCTTCCTATTTTCCTATCTCACCCTCCCTATTGTTGGGATTATAGGTGTGTACCACCGCCTGACTGTCCTTAAACTCCTGACCTCTGCCTCAGTATTCCAAGTTCTGGGATTAAATGTGTGTGCCACTTCATCTGGTTTTAGGTTTGTACCTTTATTAGCAGAGTCATTAAATGGAAATTTACAGGTTGAGTTAAGCCAGGTACTTAAAAACAAACACAACTTTTAGCAGAAGTGAAAAGCTTAACATGGTTTTCTATGTCAGAAGCCCAAAGGAAAAATGACCTTACTGAGCATACAAAGGACTAGAGTGCAGCCTAGGCAGCACAGCCAAAGCTGCTCTACTGAATATTCCAGCACACACATATGCAGATCAGTCAGCTTTAATAAGATCCTGCGACAAAGTCAAACACCAGGAGCAAAACAATTCAAATGTAAAGCCGGGCGGTGGTGGCGCACGCCTTTAATCCCAGCACTTGGGAGGCAGAGGCAGGCGGATCTCTGTGAGTTCGAGACCAGCCTGGTCTACAAGAGCTAGTTCCAGGACAGGCTCCAAAACCACAGAGAAACCCTGTCTCGAAACCCCGCCCCCCCCCCAATTCAAATGTGCCACTGCTAAAAAAATAAGATTAACATAAAAACTATGGATGGGGCTGGGCAGTGGTGGCTCATACTCTAATCCCAGCACTCAGAGCAGGACTGTGAGTTCTAGGCCAGCCTGATCTACAAAAGAGAGTTGCAGCCAGTGTTGCAGTTGACACAGAGAAACCTTATCTGGGAGAGTGGGAGCAGGGGGCCGTGTGTATGTGCAAAACAAACAAAAAACAAGGAAGGATATTTCTAGAAAGTTTCTGATACAACATCTAAGTATCTACTTGAAATAAATATAGAATATCATTCTTTCCCATTATGTACTAGTGAGTTAGATTAAGATAATGATAAATAGAGAACATTTCTACATAATTTATGAGATTAAGATACTTTAAAAAAGAAAGCATACGCCAGGATACAATTTAAAATGGCAAAGGGAATAGAAATGATCCTAACAAGGAAAATACCAATACACTTGCTAACACTGAAGGGGGAAGCTTTCAAGGTCTTAGCCATAAACAAGGAACTATTGGCAACAATAGGAAAGTGGGAGAAACACTGTTCTCCAGGGAAGGGCACAGCAACTGGCTATTCAATACTAAACAGTCCTGGAAATATACACACAAGCAACACGATATACACTGAGCAGGTTGTATTTACAAAGTCAGGAATACATACATACACATACATACATACCCCCAATAATAATTAAAGAGAGGTTATTAATTTGAAAGACAGCAAGGAGGAGGATACATGGGAGGGGTGGGGCAGGGAGAAATACTATATTATAATCTCAAAAAAATTAAAAATTAAAAAAGTTAAATATCATACTGTGTAGCCTTATTGACGGAAATAACAGTAAAGAAAGACCTAAATTATCTGCTTGTCAAAGGGAACCATGCCACAGTAACCATTTGCAAGAGTCAATCAAGGTTAATGGTATTTGGGGGTAAGAAAGTTTATATCACTAACTAGATGAAATTTATTTATAGTTATCGTTTAGATATTTTCATCATTAGCCTATTCTACAAGCCCTATTTTAACTAGAACTATTACTGCTTTTGTATCTAATTACTAGAAACGAGGGCTTATTTTTTTCTTGCTAGGTTAAAAAAAATAAATAGAGGCACTTGTTCCATGAGCCTCAGGCTTGTGCCCTCCCACCCCTACTCCTTTCGTCCCCTCCCCCCACCTCAGACAGGGTTTCTCTGTGTATGTAGCCCTGGCCATCCTGGAACTTGCTCTGTAGATCAGGCTGGCCTCAAACTCAGAGATCCACCTGCTTCTGCCTCCCGAGTGCTGGGATTAAAGGTGTGTGCCACCATTGCCTGGCTAGGCTTGCGTTTGAAAACAACTTCTAAGGGAAAAGAGAGAAGAAACAAGACACTTGGAAGGCCTGTAAATGTCAAACTGGAAATCCAGTGACTAGAGAGTGAGCAGTGAGGTCTGGAGTTTTTTATTCCTCTTCAATCTCCACTGAGATACAATTCTATAGTAGCCACCTATTAGATGCTTATCCTGCCCCAGATACATTGGTGCTTTATAGCATATACTACCTTCACTTTGCAGCTGAGGAAAGAGCTGTTCCAGTGGTTAAAGGACCCAATCTGCTCAACAGTTTAGGAAGCAGTAGAGTCAACTCTGCTCAGGTTGCTCTACCACACTGCCTCTTACCAGGAGAAACCTGCAGGCTATTACAGACACCAGAGGCAGCAAAAGAACAAGTAGGAAGAAAAAGCAGCTCAGGTGACACACCTGATATTCAAGGTTCCCTCTTCCCCTTCAGTACTGTGTTCTACCTGCAAGAGCTCTGCAGCAGCATCTGCAAGACCAAATTCTCTCAGCACTCGGATTTGGATTTCATAGCTGACGGTGGCGCCCTCCCCGCAGTTCAGTGCATAGGCTCTCTGCACCTGCTCCGTGTGCCGCAGTTCCTGCAGGCGCCTCACCATGTCTTTCATAATGAGGAGACGAGGAACTAGAAGGAGAAAGACAGGACAATTCCTGAGCTATACATGACTACCCACCAATCCCAAGGAGAAACATGCTATAGCAGAATCTTCTCACTTTTTAAAGATAGTATTTTAATTTCTTGGGAATGTTCAATTTATATGTCTTCAATTATTTTACGAGGTTTTAAAATTTCTCTGTGCCCCAAAAGCTCTTGATTATACTACACAGCTCCTGAGTTGTATCATATTTGACCACAGTTCAAATAAAACTTTACTGGTATGTCCCAGCACTCAGGAAGCAGAGGCAGATGGTTCTCTAGCTCAAGGCCAGCTTGTTCTACATAAAGAGTTCTAGAACAGCCAGGGCTACAGAGAGAAAACCCGACCAGACAAAAACAAAAACCAAGCTACTTTACTTGTACCTATTCTTTTCAGAAGGTGAGGGTACACCAAATATATTCATCATTAAGGCTGCGATGCAGTTTGGTGAGACAGTGCTTGCCTAGCTTCAATTCCCAGCACCACAAACAAATCGTCAATTGTTTTGAGTTCTGACTACATACTAGGCAGGGGCTGAATTTGGGCATTCAGGGTTACAGAATAAAAGGCATGAACTCTATTCTCAAAAAATTCTGGCTTTCATTACTGTAAGTTAAGTAAGCAAATACAGTGTAGGAAGCAGCACCAGGCTTGACTGAGGGCAGGGGGAAGGCTTCTTAAGACAAGCAGAATCTTGACAAATGAGGGCTCTGGAAATTAAGCAGGCAAAGAAAGCAGGGAAACTTTCTGAGCAGATGTCAGGTGCATGTAACATATGCAAGTGAGAGATAGCAGGACACCACAGTTGGCTTGACAGGAGACTCAGTGCTCAAGGGTGCAAACCGTAAGAATACTGACAGATGACAGGTGAACCATTTGTGCACATTCTGTGTATACAAGATAGTCATGTATACAGGGGGATAACAGGACAAGAGCTGTGACTCTGACCAGCACTTTGAAACTGCCTAACACAAGTGTGCTAGGTAGTTTTATATCAATCTAACACAGGCTAGAGTCACTGGAGAGGAGGGAACCTCAATTAAGGAAATGCCTCCATAACACCAGGCTGTTGGCTTGTCTGTAGGGTATTTTCTTAATCAGCGACTGAATGGGGGAGGGTCTACCTTACTGTGGTGGTTACATTCCTGGGCTGATGGTTCTGAGTTCCATAGAAAGCCAGGTTGAACAAGCCATGGGGAGCAAGTCAGTAAGCAGCACCCCTCCATGGCCTGTGTCAGCTCCTGTATCCAGGTTCCAGCCCTGTTTTGAGTTCCTATCCTGACTTCCTTGAGTGATGAAGAAGTGTAAGCCAGATAAATCCTTTCCTCTCCTAGTTGTTTTTGGTCGTGGTGTTTCATCACAGCAACAGTAAGCCTAACTATGACAACAGGCAAGGTGTGGTAGTGCACACCTTTAATACTAGCACTTGGAAGACAGGTAGATTTCTGTGACTTTGATTTTTTTTTTTTTAATTTTTGGTTTTTCACTACAGGGTTTCTCTGTGTAGCTCTGCCTGTCCTGGAACTTAACTCTGTAGACCAGGCTGGCCTCAAACTCTGTGACTTTGAGGCCAGCCTGGACTACAAAGAGAATTCCAGGACAGACAGGGCTGTTACAGAAAGAAACTCTTATCTTGAAAAACAAAATAACAACAACAACAAAAAAACCCAAAACACAACAGGAGAAAACAAACAGCCTGGAGCTATCGTGAGTGTAGTTTCATTGGAATATAGCTATGCTTTTTCATTTTGGGTGTCAACACACACATTTGTGTGAACACTAAGAAGCTGTGAGTGAGGTCATATGGCCACAAAGCAGAAACTGGAGTAGAAGGAGATGAAAGAAACAAAAACCATTTAGGAACCTGAGCTGAGGCAAATAGGTGATGAAGCCTACAAATCATGACATTAACTGCTAGAATGCAGCTACAGGCTCCTGAGTGCTTACTTTGAACCAGGCAGACTCCTATTAATAGAGTTGTGACACTTCTTTAAATCCTCACAATGACACTAGAGAGGAGGCATTATCTGTATTCCGAAGATGAGAAAACTAACGTTCTGTCTAAAGTCATATACACAAGTGACACAGTTAGATAGTCTTCTTCAATAAGTTGCATAGCCTTTCATAGTATGTAGGGGAAGGACGGGAAAAACAAACAAAACCTTGGTAGGCTATGTTTCATTAGCTAAATGGGAGAGACAAGTTGACTTTTCCTAATCATACTTTGACTGTTTTGGGATTTTGAGGTTAAATTCTTTTTTTGGTTTTTTGAGACAGGGTTTCTCTGTGTAGCCCTAGCTGTCCTGGAACTAGCTCTATAGATCAGGCTGGCCTCGAACTCACAGAGATTTACCTGTCTCTGCCTCCCAAGTGCTGGGATTAAAGGCGTGTGCCACCATTGCCCAGCTTGAGGTTATATTCTAAAATGAAGTTATGCTTGTATGTATCTGTACTGACTCAACTTTAAAGAAAGCACTACAGGCTGGGTATAGTGGCACAGTTTTTTGTTTTTTTTTTTTGGTTTTTCGAGACAGGGTTTCTCTGTGGCTTTGGAGCCTGTCCTGGAACTAGCTCTTGTAGACCAGGCTGGTCTCAAACTCACAGAGATTCACCTGCCTCTGCCTCCCAAGTGCTGGGATTAAAGGCGTGCGCCACCACCGCCTGGCGGCACAGGTCTTTAATCCTAAAACTTGGGAGATAGAGGGAGGTGTATCTCTCTCTGAGTACAAGGCCAGTCTGATCTAGCTTCTAAAGGAAAAACAAAAAGAAAAAAGAAAGCATCACTCATGGTAGCAAACCTTCAAATTGTAGAAGAGTCTAAAAAACTCTCTCCTCTCTCCACAATGTTACCAAATGTACACATAAGTAAATATAGAGTAGCCAAATACAGTAACAACTGACAAAAGCTAACAGTTAAGAGACTGTGTATTTGACAAAAAGTTCTACCACTGTGTCAATCATCTTTCCTAAGCAGAAATGATTGGGACTATTTATAATGCCAGTTTGTTGAATTTATTTTAAATCCTGCAATGGCAACTGGTAAGGGCTGGAAGTTAAGTGTCTGACCACTAATTACCACTCTTTTTAAACACGACAGTTATAAATCAAGCTATGGTCAATCATAAACCAGAATTCCAGCAATCCTGGGTGTGGTGAAACTGGATCTCAAGGAGCTAACTGTGACTGCATTTGGGAGAAGGACAGGGCAGACTACGTCACCTCTTGAAGGTTTTTGCTTTTGAGTAAGGGGTTCATTATGTAGGTCAGGATCTTCTTGCTTTTCTTTCTCTCATGGTTTCTAGGATGACAGTGTGTGCCATCATGCCTGCCTTGAAAAGGCTCTTGTATAACAGAAAAAAGTCTGAATTCCTCTAAATCAGTCCTTAACAAGAATGATTCTGCCCCACAGGGACAGGAACAATGCACAAAGAGTACTGAAATGTCGGAAGAATTAGCATGTGTAAGAGGGTTAGAACAGCAATGATACAAAGAAATAAAAAGGTACTGCCTTACCTGGAATTTCATTGGCTACAACTGATGGAGGGCTTGATTGGTTACTGCTGATCTGCTGGTGGCTGATCATGTGGCAGCACTGTGGCATGGCATTGCTGACCATGTAAAGTGTGTCTGGAACGTTGGACATTCGAACCATTCGGAGTCTCACCACATCTGTTTGTTCCACCATCATCTCATCCAGCACTGACTGGAACATTGAAAAGGAGCTAGCTGGTCAACCTTCACTAAGGTGAGATCACACTTGCAGCAAGGTTACCATCATCATATAAAAAGGAATGAAATTATCATTTCTCATAATGTTTAAATTGGTAGTGAACAGAATTAAGTGCCCCTCTTTGAATATCTTTTTTTTTTTTTTTTTTTTTTTTTGGTTTTTCGAGACAGGGTTTCTCTGTGGTTTTGGAGCCTGTCCTGGAACTAGCTCTTGTAGACCAGGCTGGTCTCGAACTCACAGAGATCCGCCTGCCTCTGCCTCCCGAGTGCTGGGATTAAAGGCGTGCGCCACCACCGCCCGGCCCCTCTTTGAATATCTTAAAAAGACACTTTTTTCAGGGAGGCTGGAGAGATGGCTCAGAGGTTAAGAACATTGACTGTTTTTCCAGAGGTCCTGAGTTCAATTCCCAGCAACCACATAATGGCTCACAACCATTTGTAATGAGATCTGGTGCCTTCTTCTGGCCTGCATATATAATAAGGTTTTTTTTTTTTTTTTTGTTTGTTTTTTTTGTTTTTGTTTTTCAAGATAGGGTTTCTCTGTGGCTTTGGAGCCTGTCCTGGAACTAGCTCTTGTAGACCAGGCTGGTCTCGAACTCACAGAGATCCACCTGCCTCTGCCTCCTGAGTGCTGGTACTAAAGGCGTGTGCCACCAGAGCCCGGCCAATAAATAAAGTCTTAAAAAAAAAAAAAGATACTTTTTTCCACTCACAGAGATCCGCCTGCCTTTGCATCCCAAGTGTTGGGATTAAAAGTGTGCGCCACCACTGCCTGGTGAAAAGATACTTTCTAAAAAGTTTGACTATAAAAATTGGCCAGAAATAAACTATATACAAATCATAAACAGTGTTTACATATACTAAGTAACAGATGCAACAAAAATGATCAAAATACAAAATACTGATTTTTAGGCTAAACAGTATGATATACATCTGTGGTAGTTTGAATGTAACTGGCCCCCATAAGCTAATAGGGAGTGGTGTTATTAGGAAGTGTGGCCTTGTTGGAGGAAGTGTGTCACTGTGGAGGCAAGTTTTGAGGTCGCATATATGTTTGAGCCATACCCAGTGAGATAGTCTACTTCCTGTTGCCTGCATATCAACATGTAGCAGTTCCTTCTCCAGTACCATGTCTGCCTGCACGCTACCGTGCTGCTCCCTGCCATAATTATAATGTTTTATAATTGAAATTGTAAGCTGCCACCTCAATTAAATGTTTTTCTTTACAAGAGTTGCTGTGGTCATGTTTCTTCATAGCAATAGAAACCCTAAGACAGCATCTGTTTTTGTTTGAAGGTTTCTTTATTTATTATGTACATAGTGTTCAGCCTACATGTGTGCCTGCAGGCCAGAAGAAAGCACCAAATCTCATTACAGACCAGATCTCATTACAGATTGTTGTGAGCTACCATGTAGTTGCTGGGAATTGAACTCAGGACCTCTGGAAGAGCAACCAGTGCTCTCAACCTGAGCCATCTTTCTAGCCCCCTAGACAACATTTTTAATCCTAGTACTTGGGCTGCAGGGGCAGGCAGGTCTCTGTGAGTTCTAGACTAGCCTGGTCTACATAGTGATTTCCAGAGCAGCCAGGGTTAGACAATGAGACCCTGTTACAAGGGGGAATATATAGCTCATAAAAAAATTATTGCTAGCTGGGCGGTGGTGGTGCACGCCTTTAATCCCAGCACTCGGGAGGCAGAGGCAGGTGGATCTCTGTGAGTCGAGACCAGCCTGGTCTACAAGAGCTAGTTCCAGGACAGGAACCAAAAAAGCTACGGAGAAACCCTGTCTCAGAAAAAAAAAAATTATCGCTACTTAAAAGATCTATAAATAAGACCAATATTGTTAAATAAGTTCTGAGGCATTTATCTCATTAAACTGCAGAATGGACCAAATAATATAATATATGAACGCATTCCACATTTACTGAGGAAGAAGTCTCAGTGCAGTTTGGAGCAGAAGAGAGACTAGATAGCTACTGCATGTGCAACATCAAGGGGTGCACTTATTTCAAAAAGGCTAGATAGACCCAGTCAAGGGGCCTTTCTACCGTTTTAGATTTGCTTACAATGTTGACCATTCAATTAGTTTCATTCCCTGGAACCCTTGTAAAGGTGGAAAGAGAGTAACTGACTTCACAAAGTTGCCCTCTGACCCCCACTCACGCTACAGTACATGTGCCCATATGTACATTATGCATGTGTGGTTGTGTTTGCTTTTTGCCAGGTATCGTAGTGTACACCTTTAACTCCAGCACTTTGGAGACAGAGGCAAGTTAGAGGCTAGTCAGAGAATACAAACTGAGACTCTGTTTCAAAAACCAAACCAAACCAAACAAACAAACAAACAAAAAAACCCAAAACACAAAATCATGTTGATTTTTAAGACTCTATGAGATTTTCAAACTTCACACCAACGTTATCTGTGAATACACCTAATAAAACTTAGTGTGTTATTTTTCCATTATTATATTTTCTTGGAGAGTCCTCTCTGTTAAAGTACACACAGGGCCTGCTATTTACTAACAAGCTTGAAACTTAGTCTTAAATGTTTACCCTAAAACCAAACTGAACTCAAAAGTCAGCTATTTTGGAACATTACTCTGAGAAATCCCATATCTCTTAGCTTATGAGGAAGATAAGCAAATGAAGCCTACTTTAGACATTTCCCTGCTCCCCAGATCATAAAGCACAGCTATGCCATGTAATTACAATGATTTACAAGGCAATGAGGTAAAACACCTCTTAACAAGTTTTAAAACATTTTTGATAATTAAACATTCCAGAAAATTACTAACAAACTAGAATTTACTTTCATTTTCCCTATTACTAGATGTCTGGGCCATTTCCAAATAGTAAATCTCTGTGCATCTGGTTGGTAATAAACTCCTCTATCATTACCTTTGCTTCTTCCACATAGGGAGAAAACAGCCGAGGACGAACATATATGCCTGCATTTTTTTGCCGTAACCAGGCATTTGACTTTCCTCCTTCAGTTGTAGGAAGCATATCTGATGGGGGAGTACTGATCAAGCCTCTTTTCATCTTAAAAACAAACAAACATTTTTTAAAAAAAGATAAACAAATATATGCAGTAAATACTAGAAGACAACAATATTTACACCTATAAAACACACCACAGAACCTTTGCCACCATTTAAGTAAGAGCTTAGGAACATTATTATGTAAATATAGCAATACCCTAAATGTTTAGTAGTAGTAAAGATTTCAGCAATATGGAAATACTATAACTGCCCATTTCCTTTAGAAGAATGATGTTTTTACAAAGATACATTAATTTAGATTAATTTGCACAACACTCTTTAACTGACCTTTCCCCCTTCCTCATTTTGCTTGCACCCACCCTCAACCGAGGCAAAAATAACATGGAATTGGCCTTACTGACAGCACAAGACACTACATAGTGTTCTCTTTCAGGAAGTGTGACCTGGGACCAACCCTAAAATAGCCCAAATCAGAAAATATGCGAACACTTTTCCGTTTATTGGGGAGATTTCTTTAGGCATGGGCCCCGTATCAGTGTTGGACCAGGCTGGCCTTGAACTCACAGAGATCAGCCTGACTCTGCCTCCCAAGTGCTGGGATTAAAGGCATGCACAATCACTGCCAGGCTAGTTTAAATTATTTTATTATTATCTATGTGACCACAGATGCCTTATTTAAGCTTAAGGTCCTCACTGGAGGGCACTTGTGTGGTTGTGGAATCAGGGAGCCAGAACATTAAGATATTTAAGTGTCACCCTGTGGTTTCCTTATATATGCTATGAACCCATAAACGAAGCATCTTAGGTCCTACTGTGATGGTAAAGATTAAACAACAGCAACACTAAACACTCAGCATGGTATGCACTTGTACCTACTAAGAGAACATGGCAGTCCACAGAGTTCCTAACCAATGTCCCAAAAATACTTTCCAAAAAAACAAAAAACAAAAAACAAAAAAAAACCCAAAACGGGAATCAATCTTGCTGGGAATGCTGATGTGCTGTGAGTGAGACAATGGTCTTGTACCCTGTCACTTGTATTGTTTTAATAAACCGCTGATTGGCCAGTAGCCAGGCAGGAAGTAGAGGCGGGGCAACCAGAATAGAAGAATTCTGGAAAGAGGAACTGGAGTGCTGAGATTAAAGACATGTATTATTCTTCCTGGTGCTGTGATACTTTTATTTCTTTTTGTGTATTAGGCTATGAATTCGTATGGAATAGGCTCCAGCAGTTCAGGCTCCTTCCTTCCCATCAGTCCTCACAAACTGCTTCTCTGGGTGGAGCAGCCTGGCACTTCAGCTGATTCCAGGTGCCCTTCTCTTTTTTCTTCTGATCATTTCCCTTCACCCACTTCAAGAAACTGTCTCTGCTCTTAAGAGTGCTTAGTGATTAATGTGCTCTATCTGCACATTAACTCTCTTGGCAACAGTCTTGCATTTAACTTGTTTACAATGATGCCCATGGCATTCTGGGTGACACTGTAGACTCTTCTGGTTTTGTCATGGTAACACTTAATGGGGCATTCCTTTTTGAACAGTGCCCAATCCCTTGATGTCTACAGTATCACCCTTCTTGTAGATTACCATGTATGTGACCAAAGGAACAACTCCATGCTTCCTAAAGGGCCTAGAGAACATATAGAGCATGCCCCTCCTCTTTCCCTTTGTGTTTGTCATTTTGGCGAGTTACTGAAAGATGGCTGTTACAGTCAAAAGGCGTTATTTTTATTTATTTATTTATTTATATTTTTTTTGGTTTTTCGAGACAGGGTTTCTCTGTGGTTTTGGAGCCTGTCCTGGAACTAGCTCTTGTAGACCAGGCTGGTCTCGAACTCACAGAGATCCGCCTGCCTCTGCCTCCCGAGTGCTGGGATTAAAGGCGTGTGCCACCACCGCCCGGCTTATTTTTATTTTTATTATTCAAGGCAGCAAAATATTCTCTTAGTCACATAGTCAGTCTTGTTTTCAGACTTATTAGAAATTTAAAATACTGTTAAATATTTAAATAATATTAAGCATCTGAGTGTATATACGAATACATGCACGCATATTTATTCCTAATAGGGACAGTTTCAGAAAGAAGAAATGACAAGACCAAAGAGTATGAACACATTGATGGCTCTTGATAACATGTCTAACTGCTATCCCCAGACTGCTGCAATCAAGTGTTAAAAAGGTGCGAATGTATTTCCCACCTAGGATAGTAGCAGCATTTCAAAACTTACTGGCTCCCTAGGGACAAATAACTTACTACTTTATTTTGTATTCTTTGGTATGCATGTAATTACTAGCAAAGATAATATCTTTTTCTAATCAAAAGTTCATATACTTAACAGTTTCACACATGTATATAATATAACTGTCACCACTGTTACCCTCTCCCATCTTTCTCTCACAGAGCCCCTTCCCAAGAATCTCTATTTTCATGTCTTTTGCTTGCTGTGTAGTGTCACTGACTTTAAACAGAGTTGCTTGCAAGAGTGGGAAAGGGGTTATTTACTGGAGCATAAGCAACTTAAGAGTGGCTGTATCACTGAAGAAAACAACTTTCTCTCCCCACCCTCCAGCAACCATTAGCTACCAATAACTCTTCAGGGAAGGGTGGGGCCTCTTGAGCCCCTCTAACAAGAACCAGTTTCATGTGCAACAAAAGACATTTTCTCTGTTTTGTTAAGCAGCTAATCTAGTACCACACTTATTGATGATAATTATGCTATTTAATTCTTATTTTAATCAGTATATATTTAAGGCTACGTTCTCTTACTTGTTAGACATTAGTGTACAATATATGGTTTGTATCTAGAAGAGTTATCACTTCTTCATTGGAGAACTCTAGAAGAATGATCTCTAAACAATTAACATCATACCCCAAGATAATAAAAACAGAGCAAGAAGAAGTCTGGGGTTATCTGGCCAGCCCAAGAGTTGGTCTTTTAAAACAATATTAAAGATTACCAAACCTCAGCCAGACAAAGAAAAAAAGGTTGAAATAGCAAAATTTAAAAAATGAAAAGGGGCCGGGCGGTGGTGGCGCGTGCCTTTAATCCCAGCACTTGGGAGGCAGAGGCAGGCGGATCTCTGTGAGTTCGAGGCCAGCCTGGTGTACAAACTAGTTCCAGGACAGGCTCTAAAACTACTGTGATACCCTGTCTTGAAAAACCAAAAAAATAAAAAAATGAAAAGGGAGACATTATATAATTGATTCCACAGAAACAAAACGGAACGTATATATGCCAACAAACTGAATATATCAATTTTCAGCATATACACCTATCACAACTAAATCAACAAGAAATAGAAACAGAAAATCAGAGCTGGAGAGATGGCTCAGGTTAAGCGCATAGGCTGTTCTTTCAGTGAACTTGGGTTAAACTTCCATTTTATCCACATAGTAGTTCATAACCACCTCTAACTCCTGCTCTAGGGGATCTGATGTCCTCTTCTAGCTTCTGTGAGCACCAGGCATATACATGGTGCACAGACATACATGCAGACAAAGCACCCTGGCTATTCTTGGTTGTCAACTTAATTACATCTGGAATTAACTAAAACCCAAGCAGCTATACCAAGGTGTATCAAGGCTGGGTACACCAGTGAGGGATTATTCTTGATTATTTAAAGTGGAAAAGCTCACCCTAAAACCAGATTGTCTGAGGTGGGAAGATCTACCTTAAATCTGGGCCACATCATCTGGTGGCAGTGTATAGAGGACATGGAAAAAGGAAGTGTTTGCAAGTCTATCAGTTCTGTTCCTCTAGAGAATCCTGACTAACATATAGTCATACACGTAAAAGAATAATAACAAAGAAGAGGAGAAATAGAAAAACCAGAGCTGAAGAAATGGCTCAGTTATTAACAGCAATTATTCACCACATGGTAGCTCACAACTGCCTGTAACTCCAGTTTCAGGAAAGCTGATGCCTTTTCTGATTTCCCTTGGGCACTAGGAACACGTGTGGGACATTGGCAAATACACGTATACAATAAAAATAAGTAAATCCTCAAGAAATATAAAAATAGAAAACTTAGATAAACCATTGACAACCGAGGAAACTGAAAGTGGTTTTGAACTAAGAAAAAACATTTAATTAATTAATTAATTAATTAATTATTTTTCTCCTAAAGACAGGTTTCTCTGTGTAGCACTGGCTGTACTAGAACTCACTCTGTAGATCAGGCTGGCCTCACACTCATGGATCCTCCTGCCTCTAACTCCAGAGTGCTGGGTTGAAGGTGTATACCACCAACACCTGGCCAGAAATCCTTTTTCAACAATAAATAAAACCTCTCTGTATATAATAATGAAGCTTAAGGATTTGTACAGGAGGGTGAAATAGCAACAAACTGGTAAATAATGTGAAATTTCATTTTGCCTTGAGCTGTGGAAAGATCTATTAGCTATAAAGAACACTGGTTGCTTTCAGAGGACCCAGGTTCAATTCTCAGCACCCACATAACAGCTTGTAACTGTTTCTAAATCCTGTTCCAGGGGGTGTGATGCCTGTACACAGACATACGTGCAGGCAGAATACATACATACATACATACATAATATATATATATACATATACATATATATAATACAAATAAGCAAATTATTAAAAAAAAAAAAGAAAAGAAAAAGGATCCACCATCATCAGGTGGCCATCCCAGGGATGCAAAGATAGTTCAAATCTGATGTATCACATTAACAAAACGAAGGGTAAATATATAATGTCTATAGGTGTGGAGAAAGTACAACAAAATTCAAGCTCCTTTTATGATAAAAAATAAGTAAGTTAGATATAGAAGAAATTTATCCCACTATGATAGAGGCTATATATTACATACTCATGGCTAACATCATACTGAATGGGGAAAAGGTGGAAGGTCTCAAAGGAGACAAAGATGACCATTCTTGTTGTCATCTCTACTCAGCACAATATTGAGGTATTAGCCAAAGCAATTCTGCAAGAGAAAGAAATAAAAAGGATTCAAGATGGAAGGAAGTTAAAATGTCATTGTTGGTAGATGACATGATCTTATTTATAAAAACTTGTTAAATTTTTGGATTTAATAAATTAAGGCTGCGTAGTGGTGGCACACACCTTTTATTCCAGCACTTGGGAGACAGAGGCGGGCAGATCTCTGTGAGTTCAAGGTCAGCCTAGTCTACAGAGTGAGTTCCAGGACAGCTAGGGCTGTTACACAGAGAAACTGTTTCAAAAAACAATACCCCCCCAAAAAAGCTCCAAAAAACCAACCTCCCCCAAAAAACCCAGAAAACAAAACCAAAGACCCCAAAAACCAAATAAAAGTAGCAAGATAAAAAAAAATTAACACAACAACCAATAGCATTCCTAAACACTAATAGCTGTATGAAAAAAGTTGACAAAAGCATATTATTTATAATAGCTACAAGAAAAAAAATACCTAAGTACAGGGGTTGAGTTTGTAGCCAGTTGGTTAAAGTTTACATAGCAGTCATAAAGTCCTGGGTTCAATCACTAGCACCAAATAAACTATAACCCCAACACTCAAGTAGTTGAGGCAGGAGAATCAGAAGTTGAAGACTATCTTTGGGAACATGAAGCTGTATTCATAAAAGGAAAAATATACAAATAGAAAGATAACCTGTTCATAGATAAGAAAAATACTTAAATATCCATAATATCCTGTATTATTACACTTTTTTTTGTTTGTTTTTTGAGACAAGGTTTCTCTGCACTTGGGAGGCAGAGGCTGGTGGATCTCTCTGAGTCCGAGGTCAGTCTGATCTACAAAGTGAGTTCCAGGGCAGTCAGAGCTGTTACACATGTGATGTGGGATATCCTCTGTATTCTGTGAATATGTTTTATTACCACTGGTTAATAAAGAAACTGCTTTGGCTTATGGCAGGGTGAAGTATATCCAGATGGGTAATTCAAACAGAGATAGAGAAAAAAGGTGGAGCCAGGCAGATACCACGTAGTTGCCGAAGGAGAAAGATGCCAGAACCTTACTGGTATGCCACAGCCTCATAATGATACATAGATTAATAGAAATGGGTTAATTTAAGATGTAAGAGCTAGCTAGAAATATGAATAAGGAATTGGCCAAACAGTGTTGTAATTAATATAGTTTTTGTGTGATTACTCCGGTCTGGTCAGCTGGGAAACTGCGGTCTAGGTTTACAATGCCATCTCGAAAGACTAAACAAACAAACAAAAAACCAAAAAACAAGCAACGAGGAACAAGCCAGTAAGCAGCATTCCTACAATGGCTGTGCATCCCTTCCTACCTTGACTTCCTTCAGTGATGGACTGTGCTGAGCAGCTGTAAGCTGAAATAAATCCTCTCCTCATCAAGTTGCTTTCAGTCATGATATTTTATCACAGCAGTTGAAATCTTAATAAAGACATCAGCTTAGTAGCAAAAATTAAAAATAAAAAGCCCTAACAGACATTTTTCAAAAGAAAGCATACAAAGGGTCAAGAGGGCATATGAAAACATGCTCAACATCACTGATCATCATGAAAAAGCAAATTAAAAACACGAGAAGGCAAGTAGGCCTGGGCAAGTTGGTAGAGTTCACCTTTAATTCCAGTAATATGGAAAGAGGGGATATATATATATAAAAGCAATTCTACTAAAACATTACTTTAGGGGCTAGAGACAGCTCTAGAGCAATCATGAGGACCCAAATTTAGACTCTAGCACTAATGTCACAAGCAAGGTATCCTGCAAAGACCTGTAAACTAGCTTGCAGATCTCCTGATGCTCTCTTTTGGTCTCTGTGCTTAGGTACAAGTGTACACACACACACACACACACACACACACACACACACACGTAGCTTGCAGAGCTCTGATGTCCTCTTTTGGTCTTTGTGCCTAGGTACAAGCATACACACATATGCAAACACATAGCCTTTGTGTGTGTGTGTGTGTTTAGAGACAGGGTTTCACTGTATCTTTAGAGCCTGTCCTGGAACTAGTTCTTGTAAACCAGACTGACCTCAGACTCACAGAGATCTGCCTGCCTCTGCCTCCCAAGTGCTGGGATTAAAGGCGTGTGTCATCACTGCCCAAGACACACACAGCCTTTTAAAAAAATCATTTACACAGATTCAACACAATGCCCATCAAAATACCAGCAAAATTCTTCAAAGACCTCAAAAGAACGGTACTCAACTTCATATGGAAAAGCAAAAAAAACCAGGATAGCAAAAACAATACTGTACAATAAAAGAACTTCTGGAGGCATCACAATCCCTGACTTTAAACTCTACTACAGAGTTACAGTACTGAAAACAGCCTGGTATTAGCCTGAAACAGACAGGAGGACCAACGGAACTGAATAGAAGACCCGGATATCAATCCACACATCTTCGAACACCTGATCTTTGTCAAATAAGCAAAATATATCACATGGTAAAAAGAAAGCATATTTAACAAGTGGTGCTGGCATAACTGGATATCAACATGTAGAAGAATGAAAATAGACCCTTATCTATCACCATGCACAAAACTCAAGTCCAAATGGATCAAAGACCTCAACATAAAGCCAGTCACACTGAACCTTATAGAAGAGAAAGTGGGAGGTACACTTGAACACATTGACACAGGGAACCACTTCCTAAATATAACCCCAGCAGCAAAGACACTGAGAGAAACAATTAATAAATGGGACCTCCTGAAACAGAAAAGCTTCTGTAAAGCAAAGGACACAGTCAACAAGACAAAATGACAGCCTACAGAATGAGAAAAAATCTTCACTAACCCCACATCAGACAGAGGTCTGATCTCCAAAATATACAAAGAACTCAAGAAATTGGTCATCAAAAGAACACATAATCCAATAAAAAACATGGAGTACAGACATAAACAGAAAACTCTCAACAGAGGAATCTAAAATGGCTGAAAGACACTTAAGGAAACATTCAACATCCTTAGTCATCAGAGAAATGCAAATCAAAACAACTCTGAGATTCCATCTTACACCTGTAAGACTGGCTAAGATCAAAAACACTGATGACAACTTATGCTGAAGAGGCTGTGGGGAAAAGGGAACACTTCTGCATTGCTGGTGGGAATGCAAGCTGGTACAACCCCTTTGGATGTCAATGTGGCGATTTCTCAGAAAATTAGGAAACAACCTTCCTCAAGACCCAGTAATACCACTTTTGGGTATATATCCAAAGGATGCTCAATCGTGCCACAAGGACATGTGCTCAACTAAGTTCATAGCACCTCTACCAAAGAATGGATAAGGAAAATGTGGTACATTTACACAATGAAGTATTATACAGCAGAAAAAATAACGACAGCTTGAATTTTGCAGGAAAATGGATGGAGCTAAAAAACATTATTTTGAGCCGGGCAGTAGTGGCACACGCCTTTAATCCTACCACTCGGATCTCTGGGAGTTCGAGGCCAGCCTGGTCTACAAGAGCTAGTTCCGGGACAGGCACCAAAACTACAGAGAAACCCTGTCTCGATAAACCAAAAAACAAAACAAAACAAAACAAAAAAACATTATTTTGAGTGCGGTAACCCAGACAAAGAAAGTCAATTATCACATGTACTCACTCATAGGTGGGTTTTAAACATAAAGCAAAGAAAGCCAGCCTACAAATCACAATCCCAGAGAATTTAGACAACAATGCAGACACTAAGAGAGATTTACATAGAGATCTAATCTACATGGGAAGTAGAAAGTAGAAAAAGACAAGATATCCTGAGTAAATTGGGAGCATGGGGACTTTGGGAGAGGAAGGGGGGGAGTAGAGAAAAATGTAGAGCTCAATAAATAGCAATAAAAAAACTGAGATAAAATCATTTACAAATTATGGGTTAACTCCATTAACATATATTGTTCCCCTTCTTTCTGTTATTTTCAAGACAATGTCTCTCGTTGCCCTGTGAGTCTTAGAACTCACAGCGATCTACCTGCCTCTGCTTCCTGAGTATTGGGATTAAAGTGTGCCCAGCTCTATAAATTTTTAACTGAGTCTAAAACGCACTCATAGATGAGTCCATGTTCCTCCTGTGATTTATTCCTGTTCTTGAAGAGTCTGCAAAGGTAATAATTTCTATCTTTTCTTTTCATAGAGATCAAACTGATTTATACTGATAAATGATCAAATTATTTTCCTTAAAAATTACGTTCCTGAGCACATTCCAGGACAGTCAGGGCAACACAGAGAAACTGTTTTGAAAAACAACAAAACAAATCAAAACAAAAGCCCCAAAACCAAAACACAAAATAAACATACAAAAGACTATGTTCTTGGAATCAAGACCCACTTACCCACAAAACATCAGCACCAAGCACAATATTTTTGCACCCTGTCAGACACTAGGGACATAACATTGTACCAAACAGATAATTGTTTCTGTCCTCAAGAAATCTAGTTTCAAGTACTTTACTAGTAGGAGAAATTATTATTTTTGATGGTGTCATAATTTTTTAAATTGATTTTCATTGAGCGCTACATTTTTCTCTGCTCTCCTCCCTGCCTCTGCTCTCCCCTTCAACCCTCTCCTAAGGTCCCCATGCTCCCAATTTACTCAGAATATCTTGTCTTCTTCTACTTCCCAGGAGAAATTATTTATTAAAATTAATACAGGATAAGCTTGACATTCTTCTTTCTCTGAAAGGAATGAAGAAACAAACTTACAGCATCATTTAAGACTTCACTATTTATAGGCAAGATGTGTTCAATCCGCACAAAGGGCAAGAGAGAAGAAAGGACCTCTCGAAGCTCTTCTATGTCCAGGTCTCTTCTTTTCACACCTCTTTTGTTCACACTATGTGCAGTGCCACTCAGTAGGTTTGGCTCTGTGAAACAGAAAAGGAAAAGCCTTCAGTGAAATCCCAATATTCAAAGACATAGTCTTTTACTTTCCAAGAAACTTTTGTGTGTGTGTGTGTGTGTGTGTGTGTGTGTGTGTGTGTATGTGCCATGGCACTGAGTGTGAAGTTCAGAGTACGATTTTTTGGATTTGGTTCCTTCTTCCATCATGGGTTCCAAGGATCAAACTTAAGTAATCAGACTTGGGCAACAAACACCTTTACCCACTCAGCCATCTTGTTGGTCCTACAGGCAGTTTTACTTTCCTCTCTACTATATAAAATCCTAGTACCATACTTTGTATGTAAGAACATCTGCTTTAAGAAAGGTTGTAAGTTTAATTTAAAACAAAAGTTTTTCAACAAAGAGAAAGTACACTGTCTATAATGTAGGAACATTCTTTATGACTTCTCTACTAAATGCTTCTTTTTATGTACATTAACTCAAAGTAAGAAAAATGATAATTTGTTAATATCAAGGCTGTGATCAGTTTTAATATAAGAGGCACACTGCAAGGTATATGCTATTTCTAGTCATGGTAGCATGTATGAGAAGGGGAGGGGAATGGTTTCACATAGTCCAGGCTGGAGTCCAACTTAATAGATTGCTAAGGATGATGAGTCTGAACTTTTTTCTGATCCTCCTACCTCTACTTCCTAAATTCTGGGATTATAGACATGCACTACCATGCCCAACTCAGGCTACTCATGTATTGATGTGGGAGTGTCATATATCAATCTGTTGATTTCATTGGTTAATTAATAAAGAAACTGCTTGGCCTGATAGGTTAGAACATAGGTGGGAGGAGTAAACAGAACAGAATGCTGGGAGGAAGAGGAAGTGAGGCAGACATCATGCCGTTTCTCTCCAGGGCAGACATGCTGAATCTTTCCCGGTAAGACTGGTGCTACACAGATTACTAAATATGGGTTAGGCAAGATGTAAGAATTAGCCATTAAGAGGCTAGAACTAATGGGCCAAGCAGTGTTTAAAAGAATATAGTTTCCATGTAATTATTTCGGGGCATAAGCTAGCCAGGCGGCCAGGAGCTGAGTGGCAGGAATGCAGCCTGCAGCTTCCTTCTACAATGTATAATGGTAATTTAATAATATATTAATCACCTATATCCAAAGGAGCAAAATCTAATGTACATTCATTCTGCCTAGTTCTAAGCATCTAAATTTCCTTAAAACAGGTCTGTTACTGCACATGGGTGAATCTTTAGTCTTTGACATTTAAGTCCTCTGTCCTGAGCAAGAGATAGTTATTTTTCATTAGGTATTAATGTGACAGGAATATCTAAAGAAAAGTAAATATACTTATGACACTGGTATAAAGAAAATTATAAATTTTCAAACTATTCAATTATATCTGTAATTGAGGGGACTACATAGTTTTCTTAAAATTTGATAATTTTTACAATGAATATGATCTTTACTGTTGATAATAAACATGACGATCTTTTGTTTGTTTTGTTTTTTGGAGACGGGGTCACACTATATAGCCCTGGCTGTCTTAGAACTCACTATGTAGACCCAAACTGGCCTTTAACTCAAAGAAATCAGTCTGCCTCTACCTCTTCACTGCTGAGAATAAAGAAATGCACCACCATGCCCAGCTCAAAATTTTATTTTGTAAGTAAATAACATCTTTTTTAAATCACGTGAGAAAAATATATGTATATATTCTCTCTATATAAAGATAATATATATAGAAAAAATAATTTGTTGTTTGTGATGTTGAAGATAAATCTAGGACCTTGTATTCAAGGCAAGTCCTTTACTATCAATATCTCTGACTTTTTTTTTAAAGGATCTTCTTTTTAAGATTTATTTATGTATTACTACAATTGTTGTAACAAAAAACTCAATGGCCAGTAGCTAGGCAGGACATATAGGCAGGACTTCCAGGAAATAGGAGGGATAATCAAGGCACAGAGGACATGCCAATGAGACACAGAGTGAGTTGGACATACATAATGAAAGAAAGATAGAAAGCCACAAGGCAAAACATCTATTAATAAAAGTGGGTTAGTTTAGGTTATACGGGCTAGTGTGACAAGCCTAGCTATACGTCAATCTTTCACAATTAATAAGAAGTCTCTGTGTCATTATTTGGGAGTTAGATGGCAGAACAGAAAAAGACTGTTACAGTACTGGATAAAGTCTTACACAAAACCTTCAAGCAAGGGCAGAACCATTTATATACAAAGGTGACTAAAGAAGAATAGCTAATTTGCCTTTCTTATTCTTGCAGGAGAAACATATTATAACCTTGCCTAAAATGCATTTCATTTACTTAGTTTTGTTTTTTGCCTGCATAAAAACCACTTGTGAGCCTGGTGTCCTCGGAGGACTGAAGAGAGTGCTGAATCCCCTGGGAATGGAGTTATAGATTGTGGCAAGTCACCATGTAGGTGTTGGGAATTGAACCCAGGTCCTTTGGAAGAGATGCAAGGGCTCTTAACCACTGAGCCATCTCTCTAGCTCCCAAAACCACTTTAAAGAAAATTTTATCCATGAAGGATTATCACTACCTACCCAAATAAATATAATCTTTCATCACCACCAACCTTTCCTCATTATTAATTGCTATCAACAAGGAGACCAATGGCCTATCGTAATTAGGCAGTTGAGGTTTGGTAGTTATGTCGAACCACTTTAAAGAAAATTTTATCCATGAAGGATTATCACTACCTACCCAAATAAATATAATCTTTCATCACCACCAACCTTTCCTCATTATTAATTGCTATCAACAAGGAGACCAATGGCCTATCGTAATTAGGCAGTTGAGGTTTGGTAGTTATGTCGCTACGTTGTTCACAATTAACAATGAATTAGCTACTGATCCTAAAGGTTAGTTTCCTGTTGGCCTCTGGGCATAATCATTTTGCCAACTCATCAAGACATAACTTAGTGTACTTCTGTTTAAAAGCACCTTAATACATACTTATTCATTAACATTCAACTCATGGCTAACAGCATTGTAATTTATGCCTCAATGAAATTTATCAAACATACCCTATTTTCTCCATGTGGACATCCCAGTCTTCTTGCATTTCAGAATTTGAGACACTCTAGTACTTACTTGGCAGCCATATTTAACTGAGATCATGAATGAACAAACAAAAAGGTAAAAATACATTAAGAGGGGCTGAAGCTACAGCTCAATGGTTAAGAGTACTTGCTGGTCTTGCAGAGGACTGGGGTTGGAGTACTGGCTTAAAATCATTTGTAGGCATAAACATAGTGCACATATAAAGATGCAGGCAAAATACTTATACACACAAAATAAATCTTTAAAAAAATCACTACAAAAAACAAAACATAACAAAAAAAAAAAACCCAACATATTAGTTGGACCATGAAAAGGACAGGTATTCATAGTAGATCTGAAAATAAGGCAAAGTATCAGTGTTTCAATTCATCTTCAGACTGAGAATTTGTGTGTGTGTTTTGTGTTTTAGACAGGGTCTCTTCTACATAGTCCTGGCTGTCCTGGAACTCACTATGTAGACCAGGTTGGCCTTGAACTCATGAGCTTCACCTGCCCCTGCCTCCCTAATGCTGGGTTAAAGGTGTGAGCTACCATGCCTGGCCTGAGAATTTATTTCTTCTTCTTTTTTTTTTAAGATTTATTTTATTATTTATTACGTATACAACATTCTGCCTCCGTGTATGACTGCACGCCAGAAAAGGGCGCCAGATTTCATTACAGATGGTTGTGAGCCACCATGTGGTTGGTTGCTGGGAATTGAACTCAGGACCTCTGGAAGAGTAGCCAGTGCTCTTAACCACTGAGCCATCTCTCCCACCCCAAGAATTTAATTCTTGGTCACTCAAAACACTTGTCTTGCCACTCTGTGCATGTCTACAAATAACACTGAAAGTGTGTGAATAAAGACTTGAGGTTACAAATAAATTGATAAACTTGCAAACACAGAATCTATAAATGAGAATAAACTGTATGTTGGTATTCAGAAATTTTTCTATTTTAATCACAACCATTTTGTAGTTTTGTAGTGGTTTTTCAAATCTGAGAAATGCTAAAGGCTTTTGAAGGTCACAGAAAAGTAAGTTAGAGAAAAATTGGAAAACTGCCTCTTCCTCTACTGCTTAGGCCTCAGCAGTTAAGAGAACTCAACTGCTCTTGGGGAGGACCCAGGTTTGGTTCCCAGCACCCATACAGATGCTAATATCCATCTGTAATCCCAGTTCTAGGAGATCTGATGCTTTCTTCTGACCTCTTTCAGCACTAGGCATGTACATGGTACACATACATGTGTGCAGGCAAACACACATAAATCTAAGAGGAACAGAAGTTCCTGTTTACACAGGCTTGAGATACATGAGACCTTGCCTCAAAATAAGTAAAATACTGAAAGATGACAGGAAAGGTGGGAAATATATTTAACTTTCCTAACCAAAGCTTATTGATTTGGGTTCAGTATGTAGAGGAATACAGTACTATATGAGAGGAAGGTTAACAGATGAGAGATGGGTGATCTAATATAAAAGACCAGTATAGAATTCTGTTTTAGGGTCAACAAGATGGCTTAGTAAGTAAAGGCACCTGCCACCATGTATAAGAACCCAAGTAAATCTCTGGTCAAAAGACAGAACCTATTCTTGCAAGTTGTACTCTGACTTCTGCACATGTACTGTGCTGTGTATTGAATATGTGAATGTACACAAACACAATAAAAAATATAATAAAAATTAAACCTCAGTTGGAGATAATCTTACTCAAAACAAACTAAACAGAAAAAAAAACCCAGCTTTGTTGGTGTGTAGGAGGTCTTTCTGTCTTTGTGTTGCTTTTGTTGGTTAATAAAGAAACTGCTTTGGGTCTGTTAATAGGGCAAAACTTAGGTAGGCGGGGGAAAACTAAATGGCATTCTGGGAGGAAGAAAGCAGAGTCAGAGAGACTCCATGGATCACCCGGACACAGATGCTGGGAATATTACCTGGTAAACTACTGCCACTTGGTGATACAGAGATTAATAGAAATGGGTTAAGATGTAAGAATTAGCCAATAAGAAACTAGAACTAATGGGCCAAGTAGTGATTTAGTTCATACAGTTTCTGTGTGGTTATTTTGGGGCTTAGCTAGCTGGGCGGCCAGAATGAACAAGTGGCCCCTTGCAACACTTTGTGATGCTAAATGTCCCTAATACTAGGGCCCCACACATACTAAATAAGTGCTATGCCATTGAGCTACACCCTTAGTCCCTCTCCCCTTTTTAGGTGTTTTGAGACAGGGTCTTACTATATAATAGCTTTGGCTGATTAGGAACTCACTTCATAGACCAGGCTGGCCTCGATTCCACAGAGATTTGCCTACCTTAACCTCCAAAGAGCTGGGATTAAAGGTGTGTGCCACCATGCCAAACCTTAGAATCTTTATTAGTTGAAGTAAAATTTATACAACACAAATTCATCATTTTAATCATTTAAAAAAAGCACATTTACATTGTATACCTATCATCAATTCCAGAACACCTTCAACAATGTTTCTTTCTCTGACACCTTAATCACTACATGACATTTTTCATTCTAGCATTCCATGAATCACTTAACATACTCTATCACAGACATAAAATGTAATAAAAACAATCTTTTACAACTGGAGAATAAATTTTTTGAAAAAATTGATATATTTATCAATTGCCCCTCAACTCCACTAAAGTATTTTACTGACGGTAAAATCCTCTACTTCCTTGAGTCCACAGTGTGTTGCCAAGACTGATGCATGTGTCCCAGTAAGTTGCTGGGAATGTTGAAATCATACAGAATCCTGACTGGTGCAAGCATACTTTCTGAACTTACCTCTGTCTGCTATTCTTTTCATCAACTGATGCTCGCCCCATTTAATCAGATACTTAAGGATATCTTGTTCACTTGCCTAGAATAAAAATTGATTATTATTTATTCTAATAAGATTATAAAAATGTTTAGTTCCACTAATGGCTTTTCCTAGGTCATAATGTACATGTGGAGCACATCTTATCCCATGTCTCTCTCTATATCAGCAGTGTGAAATTTAAGAGTCAGCCCTGTTGTCTATAAACAGTGAATGCTCTAGACAGCATTATTTTACTGGGTAACTTCAATCTTCTTTATTCCATTGTTTTTCTTTATTATGTATATTTCCTACTTTTAAATTTATTTTATCTTTATATAAGGCTTCCATACTGCTAGTGTTTTTGGGATAAGATGAAGATGAACATATTTTCTCCAATGACAGGTAAAGCAAAAATGACGTATTGTCCAGTCAGTCTACAATCTCTATAAGGCATTTTGTGGGTTAAGGAGTGGACCTTGCAGGACAATTTGTGAAGTGGCAATGCACCTCTTATTTCGTATTTTATTTAAAATGTTATGGCACATAGAGGCTGTTCTCCAAAATGCTTTGTTTGTTATGAAGAGATGCATAGCTCAAGACAACAATCTGACAGCACTGACAAATCCTAACTCCAATAGACATAGAACTGACCAGGACAGTGAGACAAAGTTAATGAACAAAGATCGTCTACAAACGAAGACCAAGTGTTCCAGCATTTATTACTGTGAACAAAGCAATGTTGAAGAAGCACAATGGACAATTTAGTTGTTTTCTTTTTTTTTTAAATTTAATATTTTCTAATTATGATGATACCATTTTATAGTTTATTTGGTATACAAACAAATTGCTCAAAGGGTTTATAGCTTACAGCATTAAAAGCTGTCATACAGTATTTAGCATAAAAATAACTAAATGTAAAACAATTTAAAAGCACATTACCTTACAAAACTTTTTGCAATATTTAAAATCTATTATTAAATTGCACACTAGATTAACTCGTAAGCCAAAGACATAAGAATTGACTAAAAATTACTTCTGGATGAAAATACAACAGAAAACACAATTATGCTTTAGCGGAACATGTACACTCTGAGTTTTTATGATTAGTTGAACAGATCAGAAATGAAATTTCACTCTTGCTTTGTGCTGCTTAACCTACGGCCTACAATTTAAGTATCTGATATTCTACCAGAGGAAATTATTATATTAAATAACATCTGAAAGGTAAGACATTCACTTCAGACTGTGTTCCTGACCTGACCTGTCTTCTTTATAGCACAGCTGCTTAAGTCCTGGGCTTGTTCACAGAATTGAATCATGAGAGGTGTGCATGAAGGTCCAATGTGCCAGAAGGCTTTTAGTACATAAATATGGAGCAGGAATTCACTAAGCAAAGTCTGTTTCTCTCTGCCCCACCCCTTAAGAATAACGAGTGCAGATGAATTTCTTTGTGCATGTGGAATGACAATGAACTTGAGAGGTGTACAAATGATTACCTGTAGGTAGTCAGACTGGATAGCGGTAAGCAGATGGTCTTTGCTGAGTTCATAAAAAACATCCGAAGTCATGACCTGGGATAATTCCTCACAAAGGAAATGTAGAGCTTGTCGGTGTACCCACTTAGAGCCATATGGATGTGAGCTCCACTTGAGGATGGCAATTAAGGTATCTAATGAGATGCTCTCAGCAATGATATCCTCACAGCCTAAAAGAGAAGGCAAATATTTCTTAAGATTAACCACAAATATTACTTATTGAACATTAGTGTGGCAGGCTACAAAGACTTAAAAAGTGGCAGTAGTAACAAAATTCAAGGAGATAAAAATCTCATGTTAATCAAGACTTGCTCGGATAAGATAACAACAGATATGACATCTATAGGAAAAATGATGCCCCACAGAGACAGCTCTACAGAGAAAGACTACTGAAGAAAACATACTTGTGTAAAATTCAGTAACTGAATAAGCTAGTACAGTGGAGTCACTGGATCAAAAGGGAAGAAGAGCAAACTACAAAGACAGATGTCAGAAAGACATGAATGACAAAGGAAGGACATGGATGACATTTGATTGACAGAGCACAAAGATGAAAATAGGTGGGCTGGAGAGATGGCTCGGTGGTTAAGAGCATTGCCTGTTCTTCCAAAGGTCCTGAGTTCAATTCCCAGCAACCACATGGCAGCTCACAACCATCTGTAATGAGATCTGGTGCCCTCTTCCGGATAGCTGTATACAAAATAAATAGATAAATATTTAAAAAAAAAAAACAAACAAACAGGTAAAACACATGTTTGGTATTCTTTTGAATTAAGTTATGGCAAACTGAAAAAGAAATAAGTGAAATAAACCAAAACAAACAAGTAAAAACCCAGAAAAAGCAACTATAGCATTTTAAAACCTCAAAGAAGAAAAAAACAAAAACAAAACAAACAAAACAAAAAAACCCAGCTGGCGCACACCTTTAATCCCAGCACTCGGGAGGCAGAGGCAGGCGGATCTCTGTGAGTTTGAGGCCAGCCTGGTCTACAAAGAGAGTTCTAGGACAGGCTCCAAAGCTACAGAGAAACCCTGCCTCGAAAAACCAAAACCAAACAAACAAACAAACAAAAAACAAAACAAAACAAAACAAAAAACCCCAAACCCCGAAAATAGTTAGTTATTCTCCTTAGGAAAAATCAATATAAAGATATAGGACCAGGCATGCTAGGCAGCATACACCTTTAATTCCAGCATTTGGGTGGCAGAAACAGAAGGATCTCTGGTGTGGGAAATCCTTCTGTCTATGTGTTGCTTTTATTGATTAATGAATAAAGCTGTTTCAGCCAGTGGCTTAGCAGAATAGGGCAAGGTGGGAATTCAAAGCAGATAGAGGAAGAGAGAGGAGGCGGAATCAAGGAGAAGCCATGGAGTCCCTGCAGGAGACAGAAGCCTGACAGAACCTTACTGGTAAGCCACAACCATGTGGAGATATACAGATTAATAAGAATGGGTTAATTTAAGATACAAGAGCTAGCCAGCAACACACTTAAGCTATTGATCAAACAGTACTGCAAATAATATAGTTTCTGTGTGATTATTTCGGGTCTGGGCAACCGGGAAACAAATGAGCACCTCAGCCTGGTTCACATTGTGAATTTCAGGCATGTCAGAGGGGAAAAGAGAGGGAAAAAGAGAGAAAAATGGAGAGAGAGAGAGAGAGAGAGGGAGGGAGGGAGGGAGGGAGGGAGGGAGGGAGGGAGGGAGAGACCCTGTCTCATCCCTTCTCCCCACCAATGAGTGACAAAAATTGTGGAAGGGATATGACTAAAATTGAATAAAAACTTTTCATTGTTTACTATAAAACAAAAAGTAGTCATGACATTGTGAAAAAAAATGATGCCCTCTTCTGGCATGCAGAGTACTCATACATAAAATATAAATAAAAAGTTAAAATTAAAACAACAACAAAACCCAAACACTTAAATACCACCACTGACAGTAACAAAAAATATGGCTATATATACTGTGCTGCACTCAGACCTTTACAAAATACAGATCAAAGACTATCAATGAAGTCTAGAGACTTTCAGAGTTGAAAGTTCTAATTGAATGTGGGAGTTAGTTTCATATTCAGGTGATACAAGATCATATGGCATCTATTTACCTCTTCTCTCTTTTTCTGATACACTACCAGATGAGGGGATTCATCATAAATAACTGTGCCACATGATTTCCATTAAGATTTATCAAACTATTCATGACACTGCTAGCACCATAAATAGGGATGCTGTCTTCAGTTTGTCTTTATAACACCTTCTGCACATGGTAGGCAGTAAAGTGTGTTAAGGTACACAAATGAGATCCTTGCAGATAAGAGGTACAAAACAGAACAGTGCTTTTAAGCAGCACCAATCAGAGGAGGGGATAGGAATGAGCCTGTTTTTGCCATGTTGCTCATGAGCTTAGATAAAGATATGAAAAGCATGATTCAAAAATCTCTAGATGATTGAATCTGGAAAGCACAGTTACCAAGATGCTATATAGTAAAATCACAACTGGCTATAAAGATCAGTCAAAATCAAATTCAATTGAATGAGGAATTTCTACACTTTAGAATGATGAAAATCAGCTTCACAGTGGATGACAGAGGTGAACTAGCTTAATATAGAGCAGTATCTGGGTATTTTAGCTACATGAAAACAAAATGTGGTATGGTTGTTAGAAAACTGAAGCACTCCTGGGTTTTAGTTCTCAACAGTGCCTAATGCTGCACTGCTCTCCTGTGTTGCTTTGAGCCCCATATTTTAGATGTGCATCGATCAAGCTGCAGACTGCTAAGAGTGGAAACAGAGTAGAAGAGGGGAAAAGCTCTTGGCAAACACGTTATACAACTTACATAAGAGAAACCTAAGCAGAAATGTAAGACATGTTGTTACATGCCCAGTGGGCCTTTACCAGGTAGAGAAAAAAGACCTGACTATTACTGCTCTAAAGACAGACCCCAAATGCCAGGCGGTGGTGGCGCACGCCTTTAATCCCAGCACTTGGGAGGCAGAGGCAGGCGGGTCTCTGTGAGTTCGAGACCAGCCTGGTCTACAAGAGCTAGTTCCAGGACAGGCTCCAAAACCACAGAGAAACCCTGTCTCGAAAAACCAAAAAAAAAAACAACAACAACAAAAAAAAAAGACAGCCGGGCGGTGGTGGCGCACGCCTTTAATCCCAGCACTTGGGAGGCAGAGGCAGGCGGATCTCTGTGAGTTCGAGACCAGCCTGGTCTACAAGAGCTAGTTCCAGGAAAGGTTCCAAAAAACCACAGAGAAACCCTGTCTCGAAAAAAATCAAAAAAAAAAAAAAAGAAAAGAAAAAAAAAAAGACAGACCCCAACAACCAGCTGGGTGTTAAAAGAAGAGATTATGGCTCCCTAACAAAAAATTATTAAACCACAAATTCTCTCTTCTCTGTTCAAAGACCCTTTAGAAAAGTAAAAGTAGAGAGAGAGACTGGCTTAGCAAGTTAGAGATAGAGTACAAAGAATCCTTACACTGAACAGGAACCAAGGTCAGAAGATATCTAAGCCACTTCATTTTTAGAAAATAGTAACGGAACAAGCCCAAAATTCATTAATCTAATCTAAATATTAAAACAGGATCTTTGAAAGAGAATTACACTTTTAGAGGACGTGTCCACTGATAGGTTCCCATGTTACAGTGGGTGGCCCCACACCCTACACATACTGGCTGCACTGACTGAACTTAGTGGGCTGTTAAAAAAAAAAAAAGGAAAGAAATTGTGAGGGTGAACTATTGGGAGGGATGTAAGAGGAGTTAAGTGGGGAGCAAATGGGAGGCATATATGATCATATTTCATTGCATACATGTATAAAATTCCCAAGGAAAAACTTAAAAGAAAAAATCCCTATAAGCACCACTGAGATGACCACGAGATATGCTTGTGACATCAGAACACACAAGCATGCTGAAGAAATGTGCAAAGCAAGCAAAAGTTCTCAAGGACATTATGACCTCACTATATAGTCCATATGTTCCAATGTTCCTTCAAAATACTTTTCATTAGCCTCATTCTCTTCTATTCCCACCAGTATCACCTTATATTCCAATATATTCCCAATATCAATTCCTGAAATTTCTTTCCTACTTTCTGTATTCCCCAAGTATTTCAATCCACACACAGCACATTGTGGAAAGGTCTGTGGAACACTATTACATCACTCTTTTATTTAACTATTTTGAAAAGGAAATTTAAAAAGAAAAGAATTCCAAGGCCAAGGCAAAAAAAGAAAAAAAAGATATGCTGGCTATGGTGTAGGAGAATTGTCTGTATTCTGTCAATCATGTATTTTAATAAAACGCTGATTGGCCAGGCAGGAAGTAGAGGTGGGTCAACCAGACAGGAAGTAGAGGCGGGGCGATGAGAACAGGAGAATGCTGGAAAGGAGGAAGCCCATTCCTCCCAGTCCAGCCCAGACCACCAAGAAGCAGGATGTGATCTGCCCCAATGAAAAAGATACTGAGCCACATGGCTAACATAGATAAGAATAATGGGTTAATATAAGCTACAAGAGCTAATAAGAAGACTTGAGCTAATGGGCCAATCAGTTTATAATCTTATGGAGACCTCTGTGTGATTTTCTTTGGGGCTTGCCGGCTGTGGGGTACTGGGCAGGACAGATACCCCAACGAGCAGGCCCCTCATGTTACAAGGCTAGAAGACAAGCTAACCTGTGCCTCTGATGTAAACTCCCAGTCTTTGAACTCTGCAGTGTGTTAAGAACTGGGGTGGTGGTGGTGATGTATGTTTCTCTACTCTTCCTCTGGAGGACAATTTTTAAGAGTCTAAACTCTTATACTGCCCTCCTGCCTTCCCAGTGTCACTCCTTCCTGTTCTTGGGGAATATTTACCAAATGAACATCCTGTGTGCAATCATTTGAGCTAGGCTTTTGGCAAGGGCTGTGGGAAATGGGAGATTCCCAGACAAGAACAGCTGGTAACAAAAATACCCTTAGAAAACCACAGCTCTTGGAGTGAAATTCTAGAACTATGGATGGATATCAAAAGGCCATCACCCCACATGTAAGTGGGGAGGTGAGAATGTCATGCTGCGTGTTCATATTATCAGTTTCCACCAGAAGCAGATGAACACAAGCAGAAATGGGAGAGTGAAATAGCTTAGCAGCAAGGGGGTGACACTCAAATGAGAGGTTTAAGACCCTGGTGCTGGCTGGCTTTAACTAAGTTACAAAAGCCATGGGAAAAAAAAAAAAGGAAGGAAGGGAAGATGAAAGGAAGAAAGGACAAACCAAGGGCTCAAATCAGCCAATTCTCAAATGCAGACACTTAATCTTTAAAAGTCTGAATATTTCCAGGTCAGTATTCTTTAAAATAAATAAATAAATAAATAAAAAATCCTGTTTCCCACAGCTGCAATGTAGACTGTATACCTTAAGATTAAGCTTGGCTGAGGCTCTCAACTAAAAGACAACTCACAGGAAATCCCCACAGTCATCTAGGATAAAAAAAGTCCACAGGCAGACCTGGACAAAGAAACCTAGAGCAGGGGTATTTGTATGGAAGAATCAAGACTGTTAAGCCCCAAGATTCAACCCCATATTCTAGGCTGTTAGAAGGAACTCCTCCCAGTGAAACCCTGTCTTGAAAAACCAAAAAAAAAAGAAGGAACTCCTCCAACTCCACATTAGAATCCAGCAGCTTCCCCTTACCCCCAAGACTCTGACTATATCTGTTTAAATCCTTGATGGTTCTCACCAAGTTCTGCTGCCTCTACTCACCACCTTGTAATCACTAATTTGAATCAGGTTTATATCACACAGTCCAAGGAGCAAAATACAGTTTCTGTTTTGGAATGCAGTGGGTGGATATGTAAAGAAAAGCAACACCTCCCCATCCCTGGTTGCAGCACTTGGGAGAGTGTTCCCCCGACCCTGCCAGGGCAGCAAGCAGAGCTGGCCCTGTTGGCATGGGTGTGGCCCTGAGGGTGAAAGTCTGGGAGAGTTGGCCTTACCCCTCACTGGCGCAGTATGGGAGAGGTTGCAATGGTGGAGGGCAGATATGGAGGGACAGGGAGATTAGTGGGATTGGGGTACATGAAGTGAAATTCACAAAGAATCACTAAGAGTTAAAAAGAAAGAAAAGCAAATGTAGTGGGAAGCTGCGCAGGCCCACAGCTCCTACTACAAACATGGGCAAGAGTTGCCAACTTACACTAGCAAATCTACCTGTGGATGTAGATTCTTGGGAGTATTAGATCAGGAAAGAGCTCATGCAGAACCCAAAGGATTCACTGGGGCATCTTCTGATGCTTCATTGTCTGGTAATAACAAGACCTAGCAATGATAACAACTAAAGAGAAAGAGCTCAACACCTCTGTGATGAAGGCTGGGTTACCTCACCTGGTAGCCTCCCTAGATCTGCTTAAGTATTGGCAATGGGGAAAAAAGTAAATCTAGAATAGGTGAGGGAAGAGGCTGCACCAATTTTTGGTGTTTCATTTAGAGTAAGCTTGCACTATTTCCCTCAATCTCCATCCCAGTACAGTTCCCAGTTAGCAAAAGGAGAAGCAAGCAGCTTGGAAGGCAGAAAGAAGTAGATGTCAATGTTCTTTAAAAGTCACCTCAGCAAGGTACAAGAAAAGGTGGATAAAAATATGCCCACGAGTACTGGCTTGTGCCTGCTTCTTGCCTGCTCTACCCTGATTTCAACTCTGTTGCCATTATGGGCATCATGGATACTACTAAATGTATGCATGGCAGTGGTTCCTGAGTCTGTCCTCACAGCTGTACTTCCGAAGCTGGCTGGGTTTGGCTTCTTCAGTTCACAACCTATTCGGATACTATTATTGTTCCTTTTATTATTTTGTTTCCTCAGCTTCCCTAGAACCGTGTAAAACTTAGTTCTGATAATAAAAATGAGTAGAGCTCCCATTCAATTTTGGTGGCTTGACTCTGAGTAATTCTATCATTTTTCCCAAATCCAAATCTTTTGTAGAGGCCATGTCACCAGACCGACTATGATGGATTGAGTTTAACCAACCACACAAACTGATTTGCATCTCAGAAACTGAATTTACCAACCCTGTGCCTACCTCACATCATCTCTGCCTTCTACTACAGCGAGCCAGTTTTAAAAGTCTAGACTACCAGAACTTGCTCCAGCCACAAGTTTGTACATATTGCTTTCTGCTATAGAAATAATGGTATTCTGGAATGGCCACCTCCAGGAATTTGCTAGATGCCTATACATATGCAAACCACAAGAAACACTTTTCCAACAGGGATGGTGGAAGATAAATGTCCCCCTATCTTCCCTTTGGACAATTCTGAATAGTATTCCATCCCTTCTGCTCCTCAGAGGGCTCTAGCAGCTATCACATCAGCACACTTAATTATATTGGCTCTCTCATTCCACTTAACCCTTTCTAATCACATATTCCTATTCTCTGCAAGAACTCCCCAGAATAAACTACCAGCAAGTCTTTATTTTAGGACCCAGTTCACGAGGAAACTTAGATTAAGACACAGTAGACATAGGATTTAAGGGACTGGAGAGATGATTCAACAGGTAAAGGTACTTCCCACATCAGCCTGATGATGTGAGTTCAATTCCCAGAGGTCACATAGGGAGGAAGGAGAGAATTCCACAAAGCTGTTTTCTAACCTTTACCAACTTTTATATCTGTATGTCTGCCCCCCCCCCATACCTGCTGTGTTTATACAGGTCTACAAGTAATATTTATAGTCAGACAGGTTGCTCATGCCTATAAATCCTAGAACTAGGAAGGTTAGACAGAAAACGTACTGTGAGTTCAAGTTCAAAGCAAGCCTGGGCTACCTGTGACACTCTGTCTCATAACACCAATAAACAATTTAAATTTTGTTCATCTCTTGGATTTTGGTCAAATGAGTGGATCATCTAGCTTTGGATTCCAGGTTACCTTTTCAGACTTTCATTTTAAAAGATTCACTTGTTCAGCTGTATGCCAAACTCTATCCTAGATACAATGTGATCAACTCTTTAGCGCTTGATCTCAAGAGGCTAGCAATTTTCTATAAGAAATAGACACAGATGTGAGCTCTACTGCATACAGCAACGCTATGTCAGGAGTAGACAAAAGACTATATGGTCCACAAGGGGAGTACCTGAATTCTCAACGGGGAGGAGAGTGAGAATGGCAAGGAATGACTTTCCAATTGAGGAAAAATTCAAAGTACACATTTTTTGGCAAACAGGAAGAAGCTGCATTCCAGGAATAGAAAAGAATGTGTGCATACAGCCAGTTGTTGAAAGCGCAAGAATGCACAGCTTCAAAAAATGGCTTGTTGAAAAAAAGAATCCTTAGAATACTCCCAATTCTAGTAGCCTGTAATCCACCAATATTATAAATTTGTCACCCAGAGTGCTTCATATAGCTCAACCTATTCTAGTAAGAAATCAAACTTGCGCCGGGCGGTGGTGGCGCACGCCTTTAATCCCAGCACTTGGGAGGCAGAGGCGGGCGGATCTCTGTGAGTTCGAGACCAGCCTGGTCTACAAGAGCTAGTTCCAGGACAGGCTCCAAAACCACAGAGAAACCCTGTCTCGAAAAACCAAAAAAAAAAAAAAAAAAAAAAAAAGAAAGAAATCAAACTTGCTTTACAAATCAAAGAAGTATTTGTGTTTCATCAAATTTCAATTCCCTCCTAATTATTAAAACCTAAGAAACTGTTTGCGTTCAACAGTTTTGACTTAAGAAAATAACATCAAGCCGGGCGGTGGTGGCACACACCTTTAATCCCAGCACTCGGGAGGCAGAGACAGGCGGATCTCTGGGAGTTCGAGGCCAGTCTGGTCTACAAGAGCTAGTTCCAGGACAGGAACCAAAAGCTACAGAGAAACCCTGTCTCGAAAATCCAAAAAAAAAAGAAAAAAAAAAAAGAAAAAAGAAAATAACATCAAGTGGTTAAATAATGTATTAGTTTTCTATTGCTATATAACAAACTACCATAAGTTACTGGGTTAAAACAACATACATTTATCTTCTCATACGCTCTGTAGGCTGTGAGTCTGGCATAATGATCTGGGTCTCTAGCCAGGACTTCATTAAGCATGAAAGAAGAAAGTCAGCTGGGCTTATTCTGTCTGAAAGCTCAATGGGGATCATCTGCCTCCCATCTCATTCAAGAATGTTGGCAGAATTAGTTTCTTGTGGTTACAAGTCTATGGACCCAGCTTCTTGCTGACTAATGGCTGGGGAATACATTCAATACTTGCCACATGATTCTTGATGAGGCTACCTTACTTACCACATAACAGTTTATTTCTTCAAATTCAGCAAGAAGTGTGGAAATGATTGCTATCAAGATGAAGTCCTCTAAGAATGATATTTCATCATCTATGCCTTTAAAGGTCACATGCACATTTAAGGATTAAAAAAGTGCCAATATGAAAAAAAAATGGGGACAACTAAGTGCTACCTACAGTGTCTACTTGTCCTAGTAAGTTTCTGAGCACCTCAGCAAACACTCTGGCAGCCTGGATGAGTCTCAATTACTCTGCTGTTAATACCGCCATTCTTTTGATCTAAGCTTTTTTTTAAAACTATTTTTTTTTAAAGATTTATTATTTTATGTATGAGTGTTTGCCTGCATATATATGCCTGGTACCTGTGGAGGTCAGAAGGGGGTGTTAGGTCCCTTGAACATGGCGTTGTGGATAGTGATGAGCCTCCATGTGGATACTGGGAATGAAACCTAAGTCCTCTGCAAGAACAGCAAATGCTCTTAAGCACTGAGCCATCTCTCCAGCCTCTGAATGCTTACTATTTTTACTACTCACAACTACAAACCAACAAAACCTCTACCTAGTTTATTTCTTTTTTAAAAATTTTATTTTGTGTGTATGTGCTTTTGTGTATATGTCTAGGCATGTGTGAGGAGGTCAGAGGACAGTTTGAACGAGTTAAGTTCTCTCCTTCTACCATGTGGGTCCCAGGGACTGAACTCAGGTCATTGGGCTGGGCAGAAGGTGCTACCCCCTGAGCCATCTCTCTCACATTATTTACTTAGTTTTAAATTAATAGGAGTAAAGAATAACACACTAATTACACAGTATAGCTTAGGGTATTTTCTGAACCTCTCATAGTAAGATATAAATTCAAATGTCAATATATTTAGAAAACAATAAGATCTATGCGTTTCTTGGAATTCTAGTCAAAGATAGTTTTTTAAAAGTCAGCACTGTTGCAAGGCGATGGTGGCGCACGCCTTTAATCCCAGCACTTGGGAGACAGAGGCAGGTGGATCTTTTTGAGTATGAGGACATCCTGGCCTGCAGGGCTAGTTCCAGGACAGAGATGTTACACAGAGAAACCCTGTCTTAAAAAACAAAACAAAATTAGCATTGTTTTTGATGCAAGCGTCAATTCAGGAAGGACACTGACAGTGTAAGCCTAATTTTATACCAAATCATTGGGAAAGGTTTAATTATTATAGTTAAAGAGGAGTATGTTTGATAACATGTCTTTGATAACAAAGACATTTAAGTGTGTAAATGTATTCTGTTTCCTGGTACTAATTTCATTTTTTTAATTTTTTGAGACATCATGTATCTCTGAGCTGTCCCGGAACTAGCTTTGTAGAATAGGCTGGCCTCAAACTCAGAGATCTGCCTACTTCTGCCTCTCAAGTGCTGGGATTAAAGGCTCGCCATCACCACTGCCCAGCTTCTGGAAGTAGTTTTAGATATGTAGATATTTTACCTTCAAACACGAACATGTAAAAACATAGAACACATACATGAACACTAAGCATGAACTATATAAGAATTATATACATGTACATGCAAAGGCCAGAAGACAATTTTGGGTAGTGTTTCTTGAGTACATCTATATTGTTCTCGAGACAGGGACTTTCAATAACCTGGAGCTTACATGGCTGGCTACTGGGCCATGGGATCTGCCTGGTTCTCCCTTTCCAGTGCTGGGATTGCAGATGCACACCAACATGCCCAACTTTTTACCTTGATTCTGGAATCAAACTCAGGACGTAATGCTTGTACAGAAACATTTACCAACTGAGCTATCTCCTAGTCCTTAAATTCTTAATATATCAAAGTCATCTCCTTCATGGAGACCCATTTAGTGAGACTAGAACCATATCAATTTGTACTAGAAAAACGGCTGAAGCCATGTTTCTGGCCAGCCTTTAGTCACCGAATATTTTAGCAGTTCTATAAACACACTTGGAGACATTCACAAATAGTATTTTTGTTAGTGCAGAGTTAGGATTGGAACCTAGGTCTAAATCCAAAGTTCATGTTTACAAAACTCTGCATCAGACACTGTTTACTTATTACTCAACCTACACAAGTTTCATAGGGTTTTAAAGACTAAGTGAAACAACTGATAGCCAGTGCTGCCATGAAGCTAGGTATACCTGGGCATTCAAAGATTATCTTTCTCCTGTTACAATCTTGAACAACAACAGTGTCATTAAATGTTAACCTGAGATTTGAAAACAGTATATGCTCTTAATTTTATGACTAACACCAAAAGTTCTGGCAACTTGACATTTTTAATTTTTATGTTTCACTCTGAAATATAAATAGTAATATGCAAAAAGTATAGTGAATAGATTGCTCAACAAATCAAGGCAAAATGAGACTCTACATTATCTATCAGTCTGTTGCTATTTCATTCCTGCACCAATCCTTAGAGCTTTATTATTATATACTGGCAGTGGTGGCACACATGTTTAATCCCAACACTTGAGAGGCAGAGGCAAGAAGATCTCTGAGTTCGAGGCCAGCCTGTCTACAGAGTGTATTCTAGGACAGCCAAGGCTACATAGAGAAACCTTGTCTCAAAAAACAAACAAACAAACAAAAACAAATAAAAAACAAAACAAAACCAATTACTCAATCACAAAAAGAAAAAGGAAAGAAAAAGGGATTTCTAATTGAGCATTGAATGACTTTAAGTAGATTCAACAGGTTCTGCAGCAAATGAACTGTACATATTTTAGAAATACTTGTTACGGCCACAGTGTTAGGTACACATTTATAATAAAAATGTTGCATAATAAGCTATAATATTCATTACTGTCTTTAAGTATACAAATAAGGGAAAATAAACATTCCATTTTCAATAGAAAACAAATAAGTATTGACAATTGCTTACAATTTTATTTTCCTTAATAAATAAAACAAGACAAGACAATTTAGAATGAGAATTTCCAAATTATGGGGCCATTTAGTTATGTAACTGAATACAAATGTAACTGTCATTGCTGTAAATAACTTATTGCTGAATTTTAGAAACATAATTAGTTCTTTCATCTACATTATAAATTAGATCAAAAGGTTAAGTTTGCTCTTAGGAGTCCAACATGTGGCACACACCTTTAATTCCAACACTCAGGAGGCAGAAGCAGGTAGATCTCTGAATTCGGTTAGCTTGGGGAACTAGAGAGATGGCTTAGTGGTTAAGAGCACTGACTGCTCTTCCAAAGGTTCAATTCCCAGCAACCACATGGCAGCTCACAACTGTCTGTAATTCCTGTTCCAGGGAATCTGACACCCTTACATAACTCAGGTAAAAGACCAATGCACATAAAATAAAATTATTTTAAAAGAAAAGAAGCTAGCTTGGTCTAATTAAGAGTTCCAGGCCACTGGAACTGTATAGAGAAAGTCTGCTGCTGGATTAAACTTTTTGGGTTCAGATGATGACTTCAATGATATTTTAAGTTAAAATAATATTCTTCCACATCAGTGAGCTATCAAGTGAACAGATGATCAATTTGACATGTTTCTTAAACTGATGAGCTAGATGATAATCTCACTCTTTAGATTACATATTAAGCTACTTTTCTAAATAATACTTCCTTTTTATCTTTGACACTAGGGTTAAGTGTTTTCATTTTGTTTACAAATTCCAAGGCCTTCCTTGGGCATGCTAAGCAAGCAAGCATTTGTCACTGAACCACACATCCTAAACTCACTGTTCAGCTCCCTTTTGTAAGAAAACATTATGCAGAGGCTAGAGAGATGACTCAGTTTTTCTTCCCAGCACCCATTTGGCATCTCACAACCTTTTGTAACTCCTGTTCCAGAAGATTCTATCCTCTCTTCTGGCCTCTGTGGGCATAGCATGTACACAGTGCAAACACACATAAAGGCAAAATGCCAATACCAATGAAAAATTTAGAAATCCAAAGAAAACAGAATAATTTAGAGGCTGGAACAATGGTTCAGTGGTTAAGAGTATCTGCTGCAACCCAACACCCTCTTCTGATCTCTGCAGTCACCAGGCATATACAGTATAAATGTGTAGGTACTTACTTACACACACATATAAAAATAATAAAACAAATTAAGAAGAATAATTCATAGTACACAGTGAAGAGTCTACCAAGAACAAAGTACTATTCTAGGTTCTTGGGGGGTGATTTGAATACTATCAAGACTTTGATTATTTCTTTAGGAAACAGAAACTATATGACAAGAGGAAATGAGACAGTACACAGGTATTACCAGAGCCAAGTTAGATGATGAAAATACCTAACAAAAACGAATGCTTGAAAATTCTTAGAAAAGAGAAAATACTTTTTAACTTGGAATGGCTAATATAAAACAGACACAAAGCATTTGAGTTTGTCCTTAAAGAATAAGACAGTATTTGGAGATTTAATAATAAGAGACAAAAGTACCCTAGGCAAAGGTGACAGCAGAGGAATAGAGGGAAAATCTATAGTCTATACAAACAAATTAAGGTTTAAAGTAAGATATGTAAGCAAATGTTCTATTTCAGAACTCTACCCAAACTTTCAGTAAAACTGTTTATAAATGCTAGTGCTCCTTGGTTAGATATGCATCATCTCAGTCACTTGAACTCATGAAACTAAAAGTAATTCTTCATGCCTCATGCTTGACTGACTGCTCTGATCTGCTGAAAGTGGTCTTCAGCTTAGTTCATCATTCTTTTAGAATTACAGTCAGACTCTCATCTGCTGAAGAGGGTACAATTACGAACAAGTAAAATGAAGGCGTCACTGACCTCTGACAAAAGGAAAAGTGACAGTATGCAGGACAATGGAAAGAATGGAAAGAGAAAAAATGGGTGAGTGAGGACTGTGAGTCTGCCTTTTTCGATGATTCCAGGCACACACTCTTGGAAGCTGGTCAAGTTAAGGGTTAAAAAATTAGGTCACTTTTTTTGGGAGGCTTGTTAAGATTTTTAATTCAATAAAATAAGATCACATTCATAATGACTAAAAATATGGCAAATATAGTATACAGTCCATTTTAAAACACAAATTATACATAAAATTTATCTTCCAAAGGTTGAAAATGTATTTTTGGTCCAGATAAGACAGCAGTATGTCTGGGATTGTAAGACATTATGCTTCTAAAAAGCAGATTTTTCTTCACAAAGGAAAAAAGTCAATAGTAGTACACTTTTACTTCTGTTCACTGTCCAGTGCATGCCATGGGTGCTGTAAAACACTTGCCCTTCTTTCTGGTTTCTTCCAATTCAATAATCTATTTGGAAATCTTAATTTTATATGTTAATTTTGTTTTTAGTATAAGCACTGACATTAATCAGGCTTTTGAGTAGCAATCACAGAATAATTCCAGGTACCTTAAGAAGAAAAGGGATTTATCTGAGGCTTGTGTTAGTCTTTAGCATTGCTGAGAAGGCTAGTGACTGGGCTCAGCAAACAGGCAAGAACAGAAAAGGCTGCAGAGTGAGCATTCTGGAGTTATCCTAGAACCTAGGCAACGACAGCTCAGCTCCTGCCTATGGCAGGACAGTGGTGACTGTGCTTGTGTGACCCTTTCTCTTTTTTTGTAGACATTATTGCTCGACCCTGCATCCAGAAAGCATTCTCAACAGGCTCTGCTTTCTGTGCCACTAGCTCCTAACCTGAAAGAAAGTCTTATGCTGAAACCCAAGCAGAGAGAAAAGGTTCAGGGAAGCCTTTTTTGTTTTTTCTACTGGAAGGTGGCCTCTCCCCTCCATTAACACCTACACAATGCTGGATGGTGGTGGTGCACACCTTTGATCCCGGCACTAGGGAGGCAGAGACAATTGGCTCTCTGAGTTCAAGGCCAATCTGGTCTACGAAGTGAGTTCCACAAGGTCCAGGGCTACACAGAGAAATTTATTTCAAAAACAAACAAACACCCAAAAAACAAAAGAAAACAAAACAACAACAACAAAACCAACCAACCAAAAAACACATAAAACTGGGAAGGCTCTAGTGCTAGGAAGCCAAAACCTCCAGTAACCCATACAGGAAAGCAGCCTGTTTAGAAAAGAATGGCTAAAGAAACACAAGAGAAGCCTCTGTCTTCTGACTAAGTGCTCTGGACTCCAGAATCTGGAGTGTTTGAGCAGGAACCTACTGAAGTCCCTGCCCCCAACAACCATTAAACTTTCCATCTGGGCCAACAATCCAAGTAGTTTCCTGGTTTCAGTAAGCAGCTAGACTTGTAACAGATATGGCTTTAAGCTAATGCTTCATTAGTCTTCCTACTTGGGCCACTACTTGAGCCCTGTCAAACTGGTTCTTACATTGTCCCCTTTCCTTCTCCCATAGTGCCCAAATTCCTGGGCTTAAGGGTCAGAAGAACTAGTATGAGTTATGTATTTACAACTTTATCACTCACAGGCTAGTTACTAGTTTCTGAACTCATCAAACTTGAAGGCTATCAGGATGACCAAAGTAGACAAACCAAAATTACAAGCACAATCTCATTTATTATCAATTTTCACAGATGAAGCCAAGAATACGGTTCAGTTGGTAGAGTTGTTGCCTGACATGCACACGGCCGTAGGTTCTATTCCCAGCATCACAAAAATAGCAGGTGTGCTGGTACATGCTATAATCTAAGCACTTAGGAGGTGGGAGCTGAAGGATCAGAAGTTCAAAGCCATTGGGGCTGGAGAGATGGCTCAGAGGTTAAGAGTACTGGCTGCTCTTACAGAGGACCTGAGTTCAATTCCCACCAACCACATGATGGCTCACAACCATCCATAATGAGATCTGGTACCATCTTCTGGTCTACAGGGATACATGCAGGCAGAAACACTGTATACATAATAGATAAATCTTAAAAAAAAAAAAGTTCAAAGCTATCCTTAGTTACTTAGTAAATATAAAAAGAGCCAAGACTATATAAGGCCCTGCCTTAAAGCAAATAGGCAAAATATAAACAATGGGGAAAAAACTTCATATTCCTATAACAGCAAATAAACAATCGCCATAAATGATGAATTTTTAATCCTCCTCCCCTTAGGGCTGTGGCCTCTCCAAGGAACTTCTGGGTCTAAAGGGCATTAATGTCATATCTTTATTTTAAAAACTAATTTGGGGGCTGGCAAGATACACTGAGCATTCTTAGTTGAATCACACAACAAAAAATACAGACCGGGGGCTAGATACAGTTTAAGAGCACTGGTTGTTCTTCCAGAGGAGCTATGTTCAATTCCCAGCTCACAATCATCTGTTACTTCAGCCTGGGGGATCCAGTACCCTCTTCTAGCCTCCTCAGACACCAAGCATGCACACAGTACATATACATACACATAGGCAAAACACTCATACACATAAATTAAAATAATAAACACGGACTACTCAATTCTCTCTAAAATGGTATATATCACTAGAACCATGAGACTTGTAGGGAAAGATTTAGATTATCACATACAACAGATGTCTGAGCACAGGTATCACTCGTATGTAAAACTCCTATTGGGAAAAGCTAACAGGCAAGTGACAAATAGACTGATCTTAACAGTTTGATAAGTACAATGGTAAGTGGTAGAAACAAACTTAAAACTGTAATAAAATTATAAGACAATCTTAAAGCCAATAATTGTCTAAAAAGAATCTACAAAATATACTGAGTATTGAACTTAAATAATAAAATTATTTTTAGAAAAGACTGAGTATCTAGGAATGAAGCTCAGTAGTAAAGTGTTAGCCTTAGCGGAGGGCAGAAAGAGAGAAGAAAAAGATGACTGGCAATGAAGATGCACCTGTCACAAAGATTAGTAGCTGACATTTATTAAATGCTTATTACATATCAAATGCTGTTCATTCCAATTAACATATATAGTTTCCTTAATCTTCAGAATCATACTTTATAGGGTTACTATTCTTTTTGCAAATCAGTAAGACAGAGAATTAAGAGCTATATGACTCGTTTGTGGTGAAGCATGTTAAGACACTGTAGAGGAAGATTCAAAGCTAGTCCACTTGGCTCCAAACTTGAGCTTTCAGCTTTATCACATGAATTCTTCGATCCTCCTCATGGAAATGAGGTAAGGCATAAAAGACCTGGTAAGAATTTATCCTGGGAGCCAGGCGGTGGTGGTGCACACCTTTAATCCCAGCACTCGGGAGGCAGAGGCAGGCGGATCTCTGTGAGTTCGAGGCCAGCCTGGTCTAGAAAAGCTAGTTCCAGGACAGGAACCAAAAGCTATGGAGAAACCCTGTCTCGAAAATAAAATAAAAAAAAAAAAAATTATCCAGGGTATGAGGAAAAGGCATGGACCACATAAAGCACAAGAAGCTAAAGTGAAAACCGCGCCTGCAAATGTTGATTGGGAAGAGACAAGAGCTCTACTTACTTAGCCAGATTTGAGACAAAGAAGGGACAATTCAGATCTTTAAGTGCACTGTATAAAATGCAATTTCTATGTAAATGACAGAAAAAATTTAACTCACCAAAGAAAATAAAAGAGTTCTAGAACAGGTAATCAAGTACCACCAAAGACCTAAGAACTAGTTTGCGATTTCACTTTTCATTAAAAACTAAAATATTATTATACTACCTTAAGGTATGCACTCTCACTTTTAAAAACAGGTAAATATATAAGACACACAGTTTGAGAAAAGAAAGACTTATCATACCTTTTTGACGCTGTGGCAAACTTCACAATTTCTGTAGAAGCATTTTCTCACAAATTTGGCTTTATAGAATAAAGGAATGGTAGGTCAAGCTGCTAGGTCATTTCTGATACTGTCCCTATAAACTGGCATCTCTAAATAGTCAGCTATTAATATAATGATTATAATTTTAAACTAATAAAAGCAGTTTAATGACATTCTTGCTGTGACAAAAACAATAGTCTGTTACTGAAAGACAATAATAAAAATTTTAAAAGACTATGTAAAAGAAATTGTAATCTTTGTTCTCTTATCAATGCCCAATTTCTCATCTTACTACTAACGTCATCATCTACTAGGGTTTAAAAAATATTTCTCAAAGTCCTATTAATTAGTTGATCTGGCCATGTATTTTTCAACATAGAAAACCATGCTAAGTTTTCCTTACTGCACTAGCAAAATTAAACTTCTCAAGTAATACTGGGTCATATAAATTGTTTCATTTTAATTTATGGCCACAGAAAGCTAAGTATTTACTCCTCTGTGTAGGGAATGTCCCTTTCTAGCTCTGAAATGTTAGGACTTTAACATTTACCAAAAGATATACTTCTCTAACACAATATTCATATATTCATTTGCTTAGAACACAGAAAAAATATGCTATCCAGATAGACAAACTGTTTTGTTTAAAACATGAAAAAGGCATCTGGGTCTGACACTAACTGCTTTATAGGCTAATGCCTGATGTACAAGTCGAACCTGAAAGTAAGATACAAACTATTTTAAAATGTAAGTCAGAGACTTAATTAAAATAAATTTAAATGTGTCCTACCTCTTATTTTTATAATGAATTTATTCTAAGCAAGTAAAAAATCAATGATGTGTTAAATATAAATATAGGAATCTAAACTTGAGATATGGAGAAATGAGGAGGTTCAAAGTTAGAGCAGAGACAGCATAGGTGGCTAATCACATAGTCCCATACCCATTATCTTATATTAGGCAAGAACAAGGCTGCAGTCTCACCAATGTTCTTTATCATTAGTACTGAATACTTGATCTTAATCAAGTACTAGTAAATGAAAAGCTACATTAATACTGACCCTGAAGTTGTCTAATCATTCCTAATTACAGACTGAGAAAGAAATTAACCCTGTATATTCTAGACACTGATACAGAATTAAAGTAGTTGTGGTTTTAATTTTATAGACAAATATATAATTTTAGAAATAAAAATTTAAAGCCAGAATTTCATACCTTGTGCAAGCATGTTAAATTCCAAGAACAATGCTATGTGGTAAAGTTCCATGGCTTCTTCTGCCCTGGTCATGTTTGGCTTTCCTGCAACGAGAGCCTGAACTTCACTGAGACTCCCCACGGAAGGGCTACAGTGCAAAACAGAGAGGTCCACCACGTCAGTATACATACAGTGTAATATCACTTTTGCATATTTTTTTGGTATAATGGACTCATCTAATATAATTCTTGTGGGAGTTCTCAAAGTTCGGTCTGTGATTTCTTCACCAGTCCGTATCCTCCTTTGTAATAAATTTCGGAAAAATGGGGATCGTGCAGAAATAACAGCCTTGTGGGCTTTGAGCTCTTCATCTAAACAGTTCTGGTTTCCACCAAAAGCTTCGACTAGTTCAGAATCTGAAGAAAAACTAAGGACGACATCATAATAACACATGTAATCAAAGAGTCCACGCATATCTACATCAAGGGAATTTGGTGTTCCAAATTCTTCACTAAGCTGAACAAGGATATCGACATTCTGAAACCTTGAGTCCTCCATTCCAAATTCTCCTGTATAAAGGTAGTGTAACAAGGCAGAAAACATGGGCATGTCAATACCAGCTGTACTGATGTCCATGATTATCTCTGCCCCATACTCAGGCGAAGAAGAAAGCAGTGTTTTAAAAAATGGACACCTCGCTGCCAAAATAGCACGATGAACAGGAAAACAAGTTTCTTGAAATATTAAGTCCACATCTGTACAGTACTTATACTCATAAAGGTCAGCCATATCCTTCTGCAGTGTCCGGGCTTCTGGTCTGGCCAAACTGGCTTGTAGAGAAAGCTCCTTTAAGGCTGAAGTTCCCTCATATTCTTCTACTAGTGCATTGACATCCCTCACATCCCACCCAGAGAGGAGTTCTCGCATTTGTTTGGCGTGATCGGCTGACCTATTTGATTTTCGGCGTTTAATAAATTTCTTTTTGAGGGTAGCAAGGCCAGAGGTTCTCTTTTTTTTGTCTTGTGGTTTCTCGTGGCCATGGTCAAGGCTATACAACTTTGATTCACAACCATAGCCTTGCTGAGAATAGGATGACGTTCCTAAGAAGAAAATTAAGTAAATCATAATTTCTTAACATTCGTTTTTAACATTAATATATTTCATGCCTAAAACTTTTACAAATACATTATGATACAACTCAAATAAAACTGAACATTGTTTCTTATGAATGCAAATAACTCAGTTTCATATTAAGAAAGAGGGTCAGGCACCATGTGGTGTATACTTGTAATCCCAACACTTTAGAGGCTGAGGCTGGAGGTCAAGACTATTGTAACAGCTTAGGCTGCAGAGCTCAAATAAAGGTGTATGTGTGTAGGCATGCAGGTATGCATGGCTGGGGAGGGGAGAAGGGAAGATGGTTTATTGGACCATGAAGACCTAAGTTCAGATACCCATCAGACACATAAAAGCTGGACACAATGATACACAATGGTACAGTGTTGGGAAGTTGGAGACAAGCAGATACTAGGGGATCACAGGCCAACCAGTGTAGCTAAAACATGAGCTTCGAGGTTCAATGACAGACCTATCTGTAGGTAGAGGGCTAGAGATATGACTCAGTGGTTAAAGAATTGCTGTTCTTACAGAGGACCTGGGCTGGGTTCACAACCACCAAAACAGCTCAAGACCACCTGGAATTCCGGTTCCACAGGATTCAACATCCTTTTGTGGATTCTGTAGGCACTTGTCACACAAACATATATTCAGGAGAAACACATACACACAAAATAAAATAAATAAATCTTAAAAGTCAAAAAAGGTGGAGTGTGATTGAGAAAACACCTAATGTTAATGTCTGCCCTCCCCATGTACACACAGGCAAGTAAACTTCCATACGCATGTGCATACCACACACACACACGTACATACACACAAAATAAAATAAGAAATAAGTCTATTTTAAGAGGGCCAGAAAGATGGCTCAGTCACGTGTCACTAAACCTGATGTTCTGAGTTTGATTCCTGGTACCCACATGGGGATTAGGAAAGAACTGACTCTCACAAATAATCCTCTGACTTTGTGCCATAAATACCCCCACCAAATTAAGTGTTCTGTAACAATTTTTAATAAAAAGGAAGGAGGAATGAAGGAAAGAAAGAAACAACAAACAAAAACAAAATTTTGCCTGAATTTTAAAAAAATGTCTTTGGTTTTCTGGCAATCAAGGACTAAGGCTTAACTAATGGATTTTTTGGAAATGAGAAGTAGTTTACAAATTAAGAATATTGTCTATAATTATAAAATGTTTTTCTCTAAGGCTGCATTTATAACAAGCCCGATTAACATTGGAGTGAGGGCAGGAAACCTAGATACTGCAGAATTATTACCTATAATAATTTTTCTACCTCTCAGCACTCTTTTTTATCTACAAATATAACTGTTAACACAATTCTATTTACAGTCACGACAGAAAATAAAATTTAAAAATGCAAAGTTACCTATGAAAGTCTGCTGGGCCTGTGAATTTCCCCCTACCCGTGGGGAGCATGAATGAGGATAGTTAGATGCATTAGCACCCATTTTCTTCAGTCACTCTGGCATTCCATCTGCTGGTTCTTCAGAGTGTAATCCCAGAGGCCTTTATGAACCTTCAACCCTGGATCCAGCAGCCTCTTTTCATCCATTTCTTGATGGAAACAAAGAAAAATTATTTATTGTTTTAAATATATCTTAAACCAGTAATTAAAAAAAAGCAACCTTGGGCTAGAGAGATGGCTGGAGCACTGCCTGCTCTTCCAGAGATCCCGGGTTCAATTCCTAGCACCCACATGGCAGTTTACAATTGTCTGTAACTCTAGGGTCCAACACCCTCTCACAGACATACACACAGGTAAAACACTGCACATAAAAATAAATTATTAATATACTAAGAAGTTCACATATGCTTTTTTATATTATTTATTTATTTATGAGACAGAGTTTCTCTGCATAGACTGGGCTGTCCTGGAGTTTGTTCTGTAGACCACGCTGGCCTCGAACTCAGAGATCCACTTGCCGCTGCCTCCTGAGTCCTGGGTTTAAAAGTGTACGCCACCACCACCTGGCAATTGTTCTAACTGATCTTTTATGAACACATTCATACACACACAGACAAACATTTCCATATACATATGGAAATCTAATTGCAGTGTTCACTGTAAGGCTGGGATTTTCTAGCTAGATACAGATACTACGTAAAGCAGAAGTAATTCTAGTCAAATGATACCCTTATATACGCACACGAATAATCAAATATTTTCTAAAGTTTGATGCTTGGTGACATTCTGTTTTTAGTATTTTAGTGGTGGAGTACTTGTCTATGTGCACAAAGTCCTGAGTTGGATCTCTAATACCACAATTAAAACAACAAAAAATAAAATAAAGTTTATATTGTTATTTTAAAAATATCAGTAAGTCTAAGAGATCTTAGTTTTCAGGTTAAACCTCACAGAAGCTTAAAGATTCTACAAGCAAATAAAAATTATTTTTATTATTTTTCATTGTGTATGTGTGTACATATGACTTCAGGTGCCTGCAGAGGCCAAAGGAATTGGATCCCCCTCAAGAGCCAGAGTTACAAGAGGTTATTAGCTGCCTAACATGGGTGATGGGATTCAAACTCAGTTCTACCGGAAGGATTGTGCATATCCTTAACTAAGCCGTCGTTTCTCCAACCCCATCTTCTAGCCATTTTTAACCATTCTTTGAACTGAAATCGGGTCAAAGTTGTACTATTTTTTTATAGGTCAAATTTCAGTCTTTTTACTCATTAAAGATTTAGGTTTAAAGCTAGGTGTGGTGGTGCATACCTTGAATCCCACTTCTTGGGAGGCTGAGGCAGGTAGATCCCTATGAGTTCGAGGCCAGCTTGGTCCACATAGTGAGCTCCAGACCAGTCAAGGAAATATATACTAAGAAATTATATGTGGCATGAAAACATCATGCAACATCAAGTCTACCAAAATACATGGGAAAACCAAAAACTTCAAAATATCAGCTTTGAATATGGTGTAAAGAAGGATGTGAAAACTATAGGTCGGGGTTACTAAGAGTGCAATGACATGGTACTGCTCACGAGCTGAAGCTGATTCTTATTTCCCTTACTCATTCTTCAAGTTCCATGTTGGCTATATTTTTGTTTGTTTTGATTTTTACCTTTACTGACAACTGAACAAACTCCACTGACACAACACAAAGCATGCCAAAGGCATGAACTATTCTAAAATACAAGAAAAATGAAGCCGGGTGGTGGTGGCGCATGCCTTTAAAACCAGCACTCGAGAGGCAGAGGCAGGCGGATCTCTGTGAGTTCGAGACCAGCCTGGTCTACAAGAGCTAGTTCCAGGACAGGCTCTAAAAACCACAGAGAAACCCTGTCTCGAAAAACCAAAAAAAAAAAAAAAAAAAAAGAAAAAAGAAAAATGAGACTTGCTTCCAGATACAAATGTCAGTGGAAGTGGAAACAGTTCACTACTTTTGCTTTTAACACACACATGAATTATTTTCAACTGAGAATCTCACTTGCTTTGCTCAAGATACTAACACTGCTGGGCTCCGTGGTGGATACCAGTAGTCCCAGCTACTTGAGGTAAGAAGCTGAGACAGGAGGATCCCTTAAGCACAGGAATTGAGACGAGGCTAGAGAACATACAGAAACCCTGCCTCCCAAATAAACAAATAGACATACACAATATCACATTACTTATTTCTTAATCTACTTTGCTGCCTTTAGATTCTGGAAATGAGAATTAATTAGAATTCTAATATAGTTCAGGGGTTGTTTACTTTTCAGGCAAGCCTTGGAAATATCTTCTACAGCCAACAGGGTAAAATCAAATGTTTGGATGATGTGACAGAAAAGGAAAGAGGGCTCCTGGAAATCGGGAGGCCCAGAGAATGAATGCAGCAAGCCTAGAAAGCTGCTAAGTTCCTTTTCTAAAGTCATCATTTGGGGGAAGAGTCCTCTGTTAACTCTCAACACGACCAATCCCAATTGATGTGACGTGATGTTAAACAATGTGATGCTGTTAAATGTTGCGGGAGGTCCTTCCGCTCCTTCAGCCAATAGCTGCTGAGATACCAGCCCATTGGGGCGTGGTATCTTTCCCTTTAAAAAAGCGGCTACTTCCCTCCTCGCTCTCTTTACTTACTTCCTGCTCCGGTTCCGGCAACTAGACTTCTTCCTAATTGCGCAGAGGGCTGTTGTCTGGGATGGTGATCTGTAAGTTTTTGCCCCTTTAAATAAATACCACCCTATTAATCATAATTCCAAACTGGTGTGGGATTGTTTATGACTTACGCCATCATTTGGCACCCAACGTTTGGTTTTAGGACCCCTCCTTCCCCTGCTTGGCTGCCTGCCGCCAGTTCGGCCACGGCCTGTGCCTTGGAGCCAGCAGTTTAACATAAATCATCACGCAGTGGCTTTTCTTGCTGCAGTTCTTTATATTTTCCCTTTAGACACCTAAGATTGACTTCAAGTCCCCACGCAGCCTATCGTTTGCCTCCCTACGTGGATTTAAACTCCACAGGCCCGCGTAGTCTCTGCCTGCGTGATTTGCTCTTTTTTGAATCGTTTTCAAATCTCCCTTGCAAGCGCAGCTCTTAAGCGGCGCGAACCAGAGCACGCGGTTACCGGTTGCGGAAAGCTGCACCCCTTGGGACGACTCTGTCACGTGGAGGCATACACGGCTTCCAGGTTACTCTTCTCTACCCCTGGATTGTGGGTTTATGGTTCTGTGTATGGAATTGATTTAATTACATTTACTTTGTTGAGCAACTTGCATTTCCCAGTTTTTAACAAATACTAGGCGGACACTGAAACAGGACCCCGTTTTCATCGCGACTTGGCAACAGTGCCACCTGCTGGATAATAGGTAATATGGCAGTTTTCGTTTACAACACGAATTTTACTGTTTTGGTTACCAAAACAATGGGTTTTTTCATGCAAGGTTTATATGACTATGGGGATAACTTAATTTACTGGTTACTAGTTTTCAGTATTCTTTTGAATATTTTATCATTTAGGAAGAATATGGCACTCCTAAGAACCATACAATCTTTACTAGAAACTCATGCAGGTCAGGAGATTCAGGATTCAAAAGAGACAATAATAAAAAGACTTGAAATGATTGAAGAAATTATTGGAGCTGGTGAACAGAATAAGAAGGCACAAGGACAGGATACAATGCCACCACCAGCTATTAGAACTGGCTTACCCAGAGTTTTAGCAACATACCCTGTAACTCATTCTGACAAAGCGTCAATTTCTAAAGGCTCAAAGGGAGTCAGAGAAGCTAGATGGATGCCAATAGCAATGAATGATCTAAAAGAAATTAAGCAAGCTATTGTTCCCTTTGGCTTACACTCTGCATATGTTAAGGAAATGATAAGGACTTGGGCTTCTAATGCTAGAGCTACCCCCCATGATTTCCATCAGTGAGTGTCTGCAGTTTTAGATAATGGACCTTCCTTGATGTTTGAAACCTATTTCAGAGAAGAATCCAAACATATGGAACAGCAAGGAAGAACAAAAGGTGTGGAGGTTTCCCAAGATCAAATTCTTGGTGCAGGAGAATATGCTGATCCACAGGTCCAAGCTCTTTATGATGATGAAGTACTGTGTCTATGTCACCAAGCAGCTTTAAATGCTTGGAATAGGCTACAAGATCCAGCAAAAAGGGTTGAATCATACACCAGAATTAGGCAGGGACAGAGAGAATCCTTTATTGACTTTTTGCAAAGATTAATTAAGACTCTGGACATAGGGGTAACAGACCCAGAAGCTAGACGACTACTTCTTGAATCTCTAGCTTTTGAGAATGCAAACGTAGAATGAAAAAAGATAATTGGGCCTTTAAAGTTTAGATCAGCACCTATGGATGAATGGATTCAGCATACAATGAATGTTGAGACATTTAGCTGTAATGATGAATCTTGGGTAGGAGAAGCGATTTCCAAAGCAATGAGGAGACATCAAAATGCCAGGTGTTTTAATTGTGGTAAATTAGGACATCTGAAAAGGGATTGCAGGCAAAGGATTTCTAGGAATAATATCCGTTCTGGGAATGACAAAAATAGGAGACCTCGGCCTTCAGGTATATGTAGGAGTATGCAGTAAAGGGCGGCATTGGTCCAACGAATGCAGGTCCACAACATACAGACAGGGCAACCCGATACCGTCGGGAAACTCCTTGAGGGGCCTCTCGCAGGCCCCCAAGCCAACAGTGGCCCAGTCATTCCCAGTCACAGTGGAGAACGTGCCTCACCAAGAAAATTAAAAGCTCCAATTTCTGCTGTAAAAAATATTACTGGTCTAAATGATGAATTACGCATGGAGGATGAGTCAAAAAACCCAGTAGAACAGAGCAAACGTCTATTTTGGCAGACTTCTATTAACGATCAAAGACCAAAGCTAAGAGTCTGTATAAATGGCACTTTTATTGAAGGCTTATTAGACACAGGTGCGGATGTAAGTATCATTACTCCAGAATCTTGGCATCCGAATTGGCCTTTTCAAGAGGTAGATGTTCAGTTCCTGGGAATTGGAACCTTATCTCTTGTAAAACAAAGTACAAGGTGGGTTGAATGCATAGGGCCTGAAGGGCAAATAGGAAGACTAAGGCCATATAGTACCAATATTGCAATAAATTTATGAGGCCGTGACCTGCTACAGCAATGGAATACCCAGATTAACATTCCTGTAGTTCCAGGAACTCATAATTCTGGGAAGGATATGATGAAATATTATGGGAAAAGGTCACCAGCCATTCAGGCTGTACAAGAACATACAGCAAATACCAAACCTTTAGAGGTACCAACAGCCCTACCTTTAAAATGGCTGAGAAGCCAATATGGATCAAACAGTGGCCTCTAGCTGAAGATAAATTACAGGCATTGGGACAGCTGGTGCAAGAGCAACTAGATGCTCACCATATTGAAGAATCAACCAGCCCTTGGAATTCTCCTGTGTTTGTTGTAAAAAAGAAATATGGTAAATGGAGAATGGTGACAGATTTAAGAGCTGTCAACAAGGTAATTCAACCTATGGGCCCACTACAATCTGGAATTCCTTTGCCTTCTCTATTACCAAAAGGATGGCCTCTTATAGTTATTGATTTGAAAGATTGTTTTTTCACTATACCATTACAAGAAAAGGATAGAGAAAAATTTGCCTTCACAGTGCCTACTTATAATAATTCTCAGCCTAATAGGAGATATCAATGGACTGTCCTCCCATAGGGTATGCTCAATAGTCCTACATTGTGCCAATATTTTGTAAGTAAGCCATTGGAAATAATTCGTAAACAGTTCCCCAAGTCCATAATTTATCATTACATGGATGACATCTTGTTATCTGATTCAAATAAAGATACTTTAGAAAGGATGTTTGAAGAAGTAAAGAAAGTCTTGCCTAGGTGGGGATTACAAATTGCTCCTGAAAAGATTCAAAGAGGAAATTCTATTAATTACCTAGGTTACAGAATAGGGTTAGAGAAAATTAAAACGCAAAAGGCACAAATTAGGCGAGACCGGTTAAAGACTCTTAATGACTTCCAAAGATTGTTAGGAGACATTCCAGTCTATGACCAGCTGTTGGGATAACACCTGATGTAATAGTTCATTTAAACAAAACCTTAGATGGTGATAAAGATTTGAATAGTCCAAGAAAACTGACAGCTGAAGCAGAAAAGGAACTGACAATGATTGAGGAAAAATTACAGGAGGCACATGTGGATAGGGTGAACCCAAATCTTAGCTGCATTCTAGTCACATTGCCTTCCAGAATTTCTCCTACAGGGATTCTAATGCAGAGGGAAGATATTATTTTAGAGTGGATATTTATACCTAATAAACCAAGTAAAAAGTTAAAAACTTATGTGGAAAAAGTCTCTGAATTAATTATAAAAGGTAAGCTGAGACTTCGTCAACTAGCAGGTATAGACCCAGCAGAAATTATAGTGCCTTTTACCACTGAAGAAATAAAAAAGTTATGGGAAGACAATGAACCATGGCAAAGAGCTTGTGCTAATTTTTTGGGAGAAATTAATAGCAACTATCCCAAAAGTGGTAGACTTAACCTCATAAAGAGAACTTCTTGGATTCTTCCTAGAATTGTACATGATGCTCCAATTAACTGGAGCCCGTACGTTCTATACTGATGCAAATAAATCAGGGAAAGCAGGTTATAAGTCAGATGAATTGAGTAAGGTGGAACAAAGCCCTTATAATTCTGTCCAGAAGGCAGAATTATATGCCATTCTTATGGTGCTAAGGGATTTTAAAGAACCTCTTAATATAGTTACAGATTCACAATATGCAGAAAGAGTTATCTTGCATATTGAAACCGCTGAATTTATACCAGATGACACAGAGTTGACTTCATTGTTTATCCAGGTAGAAGACATAATCAGGAACAGGCTTTGTCCGATGTACATAACACACATCCGGTCCCATACAGGTCTGCCTGGTCCTCTAGCAAAAGGCAACGCTGAGATTGATCAATTATTGATTGGAAGCGTGTTGCAGGCCTCAGAATTTCATAAGTAGCATCATGTCAATAGTAAAGGCCTAAAGAAAGAATTTTCCATTACATGGCAACAAGCTAAGGACATTATAAAGAGATGTCCTACTTGTTCTTTCTATAATCAAACACCGTTGCCTGCAGGGAGTAACCCAAAGGGTACTAAGAGAAATGAAATCTGGCAGATGGATGTGTTCCACTTTATGGAATTTGGTAAATTAAAATATGTACACCATACCATAGACACGTATTCAGGTTTTCAATGGGCTACTGCCCTGAGCTCAGAAAAGGCTGATTCAGTAATCACACATCTATTGGAAGTTATGGCCATCATGGGAATACCTGCACAAATAAAGACAGACAATGGTCCAGCATATGTATCTAAGAAAATGAAACGCTTTTTTGCTTATTATAATATAAAACACATTACAGGTATACCACATAATCCCACAGGTCAGGCAGTTATAGAAAGATCAAATCGTACTATCAAGGATATGCTGAACAAACAGAAAGGGACCGAAAATACCCCCAGAAATAGATTACATAATGCTTTATTGACCTTGAATTTTCTTAACGCTAATGAGAAAGGAACGACAGCAGCAGAAAGACAATAGATAATGGAAAAGTCTGCTGAACTAAATCAACCAATTTATTTCAAAGATGTGCTGACCTCTCAATGGAAGCCAGGAGATGTGCTACGCTGGGGAAGGGGTTTTGCTCTTGTTTCCACAGGAGAAGAAAAATTGTGGATAACATCAAAATTAATAAAGGTTCGATTTGAAGAGGAGAAACCTCTTGGAAAGGAGAAATGACAACTCATCCACAATGATGATATTCCTACAGGTGGTAAGAAAAACATAGAATGGGAGCAGGGTTCTGTTCTTATCTCCACAGGAAACCACTCATCTTTGAAAAATTCAAGGGATCCTGGATGTTTGGATACTGACAGATGGAAAAATACCTGCCCAATAGGAACTATCAAGAAAACTGAATAGGTTGTGTAAGTAAAATATACTAAACCATATTTCTAAATTTATAGAGCTGGTTTTGAAGTTGGACTCTGGCTCAGTCCCTCTCCAATTCCAAGCCTGTTGGTAAGAGAAAAACCCAGAGTTTCTGGAGCTTCTGTCTCATGTCAAGAGCCATGATAGGGGACAGAAAGAAATATGAGTTTAGAAAACATCTTTGCTTTTCTTCATATCTATCATACTTTTCATTGAATATATCTATCATGCCTTTCATTGAATATATATATATATATGTCTATATGATTAATGTTTAAGTTTTTCACAATGAACAATGAGTTTTTCCTGAAGTGACATTTGAAGTTTCCAGGAAGAAGATGGGGCCCCATAACAACGACTCCACCTGGTTGATATGACATCATGATACTGATAGCGCTACTACAAGACCTGTTTTGGGTACCAGCTGCACAGACAGTTCCAACTTGGTTAGCTGAAATGGTGCACATCTTATACAACATTCTGGCCAGACCTGCACAAAATACTCAGAGACTATTTGCAATTTTAAAAGACATTGATCTTGAAATTTAACCATCATTTTACTTTCACAGGATCCCCCAGAAAGAACGTCGCCCCCATGACAGCTGGAAGTAACTCTAGAGGACGACGTCCCCTCTCCCAGTAAAGTTTGCCCTTGGCTTTAGGGACATCATTTAGGGGTTGATTATAATTGGTATACGGTTGAGGGTTGGGGAAGGAATTTTATAAGCTCAGGGATCATTTGAAAAAAAAAGAGGGATAATAGATTGGTACTTGTTGGTACTTGTGAGTTATTGTTTTGAGACAAATGTATTGGTATCGATTCTTATATATTGATACAAAGTGAAATTATATTGACTATTGTATACATGCATGTTTCTACCTCTGTTTAAAAACATTTTTTATGTATTGACATATATTGTATTGATATATATTTACCATATTCCAGTGTACATTTCTACCTCTGATTAAGATACTTATATATTGTTTGTGTATTGATATATATTTACCATACTGCAATGTATATTTGTACATTGTTTATATTTGGAGGTCATTGTCCTCATTTGTTTCACAGTCATTTATTGTCTTAGTCTTTAAGTTAGATAAGTATTGAGAATTATATAGATCAATAGTATTCTAAGTTTGTCATTTATAATTAGACTAATCAGGTTCTTTAGATACACAGAGATTATACTCAATATAGATAGATAATCTTCAACCTCTTCAAAGAGCTGTAGAAAATGGCCTTTAATCTAACTCAGAGTTTTGTGGTAGTGAGACACAATTGCTCCTGGCAACACTGCTCTATTCCCGAGAGAATGTTGAGCACCAAAGACACTCCACCTGGAGCCTTTCTTCTTGGCTGAACTGGCCTTTGGGCAAAGAAATGCCCATTCCTCAACCACTGACAGAAATACAGAGTATCTGTGAATGGAAAAAACAGGACTGTCATATCCTGCCAAGACAGGGTAAGACAGTTTTGACAAGTTTCTTGCCTTTGAAAATGGTATGTCAGTTATGTTAGGCCTTAGCCAAAGTTGGTTGCTTCAACGCTGCAAACATGACCTTGGGTGATTGCCCAGGTAGCTAGTTGTCTCTGATTTGTTGCATGTTTTGGAAGTTGTTTGATTGCACTTCCTAATTACTCAGGTAACATCATTTCCCTTCTCAGATCTTCGATGGGGTTGAAGACTATACAAATGTAGTTACTTTCCACTCATGACTTAACCAAGCTATTTATTATACAAGACCTAAGCTAGTTAGAATAGAATATTTGTACTTATTGTATATAATTTCATAGTAGGTTTAGAACTCTCTTACGTAAACAAAAGGGGGAGGTGTTGCGGGAGGTCCTTCCGCTCCTCCAGCCAATAGCCGCTGAGATACCAGCCCATTGGGGCATGTTATCTTTCCCTTTGAAAAGCGGTTACTTCCCTCCTCGTTCTCTTTACTTCCTGCTCCAGTTCTGGCGACTAGACTTCTTCCTAATTGCGCAGAGGGCTGTTGTCTAGGACGGTGATCTGTAAGTTTTTTCCCCTTTAAATAAATACCACCCTATTAATCATAATTCCAAACTGGTGTGGGATTGTTTATGACTTATGCCATCAGTTAAACATGTCAGCTGGGTAGGAAAACGCAGAGAATGAACAAACAAAAGAGAATTTAGAAATAACATATATGACAACTTCTTTGCCCATCACGCATCCAACCAAGTCTAAGTTTAACATTTTCTGTTGGGGACTGTGGACCACCAGACCCTGAATTCCTTGTAAACAACTTGTTTTCCTCTACTCTGAGCAGCCTGCAGCCCCGTCTGTCTGTCTGTCTCTGTCTGTGTGTGTGTGTTTTTATGCTTAGCAAGTAGAGTGCAGAGTGGAACCAGTGTATTTTACAATTTCTCAAAGGTTTTCCCCCAAATTTGGAAAATGCAGAGTTAAAGAAAGCCAGAGGTTTCTTTACCTCAGGACTCTTCAGTTCCTTCAAAGTGTTAACGTACACTGTGAGGAAGAATAATTCAGCATGATTGAGGAACCCTACCGCCCTACAGAACACCAAAGAAATGAACTAAAAATGCACCCTGGGAAAAAAAAATGCTGATTGCAGCTATAAAAACACTTTTTACTGCTTTTAGCAGAAGCCAGAGAGTAGAAGCCTATGGTACCAGGGGCTGCATTCCATCACTGATTATCACATACGTGAGACAAGTTACTCTCAACTTTGATGAACCTTAGCTTCTGCACCTATAAAATAACAAGGCTGATTTATAAACAAGTATCTTTTAGCAGCTGTTGCTCCTTCCATAGCATTCAAACAATTCAAAGAGAACATAATAACATACAGTATCAAGATTCTCTGTTTTCCATCTTTACATGGCTTTATTTTAAACTCTATTTCTTTTATTTTTATTTTTAATTTTTAGCTTTTTGAGACAGGGTTTCTTTGTCCTGGAACTAATTCTGTAGACCAGGCTGTCCTTGAACTCACAGAGATTTGTCTGCCTTTGCCTCCAAGTGTTGGGATTAAAGGTGTGTGCCACCACATCCAACTACTCTCTCTTTTTTTTAAAGGACTTTATCCGTTTTTTTTCTTTCCCAAGCCTATATATATTTTTAAACACACTGTAAATTGTTTAGAGGTTTTTTTTTCTGAAACTATTTTTGTTTTTTTTATTTATTATTTATTTATTTATTTTTTATTTTTTTGGTTTTTCGAGACAGGGTTTCTCTGTGGTTTTGGAGCCTGTCCTGGAACTAGCTCTTGTAGACCAGGCTGGTCTCGAACTCACAGAGATCCACCTGCCTCTGCCTCCCAAGTGCTGGGATTAAAGGCGTGTGCCACCACCGCCCGGCTGAAACTATTTTTAATGTATCTCTCTTTTCCTGATCACATGAGTCTTTAATTTGCTAACCGATATAGCTAGGATTAAAGCCTTGGCTTTGATGGCTGGATCCAGTCTATTCCTTAACTTTCTGAGATTCCAGCCTCAGGGCAGAGGTACTGGCTAGAGCCAGTTTATTGCCACACTCTAAGGCATTTCAAGGTCCCTACCTCCACCAAGAAGATGACATTTGGAAACCTAGATTCTCTTGATTAGTTGTCTCACTGCTGCCTTTTCCAAACAGAATATGCCTTTGGGGGTACTACATATGTCCATATGCCAAGAAATAACACCCAGCAAAACAACATACCTAGCAGTATCTTGCACCTCACTACCCATCTTCAGTTTCTTGTGTTTTTTTTTTTTTTTTTCCTACTGCCCTCTTCATATGGGAGACTTGTTGGGATAGCTGTTTGATTACCAACATGTCTCCCAAAAGAGCACTTACTAGTCTTACCATATTCCCTTTGCCTGGGACACTTTCCTACACAGTTTTCATATGGTTTGTACTCTTATTCAAGTTTTTGCTAAAATACCACTTTTCTCTGAAAGCTAATTTCTTAGTGTCTATAAAATAATACTCTATCCTATCATACCCTATCCCTTCTTTTCAATTTATTTTTCTTCATTCTTCAATTGAAATATTATTATACACTTCCTTTCTAATTGTTCCATGCACTATAATATAAATTCCATGAGGGTCATTACTTCATTTAGTCTCCCTCCCTCCCTCCCTCCCTCCCTCCCTCCCTCCCTCCCTCCCTCCCTCCCTCCCACCCTCCTCCCTCCCTCCCTCCCTCCCTTCTTGATTTTTCAAGTCAGGGTTTCTCTGTAGCCCTGGCTGTCCTGGAACTTGCTCTGTAGACCAGGCTGGCTTCAAACTCAGAGATCTGCCTTCCTCTGTCTCCCGAGTGCTGGGATTAAAGATGTGCACCACGACTGACTGGCTATTCCTTCATTTAAGTCAACATTAAATCCTTCTCATGTAGGAAAATAGTTGAAACTTATGAGGCATTAAGTTGAATGAAATAAGTTTTTAAAAGACATACTGGCAGGTAATCACAATGACTTAGTTTTTGCAGTCTCAAAATTGTTTCTTGGGGACCATATTCCTTGTCTACAGTCTTAAGCCTTTTAGAAAAACATTTTCAGGAAAAGAAAGGATTCATCGTCCAGTGCACAAACAGCATCAAATGTGACTGCCAGATGTTTCAAATATATAAGTGAGCTTTAGTTTTAAAAGTACAGCTTCCTGCCGGGCGGTGGTGGCGCACGCCTTTAATCCCAGCACTCGGGAGGCAGAGACAGGCGGATCTCTGTGAGTTCGAGACCAGCCTGGTCTACAAGAGCTAGTTCCAGGACAGGCTCCAAAACCACAGAGAAACCCTGTCTCAAAAAACCAAAAAAAAAAAAAAAAAAAAAAAGTACAGCTTCCTCAAGTATTAAACATAGAATTCTTATTTGATCCAGCAATCTTACCTGTGAGAATCTATTCCAAAAAAGGTGACAGTAGGGACTAAACGGCTATCTATGCTCCTGTGTGCACAGCAACACTCTTCACAATAGCCACGGAGAAAAGCAACTCAAGTGTTCAGTGATGACTGAATGGGTAGACAAAATGTAATATATACCTAAAATATGTACGGAAAAGTATTGTGATAGAGCTAAATGCTCATCTCATGTGACTGAGGACTTGGGCTCAATCCTCAAAAATTTGTATTTTTTCTTTTTTGTTTTTTCGAGAAAAGGTCACATTATGTAGCCTTGGATGGCATGAAACTTACTATGTAGACCAGGCTGACCTTGAACTCACATATATTTATCTCTCTCAAGTGCTGAGATAAAGTGTGTGCCACCATGTGTGACTGCACTAAGCTTTTTAAAATAAGTTTTAAAAAGGAAATTCTGACCCATGCTAAAGTATTAAAATGAAAGCATTATGGTAAGTGAAATAAATCCATCACAAAAGGTCAAATAGGGTATGATTGCACTTGTGTGAAGTATACTCAAATTCAAAGACAGGAACTGGAATGGTGGTTGTCAGGAGTTGTGGAGTTAGGGTTTAATGAGCAGTTTTTCATTTGTGGAAAATGAGAGTGCTTTAGAGATGGATAGTGGTAATGTTTGCACAACTATGAGAGTTATTTTATGTCATCAACTGTATACTTAAAACTGGTTAGAATAGTAATTATGTATTTTATGCCACAAAGAAAATGAAACATTAATAGAGAAAAGCAATGACAGATTTGTATTTTTTAAAAAACATTCCGACTTAAAATTTCTTTTCATGATTGTAGTGGGATTATTACACAACAGAATAGGGATGTAGGATTTTCAAAGAGCTTTTTCATGCATTAAAGCATTTACTTTTCAAAACAAAACAAGTTCTCCATGTAGACAGAACAGGTACTATTTTTTTTTTTATTCTCTGAATGAACATGTGAAGGTGGAGGTTAAACTGTTACTCTAGTTTTGATTTTGTTGCTATGATATATCCTGACAAAAGCATCTTTAAGGGAGAAGGGGTCTATTTGGCTTAGTATTCCGGGTTATAGTCCATTGTTCTTGGAGGAATCAAGGCAGGAACTTGAAGCAGCTGCTTACATTCACAGTCAAAACCAGAAAGGGAATGAATGCATGAATGCTTACTGCTTAGCTTGCTTCCTTTGCTCTTATACAAGGGAGGACCCAAATCCAGGAAATGGTGTACTGCCCACTTATAGGCAAGGTATTCCCACAAGATAATATCTCACAGACATGCCCACAGGGTAATTTGATCTAGACAGTCCTGCTGTGGTCTTCAGGATTGTGCAGTGAGATTTCAGTTTACAAATCAGGTCAACCCACCAGAAAAACACATTACGAAGGAGGTAGGCCAAGACGAAAGACGCTAGGAATGTTGCCTTTTGAATAGTGACTGTTCTTGCTGTAAATCCCTTGTGAAGCCATAGCGCTCTCCCTTTAGTGAGACTCATCCCAAGAGCTGTAGAAGTGCATTTATCAATTATGGGGCACAATTTTATCCATGTACTGGTATTTTGGGTGCCTTTTCCCCAATGCTGTGGAACCCTGGTGAGAAAGTTGGTCACACAGTCAAAAATCTTTTGTTCCCATTTCCTGAGATACACTTAGAAGCCAGCTCCTCACAATTATCTTTATATTGATAGGATATTTGGCCAGGAGAGGAGTCTAGTCTTCCAAACTGATCACATTTGGGACCTTCAAAGATAGGCACTAGGAGGAGATTATGGCATGTCTGAGCTTGTTGATTCACAGTCCTCACAGACTGGGAGTCTCAAATTCACCCGCAGTCGATTTAGGAAAGTGCAACCTCAGTTAAGCACCGCCCCCACCAACCTGAGGTTAAATGAACTCATCTTGTGTGTTTGTGTGGGTGGGTGCATACTGTATGTGAGGTGGTGTGCATATGTGTATATGGAGATTAGAAGACAATCTCAGGTATCATGCCTAGTGCCTTCCACCTTTTATTTGAGACAAGGTTTTTCATAGGCCCAGCACTTCACCAAGAAGGCTAGGATGGCTGGCCAGTGAGTTCTAGATATCCACCTGTCTCTGCCTTCTATCTCACCATCCTTGGGACTAAAAGGGCAAACCATCACATCCAGCTTTTTATGTGGGGTCTAGGGATCAAAATCTCAGGTTCACAAGCTTACAAGGCAAGCAGTTTACTCACTAAGCTATCTCCTCAACCATAAATGGACTGGTCATAATCTTTCTAGTACTTCGAATCATCAATGAATGGTGAAGTTTCCTGATTGTGGATTAACACACCATAAATAACACATCTCTTAGCATTCAGACAGAGAAGACAATTCTCAGTCCCTCTTTGCAGGGGATATTTTTGCATTTCTGTAGAAAGAATATACACAAAAGGGGGAGAGCTTAGTTCCATCAGTAAATATCAAAATTAATTAAATTGCAGCAATTTCATATCAATTCTAACAGAATCTTACCCCCTCCAATCTTGAACCTCAAATCTTCTTCAAGTGCTTCTCCTTCTGTGTCTCCATTCCCTTCACGTAATTTTCTGATGTTTATTAATATAAAGTTCCTCTGGCTTCTTTCACAATGAATTGACATTATCTAGAGATGTGGTCAGATTCAGTATCATTCTTGTGTTTGTGTTTATGTGTGTGAAAGTGAATGTGGGCATTAGGGACATATAAGACAGCCAGCCTTGGTGTTAGTCTTCCCTTCCACTTTATTTAAGACAAGGTCTTTTGTTTTGTTTTGTTGTATAAGCCAGGATAGCTGCCCGACAAGTTTCCATCATGTATTCTCTTGTCTCCACCTCCAACTTCCCAGTAGGGGCATACTGAAATTAGAAATGCTTATGCCACCAGGATCTGAACTCAAGTCATTATGCTTGTGTGGGCAAGTTCTTTACCCACTGAGTCATCTCCTCAGCACTCAATATTACTACTGTTTGAACATACGTATTTATTTAGCCAAAACTGCCTCATATTGGACATATAATTGTTATAGCTTTTGTCAACTTGACATATTTGGAAATAGGGAATCTTAATTGAGAAATTACCTTCATCAGATGGGTTTGTGGTCATTGTTTGGATTGCAGATTGGTATGGAAAGGCCTGGGTTACACAAGATAGATAACTGAGCAGATAAGGAATCAAGGCCGTAAGTAGTCGTTCCTTGGTGGTCTCTACTTTAGTTTCTCCCATCTTGAGTTCCTTCCTGCCTTGCCTCTCAATGACAGACTGTAAGCTGTAAGATGAAATCATTCCTTTCCTCCCCAAGTTGCTTTTATTTAGGGTGTTTATCACAGCAACAGAAAGCAAAGTAGAGCAGTCATAGAATATACTTCAAACAGTTAGTACAAAACTTCTATCACTAACTAAAGTCATTAATTTGCTAGAGTTTGCAAAATGGTGACTTATTTCTCCTTTAATCTCTTTAATTTCTTTCTGTAGCTGGAAGAATTCTGTAGAACTTGTCAATTATTCAGTTCATGAATCCATATATCGGACACATTCTAATTCCTAGTAACTATCATCCCATGTTACTCATACTGGTTCCTGAGACCTTATAACATAATTTTGCTTGCTTCTGGAAGTTTCTTTACTTTCTGGGTTCACATGCTGTGTAGACAGGGTTGGGCTGGAGCTCTCAATCCTCCTGCCTGGGCCTTCTGCATGTTGTGATAACAGATTGAACCAATAAACCCAGTTTAGCTAACTGAATGTCTCAATATTAAAGCTAGAAACGAGGCATTCACAAACTAACTACTATATCTACTCTATCCTAATTTTTCCTATATCATACAGAATCTTACACTTTTATATATAACTCCAAATCTTTTTTGAGTTTTACCCTTACAATACTGGAGTCAGTAACTCCTACTTTTAATGTCTCATGCTCTAGTACCTAAATATATTTTTGTTTACAAATGCTATATTGGCAATTAGTGCACACATTCTAATTTTTTTACAAGTTCTCTTTTTTGGCATGTGTACACATGTATATAGGAAGCATGTATATAAGTGGATGCATGTAGAGGACAGAGGTTGAAAATGGGTGTCTTTAATTGATGTAGGAGGGTCATCTGTCTGTGTGTTACTTTCATTGGTTAATAAAGAAATTGCCTTGGCTTTTTGATAGGGCAGTACTTAGATAGGTGGAGTAGACAGAACAGAATTGTGGGAGAAAGAAAGCAGAGTCAGGCAGATGCCATGAAGCTCCTCTCCAAGATGAACGCTGGTTAAACTCATGCCGGTAAACCAGTCAAGTGGCGATACAGATTATTAGAAATGGATTAATTAAGATGTGAGAGTTAGTCAAGAAGAGGCTAGATATAATGGGCCAGGCAGTATTTAAATGAATACAATTTGTGTGTTATTTCGGGTGTAAAGCTAACTGTGCAGGAGCTGTGCAGGACGAAAAGCAGGCCTGCTCCCCTCATCACTACATTTAATTGCTTTCTCCCCCCCCTTTTTTGAGACTCTATGTAGCTTTGGCCATCCTGAAATTTTCTATGTAGTTCAAACTGGCCTTGAATTCACAGAGTGAGTAACTGGAGGTTACTCTCTCACCCACCAGTTCCTGAATAACTACTCTGAGGCTTAATATTAATTACAAACTCTTTAGCCTATTAGCTCAAGTTTATTATTAACTAGCTCTTTCAACTTAAATTAACCCATATTTATTAGTTTATATCTTACTATGAGGCTTGTGACTTGTTATCTCACATCTTGCTTCTATGGCGGCTATTAGCATCTTCCTTACTCTGCCCTTTTTCACCCTGTATCTCTGCTTGGATTTCCTGCCTGGCTCTATTCTGTCTGGCTACTGGCCAAATCAACGGTAATAAAACATATTCATAGTATACAGAGAGATATCCAAAACCAGGGATCCACCTGCCTCTGTCTCCCTAGTGTTGTATTAAAGGCATGAGCCATTATGCATGGCTCTCAATTTTTTATGCAGGGCCTCTCAATGAACCTGGAGTTCACCTGCTCAGTGAGAATAGATGGCCGGTGAGTGATCCCCAGTGATTTTCCTGTCTCTACCTCTCCAGAGATGTATTTGCAGGCACCAAGCTTTTTATGTGGATGCTGAGGATCTGAATTTAGGTCCTCATGCTTACCTGGCAGAGCCATCTCTCACCCTTATTTTTCTCACTGAGTAGCTCTGACTGGCATCCAACTTGCCACTGTCTGCCTGTCTCTCCCTCCTGAGTGTTAGAATTATAGGTATGTATCTTCACGCCCAGCTTTCTCTCCAGTTTTGACAATTAAACTTACAGAATTAAACTATTGAGTGATTACATATTAAACTTGGTTTCAATCTTAGTTCTACCAACAAAATAAGCATTTAATGTTTATAACCAGTTTAGAGCTCTGAACACTGCTGTTAAAATACGTCATGATTCTTTTGAGGCATATATATATATATAATTCACTTTTCCTTTACTTTTTTTTTTCTTAAAGAAAGCAGTATTGCCAGGTGTGGTAATCTGTACTTCAGAGGTAGAAGCCAGCCTGGTCTACAGAGTTGAGTTCCAGTACAGCAAGGGCTACGTAGAGAAACCCTGTTTCAAACAAACAAACTCCAGGTTGTGCCAATATTTGCCATCCTATCTCAAAATGATGTTAACATTCTGGGATTACAAACTCTAAGACAGTGTGCACTTGTTAAATTGCTCAAACTCATATATAAGAGTAGTCAAGAAAAGGAAGAAAAGAAAGATAAGGATGTAGCTCAGTTAGTTGGTACACAGAGTCCTTGTCTCTCATGCATGAAGGCCTGGGTTCAACTCCCACGCTGTATATACTAACTGTGGTGGTACATGCCTGAAATTTCTGGACCTGGGTGGTAGAGACAAGAGGACTAGGTGTTCAAGACCATTCTTGATTACAGAATGGCTTTGAGGCCAGTCTAGTCTACATGAGACCCCCTCAAAGAAAAAGAGAGGGACAGAGGGAAGGAGGGGTAGAAAGGTAGGTGTTTCCCTTGTCCACTTTCCACTGAACAAAAAAGTAGCCTGAAAACATTTTTATTCAAGAATGTTAAAGGTATCGACCTCCTCCCTGCTTTGAGACAGGTTTTCACTGTTTCTGAGGCTGGTCTCAAATCCCTTGAGCTCAAGGATTCCCTGTGCCTTCAACTCCTAAAAGAATAACATTAATGTGCTACCACACCCAGATTTAAGAGAACCTTATTAAGATCATACGGGTTTTTAAAAATATAATCTATTCTAATTCAAAACAGATGCCAGTTCCCTGGTGATACTTTTCTTACTCTATTTTAAAAAAAAATTTTTGCTGGGTGATAGTGGTGCACGCCTTTAATCCCCGCACTCAGGAGGCAGAGGCAGGAGGATCTCTGTGAGCTAGAGGCCAGCCTGGAATATAGAGAGTTCTAGGACAACCAGGGCTACACAGAGAGACCCTGTCTCCAAGAGAAAAAAAAAAAGGCACTTTTAAAAGAGCACAAATGTACATACATTCCACTTAATCTATTCGGCATTCTTGTAAGGGTAACTGTTAAGATATTTTTTAAAGGAGAGGATAAGGGAAATGAATGCAGAGATATGAGGTGAATCTGGTTGTTAGAATTTTGGCTCTATGGAAGAAACTTATTTTAATTTGGGGGAGTGGGTGGTATTTGAATTTCTGGCTGACTTCTCTTCCTAAAATGAAATTACATATTCTTAGTGTTCTTGATTTTTCTAGTTATGAAATATTTCTCAAACTAATTATCTGGTACAATGTGCATGGTCTGCAATTTGTTATCTCTTAAAATTATTATTATTGTTGAGATAGGGTCTAACTGTGTAGCCTTGGCTATCATGGAACCTGCTATGTAAACCAGGTTGGCCTCCAACTCACAGAGACTGACTTGCCTTTGCCTCCCTAGTACTGGGATTAAAGATGTAAGTCACCACACTGGGCTAAGATTATTTTTAAAAAAAATCTTTCAGAGAGTCACTTAGGTAAGAGCTTGAGGACAGCCCAGGCTACCTGGTGACAAAAGAAAGTCATGAACAATACAGGGAATGGAGAGTAGTCAAGTTTTAGAAATTATTTTTAAATTAAAAAAAATTGTAAGCTGGCAGTGATGGTGCACACCTTTAATCCCAGCACTTGGGAGGCAGAAGCAGGTGGATCTCTGTGAGTTCACCTGGTCTAAAGAGGTAGTTCCAGGACAGCCAAAGTTACACAGAGAAATCCTGTCTCAAAAAAACCAACCATGGAGACCAGAGAGGGCGTCAGATCCTCTGGAACTGAAGTTATAGGCAGGTGTTAGCTGCCATATGGATGGGTGCTAGGAATTAAACCCGATCCTCTGGATGAGTAGACAGACATGCCCTTAACTACAGAGTCATCTTTTCAGCCCCCCTACATCATGGTCTTCCACTGAACTTTGAGCTTGGCATTTTGGCTATACTGCTTGGCTAGAAAGCCACCAGGTACCATCTGTCTGTTTTCCTCAAGATACCTGCCAGCATACCTAGTTTTTATTAGGTTTTGGGACCTAAGCTCAGGTCCTAACACTAACACTTTACCCATGAAGCATTTCCCAAGTCCCAGATCATTCTTAATAGGGTTAGAAAAATTCAAACCAGCAGAGCATACTGGGACATGGCTGTAATCTTAGCCTTTGGGAGGTAGATACAGGAGAACCAGGAGTTTCAGGACAGCCAGGGGTACAATGAAACCCTAGCTCAAAAAGAGGGGACTTTAAAACAATCTTTAAAAAAGATATACAATTACATTACCAGGAATAAATTTTAAATATAGTTATTTAATTTATAAAAATTAAAAGTTATTAAATCTTAACTTTGAAAACTATTATAAATTTAGATGTGCATTAAAATGTAAAACTAGTGTGTGATTACTGCAGGCTATCCTTAGGTTAACAAAGTGTTTCTGTCTACTACTGGAGCTTGAAAGTGCCAACGTACTATGTTGAGTCAAGATACTCTTAAAGGCTATTTAAATGGATCAAAGATGTTAAAGAGTCTCTCTGCTCATCAATGTTACTCTTCTTCATCTCAGAATCAGAACTGTCCCCTACGCAATTACAAGAACAGTATGTTGTTTAAAACTGTTTCCAAATATACAGAACACTACACAGAAAGGCAATTCCTTATACTGCCTCTTTCCCTAAAGACAACCTGCAATAATCCAATTCTTCCTTTCCTAGGATTTGAACATAATTATTATTTTGAGAGACAGGATCTTTATATGTAGAGTTTAAGTTGCACTCAGACTTGTGATCCTCTGATCTCTAGCTGGGATAAAGTCATGTGACTCCACGCCTGGCATAAACTAAACAGTTTTCAGTAGGGTATCTCACAGACAGTTCTAAAGTTAATTCATTTCAAAATATATCAGAGTTGAAGAAATATAGTCACATACAAATCTGCACTTTGCCTTTTAAAAAATCTACACACAGAGCTACACTGTGCATATGCCATAATGTATTTAATCACATCAGTATGTAGTAAACCAACTCTTTATTATTATATAGAGTGCAGCAATCCTTTTACATGTCTTTGATCACTCTAATATAGTTCACAGATTTCAAAAAGACTAATTACTAGCTTAAAAGATATACATAAGCTCAACATGGTAGCACAGGCTTTTAATTCCACTTGAGCAGCAGAAGCAGGTAGGTTTAAGGTCAGTCTAGTTTATACAGGGAGTTCCAGATCACAGGGACTAGCCAGGGCTACATAGTGAGATCATGTCAAAAAGGGGGGGGGGAAGTACTTGAGACATATTGTTAGAAAAGGTATAATGTAGATTCTTAATTAAATTTTAAAGAAAATGTTCAAAATGTTAAACATAATTTTTAATTTTTATACTGTGAGTGAAGAAAAATGAATCTGCTGATATCTTTTTATTTTATAAATGAAACTTAATCTCTCAATATTCTTTTTAATTCCTGTGATGCTTTGTAAGCAGAGACTGCCAAGACACGAATGATCACACAGAAACTATGTTAATTACAACACTGTTTGGCCAATAGCTTAGGTGTATTCCTAGCTAGCTCTTACATCTCAGATTAACTCATTTCTATTAATCTGTATACCACCACAAGGCTGTGGCCTACTGGTAAGGTTCTGGCGGTGTCTTTCTCCTTCAGCAGCAACATGCGTCTCCTTGACTCTGCCTACTCTCTATCTCTTCCAGCCTGGATATATTCTGCCCTGCCATAGGTCAAAGCAGCTTTACTCATTAACCAACAAGAGCAACACATATACAGAAGAACATCCCACATCAATGCTTTATGCTATTTTGCCCATTAAAAAAATCATTTATTTTGCCTGTGTATGGTAGGAGTGAGCATGCCCTGGCATGTCTGTCACAGAGATCCAACTCAGGCAGGCCATCAGGTTTGGTATCCACTGAACCATCCTGCTGGTCCTCCTTTCCCATTTTTTTTTAAATTCAGTTATTTTTGTTATTAATTTTTAATACATTCTATGTTGATGTTAAAATATCAAGAGTGAGGGGCTATTAAAAGCACTTGCTGCTGTTTCAGAGAACCTGGGTCCAGTATCCACATGGTGGCTCACAACCATTGATAACTATAGTCTGAAGGTATCTAATGCCCTCTTCTTTCTGTAGGCAATACATACATACAATGCATATACATACATGCTGGGAAAACACTCATATACATAAAGTGTATCAGAGAATATACAAATGAATCTTTTAAAACTATTACGGTTTTTGTCAGAGTGTTTCCATACTTCTAAATAGCCAATTCTGTCAATACCCTTTGAAGTTCTGACACTCATGCTTTTTGCTGTACTTTGCTGTGCTGGGATTACACGCAGTCTATCAAAAGGATTAATTTAGTACCTACCACACAATAGATTTTCAGTAGGTATGTCTGAAACACAGAGTAGGGCAGAAATCAACTCTTTATGCAAGTATCTTTTAAAAGAAATACCATACACAACAGGAATCAAAACTAGGCATTTGACTTTCTTCCTCCTTTTCTATACCAAGTAGGTTCACCAAACTTAGACCAAATCATTTATTTTAAAAATGTGTGTGTGTTTCTCTTCACTTCCACTACACCAAAAAATTCTCACTGTTTCTAGTCTAATTCATTAGCATACCAACAGACTATCTTATTTAAAAAAAAAAGCTTCAATTAAGAGTACAGAATAAGGAATACAAAGATAGTTCAGTGGTTAGGGCAGAGGACCTGTGTTTGATTCCTAGCACCCACACCAGTCAGCTCATAACTATCTATAACTCCAGCTCTAGGGGATCCATCTCTGGTATCCACAGGCACCTACACACATAACCATATGCAGATACACACTCATACACATAATTAAAAACAAATTCCTAAAAAAAAATCACAGTGCAAATCTCTTGTTATAGATTCCATTTCCTGTTTATCCTGTACATGTCACATAGGCATAAATTATTTTAGTATTTATATTATTTATTTTGTGCATTCTACCATAAAAGGGTTAGTTTGGGAACTATTGGCCAGTTTTGGAGACCTACACATTATATAAAATCTGAGTACTAACTACATGGTTACATAAGTGTTGGGTCTTAATGATCTTTACAGTTGAATTAGAGAAAACAGAAATCTAAATAAATAATTGTATAAAGTTGAGCAATGGGATCAAGGCCATGAAAAGTACAGGCTGCAATAGGGAAGAATGACTAAGATATATTACTGACAAAAGAGGTAACACTGGGAATTAGAGCAGAGCAAGCAGTTGTGCAAATTAAGCAAAGGGGGTAGAGAACAGATGAGTCAGGTAGGATGTAGGCAAGACAGTGAAACCAGATGGTGTACATCCTGCAAAGGGCTGGGGTCCTCAAAGAGCTGCAACAAGCCTTTCCAGACTTAAAGGTACAAATTTTTCTAGCAAAGCCCAGTAAAAACCTACATAACAGTACTCTGTCGAAGATACTTTTTTTGTTGTTGTTTTGTTTTTCGAGACAGGGTTTCTCTGTAGCTTTGGAGCCTGTCCTGGAACTAGCTCTTGTAGACTAGGCCTGTCTTGAAATTCACTCTGTAGACCAGGCTGGTATTGAACTCACAGAGACCCACCTGTCTCTGCCTCCTGTGTGCTGGGATTAAAGGCGTGAACTACCATGGCCTAGTTTGGATCTTTGAGTTTGGGGCCAGCCTGGTCTACAGAGCAAGTTCCAGGACAGCTAGGGTTACAAAGAGAAAACTTGTCTGGAAAAAGCAAAAAACAAAAAACAAAATGCAGGAAAATGAATGGAACTAGAAAATACAATTAATGAGGTAAAAAGGCCCATAAAAACAAGCATTGCCCACTTTCCCTCACATGTGGATCCTAGCTACACATTTTACAGTAGTATGACTAGCATTACTGCGTGCTGGTAAAGGCTAAAAACTTGAAAGGGGCCATTTAGAGGGAGGGAGTGGGACTGGAACACATTGGACACATGCGGAAGGGGAAATACTGGGCGTATAAAAGTCTACCGAGGGAGGCAAGTGGAAGGATGGGAACCAAAACTATAGCTATAGAGAAACTTATTTTATAAGCTTATTGAAAAGCAATGGTACCCTCCATAATATATAATGCTTCTCCCAGAAGCCATGGGTGATTAAATAAAAATCCTAGTGCCAGGTATGAGCCACCTCTCAAGGAGATGTGACCAGTGAAGTCCCAGATGCTTCTGAAACAACATAGCCTATTGTCACGACTCCTGGTTGGTCATCAGAACTTTATAAGACCATATTGCTAAAAACACGGTATAGTTTAGTCAAAGGACATGGAAAAATCAGGCTGGAGCTGAGCTAGAAGTTTCTTCCCTATCAGCAAGCCTTCATGTTGTTAGAAAATTTTATGCAGGTTGCTGTGGGAGAAAGGTAATTAATCAACAGTTTTACTTAATGAAACTTCTCTATCACTAACAGGTGCTAACATTTGACACAAACTTATCTAGCTCTGCCCAAAACATTTTGCTTACAAGAAAATTTTCATGTCTAGTCTCAAGCAAGCAAAAAATAATTTAGGAAAGTCTAAGATAAGAATATTTAAGTTTGTTTCTAGTACTTATTTAATAAAATGCTGATAGGCCGGTAGCCAGGCAGAAAGTATAGGCAGGGCGACCATGCAGGAAGTAGAGGGGGAGGGGATGAGAACAGGAGAATTCTGGGAAGAGGATTCTGCAGTCTGCATTGTGACCCAGCAAAAGAAGAAGCAAGATGTGACTGCCTTGCCAAATAAGGTACCGAGCCACGTGGCTAACACAGACAATAATGGGCTAATATAAGTTATAAGAGTTAACAAGAAGTCTGAGCTACTAGGCCAATCAGTCTATAACTTAAAAAAAAAAAAAGAAAAAAAAAAGAATGTTTAAGAAAGTGGTGGCACATGCTTTAATCCCAGCACTCAGGAGGTAGAGCAGGTAGTTCTCTTTAAGTTCAAGGCCAGCCTGGTCTACAAAGCGAGTTCCAAGACAAACAGGGTTACAGAGAAACTCTGTTTTGAAAAAACAAAGAGAATATCTAAGTCTTACAAAGCATATCACAAAATTCTCTAAAACAACCCATAAATTATCCTAGCTAGCACAGACCTAAATACAATTTGAAAGCACATATTATCCAATATATATAAAAATCAAAACATTACATTGTACCTCCTAACCATATTAAATATTATGGCTTTTTCTTGTTCCTTTTTTTAACATTGAAAAAAAAAAGACATAATACTGACGGTCAAGCTACTGCTGGGGCCATACTGATCTTGGGAAGCCTATGCTGCCACCCTGGGCCATGGTGACGTCAGGCCCAAGCTGCTGCTAAGGGTCTGTGGTCCTGTTGCCGCTGGGTTCTCTGTTAATGTCCATAGGCTGTGTTACCATAGAAAACCATAGGAACAATGCTTGTTGAAATCTGAGGGCAGTGCTGAGGGGGCCCTGCCCTTCACTGATTCTGAGATAGTTGGCCCTGCCCCTTGCTGGTCACAGAAGGAAAACAGCCTCCCTTAAAAGAGATGGCTCTACCCCTCACCAAAGGCATCGGTGGGCGGGCCCAATGGCAAAAGCTTAGGAGAGCTGACTCTGCCCCTCGCCAAAGGAGGACGGTCCCACTGATGTGGATTGACTACCCAGGCCTACATCTTGGGCTTTGGGTTGGGCCACCCTAACATCTACCTGCTAGAGTGCATGAAGGGGCTGGTCCTGCTGAAAGATACCCATAGGATTTCCATGTCTCGGGGCAACGGCAAGATATCCAAGAGGAGTTTCGGTGAGGGTCCAGTACTGATAGTGTGTGTGCCAGAGGCCAGAGGCCTTGAACCAGATCAATGTCTGATTGCAATGAACATTTGCAAGCGGGGCTGACTGGATGAAAGGGTATACACTGCAGCAGCTCCCAGTACCACTAAAACGAATGAGGAGCAAGGTGAATTTTTGTTTATTCTGTTTTTAATTATTTTTATGGAGGGAGCTTCTTCTTGGGGGGGGGGCACTCCAGGGGTGAGGGGCAGATATGGAGGGACTCAGAGGTAAGCAGGGCTGGGGTACATGATTTGATTCCCAAAGAATCAATACATATATGACTATAAGACATAATAGGGACTAGGGAGATGGCTCAGTCAGAAAGGACCTGACTTCTACTCACCTATGCCTTTTTTTTTTTGAAAGTCAGATGTGATAGACTATGCTTGAAATTCCAGCACTAGAGAGGCAGAGACAGACAGATATAGCTTAATTGCTGAGATTCCCCCACTGTCTCAAAGAAGGAACAATATCTCTTATGGAACAATACTTGAAATCTGGGTTTCATACACATGTATGTGTACAAACACACATATATGCACATACACACAATATATTTGAAGTTAGTTCTGGCATGTAAGTCTCCCAATTAAAAATGGTAAGAATAGTACAATAATAGAATTTAACATTGCTCCATTCATAAGAACTATGACAAAATGAGATCCACACTTTCTTTTTTAAAAGAGACATGAGAAGCTGGGCGGCGGTAGTGCACACCTTTAATCCCAGCACTTGGGGAGCAGAGGCAGGCAGATCTCTGTGAGTTTGAGGCCAGTCTGGTCTACAAGAGTTAGTTCCAGGACAGGATCCAAAGCTACAAAGAAACCCTGTCTTGAAAAACCACAATAAATAAATAAATAAATAAACAAACAAATAAACATGAGAGATAATTTCTCTAAGATTTATTTTATTTTTAAATAGTTATGTATGTGTATGTATGCGTGTGTGTGTGGATGTGTGCATGTGGGTGCCTGCAAAGGTCAGAAGAAAGCATCAAATCCCAGGAAGTGGATTTACAGGTAGTGGTAAGCTGCCTGATGTGGGTGCTGGGAACCAAACTCTGTACTTGCTTTTAACTGCTAATAGAAAATACACATTTTCTATCTAAGTGAAAATATCTAATCAGGCATAGTAGATTCACATAGGTAATTCCAGCATTTGGCAAAAGGACTGCTCTGAGTTCAAGGCTAGCCTCGATTACAGAGTGATCTGTCTCAAAATATAAATTCCATGTAATAATTAAGAGCCAGCAAACAGTATCTAGTCTAAATTTTCCATTTTACCTGGATTTAAAAATAATAACATACTTTACATTTATTTTAAACTTGCTTACACAGCACTAATATAGCTATCGTGTTACTTTATCCTATCAGTTCACTTGCTGGATATCTATTACAAACAGACACTACACTATGTTCTATATACTTTAAAGTCGGACACATCAAGTGAGTAATTACAATATGCTATGATATGGATGGGAGAGAGGACTCAAGTGCCAACAAAATTGGTTATTGTTGGTAGAGGTAACATAACTAGATCTTGAAAATAGAGTACTGTACCAACCAGAATATTTTTTAATTCCAAGGAGCTGATTTAAACAAATTTATGGCTGAAGAAATGGCTCACTGGTTAAGAGCACTCACACGCTGCTTTTCCAGAGGAACTAGGTTTCGTTCTCAGTACCCACATGGTGGTTAACCAACTCCAGTTCGAAGCCCTCTTCTCGCCTGTGCATGCATACAATACACAATATGTACTCAAACCCACCCATATACATATATACATACATACTTTATAAAACCATGAGAAATTTATCGAGAAATGCTGTATTAAGTAAGGCCCAGTATATGATATGACTAAGTGATGCCACCAAGGACTTAAGGTTCCTTCTTCTAACTTTGATCTGATATCTTCAGGGGATGTTTTATCCCCTGTGGTTAGAGGACAAATGCCAGTAGCAATAGTGGCCTCATTGTTCTCTTGGTCTTGAACACAAAGGGAAAGAAGAACCATTTTCTGCAGAAATAATCTGTCTCCTTCAGTTCAACCTGACTGGGACAAGTAACAGATTACAAGGGAATGCAATGAGCTGATTGGTTTAGACTAATCAAAACTAACCTTGGAGTTGGTGATAAATCATCTGAGTGTCTCATATTTATGAATAAAAGCATAATTGTCAGGAAAGGAGATGGATGGTGGGCAGCTAATAGAGTTGATGACAAAGAATAAGGAAATGCCAAGCACTTGGATAAACACATGAAAACCACAGGCAGAAGCACAGGAAACAAGAAACATCTTGGTTCAGTTGGAGCAATGGGAAATGTAAGATCAGATACACCCTGTACTTTTTTTTTTTTTTTTTTTGAGTTTGGCCTTTATCCCACAAGACAAGATGAAGTTAACTGATTTTCTTTTAAGTAGAAACAATTAGGTTTTCCAGGACTGTGGAAGTATTATCAAGAATAGCCTACAGTTGGAAAGATGGCTCAGTGTTTAAGTGAATGTAGGTAGCTCTCAACCACTTCTAACTCCAGTTCCAGTGGGATCTGTTACCTCTGGCCTCTGTTAGTACCTGCAGTCATGTGCACATATCTCCACAAACATCCACATAATGAAACGTAAATTTTAAAAAATTGCCAGAGATAGGGAAGAGCAGGAAAAAAAGAAAAAGGAGCACAACCTCAGCTAGAATCTATTCAACGAAAGTCCAGACTGGTAAGGGGAGAAATGGGAAAAAATAGGACAGGATTTAACATCCATACAAGTGGAAAACCCAGGCAAGACAATTCTATATTTTTTTGTTTGTTATGTTTTTGAGACAGGATCTCACTCTGTATCCTTGACTGGCTAAGAACTTAGTATGCAGAACAGGACTAGCTTGTAAGTTATAGATATCTGCCTGCCTCTGTCTCCTGAGTACTGGGATTACAGGTGTACGCCGCCATATCCAGCCCTATTTTTTTAAAACTGTATTTCTATGTGCACTTCTGCATTCTACAGTACACGTTGGGGTCAGAGGACAGCTTGTGGAAATCACTTCTCTTCCTCTAACATGAGGATCCCAAGGATTCTCATCAAACTCAAACCATCAGGCTTAGCAGCAAGTTTCTTTACCTGCTAAACCATCTTGTTGGCCCCTATTTCTTTTATTACGAGAGAAAATTAACCCTCAAACAGATCAGACAACTTACAGTGATACAAGTCTAGTGCAGTAATGTACATTTACAGTCTAACTACTGAGGAGGCTGAAGCAGGAAAATCACTTGTGCCCATGAAATCAAGAGGGGCCTGGGTCACAGTGTGATGCAATCAAAAACAAAACAAAATCATAAGACTATAAATTGCAGTCAGACTGTAAACAGAAGTTTGGTGCCCAAAGTCAGTGTTTTATTTTAGCACAAACAAACATGAAATGTAATGTTTCACGAATAAGCTTGATAGTGGCTTGCACCCATAATCCCAGCACTTGGGAGGCTGAGGCAGGGGTTAGAGGCCTTCACTAGTTAGAGGCCAGCTGGGCTACACAGTGAGTTCCAGGACAGCCTGGGGGTACACAGCAAGAGCCTGGCTCAAAACAAAAAGTCATGCAAATAAACCCAGCACTGACATATCATTCTGCCAACAACACCACAATTTTTTTATTTACCAGGAAAGACACTCTTGCAGAACCCACATTAAAAAAAAAAAATACTAGCTAAAATAATAAATCTAGAATATAATACTATCTCACATAATAAATGCTGCACATACACAAAAAAAATTGTGCTAACATTTTCTCAGTGGAGCCTGGGCTAAGTGAGACACTGTCGCCCGTCCTGTCTACCCCCACCACTCGGTGTGAGACACTCAACAGTAAAAGATTGAAAACTTCCCCTCTAATATCTAAGCCCTACAACAACCTAAGTAAGTCCATTTCCACGACTTTTCGTCAACACAAGCACTAAGAACTCTAGTTGAGCAGTAAGACAAAGACTAAATAAAAGGCATTCAAACTGGAAAAAAAAAAAGACGTAAATTGACTGCTTTTAGATGACTTGATGTTATCTGCAGAAAAGAATCATACATCCTCCCACCCCCTTCAAGAAACAAACCAAGTTAGAATAAACACAACAAAGCTATAAAATACAAAGTCAATAAAATTGAGATGTATTTTTATATACTAAAAATAAATAATCAAAAAATGAGCCTGGTATGATGGTTTAAACCTAGAATCCCCACACTTGGGAGGTGAATATGGGAGGATCACAGCACAAATTCAAGAGCAGCCTAGTCTGATCTATACAAGGCAAGTTACAGGCCATCCAGGACTACATGGTTAAGTCCTGTCTCAAAACAACAACAACAACAAAATTAACAAATACAAATAAAGTAGACATTAACAATTCTATTTACAACAGCATTGAAAAAGAATACTCAGGAACAAACACCAGCTTGATGAAAGACTTTGACACTGAAAACTGAAAACTACTGCTGAAAATACTTTTTCCTTAGTCCATGTGTGAAGCAAGAGAAAGAAGAGACAAGCATGGTCCATGGGGAAGAAGGAGAAAAGCTGAGCATGGGCATACCTATAACTCCAGCACTTCCAGGCTAGAGACAGACGGTCAGGAGTTCAGGGTCAGTCTGGACTACATGAGACTTTGATAGAAAAAAGGGGAAGGGACAAGGAAGAAAAGAGGAAGGGAAGGAAGAACAAGGCTGAAATGCAAATGAAAGATTTAAAATTGTTAAAACATTAAGTTTAAGCTTGGCAGTGGTGGCACATGCCTTTAGTCCCAGAACTCAGGAGGCAGAGGCAGGAGAATGTCTGAGTTTAAGGCCAGCCTGGTCTACAGAGCAAGTTCCAGGATGGATAGGCTTCACAGAGAAACCGTCTCAAATAAATACCACCCTCCCTCAAAAGGAAAAGAGTTGGTCATGGAGGGTAAAAGTTATTGCCACCAAGCCTACGGACCTAAGTTTGATAGCTATAATCCACAAAGTTGGAAGGAAAGACCCAATTTCCACAAGTTGCCCTCTGACTTCCACAGGTGCAAAAGAGCACTGACGCACATGTGCACTCACAGTTTATACACACAATCACACACATACAATAAATAAGGGCAGAAAGTTAGTAATACTCAAAAGCAATTTACATATTTAACAGAACAACAAAATTCTAATAGTTTTCATTAGAAAAATCACTTTAAAATTTCTATAGCATCTCAAGGGATTTCACCACAAAACAATCATAAAAAAGAAGAAAGAAGAGGATCATGTTTGTTGATTTTAAATCTTAAGTACAAAGCAGATATTAAAACAGCCTGAAAATAACATAAACAGACCTAGAGAACCCCAAAATAAAATCTAGTGTTTATGCTTCAATGTCCTATCTTCCTCCTTCCCTTCTCCTCTTTCTCATGGCCTTGTACACACTAGGCACATTTTTACAAACTAAACTACATTCCCAATCCCTCAAATGATTTTCATTAAGGTGCTAAAGCCATTGAACTGGGAAAAATGAACAGCTATACTTAAAAAGATAAACAGAGTATTTGAAACTATAAAATTCTTAGAGGAAAATAAAAGAAAACCTTCATGACACTGGATTTGGCAACAATTTCCATATAAGACAACAAAAGAAAAACGAGATAAGCAGGAATCCATCATAGTTAAAAACTTTTTAATAGGCTACAGATGTTGCTTGGTAGTAGCAGACCATGGGGTTTGCATCCCAACACCAAAGGGGGAAATTTTATTTTTTTTTTAAAGTTTTTGATAGGTGTGGTGATACATGCCTGCAATTCCACAGTTTGGGAAGCACAGAAAGAAAGGTCATTAGCTCAAAGACCAGGTGGATCACATAGCAAGGCTATGTCTCAATAACAAACAAATAAGCAATTTTTTTGGTATCAAAGGAAGAAAAGGCAACCCATTGATTAGTAGAAAGTATTTTCATTCTGCTATAGGTGTTATGCCTGACCTGAGTTTGAATTCAATCTCCCCCAGGCCCTCAGGAGAGACCTCTATATACATATTGTGGAATGTGCACAAGCATGCTAGCACATACACACAAGTGTATGTAAACATACAAAATAAATGTAATTTTACAAAATTATGTCTGATACCAATATTCAGAAGAACCAAAGAACTCCTACAATTCAACAAACAAATAGAACTTGATTTAAGAAATAGGCAAAGGAGCTGAGCATGGTAGTCTATGTCTGTTACTCTAGCACTAGGAAAGATAAGTGTTTTGATGATAGCCTGGACTTCAAGACCTCTCTCAAAAACCCAAAGGGGCAGATGAGGTGACAAGCTACAATAAATAGAGGAAAAGATATTCATCACTAACCATTAAGTAAATGCAAGTTAAAACACAATGATACCGCCGGGCGGTGGTGGCGCATGCCTTTAATCCCAGCACTCGGGAGGCAGAGGCAGGAGGATCTCTGGGAGTTTGAGGCCAGCCTGGTCTACAAGAGCTAGTTCCGGGACAGGCACCAAAGCTACAGAGAAACCCTGTCTTGAAAAACCGAAAAAAAAAAAAAAAAAAAACCAAAAAAACCCACAATGATACCACATCCACTCTTTGGGATGGCTTAGCATAAAAAGAGGGGAAAGCCTTCATACATACACACACACACACACAAAAAAAACACACATACACAGACAAACACCAGGACACGATCTTTATGATTACTGGTGGAAATGTAAACTTTCTTGGGCTTGATAAACACCCAAAATAAATGTCTTGAACAGGTCATTTTTACATCATGTTCACACGTTCACAGCAGTGTTATACATAGAGGGAAGCAACTCAGGTGTCTGAGGACAGATGAATAAACAAAACACAGTGTATACTTAGAATGAGTTGTTCAGCCTCAAAAAAAAAGGGGGGGGGAATTCTGACACTGTACAACATGAATGGACATCAATCCAGTCGCAAAAAGACAAATACTTATGATTCTATGATTACATTCTTACCTAGTCAAAGTTATAGACACAGTTAAATAATGAATTTCAGTGACTGAGGTTAAACATGTTAGTGTTTAAAAGAGTACAGATTCTCAAGTTTAGGAAGATGAAAGAATTTAGCATGCAAGGAGCCTTGAGTTCAATTCTTGGTACTAGGCGAGAAAAAGAATTCTGCCAATTGGGCCATCAACATCATTCACCAGATAAAGGTGCCAGTTGCACAAACCAGTGTAGCCAAGTTCCACCCCTGGGACATACACAGTGGAAGGAGAAAACTCTCACAATAGTTCACTGACTTTCACCTGTGATCTTTAACTGTATATATATATATATATATATACAATAAAAATACATAAAATCTAGTAAAAAGAACTTTTGTTTTTTTTTTTTTGTTTTTCGAGACAGGGTTTCTTTGTGGCTTTGGAGCCTGTCCTGGAACTAGCTCTTGTAGACCAGGTTGGTCTTGAACTCACAGAGGTCCGCCTGCTTCTGCCTCCCAAGTGCTGGGATTAAAGACCTGCGCCACCACTGCCCGGCAGAACTTTTTTTTTTTTTAGTGCTGGAGAGGTGGCCCAGTGGTTAGGAGCACGTGTTGCTCTTCCAAAGGACCAGAGTTTGAGTCCCAGCATCCGTATCAGGTGCTCACTACAGCCTGTAATTTTAGTCCAGAAGAATCAGAAATATCTAGCCTCCACAAACACCTACCTGCCCTTATAAAGCACAGAGACAAACACAAATTAAAAACACACACACAAAAAAAATTAAAAACACACACATATACACACACACACATATGTATACACATAATTTTAAAAGGTAATTCTGCAGATGGCAGCAATAATGACTGTACAACAATGTAAATGTGTACAGAACTGTACAATTACCGTTAAGATGATAAATTTTATTACATATATCTTACCATAGTAAATGTATATGCACACATACATTATCTGCTAGGTACCCTTCTGACTTTACCCTATCCAGCTCAATGGTAGAACATCCTTGGGTTTGATCTCTAGCACTACAGGAAAACAATTTTGAGGTAAACTTTGCTGGGTATGGTGGCACACACCTGCAATCTTAGCATTTGGGAGGCAGAGTAACAGTTCTCTTTTAGGATCCCATCTGAGTCAGGTAACTCAACAGCTAGCTACTGTCTTCCTGGTCTGGTTCATTTTATAACAAACAACTTATAACTTATAACAAACAATATCTTTAAAGGTTTGTTATAATTTGCATAAAAGAAAAATTCAACTCTCAACTTGGCCATAAAATCGTTTTACAGAGATAACCTTCTGGCTGCCTGTAGTTTCCTATGGAAAACATCCCCCCAAGAAACTCTACTGTCGCCGGGCGGTGGTGGCGCACGCCTTTAATCCCAGCACTCGGGAGGCAGAGGCAGGCGGATCTCTGTGAGTTTGAGACCAGCCTGGTCTACAAGAGCTAGTTCCAGGACAGGCTCCAAAACCACAGAGAAACCCTGACTCGAACAAAAAGAAACTCTACTGTCTGCTCATTTGTCTCCCTCCATTCCCTTTCCCCAGGGCTGATCTCCAATTTATACAATTGCTTTTTTCTCACAAACTGCTCCAATCTCTCTGTAAACACAAACACTCAAGAGCCAGCTCAAGTTTCAAGTGTCCCAGGAAGTTATTTAGACTCCTAAGGCTCTGCTAGAACTTCCTCTACCCCGAACTCCCACAGCACTGTATTAGAACTCACTAGATTGGCTTCTATACTCATGTTAGTGCAACTTTTTCCAATAAGAGCCTCGAGGCAAAGTCTATTATATATTAATTTTTTCACTTCCTCCCCCAGCTCTGGGATAATTCAAACACAAAGCAGACCTTCAATAATCACTTGAGTAATCTGAGCTCAGTGACTAAACTATGAAAACAGAATCACTTGATTCTGTTGTATTTTTGAAAGTTGACCCGTGACATACCATAAATAAAATTCTGTAGCCCAAAGAAAAGGCAGAAGGAAACTAGTCAGTATAACTTGAAAAACCACTGTGTTTTAAATCCTAAAGTTAGAGCCAGATATAAAGAACTTGAGATGCTCATCAGGTTGGGACGCAGATGCTATAGGAGTTAGGTTTTACAGAACAAAATATTGACCTCTGGGCTTTACTGAACTCATGCAAAAATGAGCCAGGCTATAATTTGATGAGAACCTAGTCATGAACCTAAGAAAACCTCAAATGAAATGTCACTCAATTTTTAATAAATATGGTGTGAGGGGGTGGCCTCTTTAGCAGTTATTCTGAGGTGGCTGCCAGGTTCGGAAAAGTGCTCATTTCCACTTTCAACTTTTTTGTGCAAAGGCCTAATGATTGGGATGCACATTGGCGGAAAAAGCAATCCACAGAGAGTCGGTAGCGCAGGAGCGGAGTGAAAAGAGCTTCCTCCATAAACCGTACCTAAGTATGCAGAAGCCTCGTTCCCAGCTCAGGTCTCAGCCATCCCTGGCTAAGACCCAAGGCAACTCACCTTTCGGGGTCCCCTTTCCCCACTTTAAAACACACCACCAAATCGCTAAAGGTTTCTCTGGCTCCAAAATCCCAAGACAAGCCTAATCGCAGCCGCTGTTCAGGATGGACGGTTCCCAGAACTTCCAGCCTTCCTGCCACACTGACAACGTGAGCATCTTTGAAGAGAAACGGATGCTACTCAGAGACAAAAGGGACTGGTGGCTGGGAGAGCTAATGAAGTGCCAAAGTGCCCCCTTGCTCGTTCCAGGCGAGATGCTTTAGCCTGCCCTGCGAACGAGGCCTGCTCCAGGGCACTTACTCTGCCTGCTGTTATGGGAGAGGCGCTGCGCTAGCTCCGAGCTCAGACAACACTCCGCGGAGTTTCTGCGAAGACGGCGAGAAAGTTCTCGCCCTGGAGGGTGAGAGTGAGTGCGAGTGCGTGCAAGGGAGTAAACCGCGGAGCAGAAGAGGGGGCCCTGGGGAGGCACGCCTTTCGCCCAGTACTCCCGGGAGCTCAGCCTCCGCTCCCCCCGGCCACAGCTCCATCTCGTCCTCCCACCCCCACCTACCTGTCAAAGCTCAACGCCAGTTTCGTTCCTTCCCCTCCAGTCACTCACCCCGGACGATTCCCCCCCCGCCCGCGGCGGGGGGCCCGCCCCGGGCCTGCTCCTCCCCAAGCTCCGGCCCTCGGGCCTCACGCCCACCCGTGCGCGGCCCCGCACCCCGGAAACAGGCGTCCGCGCCCGGGAGCGGGTTCCCCAGTCCAGGGTGCGGCGGGTCCCGCCCCTCGAAGCCCAGTGCTGGGAGCCCGTCCCGGTGGCCACCAGGGCGGGGGTGACTGGGTGGGAGGGGCGTCCTCTCGCCCCGAGCGCCGCGCCTCCGCCTCGGCCCCCGGTCGGCGGCGCGCTGTCCGGCCCGCCCCTCAGGACGCTGGGACCGGCCCGTCCCGCGCCGGCGCGCTGGGCCCTAGACGGCCGGCTGGCCAGCGCCTCGGCGACCCCCGCGGCGCCCGGACTCAGCCGAGGCGCCACCACGCCCAGCCGGGGCCCCTTCCTCAGCCGGACGTCCCGCACCGCGCGGACACCGAAACGGCTCCCCAGCCTCCGACACCGGGGGACGCTCACCTCGGAGGCTCCTCCCGCCGCGGCTGCCGCTGGGACCGCTGCCGTCGCCTCCGCCGCCCCCAGCGCCGCCGCCCGCACTGGCGCCGGCCCCCGCGGCCATTCTCCTCTAGCCGCCGCCGCCCTCCCCTCTCCTGTCAGTGGCTTAGGCTCCGGGACTGCTCCAGGTTCCCCCTGTCGCCATTTTGACTCCGACAGGGAGCAGGAGGGGCTGGCTCCGGCGCGGCCCTGGCGCGCTTGCGCCGCTCTGCGGAGCCGAACGGCCCCGCCCGCCCCCGCTGTCGGCACGCCCCGGTCACGTGTCCCGACGTCGACGCGCCGGGAGGAGGGGCGCCGGGAGGCGCGTTCCCAGGGCTTCGGGCCAAGAGGCGTGTGCGCGCGCATTCTTCTGCCTAAGTCCGCCTAAGGCGGCTGCGAGGGGGCGCTGGGTACTTGTTGCAGCACCCTGCACCTACCTTGGCATTGTAGCGTTATTATTCGTTGTGTCTGAGTGGAATGATCGTCACTACGCACAGGAAAGCCAGTTCCACTGATTCATTTCCTTTCGGCGGCCGCCATCCACCGGGTGTTGGCATACAAAAAAAAAACAAAACAAAACAAAAAAAAAAAAACTGCGATCTGGAGGAAGACTCCTTCCTGGCTGACTTTGCGTTTCGGCGGCTTTTTTTTTGTCAAGAACTTCTTAAAACATTTTGCAGTCTTGGTACTTTCATAAGTAGTACCTTGCTTGTTACCTAGTAGGCGAGAAGAAAGACACTGGAAAGTTTGAACAACAAAGAACTAGGCTGGTGAAGCTCACTGTGCCCCCGTGGGAGAGCCAGATCTCTTCCATCAACAGCTCTTGTTTATGATTTTGCGATAATTCCAGCGATGCAGTCACAAAACCGACTTACATTAATGGAGTGTCCTGCAGTTTTCCAAACACAGTTAAATACATGGTTTCTGTCTGAACGCCCAAACCGCGCTTTGAGGTAGTTGGGACAAGCGTTATTACCACTGTTTTACAGCTAAGGAAGCGGGCAAGCCAAGACTAGAATCTAGGCTGTGTCCTCCAGGGATCTGTGTTTTTCGTCTTTCCCAAGTCTTTCCGAAGCAAGTTTCCTGCCACATTTCCTTTTGATGTTGTTAGATATATTTTTATGTATATAAATGTTCTGCCTGCATGTATGTGCCCAACCTTGCCTGCCTGGTGCCACTGGAATTATGGATGGTTGTGGAGCCACCTCTTGAGTGCTAGGGTTCCAGCGCAGGTCCTCTGCAAGAGCAGCAAGTGCCTAAATCATTGATCCATTTTTTTCTGGCCCCTTTATGGTTCTTTTGAAAGCATCTCAGTAAAAGCACCTGCGCGTAGTTCCTGAATAAACGGATTCTGTTTAGCCTATTTCACTTCTTAGTTCCAGAATAATATTTTAAAGATGTAACTGGCCCCTAGTTAGCACTTTCACTTTCTTAACTATATAATACATACATACATACATACATACATACATACATACATACATGTGTGTGTGTGTGGTGTGTGTGCGTGTGTTGTGACCTGTATGTAGCTCAAAGTAAACTTTGGCTTGCTGAAATTATCCTTGAACTCCTAGTCTTTCTAGTTCCATCTATAGGGCGATGGGACTACAAGAGTGTATCATGGGTCCAGAAATCCACTTTCCTTGATGAATTACTTCCTTCTGTTGACTAAATGCAACATTTCTGATGTATGGGTCATGATGGAGAAGTTACAGTTAATGAAATTTGATCCAATAAATGTATCCTTACTCGGTTTTCTGGGAGGTGGATTTGAAACTTGCTCTGGAGTTTCCATGTGCTTGACTCTCTATTAATAAACACCATGTTTGTTTGGTTTGGTTTTTCCAGACAGGGTTTCTCTGTGTAGCCTTGGCTTTCCTGGAACTCTGTAGACTAGGTTGGCCTAGAGCTCACAGACACCCACCTGCCTCTGCCTCCCCAGTGCTGGGATAAAAATGTGCACCACCACACCCGGCAAATACCGTATTTTGCAAGTCATTTCCCCCTTGTGATTGGCATATTTTGTACAGGGAAAAATGGGTGTGGTTTAGGTAAAAATGGCAAGCTTTAAAGGATAAAAACAATGAAATTTTGTCATGGGATTGCTTTTCGGTTTTCTTTCTGTTTTATGGTAAAAAAGGATTCCAACCCTCTGATATGTGTTCTGGTTTTGTTTTGTTGAATATTTGGTGTATGTGTGTGTGTGAATGTGGTTATGCAGGTCTGAGGACACTCTCGGGAGTCAGTCTTCACTTTTCACTTTGAGACAAGGTCTCTCTCTTTTCATTTTTGTTCAGCTGACATTTGAGCTTCTCCTGTCTCTGCTTTCATCTCCCCATAGTATCACTGAGATTACAGATGAAGACACTGTGTGCAGACTTGCTTGGGTGGTGGAGATTTGAATTCAGGTCCTCACAGTCGAATGTCAAACACTTTACCCACTGAACTCTGTCTTCCTAACCCTTGTTTTTAAAAGGTATTTTGATCTTTATTGTTTTAGAGATTTGGTAAAGGTCATAGATTGTTTTTTTGTCAACTTCAAGTGGAAGAACTTCTATTTCTCTGAATATTTTCTTGAATTTTTGAGGTTTTCTTGCATTGATTCATTAACTCTTTTCTTTCAAGAAAGAGTTCTTCCTGGACTTATTAGTTTACCTTTTCTTTTTGTACTCTCTACGTCGTCTCTATTCTAATCTTTGAAGAGCTGGAGATTGGTCTTTTTGACATTAAGATAGCCCATACAGGTAGATCCGCTCCACCCTGGCCAAATGGTCAGGAAATTCAAGCAAACACCTGTTTATTTTATTGAAATAGGAGGTTTGACCTTGAGAATGGCTGCCTTCAGGAGACTTGGTCTTGGATAGATTCACTGCCTAAACGACAGAATGCTAATGACTTGATGTCTCCAAGTATTGAAGCAAATAACTGTTCTAGTTGTCCTTTGTATCATGTTACAGCAGTCTGTTGTCTTTTTTCCCTTTTTGTATTGGGGTAAAAAAGTATATGAAAAATAAACGTGGGTGTATTTCAGCATTCAGTATTCCCTGAGTTGCCCTCCCTTCACTATTCTAAGTCTCAGTGATTCTTTCTTACCTCTATTCCTCCCACCTAACGTTTTTCTAGTCCTCAAGCCCCCACCCTGGTGAGCGGTATACTTGTTGAAGCTGGCGCCTGACACACCCCTAATATCTGACTCCAGGTTATTACTGTTATGGTAAAACGCTGCAGGTGCCAGAGTGGCGGCAGTGGGGCCACGAGACCACGGCGGGTGACAGACAGAGACCTATTAGGCACACCATGCAGAGAAAGTGGCTATTTATTAGTGGGTTATGGAGGGGAAACAGAAAGGGTGGAAGGGGAGAAGTAGGGAGAAGGGAGAGAGGCAGAAGCTGCCTCTTCAGGAGAGAGATGGAAAGGAAGGAACTCAGGCTAGAAGAGAAAGAAAAATTTGCTTGCCTCAGCGTGTGTGTGTGTGTGGGGGGGGGTGGGCAGAGCTTGTCTCTTATAGGGACAGGACAGACCATTACAATTATTATTAAGAACAATTAGAATTTGTGCTACAGTTTTCCTTAACTAAGAGAAGAATACATGCACATTAGGAGAGAAGGAAGATCAGAGACGGAAACAGAGAAATTGAGAGAAAAGCAATGACAACATTTTAACATTTGTGCTTAGATGGCTCCAAATCTACCCCCCCCCCCAATTTTATGTTTTTGGAAGCTATTATGTGCTCCTGACTCCTCATTTCATCTCCTGCTAGTTGGAAGTGGATAAAAACAGTGGGTCTCTGTTGCTTGCAATCCAGAGGTCTGAGTTCACAGCCAATTCTTCCTCCTCCCCCCCTCCCTCCCTCCCTTTCTTCTCCTCCTCTTCTCAGAGTCCCATTTATGTGGTCACCAAAGTTGAAAACCTGAGACATTTGCTTCTGTGAATTCCATTTTCTATTACCCCAGGGTCTTGTGTTTCTTTTTCTTGTATTTTGTGGTGTGCGTGTGCGTGCACGTGTGTGTGCACATGTATGTAGGTGCATACATGCCACAGTATGCATGTGGAGGTCAGCAGACAGCCTGAGGGTTTCCGTTCTCTCCCTCCACCATGTGGTCCTAGGGGTCAAGCTCCAGTTGACTAGAAGCACTTTTACCCAGTGAGCATCTCTCCAGCCCGAGCTCCTGTATTTTCTCCCCAATGTACTTGCTTTTCTGCCATTCATAACAGTCCACTGAAGCCCCTTCTCAAACCCTTTCCTGAAGTCTGCTATGGTAACATTGTTTTTAAGTCTAATAGCAAGGCCAGTTGTATTTCCTACAATTGTTTTGCATATGTTACTGCTTCCACACATTTCTTTCAAACTTCCTGGAGTCTAAATGGTGAGAACTTAAATACGTATGCCAAAGTGTCAGGAGCTGGAAAGATGGCTCAGCAGTTATGAGGACTGGCTGCTCTTCCAAAGGTTCTGGGTTGGATTCCCAGCACACACAAAGCAAGCCACTCACAAACATTTGTAATTCTAGTTGCATGGGATCTGATGTCCTATTCTGACCTTCATGAGCACCAAGCATGCGTGTAGTGCACATGCACACATGCGGGCAAAAGTCGTACACATCAAAGTAAATGAATAGGTCTTTAAAATTGTTTAAATGTCTAAACAATTGTTTAAATGTTTAAAAGGCAGTAATTCATGTTATAGTAATAAATTAACATTAATTTAATAAAACTTCTAGAAAATAATATTGGAGAATATCTTGATTGAGTTTGGAAAGAAGAGATTCTTTGCTTGAGATAGGATCTCATGTAGCCAAGGCTGGTCTCAAACTCTGTCTAGCCAAGAAGCTCTTGAACTCTTGATCATCCTGCCCATATTTTCTAAGAGCTGTTTTTTAATTTGAAGGACCAAAAAAAAAAAAAAACCCAAAAAAACCAAAAAAAACCCAAAGAAACCATAAATGTAAAGATAAGATTTATAGATTCAACTGTATTTAAATGTGAACTTCAGAGCAGGGTAGCACGGTGTCCATAATTCCAAACTTAGATGTGAAGGCAGAAGGACCAGAAATTTAGGAGTTCAAATCCAGCCTCCAGTCTGTAGTAGGTTCAGGGTCAGTGTGAACTACAGTGAGACTTTGTCTCAAAAACTAATAAACAAACAAACAATATACCTGTAATCCCAGTACTTGGGAGGCTGAGGCAGCAGGAGTTTGAGGCCAGCTTGGGCTACATAGTGAAATTTTGTTTATAAGTAGTGAGGTATAGCTCTTCAAAAATGTATAAAGGAGTATGAAAAGACAAGGCATGCAATGAAAAGAGATATTAGAGTTTATAACCGGAGGAAAGCTGAGAGTGTAGCTCAGCAGCAGAATGGTTCTCTAGCATGTGTAAAGACCCTGCATCCAGTCCCCAGCACACAAAAGCCTACTTAAAATGGAACTAATGAAGACTTGAAAAAATGAAGAATTCTAAATAAGAGAAATGAAGAGGGGCTCAAATATATTAATATAAAGGAAATACAAAATTGAGACATGTTAATCCTGATGCCTCAGATTGATTTAAGAAAACAAAAGAAGACCATTTGGCAGGCAAGATGACTCCGGAGGTAAAGATTCTTGCCACCAAGCCTGAAAACCTGAGGTGCCCAAGAACCTGTGTTCGAGTCCCAGAATTTAGGTGGTGCAAGGAAGGAACTGACTCCCCCATAAGTTGTCCTCTGACTTCCACACACACCCTACCCTGTGACATGTGGAATACCACACACACACACACACACACACACACACACACACAAATGAATAAAAACAAAAAGGTAAATAAACATTAAAATATAAATCTAGCTGTGAGTTGAGTCCAAGGCTAACCTGTGCTATAGTGAGATCTCAAGAAAAAAAAAAGAAAGAAAAGAAAAAGGAAAAGGCAATTTTCACTGTGAGGGTTGATTAGGATGTGAACTTAGAACTTTCTTTTTCTTTGCTGCTGGTGTGGGAGTGAAAATAGAAAAACCACTTAGGAAAGCACTTCAGTCTTGCCTAGGAAGGATGAAAACTCGTTTGTGCTACCACACCACTAAGATCAGAAGGCCCAACCTCTCTAAAGATACTTAGCTCGTACTTAGTGATTAGGCAAAGTTTATTTGAGATGTATGGTAATTTCATAATGAGTGCCTATTAAAGTTATTCTCTAATGTGTTTGTCTCTTTAAATGATTAAAGATAACACGGCCTAGCAATGAGCCAGCTGATGATAGCTGTTGACCCCTACAGGTGGCGGCAGCAAAGCGAGTAGTTCCAAATCAGAGAAGGCTGGGAGCTGAGTGTCACTGTTGCTATTGTGGACCATGGTCCCTGAGTCCAGGACAACTGGGGACAAGAGTGTGGCTGCCCCTACAGGTGCACTGCGGTGGCTGTAGCTGCAGCAGAATATGGCAGCTGTCAGTCCGACACCTGCTTCTCGGAGCGCAGCTTGTTATCCTGCCAACTTTCTCTGTTTCATTGCTGTTCACGGAAACTTCAGTCCAGCCACGGATGCCCCAAAGAGACTTCTTCCTAGCACCAGAAATCGCCACAACAGTCATGTCCTCCTGCGTAATGACAGCTTTGCTTTGGGAAACTCGGCTTTACTCACTCCTGTCACGGCTCCGAGACTTCATCCCGCCGTTGACAGCTCCAGATGACCCTTAGGTGACCTTGTCTGCAAGGACTGCAGGTGTCTTCCTCCCCCTCAGCAGCTCCTGTCATCACAGCCCCACCTCCACCCATGACAGCTAATGTTGCAGTCTGAGGTCTCAGGAAAGCCTTTCTGAACGGTCTCAGTGTCTGCTTGTGGTGTGGCTCGAGCAGGAGCTGGCTGCCCCAAAGAGCAGAAAATTCTCTGGGCTGCCAGTTGCAGGCAAAGCCAGAAGCAGCAGCTAGAGGGCATCGGAAGAGTTCAGGGAGCAGCAGAGAGCTGGGAAGGAGAAAATACAGAGTGTGGAAGAGCTAAGGAAAGATACCAAGGAGAGGTGGAGATTACGGAGGGTGAAGGACTGTGGACTGGAAACTGCAGGAGGCAAGAAGCTGCAAAAAGCTGCCGGCCCCAGCTGCTGTGAGTTCCAGAGAACGGCCCAGTTACCCAGAGTAGCTAAAAGCTGAGGGCCTGGGCACTGAACGCACAGAAATGTAATTCTAGCTGCAATAAGCCTTAGACTTTGAAAGTCTAGAACCAGACATCTGTGAGTCCCCAGACTTAGCTGGCACAGGGGCTCGGGCTGCCCACCTTACTTCCGCAGAATCCAACAAAAAGAATGCTCAGCTGGTTGGTGATACAAGCTTTCCATTGTGGGGTCAGAATGTGGGAATGCCCACCGGCCTTGTCTCAGCCACATTCTCTTCTGCAAGGTGGTCCAACAAACTGTTAGAACCGTGAGATCGCCTTCTGGGGGTTAAATTCTCTGACCGAACCATGCTTCTAGCCTTTTTCCTTTCCCAGTTTGAGCCTCTCAGTAACATTTCAATTTCTCAGGCTTTATTGTTTTAATAGTCTGATACCGAAACTGAAGAACAAAAGTGCCTCTTTAGAATATTCAGTAGAAGAAGGATTGCAGGTGCCAGTCCATCTTGGGCTATATGGCTAGTTTCAGGACACGTTGACTTACATATCAATACACTCTCAAAAAGGAAAAAAAAAGTCCAAATGTAGTTCCGGGTAGATGATGAATGTCAGTTCTGAAACAAAAGGTGATATATGAAAACAAAAACTGTTTTTATAGTTTAATATATATTATATAGTTAAAATATAGATCTATTATATAGTTTAATAATCTATATGTATATAGATGTGCACACCCAAAATGAAGAAGAATATAGAACACCAAGACTGTCTTCTAAACTGCCTGAGGGTGCTTCTGCCTTGAGATTCTTTGTAATCACGGACCACAGCTTTTATTGGGTCTTTTTATATTATCATCATGCCTGCAACTCAAAAGTGTGTTACTGATGCTATTGGTTACATAACTTGGACGTTCCCCACCCTTGCAACTCGTCTGCCCTTCCTGCTTGCTTATCAGAGTCTCACTGTCCTTGAGGTCGCAGTTGCAAAGACAGACACAAACAGAGACAAAGAGAGGCATTTCGTCTCTCAAAGACATTTGCTCCTTGAGCAGAAATGAAAGGTGCATTTCTAGAGGACACAGTTCAAGATATTTGGACAGGAGGTAGCGCAGCGCTAATGTTGTTATATAATCTTCCAGAAGCCCACATCAGCTTATTAGAGAATGAACACTTTTTTTTTTAAAAAACACCACATTAAAAAAAGGTGAGTGGGTGAGGGTGTCTTTCATATTCATTGTATACACAGAGCCAGAGCTCTAGTTATGCCCTTTTATGTAACTGCAGCAGGAAGGCCCGCATTGTGGGTCACCGGGAGTACACTGACTCCGGACCCACTAAGCCCTTTATTGAAAATTGTAGCTGTCTGAGTTAGCAGTGCGGGCCTTTTGTGACTCGGAGAAATTAGACTGAGGGAGGTTGCTCGTACCTGTAATTTGAGCAGCTAAAGGAGCTGTCTCCTGGGGTGGGGGTGGGTGGCTGGGCGCTTAATTGTGTTGTGGCTGAATTTAGAGTCGGATTTACTGACACTGTCAAAAGTAATTTAAGTTCGTTGTTAGAGAGGAAGACTTAAAATGGTTGATTCTCCCAGCAGCTTTGTCGTGTTTCAAACTTCCCAAGGTTAGGATGAGTTCAGCCAGGTTTTCTGAATTAAACTCTTTCTCAAGTTCAGGTTGTTGTTCTTATTTTGCTTCATGTTTTGGTGGCTGTTTTTATTTTTTAAAGATTGAATCCTACTGTATTGCCCTGAATGACTCTGAATTCCTGAGCTTAAGCATTCTTCTGCCCCAGCCTCTTTATTAGCTGGGACTGCAGGAGCATGCTGGGACTGCAGGAACATGCTGCTGCCCCTAGCACCAGTGAGAAAAGAGAGTAGTATGGAGGTGGAGGCAGAGACATTAAAATTAGCATATGAGAAGCTGGAGAAACAGTTCAGAGCTGAAGAGTACTTACTTTTCTCACAGAGGACACAAGCCCAGTTCCAGTGCCCACCTCAGGAGGCAGCTCCTGTAACTCCGCTCTGTGGGATCTCTCTCCTGGCCTTCATGGGTACCCACCCACACATAGGTGCCCACAAAAATAAATGATTTTTGGAAAGATTAGCTTAGGAAAGAAACCATTGCAGAGGAAGACTGGACCTTTATCCCTCCACTGGCTACATGAAACCAGACAGAGCATGTGCAGAAAAAAATGAAGAGGCTCTAAATGACTTAAATGTCAGGGACTCTAGGCAGGGCCACTGAGCCTTTGACATTTCTCTAGAGCTGGCCTATTTCCAATGTGAAAAGGGCTTTTCTACTTTAATAAACTGTCTCTGTGTCTACCACGACCCTACATATCCCTGGACCAGTTCTTTGTTCCAGGACACACCAGCCTCCACCTTCAGGCCATATCCCATAGCCTGAATCAGGCCACATCTCCCTGCCATTCTCTAGGACAGAGAGTTAGAAATTGTCTGTGCTGGGACTTGACAGTTCTCAGTTTACGGTCCCTGGCTCCTCCACACTCCCTGTTACATATGCTACTGTGAACTAAACTAAGTGGCGTGAAACTTTTGCCACCAGGAAAGGCCATACAAGCCAGATCTTTCCTTTGTCCTGGGGATTGGTCCAAACTCGCCATCAGAAGCACTGGTTGTTCTGTCGGCTGCTTTCTGAAGCAGCTCCACTATTCCACCCCTTAGTTCTCTCATGGCTGCACATTTTGAGCCCTGCCCCCCACCCAGCTTCTCTCTAAGCTTCAAAGGGAAGTCTCTTATTCCCTTTAAGGCTTCTCCAAGTTTAGACTCTTCCATATTGTATTGAATTGTTTCTAATGCTCATCCTCCACCTGGAGACATGCACATGGCCTTGAGAGCCTTTTATTATAATAAACTTCATTCCTGAAGGGAATTGAGGTGTTAGTTTTCCTTTGCAGATTGACCACAGAGGCTTTTTCTTTTCTTTCTTTTTAACAAGAGCTTGAAAACTCCAGCAGGTGCCCCGTGAGAGGGCAAGTCAGTTTAAGAGTGTAGCCCCTGGTATGTGGATCTTGTTTCAGTAGAAGGTCACACACCCAAGATTGCATTGACAGCACAAACTGGACTTGATGAGTTTTTTTAAAAAAACCAAACAAACCATGAAGTTGAGCAGATAGGGAAAGAGGGTGGGTCTGGGAGGAACTGGGGAAGGGGCAATATATAATATCGAAATAAATTGTACAAAATTCTCAAAGAACTAAAATAAATAAATAAGTAAAATTAAAATTGGGGACTGGAGCGATGACTCAGAACTTTCCTTCAAGCAATTGTTCTGACCTCCGTGCGCGACCTATGACACACAAGCCCCTTTAAAACAAACAAGCTAACAAACACAAGGATAAAATGGCTGCGTATCTGGTACCTGCCCTCAATGCCAGTGCTCTAGAGACCAAAGGACAATCAGTCATGTGAGTTTGAGGTCAGCCTGGGTTACATAGCAAGACTATTTTCTTAATATGTATGGACACACACATACATAATATAAATGGAGATAAATGAATAACAAAACCATAATACAATATATAGTGGTGGTTTGAATGAGAGCGGGTCCCATAGGCTTATATATTTAAATTCTTAGTCTCTAGTTGGAGGAACTGTTTGGAAAGGATTAGGAGGTATAACCTTGTTGGAGGAGGTTTGTCTCCATGTGCAGGCTTTGAAGTTTCAAAAGTCCACACCATTTTCAGTTAGTTTTCTCTCTCTCTCTCTCTCTCTCTCTCTCTCTCTCTCTCTCTCTCTCTCTCTCCCTCTTTCTCTCTCTCTCTCTGTCTCATGGTTGTTGTCTCAACATGTAAGCTCTCAGCTCCCGCTCCAGTGCCGTGTCTGCCTGCTGTCATGCTCCCTGCATGATGGTCATGGACTGATTCTCTGAAGCTGTAAGTCCTCAATAAACTCTTCTATAAGTTGTTTGGCCATGATGTCTTTTCACAGAAAAAAAAAATTAACTAAGACACACACACTCTTAAAAAAAAAATGGACTAATACTCCGAGGAATGATAAAACAAAACAAAACAAAAACAAAAGCAAAAAACCACTTTAACTAATGTAATAATCCTGGAAGCAGAGGCTATTCTAAAGAGAGACACTTGGGTCTTCTCTCTAGGTATCAGATTACTGAAACACTGGATCCCAAATCATTGAGATTTCCCAGGAATCTCATGATTGGAAAAGGACCTTGCATTTTTAGAAGAGATTTCTGACAGTCCTGATACCTTTTCATATAACCTTGCAAAAAAGCAGAGATGATAGGTTAGCAATGGGCAGGACCATTCCTTGACAGGACTTCTTAGCTATGCGTACACTCACTCTCTATTTAAGCTTAAGCCTATGTAAAGACCCCAAAGATAGACTTAAGGATGTCATTGGATGCCTGAATTTGTTCCTTTTGAATAAATCTCCTTTTCTTGATTTTTCACTTCAATTGCCCTGTTGAGAACAGGTGGGCAAGTCCAGTTTGTTAGTAACAGAACCCAATCTTTGACCCTAGTAACCATGGCAATATCAACAGACTTTTCATTAAGATTCTTCATGAAACCTAGTTCCAGCTTATGTCAGGACAGAAGCTATTGTTAAGGATATAAGGAGTGGGATTGGAGAGTTGGCTCAGCAGTTAAAAGCACTGACTGTTCTTCTAGACCCTGTTCAATTCTCCATACCCCCATGGCAGCTCACAAACATCTGTAACTTCAATACCAGGGAATCTGATGACTTATTCTGGTTTCCTTAGGCACAGACATGCATGCAGTCAAAACACCCATTTCTTTTTTAGCTGCAGCTATAACAAACATTGCCCCTTTACACTCTTCCTCAGCTGTAATTGGAGGCTTCTCTGTTCTGCCCTGTTCCATATCCACTTCTAAATAATAACTCAGAGGCTTATATTAATTATTAATGCTCGACCAATGGGTCAGACTTATTACTAGTTAACTCTTACATTTAAATTAACCTATATTTCTTGTCTATGTTTTGCCAGTGACTCAAGGCTTGTTACCTCATTTTTTTTTACACATTCTACTTTTTTGACAGTTGGCTGGTATCAGTTTGATTGTCCCACCTAACCTTATCTTGCCTGGCCATTGGTCGAACAGCTTTTATTATTAATCAATGAGAAGAATACACATTCACAGCCTACAGAAAGATCATCCCACAACATTTCCCCCTTTCTGCCTAATCAAAAAGGAAGGTTTTAACTTTAACATAGTAAAATTATAAACAATAAAAGTTAACAAATAAGAATTACAATTATAGTGTTTAGTCCATTTGTACTTGGCAAAATTAGAGAAAACACTTTTTTTTTTTTTTTTCGAGACAGGGTTTCTCTGTAGCTTTGGAGCCTGTCCTCCCTTTGTAGACCAGGTTGGCCTCGAACTCACAGAAATCCGCCTGCCTCTGCCTCCCGAGTGCTGGGATTAAAGGCGTGCGCCACCACCGCCTGGCGGAGAAAACACTCTTTTATCAATCTTATTCTGGTGAGTCTAAAGTTGTTTTGTTTTTTTTTTTTGGATTTTCGAGACAGGGTTTCTCCATAGCTTTTTTGGTTTCTGTCCTGGAACTAGCTTTTTTTTTGGTTTTTCGAGATAGGGTTTCTCTGTGGCTTTGGAGCCTGTCCCGGAACTAGCTCTTGTAGACCAGGCTGGCCTCGAACTCACAGAGATCCACCTGCCTCTGCCTCCCGAGTGCTAGGATTAAAGGCGTGCGCCACCACCGCCCGGCCGAGTCTAAAGTTTTATATCTAATTTTCTTCTTTATTGTAACTAAGAAAAGCTATAATTATAACTATCTAGTTTTCTACTCCATCAAAGACCTGAGAAGGACTTAATACTACCTGAGTAAGCAGGAAATGCAGGCAAGTGACTTCCAAAAAAATGCAAGAAGTGACAGAAACAACTGGCTGGCTAAACCCAATGTTCTGTAATGTTGAGGCATCCATCATTGGCCCACAGGCCTAGCATATCTGACAGACTTTTTTTCAGAAGGGGGAAAATTTGAAGGATCATCCTACCTTGTCTTGGCAAAGTTTAGCCGTCAACATTTTTGCATTCTGCTGGTCCAGTTTGGACAGTAACTGTCAGCAATGGAGGTAGGGCCAGTTTCTTTGTCCAAATGGCTAGGTTTTGTCATAAAGCAAATTCCATATGGAGTTTCTTTTATGCCATAATTTTCTCTGGAGTACATTGGTACTGCCAGGAATAGATTTGTCTCATTGTCATGAAATGTCTATGTTATTAAAACATTTTAAATACCCATATTCTGTAGATCTTTGAAATTTTTGAAGAATACCTATGTATATGAAATATATCTTTGCATATCTAGAAAATATAACTAACATGACTTTAAGTTTGACTTTTACAGATGATTATATTTTTATATTTCTTAATTATACATTATATTTTTAATTGAACTGTATAAACACAATACCTTAAGCAAGAGTAGAAATATACATACAGTATAACAAAATTAACTTTAAACTTATATCAATAGACAAAATCCATACCTATAAAATATTTTGAGACTAATTGTTGTTTTTTGGATAAAAGTAGATTCAATAATCTCCCCTTTTCTCCCATCATTTCTACATCATACACTTCTACATCACTCAGCCTTGGGGTTCCTCTGAGACAGCACATGGTTGTCTTCCTGGGGTCATATGTGATTCTTGGGCTTTTACTTGGGTTCATAAGCCTATTACCCCAAGCCTAGATGCTTTGGACCATCTTTATTTTATTTTATTTTTCTGGATCAAAGCAATAAGCATTTGCATCCTGTAATTTCTTTTTTTTTATTGATTTTTATTGAGCTCTACATTTTTCTTTGCTCCCTTCCTTGCGTCTCTCCTCCCCTTCAACCTTTTCTCATGGTCCCCATGTTCCCAATTTACTCAGGAGACCTTCTCTTTTTCTGCTTCTCATGTAGATTGGATCCATGTATGTCTCTCTGAGGGTCCTCATTGTTGTCTAGGTTTTCTGGGATTGTTATTTGTAGGTTGGTTTTCTTTGCTTTAGGTTTAAAAACCACTTATGAGTGAGTACATATGATAATTGTCTTTCTCAGTCTGGGTTACCTCACTCAATACAATGTTTTCTAGCTCCATCCATTTTCCTGCAAAATTCAAGATGTCATTTTTTTTCTGCTATGTAGTACTCCACTGTGTAAATGTACCACATTTTCCTTATCCATTCTTTGGTCGAGGGACATTTAGGTTGTTTTCATGTTCTGGCTATGACAAAAAATGCTGCTATGAACATAGTTGAGCACATGTCCTTGTGGCATGATTGAGCATCCTTTGGATATATACCCAAAAGTGGTATTTCTGGGTCTTGAGAAAAGTTGTTTCCTAATTTTTTGAGATATTGCCATACTGATATTCAAAGTACTGTATCAGCTTACATTTCCACCATCAATATAGGAGTGTTCCCTTTACCCCACAGCTTCTCCAGCATAAGCTGATTTTCTCAAAGAACCAACTATTTGTCTCATTGATTCTTTATATTGTTTTGTTTCTTTTTTGTTTTTTTTTTAATATTTATTTATTTATTTATTTATTTATTTATTATGTATACAATATTCTGTCTATGTGTATGCCTGCAGGCCAGAAGAAGGCTCCAGATCCCATTACAGATGGTTGTGAGCCACCATGTGGTTGCTGGGAATTGAACTCAGGACCTTTGGAAGAGCAGGCAATGCTCTTAACCTCTGAGTCATCTCTCCAGCCCTTTTTTTGCTTCTTGATCCACTGATTCAGGTGAGCATTGTGTAATTTCCATGGACCACCTTTATTTTTATCTGTTGTCGAAAACTCTAAAAACTAAATTTAAATCTACCTTAGAGTATCTGGGTTCCTCTGTCTCCTTTCCTTTGCCTTTCCCACCCTCCTTTTGCAAGTGGAGACAAAGTCATTGTCTTTGGAAGGCTCTAAACAGGCTGAGTGAGAAGCAACAGCTTGGTTTTAAAATTACCATTCTCCTTTAGTACCAGTTTGACTAAGACACAGAGCTTAAAAACTTAGGGTTTTCAAATTTATTTTGTTTTTATGCATATGGGAGCTTGCTTTGTTTCCATATGTGTCTACCACACGTGAGGTGCTTGAGGAGGCCAGAAGAGGATCCCCCGGAACTGGACTTACAGATGATTGTACATTGATATGTAGGTGTTGGGAATCAAACGTGGTTCCTCTCGAAGAGCATCCAGTGCTCTTAAACCCTGAGCCCTCTCTCCAGACCGCCTTCTTAATTCAATTAAGGCACATCTATGTAACCAATCCCCTAAAGCCCACCTCTCTCTTTCCTCAAAAGCGCGTGGCTTCCTCAGCAATCTCTTTCTTCCTGCTTTCCTTCCCCTCCTTTGTTCACTTTCCCCAAGGCCTGCGGTGTGGTGGGTAAATGGTAGAGACAGTGAAGAGAGGACTATCTGGCTGCTCATCACTGTTAAATGCCACGGGTCTAGGTCACAATCCTTGCATGGGTGTAGCATCTGGGAACTCAGGCTTGCAGGCATCCATCAAGATGGCTCCAGGTGGCAGGAATGGTCCAGCAGCTCTGAGTCCAGACTATGTCTCCACCACAGGGTGCCCACTACCTTGCTCTGCCAGAGCCTGGCTCTTCTCATCCTTCTCTGTACTTCTGACTTTGTTCCATACTCTCTGCTGCCGTTCTGTGTTGCTATGCTTTGTTTACTGCCATTTGCCATGTTCTCCCTGTTCTCATAGCCTTCCTGTTCATCACAGCTCCATCCTGAGGGTATAGGCTTCTTCTCCTGGGTAGGAGGACATGCCTTTAAGCATGTAGTCCAGAGGTGTGTGTGGGACCTGGAAATTTGTACTTTTAACCTGATGGCAACACACACACACACACACAGAGGAGAGAGAGAGAGTGAGAGAGACATTCATGCAAATGAGTCTTTTCTCTGTCAAACTCAAACTCAATTGGTTGTTTTTAGAGCTTCTTGTGAGGGAGAACTTGTACCATTAACGTAGAACCCGAGAGATGAGCATAGCAGAGACTCGCAACCCAGTCATGGGAAAGTCTTCTACAGACACCAACACCACCTCTTTCTTGGTCTTCCTAGTGATATGGTGAACCTGGAGGCTCATCTGTAGCAACAACCAGGCTACAAGGAACAAATAGATTAGGCATGGTACCGGACTCTCTCTGAGAGCAGGAACTCGGGTATTCAGATAAATGGGCAGGAACCTACACAGGGGCAGAAGATCAGGGCCGTCAATCACCAACATCTCGAGAAATCTGAATTTCTTAGTGAGGCTCTCTGTATCCACACTCAACTTTGTAAGCATAATAAAATAGCTGCTGGGGTGGGTATATGCAGGTAGGTATAGGCACTTGTGACAAGTAGGTGTGTCTAGATCTCCTTCCTCTGGGGCCATAGGATCATGAGTATTAAGATCTTCCCCATACACAGAATTGTGTATCTTTGTTGTGACTTTTGTGCCTATAGGCAGCTGCTCATGCTGATTTTCATGATTACGGGATAATAAATATTCAGTTTTTAGCTTTTATTTAGAACTAACCAGTCTTGTTAGAGGTGGTGGCACACGCCTTTAACCCCAGACCTCGACTGGCTGAGGCAGTAGGATTGTGAGTTTGAGGTCAGCCTCGGCTCTATATGGAGAACCTAATTCAAAAGGAAAAAAAAAGTTCTTGTTTGGTTTGTGTCTTATGTGAGAAAAAGTATCCACACAGGCCAGTAATGCCACCTTAGAACTGGGAGAACTAAGTTTATTTATTAGCTATCTAGTCTATGGCATTTGAACAGTGTGATGAATTAAGATACCAATAGAAAAGAACCCAAGTAATTCACCTTACTCATAACCATGAAAGGACAGCCAAGGATCATTGAATAGCTGGACAAAGCCATAAGAGCCAACAGGAGCCTTTAAATTTGGGTGCAGCAGCAGTCGCACGTTATTGAGTACATACTCAATACCTGGAGCCTTGAAGCATTTTCTTATAACTAACTAAGCCTGGTCTGTGTTCTCCAGTTCCGTAGTGCCTCCCTACTGCACAGGGCTGGTCAAGATAGAGAGGCCAGTCTCGAATGCAAGATTTAGACCTCGACATAACAGACTTTAAAAATAAAGAGATATAATTAACAAGCTTCCTTAGGAAATATTAGGATACATAGGAAGAAGAAAACACAATAGGAGCCGGGCGAGATGGTGCATGCCTTTAATCCCAACACCCAGGAGGCAGAAGCAGGCAGATCTCCGGGTTTGTGGCCAGCCTGGTCTACAGAGTGAGTTCCAGGAAAGCCAGGACATATAGAGAAACCCTGTCGAAAACAAAAACAAAACAAAACAAAAGTGCAAATTCCATCAACGTTGGGGCCTGTGCGGTTGATGCTTTGATGCGCATGCTCGGACCACACGCCCGCTGTTTCCTCGAGGACCGTACCAACGTCTTTGCTTTGATTCCACACAGGTGGTACCGGCTTTGCTCTGCCTTAGTGGTCTTCTTCTGGCCCGCGATGTCTCGCCTGCTGTTGTTCTGTCCTTCCCTCCTCCACCACCACGTCGTCCTCTTCTTGAAGCCTGGCAGTCGCCTCACCCACTCAGGACAGCCACGCCACCGAGTTCTGTCGCCCACGGTGAGGTAGAGCCTGCCTAACGGCTCGGAGGGAGCAGATGCCCTCGGAATGTGTGTGTGTGTGTGTGTGTGTGTGTGTGTGTGTAGGAAGGAACAGATGCCCTCAGCGTGTGTGTGTGTGTGTGTGTGTGTGTGTAGGAAGGAACAGATGCCCTCAGCGTGTGTGTGTGTGTGTGTGTGTGTATAGGAAGGAACAGATGCCCTCAGCGTGTGTGTGTGTGTGTGTCTGGCATGAATGTGAATGCAGGAATCTGAAGAGGCCAGAGGTGTTGGATCTGGAGCTAGAGCTAGCTGTAACCTGTGTGATGTGGGTCGCTGGGAATGAAATTTAGGTTCTCTGCTAGAGCAGTAGAAAGTCTAAACAGATGAGCCGTCTCTCTGGCCTTTAAGAAGATCTTCAGCTATGTGTGTGAGGAGGGGGAAACACACCCAGAGTTTTGTGCATAAAAGCTCACAGAGTTGTTTTATTGCTAACCTCCACGCACCTCTGCCCATAAGCCATTTTGTTAACCATAGATTGGGGAAGCCATACTCATTAATACTACTTTTCTTCTTTTTCAGGAATCGGTTGTTGGAATTGCCGTGTTTTTTACGACCTTTTTCACCCCTGCTGCATATGTGCTAACCAATCTGAACCAGTTCAAAGGACAGTAGATGCAAGATGACGTTGAGCATCACTGCAGGTCCAAAATGCTTTTGTTAAAAGCAATGGCCCCTTTACATGAGAAAAATTGCTTCGTTGAACCTATTGTGAATATTCATAACTGTATGTCTGTGTATTCTGCACTTTTTTTTTCGGACTGTGCATTATATTGATGGAAAAAAAATCTGCCTAAGTGTTAAGTAAAATGGAAACACTTGTTCGTGCTTAGTATTGTTTTTCTTTGTACTTTTTAGGGGGTTTGAAATACTAGGGATCCAAGCCAGGGTCTCATACATGAGGGGCACTCTACCACTGAGGTACACCCCAGTGCTTAGAGATTGTTTTCGAAACATCATGAAAGCTGTTAAAAATTTACTAATGAAATAATACAAGGGGAAAAAAAGTCAGTGGGATTGCTATGAAAGGTTGCACTTGGTGATTCTGAGTGACATTAAGAGTTTTATGGATGGGATCACTTAAGTCTAGTAACATCAACTGAGAAAGATTAAACATGTATTTGTTAGGGTCCGCAGATCACTCCACAAAGACCACCACTCACACAGACAATTCTCAAGAGCCTTTATTTATTGAGAACAAATTCCAGCATGCAGGAGTCAACCACACAACAAAATGGCTGCGACCCCGAGAGAAACTGGTAGGCTCCTTTTAAGCCCAGCTAGAGGAATTCCAGGGACAGTTAGGTCATCTCCAGCAAATCCGATTGGCTAAGAAAGCAACGGTTACATTAGTTTAAACTTGATTGGCTGTGACATCTTTGGATGTGTCAGGGAACGCCCAGAGATGTGGCAAAAGAAAAAAGTAGGGGTTTGCAGATCTGCCCTTCTCTGATTGGCTGGGTCTAACCAAGTGGGGGACATTGGGGATGGGGAGGAGGCCCGTGAATGATGAAGTAGCAAACCAGAAGTGTGGAACTGGAGGCCCTGCAAGCAGAGCGGTCTGCTGGGGTTGGGCCCCCAGCTCCATGCCCACACCCACCTGGGGTACCCTGTTTCACCACAGCTTGGTGCCAGCTCCATGCTGCTTCCTCGATGCCTTTAGAGCTACCACCACTGGGTGCCATCTGACTTTAAGGTACTATAAATTTAGCTAAATATTTTTCATGTTTTGCCAGTCCCATTTTAGGACTGTTTTTGTGTTGAAAAGGCTGGAAGGGGTGCAGCAAACCAGAGCCCTGAGAGAGAACAGACCTTAGTTTCACTTCACTAGAAAAGGATAGAGCTGAACAAGCAGGTCTCATGAACACCTCAGCTTATGGGTGACAATTAGCAAGCACCCCACCCTTCTGTTAGATCGGCAGGCCCCAAAAGCCCTTCTGAGGCTCACCAGATGCCCCCTGACTTCTGCAGACTGAAGATAGCTTTCCCTATCCCACTGCTGGAAGGTCCCTGACCACTAGGACCTTCCACCAATCAGTACCCATACTAATCTTTCCTCTGTCAATCAACTCCAGATTAATCCCTCCTCTCTGGAATTCCCCTAACTCTGCTTAAAAGGAGACTGTGACCTTCTTTGAGGGTCGCTCTTTTGCCACCCCAACTTTGGAATCAATAAACTCTCTTGCTATTACATACATGGTTATTGGTTTTCCTTGGGGGCTTTTTCTCAGTCCCTAACAGTGTGTGGCCTGGAATGGAACCCAAGGCCTCACCATGGGAGATTAGTGTTCTTGTTAATTGCACCAGTCCAGAAGAAGACCACTACTACAATCAAATTTGAAGCAAACTTTAATTTATTGGCCAGATTGATGGACTCTCTGACCAGGTCCATCTCTGGATTCCCAGAAACTGGACACAAATCATGGTTTTCAGGGGCTTAAAAAGGCAAGCCCTCAATTTATGGCATTTCCCATCAAGTTCAATCAGGGCCAAGCATACACCCTGACATATTTCCTGCCTCCATACCCCTGCCTACATCCAATCGGGTAAACATACATCCTGATGTATTTCCTGCCGGTGAATCTCCCGCTCACATACGATCAAGCGTGTCCAGTGCAAATGGGTCAAATAAACACAGGACAAACAGAAACTTATTCTTAACTGCAAACAGAACCTGCAACCTGCAAGCTCTGTGTTTCCTGTTTTGGTCTCACGCTTTAGCCCTGAGTTTCAGTACTGTAGCCATTTATCTTTGTTGTGAGTGGAGTGGGCTGTGTCCCGCCTCCTGACTAGCTTACACCTGAAATAACCACACAGAAATTGTATTAATTAAATTACTGCCTGGCCCATTAGCTCTAGCCTCTTATTGACTAACTCTCACATCTTGATTAACCCATTTCTATTAATCTGTGTATCACCACGTGATTGTGGCTTACCTGCAAGACTCTAACCTACGTTCATCTCAGGCAGGAGATTCATGGCATCTGCCACACTTCCCTTCTTCCCAGTATTCTGTTCTGTCTACTCCGCCCACCTAAGGGCTGCCCTATCAAAAGGCCAAGTCTCTTTATTCAACCAATGAAAGCAACACAAACACAAAAGGACCTCCTACACCAATCTTTTCAAACTTTGTTTACTACATGCACACAGTCACACTCCTAATTTCTGATTTTGTTCTTAATCATCTTTCAAGTTTGACATATATGTATACACAGCTGTTGTCATTACTTTTACTGTTGCTACGACCAAATCCCAACAGAAGCATTGTCAAGAGGGAATGACTTATCTTGGCTCATGGTTTTATCTGTCTTGCTTGGGGGACAGTATGACAAAGCAGAGCATTTCACAATCACGGTGGCCAAGAAGTAGAGAAGAGAGTGCTGCAGAAAGGAGGTGGTTGGGGGAATAGAATCTCAAGGATACACTGGGGCCCAGTGTATTCAACTAGGCCCCAACTTTCTATTCTTGATCTCCCCCATGATTATTATTTTTTGGTTTTTCAAGACAGAGTTTCTCTGTGTGTAGCCTTGGTTGTCCTGGAACTTGCTCTGTAAATCAAGCTGGCCTTGAACGCAAGAGATCTGCCTACCTCTGCTTCTCTGTTCAAACTCCAGAACCCACTCATCAATACAAGGCCAAGCTGATGCAAAAACAGTCTTTATTCACTAGTTAACTCAGGTCCCTCTGTCTGTCCAAAGCAGCAGTGATGACTACAGCAGCAGCCACAGGCACAGTGCAGGAGAGAAACCCAGAGCAGCTAAAAATGGGGTTTATATAGGGGCAGAGGCATGGGGGAATTCTAAGTCTTAGGACTTGTGATTGGCTGCCCCCTAGTTGCGTGAGGGGGAATTCCAGACTTCCAGGCTTGGGAATTGGCTGCCCTCCAATGAGGTAAGGGGGCTTTCTAGGCCTGAGGGAAACTCCCAACTGCCAATAACTGCCTGAGGCTCTGATTGGCCCATTTTCCCTGCTCAAGGATTGGCTGGTTTTAAATCAGGGGCAGAAATGACTCCATTTCTGGAGCCAAACTGTATTTCTTTTTCTGGTTCTTTCTATCTTTTTAAGCCTAATCTTGGAGCCAAGGCACAGATATGCCCTAAACCCAGGGACCTAGTGTGTTCTTTTGGTCCTAGTTTCATGGTTCAGGGACTTTTCTCTGGCTCTAGGTTTGGGGACAAAGTGTTTCTTCTCCTGGTTCTGGTTCCGTTTTCAAGTTGTGTTTCTTTCCCTGGGTTGGGGCTTGAATCCTATCGTTCAAGGTCTGCAGATCAGGGATTTTCTAGGGCCCAGGTATAATGATTGTTCTGTCTCTTTAAGAGACAAGTCATGCCCACTCTCTCTCCCACCTGCTGAGGCAGGCCGATCTTCAGCTTCTAGCCTGAGCTCTCTTTTCTTTCCTGTCTTCCTCTGCCTCTCTTCCCACTTCTCCCCTTCCCCAGCTTCTGTTCTCTCTCTCTCTCTCTCTCTCTCTCTCTCTCTCTCTCTCCTTTTCTCCCCTTCTCCCTTCCCCCTCCGTAACCCCTTGAATAAATATCCAACCTCACTCTGCATGATGTGCCTATCCATGTCTCTGTCTCTTGCTCGCCTGCCATGTGTCTCCCTGCCTGGGACCAGCCATGGCTTGGGGATGGGCAGTTGTCTCTGCCTGGGACTGGCTGCTCTCAGGGCCTCCTGCCTGCCTGCCACATGGCCCGCTACCACTACTTGGAGACCTACAGCATTTTTGCTGCCTACTGCTGCCGTGGATCCTGCAGCATTTTTAATTTTTTCATTACACTGGGTCTCTCATCTCAAGTGCTCAAATTAAAGGCATACACCACCACCATCCTTTCTCAGTGATTTCCTAATACTATGAATCCATCAAAGGATTAAACCATTGATTAGATTGGAGCCTTCAATATCCATCCCTTCATGAAGCCCCATCAATTGGCTACTAAGCTGTTAAGACATCAGGTTATTGAGGGGGGCATTTCATATTCAAACTGTCAATACCTTTTTCAAAAAAATTATTTATGTATTTATGCATATGTGCCATGATGTAGAGGTCAGAGAGCAACTTCCAGGACTCGGTTTTCTTCTCCTATCATGTGGGTCCTGAAGTTGCACTCAGTTGTCAGGATTGGCAGCAAGTGCCTTTAGACACTGAGCCTCTCACAAACCCGCCCACCTTTGAGGTTTAGTTTACTGTGTAGTTATGTGTGAATGAGCAGCACCCTTCAACTCTAAGCCTCAATTTCATTGTCTCTTTAATAGGGACTTAGAATTACTTTTTTGAAGGGATTTTGTGGGGATTAATTAACTTGGTGAACAAAAGAAAATAGTTTTTAGCGTAGTGCTTGAAAGTAAATAAATATAGGTTCTTGTTAGATATGTTTGCTATTGTTCATTTCATAGATACTGTATTCCTGTGAATACTAAGGGCAATGCACCAACACATAGGTGGACCTAAAGATCTGAGAAAATTTGCATTTGGTTACTCTAGTATTATATTTCTATGTCAACATTTTTATTGGTAGCCTGGTGTGGTGGTATACAACTGTAATCCTAGCACTGAGGAGGCTGAGATAGGAGGATCATAAACTTGAAGCCAGCCTGGGCTACAAAGTTGCCCCAATATCCCCAATCTTCAAACAAAAAGAACAATTTGGTGATTTTGTTAAGGTTTTCCAAAGAAAACACCCAATAAAGTATGTGTGTGATTACTTATTTGTACATAGAAACTGGTTTAAAAATTTGCTGTGTGTAGTTATGAAAGCTAGTAAATTCAAAATTTACAGGCACTCTAGGCTGAATGTAGGGTAAAAGGGTCAGCCAAAGAAACCCGCCCTGGCTCTGAAACCAGAGCCAGTGAAAGAAACACATGCTGGTTCTGAGACCCAAGCCAGTGAAAGAATTTTAGCCCAGAACCCAGAACCAAAGAAACATGCCCTGACTCTGAAACCAGTGCCAAAGAAACACACTTTGTTCCTAGAGTCAGAGGCAGTGAAAGAAATACGCCCTGGACCCAAAACTAGAGCCAAAAAGCTTTAAAAGGCCAGAGAAAGAAACACATTTTGGCCCTGAGATCAGCCATCTCTGCCCCTGACCAACTAAACTAACCAATCCCTGAGCAGTGAAAGACTAACCCAATCCCTCTTCTCCCTGGAAAAACTCCGCCCCTAAGAAGCTCTATATAAGTCCTGCGCCTGTTCAGTTAGTGCTGCTCTTCCTCACCCTGGTAGAGACACTCACTCTCCTGGATTCTTCCCTTCCAATAAATCTCTTGAACGGTTTGGGTGAAGGCCTTCTTTTGCTGGAGCAGAGACAGAGCGAAGCGGAACTGTAACACTTTCGCTAAGAACGCCTTCCCCTAGCAGCACCGAGTTGTTAAACCTTACAGCTTGGCTGGGGAAGTCAGAAGCGCAGCAGAGCAGAGCAGGACTGTACACTTTCGCTGGGGAAAGCAGAGTTGCTACACTCCGGAGCACCTATAACAACTTCGCTGGGAAGACCTCTCGTGTAGGAGCAGCGCTGTCACACTGGGAAACCTTCCCTGGTTCCCGACTGCCAGGGCACTCTTCCATCCTAGCTGAAGCACCTGGCATTCCTTGGCTCCCAAATGTCAGGATCCCTTTCCACCTAAGTTGTGACACTCCCACTGAAGGCACATTATAATGTTGTAGTTAAGTTTGAAGACGATTTGCTTTCGGGGAAGACTTCTTACGGAAAGACTTTAGGGGCATTTATTTGTTATGTTTTGATTGTGTTGAACATAGAGCCTTGTACATGCTAAGCAAGAATTTTGCTCCATCGGGAGGCAGAGGCAGGCGGATCTCTGTGAGTTGAGACCAGCCTGGTCTACAAGAGCTAGTTCCAGGATAGGCTCCAAAACCACAGAGAAACCCTGTCTCGAAAAACCAAAAAAAAAAAAAAGAATTTTACTCCATTCCAAACCTCAGCCTCTTTTTGTTTTGTTTTGATTTTTAGGACATATTTCTCTATGTAGCCCTGGCTGTCCTGAAATTCACTATGGAGACAAGGCTGTCCTGGAACTCAGAGATTCGCCTGCCTCTGCCTCCCAAGTACTAGAATGGTACTAAAGGCACGCACCAGTATGCCTAGTGTCTCAGTCTTTTAAAAAGCCATTGGATCCAGTTCGAGGTCAGTCTGGTCTACAAGAGCTAGTTCCCAAACGGGCTTCAGAGCTACAGAGAAACCCTGTCTCACAAAACAAAAACAAACAAACAAACCTTTGGATCATGTGATGAAGTCAGCCAAATGTGTTTTACAGAAAGTTTGTTGATTTAAATAGTAACCCTTCCAGTTCTCACACAGACATTTAGAATAGTGTTTTACTGAATAGCTAGGTATCACAGTTTATCCAAGTTGACGTAAAATGAACCACCACAGTCAGGTGGTGGTGGGGCACACCTTTAATCCCAGCACTCAGAGAGGCAAAGGCAGGTAAATTGTAGGCAGAGTCTGCTATACATTTCCTGGCCTCCCAGACTTGGATAATCACATAGAAACTATATTAATTACAACACTGTTTTGGCCTGTTAGCTCAGGTTTCTTATTAACTAAATCTTTCATCTTAAATTAACCCATTTCTATTAATCTGTGTATCATCACAGGGCTGTGGCCTACCTGTAAAGTTCTAGGGTATCTGTCTCCTTCTGCAGCTACATGGCATCTCTCTGACTCCACCTACTCTCTATCTCTGTTCTGATTTTCCACATGGCTTTACTCTGCTAAGCCCTTGGCCCAAACAGCTTTATTCATCAACCAATAAAAGTAACACATGTACAGAAGGACATCCTACAACAGTGGATCTCTGTGAGTTCAAGGCCAGCCTGGTCTACAGAGTGAGTTCCAGGACAGCCAGAGATACACAGAAAAACACTGTCTCAAAAACCAAAAATAAACAAATAAATAAAAACTTAACCATCATAGTTGGGTAAAATAAATTATGTGTTAATTAAAACCTTACCTATTTACTAAGATCTACCATAACTGTTCATTTGTGGGAAAACTGCTTTTAGGCTATTTAGAAATAAAGTAACCTGTAACGGTTATATTGATCAAGTATTTTACCCTGATAGCCTTTATCAATGAAAGAAAATGGAAATAATTTTAGGAATCATGAATTTAGGCTTTTAGGCAAAGACTTGGTAGATATATGTAAGGTATTTAATTTATAAGTTGCTGAACATATATATATATACATATATATATGTATATATATATATTGAGACAGGGTTACTCAGTAGGATTATAATTGTTGTAAGTATTACAACTCAGATGAAAAGGTATCCTGGCTTGTTGGTGAAGCCAAATGTAAGTATTTTTGGATCTTCTGTTGTGAGTTTCTTTGCCAATACAATAAGCCAAATCCAGACGAATTAATAAAACCAGGTTTAATAAATAGAACAAAACAACTCTCAAGTGACTCTCAGGAAAGGCAGGAGAGAAATCATGTGGCAGGTCTAGGGTCCAGGTCTTAAATACCCCATACAAATGGTCCTGAACATCTCACGGGGAGGAGCTACCACTTGGCAGGCTTTCTGAAGGTTGGGTCTGGAGAGAGAGAAAGGTGGAGCTTCCACCTAAACATCCCAGACACCTAGGTTACATGGGCGCTGGTTCACGTCCTGCGGGGCATGGCACTATGTGGAGAGGGGCCAGTTGTGAGCTGATGGGCCCATGCTCAGCGGGAGGTGTGGGTGAAGAAACAATCAGTTAGCTGTCATCCTGGAGACCTCAGGAATCTGTTTCTTGAGGAGATGGAGAAGGCAGGTTGCTAGGAGAAAAAATAGATTACTAACATTGGCCCTATGAACGGGGTTAGCCATGAGAAAAAGAGATACGCCCTGGTTGTATAGAAGAGGCCAGGGCGAATGAGCCAGAGACAAGAGCAGACAGATATGCCACTCATTGGAATGTTTCAAGCCTGAAGTGGTACCAGCATTGATGTCCCAGGAGCTTTGGGGAATGGCACACCAAATTGGAGGATGTGTTCAGGGGTACCTGAGCCATCACCAAGGAATACCACAAAGTCACACCGGTGGCACACCAAACCTCACACAAGAGATTTATTGGGAGGGAAAAAAGCCAGGAGGGTGGCTGCCTCTGCTTGAGTAAGAAACAGCAACAGAACAGAGGGCTTATAATAGTTTCTTGGGAAGGGAGCGGAACTGTTCAGGGTGGAGATTGGTGGGAGTTCGTGTCCAGAGATTAGACTTTTTGCTCTGTAGGGTGGGGGCAGGGTCCAGCTGTTAGGGCAGTTAGAGTATTCTGTGGGTGGAACCTGGCAGTTAGAGGTCCTCGGGGGAGGGGCCAGGTCACTGTGGCTCAAGGGGCTTACAATTGTGCTCTTGTACTTTGTTAGGGATCTTAGACTGATCTTGAACTCACAACTCCCCTTTCTTAGCCTCCTGAGTGCTGGGATTCTAGGTCTGTACCATCATGCCTTGAGAAATTATTTTCCATATAGAAAAAATGTTGATTTGTGTGTGTTGTCTTCACAGACAGGATCTGTGGCGGTTGAGTGAGTTTGTCCCCCCACGATTTGGGGCTTTTGAATACTTTGTTGTTTCTTTTGAGACAGGATCTCACTATATAACCCTGGGTGTCCTAGAACTATGTAGACCAGGCTGCTCTAGAACTCACAGAGATTTGCCTGCCTCTATCTCCAAAGTGCTGGGATTAAAGTTGAGCACCACCATGCTAGTTATTGGATTTTTGACAAAGGTGTCAAAAACATTTAAAAAGCTTCTTTAATAAGTGGTGCTGGAAAAACTGGGCGTTTATCAATAAAGGCCTGAAGCTAGGTCCGTATCTCTCATTCTGTACAAAAATCAACCTGGATATATACTGAAGACCAAACTTGGCCTGTTGAGAATGGGTGACTAAATAAAACACCTTTACTCTAAGACCTAAAACCTTGAAATTGTTAGAAGAAAATGAAGAAATGATTCAAGATCTAGGCATAGACAATGAGCTTGTGAGTGAGACCGCAAGAGCTCAATAAGTGATAGCAGACTTGAATTAAAACTATGCACAGAAAAACCAATCTATATAATAAAAGAAAATCTTTGCTAATGGCATCTGATGAGGTTCATTCTCAGAAAGAGCTGGAAAAAAAATCCCCCAAAGAAAAATCAGTAAATGGGAAAGTGGCTAGAACAGACACCTTTCAAATAAAGTACAAATGACCCAATGAAGACACGAACAGAGAAAAAAACGTTCAAGGGTTGGAGCTATAGCTCAACAGGTAAAGCTCTTGCTTCGCAAGCCTGAGGATCCAAACTTTAGTCAAAAGGGGGATGCAGCGCCTGTAATCCCAGTCCTCCTATGGCAAGTCCCTGGCAGCACTCAAACACATACAAAACACATACAAAAACATGCACATACACATACATACCACACACATGAAAATGAGAAAAAAAAAAGAGATGAACTGAGAATTTGAGCTAACTGACACATAATGATAACAGCCAGAGAGCAAATTAACTACAAGAACAGCGGTGAATTTCTTTGAGAACACATAGGAAAGATCAAGGAGTTAGAAACGGTGAGGAAAATAAGGCACATGGGATACAGGTTTAGCAATTCAGTATCTTAAAAAAAAAAAAAGGTTATGTAAGAATAGGGCATTAGATTCCTTGGAGCAGGAATTCCAGGCAGTTGTGAGTCACTAGGCATGGGTTATGGGAGCTCACCTCTGGTCCCCTGGGAGGGCTGAAAGCTGGCTTAACCCCTGAGCCTTCTCAATAGCCCTGTTTTGTTTGTTCAGAGACAGGATCTTGCTATGCATCCTAGGCTGGCCTCCTTCCACCAGCTCTTGTCCCTGACTCCTGAGCGTAGGGAGTACAGGCATGTGCCACCATGTCCAGGTAGGAATTCAGTGTTATCTAATACAAGTTCCATATGGAATCAAGAAAATGGGGCAGAATGTGGGCCCCAGTAGCCCTAACAAACCATATTCAGCTGCCCACCCCAAACAGGCAAAGTGAGCTGGTCATGGGCCTGAGTGCAGGAGAGCAGGTTCTTTCCTTGCCAGCAGCCACAGGAGGGAGAGCTGGCCCTGGTGGTCCTGGTGGGTGCAGGAGAGTGGGCGGGCTGACCAGCTCAGCTACCACCTGGGCCCATATTCAGGCCTTTGAGTGGGCCAACTCCAACTGGAGTGTCCTGTAGAACCAAAGCTGTGGGATCTCCATGACACCGGAAAACAGTAGGACATCCCAGAGGAGTCCTGGTAAGGGTCCATTATTGACAGTGGAGCAGAAGCCAGAGGCCTTAAACCACACCAATGATTCATTGCAGTTTAATTTTCTGAGTAAAGACGTTTGGGCAAAAGTGTACACTGTGTAACATACCAAGATGCACCACAGCTTCCGTCTTCCGTGGTGAGGTTTTCTCTTTCTTTTTTTTAAACTTTATTTTAATTTTTTTTGGTTTTTAATTTTCGAGACAGGGTTTCTCTGTGGCTTTGGAGCCTGTCCTGGAACTAGCTCTTGTAGACCAGGCTGGCCTCGAACTCATAGAGATCCGCCTGCCTCTGCCTCCCAAGTGATGGGATTAAAGGCATGCGCCACCACTGCCCAGCTGAGATTTTCTTTTTTTCTTTTTTTTTTTTTTTTGGTTTTTTGAGACAGGGTTTCTCTGTGGTTTTGGAGCCTGTCCTGGAACTAGCTCTTGTAGACCAGGCTGGCCTCGAACTCACAGAGATCCGCCTGCCTCTGCCTCCCGAGTGCTGGGATTAAAGGCGTGCGCCACCACCGCCCGGCTGAGATTTTCTTTTTTTAATCTTTATTTTTTATCTTTTGTTTTCTTTTTTGGGGTCAGGTTGCAAGGGCAGAGGGCAGCTATGGAGGGACAAGGAGATAAGTGGGATTGGGGATACATGATGTGAAATTCACAAGAAATTAAGTAAACAAGGCACCCGTGAACTGCTAGGCAGACGATGGCAAAAGATCCAAAAACTCATCAGCCCTCTTAAGGAAGCTGCTGGTTGATGACTTTTGTGGCATGTCCCTTACTACCCCTGAGATCTAGACGTGGTTAGGGTGCTACTGCAGACAGCCACTAAGTTGCCTAGACAGTCTCTTATGTACGCTGGTACCAAGGACTATTTCTGGAAGACAGAAAAGGTGTTATAGGGCTGGGATATGGCTGCAGCTGTCATCAGGCAGTCACCCCATTAGGCTTTGGGGTTACTCAGATTACCACCACCTGCAGTAGCCTTTCCCCATCCTCACAGCTCCTGTGAAAGAAATGGCAAGCCCCCTACCAAGAGCTTTTCTGTGAATCTGTAATCCTCTAACAGGCGCCCCAGGTACCCAGACTCCAGACCAGATGCTAGTCAGATCTTGCCCATCTGCACCTCTCTCAACCTCCACTCTCATATTTGATTCTGTGATCATTGCTGCTCCAGGGACAGATGGACACCCTACAGAGAGCCTGTCTCTGAATCTGAACCCTCTAACAGACTCCCCAGGTGTCTGGGTTCCAGGAGAATGGCAGGCACCTGAGTTTTCGCTTTCCCAAAGGAAATTTATAGGTCCTAAGCTCCCAGACTTTGACCCTCATCCTCGGCCCTCCTTCCCCTTCTCCCACAGCCCAGGGATTAGAGGCAGCCTAATAGCAGGCCATCATGGACTAATTACCAGCCACGTGGCAAAAAGCCTCCTCCTTTTTCTGATACCTATAAGAAACCCACACTCTGTTATGTGGGCCTGAGCACTCACAGCCCCTGCCATTTTGTCTTTTCATGACATTAATACATTTTTACTAAGTCTAGTATCCCAAAGAACAATCCTTTTCAGTGCCCCCAGCCCTCCCTGCCCCAGCACGAAATCCCTGAACCTTTCAGCCTCCACATTCACTGTGTGCGTCTTTAGATTTGATTTGGAGAAGACACCACAACAGAAATCCCCAGACAACTTGCTAACTTATCCCACCTCTTTATAGCCGGGATATGATCTGGTGTGTTCACCAGAGGAATCATGTCCCCAAGAGAACAGGTCAAGTGCTTTACATAGACCTACTTCCTTGGCTTTGACATAGTCATGAAGTTCCTGAGTTGGGTCACCCCAGCCTTTTAGACTGGGTAGGAGAACCCTGGGGAGTCAACTGTTGTTGACGAGAAGCAGGTTTTCCTAAAGGGCAAGGGGAGAAGGATGATGGGATCAGAGCTCTGCCTGACATGATGAGACTCTTGCCTCAGTGACAGCTTGTACCCAAAGTAATTTGGTGTGCCCTTTGAAACTTAAGTTCATTCTTGTCAGATAGGAGCTCTCGACAGAATTTGGAAATGGAATAAATAGCTTCTAGCCTAGATACCCCTTGTAGTCAGATTGTTACCTGCGATTGACTGTTGGCCATACTACACCCAGAATCATCCTTGCTAAGAAGGTAAATTTAGCCTCTCACTGGAGGCATTTGCACATTTTCCACAGCTGACCAGGAGCTGAAATCTTCAGTCTTTAGCCTAGAAAACACAACTAATTACCAGTGTGCCTCCTAATTGTGGGCTGCAAGAGTTAATCCAAAATGTATCGCATATCAAATTCTCAAACACAAAGGTTTTGCGAAGATGACTGGTGATTAGATAATTATGTCAACTTGACTGGGTAACGGATGCTCAGATGTTTGGTTTAGATGTTATTTCTGGGTGCGTCCAGGGGTATTTTGGGGAATGATTAGCATTTGAATTCGTGGACCAAGTAAAACAGATGGCTCTTAGCAGTGTGGATGGACATTACCCAATCTCTTCAGGGCTTGACTGAAACAAAAAAGGTGTAGGAAGGTTGAATTCACTGAGGACCTGAGGTGGGATTCCTAGCAGTCACATTAAAAGCTGGGCACAAGCCGGGCGGTGGTGGCACACGCCTTTAATCCCAGCACTCAGGAGGCAGAGGCAGGTGGATCTCTGTGAGTTCGAGGCCAGCCTGGTCTACAGGAGCTAGTTCCAGGACAGGAACCAAAAAGCTACGGAGAAACCCTGTCTCGAAAAAAAAAAAAAAAAAAAGCTGGGCACAGTGGTTCATGCTGACAATCCCCATTTTTGGAAGGAGCATGAGGATGGACGGTCGACTATTGGATGGTCAGCCAGACTGAGCTGCATCTGTGAGTTCTGGTGGGAGACTCTGTCTCAGTTAGGCCGAGCATGACTGAGGAATGTACCTGCTGTTGCCGTCGGGTTTCCATGTACATGTGTACACACGTGTTCCTGTGTCCCTCACAAACACACACATACCATCCTCCACTCAAGATACAGGTAAAAAAAAACTATTTAGATAAAAAATTGTTATAAAAACTTACGTACAGGTTTTTGAGTAGATGTACATTTTAATTTCTCCAGACCCAGGAATCAAAATTGACTTTTCAATTTGTCTCTTTTTTTAAAAAAAAATAGGCTGTTGTGATCAGCAAAATTCTATTGAAATGCTTGTCATTCATGCAATGACAGAATCGAGAAACTGCATGAGTTGACTCATAAGCCTATCAGATTCCCTATTTGGTCCATTAACAGAAAGTTTTGTTGATGTTGACTGTAGGAGTTTGAGGTCCCTGGGGAGTTAACATAGATGAACCTTCCCAAATGCATCCCCAGAATGGCAGTACCATTTTGTTTGCTATCAGCAAAGCACGGATGTTTCATTTGTACGTTATCCTGATGTTGGATATTCCATTTGTACCTTATCCTGGTGTTATCTTTTCTCATTCGTTAGTTTAGTGGGTATTGCTTCTAAAAATGTGAGAACTGGCATATTCAACTCTCTTTGAACACACTTTCTCAACTTTCACACTTAGAATTCAAGAAAAAGAATCTGTATTTTACCTTACTAATGTTAATATAGAAAATATTTTCAAAATGAAAGCACACTTAAGGTCCAAAATTAAAAAATGAGATAACCTGGCCATGGTGGTATATGCTTCTAGTTACTTAGGAAGCTGAGACAAGAGTTTGTTGAGCCCAGGAATTTGAGGCCAACCTGAGCAAGACCCCATTCCTTTAAACAAACAGCAACCAACAGAAAGAAAAGAATAAGATAAACTCTTAACGAGTCAAGGACACATCAAATTTTAGGTCAATTCTCAGGAATGAAATGTAAAGCAATTACTTGAAAAATTGTTTATGTTATCTTTTAATTCCAAAAATTCCAATACAATTTACCATAAAACAGAATTGCTGTGCCAACAATAGTATCACACACACACACACACACACACACACACACACACACGCACGTGTTTTTCAAGATAGAGTTTCTCTGTGTAGCCTTGGAACTTACTCTGTAGCCCAGGCTGACCTCAAACTCACAGAGACTGAGTGCTGGAGCTGAAGGCCTGCACTACCACAGGCTGGCTATATTTTAATAATAATAATGCCAGGAGGCTATGAGGGAAGTTATCTATTGTGATTTCTGCAGCCTGCATCGTCTCCCTCATTGTGCCCCCTACATATTTCAGAGTCAGCCCTCTATCTCCTTTCAAGGCTGACTATCACAAACCAGGCAGAAACTCAATTCATTTTCTTCCTTATTAGACAAGCATGTTTCCAATACTTCATATGGCAGATTACAGATACACACAATGTTCGACTGCTCTCTCATTGAGGTGGGCTTATGTCTCCTTGTGTCTGTGTAGACTTTTTATTTGTGTAATTCTGATCAGTTTACATGGCAAAAGTGGTATAAACCTGTTGCCTTCTTGGCATAAACCTTAGGAGACTGGTAGCTTCAGCTTGCTATGTTTTTGATCATCCTAGAAACTCTGAGAAGCCCAACTATCTGGATGCCATTCTGGAGGTACTATTTATATGCATACTATCCCCAGTCTTCCATGCCAAGGTGCCAGACATGTTAATAATGCCATCTTGGGCCCTCCAGGCCATCCATCTGCTGGCTGAGTGATCAGGTGACATTGGTAGATGCCATATTGAGCAGAAAATCATCCAGCTGAGTGAGTTCTGCCCAAATTCTTGACCAATACAATTGTGAGCTATGGGAAAAATGTACAAGTCTATAAGTTTTTTGGTAACAGTTATTGACCATTATCTGACAGTCGATAACCTGAGAGCAGGAGAAGAGCTATGAGGTAGATAGATCTGGGGTAAGAAAAGAACTAAGTCATGTATACTTAAGTTTTTAAATGTATATTTAATGTGTCATATCTGGTGTATAAGTTTTTTCTGCTTGTCTTTTCTTCGTCTTAAGAAAACCCATATTGCTCTCAAATATGTGCCCGAGTAGCATAGTCCTGGTATTTGGAAGATTCTCATAATACAAATTGCATATCTACATGTCTAAATGTCCATATACCTGCAACTTATAGATATACATACATACATGCTGCATGTGCTGTGTAGACATATATGGTCAAAATATATTTTTAGATAAAATTGACGAGGTTTGTTTGCGCAAGGAATAACTCCTGGTTCAGGCAGCATGCATGAGAAGAGCTCCACTGAGCTCCACCCAGTGGTGCAGACAGCAAGGTGAAAACAGCGATTGACTTTTATACTGAATTACCAGACAGGGTGATTTTGCAAAATGTGCCTAGCGCTCAGCGGTGGACTTCTGTCTTTGTATTGTTTGCTATACAGGGGACATTATTTCCAGGGAGCACAACTCGAAATCTTTCAACTCTACATCTCAGGACACTTTTGAATCCTAGAGCAGCAACTGTTAGAGCTTCTAGTAGTAGACTGGTTCGTTTGGGAAAGGGACAGTCCCATTTTTCTTCTCCCAAAATACGTATTATTTCATGGTGGTCACTTAGTATTGTCTGCGGAGTACCCTCCAACATGAAAAAACACAAGAAAAGCTCCATTCATTTTTGCCTATGCCCGGAGCAATATTAGCTACATGGAGCTTTCAAGGGACCAGAAAGAGAGTCCCTGCTACTTGGCATGTAGTTACTGGTTAACAATAATAAAATATATATTTTAATCTTTAAACAATTTAAATAATTAAAAAATACCCGTAGTAATAACCAGGTGTCCATATTTAACTCTTTTTTTTTTTTTTTTTTTTTTTTTTTTTTTTTTTTTTGAGACAGGGTTTCTCTGTGGCTTTGGAGTTTGTCCTGGAACTAGCTCTTGTAGATCAGGTTGGCCTCAAACTCACAGAGATCCTGCCTGCCTCTGCCTCCTGAGCGCTGGGATTAAAGACATGGGCCACCACCACCCTGCCAGATTTAACATTTTTTAAGTCATTGGAAATTACTAAAAATTCATCTGATTAGTGACTGCAGCTGATTCTATGCCTGCTCATTGCTATGCTTATGCTGAAACTTGTCCCTAGGTGACTTTGTCTTCTGTACCAACTCTTGCCTGCAGAGACACTATAGCCCTTTGCAAGCTCATCCCTTGAGGAAACGTTGAGACAAACTTCTTCAGAGACTTGCATTGACTTTCTGTTGAGAATTGGTGCTATTGTTCTCTTCAGGTGATTATAAGAATCCTTCCATTGAGAAAGAGAAAAATGTCAGCACCTTGGGGAAACTTTTTTCTTGGGATTAGCCAATATGCAGTGAGTTGCTGTCACTGCTTTGTTAGAGGTTACCACATAGGCTAGCCATGACTTCGGTGTAGTTACCAGTCTCCTTTCAAGCGTAATGTGTTTGTAGGGTGGAACACTGAAAAGATAGTAGGGTGTGGAAACATGGGGATGTACTGGCAGGCAGGAAAGTCATATCATAAACATATGTATGTATGTATGTATCTACCTATCACCTGCCTGTCTACTACCTACCTACCAACTTACCTGTCTGTTTGTCTGCCTGCCTATCTATCTATCTATCTATCTATCTATCTATCTATCTATCATCCATCCATCCATCCATCCATCCATCCATCCATCCATCCATCCATCCACTTATCTCCTAGTCACAGTTACCAGGGTCAGAGTGTTCTGATGGGGAACCTCCTACAGTCAATGGCCTTTGAGAGGTTGGACCAGGTGGGGCATAGCTTTGGGTACCAAAAAGCCGTGGTCCTTGCTTGCTCGGCCCCTCTTCTTCCTGTGTGCCACACCTAGATGTTGGACCCCATTCCTATTTCCTTGCTGGGATCTGTGAGTTTCCTTTTTAATAAAGAAAAACCTTAGTATACCCTATTTGGAGCTAGTGTGGGATTATTTGATTTTGCATTCCCCTCCATCTGACGTGTTCCACTTTAGAGCTGCTATTGTAGGTTCTTGATCTCATTGCTAAAAGAATTTAAGAAATGATGCAGAAAGAAACTACCAGACAATTTGCTAAAATTAGTGAGAGAAAACAAACAGATCAGGAAAGCTGGAGATCTCAGTAAGTTCTTGGAAAAGGAGAATGAAAAAGGCCAAAGAGAGAAAGTTATGCTTTAATAAAGTCCAGACAATAGTATACAGTTTGGAGGACAAGACAGGCACTTGATAAAATAAAGAGCTGGGAGCCCATGGCATTTGTTTCTTGTGATTTTTATTGAAGGGTACAAGATTGTCCTCCTAAGGTGATCTGAACCTTGGGCACAGAAGCAATGCTCCACACCTGTGCACCCAAGGAGAAGGAAATATTTAACCTTAATATGACATTTCCTAACACTGCAGACAGCTAAGAGTTGATCTGTATGGTACAGAACTGAGGACAGACACATTTAGAGGAGGAAGGAATGATAGCTAACTGGATTTATTGTCGTCAGTCTGCCTTTTAGTTTTGTGGAGGTGATACCAAAGATTTTAGAGTCCAAGCCTGGGCTCTGATAGCCCTAACAGACTCAGCCACCTGTCCTTAGCACACAGAATCCAGATGCCAGTAATAGTAGAGAGTACCAAAAGGAGGCAGGGGACAAAGAGGCTCAGTGGCCCCTGAATCCATCTTTGAGGACTGATATGAAGTCTACATTTAAATAAAGGGCAACTAAGCACCCCTAGCCAAGTTGTAGCCCTGCCCATCCTTGTCAGAACTGTGTGAAATCTGCTCCTGGGAATTATGTTCCCCCTCTGGATGGCATTGGGGTTTCCACCATCTCCTTTCCCCAGCAGATTTCTGGAAAAATTCCAGTTCTTTGGGGTCCAGGTTTTTAATAGATACAAAGAGTCTCTCCTTCTGTCTTCACTCCTGCCAGGACTTTTATGTAGCCAGGCAAGAACGATTAACAGAATTTATTGCCTTCAGCTTACCTTTTAGGTTTGGGCCAGGAAAGAAGAGCTAACTGTATTTACTACCACCCACTTACCCTTTAGCTCTGTGGCCAGTTTAAAGCCCTTACCACTGGTTTACCTTTAACCCTGGCAGTTAATTATAAGTACCCCGTGGTCTTTATCACTGGCTTCGAAGGCTAGTAGGGGTTTATTATGAATAGCAATGGAAGACCTGTGCTTGAATACAAGTGAGAAGTAGTTTGGAGATATTTGTTATCATGCTTGAAATCTGCCTTTTTATTCTATTAAGGTTTCCCATCTACTAGGGAATTGCTGACCATTGATCGTGCTATTTGTCTCAGAGGAAGCTGATATAGTCACAATATTCATATGCCTGAGTGGGTGCCTTGGAAGGACATGACTGTTTTGTTCCCTTTTTCCCTCTCTAGTAGCCCTGATTACTATATCCCTCGTCATAGAAGCTACTGCAGCCAGAGGTACAGGGGAAAGCACACTTGCATACTTCAAATCCTATGACTCTTTCTATAACTTGGATATAGTTGATTGGAGTTGGGTTGTCAAGTACAACCAAAGGTGAACCAGAACAGTTAAAATGTGTACTCATTTTTTCTTCTCTTAGAAATATGAATTTAGATACGTGGTAGTGCAAAATGCCAGAGTTGGTGGTAAGATTCAAAAGCCAGAACGAATCAGCAAGCTGGAGAGGTTACAAGTGACCAAATTAAAAGCCAGTCTTAGAGAGGACATGATGGGCAAACAGATAAGCCCAGAATGGGAGGAGCAAAGGAATTCAGGAGAGTCATGTCATGTGTAGAGTGGAAGTGTGGGCATTCATGAATGGGCATGGGTACTCATGAATGGCCACTTTACAATCTCTTCTTTACATCTAGAACTGCTTCCAGCCTACACCTGATATGGGATTCCCCTCTGTATGCTTTATTGTCATTGGTTAGCAAAGAAGCTGCTTTGGGCCTATGGCAGCGCAGAATAGAGCAAGATAGAAAAATCTGAACAAGGATGTAAAGAGGGAATAGGTGGAGTCAAAGAGAAGCCATGTAGCCAAAGAAGAAAGACACTTGCTGGTAGGCTATGACCTCATGATGGTGCACAGATTAATAGAGATGGGCTAATCTAAGATAAAAGAGCTAGCTAGCAATATGCCTAAGTGGTTGACCAAACAGTGTTTTAATTAATACAGTTTCTGTGTGATTATTTTGGATCTGGGTAGCCGAAACAAACAAGCAGCCTCCATCTACAGATTGATGCACCAATGTGAGCCAGCTACATTGACATAAAACCTGAAAGCACTTGGAAAGGAATTCTATACACAAAAGAACAGAGTTAAGCATGGCTTTTTGGTAGCAACATCTTTTCTGGTGGGCTCTGTTTGCTAGAAGCAAGCAGAGGTGCGATTCTTTTAAGAGAAGGCTTCCTGACTCAGCAGTAGCAGCAAAAACTGCATGGCTCCTTTAAGAAGCCTTTCTGGTTCGTGCTAGTTGCAGGAACAGCTCTGGCTCTTTCAGGAGGCCAAGCATTTGAATGGGGTTTGTGAGAAGAGTGCTATAGGTTAATTGGTGACAAAGTAGACCTACTGCATCCCTGGAACTGGGGCAGAGAGAATGGCTCACAGAACTTATGGTAAACAGATCTCTGCTCTGTTGAACTGGGTGGAGCCAAAAGGCAAATCAGCCTTAGACCTAGCCATGCTGCTTAGCATTCTAAAAAGTGGTCCTGGTCAGAAAAGGATTACAGATACACAATAAAGACAAATTCAGATGAAAAAGACCTCTAAATGGGTCACAGTGTTGGATAAATGTACATTGGTTTGAGAGAGAGAGAACAGAATATAGAAAAAATAAAACAAAGTATTTAAAGAGACATATTACAAACAGTAATAGATTAAAGGGGTAAAGAACAATAAACCATGTAAATATGGAATATACACAGAGAGTCTGGATCATGTATATCATTCTCTTTTCTTTGATTTTTTTGGATTGTGAATGAACTAAGTGCAGAGAGACATTTCATTGTACAGGCTGTTAAGCTAAACCAACATATATATTTTAAGGTATCCAGACTTCAAAATTTGGGTCTAAGGACATGTTACTCTGGAAAAGAGGTTCTGCTTTTGTTTCCACAGAGGATGGGAACCTGTGGATTCCTTCCAGACTGCTGGGTTTGATGGACCAAGACCCCTGAAAGGTCTCCATGAACCCCAAAATTACTTCGTCCAACAAAGAGCAGGAAGCAGTTTGGAGAGAACTATGCCCAAATTTCCAAATATTGTTTATAAATGTTTGTTTTCATTTAAAGGGCAATATGCTATAGAGATGAATACTTTGCATTGTTATGAATCTTGGTTTAGTGATACAAATTTAAGATCAATTTTGTTATATGTGTATTTCTGCTCTTGATTAAGGTGTTGTGTTTGTGCATCTCATTTAAAATGTAATGTATAATTAAGAAATACAAGTTAATCAATAGTCATCTATAAAAGTCAAACTTGTAGTCATATTAGTTTGGTTTTCTAGACATACAGAGATATATTTCAGATGGATAGATATTCTTCAAACCTTTCAAGGACTAACAGAATATGGCATTTAAAATGTTTTAAGAACTTAGGACTTTACATGACAATGAGACAACACCAATCTACTCCAAGAGGATGATGGTTATCGAAGAGGCTACTTATGAAGTTTGTTAGCCATTTGGGCAAGAAATTGCTCTTGTCTGGACTGCTTGATGGTATGCTGTATAAACTGGACATGCAGGACCCATAGAAAAAAATGACTACTGAAGTTGCCTAAAGAAGGTGAGACAGTCCTTCAGGGTTCCTGCTTCATGAAAGAGTCTGCCAGACATTCTGCAGGACACAGAAGAAAGTGACAAACTGCCAATATTGGTGGAACTGTCTTTGAACTTTCATGCTTCATGGAAAAATATGCCAAATACTATGGGCCTATAGGCTGAAGATGGTTGCACCAAAGTTATAGAAGAACTTTGGATGACTGTCCAGGCAGCAAGATGTTTTTGTCAGTTCTAGAGTTTTGGAAGTTGTTTACAATGCACTTCCTGTTAACTTAGGTGATATTATACCCTTCTGGAGTCTTTGATGGAGTTGGAAAAAGATAAGTTAAATATAAAGATAAAAAAATAAAAGATAAGTTAAATATAAAACTTTGGACTCGGGCTGGAGAGATGGCTCAGTGGTTAAGAGCATTGCCTGATCTTCCAAAGGTCCTGAGTTCAATTCCCAGCAACCACATGGTGGCTCACAACCATCTGTAATGAGGTCTGGTGCCCTCTTCTGGCCTTCAGGCATACACACAGGAAGAATATTGTATACATAATAAATAAAAAAAAACTTTGCACTCACAAAGATAGGATAGATGATAGAGTATTTTCCTTAATTTGCATAATATAAATGGACTAAATATTGTAACTCTAATTCTTGCTTGATACCTGTTTTGTTATATGTAATTTTACTATGTTAAAGTTAAAACCTTCCTTTTTATTTAGACAGAAAGGGGGAGGTGATGTGGGATTCCCCTCTGTATGATGTGAATATGTTTTATTGCCATTGGTTAATAAAGAAGTTACTTTGGGCCTATAGACAGGGCAGAATAGAGCAAGGTGGGAAAATCCAAACAGAGATGTAAAGAGAGAGCAGGCAGAGTCAAAGAGGTGTCATATAGCCACCTAAGGAGAAAGACACCCGCAGGAGCTTGTTGAAACCTTGGCAGTAGGCCATGACCTTGTGGTGATGCACAGATTAATAGAGATGGGTTAATTTTAGATATAAGAGCTAGCTAGCAAATACACCGAAGTGATTGGCCAAGCAGTGTTTTAATTGATATAGTTTCTGTGTGATTATTTTGGGTCTGGGTGTCTGGGAATGAACAAGCAGCCTCTATAAACATACACCTGTACTTGGGTGTCTGTGTCTGGATATCTGGATGTTATTAATTCTTCAGGTAGAATTCTACCTAGTTCAAGCAAAAACTCCTAATATAAAATTTGTTTGTTTCCTAAGGAGATAAATTTTGTAAACTTAGCTGGGTGTGGTAGCACAAACTTAATTCTAGCACTTGGAAGGCAGGTGGAGCTCTCTGAGTATAAGGTCAGTCTTGTTTATTTAAGAGAGTCCCATGCCAGTCAGCATTACATAGTGAGACCCTGTCTCAAACAACAGACAAAATATACTTAGACTTATAAATTGGTGAAGGTTGAAAACAAATTTATGCAAGTCCTAAGTATCCCTTACCCCTAAGTCATCATCTCTAACTAAGCAGGGTTCACTAAACGTGGACAGTACACTTTTAATAAGGTTAGTACATTTTTTTTTCTGAAGTTGGTGAATCATGGAACACCCTGCCATTAGCCATAAATTTTAAAATTTTCATGACCTAAAGTCCAAACATTATCTTTCATACTGTGGACTTTCATAATACCCCTCATTTAGTGCAATTCAGAAGTGAGCAAAATGGACAATTTTCCTTGCTGTTATCCCTACCTAGATTAATATATAACTTGCATTGAAAAATCCATTAAACAATGTGGCTGCTTGAAATTCTAATATGCAGACGCAAAGCAAACTTATTTCTTTACTTAAAATATTTTTTTATATTTTGAGAATTTCACAAAAATACTGCAATTTCAGCATTTCTACCTCTCTATCTCCCCGCTCCAATTCCTTCTGTGTCCCCTCTCAGGTTCATGACCTCTATAACTGTTATTGTTATACACACATACCAACTTGACATACACAAAAAGAAGGAACTTCAGTTGAGGGATTGACTCCTTCAGATTTGCCCGTGGCCATGCCTGTGAGACATTTTTTAAATTGTTACTTGATGTAGGAGGGCCCCGCCTCTTGTGTACAGTATCATTCATAGGCAAGTGAGCCTGGATTAGATAAGAACATTAGCTGAGAAGCCAGGGAGAGCAAACCAGTAAGTAGTGTTCTTCTGTAATCTCTACGTTAGTTCCTTGGTTTACTTCCATGATGGACTGTCATCTGTGAGTTAAACAAACTGTCTCCACAAGTTGCTTTTGGTCATGGTATTTATCATAGCAACAGAAAGAAAAGCAGGATTACCCCATCCAATCCCATCCACACCGGCAGACCTTCCTGGAAACTTACTGAGCCAATTTAGTGTTTCTTATGCTTTAGGACTGACAAGTTGGGATTGGATAGCTCATTGGGGGTCTTGACCTTGAAGAAACTGATCCTCCTTCTTCATCCAAGAGTGAGGCCATGTTAATTTCCCCATGTGAGTTAGCATGCCGATTGTTGTCTTCATAGAGATCTTGTTTAGGCCAGCACAGTCAAAATTATGTAGATCACAGCAATGTTATTTTCCCCAGAAAAATCACGGGAGGCATGGGGACATCACTTTCCCTAACTATTTTCTAAAAATCAAGGAAGGCCCCAGGCATTCCTGTGCTCTTTTCTGCATTTGTAGGCATTCCAAATTTCCTTCTTGGGACATATCAGCATTGGATATTCCCATACTCATGTCACATGTTCGTTATATTCTCACATAACCTTAATTAATACCCCAAGATCATACAGCTCAGCTATACCACTCCTGACTGTGTATCCAAAGGCCTCTATTTTCCATGGCCGAGAGACCTGCGTGGCCATGTTTATTACTGCTCTGCTGACAGTAGCCAGGAAATGGGACCATCCTACAGGTCCATCAGTGGATGAATGGATAATAAAAATTTGGTATTGATTTTTCTTTGGTTCCTTCCCACTGAGTTCCACAGTGCCAGCACCACTTTTACAATCCTACCAGCTGCTTATAAAGCTCCATTTTTCTCCTAATCCTGGCCAGCATTTATTGATGATAGTTTTGTGACGATAGCCATACTGGTAGGGGTAAGCAGTTTTAATTTGCATTTCCATGCTATTGGACAATATATTTCCTAATTTAAATTTTTTTATTATTTTAAATTATGTGAACATGTGTACATGTGTACGTGTGTGTGTATCTGTGCATCTGTGTGTCTGCAAGTGCTTGTGAGTGCAGGTGTCTGAAAGGCCAGAGATGTTCCATAGCCTGGAAGTGGAGTTACAGATGGTTGTGATCTGCCTGTGGGTGCTGAGAATAGAAGCTGGGTCCTCTAGAAGAGAAGAGCATGCTGTTAACCACTGAGTCCTCTCTCTGGGCCCTTTATTGGACATTTTTGACATAGATTTACTGTCTATTTGTATTTTTTCTTCAAAACAGTTTTTGAGAATTTCATCCATGAGTACTACACGTATTTCACTCCCACACCCTCAGTTCCTCCCATGTTTCCCCTCCAAAAGTCATGACCTCTTCTTTAATTACTATTGTTACACGTGTATAAATATGTAGGTATACATGTTCACACATACATACATATGTACATATGACTTACTGAGTTCATTTAACATTGTTTGTATGTACATGTATCCAGGGATGACCTCTGTATTTCTTCTTTTGAGAACCGTCTACTTCATTAGCCCATTTACTGATGGTATGATTTGTGTGTGCGTGTATGCATGTGTGTGTATGTTTATTCATTTTGAGACAGTCTCACAGTGGCTGGCCTGGAAGTCTCTTATGTAGATCAATCAGTCTAGTCTCAAAGTCTCCAAGATCTGCCTGCTTCAGCCCCCAACAGCTGGGATAAAGGCATGCCCCAGCTCACCTGGCTTTGTACTTTTAACTTTTGCAGCTCATTGTGTCTCAGTTGCTAGCACCTGAAGGCATAAGTCATAAACAATCCCACACTGGTTCAGAATTATGATTAATAGAATAGTTATTTATTTAAAGGGGAAATCTTACAGATCACCGTCCCAGACAACAGCCCTCTGCGCAATCAGGAAAAGAGCCTAGTCGCCAGAAGTGGAGCCGGAAGCAAGAGAGGGAGCAGAGGGCAGTCGCTGCTTTTTTAAAGAGAGAGAGACCACGCCCCAATGGGCTGGTATCTCAATGGCTATTGGCTGAAGGAGCGGAAGGAGCTCCCGCAACACCTCCCCCTTTTGTTTAAGTAAGAGAGTTCTAAACCTACTACGAAATTATATACAATAAGTACAAATATCCTATTCTAACTAGTTTAAGTCTTATATAATAAATAACTTGGCCAAGTCATGAGAGGAAAGTAACTACATTTATAAAGTCTTCAACCTCATCAAAGATCTGAGAAGGGAAATAATATTACCTGAGTAATTAGGAAGTGCAATCAAACAACTTCCAAAACATGTAACAAATCACAGAGACAACTGGCTACCTGGGCAATCACCCAAAGTCACGTTTGCAGTGTTGAAGCAACCAACTTTGGCTAAGGCCTAATGTAACTGACATACCATTTTCAAAGGCAAGAAACTGTTCAAAACTATCTTACCCTGTCTTGGCAGGATATGACAGTCCTGTTTTATCCACTTACGAATAGTCTGTATCTCTGTCAGTGGTTGAGGTATGGGCATTTCTTTGCCCAAAGGCCAGTTCTGCCAAAAAGAAAGGCTCCAGGTGGAGTGTCTTTGGTGTTCAACATTCTCTTGGGAAAAGATGGGTGTTGCCAGGAGTGATTGTGTCTCACTACCACAGAACTCTGAGTTAGATTAAAGGCCATTTTCTACAGCTCTTTGAAGAGGTTGAAGATTATCTATCTATACTGAATATAATCTCTATGTATCTAAAGAACCTGATTAGTCTAATTATAAATGACAAACTTAGATGACTATTGATCTATATAATTCTCAATACCTATCTAACTTCAAGACTAAGACAATAAACAATTGTGCAATAAATGAGGACAATGACCTCCAAATGTAAACAATGTACAAATATACATTGTAATATGGTAAATATATATATATCGATGCATAAACAATATATAAGTATCTTAATCAGAGGTAGAAATGTACACTGCAATATGGTAAATATGCATATATCAATACAATATATATCAATGTATATATATATATATTGTTTTAAACAGAGGTAGAAGCATGCATGCATACAATAGTCAATATAATTTAACTTTGTATCAATATACAAGAATCGATACCAATATAATTGCCTAAAAACAATAACTCACAAGTAACACTGTCAGGTGTTGGCAAAGACCTTCTCCTCATCTGTCAGCTATGCTTCACTTTGTGGACTGTTTCCTTTGCTATGCCGAAGGATTTTTGTTTTGTGAAATCCAGTTTGTGAATTTTGAAGATCATTTTCTGAATTTCTGGAGTCCTCTTCAGAAAGGCCTCTATGCTGAAATGCATTGCTCGTGTTTCTGCCCACCCTGCTAAAGTTCCAGGTCTCACATGAAGGTTTCCATCCATTTTGAGTCTATGTTTGGTACCAGACCATCTGTAAGGCTGGTTTTATTCTTCTGTGTGTGCACATACCAGTCACCCTGGACCATTTATTGTGAACACACATTTCCAGTACAGGCTTTTGATACTTTGAAAATTAGGTGACTATCACTGTGTGGATTTAGTCACAGGCAGCCCTTAATTTTCTTCCATACATCTACATGTTTGTGCTGGTTGATAGCTTTTGTTGCTGTAGGTCTAGTGTGATTTGGTATCAGGGACTATTATTGCTAGCATTGCTCCTTCTATGTAGGATAGCTTTGGTTAGCCTAGGTCTTTTGTGCTTCCATATGAATTTTAGAATTTTTCCCTCGTTTGGTGAAGAATGTAATTGGAATTTAAATAGAGAGTATGTTGGAGGTGTAAATTGCCTTTGGTCCTAGACACCATGCCTTCCCTGCCAGATGAACTCATCACCTTAAACTGTAAACTGAAACAAACCACTTCTCTATGAAGTCACTTATTGATTATAGTGAAAAAAAAAAAGAGCCATATACCATGTAAGAAAAGGAAAGAACCTGATAATGTTGGCTCGCCTCTGCAGTCCCAGTGTTTGGGAAGTGGAGTTAGGAAGAGCAGGAGTTGCAGGTCATCCTCAGTAATGCAATGTGTCTGAGACCAGCCTGAGTTACAGGAGACCCTGTGTCTTAGTCACTTTTCTACTTCCAAGACAAAGCATCGTGACCAAGGCAACTTATAAAAGAAAGCATTTAATTTGGTGCTCTCCATTCCAGAGGGTAATTGGGTTTATGACCACCATTGGGAAGAGCATGGTGGCAGGCAGGAAGGGCATGGTACTAGAGCAGGAGCTGAGAGCTTCAGAGACAAAAAGGCTCACTGGGAATGATGTGAGTTTTTGAATCTTCGAAATTCATGCCCAGTGACACATCTCTTCTAACAAGACCACACCTCCCAATCCTCCCCAAATAGTTCTACCACCTGCAAAACAAGCATTCAAATATGTGAGCCTATGAAGGCTATTCTTATTCAAACTACTATACCCTGTCTCAAACAGATTAAAAAAAAATAGGTACAATAAGGGCTTCTTTTCATCAAGCCATGGGTTTAAGAGAATGCAAAGGTAGGTTACGAAGTGACACAAATTGACAGCTGTTGCTGATGTTCTCTCCCTGGGGGAGATAAGATAACATCTACCTCTCTTCCTGGGGTCAAACTCACCCTGGAGAACCAATGAGTTCATTAGGGCTTACTTAAAGAGCAATGGGTCAGAGGTTATGAGCAAGAGTGTAGATGACCTTAAAGAAGCCACACTGGAAAGTCTGCAACCAACCTGGATGACGACTGTGTGGGTGGGGCCTGATCTTAGTCCTTCCCATTCTTTATACTTCTGGTCCCTGCCCAGGGCAACATGCAATTAGGACAGAAGTGTATACAGCTGATTGGAGAGAGTAGCTGGATCCTTGCGTGTGGGTCCTGCATGCTTCCCTCCCCATATTTTATGGGATAAGGTCAACAATCAACAAGCCAAGCTGTGATGATCTTTTGCAAGTGGGCATGCTTGAGTCATAAAGATGGTGGCACTTTGGCTCTGAGGATAGTCCTGCAAAACACTCGCAACACAGAAAACTGAAGAAGAGCTGTTAACTGGGTAATATTAACTGCCCCTGAAGATTAATATGGGAAAAAAAAGACAACTTATCAAGATGGTTAAAGAGTTGAAGAGGAACTTCGCAGAGAAGGTATCCAAGTATAAAATAATTATGTGAAATAGGCTCAATTTACTCGTAATTGGCAAATTGCAAATTAAAAGTGAACCTCCTACACAATTATCTGAAGAGCTTAAATTAAGAAGGCTGCATTGTCTAATGTGGCCAAGGATGTAAAGAGGAGCTGGTGGAAGCATAAATCGGCAGAGCCATTTGGAGGTAGTTTAGTGCCATGTGCTGAGGCTAAATATAAAGCAAATGTATGAATAGCAATTTCACATTAGGTATGCACTCAACTCTATTCGTTACTTCTCTATTGCTCTGTATGGTAGTTTGAATAAAAATGGCTCCTATAGGCCCATAGGGTATGGCACTATTTGGAAGGGTGGCCTTGTTGGAGTGGGTGTGGCCTTGTTGGAGGAAGTGTGTCACTGGGGGTGGACTTTGAGGTTTCAGATGTTCAACCCAGGCCCAGTGTCTTACTTTCTTCCTGCTGCCTGACAATGTAGAAACTCTTAACTACTTCTCCAGCATCATCACATCTGCTTGTGCGCTGCCTTGCTTCCCGCCATGACGATAATGAACTAAACTTCTGAACTGTAAGCCAGCCCCCCAATTAAATGTTTCCTTTATAAGAGTTGTTGTGGTCATGGTGTCTCTGCACGGCAATAGAAATTGTAAGACAAAAAAAAAAAAAAAAGAAATTGTAAGACACTGTGATAGAACACCATGACCAAGGCAATTTATAGAAGGAAGGTTTTATTTGGCTACACTTCCAGAGGGATAAGAATCTGTCATGTCTGTGAACATGGCAGTAAGCAGCAGATATGGCTGTTGCAGCAGAAGCTGAGAGCTCACATCTTGAACTGCAAGCATGAAGCAGGGAGAATGAACTTGGAATTATGCAAGTGTTTAAGGTCTCAAAGCCGATCTTTTCTTCACCGACAAACTTCCTCCAACAAAGCTAAGCCTCCTAAAACCCCCAAACAGCCATCAATTGGGACCAAGTACTCAAATCCCCCAGACTAAAGAAAGCACTTCTCATTCAAACTCGGGCTCTTATAAACTCATGCCCATATCATCATGTAAAATGCATTTGGTACAATATCAAAAGTTCCCAGTCTTTCACAATTTAAAAGTCCAAAGCCTTTTCTCAAACTCAAAATAATCTCTTAATTGTAAACTTCTGTTACAAAAAACCCAAAAAGCAAATTCTATACTTTAACATACAGTGGCATTGAATAGACATTACCATTCCAAAGGAGAGGAATAGGGACATAGTAAGAAAATACTGGACCAAAGCAAGGCTGAAACCTATCAGGAAAAACACCAAATCCTGTATCTTCATGCCCAATGTCCGAGACTTTAGTTTCAAAGGTCTTAGATGACCCTGACCCTCTACCTTTTCTGTCTGCAACATACATCTTTCTGTTGGACTGGCTCCGCTACCTGTATGCAGCTCTCCATGTAGATGTCTCGTGGCTCTGGCATCTCCAGTATCTTGGAGTCTCCACTGTAACCAAGGCTTCATTTTCCTAGCTTCACATAGTGGCATCTCACAGCTTCTTGACCTATCAGGGCCCTCATGTAGGGATTCCCTTGCCCCATGCTGCTTGGCCTCATCAACTCTCTGAAACCTAAGAGGAGGAATCATTTATTCCTGCATCTTTCATGTCTCTAAAGCCAGTATCATGAGGACAATATTGCTACCAGTTTGGGATGGACCCTCATCCCCTTGTATCACATGAGCAACAGTTTTTGTTTGTTGTTGCTTTATAGAAACAGAAACTTCATAGGCCTTTCATTTTTACAAACTGGAAGCTTAGCATTATCAATAACAACCACACCATAGATTAGATGTTATGCTGTTTTGAAATTTTCTCTACCAAAGAAATTAATCCATGTATGTAGGAAGTTAAGGCCTACCAGACCAAGAGGAGCCAACCTGAGGTCTTCCTGGAGCTGTCAAAGGTCCCGTCTGTGCCTAGCCAATAGTGACCAAGCAGTGTTTCCTGAGTGCCTAGCAATAGGCGCTGTCAGAGGTCCTGATCGTACCTAGCCAATGGGAGGTGAGCATGAGATGTCAACTGTCAATGGATCAGAACTCCCGGCTGCTGGGAGAGTTTATAAGATTTTCCCTGTAGCCAGGCAGTGGTGGTGCACACCTTTAATCCCAGCACTCGGGAGGCAGAGACAGGCGGATCGCTGTTAGTTCGAGGCCAGCCTGGTCTACAAGAGCTAGTTCCAGGACAGGAACCAAAAACTACGGAGAAACTCTGTCTCAAAAAATCAAAAAATAAATAAATAAATAAATAAAAGATTTTTCCCTGTTAAACAAATGAGTCTGCTGTAAGCCTTCCCCCTGACTCCGGGCTTCTGTAATAGTTTGACATCGCTCCTTTTCACCCCTTCCTTTGAGGAAGACATTAGGCCAGAGACACATGTATTAGTTACTCATCTGCTGTGTGATGAAACAGCATGACTAAGGCAACGTATTGGAAAATGAGTCTATTTGGGCTTCTGTTTTCAGAGGGTTGAGTCCATCATGACCACATAGATGCCTGGGGTCTGAGTGGCAACCTGTAGCCATATGGATGTCTGAGGACCATGTGGCCACCAGGGACATAGTAATCTGAAAGGCCTGTGTTGTCACCTGGGGCCACACTGTTGTCCAGGCCAGGATGATGGGAAACATGGTGGCATGCAAGCAGTCATGGTGCTGGAGAGGTAGTTGGGAGTGCTACATCTAGATCTGCAGGCAGCAGGAAATGACAGTGTCATATTGGCCAGGCTTGAACTTTAGAGACCACAAAGCCCACTCCTTAGGTGACCACCTCCTCTAACAAAGCTATGCCTACTCCAACAAGGCCACACCTCCTAATAGTACCACTCTCTATGGGCCTATTTTTCATTCAGATTACCACAGTGAAACCTCCTAAACATGCCCAAACAGAGCCAGCAACTGAGGACCAAGTGTTCAAACATTTGAGGCCATGGGGGGCATTCTTATTCAAACCTCCACAGTCTTATTCAAACCACATCAAAATCACTTTTTAATTTAGCCTCTAGTAAGTTCTCTGGAAAAGGGCAGAAGATAACCAGAATCTCTTGTAGGAAGCTGCTTGTTTGTTCCCTGCTGCCCAGACCCAAAATAACCACACAGAAACTATTATTTGCAATACTGTTTGGCCAATAGCTTAAGCATATTTCTGGCTTACTCATATCTTAAATCAACCCATTTCTATTATTTTATATTTTACCATGAGACTTGTGGCCTACTGGCAAGTTTCCAGCTGATAGCTAGCATCTTTCTCCTCTGATGGATCCGTGACTTTTCTTTCACTTCGCCTCCTTTCTCCCAACATTCAGTTTGGTTTTCCCAACTAACTCTACTCTGCTAAGCCACTGGCCAAAACAGCTTTATTCATTAACCAATAAAAGCAACCATACATGTTTTTAATGGTGCCAATGTGGACAAATACATCGACGAAAGAACACAGATAAGCCTGTTTTCTTGGTAGCAGCTATTTCTCAGGTAGGCTCTCTTTGGTAGAGGCAAGCATGTCTCATTTAAGAGAGATTTCCTGACTCAGCTTTAGCTGCAAAAACCTTGTAGCTCTTTTAAGTGGCCCCACCACCAAATACTTAAATGGTGTTGATGAATAGCCAACTGTATGCTTTTTGGTGGTGGTGGTAGGGACCTTGAAACGCCATAGAGTTGTGGCAATAAACTTGGCTCTGGCTAGTACCTCTGCCATGAGGCTAGACTCTCAGAAAGCTAAGGAATGGGGTGTATCCAGCCATCAAAGCCACAGCTTTAAGCCTAGCCATATTGCTTAGCAAATTAAAGACACATGTGGTCAGAAAAAGAGATACACAATAAAGATAGATTCAGACAAAGAAAACCTCTAAATGATTTACAGCGTGTTTAAAAATATATGTAGGCTTGGGAGAGAAAAGAAAAAGTATAAAATCCTTAAAAAAAGAAAGAGAGTAGTTGGATTTGGTGGCACACCTTTTATCCCAGCACTTGGGAGGCAGTGGCAGGCAGACTTCTGTGAGTTCAAGGACAGCCTAGTCTACAGAGTGAGTTCCAGAACAGCCAAAGATACACAGAGAAACCCTGTTTTATAAAACCAAAAAATAAAAATTAAAATTAAAAGAAAGAGAGTTTAAAGTAAAGCCACTAAAGATGAAAAATACACAGAGAATCTGGATACTGTATGCTATTGTGTTGACTTTGAATTGTTTGATTGCTGAGGAAGGAGCAAGAGCTGCTAAAAGATTTGATTACAAATGCTACTGGATTGATACAACATATATATTTTAAAAAGGCTTTGACTTCAAAATTTAAGTCAAAAGATATGTTACTTTGGAGAGGAGGTTTTGTTTTTGTTTCCACAGAAAATGAGAGGCTGTGGATTCATTATGGGTTAAGAAAAATCAGGTTTGATCAAGGAAGACCTGCTGAAGAATCTCTGATAGGAGCGGATGGTCCAGATGATTCAAGATTTCAGAGGGCCTCATTGGAGTTTCCTCTGAGTTCTACATCCAGAGCAGTTTCAAGAATGCTGACTGAGCCGGGCGGTGGTGGCGCACGCCTTTAATCCCAGCACTAGGGAGGCAGGCAGAGGCAGGCGGATCTCTGGGAGTTCAAGGCCAGCCTGGTCTACAAGAGCTAGTTCCGGGACGGGCACCAAACCTACAGAGAAACCCTGTCTCGAAAAAACCAAAAAAAAAAAAAAAAAAAAAAAATGCTGGCTGAGATGATCAAGCCTAACAGAATACTTGACCATAATTCTAAATTTTCTTTAGGTCCCCATAAGATTATCAGTGCCTCCAATCAGCAGGAAGTATCCTGGAAAACTATGCTCACATTCCCCCAAAATGGATTATGGATGTTTGTCTTTGTTTAGAGTGTTGGTTACAAGCTGATAAAAATAATGGCCATAAAAAAAAAAAAAGCTAAACAAAGGAGATTAGATTCACAGTTCTTGTTTTGAAATAAAAGGGGGGGGGAGTGTTGTAGGACAATGGTCTTGTACCCTGTAAAGATTTGTCACTTGTATTGGTTTAATAAAATGCTGATTGGCCAGTAGCCAGGCAGGAAGTAGAGGCAGGGCAACAAGAACAGGAGAATTCTGGGAAGAAGAAAGGCTCAGTCTACAGTCATCACCCAGACTCAGAGGAAGCAAGATGAGACTGTTTTGATGATAAAAGGTGCCAAGCCACATGGCTAACACAGACAAAAATTATGGGTTAAATAAATCATATTAGTTAATACGAAGCCTGAGCTAATAGACCATCTAGTTTATAATTAATGTAGGCCTCTGTGTGCTTTCTTTGGGACTGAATGGCTGTAGGACTGGGCGGGACAGAAACCTCTGTCAACAAGAATCTTTGTCAAGATGGTGCAGGAATAGTCACCGGAGCAGTTGCCATAAAAGTCTTTTATTCTCTGAAATTTCTTGAGCAAGCCAGGTCTCTACAATGTGCTTTGCTCTGTGCACTGATGTCTTAGAGGCTCTTGCTAGAAGGAATGCTGCTTATAGCATTCAAGCATTTATCTCATCAAAGTTCCAAACTCTTCCGTCTTCTACCACATACCAGCAGCTTCTTCAGCAACACCCCACTCCTGGTACCAACTTCTGTGTTAGTTACTAATTTGATGCTGTGATAAAATACAATGACCAAGGCAATTTACTAAAGGAAGAATTTATCTAGGTTTATGGTTCCAGAGGGACAAAAATTCACCATGGTGAGGAAGCATACCAACAAGCAGTAGTCATGGAGTCAGAAGCAGGAACCTGAGAGCTCACATCCTCAATACGAGAATAAAACAGAAAGAAGAATACGGAAATTAGAATATAGAATCAGGCTTTAAACTCTAAAATCTCACCACCAGTCACATGCTTCCATTAGCAAACTTGCACCACTTAAGCCCCCACAAACAGAGTCACCAACTGGGGACCAAATATTCAAATCCCTAAGCCTCTGAGGGGCATTTCTCTTTTAAATGACAGTGTATATTGTGTTTCAAGCTGAATTTTTTCTTTCCTGTTTCTCAGCATTCACACATGAATCTCAGTCTCTTGTGTGTGGGGGGTGATGGGGTTGGGGGAAAGGTCGTGACAAGGACCGTACTCAAAATGCTGGAGAAGAATTAGTTTTTCCATCCTCAGCTGTGGGGCTTTCTTGACCACTTCACTTTCTACTTCTTTTGTTACTTCTTTTGTCACTGGTGCCAGCTGTTTCATAACAAGCATCTTCCTCAGGAAAGGATTGCATAATCTCCCCGAAATATTGGTCTTTGAGGAATGATCGCTCAGGTCTTGGGGGTTACATCTAATACATCCTCAAAGAAATGAAGAACTGCAGCCTGCCTGCCCTTTCACCACTGGGGACAGGCTTCAAGGGTGTGCAATAAATCCGACCTGAGTACTGATAGAAACTAGAGAGGCAATTTGGAACATTAGTAAGCTCATAAAAATAATTGGGAAAATTCTTCTAAAGATGATGTTGGCCATATGTTCAGATGTAGTCTAGTGACTAATAAATTTTCCTTGATCTTCTGTTCTTTTCAGATCTCATTTGTATAAAGAGAGCAACGAAAGCAATTACCCTCACAGTCAGGTTTGCACCTATGAAGAGGGAGGTAGGGACTTCTGGCTGGGAAGGAAGAGTGAGTTCAAGGCTTTCCTAGTGGTGGCATGTTTTGTTTCTTGATCTGGGTGTGGTTACATGGTATTAGCTCCATTAATCACCACTCATTAAGCTGTACTTTTATGTTTTTGCATAAAGTAGCTCTGCCCTATACACAGGAGATATCTTCCCAGCTCCTCAGTGGATGTCAGAAACCTCAGATTGATACTGAGCCCTGCATATGACATCTTTTTTTCTATACAGATATATTTATGGCAAAATTTAATCTATAAATTAAGCACAAGATTAACAATATCAGTTAATTATAATACAAAAAATTTATAACAGTACTGTAATAAAAGTAATGATGTATTTATTTCTCTTCTTAGAGGGAAACAAATATTAGTATATTTTAAAATATACGAACATTTATACAGGGAGATATAAATATATTTTTAAGTTTTTGCCTGCTGCATAGTCACCATATCTGTGCAGTACCTGTGGAGGCCAGAAGAGGGCATTGGATCCCTTGGAACTGGAGCCATGTACAGTTGTGAGCAGCCATGTAGGTGCTGGGAACCAAATCTGAATCTTTGCAAGAACAATCAGTGCTCTTCACTGCTGAACCCTCATTCCAGCCCCAAGGTTAGTATGTTTGAACCACGGTTGATGCAAGCAATTAAAACTGCCAAAAGCAAAGCCACAAATCAGAAAGGGGTTTGTGTTTTGCTGTATTTCACAGTATTAATGACTTTAAAGGAAAGCTGGAGACAAGACTTCAATTTGTCCTAAAGAGACACAATGTTGAATTTTTGACTTATGGAATTAGCTTCGTGAAGAATAAGGAGTGAGGGTTTTCTTGCCACATGAATGTTTGCTGCAGAAAGAACGTACAACACTGACCCAGAAGGACAACCCCCATGTATTTGCTCTCAGCAGAGGCTTCCAGCTCCAAATCTTCAGATGCGAGTACATATCCTGGAGTAACTGCAGAAATCAGGAAAGTAAAATGAGAACATTGCCAGGACATGGGGATATGGGGGGGGGGGTTGGCGGGGAGTAGTAGTTACTGCCAGTACCCACTGAAGAGAGGGTAGAAATGATTGTGAAATGGAAGGGTACCTGTTGGGGTCAACACTGAACCAAGTTTCTTGGTGAAATGTTATTTGATAAAACAAACAAACAAACCCAACCCAAAAGTGGAAAATTTTCTAGAACAGAATGGTGTAAAGACACGGGGGATGAACTAGAAGTGACAGGAGTCTTAGGCTCTATTCAAATCATGATTGGCTGATTCTACAGTTTTCCTTCTTCTACTCATTTTTTCTCTTATATACTTACCATTTTTTTGAAATGGAAAGAAGCCTATTTTATTATACTTTTAGTACATGCCCAGTACTATGCTAAACAGTTTATATGTGGATTTAACTTATTTCTCACATTGGACCTTTTGTGATGATGTCATTAACTCACTTTATAGATATGAGTGATTTGATATTTAAGTTTATTCTTTCACCCTCACAGAAATGAAATTCATCACAAATTGATTTAGGGCAGTGGCTGGGAAATTTTTTTGCCTTATAGATATTCTGTCTGTAAACTTTGTGTGTGTGTGCACACGTGCATGGACACGCAGGTATATATGTAAGTATATGTGGTACATGTCTGTGAGAGTGCACATATGTGGTACCAACACAGGTGTGTTTGCATTCATGGAAGCCAGGACCATCTTAAGTTGCAATTCCTTGGGAGATGCCATTTATTGGCCCAGGGTTGACCTGTCAGGTCTCTTCCTCCTCAGTCTTCAGATTGCAAGTGCTTACCACCATGCCCAAGAAACTGGCTTGAATAAATAAGCACGTATAAGGTGGTAGACAAGAACAATATATGTGGTTTAGGTAGAGCATCTTGGGAGTTGAAGCAAAGGAGAATTTCTCCTAGAGGGATCGATTAGAGAAGGACCCACAGCTGGAGTAGAGACTGAGCAGAGAAACGTAGGCATGCAGAGATGGGAATGCCACAAATAAAGATCTAGTGATGAGGAAGGCACAAGGATAAATTTAACATAGCAGTAAAGTACTTGAATCTATGGCATGTACAGCCTTTGGATGATTAGAACCTGCTGGGAGCCGCATGGAGAATTGATTAAAGAGGAACTAGAGATGCATCTGGGAACTCCCAAGGAAGGAATTTCATTGATTCAGACATGAGATCAAGAAGAAATGGATGAATGTTACAGCCAATAAATATGTATAGAAAGAAATGAACCTGAGAATGATTTTGAAAAGGAAATGACAACACATGAGTCCCAGTCAGATTATGTGTACGAAAGAAAATGGGGCAACATTGGAATTTCAAGTCTGGGCAATGGTGACTGTGATACTGGTGGCCTTAAGATGAGGAAGAAAATTGGGCAGTGGTAGGAAAATGAGGCATGACTTATGTGTGTTGAGCTGAAGGTACTGATGGGGTGCCTACATATACACATCTGTCAAGAAGTTAGAAACACAAGCTTGAGGGCTGGAGAGATGGCTCAGAGGTTAAGAGAACTGACTACTGTTCCGGAGGTCCGGAGTTCAATTCCCAGCAACCACATGGTGGCTCACACCCATCTATAATGAGATCTGGTGCCCAGAACACTATATACATAATAAATAAATTAAAAAAAAGAAACACAAGCTTGAATCTTGAAAGAGGCTGGGACAAAAATCTTCACCATGTAAGTTGTAATTGAAACACAGAAGAAGAAGAGCTATCCAAATGACAGTGAGACCATACATAAAAGGCCAAGGTCCCAAAGGCGAGGCTTGAGAAACAGATCATCCTTTGAAAGAAGGAGGCAGAAAAATGAAGATCTAGGTAACAGTGTTGGTCGGCTTTCCTTCAGTGTAATGCATCCCTGAGAAAATCAGTTTCTCAAGGGGAAAAGTTTGTCTGGGCTCATAGTTTGGGTGATTTTAGTCTACGACAGAGCTGGAGATGATGTGGTTTTTAGGACTGTACTTGGGTACAGCACAGCATGGCATGAGGACAAGATGGAGCAAAAGCCACACACCACAACCCCTGGACTGGGCACGCAGCTCATAGCTCACAGCACTTAGCATGGGAAAGGTACTGGGTTTGCTTGCCAGAACTAAAAAAACAATTAAAGTTAGAGGTATTCCCTTTGTGGACTGGAAGCTAACACAAGAAAGAGGAAGGGGTGGGCACCCCTGTGTCCCATCCAAGAACATGCCCCCAGTAACTTAAAGTCCTGGAACTAGATCCTACCCCTTAGAGGATGCTCCATCTTTCCATTGCACTGTGGGATAGAACAGTCCCAAAATATCTAACAGTCCTAGAATGCTTTTGGGAGATCTTTAAAACCCAAACTGTAGCAAACGCTGCTTGTCAAAAATGGTAGCATGCCCATTCATGGCACTCTAGACCCAGAGCAATGAGAGTAAACCATGGTTAAGAATACATTTTATTCTTGAAGAGGACCCAGGTTCAATTCCCTACACACACATGGCAGCTCACAATAGTCTGTAACTCCTGTTCCAGCGGATCCCATGCCCTCTTCTGACCTCCACAGTCACTAGGCAGGCATATAGTGCACATACATATATACATGCAGGCAAAACACTCATAAACACAAGAAAATAAATAAACCTAAACAGCATTTTATAAGAAACAGAAAAGAAAATGGCCTCAATGAATTGTGGGTGCTTTTTGGAATTCATGTAATTTAGAACACCTTGTAGTCCAAGAAGTAAGAAATATGTAGGTAATATCTTGCGAATCAGTTGAATTAGACTGCCTAATAATTTTGTTCTAGATTCTATTCTTCTGTCCACGTTTGGTAGCACATGCCTTTAGTCCCAGCACTCAGAAGGTAGAGGTAGGGAGATCTCTGTGAGTTCAAAATCAGCCTGGTCTATGTAGTGAGTTTCATGCCAGTCAGGGCTACATAGTGAGACCTTGTCTCAAAAACAAAATACATTTATTAGATTTGCAGTGTTGGCCTCATATGTGCCTTACAAGGCTTAGCTTTACTCTTTCTCCATTTCAGGAAGAGTGACTGTATTCAGAACAGTCTCTATTTACTGTTCTTGTTTGCTAATATAACATCTAGTTTTGGCTGGGCTACGTAGGGAGCCAGGTAGAGACAAACAGATAAACCAGAAAGTGCTAGATAAGGCAAGTGAACACCAAAGGACTGAAGGAAAGAAAAGAAATAAGAACAAAAGGCTCTCACACAAGAGATATCTAAGTCCAGATTAAATAAACTTATTAAATGGTAAGAATTGCAACAACTAAAATAAAACAAGAAACCACAAAAGAATGTGAATTCACTACAAATAAAATTATTTTTTTTGATGTGGAACAAGCTGCCAAAGACCCTAAAGCAAATATGCTTGTCCTGAATGTAGAAGTAAAATCCATAAAAAGGAACAAATATGAGCAAAATGAAGCAGATATGAAATGAGAACAGGTAAATATGAAACATTTAATTAGACCTGTGAAAATAAAATATTTACATCATTGAAATGAAAAATTAAATCACTGAGATGCACAATAGATTGGACACAAAAAGAACCAGTGAATTTAGAGACAGATGTGGCTCAGTGGTAAAGCATTTGTCTAGTATATGTTAAGCCCTGGATTTGATCTCCAGCCCTGAAAAATAGAGGGAGTGGGGAGAAAGGAGGAGAGAAGAGAGGAGAGGGGAGAGAGAGAGAGAGAAGAGAGGGAGATGGGAGAGGAGTGAGGGGAGAGGAAGAGAGAGAGAGAGGGAGAGAGAGGGAGGATGAGGGAGAGAGACACAGAGAGGGACAAGTAGGCAGACAGACAGACTGAGAGGATATGAATTGTGAGGCATCACTTAGAATGCATGATGAGGGCAAAAAGTAAGGAATAGGAACAAATAATTAAGATAACCGACAGAATGAAAGGGTCTGAAGTATCAAATGGGAGTTCTGGAGTAAGGAGCAGGAGGAGATGGCAGAGAAGAAAAATATAAACAAAACTGTCAGTCTCCCAAAGGTAAAGCACTTTCTGAGTTCAGACGATAGAAAATGTATTTTCAGTACTGCATAGAATAAAGTAAATCTACAAGAAAATGAATGATTGTCCATAGAATTTTAAAATGACTAAAGGGGAAATGATTTCTTAAAATTTATTGTTGTTGTTGTTTTTCAAGACAGGGTTTTATTATGTAGCCCTGGCTGTCTTGGAACCCACTTTGTAGACCAGACTGGCCTCGAACTCACAGAGATCCACCTGCCTCTGTCTCTCAAGTGCTGGGATTAAAGGTGTATGTCACCATGTTTGGCTATTTTATTTTTAAGTAAGGCAGAGTGAGAGCCATAAAATATTCCAGAAAGGAAAAAAAGTGTTGAAGAAACAATGATTTTGAGCTATATTATGACAACCAACTAAACTCCGCAGAGAAAGAGGTGAAAGAGAACCACTTTCAGACCCAGAAGTCCACACTGCGCAGCTCAACGTCTTCTGTCATTATTACTTTAAAAATGCAATTGCACTTATTTAGGGTGTGCATGTGCATCCACATGTGTGTATGTTTTTTTTTTTGTGTGTGTGTGTGTGTATGAGAGAGAGATCAGAGGGTAACACGCGGGAGTCAGTGGTCTTTTTTTTCACCATGTGGGGTTTGACCTCAAGCTGTCAGGTTTAGTGACAAGTGCTCTTACCCTTGGGCCATCTTCCCAGCTCCCTTATACCTTTTAATAAAAGAAGTAAAAGGTGCACTTAAGGGCTAGTATGGTGAGCAAGAGATAATTGTGGCCACAGAGACTGATAAAGTACCAGACATGCTTAACTGTTGACCAAACCATCTGTGAGTATTGTGTACAAAGGCAAACTGAAACTCAACATCAACAAAATAAAGATTTGCATTCAGTTGAGAAGAAGTTAGAAATATTATGGTTTGATAGAAAGATTAATAGTTGAAAATTTATTTAAAAGACCCAAAGCTATCAGTAGAAGACTAGAAATAAAATCTAAACTTTTCAGGTCAGAAGAGGGCAAAGGATATTTTGACCATGTTTTGTGTATCAAGAGCTTGATGGTGGGATAAGAGGAAAATATGAGGGAGCAATAAAGACTATGCAAGATAATAGGTAAACATAACTGAGTGCATCGGAATAAACACAAAGAGTCAGTCCGTTACTGGAGGAGAGTATTGCTCTAAACCAGTGGTTCTCAACCTTCCTAACGCTGAGACCCTTTAATACAGTTCCTCATGTGTGGCGACCCCCAACCATAAAATTAATTTTTGTTGCTACTTCATAATTGTAATTTTGTTGCTGTTATGATTCATAATGTAAATATCTGATATGCAGGGTATCTGATATTCGACCGCTGTGAAAGGGTCACTTGACCCCCAAAGGGTCACAACCCACAGTTTAAGAACCTCTGGTTTAAATGAAAACAAGCCTCAACTGTTTGCTGATTAAAAAGAGATAAACTTAAAACCACACAGATTCAGTAAAAATAGAGATTAAAACTATCCACAAAACAAACTCTGTTTTAAACATTAGCTCGGAGAGGCTGCTATATAACACACAGTAGGATTTAGGGCAAAATTGTTTGAAAGTGTTCGGAATAATCTTAAAATGAGCCTCTCCGCCAACGCAAATAATTCCAGTCAGACCAGATTAGACCATATCAATGCCCTTGTTTACTGCAGCGCTCTGGGGTGGCTGAGAAAGCATGGTGGAGGTGGGGGGGGGCGTTCTGGGGAGCGCAAACCCCAAAACCATGTGTTCTTTTTAAACTCTTTGGCAGCCTAAATAGCCTGTGGGCTGTGGGTGGGTCCTGACCCTCCCCTGACCCTCCCGCCCTCCCTGGGGGAGGGGTCAACGCTTGGTGGGCTTTCCTAGAGGTGGAGTCCGGACCAAGGCAACTCCCAGGGGTAGGGGGCTTGAGGTGGAGCTTTCTGCTCCATTGGCGTTCCATTGGATGAATGCCAAGGGCTGGGATGACGACTTCACTCAATCAGAAAGGAAAAATAATACAGCAGACTAAGAGAAAAAAAATCACTATGAAGATGTAACCATTAGACAGGTTTTCACTTAACAATATAATCTTTAATTTACAGATATGTTATTACTTATCCATAGGTAACAAGATGGGCAGCATTACAAGAAGAAATGAAGTAAAACTGTAATCAAAGTGGGACAAAGAGGTAAGTATACCATAAACCAGCAGAAGCCAGAGGGAAACTCTGAGGTTAGGATGTTTTCTACTCTTCCAGAGGAACAATTTGGTGCCTAACTCCAGGTCCAGGACATCTGACGCTCTCTTCTGTCCTCCTTAGGCGTGTGTGCACGTGCACATACACACACACACACACACACACACACCCCTTTAGAAGGCTAGTAAAGGTATAGAAAACTTCCATTTAAATTCAACAGGGCAGCCAGGCGGTGGGGGCACATGCCTTTAATCCCAGCACTCGGTAGGCAGAGGCAGGCAGATCTCTGTGAGTTTGAGGCCAGCATTGTCTACAGAGCAAGTTTCTGGACAGGCTCCAAAGCTATAGAGAAACCCTCTCTCAAAAAACAAAATAAAAGAAAACAACAAAACAACAACAAAAAATCAGCTGGACACAGTCCGGAGGTGGTGGCGCACACCTTTAATCCCAGCACTTGGGAGGCAGAGGCAGGCAGATTTCTGAGTTTGAGGCCAGTCTGGTCTACAGATCAAGCTTCAGAACAGCCTGGGCTACTCAGAGAAATCTTGTTTTGAAAATAAACAACAGCAAATCAGTAAGGCGGGATTTGTCTTTTTGTATTAGAGCGAGGCTAGCATTGTACTAACCTTGGGTAAAATTCCTAGAATCACAAAAAACTTCAAACTAAAACTGACTCTTTTATTTTTTTTTCTTTTTAGTTTTTTAGAAACAGTTTCTCTGTGTAGCTCTGGCCATCCTGGAACTAGATCCAAAGATTAGGCTGACCTCGAACTCATAGAGATCTGCTTGCCCCTGCCTCCCAAGTGCTGGTCTAAACCACCACTACTACCTGGTCTGACCCTTTTTCTTTTTGATTTTTCGAGACAGGGTTTCTCTGTGCAACAGCCCTAGCTATCCTGGATCTAGCTCTTGTAGACCAGGCTGGCCTCAAACTCAGAGATCTGCCTGCCTCTGCCTCCCAAGTGCTCGGATTAAAGATGTGCACCACCACTGCCTGACCCTTGCTTCATTTATTTATTTATTGGTCTAACTCTTTTTAAAAAGAGGAAATTAGAATGTTAATTATAAAACGACTCAGAAACCAATGCCAGTGAATTTTATCTGACATGTATACTGAAATTACCCAGCGTGAGCGAGAACGGATCACGAAACACACAAAGAAACCCACTTTTTTTTTTTTTTTTGGTTTTTTCGAGACAGGGTTTCTAAGAAACCCACTTTTAAAAGTTTATTAAAGCAAGAAAGACATCTGTGCAAGCCTGAGGAAGTTGGTGCAGAGCGAGAGCGTAGAGCACTAACCTCCAGCTTTTAAAGGCTGCGTAGCACATGCCTACAGGGGCTCACGCATGCGCACAAGGGCTTTAGCCGCGTCATGCGTAGGCGACGTGACCATGCTGCAGGTAGGTCACGTAGGGCTTGAGGACCCTGGGTGGCTATGTAAATTGCCTGAGCGCTTGTTGACGCATTCGCGGCCCTGGAACCTGGAAGTGCCAGCCAGAGTCCTGGGTGGTGGAACTCCTAACACATACAGCCAGTGCAAGACTGACCAGTACGTACGTAGCTGTAAGTGCACTTACTATGAGTAGTTAATAGCTGTCCTATTTAGCTAGACACTAGAAACAGACGAGAGAAGGCCACCTCACTTCTGCCTCCACTGCCACAGCAGTGCAGTTTCATCCGCTAAGGTGACCCACTGTCTTTGTTGGTCTGGGATGGAGGGGATGGTAGATTTTTAATGCTATACTGAGATAGTTACAAGTTCTTCTTAGCCTTAGCTATCAAAGAACAGATAAACCTAATTTGATGTAAATAAGATTAGACAAAGAAAGACAGTAACCCATTCTTTTTTTTGTTCAGACAACTATGGTCTTAATGTTGTAACTAGAAGAGAAAATTATTAACCAGGGGCACTTTTCATGACATGTGCAAAAATTCTAGAAAACAGTAATTAAGTCAGTTCAGAAGTATTAAAGAAAGATAGGATCAAATTTATTCCTGGAATGTGAGGATCCTTTAGAATCTATTAATATGATATATCTCATTAACAGATAGAAGACATTATGGCCTACTTCAAAGATGATTTATTATAACCAGTACAAGTTGGGGTTGGGTGTGTGGTTGCAGCTGTTTGGGAGACTGAGACAGGAGGATTGTTTGAACTCAAATGTTGAAGGTTAGTCTGCTCAGTTCAGCAAGATCTCAGTTCAAAAAACACAAACACACACTGGGTGGTGGTGGTGCACACCTTTGATCCCAGCATTTGGGAGGCAGAGGCAGGAGGATTTCTGTGAGTTATAGGCTAGCTTGGTCTACCGAAGAGAGTTCCAGGACAGAGATACACAGAGAAATCCTGTCTCGAAATAAACCAAAATCAACCATCAAATACAGCATGAATAATAAAAACTCAGAGACAGATGTTGGGCTTCAAACTGAAGAGCAGAAAAGCAAAGCAGTCAATCACTAGAGAGCTTTTACTTCTACCACATCTTCAGACGGAAAGGGCAAGATCCTGTCTCTATGAATCCTCAGACTTCACATTCCAGCGAGTTCCTGTCTCTTCCCCTTTATGCTCCTTTCTCCAACCAGCCATATCGTTCCTGTCTCCACCTCCCTAGTGCTGGGATTAAAAGTGTGTGACTCCCAAACAATGGGATTAAAGGTGTGAGCCACCACCACCTGGATCTGTTTCTGGATTGGTCTTGTGTAGCCCAGGGTAGCCTTGACCTCACAGAGATCCGCCTGTCTGGGATTAAAGGTGTGTACCACCATTCCCTAGCCTCTAGTGTCTTAGCTTTGCAATTTGATCCTCAGGCAAGCTTTATTTATTAAAATACACACAAAGTATCACTACAACCAAACAAAAATACAAATACCAAAACAACTCAATAGACTTCTGGTTTCCTTCTCCCCAAAGTGGGAGCTGTGTCTGCTGTCCTCACAGTAGAACACAGAAGTTTACTGTCTGTTCCTAGATCTACTAGTGGGCTGAGGTCAGAGTACAAATTGTGTGTCTCAGGATCCCATTGCTGCTGTAAGGAAATGCCAGAAGCTGGAGTGCTTAGCAACAACACGAGGAAACTGTGTCTATTTAAATGCTCAGCAGAAGACTCTTTGCTAGTGTATGCTTGGTTCCAGTCATTGTGGCATTGTCATCTCTGCCTCCATCTTTACATGACCTCCCTTCTGGGGTGTGTCTCTGTCCAACCTCTGACAGCCTTAATGACCTTAACTTGAGTACATCTCCAAAGACCTTATTTCCAAATATGATCATATGACGATGTTCTAGGTGAACACATATTTGTGGGAATTAGAGTCAACCTATCACACCATACACACACACACACACACACACACACACACACACACACACACACCACTACCAACAACAAAGCAAAGCACAAAGCCCGGATGAACAGGTGAGCATAGAGAGTCTCACTCTACTGAATCAGTAATTCATGAAATACTCTAATGCTTACTCTTCAACTGCTGGAGTGGAGGGTAGTGGGTGGGGCCCTCTTTCATGAGTTTTACCTCTAGAGGCTCCAAGAGGGTCTCCTGGTGAAGACCTGAGAAAGACATTCTGCTTCTGGCAGGCAATGAGAAGATCAAGACTTTAGGATCCAACCGGAGTTGTATGTTTTCCACAGTGAAGGCTTTTCCCAGGGGAAGGAGCTTTATTCAAACCTTGCTAAGCTATGGGGCAGGGAACTAGGCAGCTGGAGCTGTTAGATGTCCCGCCTCACATAATGGTTGTGTGGGGGGTGAGGGCTAAGAATCTCTTCTGTAGGTTAAAGTAAAAAGGGTCCACTGAAGAAATGGAGATCTCATTATGGGACTATAGGCTGCTTCTCCCCTGTAATACCTGACCGCCATATCAACAGGGCTCTAGCATACTACCTGGATTGTAAGTGAGAGGGACAAGATACTTTAGTTAAGGAGTTTGTAGGGAAATTTAGATAGCCAAGGAGACAACAACAGTAAAGGAAGCTGAAGCCTCAGCTACTCACAGCTCCAGTCAACATTAAACACAGCTCGAGTTTTATTTAAATAAATTCTGATGCTAAACGTTATTTACTTCAGTTCCTACTACCTGATGCATTTGGTCTGGTACTCAACAACAACAACAACAACAAATTACAAGGCATGCATAGAAACCAGCAGGAGTGGCTTACTCCAATGAAATCTCTAGGGCAATTAGTACAAAGATGAATTTATTTAGCTCATAATTCCGGAGTTTCCTGTCCAAGATGGGGCAGTCCATTGATTCGGGCCTCTGGTGAGGGTCCTGGATAGCAACAGAAGGGAGTGTTTGTCAGAGTAAATTGCTTATTAATGATCCAGGAAACAGAGAAACCACAAAACTAGACTCCATGCTCCTCTTTGTGGACATAGCCCCAGTGACCTACCGACGATCCATACAGTCTTCCTTCCAAAGGTCAATGATATGTCCTAGGAGTACCACGCAGAGGACCTAGGGTTTAACACACAGATCTCTAGAGGCCATTGTTCGCATTTAAAGCAGGTCAGCATGCTAAAAGGAAAGAAATTACACAGGCCAAAAGGCAAAGCAAGCATTGGAAGCAAACACAGATACGGCAGCTTAGGATGATTAAATAATGATTTGATTTAAAATGAGCGTGATTATTGTGCTAAGGGATCTGCTAGCAAAATGGACAACATGAAGAACAAATGGGTAATACAAGCAGAGAGCTGGAAACTCCATCTAAAGGAAATTCTGAAAATAAAAAAGCCCATTATGATAGAAATGAACAATGTCTTTTACTGACTCATCTCTAGAATTCTGCAGCACAGACTGAAGCTTTAGACTATGGACTCTGCTTAATACAGTAGGACCACTGCTTCATCAATGGCAACAGATGCTGTATGCCAGTAATAAAGTCTCTCTCTGTGTGTGCCTGTCTGCATGTGTATATATGTGTATCTGTGCACAAGTGTCTGTGCATTTATGTCGGTGTGTATATCTGTGCATGAGTGTTCGTATTTGCATGCATGTGTATTTATGCATGAGTGTGTGTGTGTGTGTGTGTGATGGAGAGTGCATTCAGGGATTCTCCATCCTATCTGTTCAATACGTTTTTTTATTGAAAATAACTTTCCATCCTTAAAAGTCCATTGCTAAGTATAAGAACACGTTTCCTCAGCACACTATAAAAATGTCTTATGATAAACAGCAATGTAACGATGAATTGTAGAATAGCCTGTAAAATTTGGAGTATGGAAAAGATGTCACAGTGCATTTATTCAGTAGTATTCTGAAGATTATCTCCAATGTAATGAGATTAAATGATTGGAATGAGATTAAGTAATTGGAAGAGTGAAATAGATCTCTGATTATTTGCAGATACCAAGTTTGTCAATGTAGAGCACTTTGGAAAAATCTAGCAGGTATTAGAGCTAGTAAGAGTTGCTATCAAGTTGCTCAGTCTAAGGTGAAAAATAAATTGATACACCCTATTTGCTAATAAAAATGAATTAAGAGAGCCAGATGTGGTAGTATAAGTCTGTGATCCCTGTACTCAGAAATCTGAGGCAGGAGGATTGCCAAGAGTTCAGGGTCAGTCTAGATAAGGGGAGTTTTAGGCTAACTTGAGCTTTATAGTGAGATCCATCTCAAATAAATCAAAACAGAAAATTAAAAAAAAATACAGTATGGGGCATTTTTGTGTTCAAAATAGCAATAAAACTTATAAGCTGTTTAATAATTAACCTATGAGGGGTTTTTAGGTCTTTTATGAAAAAAATCTACAACAAATGATTGAAAGGCTATGTTCAAAGACAGTAATGCTTAAGACATACCTACCTCTAAATTAGTCTATAAATTGAACTAAATATCAGTAAAGCTTTAAGTTTTTTCCATGTAATTTGGTATGTTGATTGTAAAATCAACCTGCCTTATAAATATTAGCTATAAAGCTCATTATTAAGACAGTATGGTACTGGCCCTGGTGGTAAGGTCTGCAGTCCCAGTACTGGGGAAGCTAACACAGGCCCATTACAAGTTTAAGACCAGTCCACGTAAGTTAGTGAGATCCTCTCTCGGGTCATGTTTGCCTGGCAGGTGATTTACTGATTAGCGATACCCCTAGCCCCTCATATTCTTAGCCCCTTTACCCCTAGCCCCTCATACTCCTAGCCCCTCACATAAACTTTTAAGATTGTTTTTGAGTAGTTTTTTTAATGGATTTTTTAATTGAAATTTTTTTCCTCATACAATATACTTTGGTTATTCTTTCACTCCCCCAATTCCTCCCAAATCCTCTCCACCTCTTTAAACACCCAACTTTATGTTCTTTTTCTTTTAAATAAAAAAGCAGCCCCTCCCCCCAAACCTACGAAACAAATAAATGAACAAAACCTCCCCAAATCAAGAAACACCACAAAAATCCCACAAAAATGAAAATCAAAACAGACAAAAGAATAACAAGACAAAAGAAAAAAGCCCAAACAAAGCATCATGAAACAAAGAAACAAAAAATCCACTAAAATACCACTGAGTTTGTTTTGTGTTGGTCGATTACTCCTGGGCATGGAGTCTGACTTGAAGTGTGATTGATATACCCAGTGACACTCCATTAGAGAAAATCGATTCTCCCTTTACCAGTGGGTATCAATTGCAAATAGCCTATTGGTTAGAGGTTCGGCCCCATATCCTCTTCCCCTCTCTGTTTGGCCCTGCGCATACTGTCACAGTCTCTGGGAGTCCACATGGGTATCAATCTTGTTGTGTCTGGAAGACACGGTTTCCTTGGAGTCATCTGTCATCTCTGGATCTTTCTGCCTCCTCTTCAGTACAGATTCCTGAGGTGCTGTTTGATAAAGACATTCCATTGAGAGCGGAGTGCTTCAAAGTCTATCTCTGTACACTGTCTAGTTGTAGGTCTCTGGGGGTAGTTCCCAAGTACGGCAGGAAGCGTCTCTGATGTGGGCTGTATGAGACGCTAATCTATGGATATAACAGTATGCCATTAGAAGTCATTTTATTGCAATGTTCCTTTAACAAAAATACTAATATTAGGTTTCCCTCAGGCTCATGACATAATAATTCTCAGGTTCTTGACCACTGTAGTAGTGTCAGGTATGGATCCCATCTCGTGGAGCAGGCCTTACATCCAAGCAGAAAGTGGTTGGTTACTCCCATAGCACTGTGCCACTATTGCACCTGGATATCTTGCAGGCAGGTTACTGCTGTAGGTTTCGAGTTCGTATGTATCTGGGTGATAAAAACTATTCCCTTTCTTCTCTGGTTGTATGCAGAGTACCTTCCAGTACCAAGGTCATTAGTCAGTAGGGGCGAAGACTCTAGTCCAGCAGCAGCTTGAAATGAGCAGCTTTTCATAGAAAAAAGGAATGGGATGTATAATTCCCTGTGCATGTACACTCTCAAACAAAACATATTTAATGAAAATCAGTCCTGGATACAATGAATTAAAATTGAGGAAAACCAAAATGATTGTAAAATATCTTAAAGGTACACAGAGAAAACTGACACTTCCAGCGAGGAGTAGTGGAGCCTGGGAAGCAGCGCATCTCTTGCAGGACAAGGTAAGATAATGAATCACCATGTTTTCCCTCGGCCTGAAAATACATTTGTCTTTTCATTCTCAAGGTTTGTTACTGTTGTTTGGTTGACGAATTTTTTTGTTTGTTTTTGAGTCTTGCCATACATCCCAGGCTTGGCATCTTCACGCCTGTGCTCCTATGCCCAGGGCTCTGAAGGCTATTTCTCTGAAATTTTAGTTTTTTTCCTTTTATCGCTTCAGAGATGCTGGCTGCAACTTGTACAGTTTTCGCACAGGCCTGTAAGTTGTGTTAAGTTTGTTCTAATTTTTTCACTACAGTTCTTCAGATTGGATAATTTCTTTGGAAACATTTTTAAACTCAGTCATTTTATCTGTTGTCTGTATTCTATCATTAATCTCGCTGAATTTTACAATTTTAAATATATTAAATTTTTTATATTTAATCTTTGTGTGTGTGCATGCACAATGCCATGTGATCGCAAGACGACCTGTGGGAAGTAGTTCACTCCTCCTATCGTTGGGTCCTGGAGTTTGACCTTCAGATATCAGGCTTCGGAGCAAGCACCTTAATTCAGTGAGTCCATTCATTGTCCCCGCGAATATTGTATTTTCACGGTCTAAAACTTGTAGCTTAAAACTAGTATTTATTTCTCTGCTGAGATTTCTGTTTGCGTAGTCATTGTATCTTCTCTTACCTCACTGAGCAGAATTAGATAATTTAAAGTTCTTGCTAGCTAATTATGACTTCTACTTCATCTTGAGTTCACTTTCTGTTTTCTTCCCTCTTCTTTCATATTGATTTTCTTCTTTTTAAAAATAATTTCTTTTCTTTTTTAAAAAGAAAACAAACTATTTTTTTCATTTTACATACCAATCCCAGTTCCCACTCCCTCACCTCCTCCCATTTCCTCCACCTACCCCGCCCCCCATCCACTCCTCAGAGAGAGTAAGATGCATTGCTTTGAGGAAGGTCCAAGACCCTCCATACTGTATCTAGGCTGAGCAAGGTATACATCCAAAGAGAATAGGTTCCTAAAAAGCCAGTACATGCAGTAGGGATAAATCCTGTTCCCACTGCCAGGGGCCCCGCAGTCTGCCCCAGCCATACAACTGTCAGTCACATTCAGAGGGACTAGTTTGGTCCTATACTGGTTCTTTTCCTGTCCTGCTGGAGTTGGTGAGCTCCCATTAGCGTAGGTAGACTGTCTCAGTGGGTGAACCCATCATGGTCTTGACCTCTTTGCTTATATTCTCACTCCTACTCTTCAACCGTATTTTGGGACTCAATGTGGCACATTTACACAATGGAGTGGTAAAAAACAAAGACAACTTGAAGTTTGCATTCACATGGATGAAACTAGAAAAAAACCATCCTGAGTGAGGTAACCGAGACCCAGAAAGATGAACATGGTATATACTCACTCATAAGTGGATACTTGCTGTAAAGCAAAGGATATTGAGCCTATAGTTTATGATCCTAGAGAAGCTAAGAAACAAGGTGAACCCTAAGAAAAGCATACATAGATCATATTGCATGTCATCCACATTCAGTTCTTTTTCTTTCTACACAGTGGACTGTATTTCATACTTTTCCTTTCTTCCTTTATTTTCTCATCTCCTTTCTTTTACCACCCTCTCATTCTGTCCATCCCCAAGCATGGTGGCATAGGAGGTCCTATGATCTACATCAGTCTAGGATACTTGGGAAGACTGAAAACAAAAACAAAACAACAACTTCTTCCCCTAAAACTTCTGGGCTCAAGTGATCCTACTGCCTCAGCCTTGGAACCATAGGACCATAGGCTTTTATGAAACTCTTGGATCCTGTCTGATCTCTCTCTCTCTCTCTCTCTCTCTCTCTCTCTCTCTCTCTCTCTCCCTCCGTCCGTCCGTCCGTCCGTCCGTCCGTCCGTCCATCCATCCATCCATCCATCCATCCATCCATCCATCCATCCATCCATCCATCTATCTATCTATCTATCTATCTATCTATCTATCTATCTATCTATCTATCTATCTATTTTTGAGGCAGGGTTTCTCTGAGTAGCCCTGGTTGTCTGGAACTCACTTTGTAGACCAGGCTGGTCACAAACTCTGAGATCTGCCTGCCTCTCCTTTCCTAGTGCTGTGATTAAAGGTGTGTGCCACTACTGCTCAGTGGCATCCTGTTTCTTTATATGTCAAAAAAAATTGGATTTTATCCTAGATACTGTGACTATTATGTTGTGGAGGCTCTGTGTTTTGTTATATTCTGTTTATGGATTCCCTACCCCCAAATCCTCCCAGGTCCAACCCATCTTCCCTTCCACCTTAATCCACAGCCTTTCTCTCTCTCACTAGGAAACAAACCATCCTCTAAAACATAATAATAAAATAAAATAAAACTGGAATAGGATAAAACAAAGAAGAAGAAGAGCCAAAGAAGAAGGAGTGTTGATTTTTTAAAAAGCAGTTGTTTAATTAAATACAGACTAACTCTTGGGCATGCGCAGAAATCTTTGCTTAGCTCTTTTGCTCCCCGTTTGGGAGTTGTTGCTTGTGTGTAGTCCATGGATGTGGCTGGAAATCAGCTAGAGATTTGGGCAGAGAAACAGAATTTGTTCCTCTTTTACTCTTGCTCTGTCTTATAATTCTCCCCTCACTTTCCAGCAGCTGTAGTTATTTTAAACTACATGTTTTTCTATTTTTGGTAAGAAATGCTTTGAGCACACTATTGGAGTCTTTAACCGTTGTGAGTAGCAGCCTTTAGCCACAAGCAATGAAAACTCATCTGGAGCCATTTCTTTCCTCCAAATGTTGATGCCTCTTGAGAATCTCTCCAATACTTTCAGAGAGTGTTTTGGTCTTTTATCCAGGGTTTATAATTATTGTTTGTGGGAACATAGGTCTGATAGAGTTATTTATTTGGTCATAATGGAAATAGAACCTGGAAGGAGTCTAAATTGGTACGATCACTTCAGTGAGGGATTTGACAACACCCAGAAAAAAAATTGAACTTGCCCTTGAGAATTATTATCTATGGACATAAGGGCATATATCAGAGTTCTCACTGAACTTTGTTTTCCAAACAGAAAATTATTACAAATAATCTAAATTTCCCCAATAAGATTGTAAGTAAATTAATTGTGGGATAGTTCTATGAATCCATAAGCAGGTCAGGGAGATGGCTTAGTGGGTAGAGTACTTGCTATGTCTTTAATCCCAGCACCTAGGAAGTAAAGACAGGCATATCTCTGTGTTCAAGGCCAGCCTGGTATACAGAGTAAGTTCTAGTATAGCTAGGGCAACACAGAGAAAAACAAAACAAAAGACCCAAACACACAAACAAAAAGATTGCCAGAGCTCCTGTCAAGCTGGGTGTGGTAGCCTGCCTGTGATCCCATGGTGAGATGGGTCATGTCAAGCTGGGTGTGGTACCCTGCCTGTGATCCCGTGGTGAGATGGGTCACATCAAGCTGGGTGTGGTAGCCTGCCTGTGATCCCGTGGTGAGATGGGAAGCAGAGACAACAGAAGTGAACAACGAGAGAACTTACATGGAACAAGGTGGAAGGAAAGGACAGACACTTGAGAGGTTGTCCTCGCCTCCCCTCCCCACGTGCACACTTCCCACACAACAAATAAATAAACGAGTGCTTAATTGGCATGATTAACTAAGAATGCGGTTTGAGCAGAAAGTTTTACAAATACATCTGTAATTTGGTAATAATTACATAAACTTAAAATATGGGAAATAGAGTGTAGGTACATATTTCATTTGGCAGAGTGTTTTTGTTTAGCATGCATGAAGTCCTGGGTTTGATTCTAAGCACTACATAAACCAAGTGCAGTAGTGCATACTTATATTCCTAACATCCAGGACGTGAAGACCGGGGTCTCAGAAGTTCAAGGTCATTTTTGGCTACTCTATGAGTTAGAATCTAAACTGACATGCATGAGACTTTCTGAAAAAACAAAAGCTGCCTATCTATCATCTACTTACCTACCTACCCATCTATGAGATAGGGCTTGGGAAATAGCTCAGTGTTTGCTTAGCATGTACTGTGCAGACACAAGAATAGAATATATAAATATACATATATTAAAAATTGAAAAATTAATTTTATGTGTGTAGGTGTTTTGCCTGCATGTATGTTTGTGTACCACATGCATGCAGTGTCTATAGATGCCAGAAAAGGATTTTGGAACCCCCAGAACTGAAGTTACAGATGGTTATGAGAAGAATAGCAAGTGCTCATAATCACTAATACATCTCATCAGCCCCAAAACATATATCTTTGTGGATCTATGTACAGAAGATTGTTTTAAAAGATTGCATTTTAATTGCTGTAAGGTTTATGTGTGGAGAGGGTTGTGCACATGTGTGCAGGTGTCTATGAGGGTCTGGGTCATGATACTCCCCTAGAGTAACAGTTGTGAGTCATCTGAAGTTTGTCCTGGGAACCAACTCGGGTTCTCTGGGAACAGCAGTATGGATTGTTTATTGCTGAGCAATCTCTCCTGTCCCATAATAATTTTTTATAAGGGCTTCTATTATCTGTAGAATATTTTATTTCTGGAACATAAATATTAGGTATAGTATAACAACATATTAAGATCTGGTGGAACTATGTAATGATATTAGTATTCATGCTATCAGTTATCATTTTTTTTAGAAGAGTTTGTGCTTATGGGTTCAGAGGGTAAGAGTCTATGATGGCAGAGCAAAGGCATGGGGCAGGAGCAGGAAGTTGAGGGTTCACATCTTGAGCTACAAGCAAGAAGCAGAGAGATGTGAACAATGTGTACCACAGAGGTCAAGGGAAGAGGGAGTTTTAAAAAGGAATAGGGAACTATTTCAAACGTTGGCCCCAAGAGTTAAAATAATTGTAGTTGGGTAACAAGGAATGATTAGCGACTATTTGAAGTATCTATTGCACCAGCAGTGAACAGCAAGTAGGCAAGGCTGTGCAGGTGGTTGCATAGAGACTTGGCTACTTATTCAGTTGAATGATTAGTCAAACTTTTTCAGAGTGGAAAAGTTCTCTGTGTGTTGAGCACTCACTTATCCAGAACAAACGGAAGCATTTATAACTACAGGCAGGGTTTAAGAAGCAGAGAGACATTCTATCTGGCAGGGAGAAGAGGCACAGCTTCTGCAGTGGACAAAAGGTAGCAAGAAAGGTTGACCCAGGCAGGAGACAGAGAGAAGAAAAGAAGGAGTGTGTCCAGGCTAGTGAGTTAACCCAATCAATCACAAGTCAGAAGGCTGAACTAGTGAGAGTCAGGCTGAGGAGTAGTGTCAATGATGTGGACGACTTGAGGCATTGAAAGGTCCCACAGAGAACTGATCTGAATGGACGGGGTGCGTGTGAGCATCCTGAGCAGTACTGCCAACAACAACGACCTCTCCTGTGCGCTGGCTGCCCTGTACTCTCACAGGCATGCTCGTCTAATCCTGACAATGGCTTTGGATAGGACTATTGTGTCACTATTTTTTTTTATGAGAAAATCTAGACATAGTAAGTGAAAAGACTTGAATAGGACCACAAAGAGCAGATCTGAAACCCAAATCCAGGCTAACCTGGGTGGCCATGACCTCAGCAGTGTCCCGTTGTCAGTGTGGAAGTGGAGGTTAAATGACAGAAGCAGAAATGGCCCGCAGAGAAGGAGGTGAGGATAGTTTCCAATGCATACTTCTTTCCTCCTTTGTTTGGTGTTTGCACAAGCCACTTCTTTTTCCCCTTTTAAACTTCAATTATTTTCTTCTTCATTAAAACCTCAAACTTCTCAGAAATTTTGGGATAAATCCTCAAGTTTTCCTTTATTCACACAAAACATTTGCCATCTTCTCAGAAATGTTCATTATAGTCATAGTTTTGTTCAGACCGACTTCCATTTATTTTGTTTTATTTACTCAAGATTAACTCTTCACCATCATTCTTCACAGAATCATTTTATCTTTGCCTGAAGACAGTGCTGAGGTTTAGGAAGTGAACAATAGCTTAGGGAGATAGCCCGGGCAAGTACCAACCCACCTACTAAGAAAGCAGTCACACGGGCATCCTCAAGTGCCAAATCCCTGCCCGCTTGTGTGCGGTTCAGCAACTCTGCCGTGTGTGTACCATGGACAGCTCCCTAGAGTTTCTTTTTTCTCCCCCCCCCCCCCCCCCCCCCCCGGCGGCTTGGAATACCATGTACTTGTTCACAGTGATTTTTTTTTCTTAGCAGGCAAAGATCTGGATATTTAGTACATTTTCACAAGGAATTTAGTATGACTTCCCTTAACTTGCAGACCATTCCTCGTGAGATGGAAGAACACTGGTTTTATAGATACTAAAAATTACTCCTCGACTTATAGTTCCTATTGCTTTTGTTAAATCAGTTTGCTATGATCATTGCCCCTCAGTTTCCCAATGAAGAATGGTTCTAAAGGACTAGCAGTTAGTCGCAGTTTTCCATTTTAAAAGAACTCTCACTTCCGCTGTATTGTTTGACTTCCCATTAATTCTGGGTGGCAGGATGGATTGTATTGTTCCCATTTTACAGATGACGAAGAACCACAGGCTCATGGAGATGGAAAGAACAGCTCGGGGAGAAAGCGATGGGACCTGGGTCTGGGATCTGGGTCTTTTAGGTCCGGGCTTCCAATGCCTTTCTTACTTTGAGGTGGACTATCCAGGCGTCTTCTGATTAATATGCATGGTCCCTTTTGATCGCTTCCCATTTCTATTGGTTTCTGCTTCCCAGCAGATAAAGGGGCTTCCCACCGCTCCCAGGCTGGACTGCTGTAAGGAGCACACCTGGGTTCTTCCTGTCTCCAGTTTCTCCTCTTTTTTTTTTTCCCTGTGGACCTTCCAGCTACACCATCTATGGAAATCTCCTCCTTTCCCTAGCTCCAACCCCCACCCCCTCAAGTCTTATAGCCCCCTGGCAGTGGGACCTCCCATCGCTGCTCAGCAGTAGGAGAGCCCATCCGCCAGGGGACGCAGAGGGCACGGAGCGCAGCACGCCGGGAAGCCATGCAGAGTGTTACTTCTCCATTTCCTTCCTCGCAGTCCTCGGGAGCACCGTCGTCGCCCTCCGGCCCGGCTGTGTGCAGCCCGCCCCGGATCCGCCTCCCTGCCCTTCCTCCCGGAGGCTGAGACGGCGCGTGGGACGCACCTGTGCTCCTCTCGGGTCACCGCGTCGAGGCGCCGGGGGCTGCTTCGCCCGCAGGATCTACGGGCCTGGAGAACGCCAATGGGGAGATCCAAATGGTCGGGGACTCCGGCACTTTAAGAGGCTTTTCTCTGGGAAACACCCGGCCCCTCCGTGCGCCTTATGAATGGAAATACTCCTCCCCCGGTCGAGCCCATTTTCCCATTTCACCAGGAGCCGCAGCTCGCTCTCTCCTTTCGGTCTCCCCGCCCACATCCACGCGGGCAGCTCCAGGAGGGGACGGACAGGAAGCCTTTGGCCGCCCATTAAATCCCACCCATTTCTCCGGGGGCGATTTCCTAACCTTCCGGGACCGAATTCTGCAATTTGATGTGCGTTTTGTCCGAATGGTAGCGACACGGGCCTAAGGGAGGGGGAAAGCGAGGGGGTGGGGGGTGGGGGGTATGCGCTCTTTTCCTCGCAACATCGCTGGCGGAGCGAGGGAGCTCACACGACACAGATTTTGGGGCAAAGCCTTTCCATCTGGACAGCACCATGTCCACCAAAGCGGAGCAGTGTAAGTAGCAGCCGGCCCGGCGTTCGGCCCGGCCTCCGGCTGGGAACTATCGCAGCTGCGGCGTTTGCGGCTGCTGGGAGACCTTGGCATTGTGCTGGTGCGGGGGTGGGGGCTGAGGTTGGGGCGGGTGGCGGGTGGGGGGTGGAAGGAGGTGGGGGAGGGTGGACGGCGGAGGCAGCGCGGCGCTGTCCCCGGTGCTGAAAAAATAATGCGGTCTTCTCGGGCTAGCGGTGGGGTTCTCCAGACTGAAGACCCCACGAGATGAAATTAAAATGGGGTCATTCTTGGGGAAAAGAGGCCTCGTATCTTTCAGATAAACATTTCGGTATCTCTTGTTGGAGTGGGGGAAGGGGGGCAGCGGCAAATCAGGGGCGGGGAACTGTCAGTTGCAACCAAAGCCTTCCTGGCCTTCTGAGCATGCCCAGTTCTTGGTGCTGGAGCCATCGGGGAGTTTGAGTCTGCAGTTTCCACTTCGGGTGGAAGAGGCAAGAAGGGAGAAGGGGGGCAGGGAGCAGGCTAAATTCTGCATAAGGAAAATTAACTCACGAATAGCAACACCGATGCTTCACTGTGTGGGTCTCACAAGACAGTGAAAGGGGCGCTGGGAAAATGATCTAATTGATCTAATGATTTTTCCATAGAGCAGGCTTTCTTTGTAGGGCAGCTTACACAAACTCTAATAGCACAAGAGGAATTTGGTTGTACCAATAATGACTGACTCTGTGCTCGGCTGGAAACAACATGGTAACTCCATGTGGACGGAGAATGTTTCCAGCATGGTCCACATAGTATCTCCTATTGCAATGCGCACTAGTAGGCCTTGGGTATGTACTTGGTGGGTTGGTTGATATGACTGTTTACCTGAGTGCACTTGAGGGATTCAGGAACTTAAACTTCTGTTTGTAAATAAATGATCGTTTTATTTAACAATTAGTTGGTATTGCAAAAAAGCTTATCTAGAACTTATTCTTCTAAATGATTCTTTGTTTCTTCCAAAGCAGTTCATGTTTATTCTGATAATGCTGTCCCTACTTAAGCTGTGTAAATCTTTGCAATGGTGCTAACACCAGTTTTGGAATGTGTAAAGATAAGATGCAGTATGGCATTTGCCCACCACATAAGACCGAACAGGCTGACGATCACACAATTCCCAGGCAGATACTTCTTTAGAAACTGTGTGTGCCCGCTTTCCACCAGAGCTTTCACAATGATTTCAGAATCCAGAGCATCTGGGTTTACACACTAGTTTTGCCTCTGTTGACCTTGGGCAAGATAACTGACCCCTCTGAACTCCATTTCCTCATGTGTAGACCCGGGGTGAAGCTGCTGATAGTGTAGTTGTGATAATAAATGAGAAAATACTCATGAACTATTTCCCGAGTCCAGCAGTAGCACATACCTAAAACATGATAGCTATAAGGCTGACAAGAATTTCCCATTTCAGCTGTCCATCTCTTCTAAATGGTGAAGAAAGTCCTCTGTGACTTTTTTCTTTGCCTGTTTCCAAAAGTCAGATCTACCTTCAGAGTTAAATTCTGTTTCTACAGAGACTTTCAAAGACATCGGATGCACTCAGTTTAGAGTACCCATAACACAGAGACAGGGCAGAGCCTCCCACTTGAGGACATTAGTACCCTTAAGATTTTACTGTGTCCTGGTGGCTGAGAAGCCCCACCACTTCTGATTCATTTGATTCTGTAGTTGCATATTATGTAAGTGATTTCAGGTTAAAGCCGGTGAAAACCACTGTCCTTTTACTGTGCTCTCTCCCGTGTGCTGTATTTTGATGTCTGCCTCGTTCTTTGTTTTGCTTCTTTCCTGGGCAGTGAATGCCAGGATGAAGAAACATTCTAGACCAGGCTTTGGCTGCGGAGTGCAGTCTGTGGACTTAAATACAACTATTTTAGATTTGTTCGCAAAAGCAGATGTTTTATTCTATAGAAAATAAACTGGACATTGTATTTTGGCTTAAGACATGTGGAATTGAGATTTGCGTGCCCTTCTGATGACCTGTGAGACTTGGGTCAATTAGCTTAATAGTTTTGTGCCTTAGAGTTCCATCTCCAGAGTAGGGGGGAAATAATAGCTGTTGTTGGAGGGCAAAGGAGAGAACTAAAAGGAGACCGTGGAAGGGATACGGATACTTTGAGTCTGTAGGCAATTTTAAATTTCAAGTTAGGAATATTCTTTTTCTCCTTTATGCACTGTGTTGTGCACTTCTGGAAATAGTGTGACAGCCCAAAAAGCTGCATGGTGGATGATGGTAAATACTTCTTACTAAAGTGAAGTGGCGGATTGCAAACAGTTTATCCTTGGTCTTGGTAGGAGGATAGCTATTTGGGAATGAGAAAGAAGAAAGAACCGAAAGGAAGATTTTCCTCTTGTTCTGGGTGTGAAGATCAACAGAGGGAAGAGGAGATATGGGGGAGTCCTTTTCCCCTCTGCAGTCAGGTGCACGCATGGCATAGCTTTCTTAAGGACCCAGTATCGGGAGGATTAGGCTTAATATAATGTAACAAGATGATTTTGTTACTTCTTTTCTTGGAGCCTCCTGAGAAGTGAAGGCTTCACACACAGGAAGTGGATAGAGTTTGGTTGAAGCAGCAAGAGGAAGTGCTTGCATTTCAACCCAAACAGATTATGTTTACCTCGGAAGTGTAGTGTATCACAGAGCTAGGTCAAATAAGCTTTAGTTTTATGCAGTAGCATTTTCTTTTACGTGTTAAGCAATAGTAATGGAAGATAGACTAGTTTTAGCAAAGATGTAGTTGGGAGCCTGGGTGAGACATCCTGCCAGTCTCTGTGTTGTCTGCAGAGTCTGCCTGCTAACAGGAGGTGGATGCTCCCTAGCAGTCTCTCAGGCGACTGCAGAAGGGACAAGTTCCCTTTCCTCTGTGCCCCACCTCACTTCTTACAGAGTTCATTGTAGTGAACATGTTTGCACAGCACATACAGAATTGGGAATGACTCAAATAGGAATTCATGATTTATTTGGACTTCTGAAAAGGATTCTACCACTCCTCCCTCAACTTCTTTTTTCCATTGGTAGTTAATGCTAACCAACCTGGACTACGTTGGGAATGCTTTTTAGCATGAATCTTTGCTTTTGACAACAGCAAAAGTTAAGAGTTGGGGCTCTAACATAAGATTGTGGCCTTGATTTGAATTTTGACTCTGCCTCCTGCAAGCTTAGTGACCTTGAGTAAGTCAGTTTAACTCATTTGAGCCCTGGCTGGGTCATTTATAATGTGGAGCAGGTAACAGCAGGTGAAGATGGAATGAGGTGGCCCATGAAAAGTGCTCGCACAGAACCCTGACACACTGTACGGATGAATCAGATGTGGTTTTTATCATCAAGAGTATGAACCACGTGTTTGATTCCGAAGTGGGGGTATTTATAAAGTTTGAGTCAGACTTTCTAGAATGCAACAAAATAAAAAAGGTGATATTATTTAAACAGGACATGAAGTATCAGACTAGACTACATTCCTTGTCTCCTCTGCATAGGGGCCCCTGGAGTTGATATTTCTAGCAAAACACTGGCATGCTACCTACATAGAACCTTTCTAAGGTGTGACCTGGCTATCTGTCATCTTTTGTGTTATGTGACAGTTGGTAAACATAAATCCTGTGTATGAATTCCCATCAGAATGTCTGTCAACCTCGGAAATTAACCACTAATAATTTAAGCTCAAAATACCTAATTATATAATAGAAATGTGAATATGTACTATTTTCAATGTGTTCATTAACTGAGTGTCTTAATAACTAAACATATTTTTAATGACATTAGAGACATTTAGAAAAATATGTGTTTGTGCATGTGCGTGTGTGTGTGTACTCACATACCATGGTGTGCGTGCGTGTGTGTGTGTGCTCACATACCATGGTGTGCGTGCGCGTGTGTGTGTGCTCACATACCATGGTGTGCGTGCGCGTGTGTGTGTGCTCACATACCATGGTGTGCGTGCGCGTGTGTGTGTGCTCACATACCATGGTGTGCGTGCGCGTGTGTGTGTGCTCACATACCATGGTGTGCGTGCGCGTGTGTGTGTACTCACATACCATGGTGTGCGCGTGCGTGTGTGTGTACTCACATACCATGGTGTGCATGTGCGTGTGCGTGTGTGCTCACATACCATGGTGTGCGTGTGTGTGCATGTGTACTCACCATGGTGTGCGTGTGTGTGCGTGTGTACTCACATACCATGGTGTGCGTGTGTGTGCGTGTGTGTGCTCACATACCATGGTGTGCGTGTGTGTGTGTGTGTACTCACATACCATGGTGTGCGTGTGTGTGCGTGTGTGTGCTCACATACCATGGTGTGCGTGTGTGTGTGTGTACTCACATACCATGGTGTGTGTGTGTGTGCGTGTGTGTACTCACATACCATGGTGTGCGCGTGTGTGTGTGCTCACATACCATGGTGTGCGTGCGTGTGTGTGTGTGCTCACATAGCATGGTGTGCGTGCGTGTGTGTGCTCACATACCATGGTGTGCGTGTGTGTGTGTGTGCTCACATACCATGGTGTGCGTGTGTGTGCGTGTGTGTGCTAACATACCATGGTGTGTGTGTGTGTGTACTCACATACCATGGTGTGCGTGTGTGTGTGTGTGTGTACTCACATACCATGGTGTGTGTGTGTGTGCGTGTGTGTACTCACATACCATGGTGTGCGTGCGTGTGTGTGTGTGTGCTCACATACCATGGTGTGCACGTTGAGGTCAGAGCACGACTTTCAGGGGTCTCTTCTTCCACCATGTGAGGTAGAGGGCTGAACTCGGGTTGTCAGCCTTGGTAGCCTTTATCTTTACCCACTGAGCCATCTTGCAGGCTACAGACAAATTCTTTTAAGACTCTATCTACTCAGTAGTTTGAGATTGAAGCTGTTCCTTCCTATGCAAACTTAAGGGTCATGCTAGATAAATCAATAAAATCTTATTTGCACGTGATAAAGTCACCAGGATAGAAAAGCATTCTTCCTTTGCACACAGGACTATTGTCTGTAGTCTTGTAGAGTCTTTGCACAGCACCACAGACTGGCTTCTTACAGAGGTATGTTTCTTTTCTTTGTATATGCAAAATTAGTGTTTTGTGATTGTAAAACAAAGTGTATTTTTTAAAATTCTTGCTTTACATGGCTCCTCTGTGTTATTTGACACTAGTTAATACATTCCTTAAACTCTCTCATGTTTCTCATTATTTCTACTCAGAATTATTTTTTTAGGGCTATGGTTTGTTTTTAAAATATTTACCCAAGATTTCATATTGAATCCAGTTTCCTTCTCCCCTCCCCAATAGGGTCAGTTATCTCCCTCACATGTATTACTATCAAATGTAATTTTCTAATTGAAAAATCTATCTTGAACCAGATGCCACTATATCTCTTCAGGCATCTTATATGCAGATAAGCAAACTCACTGTATTGTGTCAAACTGGTACTTTTTTTTTTTTAAAAAAAAAAAAACATTGCTCAATCTCAGTGAGCAGTACTACCTGTTATCCAAGTCAAAAAAATCATGACTCTTCCAAGACTGTCATTTTTCACAATACCTAGTGGAAAGATGATAAGTTCCTCATCTCCTAGCTCACCTCACGTTCTGTTCGTTTTATATTTTTACTGTGCTTGCAGTGGGCTGCTTATTTAATTCCATCAATGCACCATGCTTTTTGCCCGAAATGCTCTTCGCCTCTGTTGTCCTTTTTGTAGTGTGGCTGAAGCTGATTTAATGCTGAATATTTAGCTTGTATGCCCCACCCTACTGCCCATCTCCTCTGTGTGTACTTAGATGTCACACCAGATTCCAGTAATTAATATCATCATTAGTTCTCTTAACTTGGTGTGTATTGTGTTCATATCTGTGTCTCCTGGATGCGTCAGTCACGTTGCTGGTGCACATTTTATACAAAAAATGTTTCTTGAGGAAATAAAAATGATTGAGGGTGGATGAAATATTTTTTTGGTATGGAAGGATTACATAATCAAGTTCTTGAATATGGTTTTATGCTTTCCCTCTTATTAATATGAAATTCTGCTCTCTCTCCAATGTGAATATTGTATAAAATGTATGTTTTTAAATGGATTTATAATTGTCAAAAATACTTGAGAATATAGTTGTTTAATCAAATGTTATAGTGTTTATATAGCAAATTATGCTTTTATTGTATATTGATTGTGGTTTTGATTCTTTCTAATTAGCTGAAATTTCCTTTTATTGTGTTTAGCATAATAATTATGATTCGTAATTGGTAGGCTGTCTTATTTCACAACCAGTCAATTGTAAGATAAAGTGGCAGTACATCAGAAGTCAGAGACCCGTTGAGGTGTAGTTCTCTATGGATCCTGTTCAAGTTGTATGCACAGATTGCCCAGCCATGTGTAAGATTGATGTTGAATTCTTGAATACAGTTGTGATGTGTTAGATCAGTGGTTCTCACCCTTCCTAATGCTGTGACCCTTTAATACAGTTCCTCATGTTGTGGTGACCCCCTACCATAAAATTATTTTCATTGCTACTTCATAACTAATTTTGTGATTGTTATGAAACATAATGTAAGGTTTTTTTTTCCCAAAGAGATCACAACCCACAAGTTGAGAACTACTGTTAGACATTCATGTGCATAAATCTGTTACACTCCAAAGAGATTTGGTAGCTCCCTTGAAATGAGCACATACTGACTTAGACGTGAACTCTACTACTTCAGAAAGTATAGAGAACTAGCTAACATATGCTCACCAATAGTCTAGCTTTCTGCGGTGAGGAAATTGCAGCTATTTTATGTAGGATTTTAGCTTCTTTCATCTGAAGCATTCTATTTCTCTTGGTTGTCTCTCTTTCTGGCCCTTTCAACAGCATATAGATCATCATGAGTTTTATTTTATAGTTGGTATTGGGTTAGAATTAGAGGGGTGTTCAGCATTTTGAGGTGTCTTTCATTTTCACCCATTCCAGAGACTGACACATGGATAAAATTGAAAGGATGTATGTACACATATAAATTATGCTTATGTGGTGTTATTTTAATTTTAAGAACAAATGGGTTTGCCTTAGAAGTAGAAAAAGATAACTTATAATTATATAACCAATTTGGCATAAAGAGTTATATATATTTGGGGCTGGGGAGATGGCCCATTCATAACCCATACAATAAAAAAGCTGGGTGAAGTGTAAGTTCGCGCACACACACACACATGCGCGCGCACACACACAAAGATAAGACAAAATAAAGTAAGATAAGATAAAAGTCAGGCATGGTGGCTTGCACGTTAATCTCAGGACTGGAGAGCCTGAGGTGGACATATTATTGGGGCTTGCTGATCTGGCATCCTGGCCTACTTGATGAGCCCCAGGTCAATGAGAGACAGGGTGGATGACACTCTAGAGCAACCATTCTCAATCTGGGGGTCTCAACCCCTTTGAGGGGTGTGTTGAATGACCCTTTCACAGGGGTCACATATCAGATATCCTGCATATCAGATATTTACATTACTGCATATCAGATATTTACATTACGATTAATAACAGTAACAAAATCACAATTATGAAGTAGTAACAAAAATAATTTTCTGTTTGGGAATCACCACAACATGGACCATATTAAAAGGTGGCAAGATGTCGGGTGGTGGTGACGCACACCTTTAATCCCAGCACTAGGGGGACAGAGACAGGAGGATCTCTGTGAGTTAGAGGCCAGCCTGGCCTATTAGAGCTAGTTTCAAGACAGACTCCAAAGCTACAGAGAAACCACGTCTCAAAAAACCAAAAACAAAAAAGAAAGGGTTGCATCATTCGGGAGCTTGAGAAGCCCTCCTCCAATGGACTTGTCTCTGAGGCGTCACCTGGCTTCCACGAGTATGTACACAATGGTCTCCTCACTTCTGCTCCACAAGACAGTTACACGGATTTGAATCTTAACCGTTCACAGGAAAGATTAGGTACTTATTGTTTTTGCCCAAGGCACTTTGGTATACATCAATTCTAATGTCAGCTCTGAGAGAGAAGAGCTAGTATACTAGTAATCTGGCTTTATCTTCTAAATATGGCCTAGATAGATCACTTTCTGTTTATTCTTGCCGTTGCCAGTTAGCTATGGAGTTGAGCACAGCCCTTCTCTATTACAACAGCCTTCTAATGTGCTTCCCTTGTCTGCCTCCATCAGACTGAGCGTGGGCAAGCACCGGGGACATATTCTTGATTGACGATTGATGTGGGGAGGTCCAGCCCAGGATGGGCGGTGCCATCCCTGGGCAGGAAGGCCTGAGCTATAAGAAAGATAGCCGAGCAAGCCAGCACAGCGCAACAGTAGCCGAGTTCCTCCGTGGTTTCTGCTTCAGGTCCCTCCTCCAGACTCCTGCATGACGTCCTCCATCACATTCCCTCAATGATGGGCTATACCATTTAAAGCAAATCAACCCTCCCTGTCCCCAAATTCTTTTTGGTAAGTGGTTTATCACAGCCACAAAAAAGCTAAAGAGAGCACCGCTCTTCTTCCCATCAAGTCTACTGTCACATAGCAGCTTGGGTGAGCCATCAAAAATACGGAAACCGGCATGTCGTTGTCCTCAGTTTTAAAGCCCATCGGTAACTGCCCATCAGCGCTGACCTGTAATAGAGCTCTCTGACTTTGCGAATAGAGTAAATGCTTTCTAAGCAGCTTAACACTGAAACATACAGAGGGTAGCTGCTGTTCTGTGGTAACATAATGAAGTTCTCAGAAACTTGCCTTATTCCACCACAGTGCATCCCAGCTCTTCCTCACCTTCTTCAAAGGTGGAATTGTAAACGGACTCATGACCTGTGCTCATCTAGTTAGTGCAAAGTGCAGGGACCGTCCTTTCCAAATGTGAATGTTCTTTAGTTCGGCTCATAATAATGACGAGCTTCTGGCCGGCCACACCTACCAGCTGTGTTCCATAGGAATAGCTGTTAAGCCCATTTGCCTGCATTCCCTACCCATGCAGCTGGGGAAAATAAAAGGCTGTGTGTGACCATGTCTCCATCTCCTGTGGCTTCTGTAAGAAGCCACCAGAACCTGGGTGGCTTTGAACAGTCACATCAGCTGCAGGCCTGATAGCTCATGTTCATGTCTGTCTTCCTCCTTGAAACAGGTCTCATGCTGCAACATCCAGTGGTCTCGAGATTTCTGTTCTGCCTTCACCTCTCAGATACTGGGGTGACGGGCATTTATCACCCATGTGATTTCCTGTCTTGCTTTTTAATTTTAGTAAGAACACGCTGGTATTTCTCTCTTAAGTAAGATAGTCTGTTAGATCCTGGTACTATATTAGTGAAGTATCCATCTATCAATTTTTCACTTTATCACAATAAAAAATATTTATTTTATGTGTATGTGTGAGTGCTTGCATAGATGTATCTGCACCACTTGCATGCTTGGTGCCCCAGAATGCCAGAGGAAGTTCTAGGTTGTTGTGAGCCACCATGTGGGTGCTGAGAAATGAAGGCCTTGGTCCTCTGGAAGAAGAGCAAGTGCTTTTAACCCCTGGGCCATCTATGCAGCCTCCAAAGTTGTTATTCATTTATTTACTTAGCATGAATGAATTGAGTTAAATTCCCTTTCTGTACCAAGGCGATCATGTGATGTCTTTTAACCTATTAATATGCTGGATTAGATTTTTGGCAAACTTTGAGAGATTTTGTGCTGATGGTAATTAGTTGGTTGGTTTGCAGGGTTTGAAGAAGGTAGAAGGGAGTGAGTTCTAGTCAAGATCTGGAAACAACCTTCTGTTTAGTACAGGAAGTGAGTTTGGGGGGTTTTGTCTTGCTCTGCAGTGCAGGAGTATTGAGACTATTCAGTCTTTAATGTGCTTGGTGTTCCCCTGTGAAACCATCTAGTTGGGGCTCTTCTTCATCATCTTCTTCTTAAATAGAATTTTTGAACTTCTTTTTTTCTGTTTGTTCTATGACACATTTTCTATTTAGACTTTCTGCTTTTTCTACTCAGGTGAAATTTGGTATGCTTTATTTCTTAGAACAACAATAATATATTTCATGTAAGTTTTCTTTTTCTTTTTTTTTTTTTTTGGTTTTTCGAGACAGGGTTTCTCTGTGGTTTTGGAGCCTGTCCTGGAACTAGCTCTTGTAGACCAGGCTAGTCTCGAACTCACAGAGATCCGCCTGCCTCTGCCTCCCAAGTGCTGGGTTCATGTAAGTTTTCAATATTGTTTATATGAGATTATGCAGAGGCCCCTATGAATTCAAATTGATATCTACTTCTCCTTATCATTTGTAGTGTTATGTGTTTAGGGTCATGTGTGTATGCTTTCCCCTGGGTCTCCTACCCATTAATTTCAGCTTTTCTTACCCCTCATTTCATCATTTAAAAAATACTTATTTTTATTTGTTTCCTTGAGTTTTGGGATTCTACTAAGTTAACTCTTATCAACATAGGCAATTATATAATACATTTTTGATTGACACTCCCATTAGTGGTAGCTTACAGATTTCTGGTCCCAGATTTGAGATGTTATTGTCATTTTCAAGAAATTCTGCAATAGAATCACAGATTCTGCTAAGAGTCATTTACATTATAAATTCCAATGTGGTAGAGTATTTTGTTTTTCCATCTTGTTGATTTCTGTTTTTATTGTGCTGTGTTCTGAAGATGATGTGCTGCTGTTATTCCTGAAAACCTTCAGGTTTTCTCGTCCATGCTTGTCCATGCTTGTCCATGTTCCATGTGTACGTGTACTTGAAAGACAGTTGTAATGTTTATTATTGACACAGAATATCACACATGACAGATAGCTTAACTGTCTTAAATCTAAGATGATTCCTTATGTATGCTGGTTAGCTCTTCTGCCCTCACTGATTATTAGTGTCCTTGGCCAAAGGTTTGTTGAGTTCTCCTTTGCTAGTGTGTTTTTGCCATTTCCTGCATCCATTGTGTGTTACTACTCACAGAAGTTACTTGTGTTCTGCTGTGTGTATAAATATCAGTGACTAACACCTTCGCCGTTGAGTGTTGCCTAAAGCATCAGGATGTGCACGTGTGCATCTAGGAAAAGTTTGTGACCTTGTCAGGTATCAAGAATGCGGCTCCTGTTTCCTTCTTTGTATGTTTGTGTTTATCTGCTACATCTTGTTTTTAATTTGCTTGAGCTTCTTGGTTTCAGGTATGTCTTTTCTATTCTGTGTAGTGTTGAATTTTTCCTGATTAGCTGATCTGAAAATCCCTTTCTCTCAATAGGTCAGTTAAGCCTGTTTACATTTGCTCATAGGATGAATATGTTTGGCCTTAGTTTTATCATTGTTTCTTATGTCTTTCATATCAAAGGCTTTTTCATTATGTAGTGGAATTTTAATTTTCTTATTTGTTCTATTCATTAAATTTATATTAATTCATTTATATAAAGGTAATTAGCTCATGTATTTTTTAGCTAATTATTTCTCTACATTGAATATTACATTAGAATTATCTGTGGCCTCCCCTTTCCCAGTATCTGATATAAAATAATATCCCTTTGTTTATATTTAATGCATATTATGAGTCATCTCTCCATGCACTATTTATTCCCCAGGCTCTCCTGCTTTTTAATAATTGTACAGTCATTACTGTGTTCTCTCCCTGTAACTGTGGAGCAGCATTGTTCTAGCTGGCTGTTGACAGTCAGTGCCCACTGCTCGCTCCTTCTAAAAGATTCCATCTGAAGGACTCACAGGAGCAATGCGCCCTGATTTTGGCAGGTTTATGAAGGTTTGTTTGTGGCTTTGTACTTGAAGGCTAGCTTGGGTAGACATAAAACCTTTAGCTTATATTTCTCTTACTCAGGGCTCTTAAATTTGTTATATTCTATTCTTTGGGGTTTAAGAATTGGTAAATAGTCTATGGCAATATTATTTCTATTATGTCTCTTTTCTTGCTTACTGATTTTGTCTGTTTGCCCAAATGACCTTTTTCTTTGAAGTAGGTTTGACACAACATGATTCATTGCTTGCCATGTTGAAGTCATTGCTGTGTGGCCTTTCAGTATTCAATTTCAAGATATTTTAGGGAAATGTTTTGAAAATATTATTTTGTCCTATTTTTGGTGTTTTTCTCATGATCCATATCTTTTGTATTTACCTCTTTAACATAATTTTATGTCGCATGTGTGAGTATTTTCCCTGCACATTCATCTGTGCCCACTGTGTGTGTCCACCTGTGGAGGCCAGAAGAGAGCATTGGATCCTCTGGAGGTAGAGTTGCCGATGGGTGTGAGCTATGCAGGCGACAGGAACTGAACCCAGATCCTCTAGAACAGTCAGTGCTCTTAATCGTTGAGACTTCTCTCCTGTTCCTGGGCCTCTCTCTCTCTGCTTTTAAATTGCCTTCTCAGTATATAAATTTCTGTTGAGTTTTTAATTGATTAATTACTAACTAATTAATTTTGATTTTTTTTTGAGACAGAGTTTCTTGACCTTGACTGTACTGGAACTGGCTTTGTAGATCAGGCTGGCCTCAAACTCACAGAGATCCGCCTGACTCTGCATCCTGAGTGTTGGGATTAAATGCATGCTCCATCACTGCCTGACTCTGTTGAGTTTTGAAAATCTATCTATCTATCTATCTATCTATCTATCTATCTATCTATCTATCTATCATTTTTTTAAAAAAACATTTATTTATTTTGCATGTGCTTGTGTGAGTCTGTAGGCATCTGTGTGTGTGTGTGTGCATGCATGGATGTCAAAAGAGGCCTTCAGGTGCCCTTCTTCATCACTCTCTATGTATTTCTTTGAGGCAGGGTCTCTCCGTGAACCTTGGGCTTGTGCTATCTCAGCTAGGCTAGAAGTCAGCAAGCCTCAGTGATCTTTCCATCTCTGTCCCCTTCAGAAAGGGTTACAAGTGTTTTCAGGGACAGCTGACTTGTATGAGTGCTGGGATCTGAACTCTGCTCCTCATGATTCTCCAGCAAGCATTTATTGATGAGCTATCTCTACAGGCCTGTATTTTTTTTTTTTTAAAAAAAACCTACTCACAGAGTATACCTTTATCAGTTATTTTTGAGCTAGCCTATTTGTGGTGATTCTACACATATATATGAAAACATTTATTTAGTCCTTAATTTAAAATGTTAAATATAAATAAAAATTGACACCATTTAGTTGAATATTGCTTTCTCATATTTACCACCTTGTTATCTGTATAAGCTTATAATGCGTAATCATCCACATTTGGCTATATTATTATGTTTTGGTTTGTTTTCCAATTATAAAAACAGTTACATATAATAAAATCGATCCTCTTCAAAATGTAGCTGGATGGGTTTTCCTAAATTCATACATTCATGTAGGCACTATCACAATCAGAGAGACAGAACCCTCACCGTAGAAGAGTGTGTGTGCCCTTGGCCAGGATCTCCTTCTATCCCAGCTCCAGGAAGACACTTACTTTTGTGTCCTGTCTTTCATAGAATTTTGCATAAATGGACTCAGCCTTTCATGCTTATCTTTTATTTTTCTCTTTTCTTGTCTCATCCAAACAGGAACTGAGACAATCATTTTATGAGGAGAAAGGGGTAATGTTGGCTCACAGTTTTAAAGGTTGTTGTCTGTGGCTATCTCTGGGTCTCGGTGAGCTGGCACACCCTGGCAGGAGCACGAAGCCAAGAAAGATGCTTAGCTCATGGCAGTCAAGGAACAAATAGAGAGAGGAGAATTTGGCTTCCCAATAGCTCCTTCAGGGACACCCCAATGACCGAAGTTCTTCCCGTTAGGTTCCACCCCTTAAAGGTCCCTCCATCTTCTGAAAGTGCCACAGGCTGGTGTCCTGTGTAATAAACTGGCCTTTGGGACCACTTATTCAAACTACAGAAGCTCTTAATCGGCACAGTGTTTTTGCAGGTCATTTGTGCCGTCATATTTATTAATGTTGCATTCACTTTTATGGCTCTGTAGCATGCTGTGGCATGTGTATATTGCGTTTATTTCCACATTCACCATTTGGTAGATATTTAGATCCTTTCCAGTTTTGGACCTTGTAAATGGTGGGGCTGGGAATGTTGGCCTATCTTTTTTCGTGTAAGATTTTTTTATTTCTTTGTTGTCTGAGCCAGCATCACACTATATATTCCATATTGGCCTGGATCTCACTTTGTAGCCCAGGTTGGCCTTGAACTTACAGTGTTTGTTTAGCCTCAACTTTTCAAGTGCTGGGACTGTAGACATGGCCCACGTGCTTGCTTTCGAACATGTGTTTTACTTCTTTTTGTGTGTGTGTGTTCATCTGTGGTACATGTATGTCACTACAGAGATGCATGCTTTGTGTGTGCACATGCAGAAGCCAGAGCAGCATGTCAGGTGAACTCTGTTGCTTGCTAGATTACTTCTTTGAGGCGGGATCTCTCACCACACTGGAAGCTGGGCTGGCAGGCCAGTGCCCTCTTGGGGTTTTCCTGTCTCCACTCTCGATGCTGAGAATGTAGGCACCCATGACATGCCTGGCTCTTTATGCTAGAGATGTGAATTCAGGTCCTCATGTATACACTGAGTCATACCCCTTGCCCCTGTTTATACCTTTTGGGTTCAATACCTAGAATAGAATTGCTTGATATTATGATAAATGAATATTTAATGTCAAAAGATACTATCTTAGTGTTTTATATAAAGTGACGGTAGGGTTTCTCACTCCCACTAGAAATGTAGGTGAGGGTTCCCGTGTTCTTTATCTTTGCCTGTACTTGATTTGAATCCTTATCTTCCTAGTCAGGGTGTAATGGAATCTCTTGTGATTTTAATTAGTATTTCTCTGCAGACTAGTGATGTGTAACTTATTTTCTCATGCTTAGCTTATCGGCTGTTTGGATATCTTCTGGACAGAGCCTGTTTCAGCCTTTTGCTCATCTTATTTGGACATCTTGGTTTTATTGAGTTGTAAGAATTTTGTGTAAGCTGTAGGCTTTTTTTTTTTCTGGAAAAACCTGCTTCCAATATGTAGCTTACTTTTGTATTTTATTAAGTATGAATTTTAAAAAGTGAGCATGTTTGTGTGTGTGTGTGTGTGTGTGCGCGCGTGTGCATGTGTGCTTGTGTGTTGACAGGTGTGTGCAGGAGTGAGTGCTGGCGTGTGGAGGACCTCTGCTGTCATCTCAGGAAGGACTCTCAGCTCCTTTGAGACAGGGTCAGTTATTGACTTGGAGGCTCACTTGTTAGACTGTTTAGCCTGTAGCTTCAGGCATCCACTCGTCTTACCTCCCCAGCACTGGGATGGCAAGTGTATGCCGCCACACTTGGCATTTTTATGTGTGTTTTGGAGACGGAACTCAGGCCCTTGTGCTTGTGAGCAAGCATTTTGTCAAGTGAGCCATTTCCTCAGCCTCTAGTTATGATTTTAAAGATGAAAAATTTTAAATTTCTTAGTCCATTATGTATTTTTTGCTCTTACCATTTGTGTTTTTATCATTTGTACTTTTTGTCCTATTCAATAATTTTTTCTGATTAATGTCATAAATATTTTTTCCAATGTTGTCTAGAAGTTAAAATGTTTTGACTTTAAATTTTAGGTCTGTGAATACTTTAGAGTCAGTTTTCATGTGTAATGTGAGGTATGGTTTGTGGTTTATTGTTTCCACATACAATATCCATTCACTCAGGCTCCATTTGCTATGAAAACCATCTTGTCTTTATTGAAGTCCCTTAGGACCTTTGCTGAAAGTCAGTGAACCGTGTCTGTGTAGATTTATCTCAGGGCTCTGCTCTGTTTATCCATTTAAACCCTTCTCTTTGTTTCAAGACACACTGTCTTTGTAACTCTGTGTCTTACATTCTTTTGAAAATTTGTTTTAGATAGGTTTTAAAATCAGTCTTTTTAAAAAAAATACTTGCATTTTGTTTCTTGAAAATTTTTGAGGAGGATTAAGATATTAGCCCGAGTCCTCTGCTCTTTGGCGAAACACACACATGTGCATGCATTAGCACACACGACCACATGCATGAATACACACATGCATGCACGAACACATACCCACACACCCATGCATGCATGCATGAACACACATATGCATGTATGAGCGCGCGCACACACACACACACCCTTTACAAGGTTGCATCTTTAGTTAGACGTTTTCCTAAGTAATTGGTGAATGGAGTTCCTTTCTCAATTTCATTTCTTGGGGTCTGGGCGTGGAGCTCAGTTGTGGAGTGCTTGCATGGCACGTTCAAGTCTGGGGGCCCATTCCTGTAATTCCATCACTAGGGAGGCTGAGGCAGGAGGCTTGTGATCGCCTAGGCTAACCTGGGCTACACTGTGAATTCCAGGCCATCCTGAGCTTTAGTATTAACCCCTATCTTAAAAAAAAACGAAAGAAAACAACCCCCCCCCCATAAAAAAAAATCCAGAACAAACAACAGCAGAACCTGCCAAGGGGTTGGGGAGATGGCTCAGTCTGTCAATTACTTGCTGCACAGGGATGAGGCGCTGAGTTAGAATCTCTAACTCGTATGCATAAAAGCTAGTCTGTGTGACACACACCTGTAACCCCAGTACTGTTGAAGCAGACACAGAAAAACCCATAGGACTTATTGGCCATCCGATTTGACCAATTAGTAAACTTCAGATTCAGTGAGAAACTCTACTTGAAGGAAATAAGATGGAGAAAGATTGTAGAAGATATCCAGTGCCAATCACTGGCCTCCACACGCGTGCATAGGAATGTGGATGTGCACTCACAAATACACACATGTGCACCATGTGCACACGTGAATATACATGTTCGAACACACACACACACAAATATAAAAAGCAAAAGCAAAGCGCCAGCTGACAATAATAAAAGAGTTAGCTTTAGACTTTTGTTTTCTAAGTGTGGTTGTTGTGAACTATGCAGCGTTGGTTTTGTGTGTGTTTGTGTTTCGCTGGCACTCCAGGCACACTTGATTATATGCTTTAGCAGGTTGGTTCTTAGCTTACTCGAGATCTTCAATACACACAATCACACATCTTTCCTACGTTGCCTTTTATTTTTTTAAATCACCTTATTGCATTGGCCTGGGCCCTGGGAACAAGGTCGAAAGAAACAACGTGGGTGGATGTTCTTACAGTTCTGAGCCTCTCAGGATTAGACCAGCCTTGTATTCCTGAAACAAACCCCTTTTGGTTAGAATCTATGTCCTTTTGAAACATTGTTGAGTTTAATTTGCCAGTAATTTGTTAAGGATTTTCCTGTCTAAAAAATACTAGTCCATAATCTGCCCCACCCCCTTTAATCGGGGCAAAATTGCTCTCACCAATCAAGTTGAGAAGAGTTCTCCTTTTCCATGTTTTTGTGAGTTTGTGAAGAGTTGAAAGCTCTCTCTCCATTTCTCTGCTTCTCTCTCTCTCTAAGGTTTAGGTTCAACTCTTTAGTTAATAGAGCTGTTATGTGTTTTTTTTTTCTTTTTCCTTTGGTGGGGGTCGTATGATGCAGGCAAACAAACTCAAACATAGTTCCTGCTGCTGTGAGGCCACAACACAGATCACTTCTGTGACCTGAAAGGGGTAGGGGTTTCTTTCCACGAGCACACACTCAGTTAATTCTGCAGCCATGTGAGCTGGGTGTTCTCCCATTGGGCTCCCTTTAGACACTGTTAACCTAGAGACCCCAAAGTGTGGGAACTATTTCCTCAATTATGCCTGTCCCCCATATGCCAACCCAAGACCCCACTGGCTTCACCTGAACACCCAGAACACCGTCTACAAAGCACACACTTCAAACTCAACTCACGATTTATAAGCCTGCTTGAGTCACTCACAAAACCTCAGGGAACCGTGCTTGCTGGTTTCTTATGAAGGATGCTGCAAAGGTTCCAGATGAACGGATGCCTGGGGCTGGGGCATGTGGGAAGGGGCGGGGCTCGTGCTCCTCCTGACTGTACCACTCTCCAGAATCCTCCATGTACTCTGCCGTCTGGAAGCTGTCAGAACCTTGCCTTTTGTGTTTTCATAGAGACCTTGTTGCATAAGCGTGACTGAAGATGTAACCCTAGCACTGGGCTGCATGCAGGAGGATCTTGCATCTGGATCTCACTGGCTAACCAGTCTAGGCAATCAAACATGCACACATTTTTGCACATACCTGCACAAACCTGTGCACACACGTGAACACAAAACCCCCAGATATACATACTATCTCAGGTCAGCTGTGGTTATCTGTGTCTTTCAAGGAATTTGTTCACCATGTCCATTTGACAGATTTGTGCAGATGTCTATGTATTAGCATAAAGTTGTTTGTGGCAATTCCCCTTTTGTTTGTAGAATTTCTTGCTGTATTTTAAAATTTGCTATTATTATAGTGTGGACAAGTGTGCTGTGTGTGTGTGTGTTTGTGTTTGTATCTGTGTGCATGCATGTACACTTGCCTGTGCTCACCCACATAGAGGCTGGAAGCTAATTTTGGGTGTCTTTAGCTTATTCTTTTGAGACAGGGTTTCTTGCTGAACCTGGAGCTTACTGTTCCTTCTAGACCAGCGGTTCTCAATCTGTGGATCATAGTCCCCTTGGGGGAGGGTGTCGAATGGCCCTTTCACAGGGGTCACATACCAGATGTCTTATGTATCGGATATTTACATTGTGATTTATAACAATAGCAAAATTACAGTTATGAAGTAGCAACCAAAATAATTTTATGTTTTGGGGTCACCACAACATGAGGAACTGCATTAAAGGGTCACAGCACTAGGAAGTTGGAGAACCACTGGTCTAGACTGACTGGCCATTGAGCCCCAAGAATCCGCCTGTCTTGGGGGTTAGAGATGTACATCACAGCGCTTGGCCTTTACATGGATGCTGGGGATCCGAACATGGGTCTTCATGCTTAACGGCCACACACTTTACCCGCTAAACTGTGTCCTCAAACCTGTTCCTTTATTTCGAATATTGACAACTACTATCTATGTTTTGTTCTTGAGTTTTATGGGTAGAGCTAATGAATTTCACTGGTCCCAAAAGCCAGTGTTTGATTTGATGCTTTTCTTCGTGACATCGTTTTCCTTGTTTGGTTTGGTTTGGACTTAATTTTCTTGAGTTTATTGAAGTAAAAGCTTATATTATTGAATTGAAACCTTGCTTCACTCACAATGTGTAAAGCAGCTTTAAAGCCATGTATTTCCATGTAAGCCCCACTTGAAGTGTATCCTGTTAGCCTATCGTGTTTTGTTTTGTGACAGTGAGGTCACAGATGTGTACCACCACATCGGCCCACAATTTTGATAGGTCATATTTTCATTTTTTGGCTCAAAATATTCTCTAACATCTCTGGTTTATTTATTTTTGAGCTCGAGATTTCTTTACTAGTTAGCTTAATTCCAAATATTTGGGATTTTCCCATTACTCCATTGTTTTTGATTTCGAATATAATTACACTCTGAGAGAGAGAACGTATTTTGTGTGCTTTGACCCTTTCTCACTTTTAATGTGACTTGTTTTATTATCCCAAATATGATCTGTGCTGATAAACATTTCGTACATATTTGAAGGTAATGTAGTTTGCAATTGAGCGATACATTAAATTCTTCTATATTTTTCATGAATTTGCCTTGCTTCTCCAATCAGTTATTGATTAAAGCGAGTTGCAATCTTTGCCTATGTTTATATAATTTATGTTTTCTTTAAACCTATCAGGTTTTGCTTTGTGTGTTGGAAGTTATGTTATTACAGGCATGTGATATTTTCCTGTTCATGTCTCTTTTACTATTACAAAGCCTGTGCTTTATCTGCATGTGATATTTTCCTGTTCATGTCTCTTTTACTATTACAAAGCCTGTGCTTTATCTGTTAATGTGTTTTGTCTTCATAGTTACTTTATAGGATATTGATGTTGCCACCATGACTTGCTTTTGCTTATTATTTGTGTGATATATTTTTCTATCCATATCTTTTCAAAATTCTAGACTGTCCTATTGGCTTCCTAGCTATCTTTTTTTTTTTTTTCATTTAAAACTTAGTGGTTGGTCTGGAGATGTGGCTCAGTTGGTAGAGTAGTTCCTTGTGTGCATGAAGTTCTGAGTTCAAGCATCAGTGCTGAATAAGTTGGACGCAATAGTACATGCCTGTGATCCAACACTTGGGACCTGGATGCAGGTGGATTGGAAGTTCGAGGTCGTCCTTAGCTGCAGAGACAGTTTAAGGTTAGCCTATGTTACATAATGCCCTGCTTTGGAAAAACCTAGAAATGGTTGCTTTAGCAATGATAATATATATCCTTAATTCACAAGAGCTAACAAAACATAAATATTCAGATTATATAGTAATCCTGCAGCCCAATAGGCTTGTGTCTATTTTGTAATGGTAATATGTCTACATATGTTATAAGGTCCCAAGGGCAACATTATAACTTTAATTTTTCAAAGTACATGATTAGTAAATAAAGAGGAAAAGAAATGCTTTTTTTTTTTTTATCAAAGTCTTTTCAATTGTTGAGACCCTCTCTCTTTCCCTCCCTCCCTCCTTCCTTCCTTCCCTTTGTGTTTTCTTCCTTTTTTAACTGGGGAGTAACTTTGCCTTCTTGCCCTGTAGATTTGAGTTTCTACCTGATCTCATTTCTTATTTGCCCAACAAACCGCTTTGACTGTTTTTCAGTCGTATAGATCTGCTTGTGACCAAATAGCTTCTTTTTTTGTTGTTGTTTTTGTTGTCAAATTATTTTCGTCTTGGGGCTTTCAAGATATCTTGGTTTTTGTTTTTACTGGTGTGGGGACCATGTGGCTCACACTGGCATGGGCTCTCAATGTGTTTACTCCTGCGTGTATATTGTGTCTGAGAATTTCTGGCTTTTGGGAAATCTGTGGTGACTCGTGCTTCCTATGCCTCCGCCCATTGTTCCTGCTTGTTCCTCTGAGAGTCTCACTGAACATCCATCCTGTCCTTCGTATTGTCTAGCAGGCCTCTGAAGTTCTCCATTCCCCACCCCCAATCTTTTCCCTATTTTTCACCCGGGATACTTTCTATTAATCGTCCCTCTGTTTTGTATGTCCAGCTGCTGAGCACATCTGGTGAATTTTATTATTTTAGGCCCCAATATGTGAAGTTATATTTTTCAGCTCTAAAATTTTGATCTCATTTTTCTTTTATTTACTTTTTTAAGGTAAATTTTTGAATTCGGTGTACCATCATATCTGTGTGAGTAGGTACATGGAGATCAGGGGACAACTTTTGAGAGCTGGTTCTCTCTTTCTGCCAGCTCCAGAGCTTCTGCCTGCCCAGCCACTCTTTTGTTAACCTTGTCTGTGGAGATTCCCCGTCTCTCTGATGAGAGTCTTGTGCATTGAAAGCATGCTTTAGTTCATCTAGGACAGGACAGGTGTAGAGACTGAACTGAAATCGGTGTTTTATTCTTGATAGTTGTTTCTTTTTGGTGTTGAACTAGACTGACTGTATTCTCACATGCCATTATCCTGCTTCTTCCTTCTGTCCGTTGTCTTAAAGCAATCCCTGGATCTCATAAAGAATCAGCTGTGCAGGCTTTGGGCTTTCTTATTTCCTGTAGGCAAATGCTGTTGACTTTAGTCGGTCATTTTTTTTTTTCAGTTGGGATTGAATTGAAATCTCAGTCCCTTCCCTCCTCTCCCCATCTCCCTCTCTCTCCTTTATTTTATTTTTGTTTTCCTTTGAGGCAGGGTCTTCCTCTGGAATCCAGGTTGGTCCAAAACTCATTCTGAAGCTCACCCAGGCTGTCCTTGAGCTCATGAGCTTCCTGCCTCAGCCTCCCACATACTGGTGTGACCCCATCAAATTCTACTTGAGTGGTAGACTCTCTCGTTCTCTCGGCAGCTTCCCACTCCGCTCAGGTCTTCATCTTTAGCTGAGCTTCCCTCTGCCTGTTTTGCAGAGGTCATCAACAGAGGTATATTTCTAGATCTTGAGGATTGTCTCTCTGGTTCCCCCCCTTTAACCATTCTGCCACTTGTTTTAGTGTTTACAGTTTGCCTGGATTCTTTTTCTAATTTCCTAGTCCAGCAAGATAGTGAGTTTTCCTGTCTGCCCCTATAGTATAGACTGTCTCCAGGACAATGCCAGATGGGAACTGACTCTCCTACTTCCTTCTCTCATCCTTCTTGGGAACTTTGGTTCACTATTCTGTTGCCTTCTCATTTGTGTGATATATATATCCACATACATACACACATATATTTGTGTAGAGAGGTGGGATCCTTGGTAGAGACATAAATAATCATAATAAGCCACTTTGCTTCTTTTTAATTTTTCAGAATTCCTGGGGTAGGTGGCATATTTCAGTGGGTAAAGGCCCTTCTGGAGCAAACGTGGTGTTCAATCCCTGGAACACACAGAAAGGTGGAAGAAGAGAACCAGCTCCACAAAGTTGTCTTCTGACTTCCACACGGACATGCTGGAGGGAGGTCACTTGTTCTTCCCAGTGGCCCCGCTAGCTTAGACCCAAAATAATCACACAGAAGCTATATTATTTAAAACACTGCTTGGCCCATTAGCTCTAGCTTCTTATTGGCTAACTCTTACATCTTAATTTAATCTATCTCCATTAATCAGCTTATCGCCACATGGCATGTGACTCTGGCGGTGGCTCCATGGCATCTCTCTCCGCCTTTCTTCTCCCAACATTCAGTCCAGTTTTTCCTGCTTACCTAAGTTCTACCCTATCAACAGGCCAAGGCAGTTTCTTTTTTAATAAACCAATAAAAGCAACACATAAGGACCTCCCACACCTCGGACACTCTGGTAGTCTGCCTAGAAATGTGTATCTCTCTCTCTCTCTCTCTCTCTCTCTCTCTCTCTCCTGACCTCCACACAGATACTCTGGTAGTCTGCCTAGGAACCTCTCTCTCTGAAACATCTCTCTTTCTCTCTTTGTCTCTGTCTCACACACACCAATAATAAATAAAAGGGACTTCTCTTTTCCTGCTTCATTTCTTTAAGTACTGTCCTTGGTGGGTTTTAGCCTTACACTGACTGATGTAATTTTCAGTATTGAAATGTTTATTTCATTTTTCTCTCAAAGTTTTTCACTCTTCATCATCTCTCTTTTATTTGACCATCTGATTTTAGTATTTTAATAACATAGATGTAGCAGTTTTCTCAATTATTTGGGGCTTGTTTGGAAATATTAGCGTATGCTGTATTTTTTTTCTGCTCAGTGGACATATTTCCACTACTCCCTTGTTTTTAATTATTTGGTTTTTGAGATGGTAAGACTAATATGGACCACATAAAATTAAAAAGCATTTTGTGGGGTTTTTAAATGGAGCTACTTGGTTGATGTATTTCCTCACATCTTTTTTCCTATGACATATTCTCTTCTTATCATGAATTTGTATGGAATTTTATTTTTTATGATTTCCTATTTTTTATTATTTACACATATTAATTTATGGGATTTTTTGTTACTCAATTTTTAGGTTAAATAAGTGTTCCTACAATTTCAGGAAGAGAGATGCTTTTGTTTGTTTTTAAAAAGTATAAAATTGTTCTTAATTAAGTCTATACACATGGTTTTGTACACGCAAGTGCAGGTGCCCTCTGAGGCTAGAGGAAATGGGTCCCCTTGAGCACCCTGACAGGGTCGCTGGGACCTGAATTCGGGTTCTAGGGCGGAGCCGTGCACACATCTCTCCAGCCACTTTTTGCTCTTGCCTTTCCTGAGCTCTCTCCTTGCCTTCTCTGCTCACTTCCTTTTGCGTGAGTCCAGCGTCATTACGCTCTTTCCATGTGCATCAGCTCCCAGGGACTTGCCCTTAGGGCGGAGCTGGATTCTGAGGCCGGGTCTTAGCTCGCTAGTTTTGGGATTGGGAATCTGTCCCTTTGCTTTGACCCCTTACCACCTGAAGAGCCCTTCTTTGCCTGACTGCTCTTTTCAGACCAGCCAACCACATTTTTTACTCATGCCACTTGACTATTTGGGAGGGCTCCTGATCACCCACCTCTCTTTTGTGTCCTCCTATGTGAATGCTGATGACACACACACACGTGTAGCTGTCCGCAGCTTGTCCTTACCCTGTGTAATTGGTTTGGGGAATGCCCTCTTCCCTGCTTCGGTGCACTCCATCAGTGGTCTTTGCTGTTATTACCTTTCCTGGCCTGTCTGGTTTTAACGGAAGACTTTGGGTTGAAACCCTGGTGCTGCTGCCAGGGCCCTCTTCCCAGAGCCCTCATCCTGTGGCATATTTAAATGGACTTTCTGGATGCTCAAGAATCTTCTCTGGAACTTAATTCCTTTTCTTGACCAAGCAGCAGTTGTCTTTAGAACTAGATTCGTGCCTAACCACCTGCTCCTCCACAGCAGTCCTTCATTCTTTCATGAAGAACTGTGCACAGAGCTTGTTAGTGCAGAAGCCACCTGTACTATTGTCTTCCCTATGCCATCAGGTCAGTTTAATAGATTGAAATGGGTTTCAGGATGAAACGGTAAGGAAAAGTTAGGGTACGAGAACAGGACAATCAGAAGAGGGTGTCTATGGTGAATGAGAACAAAGTTGTAGATAGGCTCCCAGAAAGTACAGAGATGCTGTCTTCTCATCTGGGTGCTGTTTGGGGGTGCATGTGCTTGTAACTGTATGCTCTCTCTCTCATGCCACAAAGATATACGAATGCCGTCTCTGGGACACAGTCTGAAATCATCTTTGAGAGTCCCCTCCTTGGGAAGTAACTAAGCAGGTCAGGAACAAGTCTTAAAGAGTGTCAGCCTGCTTGGGGCTTTGCAATGCTCTGGGATGGGAGAGTTGCTTTGTGCTTTTTGTTTAAGCCAAAGCAGATTTACCTCTAGCTCTTAGAAGTAGCTCAAAATAGAACACTTCTATGGGGTAACTGAGTGTCCTTAGCTGTTAAGGACATTGTGAAAGAGGTAGGAACTTCACTGGCTTAAGAACAAATGAAAATCAGGGCCATGCTTGCCTAGTCAGTCAGTCTGTCTTAGGTTAAAAACAGTATATCAAGTATGGGGGACTTCTAGTGATGACAGTTTTTGCCAGTCTTTTAGCTATGGCCCTCTGACCTTGACAGGTTGCCACCCATACCCGATGCACTACCGGGTCTTGGTCCTCTGAGGAGAAACGATGCCTCCGCAAATGTCCAAATGCACGGAGGTCTTGGTCTGCTTTTGTAATAGTTTGTCGTCTGCTTTGATAATAGTTTGTCGTCTGCTTAGGTGATATTTTGTTGCCAGACTCTGAAGGCATTGTCTCATTCTCGCTTTGCTTGCAGTTCCTACTTTTGAAGAGTCCAAAGCCTTTGATCTTGGGTCTCTCTTAAGCAATACAAAAATTTGAGAAATATCTAGATGCATGTAGAACTTTCTCTTTGTCTATAGCTTCTGACATCTTGTAGTAATATACACTGTCTACTTTTATCTGTTCTGATGGATCCCTTTAAAATAGTTTGTTATTATTGTGTGTGTGCATGTGCACACATGCACATGACGTGAGTGGGAGCACATGTGTGATGGTCACAGGACTGCTCCGTGTGGTACGTTTTCTCCTTCCACTTTTACTTGGGTCCTCAGGATCAAACTTGAGTTCCCAGGCTTCAGTGGTAAGTACCTTTTCCTGCTGAGCCATCTTGCTAGATGGACCCTTCTGAGCTGCCTCTACCTGAACATTACTTAATCTCATTTAATGGCTTTAGCTCCTCTGGTTTGTGTGCCTTTTCAGGTGCTTCTGTTCAAACTTCAGCCTCTTGGATTTGTCATTTCTCCCTCATTTCGTGCCTTTGTCTATTTGTTGTACTCGGGGATATTTTTTTCAACTATGTCTTTTAGTCTTTCTGTTGATTATTTCTAAAATCCTGTTTTAATATTCAATAGCTCTGTTTTCTTGTCTTTCTCTATGTGTTATTTTTGAAAAGCGCACAATATTTATTCATAACCAGAGTGACCTTTGTGATATTTATAACAACTTTTAAAATTTTTGTTTATTTTACGTGTATGGGTGTTTTACCTGCATTGTGTATGTGTACAACATGAATGTCTGGTGCCCACGGTGGCCAGAAGTTGTCAGATCCCCGGGAATGGAGGTACAGGCAGTTGGGAACCACCATGTGCATGCTGAATTGAACTCAGATCCTCTGGGAGAGCAGCCAGTGCTCTTAACCTCTGTGTCATCTATTCAGCTCCTTAAAACATGTTATTGTATGTTATTTCTATTGACTTATTTATTTATTTGTGTGTGTGTGTGCGCTTATGTGCGTGTACGCGTACACTCAGGGCACTCACCTATGTAAGCGTGTGTAGAGGTGAGGGTCCAGCTTTAGTTTCTTCCTTAGTTGCTCTCTAGTTCTTTGAGAGACATCTCCAAGAGCCTCGAGCATACCATTGTTGTTTAGACTGCTTGGTCAGCGAGCTCTAGGAATCTACTTGTCTCAATCTCCCAGCCCTGAGCATTGGAACACCATCCCAGGTTTCTAGGTGGGGGCGTAGGATCTGAATTTAGGTCCTCATACTTGTGAGGCAAGCACTTTCCCCGTATAAATATCTCCCTAGCCCCTATAATATCTCACTCACACACACACACACACACACACACACACACACACACACACACACACAGAGAGAGAGAGAGAGAGAGAGAGAGAGAGAGAGAGAGTTTTCTTCTTTTACTTAGCTTTCTCTTCCTCAAGGTAATTTTCTGTCCTTTCCTCTCTGCTTTGTATCTTAGAGGTCTCTAGGTGGCTGCCTGTTCATTGCTGTGTACTCAGCCTTAGGGTTGGAGCAAGGCACTGGCATACCAGGCTGGTTGGCTATATACTAAGGGATCTGTTGGTGTCATTGTCCATCGGTTTTTATTTTTATTTTTTTATTTGATTGGTTGGATTTACAGGAGGCAGAGCAAAAGCAGGTCTCCAACCTCCAGCCTGAAGGATGAAGTGGCTGTTAGGTGCAGAAGAACAAGAGCTGGTTTAGCGCTGATGTCAGACCCACAGTTCATCAAGGGGGCAAACCACCTTGGCTTCTGTAGGTTACCCTAGTCTTCAGCTGTGTGTGGTCTCCATTAGATCCCTCAGACACATGCTCTTTCTAGACAGTGAACTCCAGATCTGCCAGGTTGGGAGCGGTGTCCTTCAAGAGATGTTAGGGTCAGGACGATTGAGGGCTCCAATTACTCTTAACAGTTTTCTAACATATCTTTAAAAACATTTTGTTTGGCCTTCTGTTCTTTCCCCTCATCTCTAGTTTGCTCGATTTCTGGTGTGGGCAGGATGCTGCTGTAGAGAATTCTGAGCCCCGCATTTGTTCTTCCTTGTTCCTTCCCCCTGCAGCCGCCCCAGGACCCAACTTCCTCTGTCTTGCCAGATCACATGCTTTCTACCTTTTGGCTTCCAAGCTTCCCAAATTCTGTTGTTTTGTGTCTCCTTCTTTTCTCCTTTTTATATTAAAAAAATCCTTACACCGCATTGGAGTGACCTTCCGGCAAGTGTGAAAGATGGCGTCTTCAGGTGGCAGTCTTGATTCAGGACATCCTTCTCCTCTCAGGCCTAGTGTTGTCTTGCTTTCTAAGGCTTGCTTAAATATCATCCCTTCAGAGAGACTGTCTCAAAATCACTCTGTGTAAAAAGAGACACCTTAACTTTGTTTTCTTCTCTATTTTAATTCCTTATATATTTCCTTACAGACCTTTGAAAATACTGCCTTGTTTTTATTCATCTTTTGTTCTTTTCTGTCTGCTCATGAGGTTGAAGGTGAGGGCTGTCTTATGTGTTGTTGAACCTGAATAAATATTTTCTGCCTGAGTAAAGAACAGAGTATATGTGGATAGCATGTATTTTCAAAACTGATACCAATTTCCTCGGTCTTCTTATCTGTTAGAAAATAAGGATGGAGGAATAAAGCCATGGCTTGCCTCATGCGATTGTCTTGAAATTTACAAAAGGACTAAGTGCCCCCGGTACATGGGGATGCTACAGAAATGCTAGTTATGTTTTGTTTTCGCATTCTTCAGAACAGTCCTCGATGGGCTGAGCTCTTCTATTTGGTTGGTGTTCATTTTTGATGGAGTGAGAGACCATTTCCCCACACGATGGTGTGGGCTGCTCCTGAGTGTTACGTGCCCTGGAGCGTGGTTCATCTAAGTTTTTCCTCCAGATTGATCATAGCATTCCACCCGGACTTTGGCATTATCACAGAAGACAGCATGCTTCCACAAGAAAGTGGGATCCCAATAGTCCCAATGGTTGTCCGCATGGCCCGATAGTCGAAGACAATGGTGGCTGCAGTTAGTGTTCTTATCTGGACAGTTTTGGGAGAGCTTGTCTTCCTGGGGGCAGAATCGCATTTTCATCATCACTGTTTTCCTTTGAGTTGAGTGATCCTGAAGGGAGGTCTTCCTTTCCTTTCTGTCCATCACGCTGGGAAAGTCAAGGCAGCCGAAGCTTGAAGCAACTGGTACTGCCGTGTTCACATCCGGAAACAGGGATGAAAGTGGCTGCTGCTCAGCCCCCTCTCCACTTCTACAGCCCAGGATTCCCTGCCCCAGGAGCTGCTGCTCAGCCCCCTCTGTCCACTTCTACTGCCCAGGATTCCCTGCCCCAGGAGTGGTCTTACTCACAACTGAGACCTGGCTCCTCCCACCAGCAATAGATATAATCAAGGTTATAAGACTCTTCCTCACAGGCATGCTTAGTTGCCCATCTCCCAGGTGGGTCTACAGCCTGTCGTGCCCACTGTAGCCCTAACAGTGGCTGGCAGTTCAAAAATTCCTGAGTATTTAATCTGACTGTAGAAATGCATCATTCTGTATACCACTGAATTCTACAAAAGACTCCTTAAAATCTAGATTTTTTAAATTATTTATTAGAGAGTGTAACAGCATTTGGCAGAGACTCTTGTGGTGAACATTTGTTAGATCTGTGTTTACAAGTATGTGCTGTTACGGATAGACCAATGGTGCTCTTGTCCTCTCCTTTCACGAAACTTCGAGTATGGTATTTAGGAGTCTTGTCACATCCAGTTAGGACGTACAGCTGTTGAGTCACGTGATGCCTTGGAAGGTCTTAATAACTGGGTCTCAGATTCTTCCAGTTCAAACTTTTGAGGAGACTGCTTAGTCGGCTTTAAAACCGAACTTCCACAACTAGTCCTGTTATGTTTGATAGGACAGGACTCTTCCATTTCTACCCTCCCTGATAGCCAACCCTCTCCTTGATGAAAACACACCTCCTGAATCACCCCTCACCAGTGCCGGGTGAATCTGATGTACAGGGTTCTTAGTTCAAGCTCTCCTGACCAGCAGAGCTCTAGAACTGACTTAGCAACCTTGAACAAGTGACCCCGCTCTCCTTAATTGCGAGAGCCTCGTTTCCAGCAAGGGAAACGTTTCTGTGTTTATATTTTGTCAGATGACAAGAGGTTTAGTCTTGCTGATGGACTCATGAAAGCTCACCGAGTGGTTTTATGCAGCGGCATCCTTCTAATAGTTAAAATTGTGCAGTGGCCACAGCTGGTTTCAGCATCTCTTACTAGGTGGCGTAACGGAAGGTGGTTCTATCCTGTACCTCTCCTGCGACCCCAGGGCGATTTACCAAGGTGCTCTCAACTGCAATTTTTCACTGAAAACTCGGGAACGATATAAATGTTATTTCCATGTTGACTGGCATTATGCAAGGCGCATCAGAATGGAGAATTACCATTGTAGATTTTCCTGACCTTCTGGAGGACGGGGATTGTGCTTCAGTAATTGTGGCTTTGTTAGAGCCCTGTCCATAGTCAATGGATGTATAAGAGCAGGCAAGTTTTTTACTTTTGTGCTCAATTGTTGTGTAATGTCTAAATTTCCCTAAAACTTCCACTGCATTTATTTTATAACGTAAATGCTCAAAACCTAACTGAATAATGCATGTGGAAGTATTTTGAAGAATGTAAGCAAATAAACAAATGCGGTGCTTAATGGTGGTGGTGCTGGTGACAATGGAGTTCTTTGACGAGTAACAGGGGATGTTCTTTGTTGACCTTTCTTGTCTGCCGAAAATGCCAGGTAACATTTGCCACCCGGACCTTAAATTGACTGAAGAAATTTTTGGAAGAGCTTGATGAGGTGCACACTGCATCTGACATCCCTGGACAGCTTCGGCTCTCTGCCCATTTGTTTCCTTTGCTGTTACCCTGTGTTGTATCTTTTGTGAGGTCTTGCTTTCAGTGGGAATGACCTTCCTCACAGGAGGAGTGAGGTTCTTTGATCAAGGGTGTGCACAGAACCCTGCGAATCCACCAGGGCTCTCAAACAATGCTCTGTTGCTTTGTTCTCCCTGCATTTTAATTTCTAAATCTTCATTATTAGCAACATTTGGTTTGTACATTATCTTTCATTGAAAGGACAGAACATTAGTCTAGGGAAGAGACAGGGATGGAGAAAAAGAAGCCATCTGTAGTAGCTAATTGGGATTGTAACTTTTTTTTTTTTTTTTTTTTTTTTTTTTTACTGTGTTCCAGTCTTTGTGCTGCCTGTCGATATATACAACCGCGTGAGATAAAAAAACAGTTGCCCTCATTTTCTAGATGAAGGAATTAGGACTGAGTGAAGCTTATTGCTTTGCTCATGCTCTCTCAGCCAGTACACAGGGAGCCCGAATTCCAGCAAAGCTTGGCATCTAGTTGCTTGTCTCGTCACTGAGACAAAATATCTGACATTAGCAACTCAAGTCATGGGAGATTTATTTTAACTTCCGGCTTCAGAAGGCCCACAGGCCATCATAGTAGGAAAGGTAAGGTGAAGAATTTGGTTGTGGGCAGCCAGACTGCACAGTGAGGCTTGTCTCGGGGCATAAGACAGGAGGCTTGAGAGAGCAGGACAGGAATCAGGGACATGCATCATCCTCTTGTGTCACCTTTCCACCTGCCTCACCTCGCTTCCTGAGGGCTGCTGTGTCATGGGGACCAAGTGTTCAAACTATGAGCCTGAAACTGGGTTTGGTGGTGCTCGCAGAAGCGGAAGAACTGGTGCAGGTTTGTGGCCAGGCTGGTCTACGTAGTGGGCACTGAGACAACCAGGCTGCACAGTGAAACCTTACCACACACAAACAAACAGACAAAAACCAAAGCAAAGCCTGGGAAGGGACATTCAAGCCATAGCATTTTGCCCTGGTCATCATTCGGCTCCTGTGAAATGCATTCAAATCAGTGACAGCTTCAGGAGTCCACGTAGACTGCACAGTCCCACACTGTTTAAAAGTCCAGACTCACAGCCAATTCTAATCTGTGAGTCACTGTATAAACAAACAAATAAAAACCCCAAATGACACACTTCCAAGTCTATAACAGCACAGAGTAAGCATTGCATTCCTGTTTCAAAAGGAAAGGACGGGAGCATCACTGGGGAATATTGGATTAGAGCGGGACTGGAGGCTGCACGTCCATCGTGTGAGGCGAGCGGTGCATTGCTGTGCAGTGCAGTGGGCGGGGTGGCTCTGGCCCTGCAGCCCTGACGTCAGCATCTCCACTGGGCGGTCTCTTGGGCTTGGGTCACTCCCCATTATTTCAGCCAGATCTTCTCCACACCCACAAATGTTGATGGAATTAGGGTCCTTGAGAAGGTAATGCAAGGGATCCTGTGATGAGGAGTAGGAAGAAGAGGCAGAGAAAGCCTTAGTGACATTCAAGAACTAAATCTAGTTCATGAGAAGACATAAACTTTGAGCTGCTTTGTTGTAGTGAGTTGTGTGTTACATCCACTCACTCATTCAACAAATAATTTGTTCAGAATTGGGCACTTCTTATATACCGAGTGTACGGAATTAAAAGAGATGCTTCTGATAGTCCAGTGTGGAGACAGTTATTGAGTTATTGGCAATATCACGGAGCGGTAAGTGGCAGAGAGTAGCCAGGGACTGTGAACATTCAGAAGAGCTGCAGCGAAGGTGGCGCGGGCTAGGGAAGGTTCACTGTCCACGGGCGACATGGTGAGACCTGAAACTTGAGGAATTTTTTGAGGCCAGGCAGAGAAGTAGGGTTTGTGTTTGTGAACAAAACCATGTTTAAGTAAGACCATCAGCTAGGGTCTTTTAAGTTCAGATGGTTGAGGTGTGACATCCAGGGAAAGAGAAGAGAGGAAGCTTGGCCAGTAGGCAGGGAATTAATTCTTCCTGGGCTTCATAGATTAACTTAATTTCAATGAACAGAGAATGAAAAACATTTGAATTCTGGGAAGATGGCTGTGGATGTCATGGTGAAAAAGGATCAGAGTGCAATCAGCCTGGTTATTATAGCAATTCATCTCAGAAGGAGGTTGTGCAAAATTTAATTCAGGCGATGTTGTGAGGAAGAAGAAAATAGATCTTGAGAGATGATTTCTTGTTAGGGCCAATAAGACTACCAAATAATCCCATTTCTATTAATGCAAAAAGACTGAATAAAGACAGATAGGCAGTGATAATTAAGGCAGACATCCTGTTCCATAACCTATGCTTGACCAAGAGAAGAGTAAGACACCGGGCAGATTGCCGCTTAGACCACTGTGGGGAGGGGTTATGGAATCCCATTTGAGAAATACGTCCAGATTGTTTTTACTCACGTCTGTCATTTCTTTTAAAAACGTTTTACACTTATTTCCTTATGTGCCTCTCTGTGTGTGTGCAGATGTGTGTACCATGGTATATGCATGGAGACCAGAGGGTAACTCTGTGGAGTTGGTTCCATTCCTTCTCTTCACCTTGATATGGGTTCTGGGGACCAAACATAAGTCTCCAGGTTTGCTGGCCAGTGTCTTCACCTCCTGAGCCTGCCTGGCAGCACCATGCCTACTATTCCTTAATGAAATATTAAACTGACAAGAAGGTAGTTTAAAAGGGGACCATACCAGATCCGTTAGTGAGTTTATGTGCTCCAACAAGAAACTGATTAAAATTAAGGTGGAATTAGAACACAGGCGATCAGGTCTACAAATGAATAATTTGCAAAGAATGTACTGGAAATGCTATTTTGCTAAAACCCAAACACAATGAAGCAAGAACCCACGAGAGTCGAGGTATTAACTGGCTTGCCTGTGGTCATACATAGCCAAGGGTGGGGGAGACTCAGAATCTATCAGGGGCTCTCTGCAGGGTATCATGAAAACCCCAGGACACTCAGCCTGTTAGAATCAGGTGGTCAGTCAGAAAAAGAGAAGAGTGGGTATTCAAATCTAATAAAGAACTTGAAATCCTTTGAAATATGTACCAAGGGAGTTTTTTTTTTTTTTTTTTGGTTCTGTTGGAACAATAGAAGGAAATTAACCATGAAAAAGAATAATGCATTCTTTATGTAATTTACATAATAAATTGTGTATGGCAATAATTTGTACAAATAATAGCAGAATTTTAAAAGAATTTAGAGCATATGTAGGACTCAGGCTAGTTGACACTTCAAGCTTTCTGATCTCTTCAGCCACTGCTGTTGCTGGCCATCTGCCGTGCACCTAGCATCCTGACACATTCCGAGGGATTTACAACGAGAAGACAGGTCCATCTTCAAGGGCGTAGAGGTGTTCGGGAAAATGGATTTGCAAGCATGAAACTAATCGGAGCGATCGGGATTCACTTGCAGTTACTGGGATATGCACATAACCAAGTGGCTGTTTGGAAACTAGATGGTGGCACTCTGCATGCTTAGAAAGGGCGCAGTTGATGACATCTGGAGTCGATTAGAAGGCTCCAGGAATGATGGAAGGACACTTATGGTCTGACGAGGTGGTCTTCGGGAGGGTCCTAAAGGATGAAATCATTTGATTTTTCAAGGAAAGGGCTGACCAATGAAGTAGATATATTTGGTTTTGCATTTCTGAAATATGTATTGGAAATTTGCTCTAATAGTTCGTCTAGTTGCTACAGTGTTCTTTATTGAGATATCGCAAACAGTAGGATCAGCCAAGTGTTATTTCATGTCATATCCCTGTGGTTGAATGTCATGAAAGCACTAAAAACGACCAGAGACCAGTGTGGTCTGGGGGAAAAGTGTGCTCTCAGTCAGTTAAACAACTAGTCCTCCCATGTTCCAGCTCTGTGTCCAAAGGGGGGCCACCTACTTTTGTGGTTTAGTAAACTGTAAATTTGAAATGATACAACACAAACACGTATGCAAGATTTAAAAATTAAAACACAAACAATTGTGGGTGCTTAACAGTATTATTATTTATGCTGAAGAAGTGGACTATTTTTTGGAAGAACAGTTTATCAAGTATCCTAAAAAGCTTTATTTGTTCCTTTTAAAGAGCTAGTTTTTGTTTTAAATTTTTAAGTCCAATTTCTCATGTAGCCCAGGGTGACCACAAACTTTCTATTTAGGATGGCCCTGTGTGTACAGGGGTTTTGCCTGCATTATGTTTGTAACCACTTGTACTCCTGGTGTCTGTAGAGGCCCGAAGAGGTTGGATCCCCTGGAACTGGAGTTAGAGATGGTTGTGAGCTGCCGTATGGGGACTGGGAATTGAACATGGGTCCTCTGGAAGAGTAGCTAGTGCTCTCAACTCTTGAGCCCTGATCTTGAACTCTAGAGTCTGCTGTTCGCACCTCTCAAGAGCTGGGATTATAGGTACACACTACCACACCTGACTCCCCAAATCCTTTCAAAGAGTTTAATATTTGTGTAGTTCCTCATTGAAAATTTATTCTAAGGACATGGTCATATATTAAGGGTTATTGTTTGCAGCATTAGTGATTTATTTTATTTTAAAATTATGTGTAAATGTGTATGTTATGTGTATGTAGATACCTGAGGAGGCCAGAAGAGGGTGTCAAATGCCTTGGACTTGGAATTAGAGGCAAAATGCCTGGTGTGGGTGCGGAGAACGCAACTCATGTCCTTTGCAAGATCAGTACTGGCTATTATCCATCGAGCCCTCTCTCTGGCTCCTTTATTGCATTTCGTAGAATAGTGGAACCACCCCAAATCTCACAAACACCAATAGATGGGTGGTGAAATAAATTATGATTTACTTTTAAAAAATGCAGAGTAATTGAAATGATGTAGAAATCTATTTCTGATGTATGGGGAAAATGAGTTATAAAATTATATATGTCTATATATGTGATGTTCAGTTATGCAGAAAAAATTTTCAAAAAGGTTAATATTTTAAAATGTCATGTATGATTGAACAGCAGCCTTTTCGCGAGTTTTATATTCTTAGTTGTGCTTATCTGACTTTTGATTTTTGCTTTTTTGGTAGCCTAGATACTTAAAAACTTGAAAATAGTATTGGTCGCTTTAAGCACACTTCGTGACACAGGAGCACATTTAGGGTTAAGGAGCCGCTTTGTCGCTTGTGTGGCATACAATCCTAGTTTCGCTGAATCACTTTCATGTCTAGGGCTGAATTTTCTTTTGTGTTCCGTCTCTGAAAATGCGGTGAAGTGTCCAAGAGGAAAAGGAGCAGGGAGCAGAGACTGGATTAGTGTATGTTCAAGTGGAAACCAGCGTCTTCTTTGTGAGATGAACGCCTCATGACTGTTTTGGCTTGCGCTCATTTCTCTTTTGCTTTGGCAGGTGGCTTCTGGGTTGTAAGGACACAACGTTTAGCGACTGAAAACAGCCGCTGCCCTGCTGATCATCTTTGTTTCACCCTTTACTTGAAACTCAGCATAGTTGGGTCTTGCTAGGCCCCAGGACTGTGCAGTGGCGAGCAAGTGACGCAGAGGATCCTGCCACCCTCCCAGTGAAATCCAAACTTCTTCCCACACTCTTCCAGCCTGATCTTGCACCCACGGCCACACTAGTTGCTCTCACTCAGTTTGTCGTGCAAATCTATTTCTTTTTGCATGAAAACTTTGTATTTGCTCAGCCTCTTCCTTGAGATCTTGTCCCTACACATTTTGTGTGACTGGTGTCAACTCGTACCTCCGAGTGGCTTGGCATGCCACCTGCTCATAGAGGCTTTTGCCAACATCCCTATCTGAACTGATTCCCTGACCCACCCTCCCATTTTTCTCTATAGTAACACACTGTTTTAGTGTCTTCTCCCGCAATGGCCAACACAGTTTGCAACCGTGCTGGATCAGGATAGAGGAGACAGTGTGAGGACGCTGCTCATTCTTTGTGCGAACTTGGTAGATTGCACAGATGGTACAAGGTTTTATTTGGGGATGGGTGGGGGGAGGGTTATTTAGCGTTGGATGTGTTTACTCTGAGATCCATTTGAGATTCCTTGGTGAAAAAATGGAGAGGAGGTCTATTGCTCAAGTGACACAAGTTTCTGCAATGGAGATGTATATTTCAGAATTTCTGGCCGATGGGTAGTACAGGTAGCCATCTGGGTAGATGGGATTGCCCAGGGAGAGATGTTGACAGAGACAAAGGGAGTCAGTGTGGACCCTGATTCAATGATTCCAACGTTCTGGTAGCCCGAAAGTGGCAAAGCACTCTAAGAAGGCTGCTTCTCAAAGGTAGAAGCCTGAGGGAATATGGTGTTAGGGAAACCAAGGGAAGAGGGTTTTAAAAAATGTGGGAGCTCTGGACTGACTACTTGGAAGAACTTGAAGGGACAGTGTTGAGATGGGTGAAAGCCAGAATCAGTGCGGAGGTGAAGGTGCGAGCCAGGTTGGGGTTAATAGAGAGAGACTGTGTGGACGGACAGACAGAAACACACACACACACACACACACACACACGAGACTGTATCTACAACTCTTAATAATTTAAGCTCTGAAGGCAGAAGCCAGTAGCTGGAGGGAGGAGAATAGAAGGAGTAGGGGAAAGTACTTTGTTTTCCTCTGTCAGAGGAACTTCTATGAATGAGAATGACATTAATTAATAGACTTAATAAAGAGGGAGAGATTAATGACGCTGGAGGGATAGCTGGTAGATGGTGGGCTCTCATGGTGGACTTGGTGTTTGGTAACAGGAAGAAAGAGACACAAGTCTGCTTTTGTTATCTACTTCAAGCGAGCATGTGCTAGATACTATGCTAAATGACTCCCTGATAGGAGCCTCTCCATTTTACAGATGAGGGACTGAGCTTTTCTAGAGAGGGTCAGCAGAGGTCTTAATTCAGAGCTCTTGCCTTTCTTTCTCTTCCTTACCCATGTGATGGTGTATTACTTTTCTCCAGCTGCCATAAACCATCACAGATGGAGCCGCTACAACCACAGACATTTATTTTCTCACAGTTCTGAAGACTTCCAGTTCAAGATCAAGGTGTTGGCAGATTTGGTTTCTCCTGAGGCCTCTTTCCTTGCCTTGCAGATGGCCATTTTCTCGCTTGTCCCCACTCAGCCTTTCCGGTGTGATCCTGCATTACTGCTGTCTCTTGCATGTCCTAATCTTTTCTTACAAGGACACAAAGAAGATTGGACGAGGAGGCTCGTCGCTGTAATGACTTCATCTGAACTGGGTTATCTCTTTTAAAAGCCTTTTCTCTTGGTGCCTTCACTTTTTGAGGTTAGGGTTTCAATTTTGAATTTTGGGGAACACAATTTATGACACGTGGCTTCTCATGGAACACAGAGAACATTCTGAAGATGTAACTAGAACAAGAGAGAGCAGGAGATTGCTAGACACACGGAGTCTTGAGCACAGTTGTGTTTGGAGATGGTCAGACACGTCCAGTCTGCCAGTTATCTAAGTCTGCAGAGGCAGTCTGGTACATGTGTGGAGCAAAGAGCAAGGTGTCTTTGCTTTGATGAGCTGCTGGGTCCTCCTGGGCTCATGGGCCAGCCAAAACACCATCCCCTGTGCACAAGTTTGAAATGCAAATGAGCTTCACTCATATCCTCAGCAGAATTACAAGTTATTTTTTGTCAGAGTTCCTTCTGATTGTTTTCTTTCCTCCTCCTTCTCCTCTTCCTCTTTTAAATGCATGAGGATGTTTTGCCTAAGTGTAAGAGTACCTACTGTGTGCTTGTCTAATGCTTATAGAGGCCAGAAGAGGGCATCAGATCCCCTGGAACTGGAGTTACATCTGGTTGTGAGCTGCCTCGAGAGTGCTAGGGATCAAAGCTAGTTCTTCTGGAAGAGCAGCCAAGGGCTCTTAATGGCTGAGTCATCTCCCCAGCCCCATGATCATTTTCAGGTAGTTGAAATGAAGAGAATTAAATCTGTGAGGGCTGAAATTTTGTTGGTTCTCCACTATAGAAAGTAGTTTGAGCATATTCCAACCTGTTCTGTAAACTGTCTTTCATGATTGTGCATGCAATCTTCTTTACCACTTTCTTTATCCTTTTATTCCACCTTTAATCACTGGTAACTTTGTGAGTACTTACTAGGTGTCTGGAATCTAAGAATAAAGAATCCATAAGTCATATATATGGAGAGAGAGAGAGAGAGAGAGAGAGAGAGAGAGAGAGATCAAGTGCTAAAGCTGTTATTAACTCACCTAAACCTTTGACTATATTGGGTACCCAGTCAGTTCTAGGCAGTGTCTTTAAGATTGGGATGGAAACATAAGTGAGATGCTTCCCAACATATTCCTATCTTGATATAGAAAAATAAGCAGGTAAGTGAACTACGTGAATCTGTAAACACATTGTGAATATGTAAACCATACAAAGATCTCAAAGAAGGAAGGGCCTATAGTGTCTGCTTTCCCATGCAAGTTTGGAAACTCATTGAAAGGAGCTGTCCCTGCATTTTAATGCAAGTTGCTATAAATGTACATCCATTCATCTCACAAACATGTTTGAATGCCTGCAATCATTGTGGAATGATGGTTTTAAAGCTCTTGAATTATGAGCAAGCCATTGAGTTGGGGGATCTTTGACTTTTCTCCTTATTTCAGCTTGTTGCCCAAATCCTGTGCTATCGTCAAGTTTCTTTTTAGATAGTAGGATGATTAATGATGTTCCCTAAATTCTCCACATAGACCTTCTGAGTGTTAAAAGTTGAGAAAAGTCCCAGTAATAAGACATCGTTGTGATAGTGGGTTGAGGAAGTATAAGCTGGCCTGGCATATTGCTCAGATATTTGGAACGTAAAACTATACATTAGCATGAGTATTTCTTGTAATGTCATTATAAAAATTAAGATGAATGACAGGTCAAAGACATTTGGAAGAAAATGGATTCTGTTGATTATATAATTGATATATTTTCCAGGTATTACCTATTTATAGTTCTTCTCAGAAAAATTGTTTATAATCAAATACCATGGGTTAAATGAAACAATAGATATTAACGTTATTGCTGTCTTTGGAGAGGATGTGTTGTACGAACCCAAGGTGTTCATCTGCAATGTGAATGTATTTCTTTGGGAGAATGCCCAGAAGCAAAAAGGAGAAAAGGCAAGTCTGATAAATGGAAGACGTTACTTTAGAATAGTGATTAGCCGAACAACTGCTGACAATTGCTTTGATGTTGTGTCATGAACATATACCGTGTGCGTGCTGGCTCAGTCTCAGAACTGTATTCTCCAGTGTGTCGTAGAGGAAAGAGCACTGGATCATGAGTCAGGAGAACTAACCGCTAGCCCCGCCCTACCGCTACCCACCCGTGTGCCTCATTTCCCCACCTTTCAAATGAAGTGGTTAGGGGGAAAAGGGCTCTGAGCGTCTCTGTGTTCTGATACTTTATTGTTCTGTGGTTTTCCGTTCCACACCTGTCAAAAGCATTTGACTTTTTTTAAGTTGCTTAAGCCAGCGTTTCAGTTAGACCCATCCAGGAGCTTATTCCCACTGGCTGTTGGGAACAGCAAAGCCCTGCTTCTCCGGGACTTCATATGTCTTCTGCTAACTGCTGACAGTGAGCCATGCCACCTAAAAGGCTCCCTGGCTAGCCTTAAAGATTGAAAGGACAAACGGACAGTATTGAGAACTCTGTGGAAGAGGAGACCAGAGAGACGTTGATCATCATGGCTCCTTGGGATTTGCAAAGAGGAATGACTAGAGCTGGGCCATTCACTACAGCCAGGTCAAAGGTCAGGTCAGGAATGTGGACAATGCTGGTGACTCCAGGTAGGTGTAGGAGGGTAACGACATGTGTCCCTCCTGTCTCGAGACTGGGAAGCCAGTCTCAGAAAGCTATTAGAATGGTTTCTGATTTATGCAATTCATTGGAAGAAAAATGTGACCTTTATTGTTTGTGTTTTTATTGCCACACACTCATCGTATTCTTACTTGATATCCACAAAGTAAATACACTCTTAACATATTCATAGTTAGGCATTCATTAAACACACTTTCATGATTCTTACTGAGTTAAAAAATTGATTTTAATTGATGCCATTATACAGTGGACACACATTTTTTTCGGGGAATTTTAGAGTTTTGAGGGTTTTTTTCCTTCATAGTAGCTATAACTCTCTAGTGACAGAGACTTATATTTATTGCTATTTTGATAACAGGAAGCTTATCTGGAGATAATTAGAAAGCTATTAGAATAATGCTTTTCTTAGTGACTGAAAAAGGAATAGACAGAACGTGTAAGGATATTAACCCAGATGAAAATAATTTTAATTGTTGAATGCAGTTATAAGAAATTAGGTGTTTTGTATTAGTGTTTCTATCATGGAATTCTAGTAAAAATTTATATAGATTTTTAAAAATATGGATTGAATTCTCATACATAATTATTCCCTTTGTGTTTGATACATGTTACAAGAAGGTTCTTCTTTTTCTTCTTCTTCTTTTTTTTTCTTTTTGCTTTTATCTAGTTTCTTCCAAGATCCGGTACTTGCAGGAATATCATAATCGAGTTCTCCACAACATTTATCCCGTGCCATCAGGAACAGACATCGCAAACACCCTGAAGTATTTTTCCCAAACATTGTTAAGGTAAGCCTTACATACCCTTGACTTCAAGAGAACTATTAGGTAGTATTGCTGAATTGATTGGGACCTAATTTCACACTGAGCTGAAAGTCTTAAAAGGCCTTAGTCTTCTAGTGCTCTGTCAGAAGAGTCTGGTCTCCAGCCCCCTGGGTGTGTCTAGCAGATCAGAACCCAGTTTCCTTGGAAACACGGGCAGCACTATAGTGTTCTGCTTCCTCAGTTGAGAGTTCTTTGGGGAAATCTGGAAATGGTAAAAACGTTGTGTGTTTGACACAACAGCTCAAGATTAAGGGAGTGAGATTTGAGTCTCTAAAATTGAGAGCGAGGAGCACTCAGAGTCTAAAAGAAGTGGAGAGTTACATGGCAGCCTAGGCTTGCTGCTGGTACGTCCCGGTTCTCAGATTAGTGCAGGAATTGCAGCTGCTTCCATCCTATGTGTCACACCTGGTAATAAGTACTGCAAGGACAAGAGAGCAACAGCGCTGGAGCTCTGTTACCCTGTCTCCGTTTACTGCAGGGCAGAGATCCGAGGGGGCATTCCCCTTTAGCCTTGCCACTAATACAAAAGAGCAAAGACGAGCCTTTTCCAGCTGCAGAGCTGTCTTTGACAAATAGCATTGAATTCAGAATATTTCACTTACCATTACACCCCAGCACTTTATCTCACCATTGCCACACCCCTCTTTGAGTTTGCCCTGGACTCACTGCCATTTCTGTTATTTAGACAACAGCAAGAGTTCTGTAAGTCAGGCATGGGGAGGGCATACCTTGGAGTGAGTGTAGTGGCACTGGAGTTTCCAGGCATCTGGCGTTTGTTGTATGCAGACAGGCTGATCACTTATAGAGAGACACATCCTGCGTGCAGTCAGTCACTGGTCTTAGGCATTATGTCTACCGTTCTTCTTTGGATGTTGTCTTATCTTTAGGATCCTGAGTATCCCTGTCCTACTATGAAGGGATTCTGTTTATCAGGTTCCTGAGGTGTTTTAGGCTCACGTAGCTGGTTTAGTACCCTGGAGCAAGCTACTTCCCCTTTTCACAGGGCCTAGCAAAGTTAGCCAGGTTTTCTTAGTGATCATCAGGTGACTGTGGGAACCGAGGCATCCTATTCCATCCTTTTACATTCTCCTTTCGCCTTTGAGGCTGGGTGCCCCAAAGGGACACTCTTTCCCATATTATAACACACAGTGAGGGACACTTTCCTGGTAGGAAACATTGTGGATTCTATCTGTGAAGAAATGGTGACACCTTTGTTGGCTTCAGAGTGTGCCACTCAGGGCTTTGAAGTTGTGCCAATAAGTTAAGAAATTTAGGACACGGTGAGGGTTTTGTTTCGATCGTTATGATGAGGTCAGGGGTAATAGCATCTTCATGGTGAAATTGGTGTTCTAGTAGCCTATTCTAGAGATGGTCGGAGAAGATTTGTGTGACTGAGTCCATCTTAAAGGGGTGTCAATATCAACAGCCGTTAATGGTGACAGTGGCAATAGCTATCATCACCATAGCAACATTATATTATGATAGCTATATTTCTTCACATCAAGTGCTGCTCCAAGCTCTTTAAATGTGACATTTCCTTTAACCCCTTGTAATCAGATAAGGGCACTACTGTACATATTTCACAGATAATGAAACTAAGTCACAAGCGTGGTCCAATACGTTGCTCAGTGTTACAGATTCAGTAATTTTGGAGTCATTAGGTCATTGGTGATCCTTATCCACAGCACACACTGCGCCACCTGTGCCGTGCTGCTGCTCTCTGGTTATTGTCACCCAGCAGGGATACTTCTCTTTAATAAAAACTTGATTTCGCCCTTGGGAATGCTAGCTAGCATCTGACAGAAAGTCGTAGAGTGCTGTTGGCTGGCTATCTGTAAAATCAAGGGAAGACAGGGAGTGTTTAGTGCTTGGCGTCTATTCAGAACTTTTGCTCCATGGAGCTGAGCCGAGGTGATGTCGCAGTTCCACCTTACTCAGAAGGTAGCCTCAGGTGGTGGAGCAGAGCAGGCCTGGCAGACTCTGTGCATGCCCATAGAGTACACATGTGCACAAGACATTGACGAATGTAATGCATGATGGATCAGACTTGAATAGGAATATTTATAGGTCAGCTATTTGATCTGAATCCTATGTATTTCTTATCTTCTCTGTGCCTAGTGCAGCTTTTTTTTTCGTTAAAAAAAATGGAAGTACAAAACTTTTATCTTTTGTTCTTTATATTGAACCACGTTAGAAGCCCTTTCACTGTTGGCACCTGCATCCATTCCAACCACACGTATATTCCTTCCTCTTAAGAAGCTAGTAGAAAGTTTAAGCCACATGAGATGAACTAAGTCTTTGGCTCTTTGATTATTGCCAGTAAAGTTCTCTACTACAAACAAGGTGGTTCCCTTTGTATTTATATAATTTTTACATTAAGAACTACTTGCTGCTTCCAGAACTCAGGTTCTTGTAAAGATGTAGGAAGAACAAGCTGGGTACTCTGGCTCCTGCCTGATGTATCCAAACTAGGGAGCTGGAGGCAAGAGGAGTGAGACCCTGGGAAGGACTATGTGGTACCATTTTGCAAAATTCAGGTGGCTTTATTTGAGTTAGGATTACATCATTAGAATGCTAGTTGTCTGGTGTCTGTGCATTCGGGAAAGCTTTGAATGGCAAAGCTGAGGTTGGCCTAGATGGTCAGTGTCAGTCATTTAGTCCAATGGAGGAGAGAGAGTTCATGTCACCACAGCTGACTATAACATCGGCTGTAGCATCTGCATAAGATAATTCGCCTGCCGAGGTTCTCTCTACTCAAGTTGGAGAAGTCCTCTGTCATAGGCAGTGTACTGAGCCCTGTGCCCAGAGCAGCTTTTGTCCTATCATAGGGATCTGCAAAGGCGGACACATACATACACGTATACGTATACACACATACACACAAAATTGACTTTCGTCAATTTTCATCCAGTACAGAAGCTTTCAGAAGCCTTTCCTGCATCAGGCAGTGGCTGGAGGCCCTGGGCGGGATGACATACGCATGCTGCATTGTGCTCATTCTAACTTAGCAGGGTCGCAAGTCTGGCAGTGGACACAGACTCACAGAATTTTCCCGCAGAGGTTGTTCTGCTTATGTGCCTCTTAGCATTAGGGGTGGCAATAAAGATTGTCTAGTTTACCCTCCTCAGGGCTCAGAGGTGTTTGTTCACTTCATGCTAGGAGCATACTGTGGTCACATTTCCATCATCTAAGGTCTTTAAGGATCTTGCCTTTTACCGGGTGGCTGGATAGTTGTCAGCTCCTAGTGTCCTTCCTGTTTCAGACTTGTTGGGAATCTTCCTCTGTGTCTCTCTTCTGGTGTTCTTGGAGCTGCTCGAATGTAAACCTTTACATTTGCTACCAACTTGTTAGAAAATGTAAATACATTTTAAATAGGGATTCCAGTTTCAGTCCAATATTCTTAATAGAATAGGAATTTCTAAGAACAGACACATAAACACATACACACACATATATACACACATACACACATAGATACACATTATATACGCATACATACACACATGCAAACTCAGACACATATACATATACACACAAATACAGATACACATAGAGACATGCACACACAGACACAGAGATATGAGAACACACACACATAATACAGATATGGATACACAGACACACACAGAGACACATACATGCATAGACACACACATATATACATATACAAACACACAGAGAGAGACACACAGAGACACACACAGACACAAAGACATGAAAATACAGAAATAGACACACACAGATACACACACAGACACATACACACATACACACACAGATACACATATAGACACACACAGACACACACACACACAATCTAAAGTCCACAGGATAGTTTTAAAGTGTAGCATAGCACAGTCAATTTGTTTAAGTGCACAGATGCAGTACAAATGTCAAAGTTCTTAATTGTGTAGAAAGTTGATTTGATGGCTTAACTTTCTGTGCAAGAAAGGCCTCAGGACACTCAACCCCCTTGCCCACCCCAGGGGTCTTCTTCCTTTTTTGGCAATGGAAGCCAGTGGTCACAAAGAGGGTCTGAGAGGGAAAGGAGAGGTGAAAAGCTGGCCACAATGTCTGACTCTTCTGACAGGGCATTCTTAATATTCTTTTTGATTGAATCTGTATATAAACCTTTGGGAAAGAATTTCAGGTGGATGTGGAAATCGTTGGTCATTCCCAAGTTAAACAGTTTGGCTGGGGAAATAAGTAATTTTTTTTTCTCTGAATAAGACATCATAAAACAAAACATCATAAGATCACAATGCATTGTACATTGATTCATGAGCCCTTCTTAAGTTTCCACAACGAACACATTTCCTTACATTGAGCCATGAATGGCTATTTAAAACTGGTTTCATGGATAACTCATCTCCGCCATTTTTTCCCTCAACTTCACCTGCTAAATCTCAAGGCAGAGAGAGAAAGTTGTACTGTTTCAGTGCTGACATTCTTCCCTCCCTGAACGTAGGACACTGTCATTGCTGTCACCTGGGAATGCACATGCACAGGAGGGAAAAATATCACAGAAGCAGCTTCCAAAGTTGAGCCATTAGCGCTTTCTGCAGCCCTTCCGGCTCTGGAACAGCAACGTGTAGTTAATAATGTGTCATATCCCCCACCAAGGCGGTGGTTGACTAGACTTAAGTGATATGACACTTTACATATCATGCATTTATGATATCCAGCTACTTTTTTTTATTGACTCAGGGACAGTGTTGTTCTTTTTGAAGAGACGCTGGCGGCTAGCCAACGTATGTTGAAATTTGGGAAACTATATCAACATGTCCATTTTGTGACTCTAAAGGGATTTCAGGGGATAGACTCCTATAGGACTAAAATTGTTGGTAACTGGACTTATCAATAATGTAACATGTAAATATGGTAATCTGAGGAGTAATTTCATTGTGTGGGAAACTATAAAGTCTAATGCAAAAATATATGTTCTCTATAATAGAGGTAGGCAGACGGTGAGAGGTGGAATAGTTTATCCTATTGTAGTTTAAGGTTACAAAGCCCAGTATAGCACACACTAATGCAGGTAAATTAGATCCCCTTTAACAAAAACAAAGACAGCAGCTCCTAAGTTCTTTATTGCTAAGAAGTATTACATAACTATTCTGAAATTATCTTTATTATCATTATTATTATTGTTTTTCCTTGGACATTGGGTAACAGAAGACAGAGGAAATGGAGGTAAATCAGGCACCTAGAAAATAAAAAGCATGTAGTCATTTTTTTACATTGTAACATATTTCTGTGCTAAGAGAAAATTAAAAAAAAAATCAATGTCGACTTGACATAACAAGCATGCTGGCACTAACCAGTTCCTCACACCACTGTGACATTGTAGACGTCACACCGTTAGTTGAGAATTTAGTAATGTTGGATGCACATAGAGTAAGTATAAGACAATGAAAAGAAGCATTTAGAAACTGTTTTCTGTTTTTACTAACAAATAAGTATACCATAGGAAAACACTTACGTGCTGTAGACGCTGTAGTACGTAATGGTTGCCTACTGGAAAATAGCATAATCTCATTTTAAAAACCTAAACATTTGGTTAAGAAATAATTTGACTTTTAAACCAACAACTTTTCTGCTTTGTAACTTTTACTAAAAGTTTCATAGATTTCAATGGAGACTAAAAGTAGAGCAATATTTAGAGACTACATTTATTCTCATTAAGCTTTTTTTTAACTTTCTACATGATCTTTTCTCTAGTTTTTAGTGAGTTTTGTTGACTAATAAAGTAAGTAACAGCAGTACCATCAGAGATCTCATTGTACGATGCCCAGCTTTCCCGTAGATGACGCTTGCTTAGCTCTTAGAGTTTTCACGGTAACTATTTAATAAACACTGTTTGTATTCATAAAATAAAACGTTTCCTTCCAACATGCCAAATTAAAACACACACACACACACACACATTATCTTTAGTTCACCAACACACGCTATGGGCCATTTACTATATATTATTTTATAGCTTTTCCAATGTAGTTTAGTTAACACTTTAGAAATATGTATTATTTCTAAGTTCATATGCCTGTTTAAACTTCATTATCTCAAATGATACTGACAGAATGTCATGAAACAGTATCATAATATACATATAGACATTATTTTGATGCAATAAACATGTGATTTTTAAGACTTTCTTAATAAACGCACATGTTTATTCTTTGCTAAAACATGTTTCTGCAAGTGCCATACCTATATTTTGCAGGTTTCTATCTGCATGACGAGATAGCACTGCTACGTTGCTTTGACAACTCGGTATGATTAGGAGTGAGAGCCCTCACAGATGAAGCCAAGTCAGCGTTTCTCATGCTAGGAAACCGCTCCTTCGCCAAATTGACAAACTGTAAAACATGGGTTTGGCACTGAAACATGCATTTTTATATTTTTGCTCCTTATAAACCAGATAACACATGAGATGCAATGCAACTTCCACAAAGTCCACCTGTATTGTTGACATCTCTGAGCACATGGCTGTACGACCAGCACTAGATCCGTAGGCTGTGCTGCGGTGGCAATTGCATCTTATGTGGGATGTATCTGGTGTTTTATTATTTGTTTTAGAGTGTCATTTCAATGTAATGTGCTGTTCTTTGTGTCTTTGTTGTCTCTTTTTTTTCTTTGTCCCCCCAACAGCATTTTGTCCCGCACAGGGAAGAAGGAAAACCAAGATGCCTCCAATTTGACAGTGCCCATGACCATGTGTCTTTTTCCTGTGCCATTCCCACTCACCCCATCTCTAAGACCGCAGGTCAGTTCCATCAACCCTACTGTTACTCGCTCCCTCCTTTACAGCGTCCTGCGAGATGCTCCTTCAGAACGCGGCCCGCAAAGTCGTGATGCTCAGTTGTCAGACTACCCTTCTTTGGACTACCAAGGCCTCTACGTGACTTTGGTGACTCTCCTGGATCTAGTTCCTTTACTACAGCATGGCCAACACGGTGAGCGTTTTTACTGAAGTCTTTGGAAATGTCCATGCGTGCTTATGAATATTTATGGTGCTGAGCAGGCGGGCTTGGAGAATGTTGTTTCTGTCGTAAATCTCTTGAAGGGTTTTGTGTGTCTGAAGCCTTTCTGACGATGAAACTTAATAATGGTGCTTCCCTTCCATTCATTTCACACGGTCCTTATACCCAGCGTTGTTATTCAAGGGGTTGGAAGCAGGAGACAATGAACTGGAGACGGGAAATATAGCAGGCAGCTCCCTTCACTGATCAGTTTTATTGTGGGGACTCTTGTTAAGACCACAGTTGAGAAGCTGAGTTTGAAGCTTTGCCCCAGAAAATGTAAGAGGTTGCGTTTGAAGAGCAGGCTCTAATCCTTGACTGATTCTGAGAAGTTTCAGGGGCAAACCAAAAATTCTCTCCGGGACTCACTTTTCCTGGTAAAACAAATGCCTGATTTATCTAACAACCAGCAGTTACTGCAAAATACTGGGGCAATAATTATAGCACATGGTGTTGCATGTGGTATTTAGAGTAGAAGCCGTTAGTGAGCAGCCTTCCTCTCTCTGCCCCATCCTACCGTGTCTTTCCATTGTTTGTCCCCTCTGTTCTTCAGATCCACACAGAGGGGTGCAGTGACGTCTGCTTAGCTATCCACTATGGATTTGGGGGAACTTAAAAATTCAAAACTGTATAGAGAGTAGAGATTTGCTTCTTAAATGCAGTTTAGAAGCCTGAGCTGTCTTTAAAATATTTGCCATTTGGCCCCTGGAAGTGGGATAACCGAAGAAGTTTCATTGTACAGAAAAGCAAGCTTTGGAAATGGGTGGGTGGTGGGGATTGTTTTTTTTTTTAATATGGTTGTCTGTCCTAGAAGAATGCTTAATGGTTGATTTAGTATGAAGTGTTTGTAATTGAAATTTTTTAAAGTTTCCTTTCATAAAGTGATGAAATTATTACTGAATTTGCTTTTCTTGTCTTTACAATGCTGTATTATGCTGTGGAGTTGCTTATTTTGAACCCTTTTGCTGTCTTAAACCTACCTAACCTCTTGTGCTACAATCCTCTCCCAGCTCAGAACCAAAATGAGACAAATTGGTAGCTTGTAGGTGTCAAGTGGCACCCAGTCCTAAATTCAGCATGGACTCATGTGTCCCTGGGGAGAGTCACTGGGTCAGACTAGATGCCCTTTATTTTTAAGATTTCTTGATTGTGGTATTTCGCTTGGTAAATGGTAATTCACATAATGTGTGAATCTTGACAATTTCAGTATCGATGATTTATGTTTTTGCTCTCATGCCTGTGCCTGCCTTGTGACCTTATCTTGATATTTATTTATTGTGTTCTTCTTCTGAATAATATAGCCTAGAAGCTAGGATAAAGATCACCAGCATTCTAGCAAAGGGTTTAGAGGGCCCAGGCAGCCCCTTTCTCTCAACCTTCTCTGCACAACCTGGGCCATAGGGAACTTGGAGATTGCAGATCCAGCGAGAATCTCTGAGGACTGGTCCTGCCAGCTGATGCTGTGGGCGAGCTTCCTGAGAAGCTGCTTCTGATAGAGAAGGGTTGACTGCTCCCTGGCTAGAGTCTCTGTCCTCATTCCGGGTCCAGGTGGCCTATAGGAATGAGCAGGAGTAGTTCAACTACGGGTGAATTGTGATTTGGGCAGTTCCTGCTTTCACCAGATCTCAGTTTCCTTGGGTAGAAAGGTGGACTTCCAGGCCCTTTCAGTGCTATTAATCTGTAATTAGGCTTTTTAGCCTAAGGCTGAAAAAAGGCTCAATGAACATAGCTGAAGTGTCTCTTATGCACAGCCTGATGGAATTCACACAAAAATACCTGTGAATTTTCCGCTTGTTGGTCTGAGCTCAAAGGCGATGTACCTGGGCTGTTCAGGTTGCATGTTGACCACACTGTCAGCTGACAGGCCAGTCAATATGGTTTGTTAATTCTCACAATTATTAGAAATAATTTGAGGAATGCACATGATTCTGGAAGACGAATCAGAGCCAAAGCAGACCAGAGACTTCACTATCTTAATGAATACAGAAGTGATCCAACTTCATGTCAAGCCTTGGCTGATGGTCTATATTTCAAGAGGTTCAGAAATATCTCAGTGTACATCAAATGTAATGGATTTATTCTTCATGCTTTCTAAAGCTGAATAGTCATGGTTTGTTTTGAAGGCCCTTTATGTTTACTTCTCATGCAGGTAACAATGATAGTAATATTAATGGCAATAAGTACTAGCTAATGTTTTTGGAATACATGCTATGCTGAGCTCTTTGTATTTATTTCATCTAAACTCCTATCAAGCCAGGTAGGTATTGTTATTATCTGTATTTTAAAGCCTTGAGAGATTATTTTGAGGAGGATCAGCTTCCCTGACAATGAACAGGATGCACAGGGCTGTGCAGTACCAGCCCCTAGCTTCCTTTCTGCGAAGCACACCTAATCTAGAGGTCACAAACTACCTCACTGCCCGAGACTACAGGCGTAGGACCAGTGTGGCTTGGCCAGTGTAGCAAAAATAGCCAGGTCTTAATTTCTAATACTTCCCTGGACTTTTCTGAAAATTCTACTAGGCACATCACTGTATTTCAGTTATCTTTATGAAATCCAATGGAGATTAAAAAATAAATTGAAGGATGTCAGCATTCACTTGGAAAGTGCTTTAATTAATGGGATCAAGGGTCACCTGACTAGTGAGGCTTACAGATGACTGATACACTGATGAGAAACTCATGGAACAGATTTATGTCTTAATATATTCACCAACTAACTGCTATGTACATCCCACATTCTACTAAGCAATGTATTTCTGAATTCTTAGTAGAAAGGGAGCAATAGATGCTTTTATAGTTTAAACTAGATCATTAAAATATAAAGCTAGCATGTTTTGTTAATGGCACCATCTTCAGTGGCTGACTACTTAATTTTGTTTTGTAGATCTTGGACAGTCAATATTTTATACAACCACATGTTTGCTACCCTTTCTCAATGATGATGTTCTGAGCACTTTGCCCTATACGATGATTTCAACGCTAGCTACCTTTCCTCCATTTCTTCACAAGGATATTATTGAATACCTTAGCACATCTTTTCTACCAATGGCCATATGTAAGTTCAATCTCACCTCATCCTAAAATTATCTTTATATGTTGTACAAATGGAAACTGTGTTTACTGTTACAGGTGCTTGACTTTCAAGATTGTAACGGAATCATTTGATAACGTACACCTGCTATGACCTAAATTCTAATTGTTTCAGCATTTCAGTTATGTTGGAAGTCGATGATGTGAAAGACAATTATACCTTAGAATCATCACGCTATTCACTCAGTTTGCCTTCATGGAATAGGAGGAAAGAATGTGTCAAAGCATTCTGTGTTTCCTACATAGAAATTACAGTGTCTTTTTCCATGTTAGAAAAGAAGGTGGACAGAGTGTGTCTGGTGTGGAGACTGCTTCCTGCTGCAGGTGAAGGCAGCTGGGAAGATGGATAGAGCAGCAGAGGGTGGGGAGACATAGCCTCCTGTTCCAGCTCTGCCACAGGATGCTGTGGAGGGTTGTACAGCTCAGTTCACGTGGTTGAAATCAAATTTGATGCTGGTGACTGGATCAGCTTTTCTTCTCAGTATTTTGATGACAAAATGAGTCAAAATTTATGACATGCTTTGGAAAAAAAAAGCCAATGCCCATGACTCCTATGCAAGATATAGTCACAAGCCTGAGAGCAGTCTTGTCTATTTATTGATATTTTTTTGGAGACTGGGCCTCACAACTCCAGGTCGGCCTGAAATTTGATTAGTTCTGTAGTTAAGAACTTCTTCAAATTCTTGATCTGCTGTCTTGGACTCCTGAGTGCTAGGATTATGGCTTCTTTTCAACTTTTATATACATAATTCTACAGGGTCCTCAGACATGAAAGCAAAGAGAAAACAAGCAGAGTTTCAGCTTCTATAATCACAGTCCCTAAAGTGTTCTTTACAAGTGGATTGTGGATCAGCCTAGGTTTCAGGGAATAAGCTGAAAAAATGATGGTTTAAGAATTCAACCAGATCAAGATGCAAATCTCAGCTCTGCCACTGGCTAGCTATGTGAATTTAGGCAGGCGACTTCAATCTTCGATTGTTATCTGTAAAATAGTAATCATAGCTTCCTCGTGGATAATCACAGCTCCTTTGTGACTAGTAACCTTAGCTGCCTCACGAACAGCAACTGTGGCTGTATCTGGACGTGTCAAGGGGTAGCGTATTAGCCTGGGTGCTGGTAGTGTGCCACCGGAGCCTGCTGGCTGTCACTCACGCTTACCCTCCCACCTCAGCCCCCTGAATACTGGGATTTTAGGTGCACACCACCATACCTGCTTTTCTTCTCTTGATTTTTTTAAAAAATAAAAATAGCTCTATTGGTCATGTCTAACTCCTGGTATCAGTGCCTGTCACATTATGTTATATACTCATGCCCTTATTAAAGTTGCTGTGCATCAACAATTGACAAACACGGCACCTTTTGGGCTGCACTGGCTCACCTGAGAGTGAGTTTAACCTAGGGACAGCACTGTAATTTCATGTCTTTTCAGCAGAGTCCGGCTCTTTGTTAACAGTTTTTAAAAATATTCAGCAAATATCTAATATTGTTAAGCATCACATTCAGCAAATATTTAAACATAAAATATTTGCTAAAATATCCTAATTATTTAGTGACAGGGAAAATGAGCGAACTGATGATGTCACTCCAAGTTGGAGAATATTTCATTCTGTTTCGCCTATGCGATCTCATGAACCAGTGCTTGCTTGTGGGTGTAGTTTTAGAATTTTGTGATCTTGTTTTTAAATAATGTCAACTGTTAAACAAATGAACAGGCGTCTTTAAAAAAAAAAAGATGGGCGGATGAGACGGTTTCTTACTGGTAATAATCTAGCTCGCTGTGCCCCTGTTCTTGGGGATAAGTAAGTTGTGGGGAGACATTGACGCAGTGAGCGTCTTCCCACACTGAAGGTTGATCAGGCAGTGAGCGTCTCGCCTCGGTGAAGGTTGATCAGGTATTGTCAGCTCGTTTCTTTGCAGAGCTGGTGACTAATTCCTCCTTCATTAGAAGTGGGGATTCCCAGACATAAACCTCGTCATGTTAAAATCCTCGTTTTAACACAAATATCGGAAGCAACTGAGTACTAAAAATGAGTGATGCGAATCTAAAAATATGTGTGAATTTCAGTATTTTTTCGTGGAATGGCTCGATATTTATTCCTTTGAAGGTTTGAGCAAGTCACTTCATGTCTCTGAGACATAATGGTTTTTTTCAGCTTTAAAAGTGGGGATGTTCAGAAAACAAGTTGAAACTCCCTGGTTATTTCTGGCTTAATAATTCTAGGTCAAATAACATCAATGTTAATTTTTAAAATTGTTTCTATTGAGCTATATATTTTTTTGCTTCCCTCCTTTCCTCCTGCCTCTCCTTCTACCCTCTTCCCTTGATCCCCATGCTCCCAATTTACTTAGGAGATCTTGTCTTTTTCTGCTTCCCATATAGTTTAGATCCATGTATGTCTCTCTTAGGTTCTTTTTGTTGTCTAGGTTCTCTGGGATTGTGAATTGTAGACTGGTTTTCTTTGCTTTATGTCTAAAAGCCACTTATGTGTGAGTACATGTTATATTTGTCTTTCTGGGTCTAGGTTACCTCACTCAGTATGATGTTTTCTAGATCTATCCATTTGCCCACAAATTTCAAGATGTCATTATTTTTTTCTGCTGTGTAGTACTCCATTGTGTAAATGTACCACATTTTCCTTATCCATTCTTCGGTCGAGGAGCATTTAGGTTGTTTCCAGGTTCTGGCTATGACAAATAATGCTGCTATGAACATAGTTGAACACATGCACTTGTGGTACGATCGAGCATTCTTTAGGTATATAACCAAAAGTAGTATTGCTGGGTCTTGAGGTAGGTTGTTTCCTAATTTTTTGAGAAATCGCCATACTGATATCCAAAGGGGCTGTACCAGTTTGCACTCCCACCAGCAATGCAGGAGTGCTCCCTTTACCCATCATCCTCTCCAGTATAAGTTGTCATCAGTGTTTTTGATCTTGGGATTCTTACAGGTGTAAGATGAAATCTCAGAGTTGTTTTGATTTGCATTTCCCTGATGGCTAAGGATGTTGAGCATTTCCTTAAGTGTCTTTCAGCCATTTTAGATTCCTCTGTTGGGAGTTCCCTGTTTAATCTGTACCCCATTTTTAAAATTGGATTATTTGTTCTATAACACCAATTTTTTTTTTTTTTTGCATACTTGGTACATACCTTTGTCCATCCGTTGGTAGGCCTGGTTCACGTGTTTACTTGCCACTCTGTTTTAGCCTGTTGGCTTGGGTGACTTCTCACACCCTCCTGGTCATTCACTTGTAGTCACTCTTCACCATCTTTGAAATGAGCTGTAGTGGTGGCCTGCATGCCTGCTCTTAGATGACTGAGTTGTTTCTTCATACACAGACCTCAAGACAGAAGGGACAGACTTTCAGATTCCAATTAGAATGGATTGCAGTGAGGATTGTAGTGGTCTTATTATTTTATCCATGCTGTTTCTATTTTTGGTAGCTATTACGGTATCTAGAGCTTCACACTGGATCAGGATAGGGACATTTAACTTGGTCCAGAGTCTTTTTTATCACAGCACAAAGATGTTAGATAAAAGATGTTGCATTTTCTAATTTGCCAGAAGGACTTGCCTGACATGAAGGTGCAGGTTTGTAATGCTAGCACTTGGGGGGCTGAAGCAGGAGGATCACTACAAATTCAAGGTTAATGAGACCCTATTGCAAACAACAAAACACAATACAAAACAAAATTTACAGGAAGATGTTTTAAAAAAATCTGATTTGTATGGAATTTTTATAGTCAATGTAAAGCATAGATTTTTTTTCCATTTTAAAATGAGTATCATTAATGATTATATAATTACTGATTATGTAATTAATGATCATATTGTCTGTATTACTTAGAAGATGCAGTTTTGAGCTTTGAAGTGGATCCAATTCTCCAAACCAAGCATAGGATGCGTAGCATACATACTGTTTATGCCGTCTTTGTTACCACGCTAATCGCTTATGCTTTTTTTTTTTATTTTTAAATAACTCCTTTAAAATAACTCATCAATTTATAAAAACTCTTGACATGTTTTTCTTATTAACTCCTCCAAAAATAAAATACAGATTGCTTTATTCCATATGTGTGGAATCTATGCTGTTTATAAAAGTGTATTAGAAGAGTTACTAAGCATTGGAAAAACAAATCATTTGCACATCACCATGGAAACCTCTCTTTTTCCAATAAAGGATTTGTGATTTGTTGTCCAAATTGAAATATGGATCTTTGGATGATGATACTTCCATATAGTTTAAATAGGCATTCTTTAGTATAATTTAAATAAGCATCCGTTCATGTGGGCTATCTTTTTCTGAAGACAGAAACAGTGCTGAGGAACGCAGCAGCCTGGACTGTGCCATCGAATCCAGTTTCTTTCCTACCTTAGATTTTCTCAGTCACTGACTCTCAGGAAAAAGAAAGGCTCATTCAGATCGTTGTGTTGATTTAAAAACACATGTATGACTTCACTGCATATCTAGTTCCAAGCTATGGTTTTATTGTTTGGTTTTGGCTACACATGGAACACGTGGTATAGTTCTATGGTCTTATGAAGACTAATCGTACACAGAAAAAAATAAAGAAAAGGCAAGTTCTTGGTGACATTTGAATAACCATTGTCATGCATAGTCCACTCATTTGCTAATGGTTGCATTCACAAGGTAGGTGTTGCTGTGAGAACTTCGTTGTTGAAAATGTTTGGCACCAGGATTCACTGGGGGCAGAGCTAGAGTTCTTTGGCTCTGCACAACTTTCTCACCCCATTCAACTTTTATTTTCTTAGATACAGGATTATCAATAATTATAACTTGCCCTATCTACATTCCAGCTTTGTTGTGAAGACCATGAAATGAAGGCTACACGAGACTGGAATTTGAACATTCTATGATACGCCAATACATAATGAATCAAATGCACAGGCAAATCATAGACATATTAATTAAATCACATTGCAATGAATCCTGACACTTCTCTGCTGAGATTGTTCATGTTGTTCTGCTGCTTTTCCCTGTTGAATACACTGTTGCGCCAAAGGGCCACCCAGGAGAGGTCCTAGTGTCCCTGGCTTACTTTGTTCCCTATGTGACAGTGCACATAAAACCACCACAGGTCTTGCACTCAAAGTACTTGTGAAGTTGGGCGTCTTGCTTCACTAACCCAAATAGCAAGTATTTTAAGGCTGCATAGACTTGAGAGTCTTGTGATCCTGGTATTCTCTTTTGGTGAAGTCATGGCTCTCTCTAACAGAGACCTTACCTAATCGAGCACAGTCATCTCTGCTTGAACAAGCCCAAAGCCTGTGAGAGGAGAGGCCACGTCTCTATCCAGATAGCGCTATCTGGCCTACTGTAGGAGCTTCTTTACCCTAGCCGTCTTTCTTATCTTTATCGTTTAGAAGACTATAAGGCTAATGGGGTTTATTTTAACCTATCCTTAGACTATGCTTATGGTGGTGATTTGAATCAGACCAATAACTTCAAGTCTGGTCTCTCTACTTCCTTGGTTAGGCTTCCTATTGCCTGTTCTTTACCCCAAACCCAGAGTCACCTTCCAAACATGTTGATTATGCCATGTTCTGTCCCTCCTCCAAACCATCTAGCTTCTTGTCACTCTTAACAATTAGATTCTTCCTTGACTCACAAGACTCTGATCTGGCTGTGGCAAGCTTCTCTACTTTCATCGTTGCTTCTCCATGTGACTGCTCTGCGTGTCTGCATCAGCCTTGCTGTGGTTTTACAAAGGCTTTGTGTTTATACGACACCCCTTGTCTCAGAGCCCCTCTAAATGGTCTCACCGTGGGGTTCCTTTAGGTCACAGTGTAAGTAACACATCTTTTAAAGAAATGAGTCTCTCTCTCTCTCTCTCTCTCTCTCTCTCTCTCTCTCTCTCTTTCTCTCTCTCTCTCTGTGTGTGTGTGTATGTCTGCGTGCATGCATTTAAGAGAGAGACAGAGAGACACAGAGTGAAAGAGACAGACAGGGAGACAGAGAAATACTAAGAGACAGTGAGAGACAAGGAGAGGCAGAGAGAGAGAGACAGAAAGAGATTCAGAGAATAACATTTGGGAGTTAGTTTTCTCCACCTTGATGCACAGGATCTCCTTTGATGTTTCTGTTGCTGCTCCATATGCTCCAGATGGCCCAAGATTTCTGGTGGGTTCTCCAGTCTCTATTTCCTATATTGTAGTGCCAGGCGACAGGACTGCAGCTGCCCGCCACTGCATCCAGATTCTTATGTGGGTTCTGGGGATGCAGTTTAAATGGTCAGACCTGTGCAGCCAGCGCTTTTACTTCCTGAGCCGCTCTCCTGGATACTCTTAAGGACCACACATTTTGAGATGCCTTCCTTTCTAATTTAATTCAGAACTTTCCACCATCTTCTCTCTGTTCCCTTGCCCAGATTCATGCTTCTTCGTGGCCAATGTGTGTCCTTTTCTGTAGAACAACACTGTCCACAGAACTTTCTCTGATAATGGAAATAGAAATACAATTCTATGCTGCCTCATACTGTAGCCATTACGACATAGGGTTACTAAGCACATTTGATGTGTCTAGCGAGGCTAAAGAATGTAATTTTAAATTTTTCTTAAATCTTAACTAATATACATAGCCACCTCCAACTATATAGTACCTAACCCAACTCTGGCGACGGCCTCCTTTACCGCTGTAACCAAGGGCCGAGAATGATGCCTGGTGCAGTTCTATGAAAAAAAGTAGCAGTGTGTGAGTGAGTGATTGGAACATTAGCGATGATTATACTCATCCTGGACTGTCACTTTCTCAGTAATTAGGCTGGTGCATTCTTGTCGCTAGCTCATCTCTCACCTACAAAATGACTTTTGTCATCGGCTTACTTTTCGAGGTGAGAATCGTGTGAGAACTGCGCACCTAGCCCAATGGGAATCATCAAATACAGACACATGTTAAGGGATTGATACTGTTCGTGGGAGGAGGGCGCGATGGCAGGTTTTGTTCTGGTGCTACTGGGGGAATAGGGGAAAGGCCTGAAAACTTTTCATTATATTTCCTGAGCACAATAGTCTTTCCGTTTAATTGTATATGCTTTTTTTGTACTCTCATGGGATCAAGCTGCGTATCTGTTTACATCATGCCTTTTACACAAGATTCAGTGAATGACGTGTGCTTGTGCATGCTTATTAAATTAGAGCCATGGTGATTTTATTCGGTCTTGTAGAAGGCTTTGAAATCGCAAGATACCGTCTGTTTATATAAGTATTGGAGCCAATTTCCTGGGGCTCGTGTCCTGGGGGAACTCTTGTGGCTTTATGGATGGCCATACTTGAGGGACAGCATAGATTTGCAGAGGTAACAGGGACATCCAAAGGTCGCTGAGCCATCTGGGCAGCTCTCCAAACAGACTTCACTTAAATCATCTGAGACAGTTGGGCATCTCTCCCGTTTTTAGAGGCCGCTGGGCACAGTGGCTCCCAACCTCTCTAACAGTTTTCATTGTTGAAAAATGCTCATTATTAAAAGGTTTGAGTTGAATTTAAATAAAGGTGAAAACACTTGTCACCAAAAGAAATGCATACATGTGACAAGAGGGGGGAGAGAGGAGAGAGGAGAGGAGAGGAGAGAGAGAGAGAGAGAGAGAGAGAGAGAGAGAGAGAGAGAGAGAGAGAGAGAGAGAGAGAGAGGCTCTTCTATTGTTGAGGATGTTGGAGGAGGCATTCCTTTCTTTTCTTCTTCAACAAAAGGCACAGGAGTATTGTCTATATGCTCCCTCTCTCCAGCCCTGGGTATTGGCCTGGGTACCCCCTTGCTCACCCCTCATCTCTCTAATAGTGCCTTTCCAAGGCAGATCCAAGGCCAGCTTGCTTGAGAGCCACTGATGTGCTTATTAATTTAAGAGAACGTTTCCGATCTCCCACACTGGCTGAGCTAGGATCTCTAGGTGGAAAACCATGTGCCCGCTCTTCAGCATCTGATTCAGAGCTCTTTCCTCTTCAGTTTATCCCACTTGATTAGTCATCCTCACCCCTCGGAGCAGTGTACCGTTCTCCGCATCCATCCTGGTCTACCTATCAGCTTTTGTTTACAGTGGAGAGTCAGGCAGATCTATGCCTCAATACCACCTGCCCTGGGAATCAGACACAGGCAGACGCAGGTGGTTAATAAACTCAGACTCAGGCTAGCAGAACTCAGTTAGGGGCCTGTTCTGTTGGCTGGCGTCTCTCAATCTGTAGCAGTGACCACTGTCCTTTACAGCGTCGGAAGTTCTTGATGTGGAAACAAAATAGAATCCTATTAAACTTTCATTGTCTCCGTTATTGCATGACAACCCCTTACTAGTGCTTTGATGTTTCTGTTTCCTGAGTGTCTTATTGCATTGCCTTGTTCTTTTTCGATGTAAATGAGACCTGCTCCCCATACACTTTAATGTAAAATAAAGCTGAATTTGAGGTTATCTGCTTTGGGCTGACTGTCTGCATCAGTGGTCTTTAGTGTGTAGAAATAGTGTTGACTTGGTGAGTCTTTCACCCTCTGTGTGCTGTTTTTTTCCCCGTTTGGCAGCTTGGTATATGAGTGTATGTATAACCGTTTTCTTCTACTTCTTCTGTTATCTCTGTGGAAGAAGGAATTCATTTTATATTTTAATCTTAAGAAAAGTCTTCCTTTTGTGGGGGTCTCTCAGTTATTTATGGGATAAAAATACCCTTTGACTGAAAACGTTATGCCAGATAACTTTCATCAGAGCTAGTTTTGAATATTTACGGGGCTACCTAGTATTTTCTATGAAATAGAGACAATTTTAATATAGAGTTTAATGTCATCATAAACAAGACACTTAAAGATGAGTTTAAATCAGTGTATAAGTGGATATCGGGATTATACAGCAATTAGGTGATTTTTGAAGACACCTGCTTGCTTTGCAATTGGACATTTGTTGGTACAGGATAAACATTGTTCACAGCTATTCATAGATGCAAAAAAGTGCTTTGCTCTAAACAACCCAGACCGACGTGAGGAGGGTAGACTGTGGGAAACTGCAAGCGATTTCTCATGGTAACAAAGATACTGGATGGGGTTCTATGGGAAGGTTTGGATACAGTTGTGTAGGGACATATGAATGCCAAAAACCATTTAAAAACCAGCGTGATCATTTTCATAATATGTGACTTAAGATTTGCATTTATAACGAAACAAGAAGTTATACATTTTGTGAAGCTGGCTTGCTTGCCTCTCTTAAGTTTTAATATATTCTAGTTGGCTTAAAAATCTGCTTTCTTATGTCAACCGTTAACATGTTTATGTGCCCTGGGCCCACAGGAGGCTCTCTTTTCTTTCTTTCTTTTATAGATATGAGCATCTTGGGAATAGAGATCACACCTAAGTTCAACTCTGACAAAGCCAGTATATTCTGGTTTTATACCTTTTCCACGTGGCTGTGCTCTAGATGTTTTTACAGTGACACACGATGGTAGCGTTTGTATGCAAGGAGCAGTTCTGTGGTTTTGTCTCAGTGAATTTCTATCAGCTCTGGGGCTCGAATGTGGCTTAGTTTGCAGAGTGTTTCCCTTACAAGCACAAAGCCCTGGGTTTGATCACCAACATTCCATAAACTGGATGTAGAGGTACATGCCTGTACCAGCTCTGAGAGGTGGAGGCAGGAGGATCAGGAATTCAAGGTCACCCTGGCTCTATAGAAAGTTTAAAGCTAGTCAGGGGCACGTGAGACACCATCTTAAAAAAGGAGGGAAGAAAGTCAGCAGTGTCCTCGCTTAGTTGGGACTTTCTCGTTAAGCTCTTTCGTGGTTCTAAGTAAGGCAGCAAGTATGTGCTCATATCTAGAAATTAATTTGTATCTAATCAGACAATTTTGGTTTCAGTGGGCTCCTCCAGGAAAGAAGGCGTCCCAGCTCATGTGAACCTCTCTGCGTCCGCCATGCTAATGATTGCAATGCAGTACACATCTAATCCAGGTAAGCAGAAGCCGGCAGCTTAAGCAGCTCCAAAGCTATCGTGAGCAGACATCCTGCAGACAAAATAGATTCTTTCATGTGGGAGCTCTTCTAGGCAGAAGAGACAACTGATGTGTTAAATCAGATTTCTGAGTGTAAATGAATGTATCTATTGCTAGTAGTAGTGGTTTGGTTTGCTAGGGAACATTTTAGGATATTTGAGGATGAAGTTTTAGATGCCTGGAAATTGATGACTATAGAGAAAAAAGTTTAATTAAAAATACAGAGTTAGGTGGTGGTGGTGGCACACACCTTTAATCCCAGCCCTCAGGAGGCAGAGGCAGGAGGATCTCTGTGAGTTCAAGGCCAGCCTGGTCTACAGAGTGAGATTTAGGATAGCCAGGGCTACACAACACAGTGAAACCCTATCTCAAAAAACCATATATATATTTGGAGAGAGAGAGAAGGCTGGTGTCATGGCTCATGTCTATATTCTTAGCACTTGGGAAGATGAAGCTAGAGAATTATCATTAGTTTTGACTAGCCTGGGCTGTAAAGTGAGATCTTGTCTTCACACACACACACACGCACACACACACACACACACACTGTATATTACATGTATTATTGTTATTGATTGGCTCACATGCATATATGCACGTGTATTGTATATATTTACTGCACTTTAACCACTAATGATAACTAAATTGATAATTCGGGTAAATTTGCTTTGCTAATGCCACAGAAACATTTCTGAACATAAATCTTTTTTTTTAACCAAGTTTCAGGTTTTTCACAAGATAAATTGATGAAATGGGATGTGTGATTTAAAAGGTTTGAAAAATTTTGGTTTTTTCGATGTGTGAGAGAAAACCATTTTTCATGATGGCTTGTCACTTAGTGTTATCTGGAAAACAGTAACTGCGTTGAGTTGCTAAAGAATGGCAGCCCACTTTTGCCTTTGTGTGTTAGAGCATTTGTGGTGTTCAGTGGGTTTGCCCATGTTGTACCCTGTTTGTCTGTGTGTGTCAGGGTAACTGACGATTTACCTAAAAGGCAGCTCACTGTGGAAGTACTGTGTTAAGTATGAACTCTGTTTTTTATTTTCATGTAATGTTTGTTTGGCAAATGAGAAGTTTTATAACATTGTTTTTAGTCTATAAGTGTCATAATAATAGAGTTTCTTATTTGAAAACTTTTATTTAAAAAATAAACATAATATTTTATTAATTTATTGAGAATTTTATACACTGTATTTTGTTCATACTTTCTAATACACCTGAGTCATAGAGTGTGTGTAGTTTTGTTGTTTTGTTATTTGAGATAGAGGCTTGCTATATTGCCTAGGCTGACTTCCTGGGTAAATCAATTTTCCGTCTTCAGTCTCCCAAGTCCCTGGATTCCAGGCAGATGTTGACTTTTCTTCTCTGTTTTAGTCCACTTGGGCTTAAGACAACAAAAACTGAAAGTTCTGGAAGCCAGGAAGTCTAAGCTCATGGGCCTAGCAGATTCACTCTCTGGCAAAGGCTTACTCCCAGATGCAAGGATGGCTATGCTTGTGCTGTCTCCTTTCTCAGAGGAAGGAGGAACGGTTCTCTGGTGCTTCCATTACAAAGACACCGGTCATATTTGTGAGGATGCTATCCTCAGGACCTCAATGCCTCCTGAAGAGTCTGTCTCCTAAAATTACCATGCTGGGCCCAGGATCTAACATGGGTTTTTGGGGACACAGATATTTGATTTATCAGCTTTCTATCCCCTCTCCCTAATTTCACATCATTTTCACACCTGAAATATACCAATTCCATCTTGACAACCCTACAAGTGTTAATTCATTCCATTATCAACTCAAAACTCTGAGGCCCAGCAGCTCATATAAACACCATCCACATCTGTAACTGTCAGACTTGAGGTATCCTAGCATGATGTGCTCTTTGGCTGTGAGTGTATGAAAGCAAATGTGTTATGTGCTTCTAAAATGTAACTGTGAGGGCTGGGGCTGCAGCTCAGTGGTAGAATTCTTGCTTAGCATAGGGGCAGCTGAGGGTTAAATTCCTAAACACAGGCAGACAAATAAACAGTAAAATGCAATGGTAGGCCAGCTAAAGAGTAGACATTCCCACCCCAAAGGGAGAAGGGGTGCGTCTGAAACTCAACATCAAATCTTAGCCTTGTAAATAATCTTCTTTGACTTGATGCCCTTCTTTCTAGACCTACGATGGTGACGGTCCCGTCTCTGTTGCCTTGCTGTATAAGGGTTTAGCCCCAGAGCGTCTGGTGGTCCTGCCTCCATAGCTTTAGGCAGTCCGGCCTCCAGCAGTCCCTTAGAAATTACCTTAGTGGGGCTTCCTAAGGTGATTGTCCCTGTGTCTACCTTAGCTCCACCCCCACCTTCTGGGGTTCAGTGCCTTTGACTTTTCAGGGTTTCCTGAACTTTAAGTGGTAGTAACCACACACCCACAACTTCGTTGGGTGTGGTGTATGCTACTCTGGGCCCCAAAGAGCTTCATTTTGGCAGCTAAAGAATAAGGCATCAGAGTGCAGGAACGAAGTATGGGCCACAGTGTGAGTACCCCAACTTGCTGGTGGCCCCTTGAAGCCATGCCCTTTGTCCCCTAGGTGTCTGATGGGAGGAGCAGCTATGATGAGTTCTAAGTTGTCTTTGGGGGTCTTGGACCACATGTGAGGGTTGAGTAACGTTGTTTCCTAGCTCCCTGATCATACAGACACCTGGTGCTCTTTCTCCCCACAGGCCTTCTCATTCTTTCAATACAAACAGTCTGAGGGGTTTTCAAACTTTCAGTTGGTTTCTTCTTTGATGAACTGTTCTGATTGAAGCCATTTCTTTCTTCTGGAATTTTACTATAAATACTCAGAAAACAGTAACAGAAACAGAAACAAATCCCCAGACCAGGCCACTCGTTCAGCACTTCCCTGGGATTTCCTCAGCCAGCTTCTTCTCTCACAAACTCTACCTTCCTGCAGCCCATGAAGATGTGAACACAGTGTGACCAAGTTCTCTGTCACTTTACAACAAGGGTGGCCTTCCCTCCAGTTTGAAATCGCGTGTTTCCCCTTTCTGCCTGACATCTCAGCAGGGGTGTCAATAGAGACATTAGAGACATCTATTGTTTTTTTTTTTTTTTTTTTTTTTTGCCAACATTCAGTTCGGCACACTTTCAGAAGAGTGAGGCTTCCCCTGATCTCTTCCTAAGCCTTCACACAGTTGTCGTTAAAGGTCTGGGTCTGTTCATAGGAATGGTGGCTTTTCTGGACCACACCGTACAAGTCTCTACAATTACCTAATGTCAAAGTGGCTTCTACGTTTCTAGGCATTTGTTCCCATGGCACTCCTCCACCTCTCAGACCAGTTCTCTGCTTCAGTCTGTGTGGGGTACATCAGTTACTTGTCCCTTTGCTGTGGCAGAACATCCAACAGAAGCAGCTCAAGGCAGGAAGGGTTGGTTTTGTCTTGTAGTGTGAGGGTTGCTGACTACCCTGGCAGGGAAGACATGGTGGCAGGAATGCTACGTAGAGGCTGTGCTGCATCCACAGTCGGGAAGCAGAGAGAGAGAGGCAAATGCTGGAGTTCCTATCGCTTTCTCCTCCTTTTTCAGCATAAGAGCCCATCCCACGAAATGGGGCCTCCCATCATCGTCTCTCCTTAGTTGAACATCTCTGGCAACATCCTCAGAGACACAGGAGTGTATCTCCTAGGGAATCCTGACTCACATTCAGGTGTTAGTCAAGATTAGCTGTGTCAGGGATGCTTTAGCAAATACTGCAACATGAGTGACTTGTCTATATTAAATGTTCATTTCTCACAGTATAGAGTCTGGGAACTTCATGCTCAAGGTTGTCCATAGATTCGCTAGAGTGGTAGAGGCCCATTTCCTGGTTCATAGATGAATTTATTTGTTCTGTCTTTGCATAGCAGAAAAGCAAGAATTTTTTGAGGCCTTTAAAAAAATAAGGGCACTGGGGTTGGGGGATGGAGAAATAGCTCAGCAGTTGAGTGCATATGGATCTTCCAGAGGACCCAAGTTTAATTCCCGGCACTCACGCTGGGCACCTCAGCTCCAGGGTATCTGGCTCCCTCTTTTGTCCTCTGTAAGTACTGCACTCACATGAACAAATGATAACACTAACACTACTAATAAAATATTAAAAAAACAAGGGCTCTAACTCCACTCATGGGGCCTCTCCCTTCATGCCATAAACACATCCTAAAGCCCCACCTCCCAGTGATGTCACTCTGGGGGTTAGAATTTAACATGTGGCTTTGAGGGGTGTATTCTGTCTACAGCATCCCCAAGTGTAATATCTCTGTGATTATTATATGAATTTAATTAAAACATTTCTTTTTAGGCCAAGCTATAAACTCATATCTTACTCTGTTTACCTTAAAATGCCATAAAAGTACAACTCATATTTATTACATTATATGTTCTGAGAAGATTCTTTATTTGGACACTAGTGAATTTAACTCTAGTCATGAGGAGTGGTTCCTGATGGGCAGAAATAGGGCAGAGAGGACATTTGGAGGTTAGTTATATGATGATCTGTTCCTGCACCCGGATCTGGGCCTTCATCCCACAGAAGAACTAACATCTGAATAGTGGGGAGGAAGGAAGTCTTTATTTGGTGGCCTCATAATGAAGAAGAGGGGAGACTGTGCTCACAAACAGCTTCTTAACCCCAGGAGAGTGGGGTTCCAGATATGGGACAGCAGTAATGATGAACGGAAATGGGGTCACAAGGGAGGTATATTCTCATCTTTCTGGGATGAGGCAGACCTTCCAGAATCTTCTCTTTCATTTCTTTTTACATTTTTCATGGTCTGGTGGTTCCATTCACAGGGTCTGATTGATGTCTTTAGCTTTGATGGGAGGAAAAGAGACTAGGCAAGTGCAGGCCAAGTTAAATAACCAGGCATTGTATTCTGGACACAAGTTTCTCCAGTGATCAATATTTTCATATATGGACTCTGACCTAAAGATTAAGACAACAGAGGAGATAGACACCATAAAGACAGACACCACGCCTCTTCCTCTCTCCCCAGTCACCCAGTAGACACCAACAGCCCCAAGGGAAGAGTCAGCGTTTTAGCCAAACTGGCCTTCAAGACTCTGAAAAGTGCTGTCATCTCCAGTAAAACAAAACAAAACAAAAACAAAAACAACCAAGCAAGTGAGAAGCCAGCCTTCTTGACGGGGTAGCCTCTAAATGAGAGATGTTTAAGTAAACCATAGGCCCAGGAAGTTACTGGGTTTACTTCATTTCCCCCTCAGTATCCCCATTGGAGAGATTTGTGATGATGTGACTGTCTAATACCTGAGCTGGCTCCGGGGGGCTTACAAGGGCTTCTCTAAGGGCTGAGTTTTCCCGAGCTCATTTGCAAATGATGTCAGTGCAGCCCTGAACAAGCTTTTCTGCCTTGAGGCCAAGTTTTCTCACCTGTAAAATGGGACAATTTTTCCTGTTATTCTTAAAATATTGTTAAGATTAACAAGTTCAAAATAGGCGTGCACATACTCGGTTGGTTCTGGTGCTCTGACTGGCACACTGTAAGTGCTGTAAATAATGCAATCTACCACAACTAACTGGGCATTTTCTTCTTGGACTTGGGTTGATGAAAAGCTACCGTGATCATACAAAATCGCCTCTGTTATTTTCAAATATGTTCATGGGGTAATGTTTATAGCCAATTAACTATTTCATGTTGGGGATTACGTTTCTGACTCAAGACTAGTCATGTGGGAAACAGTTAAGAGGTGAGGTGGTACCCACTCAGGTCACTTTGGGATCAGATGCATGCTGGTGTGTTCAAACTTCTGACAGTTTGACCCGATGACGTTGTTGCCATCCAGAGTTCACATAGAACTGCTGTACTCAGCTTACAAAACAAACAGGATAGCGCCACTATTAAAACTAGTCATGAAATGTTTATCATGTAAGTGTTATCATTCTACTGTTGAAATTTTGGTAGAATGGGACAAGGGTGGAGAAGCATCTACTGACGGATTGGTTTTCGTAGCTGGTCGTGTATCACGAATAGAGGTCAGGCACTGGAGAGATGGGTCGGTGGCTAAGAGCACAACACTGCTCTTCCAGAGGAGTCCAGCTCAGTGTTTAGTCACCACTGGTTCATAGTTTCCTGTAACTCCAGCTCCATGGGGGATCTAATGATTCTGATCTCCATTGGTGTGCACATGCACGCGCGCGCGCACACACACACACACACATGCAATCCTCCACATATGTAGGCTTAATTAAAAATAAAATACATCTTAAAGAAGAGAAGGGCACTTGCTTAAGCAGCTAGCATTTCCTGAGTGACTCCCGTGTGCAGGGATTTCTGCTAGGTATTGTGGGAATGACACGTAAATGTAAGGGGCAGTGCGTGTTGTGGGACTGTGTTTTGGAAGGGGGGCATAATCCCACGAAACATTACCCATGGGGGGTCACCAGGTGTGGTGGCGCACACCTGAGTCCCAGCATTAGGAAAACAGGATCACAACACGTATGAGAGCACCTGCTACGTGGTGAGACATCCTTCACACAACAAATAACAGTAATAAGCAGAGTGGTGTGTGCAAAGCATACTATAGGCCGTTATTTCATCAGACGAAGAGAACTCTGGGAACTGAAATAATCAGGGACGGCTTCGTGCTTCTGGAGCAGAGAAATTATAGACCAAGTTCTGCTCGGTAGAGTAAATGGGGCATTTTGGAAGGGAAGCTGAACAGAGACACTCTTGAGGTCTGTTCACAGGACGGTCAGTGGGATATTCTGAACAGGGCTCGTGTTATCCACCCTGCAGAAGATCAGGTGCTGTGTAAGACCAAGTGTCCTGTGACACTTGAGCACTCAGTGTTGGCAGAAGGACAAAGGCTACTCAACGATCATCCAGGAAACCCTGCCTCGCCAGGAAGGATGGATATGCCTTCACCTCGTGAAGCTCATATAGTTGGAAGGGAGGAAGAACAACGAATCAAACAATTAGAAATAAAGTATCCAGTTTTAGTTGTGACGTGTCCGTCAGTTTCTCTTGTCATAGGACTACGAAGGGAGCCTTGAAATTTATTGTGGATAGCAAGGAGGCCTCTCTGAGAGGACTTAACCTCACTATGAGGACTTAAAAATGAGTACCGTCTGAGTCAAGGGAGAGGCTAGGGGTTCAGGCAGAGGAACCTTGTGTCTCAAGAGGTAGCCTGGCAGGTTAGTGAGATGGGCAGACTGGTGAGGCCGGGACTGTGGGTAAGGGCTGCCTGCCTGGTGTGAAATGAGACTGGAGAATTTGCAAGGGATTGTGGACTCTGCTAGGCAGGAGATCCTCTGTGCGTGCGTGCGTGCGTGCGTGTGTATACAAGCACAGAAACTTTGGTTACAGTACAAAATTGATTATTGGATGTAGATTGATAGGGAAATCACTGCATTTGTTGAGGCATGGCAAAGGCAAGGGCAGTTGAGACTAGAAGTGTGTGTCCACTGAGAGCTCTTCAGGAAGCACCGTGTACAGGACTTGGTGTCTGGCTTGCACTGACTGAGCACAGTGACAGTTAATGACAAAGGAAGCACTGTAGGAAGGTCAGGCTTTGGGGTGTGTTAGTTACTGTCCTTGCTGCCAGGACACAGTACCCGACAAAAGCAACTCAGGAAAGGAAGGGTTTGTTTCGGGTCACAGTTTGAGGAGACCCAGATCGTCATCTCAAGATAGATGATCACATTTTGTTTACAATCAGGAACCAGAGACAGATGAAAACTGGTACCCAGCTCATTTTCTTTTAGCCATGAAACAATGCCTCCTGCATTCAGGGTGGTGCTGCCTTTTCCACTGAACCTCTCCAGAAATGTCCTTACAGACATTCTCAGAGGTGTGTCTCCCAGGCGATTATAAAGTCAGTCAAGTTGATAGTAGAGATGAACCGTCACAGGAGGGAAAATGAGAGATTTTCTTGGGACATGCTTTATTTCAAGGTGCCTTTGAGACACCAGGCAGGAAATGGTAATCAGGTGGTGGGGGAGGTCCTTCTGTCTATGTGTTGCTTTTATTGGTTAATGAATAAAGAAACTGGCTTGGCCTGCTAGGGTAGATAGGCGGGGAAAACTAAACTGAATGCTGGGAGAAAGGAAGTGGAGTCAAGGAGAAGCCATGGAGCTGCTGCCAGAGACAGACACACTGAAACTTTGCTGGTAGGCCGCAACCTCGTGGTAATGCACAGATTACTAGAAATGGGTTAAATTAAGATATAATTCTTATATCAGAAGCTAGAGCTAATGGGCCAAGCAGTGATTTAAATAATATAGTTTCTGTATATATTTCAGGTCTAAGCTGCCGGGCAGCTGGGAGACAAACAAATGGCCCCCTTACAGCAATTAGGTGTTGTTGTAGGTATGGCACTCAGAATAGAGCTCTGTACTGGTGCTGATAAACTTTGAACCCACATCAGTGATCTTCACCAAACAGCATGTAGGCGGTTACTACCACTGCAGAAGTGAGGGTGTCAGATTGCTTAGGGGAGAATGTAGACTCAAGGATATGTGGGTGCTATAACCAGGCCCAGGAAATCTGAAAAACGGTAGGTCAGTAGGGAAGGATGGCTTTGCCCAGGAGGTGCAGAGGTTGTTTGTGTAGCTGATCATGGAATGGGTACTTTAAACTAGAAGCTCACTTGTGGTTTGCTTAATGGGAGGTCTTAACTATAACCCATAATACCAGGAGCTGAGGCAGCGTCCTGTTTCTCCAAGACTCCCCTCGTGTCCGCACAGTGGCCACCACAGTGGAGGTTATACCCTCACAAGCCATGTCTGAAGCAGGCCAGTGCAAGTCATTAGAGACTGTGTCTTCAGGGAGAGACATGTGGTTGAGGCCATTGTGGGCTTCCACAGTGAGTTCCCGGTCAGCCTGAGCTTTAGTGTGAGATCCCATGTTTTAGGCCAGCTGGCGCTATATAGTGTGAGACCCTGTCTCAAAACAGAAAGGAAAGGCGTGGAGAGTTTGAAAAGGTCAGAGAGAAAAAAGCACACCTTAGCACCTCCCCAGCAGATTCTGCCATCAGACATGTTCCATCGCCACTTCTAGCTCCAGCAGAGGCTGAGAAAGGCTGTGTATTGGCAGTTATCTAGGATGAAAGGCCACTTTGGTCAGCAATGGAACAACAGTGGTGTCCACCACAGGTGACAGAAATAAAAGGGTCACATGGTGTCATGAAGCCACAAGAAGAGAGATTTAAAAAGTAGAGAGACGTGCCAAACGCCTCTGAAGAGTCAAGGAAATTCAGATGAAGCACGTCCACAGGGTTTGAGTGTGGTCACCAGTGCATAAACGTCAGTGTTAGGACGGAGCTGGAAGGTAGTTTATAGAAAGAGCCAAACCGTAATCTATCCAGGATGAACGTTGTCCTTTGCAAGCGAACACAAGCAAATCAGAGAAGCTTGCTGCTGTGTAGCTTTAACTGGTGCCCTGTAGAAGACCCTATTGCAAAGATGCCACATACTTGGGTGACAGGAAATGGAGAGATCAAGTTGATACCTTGAGGCTTCCTGTATGGCTAGTCTTTATAGAACCAGAAGATACTGTTATAGGCTTCTGGGGTTAAAATAATCAACACTTTTCCCCTGCTGTAAACCCAGTGAACTACAGTAATGGAAAAGTCATGGCCATGACCGCAGCAGCGGCACAGATGTTAGTGAGGTAACCCACTGCTTTTAGACTGAATTTAAGGCCCAGGACATAGGAGGAAATGCTTGCTCGGCCCCACAAATCAGCTAATAATAAATGGTTAAGGAACTCCCAGGACCCAGGCATGAACTTACTGCTATTATTTTGCTAAATGGACATAATGTCATACTGCCCTATAAATTTGTATTTCTTTTTTAAAAGATTTTATTTATTATGTGTACAGTTTTCTGTTTGCATGTTTGCTTGCACACCAGAAGAGGGCATCAGATCTCACCACAGATGTTTGTGAGCCACCATGTGGTTGCTGGGAATTGAACTCAGGACCTCTGGAAGAACAGTCAATGCTCTTAACCTCTGAGTCATCTCTCCAGCCCTAAATATGTATTTCTATACCTATAGGTCATAACAGCTCTTAGACATCAGATTTTTCTTTCTTTCTTTGTGGAGTGGATGGTGGGTAATGTAGATACTTATAACTGGTCAAAGAGCAGAGAACGAGCATCAGTGGAAAGCTCAGCCACAAGAGGAACATCTGTATCCTCCTCCCTCCCAAGGCTCAGGGCCCATCATGGAGGAGGGACGGGAAGGAGTGTAATAGGTCGGGAGGATTGGATTGAAGTTGTCTTCTGGACATGCTAGGACTACTGCATCCATCAGCTCACAGAAACTCAAGCCAGCTGTGCTGGGGAGATAGATCAGTAGTTAAGACATCTGCTTTTGCAGGGGACCCAGGTTTGGTTTTCTCTGCATCCAAATGATGGATCACAAACACCTCCAGTTCCAGAGTCTCTGGCCTCCTTGTCTGGCTTCTGTGGGTATCTCACATATACATGGTTTACACACGAGAGAGAGAGAGAGAGAGAGAGAGAGAGAGAGAGAGAGAGAGAGAGAGAGAGAGAGAGAGAATAGAGGGGTGAGGAGCACATAACTGAGGAGCAGTTGACCACTGATGGCTTCTAGTAAGGAAGAGTCAGCTTTCTTTAAGGTTGATCATGCTTTCCTGGATCGCCCCACACCCTTGAGTACATAGACAGCAAAATGGACTTGCAGGACTATTCTGAAAGAAAGAGAGGCTATGAAGTTGGGAGGGGATGGGAAATGAGGCGTGGATCTGGGCAGAGTTAGGGGGAAATTAGGAGGTGAATATGATCAAAATAGATTCTATGAAATTCTCAAAGGATTAATGGAAACATTTTACTTAAAACAAATGAAAAACCAAAATACAAATCTCCTATAACGTTATGGGACTTAGCTCTACCCAGCAGAATCTGCCGGGTGCTTTTGAGGTATACTTTTGTCTCTATGATGAGAGGATAGGATTGCTGGCCAAGTGGTGAAATTGCTGTTTTAGTCCAATTCAAGTGTCGCTTGGTATCTTTTCAACCTTAGGCGGATAGGAATGTCGGCCCCAGTTTCTAACTGCAGCCTGGTGTTTGTGAGGTAACATGGGTGGAGCGCTCAGTGCAACACTGGCGAAAAACGAGCTCACGCAAAACTGCGAGCTTGGATATGACCTCATCTGGAGAGGCTTTCCCCTCCCACGCTCTTCTTGGCCGCATCAGTCCAGTTTATATTACATAAGTATAATTGTTTAAAAGCGTTCTAGTACTTCCTTTGTTAGTGCGATTTGCAAAATACTTTTGAATGGCTTTGGAATAAAGCCCGATAAAGCTAGGTGCTGCTATGGTTTCTAAAAGTGTGATAAAAACTTTCTAATTTAATGATTAAAATGAAAACAAATACTGAAGTGATTTTTTTATATTGCCAAGTATAATTTTTTGGTATTTACATCTCACTATAAATGATATTTTTTCCTTACAGTGTATCATTGTCAATTATTGGAATGCCTCATGAAATATAAGCAAGAAGTCTGGAAAGTAAGTTTGGCTCACTGACTCATATTCACTAACTGGATTTATAGAAATTGTAACAATTGCTTATTATAATTTATTTTGATCAAATTTGTACCTGTCTTATTATTTTGATGTGATAAACATGTACTTTATTTTTTTTTTTGCTGGTAAAATTATCACTCAGAACAGAACTGAAACTTTAAGAACAGAGTGTCCTGACAGAATAGTTGAATGTATCTTAGTCATTGAATTAGGCAAATATTATATTGCGTGATAAGTGGGATTTTAATTCGAAATTGTGTTAGAATTTGTCTTTTTTTTTCAAATAGCAGATATGAATTGTTAAGAAATGTGATTAGGGAAACATTGTTTTAAACTCAGTGTTTGGTATGTGGGCATACGCTGCTGTAAAAATCTTTCTTGGATTTGAATCTCATTAGGGGATTAATGGGCAGTGAACTTTTGAACTCGCCTTGGGGGCATCGTTTGCAGGACATATAAACAGACACTTGAATAAATGATGACAATGATGTGCTGACATAATTTAATCCGTGAAATCCACCTGGATGATGAGGCCCGGAGAAATGGCTCCCCTAAGCTCCCCCTTAGAATGTCTGCTGCCCAGGTGGTACTGGGTGCACGGCCTCTATTTTTCTTTGCTGCTGCTGACTCAGAATGCGCTCCTCCCTCCTGCAGGACCTTTTGTATGTGATTGCATACGGGCCTTCACAGGTGAAACCCCCAGCGGTGCAGATGCTTTTCCACTACTGGCCCAACCTAAAGCCTCCTGGGGCAATAAGCGAGTACAGGGGGCTGCAGTACACAGGTAAGAAGAGCGCTCCGTGGCGGCCTGTGCTCATCTCTCCCGGGCCACCTGTGCCTTGCCCTATGTTAAAAAGACCATACATGTTAGACATGGTCAAGAGTCCTTTCTGACACGGAGTTTAATGAGAAGTCGATTAGCCAGGTGCGGTAGCCCAGGCTCTTGAGGAGGCTGAGGCAGGAACATCAGTCAAACCTGGGAATTTTGGGACCATGCGACACAAGATCCCATCTCTATATAATCAGAGCTGAGTGTGGTGGTGTAAGCATATGGTTATCCCAGCCCTGGGAGGTGGAGGAAGGAGGATCAGAAGTTCGAAGTCAGTCTTGACTACATACCAGGTTTGAAGTTATCAGGAACTACAGGAAAACGTGTTTCAAAACAAAACAACCCGTAGATAAACAAGCAAAAAAAAAAAATCCTTAATCATGCCAATTAAAATATTTATGACATCCTAGCAGATTGCCTAAGGCCTATCCCAGTTGCTGTCCAAAGGGCCTGCATCTTGCCCACTGCTAAGATTAATTACATCAAAACCAGAAGTGACGGGAGCATGTCTGCAGATTTGCTATCATTTAGCAGAAACCCCAGATGCCTGATTCTGTTCTTGTAAGAGTGTTGGGCACATTTCCAGTGTTACTGGAAGAGTTTCCTTATGACAATGAAACAGTAACGTTAAGTGCAATGACATAGTCAGGCATGGTGACCCACTCCTATGCCTTAGCATCCTGCAGTCAGAAGTGAAAAATCTCTGGAGCTCAAGGCCAGCCTGAGCCACTTAATCAATTTTTTAAAAGTCAGCCTGAGCTATATGAAATCCTTCTTTAAATATATAGTGACGGTATTTACCAAAAAACTTGCAGAAAAGAAAAAGACAGGAAGAAAGACTGAGTGACACAAGGTTTGAGGTTGCTGCTTATATATCATAAAGTATAAGAAAATCCCAGTGGCTGATGGAGTTTCTGATGTCCACACCCATCTCCCCTCAACGGTATCATACATACGCTTTACACCGTGAAAGGCGCATCCCAAGTGCTATACACTAGGATAACAAGTAGCAGCAATGTTAATGAAGGGAAGTAGACAGAATTCTCTGAAGTTGAAAGTCTCTTTGTTGGTATTTTGCATTGTTGATCGTAGAGAGTGCTTCATTTGCTAAACGAACAATTTGAATGTGAAAAACTGGCAAATAGAGTAAATAGAGTACCTCAATAGAGTAAAAAGTGAAACGCTGAAATAGTTGATACTGCCCCTTTTGTGTAGGGTTCCTGATATAAGCGTCAAAGCCCTCTGGTGTTTAAATGGGTGACTAATACCAGTGAGATTTACTTGTATGATAAATATTGATGAGATAACTGTGTCTCAGGTACTGTATTTTTGTTGTTGATATGGGAACCAACACAAAAGCAGACCTCATTAACTGAATACAACCTAGATAGAGAAATTCATTTTATTCAGCAAATATTTGTGGGGTATCTAGATATGGAAATTCATTTTATTCAGCAATATTTATGGGGTGTTTGCTGTTGACTAGGAATTTCTCTGTGTACCCATAACGAAAACAAAACAGCTTATAGTCATTAGCATCTTAGAGTTTCCATACTAGTTGTGGGGGAAATATCTAGAGACTGATTGCCTTCTAGGGCTATTAGCACTCAGGTAGAAGGAAGAGATCTTTGGGAATCATGGGCAGGATCCTAGCTCATCTGGGGGATGAGGCGAGTCTGGGGGAGAGGTTTCTTAAGAGCGATTCTCCCGTGAGTGAAGCTTTAGCTGGTAGCTGAGGCAGTGACAAGTACCTAACAAGACATGAGGAAACCATGAGTGCATAGACTGAGAGTTTAAGGTAGAAGGAACTTCGGGGCTTGTGAGGTGGACACAACAGACAGCCTGCTGGTGTTTAGGAACTGGAAAATTACGATGCAGATAGACAGTGGAATGAGCAGGCCAGTGGAAGGCTGGCTATGCCTGTGAAGGAGTTGGGGCTGCTTTCCAACAGCAAAGGGGTTCCCGAGACTCACCGGCCAGAGCATTCCACGATCCCAAATGCTGACAGTTGTGTCCACTTATGGGATAGCCAAAGCCTCTGGCAAGGACCAATCAACACATACTGTAAAACTGGTCCAGCGTCTGCATGCTAAGATCAGAACAATGCTTTCTTGCTCTTGTGGACTGATGGAGAGGTAGTTGACTGGGGACGCCACTCACCAGTCTGTCCTTGTAGTCATGTGTCTGGCTTCCCTTTGTTCACTGCTGAGTCCCAGGTGCCACTTATAACCAGGCAGCATCCTCACTGACCGTGAGGGAGGTGAAAGTCATGGGAGAAGTCATCACTGAGGTCTCTGTAGTGCTGTGCATTTGGCAGCAGCTGCCTGCTGGATGTTGCTCTTGGAGCTTTGTATCTTGACCCTTCCCCCTTCCACACCAGTTCTACTGGTGTTATTATTCCTATCTTGTTTGGACAGCTATATTGTTGAGGTGTAGCTTCCCTGACATTTCTAGAGACAATCTGACAGCAGATGTTGAGTCCTCTTGCTCTTACAAGCTTACATCTCCCTTTTCGGAGACATTCCTTGAGCACTATGTGCAGGAGTTGTGTTATAGATGTACTGGTTGAGACACCTCACGATCGGTTGTTCTCTGTACTGTGACAAATTCTGTGATCGGACTGTTGAAAAGAGAAGTTTCTTTGACAACTAAGCACTGCACTTACCAGGCAGAGGTTCCCTAACCTATGTTTACTTTTAGTGCGCGTGTGTGGTGTGCATGCGAGTGCTGGGTTTGCATGTATGGAGGCCAACGATTAATGTCAGATGTCCTCTTCTCTCACTCTTTATTGTCTAAAATGAGTTTTTTCATGGAACCTGGATGCCACTGGTAGATCGACTGGCCAGCAATCCTGTCATCTCTCTCTTTCTACCTCTCAGTGCCAGGGTCACAGACTCATGCAGCCACGCCTGACCTTTTATATGCATGCCGGGATCCAAACTCAACTCCTTAGGTGTATTCAGCAAACACTCTACTGAAGGAGCCACCACCTCCCCAGCTGTTTCCCACCTTTTATAAAGATTACCGGAGCTGGAGAGAGGGCTCAGCACATAAGAGCACTGACTGGTCTTCTGGAGGATCTGGGTTCAATTCCCAGCACCCACAGGAAGCTCACAACCACATGTAACTCCAGTTCCAGGGGATCCGGCCCTCTCTTCTGGCCTCTGTGGGCACCAGGAGCACATGTGGCGCATATCCAGACATTCAGGCAAACACCCATACAAATAAAATAAAACAGAAGAGAAACCATACAGTGATTGTCTTGTTACAGAACACTAGATAGTAAGTGACTTAGGCTTTGTAGCAAAGAACACCACCGATTGTCATTTAGTTTCCCTTTATGGGACATAGGTACAGCATAGGGTCACCTTTCTAGGCAGAGCAGAGAGGGTGGGAAGTGCACTCTAAGACTAAGCTTTGTCTGGATTACCGGACATCTAAACCATATTAGTGCACCTGGACTTTTGAGACGTGTGTATGAGAAGGTTGAGCCAGGTCTTTCTGTTGTGCTTTCTCCATCTTTAGGCTCTTTCTTCTCTTCAGTTATCTTGATTTTGTATCTACACAACTAAAATCTCTTGACTGTTTTGTGGGTGGAATTACAAACACGTGCATGAAACCACAATAAGTATATGCGGAGCCTTCCCACTATGTTCCTTAGTGGTGGCTCCCTCCGTTCAGCATCAGAGGTTAGTTTTGCCTGAGTTGAATTTTATAAAAATGGAAGTGTCCATAGTGTGTGTGTGTGTGTGTAGTGTGTTATCTGTGTGTAGAGGATAACTGTTGTCTGTTTACCTTTATTGCTACAAATTGTCCATAAAATGTGTGTACCACAATTTTTCTATCTTTTCTACTATTGCTAGACATTTGGGTTGTTCCTCCTTTTTGGTTGCTGAAATAATGCTACTCTGAGCATATTTTGATATGTCTTTGATGTGAAATATATCCCTATGAATGAGCCTGCTGAGCAAAAGGCACATGTGTACCCAATTTTAATAGATGATGATAGACAGCTTCCCAGTTCAGTTATGCTAATCCACACTCTCATTAGGAGTGCTTATTTATTGTAATAGCTTCATTAAACATTCTTTTATGTATCATATAACTATAGCACAATAAAATATACTTCCTTTTTAATCCACAAGACTGTTATGGATTCTTTTAAATCTATAATTTAACATCCATCATATTAATCATACAGAGGGCTTTCAGTATGCCATTACTACATGTGCTTACAATGGCAAGTCTCATTTCTTTCTTCTTCTTCTTTTTTTTTTACCAATCTATTACAGTTTTATTCAGAAAGTTATTGTCTTAGTCAGTGTTCTAGTGCCATGAAGAGACACTGTGACCACAGCAACTCTTATAATGGAAATCATTTATCTGAGCTGACTAGCAGTTCAGAGGTTTAGTCCATTTTCATCATGGTGGGAAGTATGACACATGCATGGTACCTGAGGGTTCCACATTCAGATCATCAGGCAGCAGGAGGAGCATCAGACACTAGGACTGGCTTGAGCATTTGAAGCCTCAAAGCCCACCCCCAGTGACACACTTCCTCCAAGGCCACACCTACTCAGTAAGGCCACACCCTCCAATCCCTGTCAAGTATCACTGTTCCCCAGATGACCAAGCATCAAATATATGAGCCATTTCTATTCAAACCACCACAGCTAATGTCTATCCCTAATGCTTAAAATGTTTCCCTATAGAAATTTCAACAATCTCATCTTACTTTAAAGCTTGTGATTGAGTGGTAGTTGATTTTTGTGCTGATGAGAAGTAAGGATCCAGTTTCAGTCTTCTACACATGGATATCCATCTTCCCAGCATCACTTGTTAAAGAAGTGGGTTTTTTTTTTTTTTTTTGATGTATGCTTTTGGTATCTTTTTCTAGGATGAAGTGATTAGAGCTGTTTGGGTTAAATCCTGTGTTCGTTTTTTTGTGCTTTGTTTTTTGTTACTATGGATGTGTAGTGTAATTTGAAAACTGTGTTGTGATACCGCCAGTATTGCTCTTTTTGCTTAGGATTGTTTAGGCTATTTTCACAGGTCTTTGTGTTTCCATATGAGTTTTAGGGTTTTTTGTTTTGTTTTGTTTTTTTGGTCTGTGAAAAACATTGCTGGACTTAGATGGAGATTGTATTGGGTTTTGTGTATCACTTTTGATAATATGGTTTCTTATAGAGTATTTTCCTGAACCATAAACGTGGATGCTCTTTCCATTTTATAAATGTTTTATACAATATCTTTCTTCATGCTTTATAATTTTCTTTGTAGGGAACTGTCACACCATTGGTCAAGTTTATGCCTTTGTTGTTTTACTTTACCTTTTGAAGCTACTGTGGTGAGGACTGTTTAGCAGATCTCTTTTTCCAGGAGTTCTTTGTTGGTATATAAACCCACTATATTTTTGAATGTTGATTTTTGCACCTTGCAATTGATAAAAGTATATAACAGATCTATGAGAATTTTTTGTGTGCGGATTCTTTAGGGTCTTTCAAGAGAATGGCTATATCATCAGTAAATAGGTATAATTTAACTTCTTCATCTCCTATTTGTGTCCACTTCTTCCTCTTGCCTATCACTCTGGTTGTGTTTTTAAGCACTCTAGTAAGAGAGAAGATGAAGGACAGTTGTGTCTCATTTCTGGGTTTGCATGAAACATTTTTCGTTCTTCCTCTCTGTATAACATTGACTATAAGTCCATCATACTTGCCTTTAATTACACTGAGATACCACCCTTCTGTTTCTGTACCCTTCATTGTTTTAATCACAAAGGAGTTTTGTCAAAGAACTTTTGTGACATGATGCTATGGTTCCTGCTCTTCTCCCGCCATTGCTCAGGCTAAACCTCCTCTGCTGATTTCTAAGTTCTTGTGTGGTTTGTTCTTTAACCTATTGATAATTGATAAGGATAAACTATAGCTTCATTCTTCTATGGTCAGGCAACATATTTTGTATTGTATATTAATTTTGTATGTACATGTTTATGTATGTGTGGTGCGTGCATGTGTAAATGCTCATGTACACCTTGGGTGTACTGGCTGGTTTTGTGTGTCAACTTGACACAAACTAGAGTCATCAGAGGAAGAAGCCTCAGTTGAGGGAATGCCTCCATGAGAGTCAATTGTAAGATATTTTCCCAATTGGTTGATCAATGAGGTAGGCCCATCCCATTGATCATGGTGGGTGATGCCATTCCTGGGCTGGTGGTCCTGGGTTCTATAAGAAGGCAGACTGAGCAAGCCAGGGGAAGATCAGCTCTGGCCTCCAGGTTCCTGGCCTGCTTAAGTTCCTGTCCTAACTCCCTCCAGTGAAGGGCTATGATCTGGAAGTGTGAGTCAGATCAACCCTTCCTTCCCTGACTTGCTTTTTGGTCATGGTTCTCTGTAGCAGCTATAGAAACCCCGACTAAGACACAGGGGCTCGCTAAATAGTTCTGGCTGACCTGGAACTCATCTTGCAGACCATGTTGGCCTCAAACTCAGAGTGATTCACCTGCCTCTGCTCTCAAGTGTGGGAATTAAAGGTATATGCCCCAGTGCCTGGCTCTGCCCTAATTTTGGAGACAAGGTCTTTCATTGAGCTTGAAACTCTGATTTGTCTTGACTGACTGGTCAACCAGCCCGAGGCTTCTTCTGTCTCTGCCACCATCACTGTAACTGCAGGCACACTTTGCTGTGTTTGGCTCTTTTCTTTGAGTTCTGGGATCAAATTCAGACCTTTATTAGTGTACTTTATTGGCTGACTCATCTCAACAGTTCAACATCATTTATGTACTTTTTAATATTTTTTAGGGCTGAACATATAAATATTTCTGTGTAATTAAAACAATTTATACAGTATTCTATGTATATCTATGATTTATTACCTGACTGGTTTGAACCTTCTATACTGTCATTGTGTTTTTTAAACTTAAAAATATTATTTTGTGTGTATTTGTGTTTTGTTTGCACATATTTCTGTGTATCACATGCCTAACTGGCTCCTTAAAAGGCCAGAAAAGGGCTTCAGATCCCCTGGAACTGGAGTTACACACCATTGTGAGCTGTCGTGTGGGTGCTAGGAGTCAGACCCTGGTCCTCTGCGAGGGCAACAAGTTGCCCTTAACCACTGAGCCATCTCTCCAGCCTCTTATTAAATTTTGTTTACTTTCTCTATCATTACTAGGAGTGAAATCCTGAAGTTTTTTTCCACTGTTTGTAGATTTGTCTAATTCCTTCTTGTTCTGATCTATTTGCTATTTATATCTTGAGATGGTGTTAGGAGGTAGGGATATGAAAATTCAGAATTCGATCTTTTTTAGGTCAATGAAAACTTTTACCAGTTCTTGAAATGCATCTTTTTTTTTATCGTTTGTGATTCTTTTTTTGTTAAAATTTACTTCGTCACAAAGTAATATAGCTATGCAGACTTTCGCAAGTGTTTGAATGGTATAACTTCTCGGCCATCTCCATCTTGTAGGGCTGGATTTCAGGTGGGCCACATCACCCACCTGGCATCTCCATGCATTCTGGTGTCCCCAGCTCCAGTCCTCATGCTTGTTTAGCAAGGACTTTAGTTACTGAGCCATCTTCCCAGCCTGGAATTGAATTTTTTAAACAAGGTGCTTTTGTGTTTTCTTTAATGCTAATCTACTGGGAATAAGTTTTCTCACTTTGTATTTGTCTGAAAAATGTCATTATCTTGCCTTTACTTCTTTGTTTAGCTTCCGAGAGAGGGTCTTGCTGTGCACACCAGACTAGCCTAGAATGTGAGATCCTTTGAAATGTGTTTTCTCTATGTATATAATTCTAAGCTGGCGGTCATTTTATTCATACACCTTGGAAGTATTTTATGAACTTTATTTTTGGCTGCTATTTGGATGCACACTATTGGTTATTGCTAATTTAGAGGTAACAAACCCTATTATTTGTTTATTTATTGACTACTTGGCTATCCCCTATCCAGTCCTGTTATTTCTGCTTGCCTTTCTGGGTGACTCATAGGACTTCTCTAGCTGACACTTGCTGTCTTGTCAGCTTTGGGAAGTGTTAGGTTTATCCTGGTGTTGTTAGGGATCATAGAACTTACAGAAGTTGCACTTTGTTTGTATGGCAGCTATGATGACAGGGACTGAGTGTGCTGCTGCATCCGTGTTAGCCAATGTATGATGCTCTTGTAATCATCATGAAGACAACACAAACAAACAATAACCACAACAAAACAGGAAGTCATAGCCTGTCTCTTCCGATCATCACACCCCTCTGTAGCCATGGGCAATCGGTGATGTGGTTTTAATAGAGCTCATGTACTCATCTAATTCAGGTATATATGCAAATTAGATGGAGCAGCATGTACTTTTCCTGTCCGACTTCACTCATCAACACAGTGTTTCTGAGCTTAATCCATATTGTTAAAGATATTCTTTTCATTCTCCAAATGTCCTATTTTTATCAAATATTTGGGTGGTTTCCAAATTGGGGCCAATATACATAAAATATACTATGACCATCTTATGCATTTCAGTCATTTGTGTGGTGGTCAGTGACTGACTTTTTTTTTTTATTTAAAGATGTACTATTGCTGCATGTGTGTGTGTTTGATGAGTACATATGGGCTCACGTGCAATGGTGTTTGTGTGGAGAACGGAGAACAGCTTCATCAAGTCATTTATCTCCTTTTGCCTTTATGTGGGCTTTGGGGATGGAACTCAGTTGCCAGGCTAGCTTGGGAGGCGTTCTCCTGAGGACACTCCCGCCAGTCCTTTCCAGACCTGCACCCACTCACCGCTGTTTTTCCAGTCACCAGTCACTGCTGTTTTCTCACCTTGTTTCCCAGTCCAGGATCCTCTGAACAGGCTGTCTGACTCCCAGAAGGGGAAGCATAGACACTGTAGCTTGTTCCTGACTGCAGGGGTATTTCACAACGGGGTCAGCTGTTGGCATCTGCATTTATTGATTGGTTCCAGGAAGTTTCATTTCCAGTTATTTAAAGCCCTTATCTTGAAATTTTATCGTAATGTTCATATAAACTAAAATAAATCAAAACCAGAGAAGATGGATAAAGGTTATGCTTTTATGATTTCATCTTTTAATACTTCCTGGAGCTGAATTTTATCTGTTTCTCTCTCTTTTAAGAAGATTTGTAGAGAATGCTTAGACTATTGATTTTAACATTAAAATGATTTCTGTTTATCTATTCTAAATGACCAGTTTCCTCTAAGTTTTACATTTGCCGTATGTGACAGGTTTTGACATTTATAAATGTTCTTGTAAATTTTTTTTGTCATTATGTGTATACATGTTTTGTTTGCATGGATGCCTGGTATCCACCCAAGCCAAAGGAGGGCAGCAATCCCCTGGGGCTAGAGTTGCAGATGGGTGTGAGCTGCCTGACATAGGTGCTGGGAATTGACCCTGGGTTCTCTGGAAGGGCTGCCTATGAGGCATCTCTCCAGCTCTATGTCTTGTGCTTTTACTAACACTCATTCAGATTATTTAAAAATTTTATTGCTAGATCTTCCTTGTTTGTGGTGTATCAGGAAGTATTATTTAATTTCTACATCCTTGAGTGATGTATGGGGGAGTATTGTTTCTTTTTTACATTTTGGATTATAGCTATCTTAAAATTTTCACCTTAATTTCATTATAATTAGTGAATGTTGATTTTCTCATTTAACAATTATTTAATTATGTCACTTTATTCAAAATCAGTGTAACTTTTAAGGTAATGCATTTTTTTTTTTTTAAATTTACACCTTTCCTGGTATTTGGTAGTTAATAGTTTCTCATGCTTGGAGTGCAGTTGTCCTTGTGTTTACCCTGCTTGGGGTGTGTGAGCGCTTGGGGTGTGTGAGCATTTGGGGTATGTGGTTTTTACTCCTCTTGTTGGTATCACAAGAATCTGGATGCCATCCTATCTGGATAGTCTATTCTTTTCTCACCTGGAGACTCAAAGATATTTAATATTACCTACATACTCAGTATTTTATTTATTTATTTTTTTGAGACAAGGTTTGTCTGTGTAGCTCTGGCTGTCTTGAAATTCACTCTGTAGACCAGACTGGCTTTAAATTCAGAGATCCGCCTGCCTCTGCCTCCCTGAGTGATGGGATTAAAGGCATGTGCCACCATCGTCTGACTTGTTTTTTGTTTTGTTTTGTTTTGTTTTTTTGAGGAAAAAAATGGAGTGTGGCTGGAGAGATGGTTCAGTTGAGAAAGTGTTTGGATTGCAGACTAGCCACTAAACTGTAAAGAAAATATTCTCAGCAACCAGGCGGCGGTGGTGCACGCCTTTAATCCCAGCACTCAGGAAGCAGAGGCAGGCGGATCTCTGTGAGTTCGAGGCCAGCCTGGTCTACAAGAGCTAGTTCCAGGACAGGAACCAAAAGCTACAGAGAAACCCTGTCTCGAAAAACCAAACCAAACCAACCAACCAAACAAAAAGAATAAAGAAAAAAATATCCTCAGCAGTGGAATATACTTTTTATTTTGTTCTTTAAGTCTGGGCATATTTAAAAATTCTTTACACATGAAAAATCTGCTTCGCCGTGAAAGATACATAAATATTTGTTCATTGTTTTCTGCTGTGTAGAATTATGGAAAAAGAATTTTAAAACTCTGTGATTTTTGTGTTTTATAGAAATCTCCCAGTTTTTCTTCATTTATTTTTAAAAATTTCATGAGCATTTTGAGGTTGAATATATTTTCCTTGATATTTGTCTGTAACGTGAAGCACTTTCTTTAATTTTTTTTTACATTTATTTATTACTTTTGTATGTGTGCATACATGTCCATATGCATGAGGCTACTTGTGAAATTTGAGTCTTTCCTTCCAGGTGAGTTCTAGGGCTTGAACTCAGGTCCTCCTGCTTGGTAGCAAGCACCTCTACCCACTGTCCTCACTGGCTCCCAGTGAAGCACTTGCAACGTGAAATCTGGGTATTTTTTCAAGACATTCTCCTCTAATGAAGTGTGAATTATTGCCCTTCCTTCCAATTATTTTGGCGTGTTCCTCAGGAATACCAATGATTGTCATGTCGAAATTGTATCTTCTGTAATCTGTAGCAATTATTATCACTAATTGATGTATTTATTTCTCCTCTAGATTCTTAGCTCTTCAGTCTCTCCTACTCTGTAACTTACTACATATTCTAGCCCAGAACCAGCTCTAATAATCTATGGTGGTGGTGTAACCCAGTTATCCCGACATCCAGAGGCAGGGCCAAGTTCTGCGATACAGCAACAAATTTTTTTTTTTCTTTAAGCCAGGATTTCTAATTCTGCCATTTTATTTTTAGTTTGTGTTAATTTTAACCATGCCTTACCCAAATCCATTTTTGTTCCACTCTGTTAGTCTCCCCGGGAAGCTATGAATTTCCATGTGTTTTTACTTCTGATTTGGAGAGGTCATGTGCTTTGGCACACACAGATTTCATGTGCTCATCCATAGAGTGGGGAATTTTCAGGTATGTTCCCCTCAGTCTTTGGCATGCTGCCTTCAAGGCTGCGCTATCGCTAGCCTAAACAGGTGTTTTACATTTTGATATATTGAAATTGATCAGTATCTTCTTTTATGGTTCTTGAGTCTCTATGAAGGTTGTAAAGAATTCTTTTTCCTCTCCTCTCTTATAGTATTAAGTATCAAATCCAGGGCCTTGTTCATATCAGATGAAATCGCCGTTCTAAACAACACCTACCCTCTTTTACCCACGTTTGCTTTTTTAGGGGTGTGGTCTCACAGAGACTGACTTGAACTCACTCAGTGTCTAGACTGGCCTTGATTCTCCCCCTGCCTTAGCCTCCTGAGGTAGCTGAGATTACTGACCTGCATCAAGAGGCCCATCAGGAAATTCTTCAGTGCATCTGGTGTTTGATATCTGACACTATGATCCGTTTGGAGTAGACTTTTGGAGTACTGTGAGAAGAAATGGTGAATTTCTCCCCAGAGAGACCCAGTTATTCCAGCTCAAATTGTTGAAAACTATTATCTTTTTCACATTGAATGATTTTGATTTTCTTCTTTGGAAAGTAATTGACTACATAGTTTTCAGGTCTGTTTCTAAAACTGTATTTCTTTCTTCCTACATCTCTTCTAGTGCCATAACTACATCCTATCACTTCAGCTCTATAGCGACTTTTGAGGGATTGTAGAGACGGTTTAGCCAGTAAACTGCTTCCCACACAAGCGGAAGGACCCGAGTTTCAATTACCAGCACCCATGTAAGAAGTGAGACATGATGGTGCACACTTGTGGTTTCAGAGTTGGAGAGGTGGTTGGGGGGAATCTCTGAGGCTTGCCGACCGAATTGCTGAGCTCCAGGATTAGGGAGAGACCCTGTCTCAAAACATAGGGTGGAGACAAAAAATTGAGGAAGACAGTTGATATTGGTCTCTAGTCTTCACACACACACACACACACACACACACACACACACACACACACACACTCATGTATGCGCATGCTCAGACACACAGGAAATGTACACACGCATACACCCCACACAATGAAGTATATTTTGAAATCAGCTGATGCCCTTCACATCTTCTTGGATCTTGTCATTTTTATAAAATAATCTGCTTGATTTTTAATGAGAACTTGGATATTGAATATGCTAATTTTGGAAGATTGGTATTTTTACAGTGTTGGGTCTTTTAACCTACAGACACAAAATAAACCCCCCTCACTTAGGTATTTAAAATTTTTCTTTCAGCAATGTATGCTCATTTTTGTATATAGATGTTACAGTTATTTTGTTAAAATTATTTGTAATGTTTTATAGCTTGGGTTGCTATTGCAAATTATACCAATAGCTTAATATTCTATTTGTTTGTTGCTAATATAAACAACTTGATTTTGCAATGCATTTTTTTACCTGAAACCTTGATAAAGTCACATGCTAGCTTTCCTATCTTACCTGTGAGTTTAAGATTTTTTTTCTAAAAATTATTATGTGCCCTGAAAATAAAGATACTTTCCCTTTCTTTTCCTGTATCTCTGTGTGTGGTGTGCTTCTGTATATGGATATGTGCTCACGTGTGTGGGGATGCATGTGTGTACTTGGAGGCCCCAGGTTTTCTTCAGTCTTCCTCAGTTGTTCCTCCCCATTATTCAGTGGCGCAGGGTCTCTAAATCAAAGCCAGAGCACACTGATATGCCCAGCCTTACTAGTTGCCTTGCCTGAGGAATCCCGTCTCCACTTCCAAGCCTGGGATTACAGACTAGCTCCTGTGCCTGCCCCCACCTGCACCCCTACTTACATGAGCTTTGTGGATTGGACCCCCACACACACTACTTGAGTGGCTGGTGCTTTAACTGTTCAGCTCCTTAGGTCCAATAAGATCCTTTGAAGTTCCTTTCTCTCTCTAATCCATCTGCCTTTGTTTCAGTCTCTCCCCCTGCCTGTCGTTCTTGCATCCTCCTTTGCCGTCTTTACTTCTGCACTCTCTTGGACCACACAGTGTTTGGCGGACACTCTGAGAATGGGCATTCTTGCTCTTCCCAGTTGTGGGGGACATATTGAGGTTTTTACCATCAAACATGGTGTTAGGTATAATTTTCCCATAGATGCTTTTCTTAAACATCAGATGAAGGCGACTCCTGTCTGTTCTTCACTGAGATTGCTAGTGAATGAATAAATGTTTCCTCTGTCTGCCAAGCTGACCATATGACCTCCTCTTTATAGGCTCCTAATATGGCAAATTACATCGATTAAATTTGCATTTTTGAACCAACTGTGAACTGCTGGGATAAACTCTATATTGTCATGCTGTATTTTATTGCTAATTTTTTGTTTGGTGTTCTTGAAGCTTTCTTTATGAGGAACATTTATAGTTTAATTGTTGTGTATCTTGTGGCCCTGTTGGCAGAGTAATCCCAGCCTCGTGACGTGAGTTGGGAAGAGTCTTAAGCATTTCTCTTCTCCGAGTTTATATAGGAGTTATTCTTCTATGGAATCCTGAATTCCAACTGAAGCCATCTGGACTCAGAGATTTTGTTTTTTGTTTTTCTTCTTAAAGGGGAGAGTTTATGTTATGAATTTAATTTATATGACAGTTGTAGGGTTACTTTGGAACATATTTTTAAATTGCACCTTTTGAAGAATATGGACATTTCATCCAATTCATAGATGAGCTACATCTATAGGTCTGTATAACCCTCACCTTTCACTTCAGGCGTGGGTGACTTATATATCGTCTCGTGATTTTATTGTTTTTCCTCTTTACCAGGCTAGTTAGAAAACTTACCAATTTCGTTGATTTTCCCAAAGAACCGGTTTTTGTTTCTTATTCATTTTCTGTACTGTTTCTCTGTTTTCAGCTTTATTAACTTCTGTTTGTGTCTGTCTTTCTTTCTTTCTCTCTCTCTCTCTCTCTCTCTCTCTCTCTCTCTCTCTCTCTCTCTCTCTCTCTTTCTTTCTTTCTTTCTTTCGATTTTTCGAGACAGGGTTTCTCCGTAGCTTTTGGTTCCTTAATATTTGATTTTGTATTTTTCCATCTTCATAAAGAAACAGCATAAATGTCTTTTTGTATTTTTACCGTAAGAATTGAGAGCTACAAGTTTCCCCTTGAATGTTGTTTCATGCATGTCAGGAACCTGCTATATCTTGGTATCGAATGCTAACACTTCTGGTGGTTGTTAACCCTATGAGTCATATCATGAGTTGGAGGGGACTTTAACTCACGTGTGCGGACACTTAGCGATTTTCCAGACGCCTCTGTGTCGTTGATCTCCAGTCGTATTCCAGTTTCACCAGAGAGCTTACGAAGCCTGTGTGCTGTAAAGCCATCTAAAGTTTTGATTCTAATTGTGCATCTTAGTAAATGTTACTTTTTTGTTTAAAATAATGTGTATTCAGGGCTGTTGTACAGAGAATCCTGTTATGTCATTTTTGTGTGTGATTCTTGTTTCATTTGTTCAATTTTACTGACTTTCTGTCCGTTCATTTCATCAGTTACTGAATGGAGAAAGATGGTTGGAACTTACAACAGTAATTACCGACGCCTTCCTTGGTTCTTTCTGTTTAATAAATGTACCTGTGTTCGTGGCTGTTCTGGTCCTTGCTCTCTTGACCCTTCCATCTTTATGGAAAACTGTTCTTTTTCTGCTCATGTTCCTTGTCAGCACGCCTGACATTTATGTAGAGACTCCAGATTCGACGCATGCGTGTTTACATGGCATAGTTTTCTGTTTGTCCACATTTTTGTGTGTATTTTGAGTGTTTCTCATATGCATATGATAGAGTCATGCTTTTTTGAAAGAATCTCATTTCACAATCTCTGCCTTTTAGATCAATTACATGCCATGGGCCGCTTGTCCAGGTCACTCACAGTGTCTGCTGATTGGGTGGCCCCTCGCTTTATGATGAGACCACTTGTTCTTTACTAACTTCTCAACGTTTTGGCTTAATTTTTCTATATTGGATTAACAGTTTTTACTTATTTAAATTTTTCTCTCTCTAAGGTTTGTGTACCTTTAACGCCATAGTCTGCCTTCAGATGATGATGTACTGACTCACACTCTGAGATAGGAATGAGTTTTCACTCAGCCCCTGTTCCTTTTTTTCTTTATCTTGAATAGCTGTTGTTTAGTACATATTTCTAAGGAATATTTTCTTATTAGATATAGCCCCTGGGGGGGGGGGCTGCTTGCAGGCTCCTGGGGGAGGGGCTGCTTGCAGGAGCGCGGGAATCTTACCAGGGGCCCCACCTCTCGGAAACTTTTCCCATCTACTGCCAACCATTAACTGTGTATAAATCTTCAGCCCTGTGGGTCCCTTCCCTCTCTGTAAGAGGTTGTTGACAGGGTTTGTGCAGCTCTTCCGCCAGCAGGGAAACACAGCAGTTGTGAGTTCAATCCCTGTGCTACCTGGAAGTCAGTGTTCCACATCCCTCCCCCATTTACCTCCAGCTCTTAAATTCTCTGCCTCTGCTTCCACGATGTTCCTTGAGCCCGGTGTGTGTGTGTGTGTGTGCGCGCGACCCATTTATAGCTGAGCATTCAGTAGGCACCTTTTCCCATCACTTACCCACACCAGTTACAGTCTCTGCATGACTCCTGTCCATTGCAAATGAAAGCGGCTCCAATCAAAGTTGATAGCAGCACTGACCTGTGGACTTAAATACAGTTATTAGAAGGCGCTTTGATGGGCACATCGTGTACTATTTTAGCAAAACAACAACGATAGTTTCTCAACTAGCACTTACGACCCTCTCTCCACTTTCCCAGGTTCAGGCGTTTACTGTTTATGGTAGCACTGAATCCCCTCCCAGTCCCTCCCGTGGAGGGGCTTAAATGCAACCAGGAGGGAGCTGCCTACACTCAATCAGAGGTCGCACCACTCACATCTTGCCTGGTTGGTCAGTATCGCAGGCACGTGAGGCCCTGGTAACTGTCTATGATGATTGTTTCCCCTCACCCCACAGTCTACATAGCAGCGCTGTGAAGGCTACCAAGGAAGCAGGAAACTTCCAGACCAGTTTTAGCTCGACTTCCTTATGTCCCGGTTTCCATTGTTTTTGAGAAGACATCAGTGGCCTTTCTTATCTTTATCCTCCTATAAGTAATGTATCTTTTGCTTTTAATGGCTGCTTTAAAAGTTTTCCATCAATTTGATCTTAATGAATTTCTGTGTGTCTTCCTTTGCCATGTCTTGACAACAACTGTTTAAGCTTTCAGGGCCTGTGGGCTAACAAATTTCATCAAAGTTGAAAAATTACTCAAGTGGACTATCCCAGAATCTGTTCTTAACTCAAAGACGTGGGTAAAATAGATTAAAAAAAACAAAACAAACAAACAAACCCGAAAGGAATTGGTCCTCCCATATATCTCTCGTCCACAGAGCGGAAGTCATTAGAGCCCTGATAAGATGTCGTGGCTACTGCATATGTTGGCGTATTTGTACTGTACCATAGCAGCAGATATGCTTTAAATATAACGTTTTTGAAATTAGAGAAAATGGCGCGTCCAGCTTTAAAAGCTGCCTAGCACAGGCGCCCAGGGGGTTGGCCTGACTACGTTATATGCTGATGACGCAGATGGGCGACTGACGCATGCGCACAAGGGTTTTAGCTGAGCCGCACGTGGAGGTAAAGCTTGCGCTCACGTGGGCCACAGGGCTCTTTGTCCCTGAGGGCCAGTCCGCACGTGACTGCCTTTAGAACCTGGAAATGCAGCCTTATCTGTGGCTGAATAATTACAGTTTTCTCATAATAGATGGATTTGGGGAGGGTCAACAGACGTCACTGTATATGCCAGCCCTGCTTTGACCCATGGTGACAGGCACGGGAGGAAGGATTGAAGCTCCGTTATGAACTCAGCAGGAAGAAGGCTGGAATGGACTAGTTATGTCTTTCGTGAGTTTGGGATGGAGAAGGAGGGCGTCTGTCCCATGTATTTGCAGCAGGTCACTGTCTCAAGGCAGTTGTGAACTTTCTCCCATGGCAGAAGGAAACTTACTGCTATTCTTTGAACATCTTGCTTTTGTGACACAGGGAAAGGAATCTGGTTATGTGATACCCACACCCAAATGAGTCTTCATTTATCTACTCATTTCTTTCCCTCAAAGCGAGCCTATACGAACCTGTGGTTAGAGTGCAGTTTTCTAGTCAGTGCTTAGGATGAATTGACCCGCAGTTCCGTAAGATTAGACTGTGGCTGTTCAGAACGGGCCTACTTTGAAGCACACAAACATTGAAATGACAGCGTGCTGTTTGGTGCATCAGAGCGCGTAAAGTGTGGTTGCTGGCTGTGAGCGCTTCCTGGTCCATCTCAGATCACGTCCTGTTGGCCCTCATTCTTTATAGAGACTGAGTTAGGGACTTGGTAGAGGTATCAGCAGGCTAGCTAAGGTTCATCTTTCCAGTCTCCATATGAAGAAGAAGAAGGGATGGGAACTAGAATGGTGGAGAATTCTTTCTGACCCATCACGTCATTGCCTGTTTGAAAAGCTGCTGGCGCTAAAAGCTTAGGGCGTTGTGCGTAGTGCTTCGTTGTGAGGTGAGCCAAGATCGGGAGCCTAGCGCTGCAGGGTCTAGCCTCAGCTTGCATTTAGATGGACTGTGACAATATCGGGTGACATAACCTTTTTAAATTTAACTTTTTTTTTTTTTTTTTGAGACAGGGTTTCTCTGTACTGGAATTAGTTCTGTATACCAGGGTGGCCTTGAACTCACAGAGATCCTTCTGCCTCCACCTCCTGAGTGCTGGAATTAAAAGCATGTGCCACCACTACCTGGCTTTTTTAAAAAATGTGTAGCCCAGGTTAGCTTTGAACTCATGATCCTCCTGCCTCCACTTCCTTCAGCAAATCACAACCAGTAAATTTAATTTAGTTTTATGAGACAAGAGCTGAATAATCTGTCATACCTAGCTGCAGAACTGTTGGGGAATCCAGTGAAAATATCCTTGGGAAACCTGAGAACTCATGAATATTATGGGCCTGTGAGCTCTACCTGTCGCTGGCTTTCTTTCCCAGGGAAGGTGAATAGAGTCACCATGTCTTTGCCTGATTTTAACTTGTTTTCATAGGTGATTGAGTCTGTTAGGACACCATCTGATGATGTTTCTATTTAGGAGAAAGAAAACTAGTGAACTATCCAGTGTGTTTTTGACTGGGGTGTAAACAATTTCAGTGAGAGATCTTTACTGGCTCTCTTTTGCTTTCCAGCTTGGAATCCCATCCACTGCCAGCACATCGAATGCCACAATGCAATTAACAAGCCGGCTGTGAAGGTACTGCTTCCCAAGCTTGGCCGCCGCCACGTTCTAGGCCGTTCCGTTAGTAAACTGCCGGGTGAACAGAGCAAGTTGCTTGCGCCTCCGTAAAACAGAGCTCTGGGGTCCAGAGTAACGGTGTTGTCTGTGAATTGGGGCTTGAATTCACAGTCAAGGGTTGTTTAGCATTGAGCTGATTATCAGAATGCTGATGAACACATAGTTTATCTTACCTGGTTTCTATCTAAGCCAATACGTTCAGAACCACACCCCCTTCCTTATAAGTTACCACTTCAGAGGGTCTGCTAATATGACTATACAAATTTGAGAGCAGTAAGACAAAAATAGACAAAGTTGTGAAGTCCTCGCTCAAATCATAGATGTGGGCTAGTTAACTGAGAGATGTTTGGGTAACGTGCACACAGTAGGTCACACTAGAGGTGAGGAGATTGTTGCATGGGGCCAACAGGCGATTAGCATAAAACTAAAGACAGAAAAAAAACCCAACTAAAGACAGAACCAGGTACCCTAACTCTCAGCTTCATTCTTTTCTATACGTATTGTCCAACCCTATTGAAACTGACTTGAAGTTGGATGTTCTGAGGAGTAATCACATCTTAGAAAACAAATTGCTTATAGTATTGTATTTGTTGGATGCAGGCCATGCGGGTGGCTTGAGCAGGTTAGGATTTGCATGGGTTAACGTCGCACTGTAAGGAGTGGGTGCTGGCTGAAGTTAGGAGCATTTACAGGTGCGTTTGAGAATCTGGTGCTATTGGAGTCTGTTTCCCTTGTCTAGGCAGACTGTGTCGGTGCCTAAATAACAGAAAGCCGGCACTGCACTGTGTAGGGACAACGCCAGGTAAAATGAGATCCGGTAACTACAAAGGACTAACAGTGTGCTGGGCAACGATGGTAGCACTGCCATCTCCGTGCGTCATCTGTCACAGGACTTCCTTGTGTCCTTATATTGGATGCTTGCCTTTAATGGCAGAAAACCGAATGACTCCAAAGAAAGAGCAGCTGAGCGTGAGCCACCAACAGGAGCAGGGGCTTTGCGGTGCATAGTCTCTCACGTAACCTCCGTTCTGAAGCTAAGAAGATGTGGGGCTCAAAGTCTTTCTCTGGTATGAGGGTGCTGGAGTGAACACATAGTAGATCACGTGTGGTTCGTGCAGTCGGTGGCTTTCATAGCAGGGAGACCTACACGGCTTTTGTGTCTCCCCTCCCTGCTTCTTGCCTGTCACAGGTATTTTTTTCCTTGCTTTTATGGCAGACTGCCTTCTCTAGAGTCCTCTGGCATCCTGGTTAGTAATGCTTTCTGGCCATCTAATCATAGAAAGGAGAAATTAGATTTTCTCCTTTGCTAGGCAGGCAGCCCAGCCCATTCATCTGGGTTGACCTTACTGTTATGCCAGGAGCCCAGTCCTGGAGGCCAGGCACCACCAGCTTGTCTTTGGTATTTTTTCTTTATCGAGATGGAATTCACATAGAAATTGTTTAAATTTAAAACTTACCATGTGAAAGGAAACAGTTGGTATTTAGCACATTCAAATGTTCACAGCCACCACCTTAATCCGCTCCGAAGATATTTTCATTGCGTGCCTTCTTCCTGCCAAATCTCTTCCCTCTTTTTAAAAAGTCTCTAGTGTTTCACTTTCTAGAAAACAACAGTCTGGGCAATGCTTCCCATGTGGGGCCATGGTTTGAGCTCTAGCAGACGCGGCTCAGCGGGGTTTACTCTTTGCACCATGGCTGCTCTGAAGAGCATACCATTACCACAGGACACACAGGTGCAGGGACTCTGATGCCTGAGGCTTCCTGGAAAGGGAAGCCGAGAGATCGTATAGTCTGACATAGATTCAGTCTATTTAGATACAGGTTCTCACTGGAAGTGAAAACCAGCCAGTGATACTCATAAAAATATCACCGCAGAGTGGATAAGGATGATTCACTGACATGAGTTATTTGTAATTTTTCTTTATCTGTTTTCCTGAGTCTGTACATTGGGCATAGATTATAAACAATCTTTTATTTTTTAGGACAGGGTCTCATTATACGGCCCTGTCTGTCTTAGAACTCACTATGTAGCTCAGGCTAGCCTCATCCCTATGTAGACTAGACTGGCCTCAAGCTCTAAGATAATCCCCCTGCCTCTGCTTCTTGAGTGCTGGGATTAAAGGTATGGTGCCTGCCAGCAACAATCACTTTGTTGTTGTTCTTGTTGGTTGGTTGGTTTGTTTTAATTCAACGGCCAGATAGAAACATATTAGTAGAGCAGAACTGAGCAGACATATTAATTACGTAACCAGCAGGTCAAAAGTCAGGGAGCCAGTCTCTAATGACTGTCAGTCTAACATCCCAGGAAGTTTTCCTTTTGAGTGGAATGGAAAACTTATCTTTGTCTGGCAGATGTTTCAAGGACTTACTGGAAAAGAGCGTGAAATACCAGTGCTCAGGAGCTCTACACAGGGTGCAAGTGAGTCCTCAGCCAAGCCCTCTCTGCCACAGACACTGCAGTCTGAGGCTTTAATGATTTGTCCCAGGGAACAGCACTGTTTGAAGAGCCGACCGTTGCCATAGGGATGGGGCGAAAACAAGTCAGAACTTAGAGTCTTATGTCACATTCCACTTTTGGTTATTCCTGGTTCCATTTAAAGTTCGCTTTATGAAATTGGCTGAAGCCCAGAGAGTTATGTAAGACAGGGTCAGCAAACCTGTGGTGCTAATGTGGCTGCTGCTAATGTGGCTGCTGCTTGTTACCAGCAATAAAGTTTTATTAGAATGCAGCTTTGCTGGTCTGCTTACAGAGTGGTTGCTTTTATGCAATACCTGAAGAGTTGAGTGGCTGTGACAGAGAGTATATGGCTCACAAAACCTAAAATACTTACTCTTTGATTATTTGTGAAAAAATTGCCACTCTCACAGACCAAACAGTAGTTACTAATTGTGTCTAAAGAGTCAAGAAATTTGCATAGGAAATATTTCACAGTAGATTGTTGGCATTAGCTAATATGCAACTTATGAACTTTGTTGACTTAATTATTTAAATTTAGCAATTTTGGTATTGATCCCATCACTAAAACCTCTCAAGATTTTGGCTCTGAATTATAGGTGGGGTTGTAAATGTGGGTTATTTTCCTCCTTCAAGTAAATGAAAAAAAGCTAAAGGAAGAAGAGTGTGTGTACCAGGCATATTACCTGGGTACTCAGCTAAATCAGAGGCGTATTATTCTTGAAGGCAGGCACAGAACGCAGGATGACTTTTGAAATACTAGAAAGTTGAATTGATGGGAAGTTTAAGCACAGTTAGATACCTGACTGTTGACTTGATTGAAAACATCCAGACACCCTGACAATGTGACATGAACACTTGTGTCTCTGCTGGGGCATAGACAAACAAGGCATGGGGTAAATGAGCTGCAGGTTGGGGGTGGGGAGAAAAGCAAAATGGGGCACTGTAAGCGTGAGTGAGAGTTGAGGTTCAGGAATGAGGAAAGGCACCCCTCGGTACTAGATTTCCTGTGACGTCTCTACTGCCAGCATTTGGATGGCAGTTAATGATTCTGAAATCTTAATGATGGATTTTCCTTTTCCTAAAGAGAGATTGCTGTGTTTGTCACTGATATAACACAATTGAGCAGCCTGAGAACAGGGGAATTTTTCAGCTTTGTAGCAGGAGGGAAGATTTCTTGACAGTGTTTGGTACTTGAATTGCAAATAGCCAGACAGAGGAACCCTGGCAGGCACATTTACATCCCCAATGTGGGCTCCTCAGCAGAGCAGGTGGGGTTTACTAAACCAGTTTCTTCTACCTTGAGAATAAAACGCTGCCTCTGTCGATATATGGTATGCGTCTCATAGCTTGGGGACGTGTGCATCGGAGCAGGAAGGGTCATTCTGTCTTGTCATTTGTTTCAGATGTGTATAGACCCTTCCTTATCAGTGGCTTTGGGTGATAAGCCACCTCCACTGTACCTCTGTGAAGAATGCAGCGAGAGGATTGCAGGGTAGGTATGAGTCCTTGAACCAGACAGCAAGGAAAGTTGTTTGCCTCAAGGTTGGTTACTCGACCTTCCCGCCAGCCTTACTGTGGCTTTTAGAGATTTGTCTGACGTTTAACACAATTTGGGCGATTTCAAAGACACAAGTTGCCACATCTGTCTTTAAAGGACACAAGAAGGAAATTCCAAGCAATGGAGCAGCTCTGATTCTGAAGCAGCCCCTCTAAGAAGGCTGCAGAGAAAGCCTGATGCTAGAGAAACTTGGAGTTTCCAAAGCCAGTGTGTCATCACTCCAGTGGGCTCTTTGTCCTTGTGAGCCGTCCTTCGTGGTCTCGCTCAGCTCCGTGTCTATGGCCCGTGTCTAGGTTGGCGGAACTAACATCGGGAAACCATCGTTTACGGACAATGGAGTACGAGGGAATGCTCGTAATTTATAGATTGACTGGGATGCATTAGATGCTCAAAAGTTCATCACAACAGTGCTCTTAATTACACTCCCTTTGAATAACTTCAATCAGTAGTCTATAACTCACAGATGAGCATGCGCAGGGGGAACAGTCCAGCAAAGCTCAGAAACCAATTTCATTTTTCTTCCTAGGGACCACAGCGAGTGGCTGATTGATGTTCTCCTGCCACAAGGTAAGGTGTTCTTCAGAAAGGGTGAATAATGAGTAAGGATGACTAATGACATGGCTGATTTATCTCCTTCTGTGCTATTTTATAAAGGCAGCAGCCAAAGCCTCATATTTCAGAGATGTTCACTGACCTGCAGCGTTATATCAATGTCTTACTTATAATATTCCCTAAACACTTAATAACAAGGGAAGGCACTATCAGTTCTACCAAAAATTAAGGTTAGATATTATAATCAACATCATGTATGACCTAAGGAATATTCTGTGTGTAGAACACATGCTACCAATGATGTGTTATACTAGGTCAGAAAGGGAACCATGGTCCTTTTTTTCCTGCTGGCTCTGTATTTTGGGGGCAGTGTCCTTAATTGCTCTGAGAGCTGGCCTCCCAAGTAGTAAGATGGGGATAAAGTGTATCTAGAGTATTATAATGAAAAGGTAAGATGTGCGATACTCCTTGGAGCCTGTTTGAGTCTGCTAGGAGTTGCTAGGTCGCCGCACACGGAGAAGTTGGGTGTTCCAGCCTCCTTATCAGGGATGTCATGAAAAGAAAAATTGCTCAGGAAGGCTGAGGAAAGACATGGGTAGGAAAGGCGGAGGCACAATGACCCCCACTCGGGCACACGGCACAGGCTGTGACTACAGACACAGAGAGTGAAGGGACAAGCAGGAGAGGCCGTGGGAAGACCCATGCTAACACGGGCCGTGAGCTCCTGCTTTAATTTAGAGTACACTACTTCTTTGAAATCCTACTTTTTAATATTAGGTTATGTCAACTGTAAGAGATAAGTTAATTTGATGAGTGCCACCTGTAACACAGAGCGATGCCATCGGCCTCCATTTCCTTTCAGGGACATTTTGAAAATTTCCTTCATCTGTAGGAAGCTTTGGGCTCATAGTATGGACAGAGTCATGCATCAGGCCGCTTTCCTAGTGAACCTCTGGTGCCTGACGTTGGACAGTCACATTCAGAAGTCCGTGCCACTATATTTTGTTGGTTTCTTCTTAGACAGGGTCTTATTAATGTCACTCAGGCTGGCACCGAACCCTGGATTTCCCTGTCTCTATCTCCCGAGTACTGAACATGCCCCACCCTGGACGGCTTGCTTTTGTTTTGTTTTGTTTTGTTTTCATAACTGGCAGACTTTTGCTGTATTGCCTAGGTTGGACTTAAACTCCCAGACTCAAGCAGCCTCTTGCCTCCTGAGTAGCTGGCTCTATAGGAGCATATGGCAATGTTCAGTTTCTAGAATTCTAGCCCCTGCTAAATATCAGGCGTGTTTCTGAATTCTAGCCCTCATTTTCAGATGATGCTCATCTGTGGAAGAACTGAAAGAGCTTTTGGTTGTTCTCTCAGAGTTGTGACATTCTCGTCAGATTATTGCATGCAAACAGCAGGTTATCAAATGGTTATATAAGATGATTTTTAAGAACCAAGTTATACATTTTACTGATTTTGTATCCATTAATTTCTAATTAACAGGCAGGGTTTGGGAAACACCTTCCGTTAATCTTCTGAGTTACTGAAACACAGACTATTCTATAAATAAAGTGCCAGTCCATTTCTTGGGGCCTTACTATTTTAAGGGAAATAGTGATAGATTCTCGAAAAAATTATTTTCAACTACTCTCAAGATATCAGTTTCCATGGAAACACTTGGTATGCCAACTGAAAAGGATTCTTATGCTCTCACAAAAGTCAGCCTCATTAGTCGACAGCAGTTTGACCGCCTTGATCTAATGGATCTACTCATGTTTGAGAAAGGATTTTTTTCTAAGTAACCACAAGGCTGCTTTGCACTAGTTAATACCAATAGCTCAAGTCAGAGTAGACCAAGATAAGTGCATCTCATCGTCTTGACATTTCAGACCATCTCATGGATGTGTGCTAAGCACAGCCCATCATTCCGCATCAGTGTCACAGAAAGAGCAGAGACAGAAAGGCCAGAGTCCTTGCTGCTCTCACTGCTTCAACACTGGTGGCTTCCTTGGTCCCCAGTAAGACTTCTGAGTTTGACTGTCTGATGAGATCACCATTGTATGGCTTTAGCCTGACTGATTTCCTTAACATATTTGAGAAGGTTAAATTAGACCTATAAGTAGAAGACAGTTACAGCACGGAATAAAACCAAAAACTATTAGAAGAGTGAGAAAGATACTTTTTGCTTTGGGGGAAAAATAGAGGCCAATAAATGTCGATGACAATTTATGAGGCAAATCCAAAGCTTTCTGATGAAATCCATTGGTTCGCATTACTAAGACTGTATTTTTTTTAATTACTTTTCATGGTTGCCCTTATTTAAAATGGGCTCTCTTCCTTTGTTGATATTTTGTGTACCTTCCCCTTACAGCCGAAATATCTGCTATATGTCAAAAAAAGGTAAGCGCACACCCTCTGTGTGATGGGGCATGATTCCGTGTCTGTGTGTAAACTCATCTGTCGACATCTGCCTCATCTTTGCACCATACTTTCCCACTGTGTACATGTCAGTGCATTTGTGGAGGAGAGGGAGCGCTGTATTGTGTGAGATTGTGATGTCCACATGGCCTCCATGTCCACGGCTGCTTCTGTTCACCGTCATGTGCTCAGTGTCTTTGTTCGGTACTCTGAAATGGAAGCAGATGTGCGGTTCTGGGGAAGAGTCTAGTCACTAACATCTGCAGATGGTGATGCAATTCATGGGATTTAATTTTAGGGAAGGTTCTTTCTTAGGTGCTAAAAATCTTCATTGTTTTGAAACTTGTTGCTTATAGTTTAATATATGTCAAGAGTATGCCTAGATCAAGCACATGTAGAAAATATTCATTAAGGTGCATGTTCAATGATATGTTTAGCTAAATATTCCTCTGCTAAAACTTCCTTTTGCCATTTTACCTAGTTTCTTTAGGTCATTCCATTCCATTTTTCTCTTATTTTTTAGTAGTTGAAAAGCTAACAGGAAACGGCAGGGCACTATGACAAAAGCTTTAACTTGTTGCTCGAGGAACCTGGATTCTGGCCTACTCAATTCTCTCCTGCTTGTTTGAATTTTGTACAATTCATTTAAACTTTTTGGGAGGTTTATCTTGAGTGTGTACCTTTGAAGACTGTCTTGGTTATTTATTGCTATTACTAACAAACCATCCTGAAATGTAATGGCTGGTTACCAGCAACAGTCAGTTATTGCAATTTGGTGAATTGACAATTTGGCTAATGAACTCCTCTAGGCTCCTTTACACACTTGCATTAGGTTGTTGTTGGTATGTGGCTGGGGGGTGGGTGGATGGGGCATGAGGGGTGGAGGTGGGGGGTGGCGCGCAGGAGGAAGTCACGGGTGTGGAATAGAGAGAATGATGTCTGGATGATAGCAGATGGTCTGATGGTCATATATTATGTATGGGACCTTAGCTGGCTTGGCTGAATGGTTGAGATGGCAGAGGTCTCAGGACTCCCTCTTTCCATGAGAAGTTTCACTCTCCAGGAGGCCAGGCTGGGCTTGTGCACAGGCAGCAGTTTTTTGAGAGAGCCAAAAAGGAGGTTGCAAGGGCCTTTGAGGCCCATGCTCAGAAGTCACACAGCGTCAGTTCTGCTGCATGCCCCTGGGTAAAGCAACTCGAAGGTCAGCACAGAGCACAGCGGTCTGGGCAGCAGATTGACACAGTGCCTCAGTTAGGGTTATTATTGCGACGCTGAAACATCCTGAGCAAAAGCAAATTGGGGAGGAAAGGGTGGCTTGCACTTCTAGATCATTGTTTATCATTGAAGCAGGCCAGGCCAGTAACTCACACAGGGCAGGAACCTGGAGGCAGGAGCTGCTGCAGAGCCCGTTGGGGTGCTGCTTACTGACTTGCTTCCCCTGGCTTGCTCAGCCTGCTTTCTTATAGAACTTAGGACTACCAACCCAGGAATGGTACCACCCACAATGGACTGGACTCTCCCACATCAATCACTAATTAAGAAAATGTCTTACAGCCTGATCTTATTGACATTCTCTCAACTGAGGCTCCCTCCTTCCAGATGACCCTAGCTTGTGTTCAGCTGACATAAAATTGGCCAGGATAAGCAGACTTAGCTGGTCTCTCTTCGCCCTTGAAATCCTGCAAGCCTGAAAGCTCATTCATCTCAGGCTGTCCCTAGCCTTCTCAGTCCACCCTGACAGAATCCTCAAGAAACACTGTGTGCTTCTATGTGCCCCTTATAAACCTTTTTAGTTAAACACAAGTTAAAGGTTCATCTCTGTGAGATAAGCCTGGCTAAACCTTGAACTGTCCTCGAGGTTTCTGGGAATGATGCCTCACAGTCTCAGCACTATATTATTTAGTAGCGAGGATGGTGAAGTATGCCCTTAAAATCTCCAGGTCTTTGCCTAAAAGAGACTATGATGTAACACACCACATTCTGACTCCTCTCCTCTCCTCTCCTCTCCTCCCCTCCCCTCCCCTCTCCTCCCCTCCCCTCCCCTCCCCTCCCCTCCTCTCCTCCCCTCCCCTCCTTTCCTCCCCTCCCCTCCCCTCCCCCTCCCTTCCCCTTTTCTCCTCCCCTCCTTTCCTTTCTCTCTCTCTCTCTCTCTCTCTCTCTCTCTCTCTCTCTCTCTCTCTCTCTTTAAGACATGATTTCTCTGTGTAGTCCTGACTGTCCTAGAACTCACTCTGTACACCAGGCTAGCCTTAGGGATCCATCTGCTTCTGCCTCCCAATATTATGCTGGGATTGAAGGCATGTGCCACCACCACTGCCTTGCTCATTCTGTGTCTTAACAAATGACTTTATATCTAACCCTATCATCTTCATCCCCCCGAGGACACATTTTCCTCATGGGACCCTGGATGTAGTGTTTACGCAGAAACCTTTTCTTACCTGGAGCATCTTACACCACTGACTGGAAAGAGTGCCCTGGATTCAATATTTTCTCTTTAAACTCTAGTTGTAACTACAATAATTCATTCTTCTGTTCACATTCCCTCTCACAATTACTGTGGTGTGTGCACATGTGTATATGTACATGTGTGTGTGTGCATGCTCACGTGCTTTCGCGATAGTGCTTACCTGTGTATGAGCATGTGGAGGCCACAGGTTGACATGAGATGTCTTTCTCCATGGCTCTCTGCCTTGTGTTTTGAGACAGACTCAGTGAAAATGCAGTCTGTGGTTTCAGCTGGATCGGCTTGGCCAGCAAGACTGCAATATTCACTTGTCTCCCTGCCTTCCCCAGATCTCAGTCTTATGGATATTAACCATTGAACCCAGCTTTTACATAGCTTCTGGGCATCAGACTCTTGGATAGCAAGCACTTGACCTATTGAGCCATCTCCCCAGCCCGCCTCTAACAAGAAACACTTGGGTGTTATCTCTAACTCCACAGGAAAAATTCTTTTATTTTTTTTTTATTTTTATTTTTTATTTTTCGAGACAGGGTTTCTCCGTAGCTTTTGGTTCCTGTTCTGAAACTAGCTCTTGTAGACCAGGCTGGCCTCGAACTCACAGAGATTCGCCTGCCTCTGCCTCCCGAGTGCTGGGATTAAAGGCGTGTGCCACCACCGCCCGGAAAAATTCTTTAGTAGACCCCAAGTTCTCTTGTCTACCTTTCTTGCTCCCCACAATCAGAGCAGCATCATGTCCAAACATTTCCTGCTGTGTCCCTTTCTCCCAGCATGAGACTATTTCTCCATTTTCTCTAAATCCTCCCTGAGGCCCATCTGACTTCCATTAACCATGTATTCCAAACTTTCCAGTTTTGTGGTTACAAAGCCAAGCCACTCAGTGTAGACTGCCTATCATGGCAGCTACTCCATATGGATTGTTTACCACGCCATCTACTCAGTGTGGACTGTCTACCACATCAGACACTTAGTGTAGACTGTCTGTCACACCTGCACTCAGGGTGGACTGTCTACCACGTCAGACACTTAGTGTGGACTGTCTATCACACCTGCACTCAGTGTGGACACTGTCATGCCAGGCACTTGGTGTGGACTGTCCATCGCACCAGCTCCTCAGTGTGGCTCTCTATCATGACAGCACCACTCTGCCAGGTGCTCAGTTCTCTTCCAAACTTGCAGGAACTCCACATCAGTGGCAGGTAGTGGCATTAATGATGGACCTGGATTCTCCGGGTGAGGACTCAAACAGTGTGTGACAGAGGTGACCAGTGGTGTCTGGAACAATGGTCACAGTGAGTGTTTGAGGGTTCCTTGCAGGAGAGTATGTTTAACACAAGGAGGAATGGAAATGCCGTGGTCAGAATGCTGTTCTTTGTCCTCTCAATGAGGAGTAGAGCCCGTGTTTCCTCCTCCAGGTTTGGAATGTGTGACTGTCTTCAGGTAGCAGAAGTGACTCTGTGTGACTTAGACTGGGTCACAAAAGGTCACACCTCTTACTCCTTGTCCTCTTGACCTAATACTTCCAGGGCATCCCTCAAGAACTGTGTGCTATGAGAACCCAAGTGATACGGTTTGGATGTAGTTTCTTCCCTAAGGGCTCAAATGGTCCCAAGGGTGACAATGTTAAGAGATGGCGCCTAGGGGGGGAGATCACTCGGCACCAAGCCTTTGGAACAGATTACATAGCTCTTCATAGGTCTCAGAGAACCCTAGTGAGTTCCCACAGAATGGGTTGTTCCAGAAGACCAAATCTGACCCCTCTTGGTGTCTGGCTTTCCATGTGGTCTCCTCACCCCCTCAAGTACTCCTGCCATTTGGAGACCGTCTGTTAAGAGGTCCTCATCAGAGCCCAGTTATTGCCTCTGCCAGAGCCTTGAGCCTCCATAGTATGGAGCTACAAAAACGTTTTCTTTATATCAGGAGCCATGTGTATTTTGTCATCGCGACATAAAAGGAGCAAATACACTGACGAGCATGGAGAGGACAGGCAGATGCTCTCGTGTGGAGGCCCTGTTGAGCCTGTCCCATCATCCAGTTTCCCCAGCCAGCGCCAGACTCGTGGGGGAAGAAGGCCTCCCAGCGGCAGCTCTTCTGGTTCCCAGAAGTTTGAGTCATTGCATTTTAGGCCCTGATATCACAGAGCACAGCCATTTTGTTGGTGTCCTGTGAGAACCTTTGGCTTGGAGAATCCAGGCACATACCCATATGGCTGCCATTCTGAGTGGTTTGTTATGCAACAGGAGACATTAGGAAAAGCCAGTTCTGTGATGGTTTTCAAGTTTTCTAAGGAGTATTTATTACTCTCATCTGCTCCTTCCACCTGCTCCCGATGCCCGCTTCTTTGTTTCCATGTGTTTCCTCCAGCACCTCCTTTCTGAGTGAATCTGTCCCTTTTATGTCCCTCTCATACCCCACCAGGTGCAGTTAACACAGATGAACAGGCACTTTCACTATTGTGCGTGGATTCGTCTTCAGTCACATCCTCATTCTCATTAGGTGCCCTTTTCCCCTTCGAGTTATTGCAGACAGCAGTTATCCCTGGTGCTTCATTGCCACAAAAAAGCCCTCCCTCCCTCTCTCCCTCCCTCCTTACCATGCTGGGAGATGGAACCCAGGCCCTGCTCATGTCTCTGCAAACACTCTACTATGAACAACACCTCCAGGTCACCTCTTCTTTTCGAGCCTACAAAGACAGTTTTCCCCGTTGCCTTCTCAGCCTCCTCCAGTTTGTACCGTTTAGCTCTTGACTGCTTTTCTAGACCCCACCTCCTGCCTGGCTCCAGCACCAATGCCACTTTCTTGCTGTGAGTGATGCTAGCCTCCCACTTCTGGAGTTAATGTTCATCTTGGCTATGGCCTAGCAAAACCTAACATCTTTGTACGATGTTTACTTGTTCACAACACACAGTCACCTGGTCATGTGGCCTAGGAGTGACCAGGTAGTCCTTCTGCTTTTGTCTGCTTCTATACACAGAAGCACAGTTAGTTGAAAGGTAGAGGTGGGGTGTTCCCTGCTTTCCTTGATGTCTTGCCCAGCTGGGCTAACTGGGATGGCCAGGATACTAGGTGTCTGGACACCCTCCTGAGTGCTGTGTGTTGAGGTTCCTGAGGTGACAATGTTCCATCAGACGAGGACGGGGAAAAGACTGAACCTATTAATAGATTAAACTAGAAGGCCCCGGAGAGCAGAGTCTGGTCTCAGGCTAAGTGTCACTGTGTGTCTGGGTTTGACTACAGGAGAGAAATAGGAAAAAGAAGGTGACAATCAGTCCTTGACAGTAGCCCTCACAGCTAAGCACTTGTCTGAGGCCTTGGTATTACACCAGGTGTTTAGTGGGTGTTACAAGTCTTGCTGTTGCTTTTGTAAGATGGCTCTGTACCTATTGATCCTACCTGGCGTAACTGCCGTCCGTGTTGTTTATACAGCTAAGTGTTTGGTTGTAAGCGTTTCGTCCTTCCTCTGTGTATGCAAATGCATTTGTTATGTTCTGTATGAACCACAGAAAAATTTCACATGGAGCATAGATAATCATGATATGTGAAGTTTCCTTTCTTGTACATAGGAGACCAAGAAATCTATGGTAAAAAGTCAGAAAATATAAAAATGGCGCTAGGATTCAGGGAGTGTCTGGGCTGTTGGGAGGAGGGTGGGGAAATAGCTGACCTAAACTTCAGGACTATATTATGGCTAATGATGAAATCAGGTCCACAGCCTATTGTTTATGGAACAGTGAAAACGCCAAAGGAATATAAAGCTAACTGCAATTGTCTTAGTCCATTTGGGCTGCCATGAAATGTCATGGATTGGGTGTTTACAAACAACAAGCATTTATTGGGCAGTTCAAGATCAGGACACTAGTAAATTTAGTGTCTGCTCCTCAAACATGGCCTCTTCCTGTGTTGTATTTTCATAGTTGGCTTTCTCTAGGTCTCTTTCATGTTGGCAGTCATTCCATTTTTGAGGGCTCTGTTCTCCTGACTTATCCACTTCCCATAGACGCAACTCCCTAATACTATCACGTGGCAGTTAAGATTTCAGCCTGAGGAATTTGGGGGTGGGGTTTGGAATAAATGTTCAGACCATAGCAGCAGCTCCAGTGGGAAGGAATGCGTGCTGAGAAATAGCGCTGTTGATAGGGTGGTGTTGGGTGGTGGCTAAGCAGGGGGATCCCTAAACTAACAAGAACTCATGGGCTTGCAGAGTGAAACTCAGTGTTCGAAAGAGAAAGGTCATTGAGTGAACAATTCCTGGGAAACCCAAATGTCTCCTGTCCCCAGACAGGGCACCCACAAAAGACCGAAGTGCTATTCCATCAAAATCCAAAGGTTTACCTGTAGAGATGGATGGGAGGCCACTTAAAGGAGCATGAGTAACCCCAAAGCAGCAGCACCATAAGAAAGTGGGTGACAACTCCCTAATTTATGGAGTCCCTGCTTCAGTTATTACTCCACACTCTCTATAAAGAGCGTTTCCTGAGACCATGATGTCACTGGCAGCTAAGGCAGAATTGCCTGTAGTTGGCTGGACGTGCAGGAGGAAGTGGCTAGGATCTTAAATAAGGGTTTAGTGACCCTTCCATCCCCGCTCTGTGAGGGGAGGTCAGGGATCCACAGGCCTGACTTTGAGACTCTCATTCAGAGAGTCCCAGCTGCTCTTGGAAGGGTGAGGGCTGTTGTGCTCCAGGATAGTGGTCTACAGTACTTGACTTTTCTGTTGCTGAGAAAGAGGAAATACCCCAAGGAATTTTAATAGAAGAATCACAAGACATCTCAACTGCTTATTTAAAAAATTGGTAAGAACATATTATAAATATTTCAAACTCAACGACAATAAACACACAGCCGCTGTCTGGAAAAGCTGTGGCTGTGGAGGTGTAAAGACTTACCTGTCCCTGTCTAGCTTCAATGGTTTGTTGGCCTGAGTTTAAAAAAAAATGACATTTTCTAAAACAGGCGTCCAAAGTCCGTAGCCTTGTACTAGAAGAGGTGAAATGATAGCTCCTACCGACAGGCTGCTGTACTGTTGATGTATTGATGGAGCTTGCAGCCTTCCTCCTGACTCTCCTGCAGTTTCTGTCAGGACTACTCCCAACTCCTCACAAACTCTGAGTTGACAGGGCCCAGCATTGCCTGCCCTTGAGGTGCTCTGCCAAGCATATGGACGTTGTCTGACGGTGGTGTTGATGTCAGGGTGCTTCCTGCTCCTCGAAGCTCCCCAGATTGTTTTCCATAGATGCTGCCTCACTCCCCTGCCTCTTGTCAGGGTGGTGCTGACAGCACCCGTACCATGCGATGGCATCTTCTTCCTGTGATGTGACTTTTCTCATTCCCATCACTTCCTGTGGATCCCTGTGCTATGGTTGATGTCGGTAGCCAGTTCTGTCACTAGGTCTAGCCATACTTTGGTGTGTCCTTGTGGTACGGTTTGGTGTATCCGTGGCGGAGTGGAGACTGCCCTGCTGTGAGGTTGTCAGCCCAGTGTAGCGTAACCTCCGTCTGTCCTTGGTATTCAAGGATGAACCGCAGGGAAATTTACTCTGCTAGTGGTAGATAACCTTTTTGTTTTGTTTTGTTTTGTTTTGTTTTGTTTTGTTTTTTCAAGGCAGGGTTTCTTTGTAGCTTTGGAGCCTGTCCTAGAACTATCTCTTGTAGACCAGGATGGCCTCAACTCACCCACCTCTGCCTCTTGAGTGCTGGGATTAAAGGCGTGCGCCACCACCACCGCCCAGCTCATAAACTACTTTTTAAAAGAATTATGCCGGAAGTTGACTTTCTTCCTCCCCGACTCCTGGTGCTGTGTGCTTTCTCTGCATCAAGGTTCTAGGTTTTGATTTTTAATTTCTGTTGGAAAGTCTTAAACATTAAGTTCAAACACTCCAGCTTCCTAACTCAGTTCCATTGCTTTCTACCCTTTCCACTAGACTAAAACACCTCTGAGTGGCTAGACAATATCCCGCGTTTTGGAAACTCGGTCACTTCCAGTGGTCCCTTGAGGTTCCATTTGCTCCAGGTTTTTAGCCGAGTTTGTCTCTCAGAAGCCAACTTTAATTGGCTCAACTTTCTCTGCTTCCAGAACTGCAGCTCCCATGTCAGAAGGGCGGTCGTCACCTGCTTTTCCGCAGGGTGCTGCGGTCGTCACGGAAACAGGCCAGTTAGGTACTGCAAAAGATGCCACTCCAATCACCACAATAACGAGGTGGGGGCCGCCGCGGAGACGCACCTCTACCAGACCTCCCCACCCCCCATCAACACGCGGGAGTGTGGGGCAGAGGAGCTGGTCTGCGCTGTGGAGGCTGTTATCAGGTAACCTGGGCTTCCTCTGAAGACACTCCCTTTGAGGCTCTCCTTGCTCACACAGAGATGGGTGAATTCACTTCAGGTTCTCATGCTCTCTGCTGCCTTGCCATGATGATGTTTTAATAAAATGTATGAATTCAATAAATATTTGGATTGAATGACAATTACATGCAAGGCCTTGTGCTAGGTACGTAGGAGACACAAGTGCCCTTCAGTTATCCAAGCAGGAACTAGAGAAGTGGAAACGTATAATTGTCAGGCTCTGGAGAGTGCAGGGTAGCGTGAGCAGAGGAGGTGTTAGGGTGGTGAAGTGGTGGCTCCTTCCAAAGTGAGGGTTTGAGCCCCTGCAGTATTAGCCAGGAGGAGGCCTTGCCCAAGAGCTCAGATGCATCCTGCTTCCTGCCTGTTAGTAATAGGGAGCAGAAGAGCCAGGTGACGCGGTGCTGGTGGGGACCACGAGGCTGAGGGATTCAGATGGCCCCGGCTACCAGGCTGCTGCTGAAGGTTTCTATTAGATGATGGAGAGAGCATGCCATGCCACATTGTCTAGATCTGCTCTCTTTTCAGATACTATCCAAAGTCACAAGATTATTAAAGATTAGCTAATATTAAAATGCTCTTTTTAAAAAGAGACTATATCTTTTTGATTTGTTTTTACCAACTGACAAACACATGATAGAATTTGATGATTAGTAAATCGGATTACAGAAAACTGAGATCAAAATGCAGCCGTAGAGTTTCGTACATATCCTAGTTGTTTTCAGTGTGTGTCTTGATTATATGATCGTAATTACAGTGAGCCTATGGTTCATTTTGGGCCAGTATTCAATCAGCTCTTTCCATGTTGTGCTGAAATCCACAGAGTAGGCTGGGAAGACGGCTTGGTGGGTAAGAGAACGTTTGCTCTGCAAGCACGAGGACCTGAGTTTGAATCCCAGCAACCATGTAAAAGTCTGGGCATGGTCACATATGCCTGTAACTGCAGCATCAGGGAGCAGAGACAGGAGACCCGAGGGTGTGCTGGCCTGTCAGCCTAACCAAGGCAAGCTCCAAATTCAGCAGGGCTTCCTCTAACTAGAATAAAGCAGAGAGCAGGGGAGGAAGACACCCAGTGTCCTTCTCTGGCCTCTGCAGGTGTACACAGAGATGTACATACGCCCAGCTCAAAGTATACACCACACGATAACACACACATGCACATACCACATACATAACATACACACATGCAGACACACACACCATAACACACACGTGTGTGCACACACACGCGCAGTTATAATTTTTCTCTGCCATCATTTATTTAGATGGCTTTCATTTTTTCATATCTTATAGACAATGCTTTGATATTCTGTGCACAGGGCTCTTCCTATATAGTCTCAGATGTGGGTTAGCTGGTCACAGGGTTTAGATGTTTTCATAATATGTTACCAAATTGCTTCTGAAAGCATGAGTATCAGTTTACCTCACCAACATTGTGTATGAAGTCACTTGTTTTTGCTGATCCCTTGCCAACATTAGTTATTATTGCTTTTATCTGCTGCTTGCTTAGTAAGCCCAGAGAGGAACCATTGCCTCCCTTCCAGAGCCTTGGCACTAGTTGTTGACTTTCTTCATCTGGGTGCAAAAGACCAGCCTGGCCGTGTCGGGTGGCTGGGGAGCCAGAGGGAAGAGGTATTATTACATCAGCCTACATGCGATCCACTGGAAGAAGGAGTCTCTTGACTTATCTCTGAGATGGGGAATATAAAATAGCAAGACAATGAAACTAGCATTTCTGGGTGAACGGCACAGACTTCGAGGAGGGTGGTGGGGGAGGGCTCATGTGCCTGTTGCTCTGGATGGGCCGCGGTCCGGGATGTGCTTTTCCACGTCTTACTTGAACTCACCCTTCTTGGTCAGTTTGTTGAAAGAAGCGGAGTTCCACGCGGAGCAGAGGGAGCACGAGTTGAACCGGCGGCGGCAGCTGGGTCTCTCCTCCTCCCACCACTCCTTGGACAATGCTGACTTTGATAACAAGGACGATGATAAGCACGACCAGAGGCTGCTCAGTCAATTCGGAATATGGTTCTTAGTAAGACGCCGCCTGTCACTCTTTGCTTTCCTCCTCCCCACTCCTTCCTTATATCTGATGAGGGATGTCTCCTGTTCTTTTGAAAGGAGACAGCGAACAGTGAGAAATTAACCTTTTGAGTGGAGTGGTGTACTCTGGGGGGTAGTAGCTCTCGGTTCTGTTAGATTTATCCAACAATGCTTCTAGGAAGTCACCATGTCCAGACTCATCTCCAGAATCCTTAGAACCTTTCTTTTTAATTATAAAGAAATTTATTTTACAACCAATTTTGGGTACACTTATAATTTTATCATTTATTAAGAGGAAAGAGGCTGCATAATAATGCGATGGGAATGCCTGTTAGTTTTTATATAATCAATGACATTTTGGCCGAATATGTGATACTCCAGTACTCAAATCGTCTTTGAGGTTTTCAGGGTGGATCAGTATTTTAGTTTTACAATCGTCAGTGCTCACCGAATTTGTCTTTAACAAGCAAGAAGGCAGCAAGACCCACAGTGCCAAGGCCTTGCCGACTGAAGCGTGCCTCCCTCAGGAGACACAGTGGGAGAGTTGCTAGTGCAGGCTGTCAAGTATGGATTCAGTGTGAGGCCCAGACAATGTATACCTCATCATTTATGTGCACCAGGGAAGGGAGTCTCTGCATATTTAAAAGGGGTCTATGTATACCAGAGGAATTCTAGTCAGGCTGTGTGGAGTGAGTGGTTACATTTGAGTCAGCTGTACCGCTCATTCAGTGGAGACCAAACATGGCAGAGACCCGGCTGAACGAGCCCATTCTGCAGAGATGTGCTTTTTCCCTTGTCTGCTAGAGTCAAGGATTGTGTCTCCATAGTGATCACTCTCTTCTATGCTTGTATAGTTTTGAAAAAAAAACCCATCAAATTGGGAACTGTTGATTCTACATGTCTTGCTTTCAAGAACTTATTATGTAGGAACACTGTGGCTCCTTTTGTTGAAAACTCCTAGAAGGGAGGAACAAGGCTTTAATTAACTAATTAATTTTGTATTCTTGGATCCCACCAAGTGCTCAGTAAAGTATTGTTTCTAATGGATAGATGTTTAAAAATGACTTATAATATGGCCAATTGAGAGGGGCACTAGGGTATCAGAATTACTACTGATGCAAAAGTTTTACCTGAATCTGATCTTTTGAGAACTGAAATGTTTATTGATATTTTTTAATTGAAGATATTAGTGAAATATCACTTAACTGACTAAATCCTTTGGATTCTTTTCTAGTTCAGGTTACATAATAGAGTTACACTAGGAAAACGATGCTTATTGGCTGCTTAGGGATGTTACTGTGCAACCCCGTGCATGCCTTCGAAAGGACCCAAGTTCTCATAGGTGATAATCATTTGTAACATTCTGATTTTGAATCATCTGGACCCTGACCCCCTCCTTTAAATTTTTTTCTTGATTTTTACATGTACTTGTAATAATTTTGTGAAGCTGGGTGGGTGGAGCCTGACTGTGATCCGTTGTGCCTACTGCAGGTGAGCCTCTGCACACCCAGTGAGAACACGCCCACAGAGAGCCTGGCCCGGCTGGTGGCCATGGTATTTCAGTGGTTCCATTCCACGGCGTACATGATGGATGATGAAGTCGGAAGCTTAGTGGAAAAGCTAAAGCCCCAGTTCGTTACCAAGTGGTTGAAGACAGTATGTGATGTCCGCTTTGATGTCATGGTCATGTGCCTTCTTCCCAAACCCATGGAATTCGCCAGGGTAAGTGGAGGTCATCCATCTGGACCTGCTGTGGGGGAGGACTTGCGGAGAAATGCCACCTTTGACCCTCCCTCTGTCTGTGTCAACAGCCAAAGACAGTTAGCTTACCTGGGTGTGGTGGCATCCACCTGTAATCCCAGACTTTAGGAGGCTGAGACAGGAGGATTCCTATGACGCCCATGGTGGGTTGGGCTACCCAGTGAGTACCAGGCTAGTCAGGGCTACAGTGTGATACCTTGTCTCAAAAATCCAAACCAAATCCACACAAACAAACAGCAAGGGCAGTTAGTGTAATACCTGCCTGCAGCTTTGGTGACGTGCCATTTCGGCATTGTAAGGGAAGAATGGCATGATGGGATAATGAGGTATCTCTAATATATGTTCATTCTTGGCATGGCTTGTTTTTATTAAGAAATAAATAATAACAATGGTTTTTGTAGGGTCTGGGGGCTCAGTTCCTTTCTGGCTTGCAGCCAAAGAGGAGAATTTCGGAAGCTTTATGTGTATTTCTAGACTATGACAGAATGACATGACTCCAAGATAGCTTTTTACTATGAGCAATGCATCTTCTCTTGGGCCTGCATATGCCCAGTGGGTCACTAGAAGCGGGTAAAGTGTGGCATCTCTAGCCTCATTTTCTGTCTTCTTTGGGTCAGATACCTACTTGCTCGACTGTGCCTATAGGTGAGTTGTAATAATTATTTAGGCCTCTCAGCGGGTAAAGATGCCAAGGTAAAGGCAACTCAAAGGTACTTTGAACAAGTGGTCCACCATCAGTTTTTAAGGTGCCATATTTTCAGATCTTTGTGATGGTTCCTTGAAGTCTTCAGTAATTATCACACACCTTCCAGGGACACTTGAGCTTTGCAGGAGGTCACCCTGTGAGGAGATAGACTGACACCCCTCGTCAGGACAGGGATTCCACAGGAAACAGACCCCCCCTCGCTTCCAGAATCACAGCTCCGGTAGATAATGACCTGGATGCTGATGGAAACTGCCCCCTGTTGCCTCCCTCCCTCTCTTTTGGGGTAATTTTCTCAACAGGAATAATACTCAGTGTGAGCAGAACCGAGACAAGACTAAGACTGCTCCCCTGTGTTGCCTCACTTCCGCTGCCCCACTCTTCTGAGTTTGCCAGGATTCCGGAAGACAGGCTTCACCCTCTGTCTTCCCAGTGTGGTCATCCTGTGTGTCAAATTCCTTCCTGGTTTTCAGTTGTTGCTTTAATTTCTGGCATGAGTGAACAGACCTGCTTTGTTGGGAGCCCCTGCACTCCAGCTTCTCATTTAAGACACCAATAACAGTGGAAGTCTACTCCGTGATGTTTAAAAATGCCAAAAATGGTTCCTAGAACTGTTGGAATCCTGGCTCCTTGCACTGGAGGGCAGGTTTATCCACGTCTCTTCAATTGCTACCAATGTGGATCACTATTTGCAGATGCTCAGCTAGAAAGAGCCCACATTTCTTCATTACAATATAATTTGTGCCTAACCGGGAAAGGTGGAGGCCTAGAATCAGTTTTTGGCGGCAATCTGTGATTTTTTTTCAGAGTATTTTCTAGGTTTTATTTTTATTTTAGATATTCTGTTTTCTTTCAAAAAGACCTTGAGATCATCTTTAGTTTAAAACTGTGCTGAAAAGAGACATTTGAGGATAAATCAGAGCACAAACCATCTGCAGGAATAACTGCTTTCAGGATCCAGATGGCTGAGCAGCCAGCTACGCTATGCTCCTCTCGTCTTTGGTGCCACCTACTGACTCATTTGTAAAATTGCATTTTTATGTGATGGACAATTTCCAGCTGTTGGAATTCTCTGTGCTGGTGTGCTCCTGTTACTTCCCTTATAGGAGGTGGGTTTGCTGTGATTCTGGGAGATAAGAAGTTACATTGTTGGTAAAACTTTTCCTCTTGCTGGGCAGTGGTGGCGCACGCCTTTAATCCCAGCACTTGGGAGGCAGAGGCAGGCGGATCTCTGTGAGTTCGAGACCAGCCTGGTCTACAGAGCTAGTTCCAGGACAGGCTCCAAAGCTACAGAGAAATCTGTCTTGAAAAAGCAAAAAAAAAAAAAAACAAAAAACAAAAAACAAAAAACAAAAAAAACCTTTTCCTCTCCCAAAGTGGGCCCTGTGTGAGAACCAGCGATGACTAATTAGAAGAGAAGGCTCATGGATGAACATAATGAGGGGTGATAAATTCTCCCTGAGCTGTTAGAGATTTGAGACTTCCAGACCAAACTCAACATGGCTTTGAATTTTTGAAGCACAAGTAGCGACTTCCCTCGGAGTGGCTGAATTTTCAGAACCCTCTCTTTGGAGGAGGTAAATTGGTGTGCATTTCCAAAATCCTCTGCTTTAGGCAGACACAGCAAGCTCAAACACTTCCGTTTTCCTTCTTGAGCTCCAGGCTCCACTCTGAGACAGCCTCGCAGGAGTCTGGAGTTTGAGTGTCTCCTCATCTCATTCCCGGCGACCTCCTTGAAATTGTGCCTGCGACAGAGATGCCAGGCAGACTGTGTGGAGAGCTTTTGTCAGAGCTTACATGATTAGGAGCCCACAAAGGGGCCTGAGGAAGCAAAATCACGAGCAGAGAGCCGCGGTTGGATAGGTTGCAGGCCTTGTTCCTGAGGACAAGAAGCCGGGAACGGAGGTTTCTAGACGATAACGAAGTGAAGATGTTAGTGTCACAAGTGACACTTGTTTCCCATGAGCAGTGCAGTTGTGGGTATTTGGTGCATTTCCCGAGGGACTTGAACTGCTGTGGATAAATCTTATGAAGCTTGAGTCATTCAACTTTGGCTTGTAGGCCTTGGGGCAAGACTACTCAATATTAAAAAAATATGTATTTATTTGTTTATTGTGTGGTGGAGGAGGGGTGTACACGCAAAGGTGTGTGTGTGTGTGTGTGTGTGTGTAAGTCCAAGGACAACCTGTTGTAGTTGGTTATCTCCTTCCTTTACCATGCTGGTCCGAGAGGTGGAGCTTAGCTTGCTATGGCAGCAGACACCTTTACCTGCTGAACTCTCTTGTTGACCCCAAAATGTACAGTCTTAGTAAGGATCTGGACAACTGATTTTAGTCTCTGTTGACGCTGGCCCAGGAGGGTGAGAGAATATTTAGAAACTGACTATGGAGGTGGCTACATGGTGGACTGCTTACCAGGCAAATATGAAGACCTGACTTCAAAACACTGAAGCCGATGTGAAAAGCCACATGTGGCCATGTAGACCCCTGTAACTTGGAAGACAGGGTTTCTTCATGTAGCCCTGCCTGTCCTGGAACTTGCTCTGTAGACCAGTCTGGCTTTGAACTCAGGCCTGTCTCTGCCTCCAAGTGCTGGGATTAAAGAAGTTTGCTACCATGCCTGGCCAGGCACTTAGACCTTTTTTATAAGAAGACTGTTGCTGCATATGGACAGTAGAGAGAAACAGCAAGCACTCTGTACCACAGTGCTGTTCGTGAAGGAAAATCTGCAGTACTGAGTGTTTCAGTAGGAAGTGTGTCTGTCTGTGGACAGGAGCAACTGCATGCTGATCCGGCTTTAGAAAGAGTGATTTTTCACTGTTGTTCATCACAGTAGGAGGAGAACTTGGGAATTACAGTCTTCATGGGCTCTGGAAGTCCACGGCAGAAGAGTTCAAATTCAGTCCATGACCAGGATCCAGACCTACCTGTAACTGCGTCTTCTTGTTGTTATGGAGTTTAGCATGAAGTCCTCAAAAGAAGAAACACAAAGGGCCAGTGAACACTTTAAAAAGCATTCAACAGTCCCACTCATTATGGAAATGCGGGTTCAAACCGATTTTGATTCAGTCTTGCTGGACATCGTAGTCCACACCTTTAATCCCAGCTGCTGGGAGGCAGAGGCGGGTGGATCTCTGTGAGTTCGAGGCCAGCCTGGTCTACAGAGTGAGTTCCAGGACTTGCAGGTCTACACAGAGAAACCCTGTCTTGAAAATAAAAAAGATCCAGTCTCTCACCAGTCAGAATGGCCATCATCAGGAGTATAAGCAGCAACAAATGCTGGCATAGATGTGGGGACAAGGGAGCCCTCGTGTGTTGTTGGTGGGGGTGGAAGTCAATGTAGCCTCTTTGGCAATCTGTCTTGAGGTTTCTCAAAGACGAGAAACAGAATTACCATCTGACACAGCTGTACAGCTGCTGGGCATTTCCCCGAAGGACCTCATGTCTCCCTGCAGAGGTACTTCTCTTTGCACGTGGATGGATCTTAATGGTGACTTGAAGACTCTCACCGACCTCACTCTGAAGACCGTTGGGCTGTGACTCCTAATAGACCTGTTCCCTTCTAAGAAGCCCTTGGCTATAATTGTAAGGAGCATGTTTCATTTTTTTGGCCAGGTTGGCGGATACTGGGACAAGTCCTGTAGCACCGTGACTCAGTTAAAGGAAGGGCTCAACAGGATTCTCTGCCTGATCCCCTACAATGTCATCAGCCAGTCCGTGTGGGAGTGCATTATGCCAGAATGGCTGGAGGCCATCCGGACGGAAGTCCCTGACAACCAGTTAAAGGAATTCAGGGAAGTATTAAGGTGGGTAAGTAGTTTGACAAAGTCACTAATCATAGTGCTATCTGACAGCCACAGAGCATGCGCTGTGTGCCGGGCACTCTGCTGATCATTATATATGGTCCTGTGGAGTGATGAGAAGAGCTCAGGCAAAGTGCCGCCAGAATCTGAGCTCAGAAGGTGTGAACCTATTCAGAAAAGGTTTTGTTCTTGTGGAGCAGTAATTTACATCATTCCTTTTGCTTATGTCTTTAGATCCTGAGATAGTTTCTTCTATTAATTCCCATATGTGGATGAACACTAATGTAATGCTATCAAGCCATAAGGTCATTTCTATGTCGTGATGGAGACTCACCTCTTAAAGTGGTGAAACTTACGAGTGCCTGATGGGAACACAGGCCTTAGCTCTCTGAGGTTCTAGTTAGGAACACTTCTGTGGCACCAGGCGTCTTTGGAGTGTGCCCATCGGTCACTTGCTTCTGTTGCTCTGCTTTGCAGCAAAATGTTTGACATAGAGCTGTGTCCTCTGCCATTTTCCATGGAAGAGATGTTTGGTTTTATCAGCTGCCGGTTTACAGGATACCCTTCCACGGTGCAGGAACAAGCCCTACTCTGGCTTCACGTGAGTTGAACAAAGCCACCATTTTGAGCAGTCTTTTGGCCACCGGGCTTTAGATGCCTAGGGGACAGGGGGAGAACTTTGGCAGAGACCCCAAACCTTTGTGTTTCTGGAAGTGTGCTGCAGGCTGGAGTCACATGTGCGGAGATAAGTCGCTAAATCTCAGATACATGTAGCTGTAGTGAATGTATTCGGTAAGATTATCAAACTCGTAGGGCCTTTTAGGCCTTGTGTTTGGCTAGGTGTCTGGGGCTCAGAGAAATTACCTTTGCCTGGAAAGATTGAGAAGTACTCAGGGAAGGAATGGTTTGTGCTGTACTTTCAGCCCGGGACGACTTCCTCTTCTGTCTCCATCAAAGAACACAATCTTTTAAAGCCTGCCTCACAAATTACCTCCTCTCGAGTTTTCTGTAGCTCTCAGTCCACCCAGGTCATTATTCCTTCCTGTAGCATCCCACAGGCTGTCTTTGGGAATTCTTCCCTTTCTAATCATTTTTTTTTGGGGGGGGGTAGGGGTAGGGGTTTTCCTTCTGATCATGAACACCGTAAATTCAGGGACCACATATTATTTTTAACTTTATAGCTACCCACGTTTTTCCTCCTAGCATTTGGATTATTTAATGAACACTCAGTTTGAAAAAAATAAAAATTGTGACATCGAATCCCCTCCCATGAAGTTTAGACATTTTCACAAAATGAGAGCAGATCCATAGTCCAATTATGATTGCAGAAACATTTTTTTTAAAGTTTGCTTTTTGTGGTGCTGGGGATCTAACTTAGGGCCTTCTTCATTGCTCTGAGTGCCGGTGCTGCAACGGAAGGTTTCACAGTACTGGCCCGGCACTTTGGAAGAGTGCATTGAAGAGAATGGACAAGACAGGGTTCAAATCTGACTCACAATAATTAGCTGTGGAAACACTTGCTGACCTCTTGTGTATAGCAGATAAAGGCTGGGTTAGAAACTTTCTGTCTTTCTTCCTCTGAGTAACTGACAGTGGGGGAGCAGCCCCAGTAATTAAACCCAGCGGAAGTGGCAGTCGTTCCCAGAAAGCCATGAAGGGAGATCTAAGAGGAGAGGAGGGTGGATTCATTCTGTCTGAAGAAAGGAAGCACGGGTCACCAGAGAGTTCATTGCAGATGAGGTGCATTTGCCCCAAGAGGACGTGAGCTTGCACCGGAAAGCAAGAGAGCTTGCAGCATTCAGTCGGAGTGGGAGTGGGCTAGGGCAAGGGCTGCAGTGATGCATGGTGAGGAAAAGGTTCCGTAGTGTGTGGGAGAGAGGAGGACACAGCATCAGGAAGACAGTGAGAAGAATACAGCAGCTTCCTGTACAATGGGGAGGGGAACATGGAAATTTCCAAGATGACTGACTTCCTGGGTGTGAAAATGCTCTATGCCTATGCTACCTGTCCTTACATTCACTAGTTTACATAGAGAAAATCAAGTTTAGTTTTCTGAGTTTGAAAATTTACTTTTTGGGTGTGTTTGTGTGTGTGATTTTCCCTCAGGTATTATCGGAGTTAGATATCACGGTTCCACTTCAACTCTTGATAAGTATGTTTTCTGATGGTGTTAATTCTGTTAAAGAATTGGCAAATCAAAGAAAGTCAAGAACCAATGAGCTGTCAGGGAACGCCGCAGCACGAAGGGTAATTATTGCCTGACTGTTCTTGTCCTACTTGTTTAGACTGGGGAAACCCTTGCCAGCTATTCCGGCCTCCAAAGTAGCATCAGTAGAAATCTCTTTGGGAAGAGTGTACCATGTTCCATTCCATTAATCTTTTAATTACATTAAATAAGAAAACATTTGTTAAAGACAAACTTGATATAGCCTTTAATCGGTAAGTTACTGTTTTTATTTCTTTTTAATTTTGCCTTCTCTTAGCATTGAGAGAATGAGAGTAATTTTTTTCTGCTTATGTTCTTCCTCTGGGGGTAAGACATACCCTGGTAAATAGGAATGCTAGTTACTAAAGATCACTATGTCACTTTGAGGAAAGTGACTTTGTTTTGTGTTTGGGGAAGACATGGTCAATTGGTGGGGACTTTAAGTGATGAGGTCTTTTCATTGTATCTTTGTGAGTGAGAAAAATGCCTAAGAATGTAAGATGTCCATAGAGGACCTGAAGGACTTTCTATAGGTGCAAGGATGTTCTCAGACCATGAGCAGTTCCTGAGAGGTGAAGGACCTCAAGTGTCTGCATGGCAAGCTTGTCCTCAGAATGCTCCCCAAGTCACACTGATGTTTGGGAATCAGAAACCCTAATGAGGTCATGGCATAGGTTATACTCAGTGGATTTTTTTTCTTTGAAAATGATCATTGCCTACCTATCTTGTAGGAACCAGTGGCCCACCTTGTTTTCTTCCTTTTGCAACTCAAAGGTTGTATAGCAATTCACAGCCTTTCACTCTGTGTTATGTTCACACTGAACATTAGCGCAGAGTTGTAGGAACCCATCATCCTCATTTCTACAGTTGCTGAAACTTAGGTCCAGTAAAGTGACACTGTAAATGTGCGTTGTGATTCATACGGGGTGATCTTCTTTACCTGGAACTGAGTGCTGTTTGCTGTGCTTCCTGACCACCAGAATGGTCCATATGGGATGAAATGGCAGTTGAGCATGACACACAGACATGGCAGATAGGACTCCACTGCAGAATTTATTGCTCTTAGTAAAAAGGGGAGAGTCTAGTGGGGATTCCACTGGGGGAGTGATGAGAATGGCTAAAGGCACACAAGGATGATGAAGCACCCTCACCCAGTGATAGCTCAGCCCTGACCACTGTACCTGTGGGGCTGAAGGGTACAGAACTCCAGCAGCCTTCCTGGAGCTGGAACTCCAGTAGATGGCTGACCGTGGTCACCATAGAGTGGTGACCTCAGATGCACTGCAGGCAGAAGTGGGAAGAACTATTTCTGCCTCTGACATCTGCAGCCCTGGTGCTCTTCTGGTGCCCACCACTGACTGAGCCCACCTGGACACACCAAGCAGCAGAGGGGCAGCTGAGAGACAGTAAGGGGCAGAGTAGAAAAGCTCCATGAGGATCTCGGGAGGGGCTTGACTGGGTACATGGTACATAGCCAGCACCGCAGGTCCATCGTATCTTTTCTCATGAGAGTTTGATCATTATAATCTCAGGGGTTATTTCAAAGCCCTTCCGGTCTAGAAGTCTACATTTATAATTCTAAAAGTTATCCTAAAATATTTTCTCATTTTCCACAAGTTTTCAGTAGTTTAGCCACTGTAGATTATTCTGGCAGCATTTGATAGGATGAAAATGATGGCGGGCACCTTCATTCTTCAGGATCCCAACTCCTTTCCAGACTATGGAATTGTGGGTGTTTTCCTTCCTTGCATTCACATTTTATGGGGATATATCATGTCTGGAGGTACAAATAATTTGGGGAAGCCAGTGTGACAGCAGGAAACACCTTCCCTGGGGCCCTCACACACCAGGAAGAGGCCTTGGAGCCTTCATGAAGTCATTTGCGTTTGCTGGTGTGCTTTCTTCCAGGTGAGTGTCGCCTCTGATCCTGGTCGGTTCCATAGCCCCTTCCAGAGTCCGTTCCGGAGTCCCATGCGTAGTCCATTTCGTAGCCCTTTCAAGAATTTTGGGCACCCAGGAGGAAGGACTATTGATTTTGACTGTGAAGATGATGACATGAATCTAAATTGTTTCATCCTCATGTTTGATCTTCTCCTAAAGCAGGTAGTAGAGCCTGAGGTTCCTTTAGTTCCCAGGTTGTGTCCTGTCCTAGAGATTCTGTCTATTGGGTGGGGTGGCATCAGACCCCGAGAATCTCCTAAGGAATCCAAGAACGACCTATGTGACTGTCTGCAGGGTCATTGACATGTGAAAATGGATCTGAGTTTTAGAAACACTGTTTTGGTAGAATGAAAGAACTGGATACTGCTATTGTTGGGAAGGTCAATGCAGACTTTTGTAGCAATGGGGATAATTTAGGTATGTTTACTAAACTGATTTCCGAAGGGAATTTTAAAAGTTGAAAAGGCTCTGATGAGAAGGATGTTTCCTCATAATTTAAAAAATTGAAATTATTTTGGATTTACAGAAAATTAAAAGAATAATCCAAAGAACCCTCAACACCTTGCTCTCAAATTCTTTAGATGTTGTTGACCCCACTTTCTTAATGAGTTGTTGTGAGACTAAGCTGCAGGCTTGGGATCTGTCCCCACACTCCAGAGCACTCAAGTCAGACAATGTTACTGTCTAACTCACAGAAATTTTCGTTTTAGAATTAATATAAAAATATTTCTATCAAGACAAAAAATAAACTCAGCCAAATTTAAAAATTATTTACTTATTTTGAGTGTGCATTTGTGTGGGGATATGTTTCCTACATGTGTATTTAAAAAGACACGTCTTTTTAAACTCATCACTCTGTATACTTTTACACATCTAAATAATGTTGTTTCTCACCTGCTGTCCAGATCTTGGTTTCAAAGTACTATGATCCAAGGAAAGGAGCCAGGGTTCCTTAGAGAAATGGCCAGTCCCAGAATTGAGACAAGGGAGAGTCTGGAAACTATTTTAAAAGATTGTGGAAGGCTAGGGATGTAGCTCACTGGTAGAGCGGGGCTTCCAGATGCAAGGGTTTGAGTCCTGATACCACACACAAGAAAGAGAATGGTGTAGACGTGTTAGAGGAACATAGAGCCAGTTTGAAGGAGATCGCACTAATCACACATGGAGTAGCGTGAGCCACATAATAACTAATCTTAGCAGATCATGTGACTGCACAGGCACAGGAATAGTCAGATGAACAGCACAGTAGAGAAGGAACAACGGCTCCTCTAGTGGGAGACTACACAGCAGCAAGTACGGGGGCGGGGAGCAGGGAAGGATGGACTTGGAATATGGCCATTTTGAAGCCATTGCAATCGTAACCAATTCAGGCATCCATCCACCAGGCTAAAACCAGTAGCTCAGAGTCTGATAAGAAACAAACAAATAAAAAAATCACACATCATGTACTAATTACAGAAGGAAAAGTGGCCTCTCCCTCAGCATCTTCAGGAGATTCCAGAACCATTCACAGACACCAAAATCCGTGAATCCGTGGATGTTCAAGTTTCATATAGGAGATGGCCAGGATTTGTAAACAGTAGTACCTAATAAAGCATCACATACATCCTGTGCTTTAACTCTTATCTCTGCTACTTATAACACCCAATACAATGTGAGGGTCATATGAATAGCTGTTTCACTGCATGGTTTAGGCAAGAAGAAAATAAGTTTGTACGTGTTCAGGAAAGATGCAGTGATCTTTTCCAACTGTTTTTGTCCTTGGCTATGGTTGGATTTGCAGAAATTGAGCACAGGAGTACAATGCATCATTACAGTTACTTTCTGTAGAGAAACTGAGGAGATCACAGGCTCCCATTGGTAATTCTCCCCTGTGCTTCCTGATATGAGGTTTTTAAGAGTGTTTAATTGTGTGCATGTGTCTAGGTGGGGATGCAGTGTGAGTACAGGTGTGAGAGAGCGCTGGGTCCCCTGCTGCTGGAGTTATAGGCTGTAATCAGCCTGATGCGGGTGCTGGAAACTGAACTCAGGCCCTCTGGAAAAGCAGTAAGTGCTCTTAGAGCCACCTCTCCAGTCCTGCCTCTGGATACAATAACCAGAGAGGATATAATATCACACGTGTGAGCTCCCCCCCACCCCAATGTGTTACTCAAATAAGTTCATATGGAAAAATAAAACAAATTATATTTGAGATACATTTTATAAAACAATAGAATATTAATACTATAAAGTATATTCTCAGAAAATCAGGGGCAGGAATAAAATGAGCGAAGAGCTGTTCTAGACAATGACTGAAGGCCTGGGGCACAGGTCAGTGGCACAGTGCCTACCTGGCTGCGTGAGAAGTGTGCAGTTACCAGCACCACAGGGATGAAAAGTCACCATCTCCACCAGCACAATAGCACCTGTTTTTAATTCTAACACTTGAGAGGATGAGGCAGGAGGATTGCTGTTAGTTCAAGGTCAGCCTGGTCTACATAGTGAGTACTGAACCAGATAGGGCTATATAGTGAGACCATATTTCAGAGAGAGAGAGAGAGAGAGAGAGAGAGAGAGAGAGAGAGAGAGAGAGAGAGAGAGAGACTCTAGAAAACAGAACAAATTAAGTAATCTTAGATTGTTCTAGTATCAACAAACAAACAAACAAATCAGGCCACGGGGACTAGAAAGATGGGTCCATGGTTAAGAACACTGTCTGCTCTTCCAGAGGACCCAGGTTTGAATCTAAATACATGGTGGCTCAGAGCCATCTCTAATGACACACAGATTTTAAGGATAATCTGTATATTTTATTTTGTATTTATACTATTTTTAGATGAATGTTAGAAATGAGTGTGTCTTCATGGCTTTTAAGCATATATTGTTCTAAAGTAATTGAATTATCAACAAGTATTATGCCAAGAGAATGCTGGATTAAGGACCAAACTTTGTCTTCTTTCTCTTCTTCCTCTCTTTCTTTCTCTGTCCTTTGGTGTGTCTTTCAGATGGAGTTACAAGATGATGGCATCACGATGGGTTTGGAGCACAGCTTGTCAAAGGACATCATTTCTATCATCAACAATGTCTTCCAGGCCCCCTGGGGGGGCTCCCACAGCTGCCAGAAGGACAAAAAGGCGAAAGAGTGTAACTTGTGCCAGTCTAGTATCCTCTGCTACCAGCTGGCTTGTGAGCTCCTGGAGAGGCTAGCTCCCAAAGACGAAAGCCGGCTGGTGGTAAGCAGCTGAAGAAATGAGATGGCTTACGATAAGCAAAGCCGGAGTGATGGGGCTGTTTAACTGTTGTCTAGGACAGGAGATGGGGACACAGGATACAGACTTGTGTTAAGTGGCTAACGTTGAATGGCAGCAGCTCCGTTCACAGAGTTTTTACAAACACAGAACATTACTGGTATCCTTAAAGGATTTTTATCACTCAGTTATGTTTATGAAGTTTAAATAATAATGGACATAGTACGTTATACAATTAAATACGAAGTAGATTGTGATGGATACGGATCCAAGGAGCTCACCAGCATCATCAACAATGAAGAAAACCCATTCTCTTTTCCGGTTATGTTCATGATTTGCTATCAGGAAAAGCCACATAAAGAATTGACCTCTGACAGATGCCACATTTCAGTGGCTCCATACTTTAGCTGTTTCCTGTATAGCATACTTTAAAGGGCACACATAACACCAAAATATCCTTAGGCCATCAGAGGTAGATGAAACTGAGTTATCCGAGCCACCATTTCTTCTGCTTCTTAAGATTGCTTAGGGTCAAAAGTTACTTCTCTAAAAAGATCCAACACTTTTTGAAGTGTCACGCATAAGCTATAAAGTGTGCCTTCAGCGGCAGTCTATTGACCTTCTTAGTCCTGTCTTAATATAATATTATGTATTTTAACACAGCCATTGGGAACTTCCCATAAAATACTCTTCCCACCCCCATTGTCTTTAACTACTGCCCATTGTCCACCACTCTGAACTTAGATGTTTTACATTCCTCGTGCAAGTGAGAATAGTTTACATTTGCTTGATCTGCTTCGTTTATTACCAAAACATAATGTCCTCCAGGTTCATCCTTGTCAGCATATAATACAATGTAATTGAAAAACAACTAAACCAAACCAAAATAAAACCAGCCACCAAAACAGATGGTGAGGCAATAGAGATTGAAGCCAAGGAATCCAGGTAGGGTCTGTCTGGAGGTATAGCTCAGTGGTAGAGTGACTGCCTAGCATGCACAGAGCCCTGAGTTCTATCCCCAGCCCTGCTTAAAACAAAACAGCTGAGAGTGACTTGGGATATACTTAAGTAAACAGAGAACCACAAGTCAGTGTGATGATTATTACAGCAAGATATGAACAGAGTAGCTCTGGGGGAATAAGAGGGACTTTGGGACCAGCCTCAGGGAGATGGGACCAGGAGCCTTTTGAGGGATATGAGCCCTGAGTTTATAGCTGTGGTAAAGCTGAAGACAGGAGAAGAATTCAGACTTAGAGAATGTCACCCAAATGAGACATGGGGTTAATTTGTTAGTGGAGAAGCTCTAATCACCTTTAAAAAGACCCACCTGGTCCCGCCTCAATATTACAACAGGGACAGTCCCAACAGGACTTAGAGGGGACAAACTAGCACACAGCTTAACTACCCAAAAAGAGCTGCCCTGCATCATGAGCATTGTGTCTCATGCTTAAGAGAAAGCTTGGGCCGGGCGGTGGTGGCGCACGCCTTTAATCCCAGCACTCGGGAGGCAGAGGCAGGCGGATCTCTGTGAGTTCGAGACCAGCCTGGTCTACAGAGCTAGTTCCAGGACAGGCTCCAAAGCTACAGAGAAACCCTGTCTCAAAAAACCAAAAAAAAAAAAAAAAAAAAAAAAAAAAAAAAAAAAAAAGAAGAAGAGAAAGCTTGGAACTCACTCTGTAGACCAGGCTGTCCTCGAACTCACAGAGATATGCCTGCCTCTGCCTCCCAAGTTCTGGGATTAAAGTCATGTGCCAATCTCCAGGACTTTTAACAGTTGCCCATCTCTCTGTCCCCAGCTCCTACTAACTGTTTCTATGACACTGACTACTGTAGATGTCTAAGTGAGTGCCTACAGCATTTGTCTCTTGTGATGGCGTCATGTCCCCAAGCTTCCTTCAAGGTGTAGCATGCATTAGTATCTCCTGGTAAAGCCTGAATAACAACCCATTGTGTGGATAGACATTTTGTTGATCCATCTGTCTGCTGATAGACACTTGAGCTGTATACCTTTGCTTCCTTTAACTCACATGTTACAGCAACTTCTTGTTCCTAAAACATGGATTCACCCAGGCCACCAGAATTGACATCATGTCTAAAAACATTAGCTCCTAAATAAGATGTGAATGGGTGCTGAACTCTGGGACTAAAGAAAGGTGGGGGAGCTGTCCAAGGAGATCAGGCAATGGTTTCGATGTTCTGTTTTCTTGTACCCAGTGAAGGCAAATCTTTCATCAGCCACCTCACACAACCACCTCTCAGTAGCACGAATATAAGTGCTGGTGCAGGCTCTTCTCTTGGCCAGCACGAAGTTGGGTAGAACAGGCTGATCCGCCTTTGCTGACTTAAACCAAGCTGTTCTTTATGGCCCCTCACATAGCCACTTGTATCTATTGCAGGAGCCCACAGACAGCCTTGAAGATAGCCTCCTTTCTTCCAAACCAGAGTTCATTATAGGGCACGAGGGAGAGGAGGAGGAGAACCCAGCAGCCAAGCATGGAGAGAATCCAGGCACCCGTACAGCGCCCTCAGAAAATGCTGGTAGGTGAACTTGGCTGATGGGAGTACGGGTTGTACACTTTCTGGTCTATACAACTTCAGCAACTTGGAAGAGTCTAATGTGCTTCTTTAGTGTAGATTGTACAGGTAAAGCATTTCCTACCATGTTAGGAAGGAATGCCAACCCCCAAGTGTCTTCCTGGCCCCAGGATCTTGTTAAGAGCAAAAACTCATCCTGGTTTATAGAGACCTAATGTGAAGTTTACCTAGTGCACTAAGTTCTCTGTGCAGAAGAAACTGAGAATGGCCGCGGTGGAGGATGCTGACAGTCTCAATAGCCACTTGGGGCATGTAGTCAAAGTCAAATGGAGAGAGGCAACAAAACTTGTGTCCACACATCATCTGCGTCTTGGAAGATTGGCCAAGAACCTAAACAGATGCACCTTGCCTAGCTGTGTTCCAGGGCTGGTCATCCCTTGTGCTTGGAAGGATGGCTTCTTTATAATTTCCTTAAAAGCTATTGGTGTGTGAACTGAGGACCCCAAGATGGCAGACCGATTGGGGAATCATTCCTTACCTCGTAATGCTCAGACAGAATTAAGATGTTCCCTCATGCATGGGAAAGCCTCGTCCTTAGATCTGAAAGGAGATGCTGTGTGGCTTGTTACGGACCTGGAACAGATTTGGGCTGCCTTTAAGAATTTCTACTTCTACTATCATAAATTGTCTTGCTCCTGGAAGGTCCACCCTGGAATCAGGAAGCATGGGCTTTATTTCGTGAACGGCAACCATTCTTAGGGGACTATCTTCTGTGGTTCATGATAATTACATTATCACTAAAAGAATCCTTGCTCTAACTAACTGCTTCTGCATGGATGGATGCTATAAATGGTTAATAGACTGACTCTCTGACTCACATTAACTCTATTAAAAACTAAGCTGGAAGGAGGTGATGTGTTTCATTGGTTCTGTGTAGTAAAGGCTCCGTGTTCCTTCCTCTGTAACCTCCTCCATCAGGGTGGGAATTGGTGGGAAAATGGAGGCAAATGAATGAAGCCCCCTCTCCAGCTTCCACTAGAGTGCCCTGCCTGTCCTGTGTAATCTCAATCTCTCTCTCTCCACACACACACACACACACACACATATATATACATAAATACATATATACATACATATACACACTCGCATACATATATATGCGTGCTCGCGTGTGTGTTTGTGTGTGTGTGTGTATCTTCAACAATGAAAAGCCAAAGCCCAGGCAGGTCAAGTGACTTGCCTATGGTTCACTGACATTTATTACATACACTCGATATGTATTCAAAAAACCGAACAAGACCATAGCCTCTACCTCTGATTCTGTAGCAGGCAGGGCCAGAGAATTAGGAAATCAGACACTGTAGGGTTAGTAGAGGCAGGAGCTGGAACCCAGGCTTCCTGGTTTCTTAGAAGCAATGACCTTGCTTTATGGTTGCAGCTGCTGGCACAGCTGGAGTTATGTTTCTATTGAGCTTTGTAACTCACTCAGGATCTAATAATTTGTGCTCTTTCTGTGGAAACAGTTTTATTTCATAGCACACAACTCAAGTAATTATCACTTCTTTTTGTTATTTTTGAGATAGACATACACTGTGTAGCTCAGGCTGAACTAGATACAACACACCATGTATCCCAGGTTTGGTTTTGAATTTGCATTAATTCTCCTGCCTCAGCCTTCTAGTTCATTGGTTCTAGGACACAGCACCTCCTTCTCTGTAAGTGCCCTGTTGTAATAAGAGCGGCGGGGCTGCGTCCCCGGCACCCGGCCGCCCGCATGGCTAGCTTATGCCCCGAAATAATTACACAGAAACTATATTCTTTTAATCACTGCCTGGCCCATTAGTTCCAGCCTCTTATTGGCTAGCTTTTACATATTGATCTAACCCATTTCTAATATTCTGTGTAGTACCATGAGCTGGCTTACCAGGAAAGATCTTAACCTGCGTCTGTCTGGAGTGGGAGAATCATGACGACTCACTCACTCGGCTTCTTTCTCCCAGCATCCTGTTCTGTCTACTCCGCCTACCTAATTTTCTGTCCTATTAAAGGGCTAAGGCAGTTTCTTTATTTAACCAATGAAATTAACTCCTCCATCAGTGCCAAGGCTCTGATATAAAATGGTATAGTAATCATTCATAACTTATACTTGTCCTCCCATTTATTTTAAACTATCCTCAGATGACTTATAATGCTTAAGTTTGTTTTGCAATACTGGGTGTTGAACCTAGGGCCTTGTGCCTGCAAGGCAAAGTGCACTATCATTGAGTTACTCTAAAGCCCCGTGTTGTTTACAGAACAATAGCATAAAAACATCTGTGTGCATTCAGAGCAGAAGCAGCCCTGCTCTCCAATGAGCCTCACTTCACTGAGTTTGCACATGTAGATGCTGTGGTTACAGAGGCCTCTTATGTTCTTCCTTACAAAGTTGGTCAAATTCTACCTTTTAAAACATTTGCCTCCCCTGGGTCTTGTTTCAAGGCTCTTGTTACAGTCTCAGCCTCAGCCTGATTTCCTCCTTTTGTCTTTTGCCTCCTTGTGAGATGTCATTGTAAACTCACTCCAAAAACCAAAAACAAACCAACTCACTCCAAAAACCAAAAACAAACCAACTCACTCCTGAGTATGTCTGTAGTGCCTGCATGTTCTGAGGCAGGAGGATCATGGATTCTGAGCTGTTCTGGAGTATATTGTGAGATTCTTATATAAAAGCCCAAAACCAAAATGGATGAAACAGAATAACGTGCATCTCCTGTACTAGTTTCCTAGACCAGTGTTCCCTGCCACTCAGAAACTGGTACTGCTTGTGCCCTGTGGCCATCAGTGGTGGTTCTGGGCTCCTGCTCAGGGAACCTTGGTGCTGCACGAATGGGCTCAGCAATTTCCATATCCTTTTCATGTTTCCTCTTTCTGCATTTTGCAGGAAGGATTTCTTGTAGACACAGCTATGTCCACTGCCAAAATTGTATCTTCACTTTCACATCAACCATAATAGAGCTGGGCGCTGATAACAATGTATAAAGTGCCTTTGAGTAGAAGATCATCACGAAACTCACTGATGTATCAGCCAAGAGATTTGGCTGTCATTGTCTCTGATGCTAGGAATTGCCACAACTTACACTGGAACATTATTTGGCCCATCTTGCAGGAGTTTTAAAAAATACATAATATTTTTATTAACTCTGAAATTTTCTTTTTTTTTTTTTTCTTTTTTTTTTTTTTTGGTTTTTCGAGACAGGGTTTCTCTATGGTTTTGGAGCCTGTCCTGGAACTAGCTCTTGTAGACCAGGCTGGTCTTGAACTCCCAGAGATTCGCCTGCCTCTGCCTCTCGAGTGCTGGGATTAAAGGCGTGCGCCACCACCACCCAGCTTGAAAATTTCTTACCATGTATTTTGATCACATTCATCCCTCCCCTCTATAACTCCTCCCAAACCCATCCCCAATCTCCCCATTGCTCCAACTTTTTTTTTCTATCCCATAGACTTCAGTTTGTGCAGGGCATGTACTCGTGTGTGAGACCATCTACTGGGCAGGACAGACCACACTCTTCCAGAAAACTGACTCTTCCTCCTGCCCAAAGCCATCAAATGTCAAAAGCTCCTTAGCTAGGGGTGAGGGTCTTGAGAACCCCTCCTCCCTCTGTGCTATACTATTCCACTAGTTTTGGTATCTGACTAACCTGGTAACTCGAGCTTGCCTGTATGAACACTGTAGTGTTGCCCCGTTGTTGCGGCAGAGATTAGAGAACCTCCCGAGAAGAGACATCCAGGAGCAGTGTTTGCATTTGGAAACCATCGTCTATTTCAAAGGCCTTGTTTGCCAGTCTGTATCATAAACTCTCCTTAGGAGCTCATCAACCTGCGCCCCTCTCTTCCATACCTTCCTGTCTCCTTTTAATTATGAGGGCACACCCTGCCAGCCCCAGGTCCATTCCCCCACAGGAGCACAGGTGGAGTCTGGGGTGGTTCAGGCAGCCGAAGACACTGGGGTAATGTGGAAGCTCTGCCGTGAAAAATGGAGGCTGAGTCTTTGATTTAGAAGGTTTCCTCTATTTCCTCATAGAAGGGCACATGCTAAGGATCTCTCTCTGTCTCTCTCTCTGTCTCTGTCTCTCTCTGTCTCTGTCTCTCTCTCTGTCTCTGTCTCTCTCTCTCTGGGTTTTGCTATGTTTAGTTCTGACTGTCCTGGTACTCACTATGAAGACCAGGCTGAACTTGAACTCACAGAGATCTACCTGCCTCTGCCTCCCAAATGCTGGGATTAAAGGCGTGATCTACACACCAAGTGGGCACATGATAATATTAAAAAACCAAGTGAAAAGCATCTACAAACATGTAATGCATTCTCTACCCTTTTACCCCTCTCTGGTTCCCTGATCCTGATGAACTCATGAATGATGGGAGGGAAGGGGCTGGGCTAACCTTTTTGTCATTGTGTTTTCATAGCAATAAAGAACGACACGGAAAGAAAATTTTGCTACCAACAGCTTCCAGTAACGCTGAGACTAATATATACCATTTTCCAGGTAGATTTTTCTGAAATATTTGAATATTTTGGTTTGGCTTTGGAACTATTTGTTGTTTTGGAAAACGCAGTAACTGTGTGTTCTTTGCATAGGAAATGGCTAAGTTTGAAGAGCCAGACATTCTTTTTAATATGCTCAATTGCTTAAAGATTCTCTGTCTGCATGGAGAGTGTTTATACTCTGCGAGGAAAGACCATCCTCAGTTTTTAGCCTACATCCAGGACCACATGTTGATTGCAAGGTACGTGCTCTTCACGTTTTTGTTTACGTTTTGGGTTTCAGTTTTAAGAACTAAAGCGAGAGTAAGAGTTACTCTATTTTATTTGAACTTTCTCTCTCAGAACAATAATTTGATAAAGAAACTCACTTACTTCCTAGTTTTGTTTGTTAGTTTTTTTTCTTTAAGGGGGCGTTTCTAGACAGGTTTCTCCTCATAGCCCTGGCTGTCCTGGAACTGGCTCTGTCTAAGACCAGGCTGACCTTGAACTCAGAGATCCACCTACCTCTCCCTCTGAGCACTGGGATTAAAGGTGTGTTCCACCAACCACTAGGCCTGTTTTTGTTTTAGGAGGAAGGGTCTCACTTTGTATCCCTGGCTAGCCCGCAACTCATTAGACCAGGGTGGCCTTGAACTCAGAGACCCCTTGCTTTTGTCTCCTGGGGCACCACACTCAGCTCTGCTTCCTATTTTGTCTCAGTATGGCAGCAGGAGGACAGCAATGTTTGCTTATTAGAGTCTGCTGGGCCAGATAGGTAAACTAAGGATCGTTCTATGATGTTCAATTGTTGGCTGAATTATGAATATAGTAGACCCTAGAAAAATGCCAGGGGTGAATAATGCTGCCAAGTGTGATTTTTGTAAGATAGTAATCTTACTCGACATGCTGGCAGATACTGAACCCTCTGGGTGCCATTAGCCTTGCTTTCAAGAGATAGAGGCATTTTGAGAATAATAATAAAATAGTGCCCTAGGTTTATGGTGCTTTCTTTCTGAGAACCTTCAAATAACTATTATAGACTTCCTGGAAACAAGCCAGAAAAAAAGATCATTTTGTAAGTAGGAGGCTAGTCTGATCCTTAAAAAGGCTTCTTTATGCATTGCAACAAAACCAGTTGAGGCTCTGCCCTTACTTATTTCTCATTTATTTATTCATTCAACGAATATAATGACTTATTTTATTTTTATTTATCGTAATAATATTCTAGTGCTTTGGGGGAATTTTTTAGTCTAGTCTGAGAAGGAATGAATGATAAATATAAAGGGTGACCGATATTTTATTGTTTAATTTTGTGTACTTTTGGGTTCAGGAGAGTGGCTCAGAGGATAAAGAGCATGCTGTGTAAGCATGGGAGCCTGAGTGTGGATTCCCAGCATCCACACAAAAGCCAGGCATGGCATTTATAACCCCAGCACTCTGCAAGGCAGAGACAAGCCGGACTTGGGGGCTTGCTACCCAGTCAGTCTAGCTAAAACCATGAAGTGCAGGTACACCGAGAAACCTTGTCTCACGAAGGAAAGTGGAAGCAACAGAGGAAAACACTTAAGGACAACCTCTGACTTCCACTCATGGGCAAGTGTTCTCTCTCTCTCTCTCTCTCTCTCTCTCTCTCTCTCTCTCTCTCTCTCTCTCTCCCTCCCTCCCTCCCTCCCTCCCTCCCTCTCTCTCTCACCGGAACCATAAATCGGTCTATGTTGGGGGCTGAAGGAAGGGGCAGCCTTGACTCCGAATGATAAACAAGGGTAGGATCTTGGGTAAATTAATACACATTTTTATCCTGTACACACACAAGTCACAAATAATCCAGTGTCGTGTGGTAAGTGGCTGTTCTGCACAGGTCACAGGTAGACAAGAACCGTCTGCATCAGTGATCGGGACAGGGCTCGGCAGCAGATACATCTGCATCAGCATTATGGGACTCAATGGTAATAGAAATGTAATAAAGACAGGACGTTTTTAGAAAGCAGGAATGTCGAGGACAAAGAGGTGGTAGAGTTGCTTAAAAGGGGGGGGGCAAGAAATGGGAAACACTAGTGAGGTGATAGCAGGTGGCATTTTCTAAGATGTGGTTTCAGGGGAGTAAGGGAAGCGGCTGGAGAGGCAGTCCAGGGCCCACGGGTGAGAGTCTTGAAGAGAGCTTCTCTCTTTGGTGATAGCTGGAGACCCACGAAAAGAAGTGACAACTGGCAGAGTCAGCACTGGGCTTTAGCTGAGAAGTGTGAAGAAGAGAGAGACCCTGTGAACAGACTTCCAGGACCCAAGGTCCGTAGAGGTGCAGCACAGAGCGCCCTGTCTCAAAGGAAAAGAGACAGGCAAGGGAGTGGATGCCCAAGACCTGGGTGCTGATAAAGGAAGTCTGTGTAGATCTATGGTCAGTGGGGAGGATTAGCAGAAAAGAGCACAAAGAAGAGAATTGTGGAGCCAAGCGTTATGGCTCCGGCAGGGAGAGTAGAAATAAGAGTGAAGGCCGTGATGGAGAAGAGACGGCACGCTGAACGGAAGGAGACATTTAGAAGGGAAGAAAAAAATGCATGGTAAGGGGAGTTTAATAGAAGATTTAAATCTTAAGGAGAGTAAGTGTAGCCAACTTCTCCAGAGAGGCAAGATAGAGCCTGGGTTAGGAGCCCCAGGAACATGGAGGAAAGAGTACAACAGCCAACAGGAGGGAAGTGATAGGAATCAATAAGAAATAACAAAGAATTGCCACTTCTTCAGAGCCCTGCTGAAGGCAGCTAACCTGCTTTCGGTGGGTGGTTTCGGCATTCGGATTTGTTTTTGTCTAATGTGGAGGGGCGCAGAAGTGGAGGCAATGGTCACTGGGTGTCCTCAATCATGTCCCTCCTTCTCTTTCCCCATCCTGCCGTCAGTTAGCCTGGTGCCAGCTTGTTAGAGCAAACTAAACATTGGCGTCTTACTCGTGAGGTGGGTGCCTGGCAGCTCTTGATTGACATTGTCCTTCAATCATGCAGGCTTTGAAGGAGAGACAGACCCCTGTCTCCCAGAGTTCGCAACATGACCTGGAAAAGGGTCCTGAAAACCTTCAGTTTGGGTCATATGCCTGCTTGCTTGTAGGCGAATCCCTCAATTAGGACAGTGAAGTGCTTTGTTAAACCTGCTTCATGCTTGTCCTTATGGTGGGCAAAAGAGGGAGCCCTTGGGTGACAGTCTTGACAGTTTCTGTAGAGGCTGTCAAGAGCGGACACGCGGTTATTCTTTGTCATTCAAAGAGGGGAAAGTCTGCTGGGCAGAAAAATAAAATAAACAGTGAAGCTTACTAGTTATTCACCTAAGAAACAATTTTAAAACCACTTATCATATTATCATCTTAATATAGCTGTTAATTTTCTATATTATTTAGTTCATTTATATAGCTGAATTTATATATGGAATTAAAATTTTATTAATTTTTCAGTATTGTGATATAAAAGTAATTTCTTCAGAAAATATTAACAGATCTAAACATAAATGTTGGAGGATTATAGTCTTGCGGACAAAGCGCTTTCACCCAGATCTCACCATAAGCTAAGATAGTGGCTCTCAGCCTTCCTAATGCCATGACCCTTTAATACAGTTCCTCATGTTGTGACCCCCCAACCATAAAATTATTTACCTTTCTACTTCATAGCTCCTATTTTGCTACTGTTATGAACCATAGTGTAAGTGTCTGTGTTTCCGATGGTCTTAGGTGCCCCTGTGAAAGGGCCCACAGGTTGAGTGTCACTGAGTTAGGAGAGGCGGCTCTTTGCTTCTGCCACGGTGGCGATGATGTAATGCCTTTGCTGTTCCTTGCTTTCCCAGCCTGTGGAGAGTCGTCAAGTCCGAGTTCTCTCAGCTGTCCTCATTGGCAGTCCCTCTCCTTCTTCACGCTCTGTCCCTTCCTCATGGTGCTGACATATTCTGGACAATCATAAACGGCAACTTCAACAGCAAAGACTGGAAGATGAGGTTTGAAGCAGGTACTTCTATATGTGTAAAAAGTCCTCTGGGTCGTAAGATAAATCAGATGTTCAGTTTTGAAATTTGTTTTTGGCCTTTATTGCTGATACTTAAAATCTCCGTGTAGGAGCCCCAAGTTACCATTTTTCTTATGGGGGTCAGTTCTTATGAGGTCTAAATAGCTGTCACCACACAGCCAGCGAGATGGCTCAGCAGCTGGTAAAGGTACTTGCCTCCAAGGCCAAAGGCCCGAGTTTAGTCCTCTGGAGCCATATGGTAGGAGGAGAGGACCAATCCCTACAGTTGTTTTCTGATCTCACATGGCCTGTGTCACATGCATGCCCCACCTACAAGTAAATAAATGAAATATTTTTTGAAATATGTTAATATATATACTTATGCCTTTTGTCCTTTGTATTTTATATTGCAGTGGAAAAAGTAGCTGTCATTTGTCGGTTTTTGGATATTCACTCAGTGACCAAAAACCACCTGCTGAAGTACTCACTGGCACACGCCTTCTGCTGCTTCCTGACAGCTGTGGAGGATGTGAACCCTGCAGTTGCCACCAGAGCAGGTCTCCTGCTTGATACCATAAAGAGGCCAGCACTGCAGGTGACGGGGGATGTGTCTTATCAGCCCTACAGACTGTCAGTCCCACCAGCTCACTGGCTTTGTCATGGTCTTGTTTAGCCATGCTCTGTCAAAGTACCACAAGCAGAGTAGCTTATAAAATCACAGAAATTTATGTAACGTAACTCTGGAGTCTGGGAGGCCCACGATCAAGGTACTTGTGGACTCAGTGTCTGGTGAGGGCCACTTTCTTGTTCATAGCGATGCCTTTAGCTGTGCCTGGGCCTTTGTTTAAGGACATGAGTCTTATTTGTGAGAATCCTGTGCACATGGCTTTGTCTTTCCCCAAAACTCACCTTCTAATATTGCCAAGGGGTTGAGTTTCAGCATAATGGACGTTTTAGGGGAGTGGACAGAGATATCCAGACTACAGCACCATGCAAAGGCATGGTATTGGCGACGGTAGTAGCAGAGATCTCCGTGTGTTCAAATGTACGCTTGTTATGTTATAATGAAAACAAGAAGAGATCTATTTTACCCCTAACTCTCCCTGTACAGTGGGGAAAACATCCCAGGACCATATCTTATTAACGGTAACTTGTTTTATTTTCTGATACAACTTTTTAAACTATTTTTTCCTACATTCTGATGAAATTGGTGGACAGCTATAATTGTTGTGTAGGGGGAAGGGTGGGCACATTTTTGAAGCAGGCTGGTTCATTTTGTGCCGTTCAGTTGGCCTCTGGCCTGGAGCTGCTGTTGGAGGCTAAGGGGGATCGAAGTGAAGCACGATCAGGCCAGCATGCCACCATTGGAACACTGTGAACCAAAACCAAGGAGTGGGTGACCTGGAGAGGGCCGCATGTCTGTCTTATGTGAACCCTTCCGCTGTAAAACGAAAGCCAGCCTCAGAGACGTAGGAGGACTTAGCAGAGGGCACACGGTACATTAGTGCCTACTGTTTTTCTACAATGATACTGGTTTGAATTTTATTGTTCTTATCAAAACTAATAGTAATGGCAAGAGTTAGCATTTGCCAGACAAGTACTGCGTTGCCAGGATGTGGAGTAGAAGTTCCCATCATGTATTACCTCCCTTAGCCCTCAGAATAGCTTTTTGTAGGTTCCCTGTTACATTTGGGGAAGCTGGAGGTTGGAAAGGCAACGCCACGTTTTCAGAGTCACGGTCCTAAGACAGACTTCACTCTGACTCGTAGAAAGTCAAGCTCTCCTTCCTTCCCCTTTCTTTCCTCTCCCTTCCCCCTTCCCTCATTCTCTCTAATATAATAAGTTTTCATCTGTTATAGACCAAGCAAGAAGAATGCCACCTGTTTGGACCTGGAAAAATGCAGGGCTGTGCTACCCAAGCACGCTGTGCCTAAGAAACTCACTAGTCCTCTTACCAGTTGACTTTCCAGGCAGTGGCTCAGGGCTACTCATTAACTGATAGCAGAATGGGGAATGGGATGGCTGGATAAGTCATATTTTTAAATATGAATATATTTAAAAGAAATTTTCGTAGACTAGAGAAATAGATGTTCTATCCTGTCTTAAGTTAGTGTTCTGTTGCTGTGAAAAGATATGATGACCAACTCTTACAAAGGAAAACATTTCACTGGGGTTGGCATTCGTCCAGAGGCTTAGTCTATGATCGTCATGGCAGGACGCAGGCAGACATGGTGCTGGAGAGGTAGCTGAGAGCTCCACACCCGGATCCTTAGGCAGCGAGAAGGCACAGTGAGACACTAAGCCTAGACTGAGCTTCTGAAACCTTAAAGTCCACCCCTCCAACAAGGCCACACCTACTCCAGCGAGGCCACACCTACTCCAGGGAGGCCACACCTCCCAACAGTGCCAGACCCTGTGAGCCTAGGGGGCCATTTTCAATTAAATTACCACACATCTATTTCCCCCTTTGAATGTTTTAAATGTGTTTTCTGATTTCATTCCAAGAAAACAGAATGGTTTTTTGTTGTTGTTATTTTACAAGCACACAATTTAGGATTGTAAGGAAATTTAATGACTATCTTCTCACATGTCCTAAAATGAAGCTTAGGGGGATAGTGAGGTGGCTCAGTAGGTATGGGTGCTTGAGGCACAAGTCTGATGACCTGAGTTCAGTTCCCTGAACCTACCACTCTAGGAGAGAATGGGCTTCAAAAATTGTCCTCTGGCCCCCACATGTCCTTGGTTTATGCATGCATGTTCATACTTGTGTGCACACACACACACACGCAATAACAGAATAAAATACAATGGTGAAAGTATGCTTCTCAGTGAACGCTACAGGTAATTGAAAAGAGAAGCACTGGTATTTGGGATAAGAGGATGGTAGTTAATATTTAGAAAATAAGTGGCATACTTTTAGTTCATAGTTCTGGATCAAGTTGAAGAGGTATTCTGGAGCCAGGAGAAACTTTCCTCTGCATTTTCCCTTCTAATACTTATGACCAGAAAGATTGCAATTGAATAATTTTGCTTTGGGAAACATTGCTTTGTTCCATCGGCTGCCTGGCGTATGTTCTTTGACGACTCTTAGATTTGTCTGATCCCTCTTTTCCAGGGTCTCTGTCTCTGCCTTGACTTCCAGTTTGACACTGTGGTTAAAGACCGCCCCACCATCCTGAGCAAGCTTTTACTCTTGCATTTCCTTAAGCAAGATATCCCTGCTTTGAGCTGGGAGTTCTTTGTCAACAGATTCGAGACACTTTCTTTAGAAGCTCAGCTGCATCTGGATTGTAACAAAGAATTTCCCTTTCCTACAAGTAAGTAAGACAAAAGTCTTAATGTAGACAGTTGTGGCTCCCACCTTTTATCTTTTTTGGCTAGATAAGTAGGAGATACTTGTTCTGTAGCTTGTTGCCCACATGAAAGAGTGAAAGAGGAGGAATTGACTTTATGTACTCATATAACTTTTAAGTGGTTATGATGCTAATCTGTAGATTTAAACATACTGCGCTAGTCTCAGATCTGAATTTTCTTCCCTTTCTGGAGGATACATAGTAACTGCCTGTGACTGTTTTCTTTATGTTACCCAGTTGTTATGTTGAAAATATCTGTGAACAATTTTGTGAGACATACTTGCACTGTGCAAACTCCCATCTGCTTATTATTCAGTTGCTGAGGAAAATATAACAAAATTAGATAATCAATCCTCATGAATTAAACAGGAAAATGAGTCTTGATAGGAGTGGTCATGATTCTTTTTACTGTAAGACACGTCATGGTCTTAGAGGGCGTAGATGAGTCATGCATGAATGAAAGATGCCTTCTTATCCTTTGAACAATACTCAGATGGATTACTTCAAAATAGCTGGGTCACATGGCTGGCCAAGGAAAAGAGTAATGTCTTTAATTCTTTTGCAAAGCCATCACCGCTGTGAGAACCAACGTTGCCAACCTCAGCGATGCTGCATTGTGGAAAATCAAGAGGGCACGCTTTGCAAGAAACCGGCAGAAGAGTGTACGGTCTCTGAGGGACAGCGTGAAGGGGCCCACAGAATCCAAGAGGGCGCTCTCCCTCCCTGAAACCCTGACCTCCAAAATCCGTTGAGTATCTTTCTTCTCCTCTCATGACATCTGTTTAATGTCTTCCTGGAGCTAACGTGTCTTGTCGAGTGTTCGCAGAAAGTAGCGCAGTTAGCAAACAGCCAGTTCATCAAGTTTGGCCCTCAGCGTCCCTGGAAACATCACCCCATGGACATAAATGTCACGGGTGGCTTTTTCTAGTTTGTGGGTGTAGCAAAATCCTGACTGATAGAGCAGTAGTTCTGAAATGTAGAAGGAAGTGAACCCACTGATGCTTGGCATGAGGCTTAGAGGAAACATTTGGTTTTGAGTGTTAGAGTAAAAGGGCCAGCAGGGCAGCTTGGGTAGCGGTCAAACTTTGAATGATTCTCATTTTTTGTGAGTGCTAGAATCAACCACATAGGCCTCCAGAAACACCAGCAAAAATGGTGGCTTTTGAAAAAGAAAAACCAGGCTGACGAGAAGTTGGATTTCTATTCAACTTCAGATAACTTATAAATGGAAATAAGCTTTGATGTCGATTTAAAAAGACCACACACATTTGTTTCATAAAGGTCTTTATATTATATTTAAAGAGAATGCTTTTCCTTAAGTAACCAAATGACTAAATACCAGTGTTTAACAACAGCACGCAAGTGGCAAATAATAAAGCCTGCAGAACTAAATCACTGTGAATGAGTTAGTAGATCTGGATGGTTTAGTCTTAAGTACCACCCATGAAGTAGCAGCGCAAGCACACTTAAGCACACTTCTGTCCAAAGCAGAAAGATTTGCATTTCCTTGGCATTCGTTAGAGAACAACTTTATATGACATGATCATGTTAGTCATAAATAGGATTTGATTTTCTTTGCTACATTTTTCTTTTTTATGACAAGCTCTGAGTATGTGGTATTTTGAGCCTTAGAAGAGTTGGTGGAAAGTCTTTTAAGTAATTGATAGCCTTAGCTTCTCAGGGAGCAAAGCGAATCACACTGAAGAATAATTCATAGTGACCCCGGGAGAAGCTGGTGCCAGCTGAGGGACACCAACCCCTGGACTGAATTAACTACAACTTTCGTATGAGTTTTCCAGCCCTTTAATAACCTAACTGACTAGTTTGGGTTTCACTTGATTTATTGTTATTCTTTATTAATTCACACAGCCATTTTGATGCTTTTAGAATCCACATGACTTGAAGGGGTTTTCTTGAGATCAGAAACAAAACACAAGCATTTTGGAGTAAACATCTTTTATATGATGTCAATTACAAATAAGAAACCTTAGTGTGCTTCTGCTATCCAGAGCAGCCAGCACTGAGTATTTTTCTAGGCTCCACTTGTCTTTAATGCTTATTGAAATAGAGTTGTTGTTGATTTTTAAGCTGTGAGGTTGACCAGGCATGAGCAGTCTGCTCCAGCTCTCGGTGGGACACCTGAACAGACGCCAGGTGGGTACTTCTGACACAAGTGTCTCTATCATAGGTACCCTAGGTAAAGAACTCAGTGTTTCTCACTGGACCAGAGTGATATTAAGATCTGTGAGCCCCAAAGGGTCTTGCTCTCAATGCTCAAATGTCTCAACCGCTGCTGGGTCAATTCTTTACATCGTTTTCTGAGCAGACGATTTCTGATCCCATTGACTTTTGGTCCAGTAAGAAGCACCAATTGCCCACCTCTCCACGAACAGCAGGCGTGACTAGGATTGTGCTCCTTGCTCCCGATATGTTTGTATGTGTAAGCTACACATAGAAACTCTGTGTTCATAGATAATAGTTTTCTTTAGGTGGAGCACACTCTTCATTTGCATTTTGAAAGGGCTTTGTGTTTGAACCACCATCTGCTCATCCTTGTAGTTGCTCACTTCCTTGAGAGTCTGCACCTTTCCGTTCTTCAGGAGCATCTCCATCGTTTGGAGGGTCTGAAGGCTTTATTTAGGGTGACATGGCAGAACTTCCCATGTCACAATCCTTACTATTAGAACTTAGCACGAAGTGTCCCACGTGTTGAACAGATACTGGCAAGGACATTACTAACTGAGTGCTGTCCATACAGTACCACCATTCACTGAGAGTTTCTGAATACCTGCATGGCTGTCCTAGCAACCTCGGTGACCCACTGATGTCTCATTCTATAAACATTCGGATTTTTATCTGAGCTTTAAGTTAAACGTATCAGAATGGTATTAACTAACACTCCGAGAAAAAAATTTATATAAGGAGACTTTGAAGGTCATGAGCTTTGCATATTATAAAAAGTCACTCAAAACACAGAAATTCAGGAATTGGAGAGATGAAAAGGCCCCATAGATTTGAATACAGGAAGTTAATGGGGGCAAAAAGTCTTCTTAGAAAACCCAGAATGGCAAACATGTGGCTGAGTCCCTCTTTGATTTATAACTATCTCTTCTTTGGGGAAAGAAAGAGAGAGAGAGAGAGACAGAGAGAGAGAGAGACAGAGAGAGAGAGACAGAGAGAGAGACAGAGAGAGAGAGAGAGAGGAGAGAGAGACAGAGAGAGAGAGAGACAGAGAGAGAAAGAAAGAAAGAGAGGGTGATCTGGGCTGGAGAGATGGTTCAGTGGTTAAGAACACTTGCTGCTCTTGCAGAGGACCCAGGTTTAATTCCAAGCACCCACACAAATGGTTCACGTTGTTTGTAGCTCCAGTTCTAGGGGATCTGATATCCTCTTCTGGCCTCTTAGGGCAGTGGGCATAGGCCACACAGAGTGCACTTATGTACCTGTAGGCAAAGAACTCATACACATAAAATAAAAATAAATAAATCTCCTAAAGAAAGAACGGTGAAAGCCGGGCGGTGGTGGCGCACGCCTTTAATCCCAGCACTTGGGAGGCAGAGGCAGGTGGATCTCTCTGAGTTCGAGGCCAGCCTGGTCTACAGAGCTAGTTCCAGGACAGGAACCAAAAGCTATGGAGAAACCCTGTCTCAAAAAATCCAAAAAAGAAAGAAAGAAAGAAAGAAAGAAAGAAAGAAAGAAAGAAAGAAAGAAAGAAGAAAGAAAGAGTGAGAGAACGGTGAGGTCCATCTAGTTCCCTTTCAGTGAGGCTTTTTGGAGAAAATTCTTAGTAAGTTTCATATATTTCCTTTATTTTATCTCGAGGCTGGTCTTTCCATTCACACTTCCTTGAAAGGCCAGTCTTTGGTTACTATTATCTATTCTAACAATTCAACCGAAGGAACCCCTCACATCCCTGTAGGAAAATGTCCGTGTGTTTGCTGAAGTTAAGAAAAGCCTCAAGCAACGTATCATTCCACCTGAAGGACCAGGCAGAAAGGGGCAGTCAGCAGCATAGTTTAAAGTAAGTATGAAGCTAAGACTTCTGGGAGAGAATCCCCGTGACAACAGGACGAGGAAAGCCTCCCTAGTTTGGAAGCAGTTGGCCCAGCTTTTTAGGCGTGCAGAACAACTGTTGTGTCTTTAAATTATCCTTCACTGGATAGTGATGTTTTTACTTGGAGTGAAGGCATGCTCCATCAGAAGATGGTGTAGGATAGTGTAAAATGGAAGAGCTGGCTGCCTAACAAACAGATTTCTGTTTAGTCTGGGCAGCGAGCCCCTCTGTGCAGACTTGCTATTGATTAGGCCTGAAATAAACTGGGTGCAATTTAATTATGCAGTAAAAAAGCTTTCTAATTGGTGTTTAGGCTGAACTTTGGGACTCTGGGTTTACAATGTATGATTTTCTAATCTTAGCCTTTATGTAGGACTCACGGCAAATAAAACGGAAGGTTTTCTATAGTTAGATGGTATACTCTGCAAGGCCTGTGAAAAAAGCTGCATTCCCCTGTAATGTGTAGGAGCCAAGCCAAAGTCTTTTGTGTACATAAATAACATTCATGGAGTGTGAGAGCTGACATTGGAGGGGCAGTAACATTCGCATTGTATAGCAGAAGAAACTGAGTTTCTCACAAAGGGACAGATGCCACAAATTTGTTGGTGACAGGCTTGGGTCTCACACTCATTGTTCCTGAGTTCCCTATTTATATGGCTTATGTGGCAATATAAACACCACCATGTTCATTGATTTTGGACTCCATCCCTGCTGGCCTGGCATTTGTACAATTGTGTAAGGTGTCTTTTTAGTAATACTGTGGGCATTTCAGATTGGCATGTCTGCAGTGCCCACTGAGGGTTACCTGGGTACATGGTTCAGAAGGTTTATCAGCGTAATACCAATGAATGGTGCCAGCCACACAAATGTGAAATGATCAGCCTTCGCATGTTTTTCACCCTCAGGGATGAACAGCTGGAAAGGAAGAGGCTAGAAATATATTTCACATATGTTTCATGTCTCTTCGCCTACAGTGCATTTACATGCATGCCTGACTTTGACACCCGACGCAGCAGGAGAGCATTTCATCAGCTGAAGCTGCAAGGGGGCTTTCCCTCTGGCTTCTCATTGGTGGAACTGTCCTAGTTTGTTTTCTGTTGTTATGCTCGAACACCATGGCTGAATGGCTGGACACAGCCCGGGAAGAATGGGTTTACTTCATCTTGTGTCCATCATGAAGGAAGTCAGGGCAGGAACTCAAGGCAGGAACCAGGAGGAGTGCCTTTCACTGACTTGCTCCCCATGGCTTTCTCAGTTTGCTTTTTGATATCACCTAGGACCACCTGCTCAGAGATGGCACCACCCACAGTGGGCTGGATCCTCCCACATCAATCATTCATCAAGAAAACACCCCACAGGCTTGTCTGCAGAGAATCTGATGGAGGCATTTTCTCAGATGAGAGTCACTCTTCCAAAATGACTCCAGCTTGTGACAAGTTGACAAACAACAAAACAAATCAAAAACCCATAACCAGCACAGAGTGTGAACACATGGTGACAGGACACAGGCTGGGAAGAGGCAAAAGCAGGGTGGAGGAGCATGTGAGCTTTAGCTTCCCAGCCCCTCTGCAGTAGTATGAACACACACACGCACACATGCACGCACACCTTCTTCAGTAGTATGAACACACATACATGCACACACGCACATGCACCCATACGCACACACACACACTGGAACTACTTTGGGAAAAGCTTTAAGTTGACAGATAGGTGAAGGCTTAAGAATGCAGCATTTGACCTTAGGTTTTCTGGGTCAAATGTAGGAACAAACTCATTATCGTGGTCTTTGCTTTCCTTGCCTGATTGTCACATGTTACTTTGAAAGAAAGGTCAGTGAGTCAGTTCATACAGAGGCATGTTCCCCACACTAGCTTTTCTGTCATGGGACCTCAACTTTTCTCTTATATAGAAGAGAAGATCTGGAGCATTATTTGTGTTCAGTTCACTTGGACATGTATGAACATTAAGTATCTCCTCTGTGGTATAGCATCCTGTGCTCTGTGGCAGGTGCTAAGATGGATAAGACATAGCACATGCCTCCAAGCCATGTGTACTTTACAGGGGAAACAAGCAAGGAATAGATAAAGTTCTGCCTTGTATAAAAGATATTTGGGAGCCGGGCGGTGGCGCACGCCTTTAATCCCAGCACTCGGGAGGCAGAGGCAGGCAGATCTCTGTGAGTTCGAGGCCAGCCCTGGTCTACAAGAGCTAGTGCCAGGACAGGAACCAAAAGCTACGGAGAAACCCTGTCTCGAAAAATAAAAAAATAAATAAATAAAAAAAAAAAGAAAGAAAAAAAGATATTTGGGGAATGCTAAAGGAAATTTTCCTCTTCTGCTTCCTAGCTTATCTCTTCTCGTCTTTGGAACATAACAGAATATAGGGCCCGTGTCCAATTACTGAGGGGACTGTGGGCATAGGGAATAAGAATGGCTTCTGAGGAGTAGATTTATAGCACAAAACGCGGGATCAGATGAAAGTCTGCTCTGGCAAGGGTGGGTGAGCATTGGTTCTTCTGAAATCCATAAGTAGTCCAGCTTGGGGGAGTGCTGAGCATTTGGTATGTGGGGGATGGGAGGCCCAGGAGCTGTGTCTCAAAAAGCAGATTCTTCCTGGTGCCAGTAACCTGAATCTGTGACCCTGTATTCTGCTTCGGAGTTTCATCCAGTCTCTCCACTCTGTGAACAAGCCATGGAGAACCCACTCCGCACTAAATTATGGCAGGCTAGCTCTGCCTCCAGGGTTATAATAACATCTATACTTTATTTACAGAAATAAAATCAAACCTTTAAAATGAATCACTATAGTTAAGAAAGGAACCACACAGACTAGAACTGAAAGCTAGTGGGTGTCCTAATTGCTGTGCTTTAGTTGTAGGTATTTAGTTTCAAAATGGAAATTGTACATCTTTTATAGATAATTCAAGTAGTACTAAATAACAGCCCGTCCAGTTTGCACAGCTCATTTCCCATAGAGATTTAGCCTGGTCACTTTCCCTTAAGAACTGTGCATCTCTCATAAGCCCACGCTATTCTAATGGAATATGATGAGCTAAATGCAGGCTTGTAATGTCCAGAGTGGGAGGGGCAGATTAACGGAAAGGAAATAGTGGTTTATTTTATGCATGGGGATAAGTACTTTTGATGGCTTGCTAAGGATCTCTCATTATGACTGCAGAGGGAAGGCAGACTAAAAGCAGCAAGCATCACCCCGAAGCACTGATCACTGAAATGAGGGCACATATGAAGTGATATTCAGCCATGGAGGAAATATGATTTGCTGAGAATTTAAAAAAAAAATCATTCCCCTTGTAATAGAAAGGCGAGTTTTAGAATGGTTAGGATAGAGTTTGATGAGTTGTCTTCTCGGCTGTGACTTGAGGCAGAATGAGGTGGGGACAGGACTCTTTCTGTTTCCGTGTCCCTAGCTTATTAGGACTAACATCAAAGCAGCTGTATCATCCCCATTTCCACTTAGGAGTCAAGCTATGCTAGACACGAAGAAGCCAGGCAAACCTGAGAGATGCGTGCTCTCCTAAAGCCTGCACCCCAGAGCTAAAAGGAATTGAGTGCTGAAACCCTGCCACAGCGGTGACGCCTGCTTGCTGCTATAATGACATTGGGCCCACATGTAACCTACACACACACACTTGTCCCACTTTTTCTTTAATTTATTTATTTTTACCAATTTTATTGAAGCAGTAATATTAATCTGACTCTAAAATAATAGTTCAGAAAGGAAAATCGAAAGTAGTTTTTCAAAAAATGTTTTCTGAAAAAAATTATATTCTCTACTTATGTGTATGTGTGCACCTGCTTGTCTATATGTGCAGGCATGCAGGTGCCTCAGAGGCCAGAGGAGGAAGCTACAGTCCCTGATCTGAAGACACAGGGCCCTGTGAGCTCATGGTGGATGCTAGGAACTGAACCCCTATCCTCTGCAAGAGCAGCAAATGCTCTTAACTCATGAGCCAAATCTCTATCCTCACAAAGTAGACAGGCTTTTTTTTTTTTAATTTCTATTTTTTAATGCTAAAAAGAGTTCTCTCTTGCTGGGCAGTGGTGGCACATGCCTTTAATCCCAGCATTTGGGGGGGCAGAGGCAGGCAGAAATCAGAGTTTGAGGACAGCCTGGTCTACAGAGTGAGTTCAAGAAAGCCAGAACTACACAGAGAAACCCTATCTCAAAAACAATCAAACAAACAAAAAGAATTCTCTCTATATATGTGTGTGTGTTTTGTTTTTCAAAGATTTACGTAAGAATTGCTTTTGATCAAATCTTATATTCAGTTTAACTATAATATGTGATGAATTTGGACCTTTCTGGTCTTTCATTGAAATAAGGTGCTCCACATAAATTGTTTAGTGATAAATGCCTCAATATAATGATTCTATGGATTATTCATGTGTGAACCAAAATCTTAGGTGCTTTAAAAATGAATTTAATGGGGAAAGTTCCTAAGGCATGTTGCATGTAAGCATATTGCACGTATGCATGCTTTGTGGGCAGACTGATAAGACCTAAAGTGTTAATGTCTTGGTCATAATGCCGAGTGTCAGAAGGTCCCTCTGGATTAGAGCCCCTAGACTTGGTTCTGCCTGCTCTTGAACACTACCTCCTCCTCATATACCTGAGGTAGATCAACATCCTCCTGAAGACACAGGGGAAGTAGCTGATCAAGTTTGCTACCACCTCTGCAGGCCCTGTTGAAGTATGATCAGTAACTCTTGATCCAGCGTTACTCTGTGCCCCTGTCCTAGAGCAGAGTGGCCATTAGACAGACCAGTTCCACAGTATAAGGAAACAGCGCTTCTATCTGACTTCTCTTCATCCTGCCCTGAAAGATAGAATTTTGCCAAATTAACTGAGGCGTTGGTGGATATAAATCACTCCCTGGATCTCTATTGTGTCATTTTGACATCAAAATTTATATAATTTGCATACTTATAGTAGATGCAACCACGTTTGCACCCAATGCTTGTCCTCATGCTGCTGGACTTACCCTTGAATGAAGAGATGAGGATGCTGGTGTCCAGCTCTAATAACCTATTACATAAAAACTTAAATTGAATTTAGAAATTCTACTGTTGTTTATCAAAAGGACAGGCTGCAGAGTGATTCAGAAAAAACATAAATAAGTACAAGAGAGAAAATAAGATCCTTCCTTCCTCAAAGTCCTAAACCAAATCTGACCACAAAGAGTGGAGGGGGCAGGCAGGCTAGAAGGCTAGGAGGGGGGTGGGGCAGGTTAGAAGGTTAGGAGGGGGTGAGGCAGGCTAGAAGGCTAGGAGGGGGTGGGGCAGGTTAGAAGGTTAGGAGGGGTGAGGCAGGCTAGAAGGCTAGGAGGGGGTGGGGCAGGTTAGAAGGTTAGGAGGGGTGAGGCAGGTTAGAAGGGTAGGGTGCAGCTCAGGTATAACCAGGAGTTGAAGAGGAAACCAAGGACTAGAGCACATTTTCTCTCATGTGAACTCCCAGCTCACCTCGTGGTGGCATTTATTTATTTATTTATTTATTTATTTATTTATTTATTTATTATGTTGTTGAGAGCTCATGTCTCTGTCTCTCCTTCGCCTCTGTGTCTCTCATTACATACTGCAAGGCTTATCATTGGCCATTTGTAATTCAGAGACTACACACTGAATCTCTCAACATTTGGAAAAAATATTATTTTGCCCCAGCTGACTCATGAACATTATTGGGTTGAGACAATAATTTAAATAAAATTCCACCAGCGAGTCCTTTTCTGCTTGGCAATCTCACTAACATGGTGTACAAGCTGGGCGGAGCCTCCTCTGTCTCCCTCCCTGAGGATACAACTTGACCACTGTATTAAGAATTGCGAAGTTTGCTAGGTATTTATCTGGCACTGAGGACAGTGTTGCCGGTTATCTTCAGGTTTGTCTCCACTCCTGTCTCACTCCTGAGTAACTGCTCAGTGATGGAGACAGTAGCTCCCGCCTCAGGAGTGACTCTCTGCTCGGAAGCCATATTGTGCCTTTAATTTCTCATGTAGAACGGAACTTTTACATGCGTAGTAGTAGCAGAAAGGATGGTAATTTGTCAAGGTCAGGTGACAAATTATTACACACTGACTGTGTTCCTTACACTGACAGGACAACAGTCTCCTGAGAATGACAACACCATCAAGGACTTGCTCCCAGAAGATGCTGGAATTGACCACCAGACAGTCCACCAGCTGATTACAGTGCTCATGAAGTTCATGGCCAAGGACGAGAGCAGTGCGGAGTCAGACATCAGCAGCGCCAAGGCCTTCAACACTGTCAAGAGGCACCTCTACGTTTTACTTGGCTACGACCAACAGGAAGGCTGCTTCATGATTGCACCCCAAAAAATGCGCCTGTCAACATGCTTTAATGCATTTATTGCAGGCATTGCCCAAGTAAGTGTGATGTGCTTTCAGGAGTCTGGTTGTGGGTTTTGATAGAAACAAGGTATTCCATTCCGCTTAGATAATGTGGAGTGTAAAAGTTTGTTCAAATTACTTGGTATTAGGCAGGGGTCTGTAAAGGGAAGAATAAGATGAGTAGGAGTTAGCAGCTTTGTACTGTAAGGGAAATGTCTGTAAAATATATTTAACACAATATTGAAACACAATGGCAGTACGGTAGCTCAGTCAGTGAGATGGCCATGGAACAAGCATATGAATCCGAGTTCAGTCTTTCAGGCCCAAGGAAAAAGGAAAACGGGTAGTGGGCATCTGTAACCCCAGTGCTGGGGCAGTGCAGACAGAGAAGGTCCTGGAACTCATTGCCTTTGCAGCCTGTCTAATTGGTGTGTTCCATATTCAAGGAGAGAACCTGTCTAAAATTTATATTATAATATTTTTGTATTTGGTGCCTGATATTTTTCCGGCATGTCATCACATTGAGGCAGTACCAAACTCCTTCCCCTGCATTGAGGCTAGGTAGAGGCATCCCTGCATGGGGAATAGGTTCCCAAAAGCCAGCTCATGTGCCAGGGACACGTCCTGCTCCCACTTCTAGGGTCCCCACAAACGGACCACGCTACACTACTGTCATCCACATGCAGAGGGCATAGGTTGGTCCCGTGTAGGCTCCCTAGCTGTCAGTCCAGAGTCTGTGAGTTTCCATTAGCTTGGTTAGTTGTTTCTGTGGGTTTCCCTGTCGTGATCTTGACCCCCTCTCTTGCTCATATAATCCTTCCTCTCTCTTGTCAACTGGACTTCTGGAGTTTGGCCCAGTGCTTGTCTGTGGATCTCTGCATCTGCTTCCATCAGTTACTGGATGAAGACTCTCTGCTAACAGGGTAGTCACCATTATCGGAGAAGGCCAGTTCAGGCCCTCTCCACCATTGCTAGGGGTCTCCGCTGGGGTCATCCTTGTGGATTCCTGGGAGTTCCCCTGGCATCAGTTTCTCCCTAACCCCAGAATGGCCTCCTCTATCAAGATATCTCATTCATTGCTCTCCCTCTCTGCCCTAACCCCAACTTGACAACCTGATCCCTCATGTTTCTTTTCCCCAAATCCCTTCCCCTCCACCTCAGCCCCAGTTTATCAAGGAGATATAATCTATTTCCCCTTCCCAGGGAAATCCAGGATCCTCTTTGTTGTCTACCTTCTCTGGAGCTGTATATTGTAGGCTGGTTGTCCTTTGCTTTATATCTAATATCTATCTATGAGTGAGCACATAAATGTTTGTCTTTATGGGTCTAAGTTACCTCACTCAGGATGATTTTTTTCTAGTTCCATCCATTTGCCTGCAAATTTCATGATGTCACTGTTTGTTTGATTTAAACTGTGAGTAATACCCCACTGTGTAAATGTACCACATTTTATTTAACTATTCTTCAGTTGAAAGGCATCAAGGTAATTTCCAGGTTCTGACTATTATGGATAGTGCTGCTATGAACATAGTTGAGCATGTGTCCTTGTGATATAATTGAACATCCTTTGGATATATGCCCAAGAGTGGTATTGATGGGTCTTCAAGTAAATTGAGTCTCAATTTTCTGAGACCGCCATACTGATTTCCATAGCAGCTGTACAAGTTTGTACTCCCACCAGCAGAGGAGTGTCCCCTTACTCCACATCCTTTCCTACGTAAGCTGTCATTAGCATTTTTATCTTAGCCATTCTGAGAGGTGTAAGATGGTATCTCAGAGTCATTTTTTATTTGCATTTCCCTGTTAGCTAAGGATGTTGAACAATTCTTTAAGTGTTTCTTGACCATTTGAGATTCTTCTGTTGAGAATTCTCTGTTTAAATCTATACTCCATATTAAATTGAATTATTTAGCATTTTGATATCTGGTTTCTTGATTTCTTTATATATTTTGGAGATCAGTCCTCTGTCAGATGTGGGATTGGTAAAGATTTTTTCATGTTCTGTAGTTTGCTATTTTGTCTTATTGACAGTGTCCTTTGCCTTACAGAAGCTTCTCAGTTTCAGAAGGTTCCATTTATTAGTTGTTGATCTCAGTGTCTGTGCTACTGGGGTTATACGTAGGAAGTGGTCTCCTGTGCCCAGAATTCGAGACTACTTACCACTTTTTTCTTCTATCAGGTTCAGTGTAACTAGATTTCATGTTGAGGTCTTTGATTTACTTGTTCTTGAATTTTGTGCAGGGCAATAGATAGGGAACTATTTGCATTCTTCTACATGCCAACATCCAGTTATACCTCCACAATTTTCTTTTTTATTGTATAATTTTGGCTTCTTTGTCAAAAGTCAGATGTTCATAGGTGTGTGGATTTATGTCAGGGTCTTTGATTCAATTTCTTTGATCCACCTGTCTGTTTTTATGCCAATACCATGCTGTTTTTATTACTATAGTTCTCTAGTACAGCTTAAAGTCAGAGATGGAGATATCTCCGGAAGTTCCTTTATTATACAATATTGTTTTAGCTATCCTGGGTTTTTGTTTTTCGATATAAAGTTGAGTATTGTTCTTTCAAGGTCTGTGAAGAATTGTGTTGGGATTTTGATGGGGATTGTGTTGAATCTGTAGATTGCTTTTGGTAAGATTGCCATTTTTACTATGTTAATCCTACCAATCCATGAACATGGGAGATCTTTCCATTTGCTAATATTGTCTTCAGTTTCTTTCTTCAAAGACATAATGTTTTTGTCATACAGGCCTTTCACTTGTTTGATTAGTGTTACTTCAAGATATTTTATATTATTTGTGGCTATTGTAAAGGGTGTTGTTTCTCTGATTTCTTTCTCAACTCATTTATCATTTGTATATAGAGGGTACTGATGTTTTTGAGATAATCTTGTATCCAGCCACATTATCATCGTATCATCTGCAAATAGCAAAAGTTTGACTTACTCCTTTCCAATTTGTATTCCTTGATCTCCTTTTGTTGCTTTATTGCTCTAGCTAAAACTTTGAGTACTATATTGTAGATATGGACAGTATGGACAGCCTTCTTTTGTTCCTGATTTTAGTGGAATTGCTTTGAGTTTCTCTCCATTTAATTTGATGTTGACTGTTAGCTTGCTGTACATTGCTTTTTATTATGTTTAGGTATGCTCCTTATATCTTTGATCTATCCAGAACCTTTATCATGAAGGGGTGTTGGATTTTGTCAAAGGCCTTTTAAGCATTTAATGAGATGATCATGTGTTTTTTTTCTTTCAGTTTGTTTATATGGTGGATTACTTTGACTGATTTTTGTATGTTGAATCATCCCTGCATTCCTGGGATGAAGCCTACTTGATCATGGTAGATGATTTTTTTTTTTGATGTGTTCTTGGATTCAGTTTGCCAGTATTTTATTGAATATTTTTGCATCATGTTCATGAGGGAGATTGGTCTGTAATTCTCTTTCTTTGTTATATCTTTGTGCAGTTTGGGTATCATTGTAACTGTGATCTCATAAAAAGAATTTTGCAATGTTCTATCTGTTTTTTTTTTTTTGTTTGGAACAATTTGAGGAATATTTATATTATCTCATCTTTGAAATTTTGATAGAATTCTACAATGAAACTCTCTGGCCCTGTTTTTTTTGGAGGGGGGGCTTTTAATGACTGTTTCTATTTCCTTAGGGGTAATAGGTCTGTTTAATTTGTTTATCTGGTCTTGTTTTAATTTTGGTATGTGGTACCTATCCAGAAAATTGCCGATTTCTTTTAGATTTTCCAGTTTTGTGGAGTACAGATATTTGAAGTATGACCTGATGAGTCTCTGAATTTCCTCAGTGTCTGTTGTTATGTCCCCCTTTTCCTTTCAGATTCTGTTAATTTGGATGTTCTCTCTCTGCCTTTTGATTAGTTTGGATAAGGGTTTGTCTATCTTATTGATTTTCTCAAAGAACCAACTCTTTGTTTCATTGATTCTTTGTATTAGTCTCTTGGTTTTTAATTTATTGATTTCAGCCCGGAGTTGATTTCCTGCCATTTACTCCTCCTGGAGTAAATTTACTTCTTTTTGTTCTAGAACTTTCAGGTGTGCTGTTAAGTTGCTAGTTGGGATTTCTCCAGATTCTTTATGCAGGCGCTACATGCTATGAACCTCCCTCTTAGCACAGCTTTCGTAGTGGCCCATTCATTTGGGTATGTTGTGGATTCATTTTCATTGAATTCTAGGAAGTATTTAATTTCTTTATTTTTCCTTTGACCCAGTGGTGATTCAGCTGAGAACTGTTCCATTTCCATGAGTTTGTAGGCTTTCTGTAGTTTGTGTTGTTGAACTTTAACTTTAACCCATGGTGTTCCGATAAGATACAAGGGATTGTTCCAACTTTTTTCTATCTGTTGAGATTTGCTTTATGACCGACCAAGTATGTGGTCAGTTCTAGAGAAGGTTCCAAGAGGTGCTGATAAGTAGGTATATTCTTTTGTGTTTGGTTGAAATGTTCTGTAGATGTCTATTAAGTCCATTTGAATCATAATATCTGTTAGTTTCCTTGTTTCTCTGTTAAGTTTCTGTCTGACTGACCTGTCCTTTGGTGAGAATGAGGTGTTCAAGTTTCCTACTGTTTATATGTTAGGTTTGATGTGTGGTTTAAGCTTTAGTAATATTTCTTTCACAAATATGGATGCCCTTGTATTTGGGGCATAGATGTTCAGAATTGAGACTTCATCTTTATGGATTTTTCCTTTGATGAATATGAAGTGTCCTTTTCCATCTCTTTTGATTAACTTTAGTTTGAAGTCTATTTTGTTAGGTATTAGGATGGGTGATGGGGAAACTTGCTTCTTAGATCTATTTGGTTGGAAAATCTTTTCCCAACCCTTTATTCTGAGGTGATGTCTGTCTTTGAAATTGAGGTGTGTTTTTTTGTCTGCATCCTGTTTTCGTATCCATTCTCTTAGCCTGTGTCTTTTTATAGGTGAATTGGGTCCATTAATATTAAGAGATTCTATTGACTGTGATTGGTTTTTTTTTTTTTTTTTTTTTTGATTTTTGAGACAGGGTTTCTCTGTAGCTTTTGGTTCCTGTCCTGGAACTAGCTCTTGTAGACCAGGCTGGCCTCAAACTCACAGAGATCTGCCTGCCTCTGCCTCCCGAGTGCTGGGATTAAAGGTGTGCGCCACTACCGCCCGGCTTGACTGTGATTGTTAATTCTTGTTATTTTTTTGTTTTTTTGTGGTAGTGGTGGTAATGTGTGTGTCTCCCTTTGCGTTTGCTGGTGTGAGATCATCTATTGCTTGTGTTTTTGTGGATGTAGCCAGCTTCCTTGGGTTGGAGTTTTCTTTCTGGTACTTTCCGTAGGGCTGGATTTGTGGCTAAGTATTGTTTAAATCTAGTTTTGTCATGGATTATCTTGTTTTCTCCATCTATGGTGATTGAAACTTTTCCTTGTTTCTCTATTAAGTTTCTGTCTGGCTGACCTGTCCATTGTGAGAATGCTGTGTTGAGGTATGCTGATGCTGTGTATAGTAGTCTGGGCTGGCACCTGTGGTCTCTTAATGTCTGCAAAACATCTGTCCAGGACTGGCTAGCTTTTAGAGTCTCCACTGAGGAGTTGGGTGTAATTCTGATAGGTCTACCGTTATATGCTACTTGGTCTTTTTAAGGTATTTATTGATTTTTTTCCCATTTTTTTGTTTGTCTTTTCTTCAATTTCTTTAAGGAAATTTTTCATTTCCTCTTTAAGGTCTTCTATCATCTTCCTAAAATTATTTTTAAGGCCAGTTTCTTGTGTTTCAGCTGCATTGAAATGTTCGGGTTTTGCTGTTGAAGGACCACTGGGTTCTGGTGGTGCCATATTGGTCTTTTGGTTGTTGAATGTATCTTGCACTGGCGTTTACTCACCTGCTCTTCCAACTGGTGTGGGTTGTGTCTATGCCTATTCATCCAGTTGGTGTGGTTTATACCTATGCTTATGTAGTCTGCTGGGGTTGCAGGGGAGGGCTGGCCATAGAGAGGATGTTCAGGTTGGATGGCAGAGTGGGTCTTGGAGGGACAGAGTCCAGTGCATGGTGGGGGTAGGGGTGCAGTCTGGAGGTAGATCTTTCACCTGCTTGCCGACTGGTGTGGACTGCCTCGTCAACACATTGTAAAACACCGTACTCACTGTTTGTCTTATGGTAGGGACTCAGCAGGCAGAGGCTATTACCATTTCGCTCCCACAGATTGTAATAGAGTGAACACAAGCAAGAAAGCGGGAGTGACCTGCAGGCAGCTACTCTCACTGAGGCAGCTACTCTCGCTGAGGCAGGCACTCTTCTGAGGCAGTCACTCTTCTGAGGCAGCTACTCTTACTGAGGCAGCTACTCTTGCTGAGGCAGGCACTCTTCTTAGGTAGCTACTCTCACTGAGGCAGCTACTCTTGCTGAGGTAGCTACTTTTGCTGAGGCAGCTTCTCCCTGAGGCAGATGGCCAGATATGTGTCATTTTCAATAACAAACACCACTACCCTTTCTCCCTTCTTCCCTCCTCTGAATTCACATTGTGCATTTACTTTAGAAATTATAAGTTTTAAAATTAAAAAGTCTATAAAATGCTCCTCCTGAATTTGTGTCACACTTATACTTGCCCATATGTATGTGTACACACACACACACACAAACGTTTGTTTGTAACTACACATATTTTTTAAAGCTTACTTTGACAACTTTTTTTTTTTTTTTTTTGGTTTTTTCGAGACAGGGTTTCTCTGTGGTTTTGGAGCCTGTCCTGAACTAGCTCTTGTAGACCAGGCTGGTCTCGAACTCACAGAGATCTGCCTGCCTCTGCCTCTCAAGTGCTGGGATTAAAGGCGTGCGCCACCACCGCCCAGCACTTTGACAACTTTTTTTGCATTCATCTCTCTATCTTTGTGCGCCGTGGTGTACGTGTGAAGGTCAGAGAGCAACTTTCTGAATTGATTCTCTTGTGCCACCATGTGGTTTTCAAGGTTTGAGCTCAGGTCATCAGGCTTGGCAGCAAGCACCTTTACTGACTGAGCCATCTCACTAGCCTGACATTTTTTTTTTTTTTTTTTTTTTTTTTGTAAAACTGTGTAACCGTGCGTGGCAGTGCATGCCTTTAATTCCAGCACGCAAGAGGCAGAGACAGGTGGATCTCTGAGTTTGAGACACTAGCCAGGACTACAGAGTGAGTTCCAGGACAGCCAGGGCTACACAGAGGAACCCTGTTTTGCAAAAAAAAGCAAACAAAAGAATTGTATATATAAAGTGGGTAAGATGGCACTATGCCTGTAGTCCCAGCCCTTAGAAGGCAAAAGTAGGAGGATAATGAGCTGCAGGATAGCCTGGCCTACATGAGACCTGTCTCCAAAAAATTAATTTTTTTAATATACATGTTAATATAATGTTTAATAAATATACAACATTATGTATACTGATATACATATAACTTTTAAAAACAAAATTAATAATTATGAAGTTTTTATCATAGGTATAAGAGTATATTATTGCCCATTTAAGTATACTTTTATACAAATAATGTTTTATTTATTTTACTTATTTTGCTTGTTTATACAGGATGTCACACTATAACCCAGTATTCACTATGTAGAGCAGGCTGGCCTCACATTCCTTCTGTCTCAACCTTCTGAGTGCTGGGACTGCAGGTGTGAGCCACCATTACCTGGCACAAATAATATTTAATTAATGGCTGAATGCAGGAATAATTTTCAGTTTGGGGCATCATGCTGAATGCCTTTACCCATACATTTTGGAACACTTGAATGATTGTGTTCTTCAGAGCCACTTGGTTGCCATGATAAAAAGGATATATACTTTCTCCTAGTTTTGAATGCATTTGGCTAACTTTCTGTTCTAGAAGATTATACAGCTTATCTACCCTGCCAGATGTGACCAGGCAATCCCATTTCTCTGTATGGTTAATGTTTTGTTTCCACCCAGACCAGCCTAGTCTTAGTTAGTTGTTATGATAGGTATTTTAATACATACAGTTTTATTTTTAACACATAATGAAATAGATGATTAGGTAAAAACTATCAGTTTGTAAGTGTTAAAATTTATTGTGAGATTGGGCATTTCCCCTTTGTGTATACTGTTTATTCATATTGATATTTTTGTGAGGTGCCTCTGTGTGTTCTGTGATGGCTCAAATTTTTCCTTTTTCTTCTTAATATTTATAGTTTTCTTTCAGTTACTAATATTCTTCTATTTCAGGTTATGGACTATAACATTAACTTGGGCAAACACCTTCTCCCCCTCGTGGTCCAGGTGCTCAAATACTGCTCTTGTCCTCAACTACGGCATTATTTCCAACAGCCACCTCGCTGCTCCCTCTGGTCCTTAAAGCCTCACATCAGGCAGATGTGGTTGAAGGCCTTGCTCGTCATCCTTTACAAGGTGAGTGACCGTGCTCCCTCTGCTGGGATGGAAGGTCGTCTTAGCACAACAATGCTAGAAGGGTCCCTAGCGGATGAGGATTCCACGGGATGACAGTTAGACCTTCAGAAGAGATGTGGTCCGTGCTGCAAGGTGAAGTTATGAGAATGGAAAAGAAACAGGGAGGAATGCAATGCAGGGTTTCAAACTTTTTTAAAACAACCAGTGATTTCTATGCTCAGAATCTCATATTTTATCTAAGTCTTGACTATTTAGAAAACAAAGGTGATATTTAAAATTATATTTATAGATAACGTTATCAGTGCTCTTTAAGGCATCCGCTGGGATCTAGCCCACGCTGCTGTCAGTGGTTTGGTGCATGGAGAGACAAGGACCCTGTAAAACAAGCTTATGATCAGAACCTGTGTTGTTACTTGTATGTGCGTTTTTTCTAGTGCATGAGAAGTATGAGAAAACTACCCAGTAAGATCCCTGGGAAGACTTACCTTTGGAATAACCACCTGTTTTCTCCCCTTTGCACAGTATCCATACCGAGACTGTGATGTCAGCAAGATCCTTCTGCACCTGATTCACATAACAGTCAATACACTCAATGCGCAATACCATAGCTGCAAGCCCCATGCCACGGCAGGACCTTTGTACAGTGACAACAGCAACATAAGCAGATACAGCGAGAAAGAAAAAGGTACTTCTCAAGACAGAATTTTGTCCTGAACTTAGCTGGGATACATGATGCATGTCCAGACAGCAGTCTTTACATTGTCCAGGGAGGTAGAGGAGCACCCCATACATTCTTTTTTGTGGGGGAGGGCTGTCTCTGAACTAGCTCTTGTAGACCAGGTTGGCCTCAAACTCGGAGATCTGTTTTCTTCTGCCTCCTGAGTGCTGGGATTATAGGTGTGCGCCACCACCTCCCAGTGACCACCATATATTCTAATGAAGCCAAAACCATCATTTCCTAGTTGGTTAATTTTTCAACTATCTCAGGAATGTTGTTGCTTTTACTTTTGTACTGAGTGTGCAGGAGAAACAGTTGGCATACTTCTGAAACTCAAAATAATAGTAATATTGGGGATGCTGTTTTTCCCATCTGATTAATGGGCTATTATAACCTCCTATTACATGCCGGAAACATCTTGCCTTTGGGCTGTGACCCGTCTGGATTGGCAGTCAGTGGCATCATCATTTGAGTGTCCCTCGTTTGCCCTTGAACTTCATGCTCACAGATTTTGAATTCAGTCTCAATTTTCTGAAGTGCCTTTTCCGAGCCTCATTATTTACTATGAAGTGATTGAAGGCAATGGAAATGAAGAGCCTTTTGTGTAGAAGTTTAAATTATTTTCAATGTTGATGCCTTTTTCATTGATAACTTTTCCTCAAAGGCAGTAGTAGAATGAAATACTAAATTGATTGAAATTACAGGTAAAAGATGGAGAGCCAAGGTTTTTATCTTTGATAAATGTCACAGTACAACAAGAAATCAAAAATGGTGACATCATTGAATTGAATCTTAGGAGAAAGCCAAGTGCCTGTTGACCCTGTAGCGTTAGATGGGTCTGATTGGTGGGGTGACTGGAGGAAGGCATTGAGCTAGTGGCCAGTCATCTACTCTTGGTTACTCTGAGGACCACGGTGCTTGGCTGGCATCAAATGATATGGAGGACCAGCTAGTATTCTGGTACTGTTCAAATCCTTCTTGAAGAGTGTGGTGTTCATCAGCTTAGGTCTCTGGAAATTTCCATAGACTCATTTAAGTTATGGTGTTTTCAGTGTGCTCAGTGTCTGGACAGGGCCAAGCCCAGGTGACTTCCTGGGTAGAAGGGACAGCTCATGGCCCTCCCATCGCTATCATGCGACACAATACATTTTTGGAGTTATTTCAAAATTATGAAATGCAAGTCACTATTGACATTTGCTTAGAAAATTAATTTTAAAAAGATTTTTTAAAAAAGAAAGAAGGTCATTTTGATGCATTTCCCCCAAAACATGGGAATTTGGTAGAATGTCTTATCTTTGTGTATACTCACATGGAGGTTTGCATCCATTTTGATTGTTAATGATTTTTATTTGAATCCAAAGATCTCTGTGATGACATCAACTAATGTTTACTGCTTAGGATTCCATTAACCGGTAGACTCTCACGCATCAGGATTATACTGGTCTTTAATCGTTAGGACTGACATTTTTCTAGACTCAAGAAATCTAGATTCACCATCATCATCACGGTGGGATGGCGTCCTGTCACCGCAGGGATCCATAAAACCCAAACATTACAGTTCCAGGGATGCTCACCTCAGAGAGCGGGCAGTTTCATTTGCTGTGCTGTGAGGTGCATTTCATGGGTTTCTCTCACTGATTACGTGTGCCTTGTCCTTTCGAAAGGATGAGGGAGGAAATGTTGGGAAGTAAACTTGAGGTTTTGTAGCAGGATGGTTCTTTCCTCATTTATTTGTTACTTGGATTATTTTGACTCAAGAGCAACCAAGTAGGGTCAGAAGAAAGGACCTATAAGCGAGCTTAGTGGGCATTAAGCAGTCAGCTTGTCTATGAACCCAGGATGACAAGAGCCAAAGGTTTTTCCCCTTGGGATCCATAAAATCTATTACAGATATGCAGTAAATGTTTCAAAGAAGAGCCTTCTTACAATAGGAAGAAATGTGATTTTCTGTTTTATTTTTCCTTTGTTTACTCTTTCAGTCCATAATCATCCGTGGAGCTTCTGAGATGACCAGTGGCTTCTCTAAGCTTTTTCTGTGTGTTGTGTGTTTCATTACCAAATGTAGAGTACAGTATTTTGCATTCACGGAGCATAAGGTGCATGTACTGTTAGGCTGTGTCTATGCCAGTTCCCAGATCCCAAGAAGGCATATGTATCTTAGAAGGATCAAACCCCACTCATGTCAATGTCCTCCTTGTCAAATTAGCCTGAAAATCACAGGCAAGCTTGAGCAATGTCCAGACTCCTGGAGAGAGTGCTGGCATCTGTGTGTCGTTTGGTTTTAAGTATAATGGGCACATTCCCCAGGGAAGGCCCTTGTGAACCACTGAGATGTTTCTCATAGTGCTGCCTGCTGTCATTCAGAAGGTGATGGGCAGCTTTGTTACAGGTTACTCGGTTCTGATCTGAATTATCTGGATGGAGTACAGACCCACAGCTAAATTCTGCTGTTGCTGAAACGGCTTAGACCGCCCTAGAATGCTTTCACTGAATGCTTGTGTAGACACAGCCTAAGAGAGAGTAACCTCCTAAGTGTAATTTTGGCTTTCTCTCCCCAATTAGAAGAAGATAGTGTTTTTGATGAATCTGATATTCATGATACACCTACTGGACCCTGCAATAAAGAGTCTCAAACTTTTTTTGCAAGATTGAAAAGGATAGGCGGCAGCAAAATGGTGAAATACCAGCCGGTTGAAATGAATGTTCAGAGAAGTATGAATTTTTCCTATTAGTAATTTTATGCAGAAATGTTGTACTCTACTGTTTGTTTGGGGTGAAATCTTAATTTTATTATGTTACCATATATTTTGATATTATTGATTTTTATATATATGTATGCACAAACAGTATATATATACACACATTTATCTATATATATACGTGAGTTGACAGATATGTCATTAATGTCATGATTGTCTTCAAGGGCCATTGCTTGATTTAATTTGTTGCAAAATGTTTGCTTCTCTTTCACACGATTTGAATACACGTTCCTAGACTTGCCTCAGCCAAAAACCAAAACAAAATGAACAAAACCAACCAGCAAAACCAAACAAAAAAAATCCCTCTCTTATGTCTAATGACTATCAGAGCTGAGGAGCTACCTCCAAGCTTGACTTGGGTTTCTTTTGTACCCAAGTTTCCCAGTTCTTAAAATCAGAACGAATCTTACAAAAACATGGCCAGAAAATGTTTCCCTTCTGGTGGAGCTGGGATTATAATTACAATTTGTGCCAATTGTGTACCCAAGTATGAGGGGAAAATGGTAAACTCTCAGAGGGACATAGTACTAGCTCTTTCTGTTTTGATCAGGTGAAATAGAACTGGCCGAATATAGAGAAACGGGTGCGTTACAAGACAGCGTTCTGCACTGTGTGAGAGAAGAAAGCATTCAGAAAAAAAAGCTGCGCTCTTTTAAACAAAAATCTCTTGATATAGGGAATGCAGACTCCCTCTTGTTTACATTAGATGAGCATCGTAGGAAGTCCTGCATAGATCGCTGTGACATAGATAAACCTCCTGCCCAAGCTGCTTATATCGCACAACGGCAAAATGACCACCATGGACGCTCTAGACAGAATTCTGCTACGAGGCCGGACAGTACTGAAATCCCCAAGAATCCGGCGACTGAAGGTTTTCAAGAAACACGAAGGCCCGTGATACCAGAAGTTAGGTTAAATTGTATGGAGACGTTCGAAGTGAGAGTTGACTCCCCGGGAAAGTCCGCCCCTAAAGAGGATTTTGATCTCATAGATTTGTCCTCAGATTCAACATCTGGACCAGAGAAACACTCTATACTCTCAACATCTGACAGTGACTCTCTTGTATTTGAGCCTCTCCCGCCTCTCAGAATAGTAGAAAGTGATGAAGAAGATGAGATGATGAACCAGGGGAATGATGGTTCCTCGGGTAAAAATGCTGCCTCCTCATCCTCCATCCCCAGCCAGCCCTCTGTCCTCAGCTTAAGCACGACTCCTCTTGTGCAGGTCAGTGTGGAGGACTGTTCCAAAGACTTTTCCTCTAAGGACTCAGGAAATCACCAGTCAGAGAGCAATGACGACTCGACCATCACAGCTCTGGACGAGCTCACCGACTCTGAGGAGCTGTCGAAGTCACAGGAGCTGAGAGAGTTTGCCTCTGGCAGTCCACTAACGCTAAAGCAGAAGCGAGACCACCTCCAGAAGTCACCTGCGGTCCCCGAGATGTCAGTGGACTACAACCCTGACGTTGGCACGGCCGGAGAGAAGGCAGGCCAGACACCAACGTCAGGGGCCAAAACTGTGCTCCTCAAAGTTCCTGAAGATGCTGAGAGTCCAATAGAAAGCGAGAAGCCCAACTCGAGCACTGAGTCCGATACAGAACAGAACCCTGAAAGGAAGGCAGAGGAGGATGGGGCTGAGGAATCAGAGTTTAAGATTCAGATCGTTCCCAGACAGAGGAAACAAAGGAAGATTGCCGTCAGCGCTATCCAGAGAGAGTACCTCGACATCTCCTTCAACATTCTAGACAAACTGGGTGACCAGAAGGACCCAGGTAAGCCTGCCTCTCTTCTTTCGGACCTTCAGGTTTGTGCATCTTACTTGGTAGGGTTTTGACACAAACTGTGCACCAAACTGGAAATCTTATAATGTCGGGGCTGACATTATAACCGCTTCATAACCACTCAGAATCCGTCCTGGTCACCACAGGGCGCTAGATTCTGATATGGCTGTATTGGCTCCATCAGTGTTTTGTGTTTGTTGTTTCTAGTTTTACCATCAATCTTGACTCTTGTGGGCAATGGCTAATTGATACCTAGATATTTCAAAAGTAACTTTGGCTTTCCCTAAAGCAACAGAAATAATTAATTTTGTATTATGTTTTTGCTTCAATTTTTTCTCCTCTCTTGTTATAATTTGCTTTTTGTTTCTGTGATAAAACACTGTCTGAAAACAACTTGGGGAGGAAAGGGCTTATTTCACCTTATACTTCCAGGTCACAATCCATCATTGGGGGAAGTCGGGGCGACAATTCAAGGTAGGCATCCGGAGGCAGGAGCTGAAGCAGAGACCATGGAGAGGAGCTTACTGAGTTATTGGCTTGCTTCTAGGCTTAGCTACCTTTCTTAAGTAGCCCAGGCCTGCCTTCTTCTGGTTTGCAGTGCCCATAGTGGACTGAGTCCTCCTACAACAATTAGTAATTAAGGAAATGCCCACAGACTAATCTGATGGAGGCAGTTCCTCCACTGGGATGTAATTGGCACTTCCTCTTCTTAGGTAGGTAATGTAAAGCTGGGACCGGAATCAGCCGTCACACTCTGTTTATGTTAGTGAGCTATGTAGTCCAAGGGCAGAGTAAACGAACTGTTGAATAATCATTTAGGGGTTAGGTAGATTGGTCAGCACAGTTTCCAGGTACAACCTGGACTCTGACCCACAGACGCCACCTGCTGCATTTCCGGTCTTAAGTGTCACTTGCTGTGTTTTCTTTGAGGCACAATTTTCAGAAGATGTTGTATAAAGTGGCCTTCTGTTGGTCACCTTACTCATGCCAAACAAGTCTCCTGTCACGTTAACCCTGATGGAGGTGCTTCCTCCCCCTCATCTGAATCATGGCAGTGATTAAAGAACGTGAGAAAAACTGTAGTTATTTCAGTCTGCTTGGAAACCAGAGACATTGAGAACTGGCAAAGACCATGGAGGTGACCATGAGTCCAGCCTGTGAATTCTTAGGTTGTGCTCCTTCCCCAGGTGGCACAAGCTGGCAAAGGCAATGTTGGACGGTCTGCCTCATCCTAGTCCAGCTTCTCCCACTCTCCTACTCCAAAGAAGCTGCTTAGAGAAATACCCAGACCCCTGCATTTCCCTGACATCTATAGGGGTCTCTAGCTCTTTCCTAGCCATAGAACACAACAGTTTGCCTCAAAGACACTGAAAAATGCTGAGTGAGCGTTAGCATGTTCGGAGCCGGTCATGATCTAGCCGGGCAGGGTGGAGTCTTATCTCATCAGGAAAGCTTAACCAACTAAGAAGGGCTTGAGGGAAAGAAACTTGGACATCTTTATCTTGTTTGGGACTGGGGAAATTGCTGCATTTGAGTGAAGGACAGAATTGATCCAGAAAATATATATGGTAGGAGGGTAAGAGACTAATGAGTTGTATAAGATAGGCATTTATTATAAATAGGCTGTATGTAACTCATAGGATACGTTAGTATATGCATACGCTTTAGCATCTTCATTTTCCCATATATTTAATTGTTCCCCAAGATACCAGTGAAAAACTGATTTTCTTTTTTGTAGTCATACGTTTGATCCCAGAACAAGAGAAAAGTATATGAAGACGATTGTTTAACTTTTGATAATTACCCTGTCAGTTGGCTCTTTAGCCCTCCACTTCCCACAAACATACAGATCTTTCCCTACTGGGAGCACTAGAAGGAGGAGGGGCTCGGACAATCAGTGTCTGGGTCAGGCTTTCTGCTTTTACTAGAGAGGAGTGAGAAAAGCCCAGACACGCCCTCTTCCGAATCCTCTCCACTGACATTCTCACTTGCTCATTGTCCAGAGGATAGGGCCGCCTCTCTGCTGGTGTCAGTTACTGTGAGAAGACCCACGCACTGCAGGCTGGGCTGCTCTTCTTCTGCTTCACTAGATTGCCATAAATTCTGAAAAATTCTCATGCTACCTCCTTCCACACCCTCAGAAATTCATGGGTTCCTCTTAGCAAAACCCGTTGTCTGTCTTTCTCTGTCTAGCTCTTATTTCCATCACCTTCCTAACCTAATGGAAGCCTGGCACTTCCTGAGAATGCAGCTTCCGGAAAGCCCATGTGCCACTGGGCTGGGGGCACGGGTTAGGGGCTGTTTACACTCACCATGCCCCCCAGGCCATTATTTCCTTATCTCTAAGACCCACGGTTCTGATTCTGCTGTCATCAGCCCATCACACACACAGTCCCATTGTTCATTAGTACTCCCTGACTCTTGGCCCCATCAGCACCCATGTTCTGTTCTGTTCTTAATTCTTGCTGTTCCAGTAATACGTGTTGATGTCTTTTGATGCCCAGGCGTCTCAGTTTCTCGAACTGGCCTTCTCCAGTGCCTTTCCATCCTCGAGATTAACTCAGCCACTAATTGCTGTAATTGTATCACAGACTTATTACCAACAACCCCAGCCTTCCTGAGATTTCAATGATGTCCACTGTTCTTTGATTACCAGTTCTCTCTCTCAGGACTTATCGCTCCTACTGTCCCTTAGTATCTCCCACTTCCTGTCTTTTCTCCTTCTCACCTTAAATTCAAGACTATCCTCTTGGGCGTCCTTTCCCAAACGTGCTTGAATGAATACATCCTTCGTGAAATGAAACTCTCTGTGCACAAGCATATGCCCCAATCAGATGAACATGTCTAGATAAAAATGTGTAACGTAGGATATTTCATTTTAAACTCATGGTGACAACCCATAACTGGGAAGTTACCCACCAATTATACAGTATTTTCCAGATCCACACTTCATTCTCCTACTTGGCTATTTCATAGCTGCTTTTCTCCTCAAATGTCAAGACCTCTTCCTGCCTGACACGATCATAAGGAATTTTCTTCTTCATTTATACGCTTCCCAACCACACCTGCCTTCTCCTCTGACGTTTACATTCAACCACGTGGTTTCCTGCCAAGATCCCATTTCTCTTATCTACCCCGGGATACAGGAACATTCTCCACACTCTGCCCTCCATGGTTTCCTCTAAAGAACTTCTGACTTGAGCACACAGACACAATCTTATTTTGTTCTTTACTTAAAAATAAAAAGAGGCTCATAAAGGCAGTGTTTTGGTTTGCTTTCCGTTTCTGTGATAACAATACTATGACCCAAAGCTACTAAAGGAAGAAAGAGTTTATTCTGCCTCATGGTTCCAGAGGGTTAGAGTCCATCATGGTGGGGAATGCATGGCATGGGAATGGCAGCAGGAAGCTGGCTGATCATATTTTATCTATAGTCAGCAATCAGAGAGAAAGGGCACAGGGCGTGGAGCCAGGCTATAAAACCTCAAAGCCATAAGGACACACTTCTTCCATCAAGGCTCCACCCCACCCCAAACAGCACCACTGACTGGGGATGAAGTGATCAAACACATGAGCCAATGGGACATTTGTCAACCAAACCACCTTAGGCATCCAACAATTGCTCTCTCTCCAGTTTTCTTCTGTAATATTTTTCTTCCATTTTTCCCTACTACAACAACAAAACTGTATTTTTCAAAATCACCAAGGACCTCTACTGCTAAATCCAATGGTCACTGTTGAAGCTTCTCCTCTGGCATAGCTACAATATTTGGCATAATTGATGACTTCTACTTAAAGTGGCTTCTAGGATGCATGCACCTGGCTTTCCTTTTCTATTCATTGATCACTAAGTCTCAGTCTCTCCTGTTGGTTCTTCCTCATTTCCCCAAGAGAGTGCATTCCTGGTCTTCTCTCCACCTCTGGGGACACCTACTTTCTTGGTGATCTTATCTACTAAGACAACTATCAGTTACCCATTGCTGTACTAATGTCATGTCACAACAATCACCAGCATACAGCAATAAGCTTTTATCTGAGGGTCTTGGTCATCTAAAGATGAACTAAGCTAGACCCAGCTTGGATGGGCAGCCAAGCTCTGTTTCTCTTGCTTGCCAACCTTCTGTGTATTCCACAAAGTATAGGGATATTCTTATTGTTATATAGCCACAGAGAGCAAGATCAATTGTACAAACATTTACAAAAGATTAAGTAGTTTTGTTTCATGTTGTTGCAATAAGAAGATATTATGGCCAAAATCAACCTGGGAAAGGAAAGGATTAATTTAGCTTATACTTCCAAGTCACAATTTATGACTGATGGAAGTTGGGGCAGGAACTGAAGCAGAAACCACAGAGGAATGCTGCTTGTTGGCTTGCTCTCCCTCTGGTTCATGTTTGGCTAGCTTTCTCATACAGCCTAAACCAACCTGCCTGTGGATCCACTGCTTTAGTGGTCTGGGTCCTTGTATATCAATTAGCATCCAAGAAAATGATCCACAGGCATGCCTACAAGTCACTCTGATCAAGGCAATTCTTCATTTGTGATTCTCCCATCCTAGGCAGCACTAGGTTGTATTAGCTTGACTATAACATCTTACCTTGACTATAATGTCTTACCAGGACCATCATAAAATGCCTGCAAGCACTTTGTCAGGGAAAGAAAATCGCATGACTGAACCAAAACCAAGGGGAAATATTCATTCCTCCTAGTACAGGGATGTCAGAGTCACTCAGTGAAAGGGGCTTGCTCAGGGAGAATTGGGAACATGGAGTCTCATCTCTTGCATTGTACAGGACATAATCATGCTGTAAAATGGTCTCTTGCTGTTCTCAGAAATTAAACCTTAACTGAGCATTATTAGTTCCATCTGGCAACTTTAATCTCCTCTAAGATGTAACATATACCACCACCTTCTTATGCCCACCATTTCTATAGTGACTTTGGGGTCAAGGGTCAATACATCCTGTCTGGCAAACCCGCTGTTGTCTCCTAACTCATCTTCCACTGCCTTCCTTCATGGCCTTCATTCCTCTCTATACAACAGGCAGAGTCATCCTTTAGAATAGAATAGTGTCTCTTTTATTTTTCTGGCTTAAGTCCTTTCAGGGCCTTCCCACATCCCTTGTAGTAAAAATCTGAATTCCTCATACGCCTCAAGATTTCTCTAGCATCCCTGTTCTCATGTCCTCTGTTGCAGGAGGCCACTTGGTTGTTCCCAGCCACTTAGCCCCTAAATAATCACACAGAAACTGTATTATTTAAAACACTGCTTGGACCATTAGCTCTAGCTTCTCATTGGCTAACTCTTACATTATTTTAACCCATTTCTATTAATCTGTATATTGCCACGTTGCAGTGGCTTACCAGCAAAGATTCTAACTGGCGTCTGTCTGACTCTGCCTCCTTTCTCTCAGCATGCCATTTGGTTTTCCCTGCCTACCTAAGTTCTGCCCTATCAACAGGCCAACGCAGTTTCTTTATTCATTAATGGTAATCACAACATACAGAGGGAAATCCCACATCACTTCCCCTTTCCTGTTTAAATAAAAAAGGAAAGTTTTAACTTTAACATAGTAAAATTACATATAACAAACAGGTATCAAGTAAAAATTATTGTTACAATATTTATATCTACTTTACCTTTTATAATAACTAAGGAAAGCTATAATTATAACTAATTCTTCAACTCCATCAAAGACTCCAGAAATATATAACATTACCTAAATAAACAGAAAGTGCATTGTAAACAACTTCCAAAACTCCAGAATTGATAGAGACTTCTCACTGCCTGGACAGTCACCCAAAGTTCTTCTGTACTTTTGGGGCATCCATCTTCAGCCTACAGGCCCATAGTATCCAACAAACTTTTCCATGAAGCAGGAAATTTCAAAGACAGTTCCACCTATATTGGCAGTTGTTCTGCAGAATGTCTAGCAGACTCTTTCATGAAGCAGGAACCCTGAAGGACCATCTCACCTTTAGGCAAGTTCAGCAGTCATTTCTCTGTGGGTCCTGCATGTCCAGTCTATTAAGCAGGCCAGGAAAGAGCAGTTTCTTGCCCAAATGGCTAACAAATTCTGTAAGAAGCCTCTTCAATGCCCATCATCCTCTTGAAGTAATTGGTGCTGCCAGGAGCAGATGTGTCTCATTGTTATGAAAAGTCCTAAGTTCTTAAAACATCTTAAATGTCATATTCTGTAGTCTTTGAAAGATTTGAAGAATGCCTATCCATCTGAAATACATTTCTGTATATCTAGAAAATATTAACTAACATGACTACACACTTGACTATTAGAGATGATTATCTATCAACCTATATTTCTTAATTATACATTACATTTTTAAATGAGCTGCACAATCACAGTACCTTAATCAAGAGCAGAAATATACATAGAACAAAATTGATCTTAAATTTGTATCAATAAACCAAGATCCATACCAATGCAAATCTCTATAGCATATCCCTTCTTAATGTAAACAAACATTTATAGACAATATTTGGGAATATGGGCATAGTTCTGTCTAAACTTCTTCCTGCTTTTTATTGGGGGAAGTAATGTTTGAGAGGTGTTCAAGGCAACTTTTCAGGGGGTTTTGGTCCATCAAACCACATTAATCTGGAAGGATTCCACAAGTTCTCATACTCTGTGGAAACAAAAGAAAAACCTCTTTTCCAAAGCAACAAATCCTTAGACCCAAATTCTAAAGTCAAGATACTTTTATAATATACATGTTGGTTTAGTTTAGAAGTCCATACAATGAAATGTCTCTCTGTACTTAGCTCCTTCACAGTCAAAAAATTCAAAGAAACATAATAGTATACATAATCCAGACTCTCTGCGAATTTTCCATTGTCATGTGGCTTATTATTCTTTCTCTATTACTTTTTAATATTTATTTTATTATCTTTACTCCTTTAATCTATGACTGTACTCTTTTATATTACATTTACTGTCTCTTTACTCTTTTTCTTCTCTCTCCCAAGCCTATGTACATTTTTTTAAACACTGTGTCTCGTTTAGAGGTCTTTTATGTCTGAATCTGTCCTATTGTGCATCTGTAATTTGTTACTGTCCAGAAGCGCTTGTTAAAATGCTAAACTTTTCTTATGAACTGAAGTTGCACCATTACTAGGTCAAATATGGCCTTGCCTGCTTACTCTGCCCAGTCTAACATGGTGGAAGAGGTCCGTTCACCGCTTCTGAAAGCCGTGCATATTGCCCCAGTTCCAAGTATGCAGCGTGTCTATGTCGAGCCATTAAGCAGTTGTAGCACTCTGCTCACAAAACTCATTTAAATGCTTGATAGCCAGACCTCGTCTAAGTTTGCGCTGGCTGCACAGCTCAGAAAGCCAGCATTTCAAAACTGTGCCTTATTTTTCTGCTTTGGCTGAATCAGGAAAACCTCTATTAAAGGAGCCATGCCTCTGCTTGCTTCTAGCAAACAAAGCCCATCCAAGAAAATGATGCTACCAAACCACGCTTAACTCTGTTCTTTTGTGTCTAGGATTCCTTTTTAAGTGCTCTCGGGTTTTACACGGAGTTAGTCAACCACATTGGTTCCAATTTGTTGGAGGGAAGGGACCACTTGTTGATTCCCAGCTGCTTAGCCCCGAAATAATCACACAGAAACTATATTATTTAAAACACTGGCCTATTAGCTCTAGCTTCTTATTGGCTAACTTTTATATCTTAATTTAATTAATTAATCTGTGTATCACCATGAGGCTGTGGCTTTCTGGATAAACTTCTGTCCAACTCCAGTGGGGCTACATGACTTCTCTCTGACTCTGCCTCCTTTCTCCCAGCTTGCCATTTAGTTCTCCCTGCCTACCTAAGTTCTGCCCTATCAACAGGCCAAGGCAATTTCTTTATTCATTAATGGTAATCACAGCATACAGAAGGAAATCCCACATCAGTCCTCTCCCTTCATTTTCACTGCTCTCTGCACAAACTCCACATGATCACACTGGCCTCTTGCCATTTCTCGGCTACCTCCTACGCTCTCTTAGCTTAGGGCCTCAACCTGCTGCTCTCCAAGGCTTAAGTGCTCCAATACTTGCTTGATGCACTTTCTCACTTGCTCTCACCAATAAGGCCTGCCCTGAGCTTGGCCACGCAAATCCCCCAGCTGGCATCTGGTTCTCTTTCCTGTTTCTACTGTTACCTCAACATAGAACAATTTATTCACTTTTACACATGTCTCCCCCTATCAAATCAAATCAAAGTTCTATGATGCAGTGTAGGGCAGAGGCTGCTCCTTTGTTCCCGGCTGCCCAGACCTGAAATAAATACACAAAAACTATATTAATTGCAATACTGTTTGGCCAATAGCTTAAGCATATTTCTAGCTAGCTCTTACATCTTAAATTAACCCATTTCTGTTATTTAATATTTTACCATGAGGCTTGTGGCTTACTGGCAAGGTTCCTGTGTGATTGTGTCCTGCAGTGGCTACATGATGTCTCACTGACTCGCCTTCTTTCTCCCAGCATTCAGTTTACATTTCCCGCCTAGCTCCACTCTGCCCTATCACAGGCCAAAGCAGTTTCTTTATTCATCAACCAATAAAAGCAACACATATACAGAAGGACTTCCTATATCAATGCAGTGTTTTTGTTTTGCTTGTTTTCTGATTATATCCAAAGAGACTAAGAGAGCACTGCTACATGTGACTAGATGGGAGTCACTGACTCTTCTGCACACGACTCTAGAAAACTGAGAGCAGATGTATTGAAAATAAGTGTGCAGCTCTTTTCAAATGCTTGCTTTAAATTGTATATAGATGAGAGGCTTCAAAAAATGATTGAGAACTAAGGAAAGATGGCCTAGTCTAAAGAATTTGTGCAGACTAGGACATCAGTAGCTGTCATTTAGTACTGTTTCTTTAAGGTTAAAAGTACAGCAAAGATTTTAGGACACTCACCCAAAACCTAAAAAGTCACAATGAACTTCTAGTGGATTCTTGAAGATTAATTTCATTTTCCTCATTTCATATTATTGGCAGACCACAATCCATGACTGTAGCACACAGAGAAGGCAGGCCAATAGGGCAAGAGAGGCACTTATGTAACCTTTCTCATTTTGCACTGTAGAAAAAACAATACCTAACATTTTTATCTTGATGACCAAAGTGACTTCAAATGGTTACTCACTGTCAGGAGTGTTTGGGAAACTGTATGGCAATTAATGCTGTTTTGTTACCATAAAGTTACTGGGGGGAGGTGCTGGAGCAGCGGCTCAGCGGTGAGAGTGTGTACTGCTCATAGAGAGGACCTGAGTGTGGATCCAGCCCCTGGGACTCCAGAGCCAACCAGGGGATCCAGTACCCTCTCCTGACCTCTGGAGGTACCTGTACACACACACGCATGCATGCACACACCAAATAAAGAAATCTACAGAAAGAAAACCCATAGTTCTTAGTGGTGATTTGTCTCAGTTGACAAACTGCATGTCAAGCATGCTTGAGGAATGAGTTTGGATAACTAGCAGCCGTGCATGTGTCAAGAAAGTCAGTGCACTGCCCGTGGCCCTACTGTTTGGGGGTCAGGGCAGTGTGGGGCATAGACAGACAGATCCCTGCAGCTTTGTGAATCTACAAGTTTCAGGTTCAGTGAGAGAAAACATGTAGAGAGTGAGCAAGGAATACTCAGCATCAAACTCCGGCACACCTACACACATCCTCGTGAACATGTACATACAGAACACACACAAAGTTATTAATATGGCAACCATATCTATGTATAAGAAAAATCTCTAAAACTGAAAAGTCAATGTTCCAAAGCCATTTCCCCGAAACTTTGTCCCAGTCTCTGTTCTGGGACCTTTTGTATCTGATGCCTTAACAGGTTTGATGCCATCTAGTATTGGAGACGCAGACATTAATTATAAAATATTATAGATTGCTCTGTGGCAAGAAGAAGCAGTTGGCATTATGAAAAAGATGAGATGGTACATTTTGAGTTTAAGAGCTTGAAGCCACTTAATACGGCTGCCTCTAACACACAGCACGGTGCAGTCATGGAAACCCACATTGGCAACTCCGAGCCAGCCAGAGGCTCAGTGTGTTCTTTGCCCAGCGCTGCTGTAAAGAATTGTAGGTTCGACATGAAAACCCTCTCAGAAATGTTGAGGTTACTGTGCAGTTATCTCGAATGCCGTATAAGGGCTTACTTCCCAATGTTGATAGATTAATGAGACAATATTATATGCATAAAATACATCACATTGAAAAGGACATTTATAAAATAGAAGTAAACAAAACAGAGGTTGTGCTCCTCTAAAGCAGTGGTTCTCAACCTGTGAGTCACAATCCCTTTGTGTGTATCAGACATCCTGCATATCAGATATTTACATTACTATTCATAACAGAAGCAAATTATGGTTATGAACTATCAACAAAATAATGTTTTCTTTTTCTTTATTCTCCTTTCATATATTACATCGCAGCTGCAGTTTCTCTTCCCTTCTCTCCTCCCAGTCTCTCTTCCTCACTTCTCCTGTGCCACATATCCACTCCTCTTCTGCAATGAAATAATTTTATGGTTGGGGATCATCATAACCTGAGGAACTGTATTAAACGGTTACAGCATTAGGAAGGTCGAGAACCACTGTTCTAGAGAAACTGAGAGTCTCATTTAGGACAATTTATTTCTTAGCAGACATAGGTCCTGCTCTTAGACTGCTTCCAGCTTAGTAACACTTATAGGCAAATAAGTAACAGCCTTACAGTTTGGGAAAATTTTAAGGTCAATTGCTCCATAAGAGGGTCACCTGACCCAGTGTTTTGAAGGGAAACAGCGTCATGGAAGCCTCCTTAGATGTGAAATCTACTGAAAATTGAGATGTAAATGAAGAATAGGAAACATTCAGACAAAAGCTGAGATAGGTGGAATGGGATATTGACCTCTTGGTAGGTATTAAATGAAAAGCAACAAATACAGAACAATGAAGTTCCTGGTTCAGAATTAGTTAGCACCATGGATGTTTTGAGCATTAGCTTTGCATCTATGCAAGCTTCATTCTCCTAAGGGACATAGCAGCACGTGCAGAAAGTGGTGTAGAATGTATGTAATCCCTCTAAGGTAATTGCTAGAGGCAGAAGTGTCGAAAGATTTGAACTGGCATGGTAGATAAGAGGGGAAAAGACCCGGGAAGGCTATTCAACTACTTTCCACCACTGTCCTTGACTTTAAACAGTATTTCCGTTTGTAGATCCGTCTGCTAAAGGACTTTCAACATTGGAAATGCCACGGGAATCTTCATCTGCCCCTACATTAGAAGCAGGTGCCCCCGAAACAGGCAGCCACTCGTCAATATCAAGTAAGTGTTTCTCAGTGACGGTTTCTGTGTGTGTCACTTTGTGGGACATGATCTATACACATTGCTTTCCAGTTTGCTAGCTCTCCTACTTTAAAAAAAATGCAGCACTAGCTTCCTCAGGGATACAGTGCTGTGTGTTCTATGAAACTCGTGAGGGTAGCATGGCCTGCTCTCCCATACAGCAAACGTTGGATTAATCATATGGGCACGCATTATCCAAGAACCCTAATTTATTAAAGAAAAAATACAAAATTCCATCATTCAATAAAGTAAACATCACTACTAGCCTGAGCATAGAACACAGAGCTGGTCATGTGACACAGGCAAAGCTTTGATCATGGCAGAATCTTCCTTGGGACTCATTGGTTTCATCTGAGTCACCTTCTATCCTGAACACAGCTTTGTCTGAGTTATCCAAAATAAATGTCTCAGGACCCAATAGGCACAACTAAATCTGCTCTTTTTAGGCTGAAAAATAAAAATGGTCCAATACATTATAAAGCCTATATGGGGTATTTTGAAACTTCCCCCTGCTATTGGGTGCTAGATTTTGACCATGAGAAACGTGAGTTCCATTGCTGTACCATCAAGGTGTTTGCTCAGCTCAGTGGTATCAGGAGATGTTCAGCAAAGAGACATTCTTGGGAGGAATCAGTGACCCAGACAGAAGTGTACTTTCTGGAGCTCTTTCTCTCACGTCTGATAAATTTGTGTTCCATATGCTTCCTGAAGGGTTAGTGAGTCTTCATGGACCATCTGTTGAAAGGCAGATGCTTTGAAAAGCCAGATATAGATCTTAATGTAAATGCTGGTCTGGTTGTATGGAAAGGAATCATTGTCACTATTTATCCCTTTGTGCATTCTTTCATTCATTATTCATTCATTATTCCATGGGTATCTGGTGGGGGCCAGGCTTGTGCTTGTTATTGGGGATCACAAGTGAATAAATAGGACCCCCATTTCCTCAGGGAGGAATTAGTACAGTCTTAATGGTGATTCTAGATATCATTTATTTGATTTTCCTCCTGTATTTATTTGATATCTCCACCATGACAAATGGTTCATACACAGCATGATCGAAATCCACTCCTTACATGAGCACTGCATGGCGGACAAAGGAGAAAGGCTAAATGGCTGACCTAATGTCACAGAGCCACCAAGTGATGGAGGTTGAAGCAAGTCAATATTATTTTTAGTGGTTACACAGTCTCTGAATAATTCTAAATCAATTGTAATACTGTAAATTTTTAAGAAATAGTTTCTAAGCAACAGATATTTTTGCCTTTGGTTGCAAAATAGAATGGCTAATTCTAAAGCTAAATATTTATTTTTTTATCATGAAGAACATGTGATAACTTGACAAATCGCAATTGATCATTTTCTCTTCTTTATTTGTATGAGTCACCTTTAAAAACAAAAAGACTCTGCATTCCCCCTTAGAACTCTACGTAGCATGATTTAAAATGGCCAGAATGGTTAAATGGCTCTAATTCCAGTGTGTCAAAGGGTCAGGATCTCCTAGTCATAACTGAGCTAGGACTTTGGGAGAGAGGTTAGCACATTAGTCCACATCTTTCCTGCCCTTGTCATGAAAAGCATTCATCATAGAATTTGGTGGTGTGCTCTTGGAGGCGAATGCCAGAAACCTCATCAACTGGGGTTTTTGCTCTCAGGAATTCTGCAGTCTTTAGAAACAGTTGAGAGACTGGGAATGTAGTTCATTGGTAGAGCCCTTGCCTGGCTTGCGGGGGCTCTGGGTTCCATCCCCAGTACTGCAAACCAAACAAAGCTAAGAACTGGGGAGATTATTTCAACACTCGAGGTCTCATGTCCTCGGCTGAGTCTGAAAGATGCCACTTATTTTTTTAAATACTTTCAGATTCTCTTAAGCTGGATGCATAGTTTAGTCAGAAGGCGCTTGCCTAATATGTGCAAGGCTCTGGGTTCAAAACCCTGAATATTTCTGCTTTTGAAATTTTTTAAAGCTTTACTTTTCAAGTGAGTTGCAAACTTACAAAGTTTGCCAATCAATAAACAAATCATTTGCTGTTCAGTTGGTTAGCTATTTCCACAAATTTAGTGAATATGGGCTCCAAGACACACGAATCCCATCACATCCCTTTCTTGCTCAAGTTGCCAGCTGATTGTTTTGTACCTAAACCTGCCGTGACCACCGTAAGTCAAACAGCATGCTGACTACACCAGAAACGATGTTACAAATGGTCTCACTCATGCCTGCTGCTGCCTCGTGTATACATAGCATGTATAGATGCTGCGACATCTATACATAGCGTTCAGAGTTGTCCAGGGCTGTTTAGTGGACAGCCTGGTCTCTGTATTCCTTCCTAGGGTGTGCAGTTCATGAACTTTGGCTTCTAAATGTTCCCTTTCAAGTGAGTTGGGCAGGTGAACCCAAGTTGTCAACATCTGGGGGCTTGGGGGTTGGGCCTATGGCCATCTTGTTGAGGTTGAGTGCTCACATTGGGCTGGTGCTTAGGCATTGGGTGCCTCACAGGGGAAACAGGAGCAAAGGCGAGGGTGGCTTTCTAAGTTAGCACACAACTGGCAGTGTGCTTTTTAGTCTCTGGTTTGGAAGAGCTTATAACTTTTTGTTGCTGAGAATGTTGTTGTTGAAGAACAAAAACATTACCATTGTTTTCTCAATTTTCCAAATAGTAGACAGGGGGCTCAGACAACTTGGAAACAGTGCAGACTTTTAAATAATTGGCTTATCTCAATTGCTTTTGATTTGATTCAAGGTAGCGCTGTTTGTTTTAAACCCTTTTTAGAATGTGGCAGAGCACATAAGTAGTAAAAAAAAAAAAAAGAACACAAATAAACACATTGCATTCACTGGTAACCGAGAAAATATGTATAGTTGATGGATCAATACCAAGGAGCACTACTATTGCCTATACCACAGAGACACTGGGAACAATGAAAGGCTTAAGTTTTTCACTTGATTAGGAGTAATCAAAAATTACTAATAACTAAGAAAGACTCAATTAAGATCTGTGTGGATGTGTAGAGCCTGTGTGTGCGATGGGAAACGTATTCCCCCCAGTAATCATCTCCTAATTTCCTTCGTATAGCTCAGTATAGGCAGATGAAAAGGGGATCTCTGGGAGTTGTGACAATGAGCCAGTTAATGAAGCGACAGCTGGAGCATCAGTCTAGCGCCCCCCATAACATCAGCAACTGGGACACCGGTGGGTCAAGCCTTTTCTTCTTGTTCGCTCTCGGACTAGCTAATGCCACGTTCTCTCTGTCCACTTCTTGTGTGCTTTGGTTAAAATAGGTGTGTTTTTTAAATACCTGGAAGTAATTAACACATTCAGATTTTCTAAGTGCTCTAGAACATTGCGGCCTACGTCTAGGCTGATTCCCACGTAGGCTCGTCTCTGTTTAGACTGGTCTCCGTTTAGGCAAGCCCAATTCTTTATTCTGTTAAGATCCAGATTTCAGATTATCTGCCTGAGGAAGAGGGATGGAGCTTTGATCTCATGGTACAAAGTTTTAAAAGAGGTTATCAAATTCTCTTTCATGGAGTATGAAGTGCTGAGGTTAGTGATGATTTGATGACAAATGGCAGCTGGTGATGGCATCATCCGCAGGTTTGGGAATGAGTTGTGTATTTTAGCCCGCAGGGTCACCAGGTGGCAGCCACACACCCTCACGTGCATAATCCAGAACTGCACCTTACCTGTCGTACAGTAAAAATTGACTGCGGTGGCACACCTATTTTAAACATGCCTGCTTTTCATTTCCTGAACCTTAAAACATTTTCTACGTATGCTGCCTTCTCAGCTCACTGCAGTGCAGTGATCCCCTTTAAGTGCCTGTCTTTCCTTAGTCTTTTCTTCTTAATTTAAATGGGTCATTTGAGTTATAAGATTATAAACATAAAAGCACCTTGAAGTGTGCGTACACCATGAAAATATAAGGGCTGATTACTGCAACATGCTGCGGGAGTGCACTTTAGTATCCTGCTTATTATTTTCTGGCTTCAGTTGTGAGATGATTTTTAACTTCTTCATTATGATGCAAATCACAGCTTGCCGACAACCAAAATGTTGGGCTGTTTTTTAAATGGTATGAATGTCTTCCTATTTACCTTTGTTGTTCTTCAAAAAGAGATCGACATACCACACTCAACCCCGTGTAACAGACAACCTCAGTCTGCTGGACTGAGAAGAGCATTTGGCATGCCAAAGGCATGGTGTTTTCATTCGCTGGCATGCAGGAGTGAGTCATGAGAAGCCAAGAGGCAACAGACAGGAGAGAGAGGGGAGAGACGCTGGCTAGCCATCCCCAAGGATGTATTTGATTTTAACATGGTCTGCCCTCTTTGTACCATGGAGGACCGTGCCTCCCTCTTGAGAGAGGAAACTGTGTAGCCCGAGAAGCACAGTTCAGTTCCATCTTTGGTACTAAATGCTCTGGTTGACTTGGGGGCCCTGAAAGTCATTTCGCTGTGCTGTTGTAGCTCAGTGTATAGCTCAGCCTCAGCCGTTGTAGATTCTGACTACAGCTACAACCCACTTTGACTAAGTAGAGTTAAATGTAACTTGACCTCAGTTTCTGACCTGCACTTGAAGCTACAAAACCCTCCGTGATGCCGAATAGCCCATGTAGCCGCATTTTTCACGTTTCAACCTGGCTTAGTGGTTCTTGTCTTCTTGACTTCACACTTAAGAGTCCATGTTGTCCAGATTTCTTTCACTGGAGCTTGCTGGGGCTTATTTTTTCATTTTCCACCCTCCAATTGGTTCACATATCTCTGAGTCCCTTAGTAAAATCTTTATCTCATTATTCTCAAGTTTTTAAATTTTTTTCTTTGTTTTGGACACCATCTTTCTTTGTTACCCGGGCTGGCCATGAACCTCTGGGCTCAAGTGATCTTTTTGCCTCAGCCTCCTACAGTTGAATCTATGTTGCACCTGGCTTCATTATTCTTGCTTATTACCTGAGCCCAGCAGAAGAATCTCTGAATGCATAGTATGGCGTTAGGTGACATGTCACTTTGAACCATGTGTGTTGCTTCATTGGCTCTCAAGTTTCCACCAAGAACAGCTGTGGTCATGTAAGATATTCTGAGAAAGACAGCTTAAGCCAGGTCGTGATGAATCGCCTCAGCATGTGCCAGCTCATTCATAGACAGTCTGCCTCTTTCCCAGCATGCACCTCTTCTGTGTGACTGGATATTCCCTAAGTACCACACCGTTCATGCTCTTTATTCTTGTTCTCCATCCCTCAGCCAAATCCCTGCCATCTTCTCTACCTGGTCCATGTCGTTCCTTTGTGAACTGTCTGGCCATTACCCCAGAGTATCATTGATGTATTTATTGACCTGCGTAAAACATTCTTCCATGGCGCATGGCATTGGCCCTTCATTTCATATCTCGAGACACAGGATTTGAGCTCCTTTGAAACAGAGTGGGACTAGAACTTAAAAAATAGTTCTAAATCTTCTACCATTTCAGATGTAGTTTATTTAACTGAGTGACAGGTTTGTAACAAAGCTTGAATAACGCTACCTATCCCCAGATTTAGTCTTTTTGTGTTAATAAAGTAACCAGGACAAAGATGGTCTCATGCGATTGTTGGCTGCATTGTTTGTGCTTTGACTGTGCTGTGACTTGTATTAAACTGACCACACTGAAGACTGAAATGCCCTCTTTATCCACAGAACAGGTACAGCCCGGGAAACGCCAGTGTAACGTGCCAATGTGCCTAAACCCCGACCTGGAGGGACAGCCGCTGAGAACAAGAGGTTGGTGGGGTTCTAGGGTCTCAGACTGTAGACCTGAAGGACTGTGTGTCCCTCATGGATCCACACAGCACGTGCAGAACATCTTCTTCAACAGCTCCACATATTTCCCACCTGCAAAACACCTCCAGGGCTGGGGAAGGCGTGACAACTCATCCCTGAACATGACCGACAAGGCTCTGCTGTAGAGTGTCTTTCTAAAGCTTGGGGCCACACGAGACAATTCTAGCGTCTCTCACTTCACACTTTGGACATTTGAAAACAACTGCCAATTTCTAATGCCCCTGTTTCAAGACTAGGCATCCCTGGGCTCTTCAGCCTTCCTCCTGAGATGTATCAGTTTTCCATGTCATCCCATATTCTTTTCCCGAGCAGAGTTCAGATTATCCTTACTTTTTTCTAGAATGTTGGGGCTGTGGGTGAGCAGCTTCTTTCCCAGCTGTCTTGAATTTTGTATGGAAACCACACACTTTATTCTGGCTGAGGGAGCAAAATGAGCATGCATCTGCACTGTCATTGAACTTTTTTTCTTTTCCAAATTCATTGCACACATTTAACTACATATTTAGGTAATCCTTATCTTTGTTATTAAAATTCAGAATGCTGGTAAATGTATCATTGCTTACAAAAATAAGTAAAGAAAGAAAGAGGGGAGAGAGAAAGAAAAGTAATGAAGGAAGGAGGAAGGAAGAAAAGATTTCTGACCACATTTTCTAGGTAGTCTCTTGAATCAAGCAGACCTATGTTGCTAGACTAGGAGCTTCCTGGACACTTCACTGGTAATGAGTAGCCTTCTAGTCTTCCATAAGGTGAGATGAGACACTTGTCTATGGGGTTAAGAGATGCTTTTGTGAGTCAGGGGGGTTGAAACAAATCTTTGGTGCTTGGTTGTGATCTAAGTGACCTAGCAAAAACAGCGTGAAGTAAAGGTGAACATGTGAAGGTGATGCTCAGTCTTCCGGTCTCTCTCTCTCTGCGAGTGGGGAAGTCCGCTGGTGCAGCTGTGGGGCTGATGCACTGTGCAGCTGCAGGGCTGATGTGTGGTACAGCTGCAGGGCTGATGTGTGCTTTGAGACAGTGTGTCCTCAGAGCCTCTACTGTCTCTGAGATTCAAAAAGGGACACTTATCAGCATCTCCATCTTTGAAGTCAGGCTTTGGATTTTATTCAAGTTTCTGAGTGCTCTCTGTTCAGTTCTGTACAGAGGGACTCTGGATATTCTTGAAGGCATCAGTGGTGATGGGCTCAGAATTGCTGCCTGTAAGTGGGGGACAAAAATGGAGGCTGAGTTTAACACTACTGACATGGCGGTGGGTTATTTACAAAGAAAGGTGGCTGAGGTCTGTGGCTTTCTTTTCTATATTTCTTACCTTCTCAGACATTACTGCCTGTTTCCACTTCACTAGCACGATTTAGCAATCCACTGTGCAGCTAATGTCCTATAAGAACCAATGCCCTGTCACCTAACCTGTTTGTTTGACAGATGAGTACCGTAAATATCTCAACATACTTTCTGTGTTGTCTTTGACAAAAGCAACGTCATGGGGCTTCTGTAAGAACACCCCTCTTAGGGAACGCTTGTTTGGAAGCTGCAAAAATGCCAGAGCCCTTCTCATTCCTTTGGTTGAAGTCTTGACTTGGAGCTGATCTAGTGAGATTGTGGACACATTGCCATGTATTTTTGGACTGATTTTGTTCTGCTCTGACATAATCTTTTTCACATTTAGCTGGTATGCCTATCAATGATCATCAACTGTGGAGAATTGTATTTAAGGTTTGTGCACTTCTCTGTGACACTGTGCCACATCTTTGTGGGCATCCATTGTTAACTCAGATATCCCTGGGACAAAATGCTGGCTCAGAAACAGCCAATAGATAGATATGGTAACAAGACTTGTATTCCCAATTGGGATCTTAGGAAGGTGAAGATATTTTTGGATAGTTGGTACTTGTGTTTGCAAGTCTTTGCTGCTCAGAAATACGCTTTGGAACCATTACCTGGGGAGGTGGTCTGAAGTGTGGAAGTGAGAACTTCAACCCCATTTCCGCCTCAGATGACAGCTTGGCTCTCCAGGTTAGGCATCTTAAACTTGTATTCTCATGTCCTTAGTGATCGTTCTCTCAGTTGTTAGTTTTTCTGAGGAGAAGGCATGCGTTTTTTTTCCAGGACCAAGTTATGTGTGTTTCTTGATGAGAAACGGATTATTTAAAGATCATCGCTTCATTCTGCTTTCCTTCCTTCCTTCCTTCCTTCCTTCCTTCCTTCCTTCCTTCCTTCCTTCCTTCCTTCCTTCCTTCCTTCCTTTTGTCTACTTGAAGAACTCTAGCAGTTGCTGCTGTCATTTCACAGTGTCACTTTGGGTGCCATCTTAGACACCTCATTTACATAGGCCCAGGGGATCTGCTCTGCGCTGGTGGCTTTCTTAATGGGAAACACACTTCTGTCTTTCCACATTATGTTTTGAGATGTATAGTGTGTGTGTGTGTGTGTGTGTGTGTGTGTGTACCTACATACATGCAGGTGCCCATGGAGGCCAGAAGTGGAGCCTGTCGGGTCTCCTGAAGCTGGAGTCACAGACGGTGTGAGCTGCCTTGATGTGGACACTAGGAACAGAACTTGGGTCCTCTGGAAGATCAGAAAGCTCTCTTAACTGTTGAGTCATCTTTCCAGGCCCCACATTTTCTGTCCACTGGTGTTTGTTGCTAAGATTCTGGCCTCAGGTTCTTTAAAGTGATCTAACTTCAAACTTTTTAAACTATTACATTGATTGGGTAAAGTAGAGCAAGTTACCAAGTGAAACAGATTCACAGTATTCACGGATACTTTAGTTGAAGATGAAGTCTTTCTACTTTAGTGTTTACAATAATCATTTTCAAAGCAGAACACTAAACTAGCTTTCTAACCCTAGTGTCCCCCTTTGTTCATGTGTGTGAGGGGTCTCACTGCCTCCCCACTTGTTCATGTGTGTGAGGTGTGGGGTCTCACCCCCCCTTTGTTCATGTGTGTGAGGTGTGGGGTCTCACCCCCCTTTGTTCATGTGTGTGAGGTGTGGGATCTCACCCCCTTTGTTCATGTGTGTGAGGTCTGGGGGTCCGACCCCCCCTTTGTTCATGTGTGTGAGGTGTGGGGTCTCACCCCCCTTTGTTCATGTGTGTGAGGTATGGGGTCTCACCCCCCTTTGTTCATGTGTGTGAGGTGTGGGGTTTCACCCCCCTTTGTTCATGTGTGTGAGGTGTGGGGTCTCACCCCCCTTTGTTCATGTGTGTGAGGTCTGGGGTCTCACCCCCCTTTGTTCATGTGTGTGAGGTCTGGGGTCTCACCCCCCTTTGTTCATGTGTGTGAGGTCTGGGGTCTCACCCCCCTTTGTTCATGTGTGTGAGGTCTGGGGTCTCACCCCCCTTTGTTCATGTGTGTGAGGTGTGGGGTCTCACCCCCCTTTGTTCATGTGTGTGAGGTGTGGGGTCTCACCCCCCTTTGTTCATGTGTGTGAGGTCTGGGGTTTCACCCCCCTTTGTTCATGTGTGTGAGGTCTGGGGTCTCACTGTCTTCCCGCAGTAGCCCACTTTATTGATGATCTGCACTTGTGCCTTAGAAATATCATGTTGTTCAGGCAACTTCACTTAATGCTAGGAAGTCCATCTTTATCTTAGATCCTGCTGACCCAGCTGAACTTTCTGATTTTTTAAAGTCACGCAGCAAAAGAGAGACAGGGTATTTGGCTCTTTCTTGGCCTCACTTCACTCTCGGGCCCTTTTTATGCTGTGGGTGGGATGTGCATGGTCTCATGAATGTGATCTTTTGAGGGTTAATGAATGCAGAGTGGAGAGTTTCCTGACCCTAGAAGCTTGTCTGTACTCATGGTTGTCTCTCTGCTGCTTACCCAGGCGCCACTAAATCTAGCCTGCTGTCAGCACCCAGCATAGCCAGTATGTTCGTGCCTGCACCCGAGGAATTCACGGATGAGCAGCCGACGGTGATGACGGACAAGTGAGTGCCCCAGTGTTTTGCTTTGGTTATAGAGTTAGAGTCTGGTCCCCAGTGAGGAGCACTTTACTTTTCAAGGCTGCAGCTGTGCAGTACACAGCTGTGATTTAGCAATACAAATGCCATGAGCAGTGTTTTCTTTATGCTTTGGCAGGCCTCCACCCTTTTAATTTGGATAGAATTAGATAATCCCACTTACTTCAAAAATAATATAATACCCATAAAATCTTCAGCCCAGAAATGTCCAATTGTTACACTGGGAACAAAGAAGAGACTCCATTTTTTTTTTTTTTTTTTTTTTTTGGCAGGTGGGCAGGAGGTTCTAGATGGGGTTTCTCTGCATAACCCTGACTAGTCTAGCACTCTGTAGACCAGACTGGCCTTAAACTCAGAGAGATCCGCTTGCCTCTGCCTCCCGAGTACTGGGATTAAAGGCGTGCGCCACCACCGCCTGACTATTCTTTTCCGTCCGGAAAGGACAATCCATTCTCTATATCTCAAAGTGGTTCGTCACACCCAGACTGTCAGTTGCAATAGCTCTGAGTTCTTACAGGACTAGGTTCACATGTTTAAATCGAAGGCATCCTAGTGTGTGACTGTCCCTGCCATTCCCCTCAGCCCCCTCTGAATCCAGAGCATTCCCGATGTGTTCTCTCTTGGTACTTGATCTTCCTAGTGAACATCTATTTGCACACTTAAGATCTAGCAGAAGGCAAAGTGCCCCTGATTGTGAGGAACGGGATTAGTCACGCCCTTCTCTAGTTTCCGGGGCCTCTGGTCCATGTCTACTCTGCACTTGTCACAGCGTATGCTATTTCTTTGTCTACACAGTACAGGTATGTTCTAAAATAGACTGTGAGTTCCCTGGGATGAGAAGGACTTCTTCTATATTCTGTGTCCTAAGCACCCTATGTCGTCCCTGGCACACCAATATTTGTTTAATGAGTATGATACAATTAAATAAGGCTTGTAGATTTTCAAACCTGAACAGACCCTCAGGACTAGACAGGCTCCTGAATAAAGGTGGCTCACATCTAATAAAGGCAGGCAAGGTAGAAAGGATGGCGCAGACATCCACGTGGGATGTCTCATTGTGCAGTTGGAAGTGAGCTGGTGACTGTCTTATGGTTTCTCTGCTGTGATTAAACACTGTGACCAAAAGCAAAGGTATCTTCCAACTTATAGTCCATCATCCAGGGAAGTCAAGGCAGGAACCTGGAGGCAGGAACTGATGCAGAGGCCATGGAGGAGTGCTGCTTTCTGGCTTATTCCCCCATCACTGTCTCAGCTTGCTTTTTTCTGTACCCCTAGACCACCTGCTCAGGGGTGGCACTGCCCGCAGTGAGCTGGGCCTTCCCATGTCGATCATCAGTCAAGAAAATGCCCCCACAGACTTGCCCAGTGACTGAGCCTATAAAGGTGCTTTCTCGGTTAAGATCCCTTCTTCCCAGACAACCCAGACAACCCTAGCTTGTATCAAGTTGATACTAGCCAGCGCAGTGGCCACACTTGAGAAGCAAATGTGCCTGGCTTGTAAAACTGTCTTGGAATGTCCCCAGAGCTTGATAAATTTCTCCGTTTTGTGTCATAACCTTCTCCCAAGTTATCATTTTTCTTAGTTGCTTCTGGTTGCTGGTGTGTGTGTGTTTTCCTGTGTGTTCTAGTATAAACGCATTTGTGTGAGCATGTGTGTGGAGGTCAGAGGTCAGCCTCAGCTGCACTTGGGAACCATTCACTGTGTTGTTTGAAACAAAATCTCTCGTTGGCCTCTGGTTCATTTAGGAGGGTAGGCAGCTGGCAGGTCAGCCCCAGAGATCCTGCCGTCCCTGCCCCCCTCATGCTGGGTTAGCAAGCGCTTGTCACTGGACCCAGCTTTGTTACTTGGGTACTGGGACTCAACCTCAGGTCTTCATGCTTCCGTGGTGAACACTTTACCAACTGAGCCACGTCCTAGCCCTTTGGCTGTTTTTGTGGCTCTGTCTCTGTCTCTGTCTCCGGGATTCCAAATGGGAGTCGTAAATGTCAAATCAACTTCTAAGTCGCTCTTCTTTGGCTTCTGTTTAGGAGTCTTTCCAGTGAAAGGGCGCAGTAATTGTAGCTCTGGTTCCTGAGTTATTTTTAGTTCTCAAGTTCACTTTCTAAAGCTGCCTTTGGTTGGGCTATATTAGGACACGGCTAAGTGTAGAAAGTTGTGGGCTCCTTAGAAGTGCTCTTCCGCGTTAGTTTAGTAGGACCAGAGAGTCACAAAGCCCGGGTAAGGGAGCAGGGGAAGAGGCACGGGCTTTCTGGTGTGTCCGGGTTCACTTGAGTCCTCCGTCTCCTGCCCACACACTGGACAGCTTTTGAAAGCTTCTAGCTATGTCTGAACATTTTTCACTTTAACAAAGGAAAATAAATCTAGTTACTGCAATCCCCTCCTCCTTTCTTGGTGAGGTGGCTTCCTTCTCCTATGTGGCATCATGGCTGCCTTCAAGCATCTGATAAAGCCCAAGATCTTTAAATAGAGGACCCTGAAGGTCATTGTGTGTAGCAGTCAGAACACTAGGTTAAAGTTAGGTGTGGCTGACAGAAACCCAGAGGTACTGACAGCAGGGTGTCAGAAGATTGAAGGGTCAGATCCTGATGCCCAGCATTGGTTATAGGACAGGAAAAACAGGCACATGCCTGCCAGTGGCTTCCAGAGGTTCCTGGTCCACAGCGTCAGGATGTGGAAGAACTCCGGATGAGAACAACTCTGGCTGTGCTGGCATCACTCAGTGTTTCCTCTAGGAGCTCAAGACCAGCGCGGAAACAGCAGCACAGCTGACTGTCAGACCTACTGAACACTGGAAGTGAAGAAAAACAAGTAGATGGCTCACATGCTCATTCATCTGTACTTAAGTAAAACAGTAAAGACTGATCCAAAAGTCCAGCTACTGACTATTCTTAGACAAAATTTCACTTTCTTAAAGTCCTGGAAGGTGCTAATCTTCCCGAAGCCCTTTCTAAAGGAGCAGAGACCCTTCAGGGTCAGATGTCTGTGGAACAGCAAAGGAACGTCCATGATCTCTGCCAGCCGAGCTCTTCCCATATTTTATGGTGACAATGGCACTGGATTCTCCACTTGCATTAGAGTGGGCCCAGTTACCACCTTTGGGACCTTTCCCAAGACTTCGGACAAATGGCTGTGTTTGTGTGTTAGCTTTCTAACATGTCTTCTGTCTGTATCCTCTGCAGATGCCATGACTGTGGGGCCATTCTTGAAGAGTACGATGAAGAAACCCTGGGACTAGCCATCGTGGTCCTCTCCACATTCATCCACCTGAGCCCAGACTTGGCGGCCCCGCTGTTGCTGGATATCATGCAGTCTGTGGGAAGGTGAATGTTAGGTTCTGATTCATCTGCTAGGAAGGGGCCTCCCTTAAAACTGCATCCTAAAATCGGAACATCCGGTCACCTTGGAGATGCTTGGTGCCTAAGGGATCGATTATAGACTAGTTTCTTAAAAATGGACAGAAGCATCTTTTGATTTCATTTCTCAGCTGTACCCAGTCACGAGTCAAGGTCAGAGAGAAGCTAGAGGAGGCTGCGCGAAAGGTTCTGACAGTTGCTCCTACTGCTGTATGAGCTAATGTGTGATAGTGTCCGGACGGTCAGTCCGTAGAAGGCTTTGTGTTAGCACCTGTTCTCTCTCGTGACCTGTTTTGTGGTGACCTGACGCTTCTTTTGTGATCGCAAGGGGACCTCAGTTAACTGTTGAGTTCAGGGCATCAATGCGTGTCACTCAGCATCTTAACAGATCTGTCAGATAAAGGGCGTGAGCACATGTTTTGTGTACAGGACTTCAGTCTGAGTGTTATTATGAAGGGAATTCCCTTTATGTATAGACATTAGAATGTGTTATGTGCTCATGACTAAATTCCAGCTCAGTAATAACAATGCAGCTCACAGATACTGTGTTAAGTTCTGTGTAAGCTTGCTAAGTTATGATCTCTGCCAACACTGCTAGGTGCCTTGAACTACCACCATTAAGACCTAGCTCCGGGGGCTGGAGAGATGGCTCCGCAGTAAAGAGCACTTCCTGCTATTCCAGAAAACCCAGGTTCAATTCCCAGCACCCACATGGCAGCCCACAACTGTCTATTAACACCAGCCCCAGGGGATCTGATGGCCTTTTCTGGCCTCTGACGGGGCTGCACACACAGTCAACAGATGGATATGCAGGAATAACACCATATACATAAAATAAAATTAAAGATCAAAAAATAAAAAAACAAGGCTTAGACCTGTGTTCAGGTGATTTGTGGAGCTTTTTGTTTGTTTTCTTTTGTTTTTTTTGTTTGTTTGTTTTCTTTTGTTTTTTTACGCAGCCCAGGTTGACCGTGAACTTGCTGTGTAACCTCAGGTGGCTTTGACCTTGTGGTCTTCCAGTCTCAGCCTCCTGAGTTACTGGGATTAGAGATATGTGCCATCATGCCTGGCTGTGACTTGAATGTTGAAAAGGACAGTTTTGTGTGAAATCATTGGGTGGCCATACAAGACACAAGACAGGGCTTGGTTAAACCTCGAGAAGCCCGAAGTGGAAACTCTTCCCATTGTTTAAAGGAGGCAGAATCTACAGCACTCAGGGTTTGAGGGAGGCAAAGACAATCTTTTTGGTTTGTGAGGTTTTTGTTGTTATATTGATATCATTTTGTTGTTATATTGTTATCATTGATATATTCCACTATATAGCATAGGTTGGCCTCTCGCAGGGTTTCCTTCTGTATTTCCTCAACCAGCAATGCTGCCTCCAAAGTGCTAGGATTGTGGGCATGTGCCACCACAACTACTGAGAGCTAGCCTTAACATAGCTAATCTTAACTTTAAAAATAATAAGAACAGGGGCTGTGCAGATGGCTCAGTGGGTAAGATACTTGCTGTGCAAGATGCATGCCTGAGTTCAAGTTCCCAGCGTCACATAAGAAGGCAGGCATTCACGGGTGAGTGCCTGTAACCCCTGCACTGCTGGAGACCGAGGGAGAAGGACCACTGGGGGTCTTGGCCAGCCAAGCTCCAGGGTTAGCAAGGGACTCTGTCTCCAGGAAAGAAGACAGAGAATAGTAGAACAGGATGCTGAAACCTCCTCTGGCCTCTGTGTCTACATGTATGTGCACACACACATACATCATGTACACTCACACACATATGCAGAAGTAATAGTAATTGTGAGGTCAAGTTAAACAGGGAAGCTTGGAAAACTTCACCACAAAAAAATACATAATCCTGTTCTTTGTTCCCCGCCCCAAGTCATGTGTATGATATGGCATGGAATGTATGTGGTATGTGTGAGTGTAGTATAGTATATGTGTATATGTTATGTGTATTTTGTGTGAGTGTAGTATGGTATATGTGTGTATGGTATGTGTATTGTGTGTGTGAGTGTGTGGGCATACCTATTTGCATATACAGAAGCAAGAGGACTTTGAGTGTCTTGCTTCTCACTCTTCTTAGTCCCTTGAGCCAGGGTCTCTCCTTGAACCGGAAGCTGATTATGCTAGGCTGACTGACAGTGAGCCCCCAGATTCTGAGTGTCTCCACTTCCTAGCATGGGGGCTACAGGCATATACAAACACTCCCAATTTCTCTACCTGAGTGCTGGGGATTTGAACTCAGGTCCTCATGCATGCACAAGTGCTCTTACCCACGGAGCCATCTCCCCACCCAGACCTCCCTGATTATTTTTGGAGTTTCTTTAGAGTTACATAGTTAGGGATAGCATAAAGTTAAGTGTAACCAAAATTCCAAAGCCATTGTAAAAAGTACTTGATGAATATGGGAACTAGAAGAGATGGGAAGAGATAGCTTCGTTCAAGTCATCATTTTAACTCAGTCTTGGTAACACAGAATAAGTGCTGTGTCCTGTATCTCTTCCACCGGTGGAGCTGAAGGTTTTTATTGAGGCATGACCTCAGTTCCTACTCTCACCACTCTGTAGGTACAGAGCGGATGGAGTCATGGTTTGGCTCTGCTACCCTCCTGGCACAGCTGATCTGAGCCACAGAGGACAGAGAGGAGGAGGCTGTGTATAGATAATCGGGGTCCCAATACTACCAACGGTTAGGGTGGGAACAGGAACTTTGAAGGAAACAGTAGCACACACGTTTACACCCTCCCACGTACAGACACTTAGACATCTTTATCCTTACACTTGACTACCTAGCTCCTTTAGGTAGACTAGCGAGAGACTGAAAAACATCGAGTGCAAATGGGCGTGACTCTTGGTAGCCTAGTCTTGACCAGGAAGCTGCCAAGGAAGTGGGTTCCGCAGCTGCAGCCTTCTTCACATGCCCAGTTTCACTGTGAAGAACACCAGATGAGCCATCATGGTTTTATCAGCACTACCAGGGACAACTCCACAGACACCTCTGGATGTCCTGGGAGTCTGCTCCACACAGCCCTACCATGTCTCCGTCAGCGTTTCCTATCTCTTGTAGAGCTGTCTGCTCAGATCCTTTCAGGCTTCATCCCTCCAGCTTTCAGGTGAATCCTTCAAGGCCTCGTTTCCCACACCTTTGATTATTGTTCAGTGAGGAATCCAGGAAGACAGCTGCGATTCCTCTGTGGCCCCGCTAGTTTCTAATCAGATTTGTGCATTTATACATATTTTATGTATGTTTCTTTCTCATCATAGAATCTTCAGCATAAGGGCCTATAGCCAAGGCAGCTGGGGACAATATTACAAGGCAGTTTCTGGAGCCACCGTCTCTCTCCAAAACTCTTGATCCCTTCAACTGTCCTACTAAAATGGAAAGTTCGTATCATTCTCCTGGTGTCTTCAGTATCTTACAGACTATAGTGTGTCCTTTAGAATCCACCAATTTGCTTCATTCTCTGTCCTGAGAGGACACATGCCCATGGCTAAGGAGCCACACTACAGTTTCCAAATGTGGTCAGTGATGGTGTCTCCAGAAGATAGATCTCTCTTCCACCACTCCCCCTCGGCACCAAGCTGAGACGCCTCTGCTGTCTCTCCTGCTGTGCTAGAAGGGTTTGCAATGTGTGGGTTTCAGAGGTCAGTAACGGAGAAATGAATTTGAGTGAACGCAGGGGTCGCTAGATGACTGGTTCTGGTGTCTGTCCAGCGGGATACAACTGCCATTTTTTAGGCTGGGCGGGTGACAGTAAACTCTTACCCGTATACCTTTCCATGGAAATCTGACTGACACAGAAGTCGGGTTTGGGAGAGTGGACGTCTGATGCCCACCAAAGGGATTGTCAGTAGCTGTCTTCTCACCGCCCAAACCTGGACCAAAGGCCTAGCTTAGTGCTGATGCGTTTCACCACGGAAAGCTAAGATACTGTGTGACTGTTTACTTTATTTCCTAGGCTCGCATCCAGCACTACCTTTTCTAATCAAGCAGAAAGGTAAGAACGTCAAGTGGGTCTCGTTTCTCTTTGTTCTCTGTGCGTGTCCACACGGTTCTGACACCGGCCGCGGGCGGGTGCTCTCCAGGAAGACAGCTGCTATTCCTCTGCAGCCCCGCTAGTTTCTAATCAGATTTGTGCATTTATACATTGACTCATTTCAGTCGACAAGCACTCTTTTAAGCCCAACTTGTACCAGTTCATTGGTTTGCTTTTTAAAATTTATTTATATTTTATTTATGAGTACTCTGCATATATACCTGCATGCCACAAGAGGACATCAGATCCTATTTTAGATGGTTATGAGCCACCATGTGGGTGCTGGGTATTGTACCCTGGAAGAGCAGCCAAGGCTCTTAGCCAATGAGCCATCTCTCCAGTCCAGGTAAGTGGGCTGTTGCTGTTGTTTTGTGCATGTTGAAAGGGAACAACTGGCATAATTCCTGGCCTTGTTAGGTTTTCCCTCTCACCAAGGCGGCAAGCACGGATGAATATTCACGAAAATGTGTAGTGACTGTGCTAAGTTCTGTGAAGAAAATAGACTCACATAATTTTGACTCATTACATGTTAATTCCTTTGCGTGTGTGCACGTATATGCAGAGAGGGTGGAGGTCAGGGGTCAATATCAAGCATCTTCCTCAACACGCTCCACTTTATCTTTCGAGGCAGGTCATTGAACCCAGCACTCACCAGCCGGCTAGCATGGTTAGCCAGCTAGTGAGTTCAGGGCACCCTACTTTCTTCTCCCTGTCCTGCACTGTTGTAGACAGAGTTAGTACCCGGTGCTGGCGAGAGTGGTTAAATGTCAAACCCTGGTTTTCATGGAACTTACATTCAGGTTGAATAAGCAAAAAATAGCAAGTTAACTAGTAAGAAATTGGCAGTGTTATTGAATATCTCTTACAATGATGTGTTAGGAAGATTATTTAATTCCACTTGATAGAGGAGGCCCAGGAGTGGCAGTGTAGGCATAATGACCAAGGACAATCTCTTGGAGGAAGGGCTATTTAAACAAAGCCTAGGTTGGGAGAGGAGTCTGTGCGGTGGCTTATGGAGAGGATATCCCAGGCAGAGGGCATAGCAAGGACAGGGGCTTTAAGTCTGGAACAAGGATGGTGAGTTTGGAAACAGACCAATGTGGCTTCAGAGAACGTGGCTGAAAATGAAACGAAAAAGATAGAGGCACCCAGGCCAGGAGGCACCATGGAGGTCACTGTGGGGAAGTTCAGCTTTTACTGAATACACAGGGTACAAAGCGGGGGCCAGCGTGCTTTGCCTTAAAACCTTAAAGACCCTCTGTCTTAGCAGGGTTCAAGTGTATAATACACTCCTCTTGACAGACACCATTAGTACTTTAGCGTGGCTTTTCTGTTGTAAAATTCACAGAAGAAAATACATAAACCCTAAGTCCCCGAGTTTGGACAGGTGGCTTTGCCCACAGACCTGAGACCCTGTCAAGACACCGAACTTAACCATGATTCCCAGAAAGGTCCACCTCACACCATGCCAGCTGCCCTCCATTCATAGGAGGAGACATGACTTTCTTCAGCCATGCATTAACGTTTGCCCGCTGTAGAGCTTTGCGTGCGTGCGGTTGTGTTGCCTGTGCTCTTTCGTGCCTGCCTTCTGCAGGTAGCCACGCTCTGAGGTTTATTCATGCTGTTGCTTGTATCTTGGTCTGTTTGTCAAAGCTGGCCATGCACCATGCGCCACATGGTTTATTTGGGTTTCTATTCAAGGGTATCTGGATTATTTCTGGCTTGGTGCAATTTCTTCACCGTTATGAACATTCTTATACAAAGTTCTTTGTAAATACTTTATTTCTTTTGGAAATGGAATTGTTGGGTCACATGAGTCATGCATGTTTGAATTTTTAAAATAAGAAATCAGAATTTCTCTTACATAAATATGGTCTATAAAATGGTCGTGCTAGGGGCTGGAGAGATAGCTCAGCAGTTAATAGTGCTTGCTGCTCTTCCAGAGGACCTGCTTTTGTTTCTCAGTGCCCATGTTGATCAGATAACAACTGGCCTGTACCTCCAGTTCTGGAGGGCCCAATGCCCTTTGCTGACCTCTGAAGGAATCTGGACACTTGTGTACTCACACATAGGCACCTAAGTAAAAATAAATATTAAGAGAGGGTTATGCTATGTCTCTTATGTAAGATAACTATATTATTTTATATTCCCACCATCAGTGAGACTTCAGGCTGTCCCACATCCTTACCAGATTCTGACATTGTTGATATCATTAATTGTAGCAGATAGGGTGGCTATGTGGTGGCTGTTTTGTAGTTTTAATATGCATCTTCCTGTTGACATTTTTTCAAGTGTTCATTGGCTGTTTTTATATTCTTTCCTGAAGTGTCTATTTAGATCATCTTTTCCATCTTTTTAACATGCTGTTTTCTCTCTACTCTGTAGTTGCGGGGCTTCTCAGTATAAATATGTCCTAAGAATATCTTTACCCATGCCGAGCTTCCTCAGGCGTTCTCTTGATGATATAATTTGCTGACAAGTTTTTAATTTAGAGGAACTCTAACTTATCCAAGCTTCAAAGTATGTGTAGTTATGGATTTTTAGTGGTCAGCTAAGAAAGTTAATCTACTTCCAACTCATGTGTGTTCTCTTTTTCTACCAAACACTTCAAGACCTTAGCATTTATATTTAGCACTTCATGTGTTCCATCAAAATTAATTTTTATATACGGTGTTGGGTTGCAGTAGGGACATTCTTTTTATTCACGTCCAATATCCAGCTATGTCGGCACCTTCTTGTTTTAAAAACTCCTTTCTTCATTAGCCCACTGTGAGAAACTCCAGGTACCAATGTGGTAGCTGGTATCTGGGCTTCCCACCTGGTTCCTATAGTCTTTATACTGAACCTCAGTCTAGCTCAGTAGTTCTCAACCTTCCTAATGCTGTGGCTTCATGCTGTGGTGACCTCCCAATCATAACATTATTTTATTACTACTTCTGAAGTGTTTTTGCTGCAGTTGTGAATTACAATGTAAATATCTGGTATGCAGGATAACTGATATTTGATTCTCAAAGGGGTCAAAACCCAAGGTTGAGAACCAATGATTTCATGCCACACAGTCAAGATTACAGTGGTGAGTCCTGGCATCAGGTATCAGGGGTCCTCTTCCTTAGTGTCTTTTCTTTTTAGATTTGTTTAGATATCTAGTCTTTTTAATTTCGAAATTAGTTCCTCCTTTTCTTTTCTTCCTTCCTTCCTTCCTTCCTTCCTTCCTTCCTTCCTTCCTTCCTTCCTTCCTTCCTTCCTTTATTTCTTTTCTTTGGCTTTTCAGGACAGTGTCTTGATGGCTGGCCTCAAACTCATGGTGATTCTCCTTCCTCTGTCTCCCCAGTGCTGAGATGTCAGGTTTCAGTACCACACCATGCCCACACAACACCTACACCATACCTATATCACATCCACGCTGTGCCTACACCATACCCACACCAAGCCCATGCCACACCCACACCATGCCCACACCATCCCCAAGCTTCGCCTTGTTTAGAAAAATGTTTACTGAAAGTGTACATCAATTTGGGAATTACTCATAGAAAAAATGCTGGATTGTCCAACTAATGATCATGTATATATCTCCATTTCATTACATTTTAAATTTCTCTTAGCTATGTTTTTGAAATATATGTGTAGGTGTGTATGCACACGTGTGGAGACTGGAAGCATCCTTAGGTGTTATCCTTACAAATGCCATCAAGCTCCTTTGAGACAAGGTCTCTTATTGGTCTAGAGCTCACCAGTCAGGCTAGACTGCCTGGTTTGCGAGCCCCCGGGAGCCAGTTTTCACCTCCCCAATGCTGGGATTCCATGTACACACTACCGCACCTTTCCCTGTGTCGAGGATTCTGGGCTTTAGGCTCAGGTCCTTGGCCTTGTAAGGCAAGTGCTGTCCTGACCGAGTCGTCAACCCAGCCCCTAAGCAATGTTGAGCAGTGCTCTTGTAAGTCTTTGGCTATGCTGTGTAAATTTATCCCTAAGAATTTTATATTTTTAATTTCAATGTAAATTGGACTTTGAAGAAAATAATTTTCAAAAATTTCCTGGTGGGTAAATTGGTTTTTCTGAATTACAGTTGTATCCTAGCTGAACTCACTCACGCATTTTAGAAGTTCCTTCCTAGACACCTTAGGGCTTTGTTTTGTTTGGCAAACATCATATCACCTGCAAACAATGACTTTTACTATTTCCTCGCTGTTATTTTTGTCTCTTTGCTACTTTCCCATAGCAGGTGGAACTGCCAGCTCGATCAGAGACAAGGCAGTGGCCATTCTAGCTTATTCCTGCCTTAACTTCCCATTTGTTTATAGTCAGCCGTAGCTTTTTCACAGACACATACTTTTTTTTTTTTTTTTTAAAAAATTAAGGATGTTTCCTTCTATTTCCAATATGTTGAATTATTTTAAAATTGTTTTTTCCTTGAATGTATTGAATTATGTTGGTTTTTCCTCTTCTTTTTTATGTGTATGGTATGTGTGTATATGTGTGGAGAAACATGTGTGCAACTGTGTATGCACTGGCTTTTGGAGGCCCAGCGTTGATGTCAGGAATCTTCCTTGATCATTCTTCCACTTTATACTTTGAGTCAGGGTCTCTCCATCAAGCCCCCAGAGCTTGCTGGTGCAACCAGTCTGGATAGAAAGCTTGCTCACTTGGGGGATCCCCCATTTCCATCTTCTGAGGCTGGAGTTATAGGTGGCACTGTGCCCATGTAGAAGATCTGAACTCTGGTCCTCTTCCTTCTTTCTCCCCAGCCACTGCATTGATTGTGACATTTTTCTGATATTTAGGGATAAACCCTACCTGGCCATGATGTCTTGTCCTTGTAATCTACATTTGGGTTCAGTGATCAGAGGAATCCTGGTCTGTGTTCTCTCTTTCTGTTCCCTCTTTGTTTTTATTTATTTACTTAGATAATTGCTTTATCTGGTGTCAGTTTTAGGGCTATGGAGCCTCATGAAACAACGAAAGGTTTCCTGGTTCCGGTTTTTTTCAGGGTTTTGTTTCCCTGGAAGGCCATTTTTGGTATAAACCTGTGAACCGAGATGTCGGGGTGGATTTGGCATCCCGAGGCTGTAGCAGATACTTTGGGACAACTTTCTTTCCATCCAGTTGGGATCTTTGATTTCTTCCTTCTGGCAACCTACTCCCCACCCCAAACACCTCAGAAACTATCCGCTCCTAGTGTCTTGTCTACAAGGCAGTGACACATATAACTCCTGACTCCCTTTTGTTTCTTGGGAGTGTATGGCAGGTGAAGGGAGGCCCTGCCTAAGCGAGTCTTTACAAGTAACAGCTCAGATACTCGAAGCAAACATCCAAGGTCTCCCAAGAGAAGTGAAGAAGCCCTTACTGTGTTCCCCTCAGGGCAGCTCTCTCTTGACCAATTACCCTTCCTTAGTACGTCCTCGCTGATGACGTCCATCCCCTTCTGGACATGTGGCCTTCTCAGGTCACTGGCTTTGGAATACTCAGCTATATTTAGGAAGCCCGGAATAATTCTGCTGTCACTTTGGCACTTCCTGGATCTGTCTAAAAAGTTGCCATGAAGCTATTAGGTTTGACTATGGATAATTTCATCTCACTGAGGGAAATGGCAAGATATTACATAAAATCATGGCGTTCAAAGCCTAAACTCTAGGTCACAGCACGCACATGCTCGTTGGCCCACAGCTCGTGTTTCTCTTCTGTGTTTGAATGCAGCATGATGGTTCCTGGCAATGCAGCAGGTGTGGCCAAGCAGTTCCTTCGCTGTATCTTCCATCAGCTGGCACCCAATGGCATCTTCCCTCAGCTATTCCAGAGTGCCATCAAAGGTAACTCACTCCCCAGAGAACCCAGACACTGCAAGCCCGGCCAGTCCCCGAAAATGCTGCTCATTCTAACTATTTGCTTTATAGATGGAACTTTTTTACGGACCTTAGCCACATCGCTCATGGACTTCAATGAGCTGAGCTCAATTGCTGCCCTCAGTCAACTCTTGGAGGTAGGTTTGCGTGAAGAGCACCCTAGGCCTCAGCCAGTGTCATGTACCACACCTATGTCCTCCATGAACCACTTCATGGTGCTATGCTGTACCTTGGGGTTGGCTCCAAGTCTTTATGAACAACGCCGAGAAGTCCCCAGGACTTCACCATGCCCCACGGCAGCTAGGAAGAACGCAGCTGCTGCTATTGTCAGTAGCTCCAGTCTTTACTCTGGAGGATTCTTCCCAGCAGGCATCGTTCATGTCTTCTGAGCATCTACACTCAAGTTTTGTAGCTTTACATGTTCTTATTTCATGGTCCGATTATACCTCTTGGACTTAAAGATCACCAATTTCGCCCGAAGGTTTTTCTAAACATAGCTGGTTTTCCTTCTGTGTTCCTCCTGCCTGTTGGAACGGTCAGCCTCTGTAGCAGGCTGTCCAGCATGTTTATAGTGTGACTGTAAGATTTCTAAAGAAGCCGTCACTGGATAGCTTTATGAACTCCTCCTCTGCTTTCAGCAGTTGATTGCCTATGCTTTTGTGTTTTTAGGGTCTAAATAACAAAAAGAATTTACCAGCAGGGGGTGCTATGATCCGCTGTTTGGAAAACATTGCCACGTTCATGGAAGCTCTGCCTATGGATTCTCCTAGTAGCCTCTGGACCACAATCAGCAACCAGTTTCAGACATTTTTTGCCAAGCTGCCTTGTGTTTTGCCTCTGAAGGTGAGCTCAGCCACGTGTTTAGCTTCCGTTGCTTTCTGCCCATCTGCTTACAGAGACCAGCACATGTAGCATGGTCAAGTGATCCAATAGATCCCAAAAGTCTGTGGAAATCTGTCAGCCAGAGTGGAGAGAGTTATTCAGGCGAGTGGAGAGCCACTCAGTCTGCAACCTTACAGGTTGTCAGCAGCATGGAGTGGATATTTTATCCACTGAGAATGAAACTGCCCATGACCACATGGTTTTCAGTTGGATAAAAGGGTGCCAATAGACTATGGTTTGTTCTCTTATGTGTCTTTCTTTCTTTCTGTCTTCCTCTCTCTCTCTCTTTCTTTCTTAATTTGTTTTTGTTTTTGTTTTCAGCAAGGGGGCTAGAACTCAGCATCCTGTGCATGCTAGGTAACATTCTTCCTCTGAGCTCCAGCTCTTAGATTGTCTTATTTTCCTCGAGTGGATATCAAATAGGCAAGAAAATTAATAGTTTAGTCTAAAAGCAGTCCAGACATAGGTAAAGTGTTAGTTTTAGAGAATTATTTAAAGTGGTGTTTTTGGATAGTGTTCAAGTAATGTTCAAGGAAGGCCACAATGATATTCTGTGGGACAGTTTCCAGAGTTTGGATCAACACTAGGATTGGGAACACACACACACACACACACGTACACATATTTTAACCTGTCCTCCTTAGACCGACTATCGTTCAGGACCAACCTTTGCTGATGAACCACACACATTCGGGAGCATGGGCTCCCATGCGCTAGTGAAATTGCTGACCAGCAGGGAGTGCTGCCGCTGTAAACAACGGCCATGTCTAATGTGTGCCAATCAGTGGTGCCCGCAGGGGACCTGCCGAAAGGTTAATGAGTAGAGTGGTGCCAGATAGGCTAATGAGGAGAGCGGAGGCCCTTGACAGTGTTAATGCGCCCCTGCTGCCTAGGGCTGCGGTCTGCGGTCCACTCCTGCTCAGCATGTGGACCTCCCCCTCCTCCTCTCCTGCTTTTTTTCCCCTAAGATGACATTTCCTGGTTTTTAAGTCACCAGGGTTTGGCCTGATCAGCAGCTGGTTTTCAGCTCCTGGTTTAAAGTAAATGTCATGTCAATTCTGAAGGGCATTGGCATATTAAACAGGCTGAGCTCTTTTAGAAGCTTCTTAGGAAATCCTGCCAGGGTTTGTGTAAGGAAGTTCTCTACTCCGTCAGATCTGAAAACTGATTCTGTTTTGTCTTTAATCTCTTAGGAAATGTCCCCAGTGACAATCTTGCCGTTTGTCTTTGGGAAGTGTCACTGAAGGAGGTCTCAGACTTCAGTGTGCACTACTGTCCCTGCTAGTGACAGAGGGCTGTGACTGGGGGTGTGAGGTCAGGTGACAGACATGCTGCAGGTCCAGGGATCCTCTAGGAGATGCTCTGGCTTGGTTTATCCTTTGTTGAAGGGGACTATTGGCCGCTGTAAAAGCTGCTGTGGCTTTAGTGATGTGCTCACAATAGTAAACGACAGCTTGTTATCCGTGCTCTGCCAGTTTCCTCCCGACCCTGAAAACTCAGGGACTTTCAAAGACTGTTTTGATCTAGACTCTTAAAAGTGTGTTTTTTCTCCCGTATGGATGTTAGAGAGAAATTTTGCTGCTTGTCTCCAGGTTCTGGCTTATGTCTTTTCAGGACAAAGGGACAGTGAATTCCCACCTACAGAACTGGGGAGGCCTAGCTCAGTGGTACAACACCTTCTTACTATACACAAGGCCAAATTTAATCCCTAGCCTCGTGAAAAATTAAAATAAACAAATCCGAGAGGAAGGGTGATGAAACTGGTTATTTGGACTAGTGATTTCTATTAGGTTTTTTCCCCCCAAGATAACTTTTCCTTAGTATACCTCTTTAGACTGATATACATTTAACATCTGCCTTCTTAACCTTTGTGTCTATGTGTCCATCTCTCTAGCCTCTTGTCCATCTACCTATCTGCCCATCCATCATCCATCCATCCACCCATCAATCCATCCATCCAGTTCTTTATCAACTTTATCATTTAATTCTGGCATTATATCTTTGGGAAATAGTTTCAGAGCTATGTTTATTTAATTTATCTAGTAATTATTTTAACATTGCGTAATTGCTTCATTAAAGATTTAAAATCTGAAAATGATTGTTTTTGATATACATAGGAAACAATATAGAGATAGTTACAGTAAGATTTGTGTTTGCATGTGTGCATGGGTGTGTGTGTGTGAATCTCTGTGAGTATGTGTGCATGTGGAGGCCAGAGGTCAGCATTGGGTGTCACTCCTCAGGCACAGTCTACCGTGTTTTGGTGACAGGTTCACTGAGTTGGCCAGGCTGGCTGAGCAACGAGCCCCAGGGATCCCCTGCTTTGACTCTCTAGCACTGAAATTATAAGCACCAGCCACCACGCTCAGCTCGTTCTTTCACTTGGGTTCTGGGAGCAAAAACTGAGACTTTACGCCAGTGTGTCAAGCCCTTCGCTGACAGTGCCACATCCCACATCCTTCTTTTTGCAAAATAGATGCAGGGAATATTCGAAGCAAAGGAAACATGGAGGAGGATCTGACTCTCGCCTTCTTATATCTGTTTACAGTGTTCTTTGGATTCCAGTCTGAGAATCATGATCTGCCTCTTGAAGATACCTTCTACCAATGCCACGAGGGTACGTAGTTTTAAAAAGTGATTCAGAAAAGCTTGCCTGTTTGGTTATTTGATTATCTACTAACTGAAAGACAGGAAGAGGAAAATAGCAATACTGAAGACATGGCTGCTGCATCTGGAACACCCCCCCCCCCCCCATTACCATCATTCTGGGTCAGCATCGAACATACTGCAGTGCTACCATTTGTAACCATTCTCCTGGTCTGGCCAAGCCTATCACTCCATCCAGATTATCCTCCCGCTGACCTGAGCCTTCTGAGGAGGGTTGTGTTTGTTCTTTAGTTAAAATGATGACTTTGATGACTTCCAGTTTCTTCCAGGATAACAACATCTAAATTCCTTGATGGAGCATACAGTTCCGTCCCTTCTCACCAGTGCGCCTTTCCAGTGTAATCTCTGCTACTTGTCCCATTCCCCCTGCATCGCGAAGTCAACATCACTATCTTCATGAAGATAGTGGACACTGTGTGCTGAATGCTTCTGTATTGTACCTCGTGCTTTGCACATATAATCCCATTTAGTTTCAGACTCTCACCTTTGCCCAGGCTGTTTCCTTTGCCTGACATACTTTAAACCCTTGTCAGTGTGGGGAACTAACATTTCATCCTTCGAGGTCCCATTTAAGACTCCTACAAGCTCCATTATCGGCAGGAAGCGCTTCCTTGAACAAGCTTTCAGTATTAACACCTACAGGCTCCCCAGTAAGACCATAAGCCACGTGGGATGCTCAGGGCTGTGTCTCATTTCCTGCTCACACATCTTGGCCGCCTTCTGTGCAGCATACAGGAGCTTATATTATGGCAGTGCATAATTGCCAGCTCATCCGCCAGCAGTGCGCATTTCTGATAGCTCTTTCTCTTTACACTTTCAGAGTCACAGTTCATGCTAGCCAGCTGCAAAAAAAAGATGAACCAGCTGTGCCTGTACAGATAAAGGCATAGATTCCGAAGCAACGTGTCTGGTCAAGGTCATGGCTAGCTTGTGAATGACCTGAAACTTGAGCATAGGTCCTTAGAGAACAAGTTCCTCGGTTTTTCTGCTGCACAGTGCTGCCTGTCAGCTGCTGTTTAGGTGTGAGTGTTTCCACATAGGCTGGGATCTAGCTTTCTATCTGTGCACACCATCTCAAAGTTTCCCTAAGGTTTTCTGTATAAAATGAACCACATAGGTTTCTGAAGAGGAGTACCAGTAATGGAATATACACCCATCTTCAGGGGAACAAAGAACAAACAATAACTGATCTTTATGCAGATACAAAAGGAATCCCCAAAAGTTTTCTATATGGTCTGAAGAGAAGGCTCAATAATGTTGTCCTTACAGATTCTAAGTTTGGTTCCAGGAAGCTCACACTCCCTTGTAACTCCTGCTCCCAGGTATATGACACTCTCTTCTGGCTTCCTCAGGCTCCTGAACACTCATGGCATACACACACACACACACACAGACATACAAACACATACACACACATACAGACACACACAGACATACAAACACATACACATACAAACACACAGAAACCACACATACACTCACAGATACACACAGACATACAAATACACACTGACATACAAACACATCCACACATACAGACACATACACACATATATATATACACAGAGACACATATACTCACACACAGACACACACGTATACCCACATATACACACAAACATACACACATGCAAACACACATAGATACACACACTCACAGGCACACACAAAAGTAAAAATAAAATAACTCTTTAAAAGTGAGTTTATTACTGGGTCTGCAGAGATACTCAGAGGGTAAAGGCACTTGGCACACAAGCAGTCTTCATTCCCAGAACCCACAAAAAAAAACCGGATGCAGCACAGTGACAAACAGCAAAAGAAACATTGCATAAGACAAGGTGGAAGGTGAGATTCCCCTCACCCGAAAACCGAGATTGTCCTCCAACCTCCACATGTGTACTATGGCATAAACACACCGTCACATGTGAACGCACAAAAAGTAAATATTTTAAAATGTTGGTATCCTCTTATTGAGCCAGTCCTTTTCTGGACATCTGTTCTAAGGAAGAGCGTTCAAGTGAAAATGTCATGCAGGCGTTCACGAGGTGGCGTGCTCTCTAAGCACTTCTGGGTGACTAAAACTGAGCTCTGATGGTGGGGTTCAGATGGGAAACAAACCGACAGCGTCTCTTTGATGAATACGTGCAGGAAGCTGGGCAGCAGGAGCCATGTTTGAGCTCTAGGTACTTGGTGCTGTGCACAGAGCTCTTCTCAGAGTGTAACTGGTGGGTGCCAATGTGAGGAGCCACCTGAGACAGAGCTCTTCTCAGAGTGTAACTGGTGGGTGCCAATGTGAGGAACCACCTGAGACAGAGCTCTTCTCAGAGTGTAACTGGTGGGTGCCAAAGTGAGGAGCCACAGACACCTGAGGGTCCAGCAGACCACATTGGGAGATCTCAACACAGCCTTGCAGAGGTGGGATTGCTTAGCCTTGCAGGAGAACAGGACTTTAATAGAGACGATTTGTAAAAGGCCCCACGTGGGAAAATGAGGTGTTTGATTTTTCTGAGCAATAAAGTGACTAACTCATTCTTTTTGATTCGTGGGTTGGTTTCTTAGACCAACAGAGTGGTTATTAACAGCAGGTTGTGTCAAATTTCTAAAAAACAGCTCTAGTGGTTAAAGTATAAGACTGGTACTTTTTTTTTAAAGTGAAGGTATAAGCAGCTTTACTTGGCTCTAATCTCATTTCAGAGTTTGTTGGAACCATTTTCCAAGTTACTCAGCTTCGTCATTCAGAATGCAGTCTTCACTCTGGCCTACCTGGTGGAGCTGTGTGGCTTGTGCTATCGAGCGTTCACCAAGGTAAGCCTCCCTGTGGTTCCCATGAAGCTGGAGGCAGCAGCATCAAATCTGATGTCGTCACTGCCTTATTGTGGTTAAGATGGACGAGTGGTTATACCGAGGCCTGTTGGACACTTTACACTTGCATCAGGCATTAACCGGTTCTGAAAGGTGCAGATTTGGAGACTGAGGCCACATGGTTTAGAAAACAAGAAGCATTTTGAACAAGTTAATGGTCTAAGTGACCTCATAAAGACGTTTTCAAGTTTGTTATAGCATCGTGAGTGGGCAGACTGCCAATGTGTGTCTTTTTTATAACCAAAGGAGAAAAAAATAGCTCGCTACTTGTACAAGCCTCTAGAGTACTCCTTAATGCCCCCATGTTTATGTCCCCAGATCTGGGTTCTCGGCCTCTGAGAGGAGAATCTTAATCATGGCTCCTCGCTGGGTTGACTTTAGCACCTCTCTCCCTCCAAGTCTGAGAAAATGGAAAAGTGTGTCCTATCCAGTGGACATGGCCACCTTATCAGAGCCGGCAGTGTTGTAGGGAGCTGCGGGCTGTGTTCCTGCCGCCCAGCTCCTGGTTGCCTGGCCAGCTTATGCCCCGAAATAACAACACACAAACTGTATTCTTTTAAACACTGCTTGGCCCATCTTATCTAGCCTCTTCTCGGCTAACTGTCGCACCTGGACTAGCCCAATTCTAATAATGTGTGTAGCACCCCAAGGTGCGCTTACTGGGAAGATTCTAGCCTACGTCCATCCTGGGTCAGAGCTTCATCGCATCTGCCTGGGAGAGGGGAGCATGGTGTCTGTCTCTGAGAGGAGCTGCCCTGCCCCTGAGCTCATTTCCTCTTCCTCCCAGCATTCTGTTCTGTTTACTCCACCCACCTATGTTCTAACCTATGAGGGCCAAGCAGTTTTCTTTATTAGCCAATGACCTTCCTCCATCATTTCCCCTTTTTCTGTTTAAATAAAAAAAGGAAGGCTTTAACTTTAACATAGCAAAATTATCTACTTTATCTTTTACTATAACAAAGGAAAACTATAACTAACCATTCTTCAACTCCATCAAAGACTCCAGAAAGATACAATGTTACCTAAGCAAACAAGAAATAAGCAACTTCTAAACTCTAGAAACGACAGAGACATCTCGCTGCCTGGACAATCACCCAAAGTTTCTCTGTACCGTTGGGGCATCCATCTTCGGCCTACAGGCCCATAGTTTCCAGCAGACATTTCCATGAAGCAGGAAATTTCAAAGGCAGTTCAGTCACTATCTGCTGTGTCCTGCAGAATGTCTCGCAGACTCTTTCATGAATCAGGAACCCTGAAAGATCATCTCACCTTTAGGCAAGTTCAACAGTTCTCTCTCTGTGGGTTCTTTGTGTCCAGTTTATGAAACAGTCTAGGCAAGAGCAGTTTCTTGCCCAAATGGCTATCAAACTCCATAAGGATCCTCTTCGATGCCCATCTTCTTGATGGTAGTATGACGAGAATACAATTGAGCTCTGGATTTACCCTGTCCACATGTGCCTGTTGTAATTTTTCCTCAATCATTGTCAGTTCCTTTTCTGCTTCAACTGTTAATTCTCTGGGACTGTTTAAATCTTTGTCACCATCCAAGGTTTTGTTCAAATGAATTATTAGATCAGGTGTTTTCCCAATAGCTGGTCGTAGACTGGAAATGTCTCCTAACAGTCTTTGAAAGTCATTAAGAGTCCATAGGCGATCTCTCCTAATTTGTGCCTTTTGTGTCTTAATTTTTTACAAACCTATTTTATAACCCAAATAATTAACAGAATCTCCCTTATGAAACTTTTCAGGAGCAATTTCCAATCCCCATTTAGGTAAAAGTATCTTTATTTCTTCAAACAGTCTGTTCAAGGTATCCATGTTTGAATCGGATAACAAAATGTCGTCCATGTAATGATATACTATCGATTTGGGAAATTTCTTGCGTATTATTTGCAATGGTTGATTCACAAAATATTGGCACAGGGTGGGGCTATTTAAATACCCTGGGGGAGGACGGCCCAGTGGTACCTCCTCGAAGGTTGAGAATTGTTACAAGTAGGCACTGTGAAGGCAAATTTTTCTCTATCTTCTTTTTGTAAAGATATAGTGAAAAAAACAATCCTTTAAATCAATAACTATGAGAGACCATCTTTTTGGTAATAAAGAGGGCAAAGGAATTCCAGATTTCAGAGGGCCCATAGGTTGAATAACCTTGTTGATGGCCCTGAGATCTGTCACCATTCTCCATTTACCTGATTTTTTTCTTAACCACAAATACAGGAGAATTCCAAGGGCTGGTAGATTCTTCTATATGTCCAGCATCTAATTGTTCTTGTACCAGCTGTTCTAAAGCCTGTAACTTTTCCTCAGCTAAAGGCCATTGCTTTGTCCATATTGGTTTCTCAGTCAACCATTTTAGAGGCAAGGCTGTTGGTATCTCTGAAGGGACATCAATTGCTTGTTCTTGTACAGCCGCAATGGCCGGTTTTCTCCGTTTGTAATATCTTTTAATATTATTCTCAGAAATATAGGCTCTAGAAGTAGCAGGAATGTTAATTTGGATATTCCATTGTTGTAATAGGTCACAACCCCATAAATTCATTGCAATATTGGCTACATATGGCCTTAATTTTCCTATTTGTCCCTCTGGCCCTATACATTCAACCCATTCGTGCTCTGCCTTACTCGAGATAGGGTTCCAATTCCCAGGAACTGAACATTTACATTCTGAAGAGGCCAATACGGATGCCAAGATTCTGGGGTAATGATACTTACATCAGCACCTGTGTTCAGCAGACCAGTAATAAAAATGCCATTTATACACACTCTCAGTTTAGGTCTTTGATCATTTATAGAAGTTTGCCAAAACACACATAACTTATCTTTCTGATCATTATTGCTTATAACAGTAGGCATGGGGCTTCCTAATTGTCCTGACGAGGCACGTTCTCTGCAGAAACTGGAAATGACTGAACCATGTTTGCCATGGGGGCCTGTGAGCCCCCCCTCTCACGTTTCCCATCTGTATCAGGTTGCCTTGTCTATCTCTGTAGACCTGCATTCATTCATCCAATGTCTGCATTTTCCACATCTTCTACATAAACTTGAAGGCTAAGTCCTCCTATTTCTGTTATTTCTAGAAGATGCATTATTATTATTTCTGAAAATCCATTGTCTACAATTCCTTTTCATATGACCCATTTTGCCACAATTAAAACATTTGGTATTCTGATGTCTCCTTTTACCATTGGAAATTGCTTCTTCTACCCATGCTTCAGTGCCATAGTCAAATGTATCAACATTCAGTGTATGCAAGACCCATTCTTCCAAGGGCACTGATCTGAGCTTTAAAGGCCCCAAAATCCTTTTGCATTCCACATTTGCATTGATTGAGCCAAAGACTCAATCACTATATGTCTTGCTTCTGGGTCAGATATCCCTATTTGTACAGCCTTAGTTAGTCTTTGTAAAAAGTCACTAAAGGGTTCTCTCTGACCCTGTTTAACTCTGACAAATGATTCCATTCTCTGTCCTGGGTCTTGCACCCTGTCCCAAGCCCTTAAGGCTGCTGTAGTACACATGGAGAGTGTGTTTTCATCCAAATTAGCTTGTTCCTGAGGGTCGGAAAAGAGCCCTTCACCTAGAATTTTATCTAGGGAAATGTCAATTCCCTTCGCTTTTTCCTGCTGTTCTAAAAGTCTAGCCTCTTGCCTGAATAAGCATTTCCATTTCAATTGCGGTCCACTCTCAAGTACCGCAGAGCTCAGCTGGAGCCAGTCCGAGGGGGTTGCTCTGCTTGTCATGGCCCAAGATTTTAGCATCTCTTTAACAAAAGAGGCATGCATCCCAAAAGTCATGACAGCCTGTTTAATTTCTTTGAGATCATTCATACGGACAGACTCCCATGTATTTTCCTTGATGACCCTAGGGTTTCTGGAACCAATCACCTTCTCTGTTGTTATTACTGGAAAGGCAGGTAGAGCTTTGTGGAAATTGTCCCGGAGAGATTTACCCACAGATGTAGTTAAAATTTGCCTTTCTACCCTTTGTTCTTCTTCATCAGAATTTAGAAATTCCTCAATCTTTTCAATTCTATTCACCATTACCTTCTGCAATGTCTGAATCTCCTGTCCAGAATTACGTTCCAAAGCCTTCATTGAGGATTCTAAAGTATGAAGTTTGTCCATTAGAGATAACATCTCATCTTTGGACATAATTTTTATGGCATAAACTGTGCCTTCTTGTATTGACAATCTTTCCGCCAGTCTGTCATAAGCTTTAGACAAAATCCGATTGTCACATTCAGCAGTTTTGATTCTCTCAGTTAATGTTTCAGTTCCTACAGAAAGGGACTGAAGCTTACGATCCAAATCAGCTGTTCCCTCTTCCATAGTAATGAATTTCTCCTTAATATCAGCCTGTACCTTTTTTAAATTTTGCTCGGTTGATCGAGTCATGTTAAACAAAGATCTGTTCTCTTCCTGGAGAACTTCAAACTGATTCTTGAGAAGATTGTTGTCATTCTCAATTGTTTTTAAGCGTTCAATTTCTGCCTTAAGAATCCTGGATTCGTCTCGTAAAGACTTTATCATATTTCTGTTATCAAACCATTTAGTGCCAATGAAAACTACGAATCCCAGAAGGATCCATAGATGTGGGGTGATAGACACCTCTTGTAAAATCTCCCACATGGTACAATTAAAAAAACTGTTAAATTCTTGAATGGTAATATGTTCAGACATTTTATTTATAAAAGAAAATTTTTTTTTTACCTGCAATGACGGGTTCCTGCCAGTGGTGGTCTCTGTGGTTTTGGAGCCTGTCCTGGAACTAGCTCTTGTAGACCAGGCTGGTCTCGAACTCACAGAGATCCGCCTGTCTCTGCCTCCCAAGTGCTGGGATTAAAGGCGTGCGCCACCACCACCTGGCCAAGTCACTTTGTATCAGACCAAATCTGCCGCTGTGGCGGCTTTTGTTGCAAAACCGCAGGTACTTGAGCTTCCGCTAATTCAGGCAGTGGGGTTCCGCTGAAAACTTAGCCAAGGCAGGCAGGCAGGGCAGAATGGCCTGTGTGGCCGAGTGTATCTCCGACTCAGCACTGGGGCCCGAGTCACGAACTAAAAAAACGGCACCCGGGAGCGTGCTGTGTAAGCTAGCAGGCTACGCGCTTGAGTCGGGGGCAAAATAGCCCAATGTTGGACGACACCGGCAGGAAATACAGGCAGCAGAGAAAGTGGCTCCTTCCCATCCTGGGAATACTGCAAACGCTCCCTTCCAAGGCCCAGTGTCCTGAGCTTGTTTTCAATGGGGCCTCTGTTTCTGTGGGTCCCTCCTGAGCTTTCAGAATGCTCTTTATTTGTGTTGCCTCCATCTGTGAGCCCTTTATTTCCCCCTAAAACTCTCATTTTACAACAAAGCTTTCATTCTATTTATAAAAAGCACCCTGGTCATCTTTCTTACCAACTTGATCCATTTTGCCATGGTAAGTGTTCCATGATAATTTTCTCTTTGGCCTTGTACATTCTCGGGTACTTATTGGCCTGCCTGGAGCACATATTTTCTTCCTGTCAAGATGTCAGCATTTTCTTTCCTTGTACTTTTTCTTTGAAAAGTAACTTAACCTCCTTTTTCTTTTACGCTTCAAAAAGTGTATCTCTACAACGTAACACCAAATACAGTAAAATGCTTTATTTTTAGAAGTCATTTTATTTAAATAGTGATATCTAACAACATCTACTTATGTAATCCAGCGAGGAGACAGGAGAAAGTATAGAGTCCTGGAGGCATCCTTCCTTGGAAGTCAGACAGTCTAGAAAATACAGATCCACCCCACTGAAAAGACTAGAATTCTGGGTGAAATATAATAATCCTTATTTTTAGAATGTCTTATGATACTTTAAGTGTAAGGTTAATACTCTAAGAATGACAGAGGGAAAAAGAAGAGGGACTTGAAAGCCCACATGCAAGCACGCAAGCAGGTCTGTAGAGGGGCTACTGCCTTAGAAATGTAGTGACTTGAGTGCTGAAGTCCACACAAGAAAAGGGGCGATGGTTTGAGGACAGTTCCAGGCCAGGAGCTGGAGCTGAGTCATCCCCCTCGGGAAGTCAAAACCCTTGGAAAGCTATACACTGGCTAAAGGGGTGGTTCTGGAGGAATACGTTTGTAATGTGGCAGTGACAAGCAATGCTATGTGTTTTAGCCTTCGAATAGAGAAAGAATGTGATGTCCCTTGAGAATTAGTGAACATAGGCTGATCATGGAAAAGATTGCTTTGAAGTTTTAATATCTTGTTGCAGGATATTTGATCACACTGTGAACCCTGAGATTGTGTTATTATACTTCAGAAACCTGTTTCTAGTTGTGGTGTGGCTCAGCCCTAGTGCATACCTTTAATCCAAGGGCCTCTTATTGAATATTGTAAACAAGGTTGGTCAGGAGGCAGAGGAAGCAACCAGTTGAGAGGAAGTAAACATAAGATTATTAATAAAAAACTATAGAGAATAAGAGGGAGTCAGGAGGATGGATAGAGAGACACACAAGAAATCAAAGGGCAGGAGCTTCAGTTTGTGGAGACTTGTTTGAGAAGGGAGAGGAGAGGCTTCAGGGATGACAGTGGAGGAGGAAGGTCAGCTGGGTGCCTTCTCTGCCTCTCTGAGCTAGCAGGCTTTCACCTCAGCATCTGACTCCCAGGTCTTTTTTGGTAAAATCAAACCAATGAGATTTTGTTAAGAGCAATGATACATGCAAGCTGAAGTCACATGACACCCATGCTGCACCACAACAGGCACTCGGCTTTGGCATCTTTGCAGGAGGAAGCTCAGAAACAAACCTCAGGCATGTCTGGAGAGGTGAGCCTGCAGAAACCTCAGGCATGTCTGGAGAGGTGAGCCTGCAGGCCAGCCCAGCCTGATTCCTGGGGCGAAAAACCTGATGAGCAGAAGTAACTAAGCTCCACTCTCCACCATGGCCTGGATTAGTAGAGCCAATAAATAGTGATATTTTTTCTCCTAAGATATAGAAACTGTGAGGCAGGGGCTATCAGAGTATACACTATCGTATAAGCATGCAAAAGATTAAAAAACTAGAAAAAGATTTAGTCATTTTAGATTTTAAAAAATCAGCTTAATTTAAGCTTGATAAAAAGTGAAAAATAACCACTAACACTGAAAAAAAAACTCAATTCACGGGTTAACTAGCAAATTAGAGACAGCTTACAGGGAGAATTGGGAGCAAGGGAAAACAGCAAAACAAATCTTAAAAAATTCAGACAAAGATAAAAAAATGAAAGATAAAAAGATCTAACACACATTAAGTAAATCTGTAGAAAAGCAGACTAGACTTTTATCATTTCCATGATTAATGAAAATCATCAGCTTTATTATTTGGGACACAATGTGTCCAGAAATATTCTAGATCCAGCCTCACCACTCACCTTCACCCACTCACCTGCACCCACTCACCTTCACTCGCTCACCTGCACCCACTTATGTTCACCCACTCACCTGCTCACCTGCACCTGCTCACCTGCATCCACTCACCTGCACCCGCTGCCCTGTGCCTGCTCATCTGCACCCACTCACCTGCACCTGCTCACCTGCACCCGCTCACCTGCACCTGCACCTGCTCTCCGGTGCCCACTCACTAGCACCCACCCACCTGCAGCCACTCACCTACATGCACATTAGTTTATATGACCAGCTGTGATTTGGAACAAGCAAGAAAAAGAAAATAGTTTAAGAGCAACTGAGAGAAAACACTCTGAAAATAGACCTCACAGCAGCACAATGCAACCCCAGAGGGAGATGGATCCTAGTGGGAAAGGTCTTTAAGGTGATATAAGGGGGAAAATGTTCACCTAGAATTCTCTCCAGCTAAGACATCTTTTAAGAATGGAGGCTAAAGAGATTAAAGTAAGTTTTCCTATTTGAAAAAGAAAGAATGGAGGCTAAAAAATAGACCTATATCTATCACCGTGCACAAAATTCAAGTCCAGATGGATCAAAGACCTCAACATAAAGCCAGCCACACTGAACCTCATAGAAGAGAAAGTGGAAAGTACACTTGAACACACTGGCACAAAAGAGACTACTTCCTAAATATAACCCCAATAGCACAGACAGTAAGAGCAACAATTAGTAAATGGGACCTCCTGAAACTGAGAAGCTTCTGTAAAGCAAAGGACATGGTCAACAAGACAAAACTGCAGCCTACAGAATGGGAAAAGATCTTCATCATCCCCACATCAGACAGAGGTCTGATCTCCAAAATATACAAAGAACTCAAGAAACTTGACATCAAAAGAACAAATAATTCAATAAAAAAAACTGAGGTACAGACCTAAACAGAGAACTCTCAACAGACAAATCTCAACTGGCCAAAAGGTAGGTAAGGAATTTCTCAACATCTTCTGCCATCATAGAAATGCAAATCAAAACAACTCTGAGATTCCATCTTATACCTGTAAGAATGGCAAGAGCAAAAACACTGATGACAGCGTATGCTGGAGAGGATGTGGGATAAAGGGAACACTCCTCCATTGCTGCTGGAAATGCAAACTGGTACAGATGCCTTAGAAACCAACATGGAGATTTTTCAGAAAATTAGGAATCAATCTACCTCAAGACCCAGCAATACCACTTTTGGGTATATACCCAAAGGATGCTCAATCGTGCCACAAGGACATCTGCTCAACTATGTTCATAGCAGCATTATTCATAATAGCCAGAACCTGGAAACAACCTAAGTGACCCTCAACTGAAGAATGGATAAGGAAAATGTGATACATTTACACAATGGAGTACATTTTGAAATTTTCAGGCAAATGGATAGATCTAGAAAAAAATCATATTGAGTGAGGTAACCCAGATCCAGAGAGACAAATATCATATATACGCATTCATAAGTGGCTTTTAGACATAAAGCAAAGAAAAATCAGCCTACAGTTTACAATCCCAAAGAACCTAGACAATAAAGAGAATCCTAAGAGAGACATACATGCATCTACATAGATAGGAAAAAAAAGACAAGATCTCCTGAGTAAATTAGGAGCGTGGGGTCATGGGAGAGGGTAGAAAGGGAGAGGGAAAGGAGGAAGAGGAGTGGAGAAAAAAGAGCTCAATAAAATCAATAAGAATAGAATGGAGGCTAAGGAGGTATTTATGAGGAAGAAAATAAAATATTATTTCTCTTGAAGATTCATTAATTTTTACTTTCTGTGTATGTATGAATACCTGCATGTATGTATCTGCACCATGTGTATGTCTAGTGCCCAAGGAGGCCAGAGGAGAGCAATGAATCCCATGGAATTGGAGTTACAGATATGAACTGTTGCATGTGGGTGCTGGGAACTGAGCCCAGGCCCTCTGCAAGGGCAGTACTTGCTCTTAACTGCTGAGCCATCTCCCCAGCCCCTGAAAATGTGAATATATTCTTATTGAAGTAATATTTCAAGATGTATTACAATAAGAAGGAAATTGAACCAACAAAGAAGTTTTTAAATATAGGAAATTTACCAAAGAAATTAATAAAATGTGTAAGCCTAAGTGATCATTGGTAATATAAAGCAACAGTAGTGATCATATTAACTAAGCAGAAAACAAAAGGACAATTAAATACCTGCTAACAATAACCTGTATATAGGGTGTGAGTGTGTGTGACTGTGTGTGTGTCTGTGTCTCTGTATGTCTCTGTGTGTGTGCTTATGTGTATCTGTGTCTGTGTGTGTCTGTGTGTGTTTGTGTGTATCTGTGCCTCTGTGTGTGTGTCTGTGCGTGTGTGTGTGAACAGTTGAGGCTGGAGTTAACGTTGTCTCTCACAGGTCCTGTTCACAAGGACAGGGATTACCAGTGACTTTAAACTCTTAAGAATGAAGTGTAAACTTCAAAGGCCAGAAATACGATGTCTAAGTTCCAAACAAGTATAGGCTAAAATAGGAATAAAAGCTTAATTGTGACAAAAGACACAGAACAAGCTGCAACCAGTTCCATTAAGGAAATAGGAGTGAATCCTAAACATGGCAGTAATCACGATGAATGTTTACTATACTCGCTGGGAATTCTTGGACTGGAGTTCAAAAGCAGAGTTACATGTCACCTAGAAAAGACACACCTAAAATAAATTTAAAGACGCTAAGAAAGTTTGAAATAGCTGACATGGTACTCATGGCTGATATGATGCTCATGGCTGATATGGTACTCATGGCTGATATGATGCTCATGGCTGATATGGTACTCATGGCTGATATGTAGACAGATACTAGTGGGGGGAATGACAGTAAGCTGAGTATAAGTTGGAATTTTGTGTTAGCATTATGATAAAGTCATTGTATACTGAAAGAGGGAACACTTCATCAGGAAAATGTGACAGCTCTAAAGCTCTATAGAGGTAAGAACAGAGTCTCCAAAATTAATATAATCATAAAAGGACGATGATAAATTCAGTCACACATTTTATTGAGTATCAAAATGAGTATAGGTATATGGGCTATACCTATACTTTACCCCTAGAAAAGTTGGAAGAGGTTCCTTCTCTTTATGTACATACAGCTATATCAGCCTTCAGAGCCCTGGGAACAGGGAAGAGTGTGTGCATGTGCACACAGACACAAAAACACCACACATACACAAACATACAGACACAAATATCGCACACACACCATATACACACAGACACACAAACACACACACATAGAAACACAGACACCAACACCACACACATAGAAACACACATACCATACAAACACAAACACACCACACACACACACACACACCGCTGGTACATGGAGAAATTGTTGAAATTCTTTCCTTGACTGCTCCCTCTTCTCAGATGCATGGATCCTGTCTCCTTGTCAGATCTAGCACCCACCACGTTATCTGCAGGGGTGCACGCCTGTGTCGAGTGAGTGCATGTTTGCCCTGGGAGGTTGTGTGAGTGGATGAGAGTGTCTGTGTACACAATCTGAGACTATTGACCGGCAGGGCTCTGAAAACTCAGACTTTTCAGTCCTGTGCTAATGTGTGGTAGTAGTAGTACCTGAGGCCTGTTATACTTGGCAGCTGCAATATACTTTTTAATAAGTCTAAAATCAAAAGAATGTTTGAGAAAATTTAGAAGACTAGTTCCAATTGTGAAAATACTACCTTCAAAATGGAGCGTTATAGGCATAGCATGTTGAAAAGCACTTTCGATGCCTTACATGACTGTATGTGTATAAATACATGTTCATGTATGTACATATGGAGGCCAGAAGTTGATGTAGGTGTCTTCCTCTGGCCCAACTTTGTTTTCTGAGACAGGGTCTCTCAGTGCACCTGAGTTCCCTGATTAGCTAGGCTGTTCAGCGAGCCAGAAGTCTGCCTGTCATTGCCTCCCTGAACTGGGCTTACTTACAAGCATGAACTGCCAAGCTTGACTTTTATTTATTTATTTTTTTCATGCATGTTGGGGATGTGAACTCAAGTCCTCATGTTTACATGGCAAGCAGTTTACAAACTGCAGAAGTCCCCAGCCGCTGTCCTAAGTACTTTGCTGCAAAGAAAGAAAAACTAAATTAACTAAAGCAGCCCATTTACATTACAAGAGAGAGAGAGCATTTGGGGAGGGAGGAAACAAAGATGGCGGCACACAGATCCACAGAGGAGCAACACAGCAAAGGTGGCCCTATGGCCAGACTTTGATCACAGTGATCAAGAAAAGCAGATAAATGGCAAGAAAAAGGGTATTGTCAACAAGAAACATGATGGCAGACATGTTAGGGTTAAGACTGAGCCAGTACCTTGAGTTTCTGTACAACAGAAACAGTTTTTGAGAGAAACGTAAGTCATGACAACCAGGGAGAAGAGAAAAGGCCAACGCTGATTACACCTAAATGTTGAAATAACAGAGCTGGAAGTTGAAAGCCTCCCTGGAACGAATGCCGTTGCACCACTAGTGACGATGTCCACTCAGTGTTTGCAGACAGATGCATCTGAACCTGCACACTAATAGGATAGATCAGGGAGCAATACCCAAACAGTCTGCGAGGGTAGCAGACTCCTGACTCCAGCAGAGGAGGGCAGCAGGAAAAGGAGAGGACAGACAGCTGGGATCTACAGGACTGGAAAATAGGCATTCGGCCAAACATTTACTACTAGTAAATCATGGATGCATTTATTTTAGAACAGTTATTTGGTGTACATACTTTTACCATTTATTAAAGGTAAAGGAAAGTTTCGAGGATGGAAAGATGGCTCAGTGGTAAGAAAGCCCACCTACCACTGCAGAGGACTCCAGTCAGTTCCCAGCACCCGTGCTAGCTGCTTATAAATCCAGTTCCAGGGGATTCAACACCCTCTTCTGGCTACTACAGGCACCTGCGCTCATGGGCACATACCCCCACTCAGATACATGCACAAACACATTAAAAATTAAAAAAAAATCTGGGCAATGGTGGCATATGCATTTAATCCCAGCACTCAGGAGGCAGAGGCAGGTGGATCTCTATGAATTCGAGGCCAGCCTGGTCTACAGAGTGAGTTCAAAAACAATAAATAAATAAATTTTAAAAATCTTCATTAAAAAATTCTTATTAATGAGTTGGATCTGCTTGTTTATTGTGTAAAGAATCAAATCTTGCCAGAATATGTACAGGACATGAATAGAGTACTGCAGGACATAGATTATCTTCAAGGTTTTCAGAGTTGTTTGGTATTTTTATTTTATTCTCATCAGTCCTGAAAACCAGGCTTTACATAAACACGTAGCACAAAAACTGTGGAAGTGTGTTCAAGACCGTCTCAAATTATTGGAAACCTTTTCCTAATTCCAAGCTAAAATATATGCAGGGGTTGTAAAAATGAAATGTAAGTCAGCAGCTGAAACGGCAGTTTTAAAATCAAACATTCTAACTCTATGAATCAGAGGTTACTCAGTGCGCACATGCTTAGAAATTGCAGTATGGCAGTGGGACCAACTTAGAAGCAGAGCCTTTGTATGCAGAACAGGAACACGACAGTTGCTTGCATGCCACAGCCTGAGCAGAGGTATTTCAGGCAGTGCAGTCCGGCATGCACAGTGCAGTGTGTGTTTGGTGTATGTGTGTGTGTGTGTGTTGTGTTGTGTAGTGTATGTATGGTGTGTGTGTGTAGTGTGTGTGTGTGGTGTGTGTGTGGTGTGTGTGTAGTGTGTGTCTGTCTGTGTGTGTTGTGGTGTGTATGTGTGGGGTGTGTGTAGTGTGTGTGTGTGTGGTGTGTGTGTGGTGTGGTGTGTGTGTAGTGTGTGTGGTATGTGGTGTGTGTAGTGTGTATGTGTGGTGTGTGTGTGTGGTGTCTGTGTGTGTGTGTTGTGGTGTGTATGTGTGGGGTGTGTGTAGTGTGTGTGGTGTGTGTGTGTGTGGTGTGTTCAGAACAGAGGCTGCGGTAGAGGCACACAATGATGCAACACAGGCGAGAGCTACAGAACACCTGGCAGTCATCACATGGTTAACCTTAAGATTCGGTCCAGAAAACTTTTACTGTTGCCAGTGTCCTCCGCTCACCCCTTTTGCCAGCCGTTCATGGAGTTATATGACAGTTGTAAGCAGTCAGGCGGTGGTGACACACGCCTTTAATTCCAGCACTGGGAGGCAGAGGCAGGTGGATCTCTGAGTTCAAGGCCAGCCTGGTCTACAGAGAGAGTTCCAGGATAACCAGGCATACACACAGAAACCCTGTCTTGAAAAACCCAAACCAAAACCAAACAAAAAGTTGTGAGCAGAGTAATTTGAAGCTAGATCCCCACTTGCCGCTTTGAAAGGTTAGTTTTAGAGGCAGTAAAATGGTGTTGTGTCAGGACAGAAGCACCTGCCACAAAGCCTGACAACCAGAACTTGACAGAACTCACATGGTGGAAGGAGGTCACCAGGCCCTGCAAGTTGACACACACACAAACACACACGCTTGCGTGCGCACACACACACACACACACGTTTTTTAAAATTGGAATTTTTTTTTATTAAACAGGCTATTCTTTTTTAAGCTTCTTGGGAGCATCAGTATGTTAACCAAATATACAGACATCATGACGCCAGGGACCAGAAGAGCACAATACTACAGGGTGGTGAGCCTGGCCCTGAGTCCTGCAGGGTGGTAAGCCTGGTCCTGCACACTTCAGGGTGGAGAACTTGGCCCTGAAGGCCAGTTTTTCCCTGGAAATGTTGATCAGCTTTCTTTTCGGCACTTCCGATAGTTAAGGAGGGTAGAGAGATGAGCGTTGGAGTGGAGAGCCAGATTCCACATCCTCCATCTAGGGCTCAGACTAAGAAAGACCAGAGTAAACTCAGAGCACAGTGTTGGCTCTGAGGTTCAATCCACAAGCCTTTCTGTGTACTAAGGTAGCCATGGTCAGCCAGTGCAGGCCACACGCACCTGGGAAGAAGCAGAAAGCTTTTTGAAGGAAGATAACAGTTGTGGAAACACAGTATCTCTACATGGAACAGCAAAGTGAAAACCTTCAGTACACAGCTAACATAACCAGCTAAGCACACAGACATGGTGGATGAGAATGAATACTCCCCAGAGCCCCTGAGGTCTCTGCCATGTGCGGCCCTGTCCTAAGTGCTCGTTAACTGAGAGCTCAGCCCATTTTAATTCCTTAACTGTACATTTACACACTATGCGCTCTACTGCATGAGTGCTGTGTTCAGTAATGGAGACAGTCCATCTAATATGCAGCTGATATTGATGAATTGTGGCGCAACTATGCAATATAATGCTAATAAATTGTTGACTCAAAATAATGAGTTAAGTATATCGAGAGCTATTAAGCAACATAAAAAATTATGAAGAAAAGATATGCATAGTATATGATGCCATGGTGCTAAGGTTGAAAAACATTCCAGTAGAGGTGTGCATGTGTAGTCCAATATGGAAACACACAACAAGCAACAGAATCCGAGTAGAGAGGACTTCCAGGAAGGGAGGAAACACGGAATGGGGATGGTGGGTGCATAAAATGTCCCTTCTCCCTGCTTTCTGTACACTTGAAATCATCCAGGTCAGAAAGGAGTGTCTTGGAGGGAACATGGAGTTTTTCGGGGATCTATGCCTGCTTCTCTCTGTATCCACCCTTTGTACTGACAAACATATGCTTAGTTGGGTTGTGCAGCTTGTGAACTCTGCTGCCTGTGACTCAGAAGAGAATCCTGTGGTTCTGATGTTTAAGAGACTCTGTTGCTTCTTGTCCATTCTGTGACGGACCCTTGTGGCAGCAGCGAAATCATTCTGCACACAGAACTCTCTTTTAGTTTCAATTTTATCTATGAAAGACAGCTCATTGTACTTAAAACACAGGTTTGAATTTCCGATCTGTAAATTTTTGAAGCTTATTTGGTGTAGGTCATGCAAATTGAATTCTGAAAATGACTGAGCCCTTTTATTTTGTTTTATCTAGGAACGGGATAAATTCTACCTGTCTCGGAGTGTTGTTCTGGAACTTCTCCAGGCCCTGAAGTTCAAGTCTCCATTGCCAGATACAAACCTCCTGCTTCTTGTCCAGGTAGATCTGTGCTGCGTCTGCAAAACCTTTTCCTGTTGTTGTGTTTGTTGGGGAAAGGTAACGGAGGCCTGGGTCGTGTGCTCGAGGCCAAAGCACTTGTCAAGAGACGAGAGTGCCACTCTAATCCTCATGGTGCACTTGGCACTTCCACTTGCTAAATAGACAAAGGAGGAGTAATTTTTGTCCCAGTGTGGACCTAGTTTTGTGTATGATAAAAATATAGAATAAAACAATAATTTTTGTCATCAAGAAACTTGTAATTCAGGGCTGAAAAGATGGTCAGTGGTTTGCTTTTCTACAAGTCCAAGTTTGGTTCCTAGCACCCATATCTGGCTTAGTCAGCTCAAGGAGCTCCAACGTGCACACACACACACACACACACACACACACACGGAAAGAAATTTGCAGAGATGGAACTAAGGAAGCTAAGAGCGAGGATGCAGGCTGACCTTTTCCTGCATGGTTCAATCAGCATGCACAAGCCCCAGAATCTTCTGTATTCATGAGGATGGGCCAGACCAGACACAGCCAAGGGGCGGGATGTGTTGTGTCCATGGGTGGGAGATATCCCACTCCATGGGTCCACTGAGGCAGAGGGCTTGAGGGCAAGCACTGGAGAGTTAATGACAATGAATATGCTTGGATATTGAACTACAAAGGAGGGGCTGAAGCCCTCTGTCTCCAGTGTCCTTACTGGCATCGTAGGCAGGCCCGTTTAAACCTCCAAGACAGGCTGTGGCTAGTGTCAGAAAAGAGAAACAGAGATAAAGTCCTTGGGGAAAGTTGTGAGCAGGACAGATTCCCTCCTGTGTAACCAGGGAAAAACTTACTGTCCTTAGAGCTGGGTCACCAGGACAAGTGTCCACTTGGCAAGTCCGACAGCCAGAGACTGGACGGCTTCAAACAGTACAGACAGGAAACAAGCTGGAGGACCCTGGGTTCTCTCCACAGCACTGGACAGCACCCGTCTCCTGCTCTCTGTCCTGAGCAGAGCACATCCGTGTGGCTGGTCTTCTTGGGGTCTGGCACCTCACACTGTAGCGGTTGCAGGCTGGTTTCTATGAAGTCCATGAGTCAACCCTAATGAGCGCCTATCACCAGACCACAGAAGAACACTGACAGTTCCCATTACCAGCGCTTACAGCAACCGTGAAAACAGTGATTACTGCATCACTGTTTCGTGAATAAATAACAAAGACAAATCCGCATTAACAAAAAAGGGGGCTAAAAGCGGGCATTTCTAAATGGGAATTTTGGATGATTGTCTGCCGTTACGAATACGACATTTTTAGATTGTTTTTAAAGACTGAGTCTCATTGTGTAGTGCAGGCTAGCCTCTAACTCCTTAGTGCTTCTTTTAAAGACTGAGTCTCATCGCGTAGTGCAGGCTAGCCTCTAACTCCTTAATGCTTCTTGCCTCAGCCTCCCAAGAACTAGGATTGCATTTTCAAACAAACAATATACACACACACTGACACCTTCAGTTTAGAAACTGTTCTGGTTTCCCAGGAGACCCTGACATCCTACCCTTGAAGAATAGCTTTTTGAACAATGGTTCATCCTTCTCTGACAAAAAATAAATAAAAAAAATAAAATAAACATCATGCTATTTGTTAGTAACTCATCTATAAACTGTTAGAGTAAATCATTCTAGTTGTTAATGAGGTGAGACAAAGTGAGGTGTCCCTGAAAGCCAGTGCAGCTCTCGTCTCCACCCTGGGGTCCTGCCCCGTATGAGGTAGGACTATAGATAAGCTTATCTGAATGGAACTGTTACATTGACCCATGGGTAGGGCATACCTTAATTGTGTTTCTGTTAAACGGCAATACCAAAGACCCCTATGCAGTTTGAATTTTCTTTAGGTTGCCAACCAGCTCTCAAATAAAGACACAGAGACTTATTAATTATGAATGCTCAGCTTTAGTTTAAGCTTGTCCCACTGGCTCTTTTAACTTAGTTTAATCTGTTTCTATTCATCGATGTTTTTCCTTGGGGTATTTTACCTTTCTTTCATTTTGTCTGTCTTACTTTCTGGCTTCCTCTGTGTCTGACTGGCTGGACCCTGGCATCTCCCTGGTGTTTCTTTTTTCTTTCTTCCCTGAGTCTAAATTCCTTTTCCTACTTAATCTCCCTGCCCAGATGTCCTGACTATATCTCCTCCCTCACTATTGGATGTTTAGCTTTTTATTAGACCAATCGGGTGTCTTAAGCAGGCGAGGTAAAATAACAACACATCTTTACGTAGTTAAACAAATATTCTGCAACACCTCTACCCAACAGTGAACACTTACCTTCTTTCAAGGCAGTCACGGTGCTGGTCTGTTCCACAATTCCTTGAAATTCTTCATTACTGGTGGCATCCTGGGAGCCCCTCCCCTCCACCTCTACTGAGAATGTTTGATGCATGTTAGATAGGCCAGCATATTTGAGGATTCAAGGAAAGCTTCCGTAGTAGAATAATAGCTTATTAAAAGTCACCGAAAAGACTGACTTCAAGTCCATTGGGTTCCTTCTGCTCCTGTATGGAGAGTAGATACTTGGCTAATTTGCACGCACCCCTCCCATGCCGTGGGGTCCCTGCACAACCAAGGGCTGCAGGATCATGTTGGTAGAAGGTTCTCCTTTAAAAATAGGTTAGCTGTGGGCTGAGAACAAAGGTATGGCTGCTGTTTTTAATTCATACCACTGAGCAAGTCATTAATACTAGCTAACCTGCCCTATGGGAGGGGACGTAGACATGCTATTTTGGGTATTTTTTTGCTGCTGATGAGTTTAGTAATGATGCATAGGACAGTGTGCTCCTTTGTGTCCTTTTGTTCTTATGGAGGGGTACATACTTCAGTGGCTTATTCCTTCCTGAGAGCACAGAATCCTCTTGCTTTTGTTTTTGAGCTTTTATTTTGGGTTTGTAATATGGTGACACCAACTCTCCCTTCCCTGCCCCTCCAGACCCCCCCCCCCCACACACACACTGCCCCTTGCTCGCTTTCAAATTCATGGCATCCTTTTTCCTTTCACTGTTGTTATGTGAAAGTATAGAGTTTTTGCTTCACTTCTTCCGAGCTCAGTTGTACCTTGATATTTGAGCAGTTCTGTGCAGTTACAGTAGGGCTTTGCCAGTTTGTGGTTGGCAGCTATAATAAAATGACAGATTTGCTGAGTTCAGTTGCTCATATGCTGTAGAAATACCCTGGGCTGAGGACACTGGTCCCTGGTCTTTCAGAGGATCATGCGCCTTTGCTCCCTTTCAAGTAAAGCCGGTGTTTTATTTTGACTTGTGTAAGTCATGACAGTTTTGAGTCTGAGCACACTGGCAGGGGGCAGGTACCTGCTGAAAGGTGGGTCCTAGTGGTGACACCTGTACTTCTGTGTTGACCCTACCTTGCTCAATGCCCCCTACCTAGGCCATACAAGTACATTTTGAGGGCCAGGACCTTCGACTGTCCTGAGAGGCCACTCTAATGCCCTTTATGTCACACGTTTGGCGTGGCACCATCTTACCAAGGCCTCTGCCACCGTCTCTTTTTTATCGTGAGAATGGGCGTTAACATTGGTGCTCTGACGGGCTTAGATCTTAGCCCTAGGCCACCTGTCTCAGACTGCAAACTCAGACAGCTTCAGAAAAGTCATTCTATGGGAGAGCATGCAGCATCTGCCAGGAGATGGGTTGGGAGTACTTGCTTCTACACCCTGTTCTGCTAAACATTAGCCACCTCACTGTTTCTGCGTACAGGTTGTGGCTAAAGTCAAAGGCTTCTTGGTGTTTAAACCTGGCTCAGGACTCTTCCTTACACAGCATTAGGATGAACAAGTTAGAAAGGCCATTGATGTAGAGCCCCACCTAGCTGGCTGAAACCTGCTGCCAATCAGCATGCTCAGATCTGCACCCCCGATTAGTTCATCCAAATGTTGGTTTCCATTCCCTTGTCCCACACTTTCCCAGCAGGCCTCCCTGAGCTTTTCTGCTTGACCCCAACTGCTGTTTCTTTCTCCAGTTTGCAGGATGAGCTTGTGTAGCTCCATGCCGGTGTCTTGACCTCTCCCTCTCAGGTTCCCCACACCATCCAGATGGATGGAAAGGAGCGGCTGTATGTCAGAACCTCCTGGGGCTCTGAGTTCTGCAAACCGCAGATTCCAAGGTTGCTAGGACAGCTGGCCAGAGGCCAAGAAGAAAAATCAAACAGGAGTTACTCAGCTATCCCTGGGCTTCATTTAACTGTTCCCCCTAAAACAATAAATAGCTGAATGTTAGATTAAGTAGGAAACACCTGTCAATGCCTATAATGAAAACAAATTAAATTATAATCTGGCAAGTCCATCCTCATCATGACCTTAAGACATAATTGATGAATCCATTCACAAACTCTTCCTGGGGTGCTCTAGGACAGCAGGCTACCTCTTCCTGGGCTTCCCTGGAGTAGCAGGCTATCTCTGGAGAGGGTCAGGTCTTGTGGAGAGCTCCCAACAGGTTGAGAAGCAAGTGGCAGGCCATTGCAGCCTGAGGTGATGTCAGCTGAATGCCAGTCTGTGAAAAGCGCTGTGGGTGCAGAGGCAGGATTCTGGCACTCTCAGCCCACGACAGTGTGTGTGAATGAGGTGGAAGGATCCTCGGAGGGGAAGAAACAGAACAGTCACTCTGACACCCATCTGAGTTGTGCTGTCGTGATAGACGTTGTGAAAGTCCAGGATTGTGTGCCTGCAGCTGTCAAACGCTGCAGGATGGACTGGGTGCCTTGGGATCTCTGAGCGCCCCCTCCAACACACACATACACACACACACACACACACACACACACACACATTCTTCTTTGTTCAATTCTGGGTTTCATGAAGTTAGCATACACATTCTCATGTTGTTTCTAAGCGGACAGGAATGAACCATCATGATTAGTAAGTCTGGTATTTTGGGAAGGGAGGGACCATAACATAACAAAAGTAAACATTAATAAATTTAAGCCCTGTTAACAAGATTATAAGTTAGTTGTAACTATCCAAGTACTCTTAAAAATAATTCACCTTTCAATTTTTTATTAGTTTATTTGTGCAGATGCTGGAACTAAGCTAGCTGAGTCCACCATTCTGAGCAAGCAGATGCTAGCCTCCGTGCCTGGGGTAAGTCCTGGCCGAGTTTGTGGCCCGTGTTTTCTTATTTCAGCGAACGGTGTTTAGGAATGTAGGCTTTAAGACTGGGACCCAAGTTTGAGGCCTGGCATTTACTAGTGGTGACTCTAGGGTCAAGTCACTTAAACTATGGGTCCCCGCTTTTCTGTCACCCATGAATTAGATGCAGCAGGGTCTCGTGCATGTTGAGAACTGACTGGAATAATGCAGCTAAACATTGTGCAGAGTAAATGCTGGTTATTAATGCTGTGCATGGTGGTTTATACAAGCAAAAGACCAGCAGGGGCTTCATAGAACCCTCCCCAAAACAAAGCAATGAATGTTGACAAACATAGCAGCTGGGCGGTTTATTTTCAGTTATGCTGCTTTTGTAACTGAGTTGCAGCTGAGATCATCATTCTTAAAACTGAGTCCATACTTCAGACTCTTTCTTTAGGATAGGTTCATGGGAGGAGAAGTACTGCACCATTTATAAAGGGCTTTCAACAGTTGTCAATATAATGTGAGAAGGTTTGTGATCAAATTCGATTCCTAGGCGCTCAGCCCCCAGGAATGCGTTGTTGTCCTGTGTGACATTTGCACGGGCATCCTGAGCAGTCAGGGGATGACGTTTGCACGGGCATCCCGAGCAGTCAGGGGATGGCGTTTGCACGGGCATCCCGAGCAGTCAGGGGATGACGTTTGCACGGGCATCCCGAGCAGTCAGGGGATGACGTTTGCACGGGCATCCCGAGCAGTCAGGGGATGGCAGCACTTGGGAGGTGGGCTTCTTCTTTGGCCCTCTGGAATCGACTGGCAAGGTTAGGGAAAGAGAACAAGTGCTAACACGGGAGGCTTTCACAGGTCAGGTCCAGACTCCAGCTCTGTTGTGCTTGCCTTACACAAGGACACACCAACTACAAGAGAGGATGGGAAATGCAGTCCAGGGATGTGCTGGGGAAGAAGAGGGGCCCTGGGCAGCAGCAGCTCTGTGCACACTTTGTCTCGGTTGACTAATTCCTTAGAGGGTTCCATTTGCTACCTACATGGTTGACCAAAAATTCACCCCTACTCTGGAAAAGGTTTGTCAGAACCAAAGAAAAGAAGGCCGTCTACCACCATCACCTCTACCACCACCTCCACCACCACCTCCACCACCTCTACCACCTCCACCTCCACCACCTCCACCACCACCTCCTCCACCACCACCTCCACTACCACCTCCACCACCTCCACCACCACTACCTCCACCACCTCCACTACCACCTCCATCACCTCCACCACCACCTCTACCACCTCTACCACCTCCACCACCACCTCCACCTCCACCACCACCTCCATTACCTCCACCACCACCTCCACCACCACCACCAAGGCAGCAGTAGCAGGGCCCTGCTCCAGAGCCTCCAGTGACACAAACCAGGCCATTCAAAAGACAACTTTTTAAAGTTTTATTTTTATTATTTTATGTATTTGAGTGTTTCACCTGCATTGCCGCTATGCACCACATGCATACCTGGTCCCCGAGGAGATGGTGAGCCTCTATGTGGGTGCTGGGAATTGAACCCGGATCCTTGGCAAGAAGTGCTCTTGATCAATGAGCCAACTCTCCAGCCCCAAACGGCATATATTACTTTCACCTGCCACCAGTGAATTATAAATAAATAAATTCAAGTGTAATAAAAAATAAAAAATGTCCAAAACTATAAAAGTAAATGGCTAATCAGCAGGATTTTGTTGTTTCTCTTTAAAAAAAAAAAAAAAGGTTTGACTGACATGTAGGAGGCTGTAGATCTCTGATGTAGGAAGCGTGACAGACTTGGAGATGAGCGTCATCTCTACATGATCTCACCATGAGAACACTTTACATAAGCTCAACCCTCAGTGCAAAGTTTTAAGGACACACCAGCGATGCCAGCTGTAGGCACTATTGTTGCCCGGTGGCACTCCATTGGAACCCGTCCCCATTGGCAAAGGCCTCCCATTCTGCACCCCTTGGCACCTGGTTACTAAACTGACTGATCACGGTGAAGCGGAGGTGACAGGAGGTGACATTCTTACAAGCTCCTGGTGGGAGTGAAGCCAACTTTGGGGAAGCCCGCTTGAAAACTTACTTGTAAAAATGTGTTTGAGAAAACAAAGGGGCCATGAATATCTTATAACCAAGTATAATTTCTGATGTGCCATTAAAATAACGAAAATGGGAAACAAGGGGGATGCCCTGCATCAGCCTGTTGTTTAGTTGACGTCACCCAGAAGGCAGGCTGCTGTGTGGATGTCAGGCAGAGACTCCAAGAATGCTGCCCCATCAGGAGACACTGGGGATGCTCTGGTGTGCTTAACTGGAGGGCTGCCAAGCTAAGGCCCTGTCAGTCTTCCCACAGGTCCGTGCCCAAGGTGCCCTCAGCAGAGTCCCAGGGAGGAAATGCGAGCAGTGACTGTCTCAGAGAAGAAAGGCAGGGTCTAGGATTAGGGGTTTTAAATCGTTCTTTTTAATGCTTGGCGTTTGCCGCTTCCCGCCATGAACTCACATCGCTTTTATAATATAAGAAATATGGCTGTTAAGTCTGATGGATTTTGAAGAGCTGGGTGTGATTGATTTCAGCTCACATGCTCGAGGTTAGCGAGAGCCCAGCGCCTTTGTCACCAGTTTCCTGTGAGGGCAAGGCAGATCCCTCGGAGACAGACAGAGCACAGCCTCTCGTTCCTCTCTTCCTGGTGACACAGCTAAAGACACATCCACGTCTCACAAAGTGGGGATTGGAAATTGGCAGCTTGCGCCTTTTGAAGTATAGGTGGCTCCCGGGATTTCCCTGAGCCTAAGGTGGGTTTTAAGGCTGGATGTAGTCGCTGCCACTGGAACGAGCTAAAGTGCTATAAAATATTCCCCATGAAAGACACAGATTCCTTCCAGGAAATTCAAGAGCAGAGTCTCCGCTCTCCCTCACGTGATACACGAAAGGTCAGAGAGAGTGGAATAAATTGAGGGTGGGGGACCCTGTTTCTGCATTAAAGGATTCATATTGCAAATGCTGGAGCACAATGCCCTTTTATAATTCCTTCACTGGATTTGAATTAAAGGGAGAAAACCTTGGAACATGTGAGATGCTTGGAAAGCACTGACAGACTGGCCACTGACCTTATTTCACTATTTGTTATCCTGTCAGAGGAACTGACAAGCGGAACATTCTAGAAGAGAGGGGAGGTGATACAGTTCAGCGCTGTGCAGATTTACATGAATATGGGGGAAATGCAAGTCTCTGGGTGAGCTAGTTAAGTTTGTAATGTTCCAGATTTTCCTAAAGGAAGCCCAGAGAGGCCGTTAGCAGGGTATTCACGGGGCTTCAAAGACGGCCTGCCTTTGATCCGCATTATGCAGCTGACATGTGGGTTCTCTCGCAGGCGCAGCTTTGATGCAGCAAGCCTGTCCGTCCACTTTCCTCTGTTTTGCTTTGAATCCCAGATTCACGGCACTGCTCCCAGAGAACAGGTCCCAGCCAGTCCATAACCTACCACACAGAAAGCTTTTTCTTTTCTTGTGAAACAGACCAAACACACTTGAAGTGTGTGAGGGAGGCGCCCATCACACTTCTTTCTTCTAGTTGTCTATCCTAGGAAGAACTAAAAACTAATACAACTATCTACTTAGTAATACACTGTCTGCTTATGAGGTCAAGTCATGACATGATTTGAAAAGAACTTTTGATTCTACAAACCCAATATGGTATGTGTGCAGGAGAGGTAAAAATGATCATGCTAGTGTTAACTCGATGGTGCACATCCCGTGCACATCCAAGACTTCCCTGGAGGTTCCAGCGGCCCCAGTTAAGTAGACTCTGGTGTTTATGCTAATTTAAGAGCAAGCAAGCATCACTTCGTTTGCCCGGTGGAAATAGTCATTGGTTTCATTTCTTTGAGGCCTTCCAGTTTCTTTGGTCTCCACCATAAACCTTCAAAACCAGTTTTGTACTAAGGCAGTGGTGGGGGGAGTAAGAGAGAATGAACCAGCTTTAGAGTGAGATAGTGGTGACAGCAAGAAGTGGCGCTGTGGACGAGCCGTCTGCCTGTGTTTCAGTGTGGGACAGCAGCGATGGATTGCATACGGCAGTACGTCAGCGAAGTGCTGGACTTCATGGCAGACATGCACACCCTAACCAAGCTCAAAGTAAGTTGGTGTCCACCTGCTCACCCCTTAGGGTCGCAGAACAGAAAGGTTTTCAGAGAATGAGGGAGATCGCAAGGGAATTTGTGGCTCCCTGCAAAAGCAGCTGCAGCACTGTGGAATGAGCCCATTTCTTGGGGGGTCTGAAGAATTGGAGTCCAGCAGTTCTGCAAAATAGAAAGAGGAAAGGAAAGACCTATGGTGTCAGCATTTTGTGTAGTTTTTAAAATATTTGCTGCATTCTTACAGTGTTCTTATTCAATATAAGCCCTGTTAAAAGCGTAGAAACTGAGGCTTGAGTGATGTGGTCCTGCTGTCAAGGTCACACTTCTCAGAAGTGGTGACATCAGAGTTGAACCCCAGACTGCTGTGAGCCCCAGTGAATCCCCCTTTCACCCAGCCAGAGCTCTTTCAACATCTCCAGTTCCATTTCCTCCTCTGCTCAGGGAGTCAGCAGGCTCCTCCCTTGTCTCATGTGCTCAAGATGGATATGAAACTACACAGGAAGACTGTGGCCCTTTGCACACGCACAAACCAGTTATTGTTTTTGGCTGCTACCTTCTTTAAGGAAATAATGAAGGGAATAGAACAGAATTCAATTTGTGTATGAACAAAATCCCAGTGCAGGGGTGTAGTAGTGGGGTGAGGGGTGTGGGGGCGGGGTGAGGGGTGTGGTAAGGGGGTGAGGGTGTGAGAGTGGGGTGAGGGGTGTGGGGACGGGGTGAGGGATGTGGGGGCGGGGTGAGGGGTGTGGTAAGGGGGCGGGGTGAGGGGGTGTGGTGAGGGGGTGGTGATGGGATGAACGACTGATGCGGATGCCTTTGTCTGCCATGGTCCTATCAGGAACCTAAAAGATGAAAATCTGAAAGAGTTGAGGAAGGCTCAGGACAGGGGCAGATGGGAAGCCCAGCACGGTCCAGAGAGTGGCAAAGCACCAACTGAGAACGTGGCTTCTTCACTAGGTTCCATCTTTGCATTCTGCTCAGGCAGCCAGGGTGTTTCTCGCTACAGGGATGGGGAGAAGAGCAAAGACAAGGGATGGAAAGTACCGCGTCTAAACCCAGCCATTTCAGAGTGAGCGTCCCTGTCCTTTAGTCATATGCTGGTCACCAGTCACTGAGTCTGGTCATGAACTTAAATGACTTTAATACAAGAAGAGGCGGCAACCGTTATCTAAACATTTTGAGCTTGTTTTACAGAAGCTTCTGAAAAAACGTTCACAAACACCAGTGATAGTTGAAAAGATGATAAATCCAACCCTCTGACCGCTAATTCAAGTTAGGAAGCAGATCACAACCCTCAAGCAGCTACAAGGTTTGGGATGGGAGCTTCTAGAGAGGTGCTCAGATGAACTCATGGGACGAAAAAGTTTAGTAGAACACTAACACTATGGTCAGACAGACAGACACAGACAGACAGACAGACAAAAAAGCATGGCAGTGGCTCTAAAGAGAGTTTAGGACCTAGCACCAAAGAAACATTGCTTGGTGGAACCCCTGAAGAGAGGACTCAGAGCCCACATTGCAGATGTAGGGTGCCTCTCTGAGGATGGAGGCACAAGCATACAATGCAACCAGGGTCTCTGATTCCCAGACAGGAGGCAGGGAAGGAAGGGGTGGGGGTTGTGACCACAAATGCCCGCTTTGATGTAGTCTCCTCTCCCAGATGAGGGCTCCTGGCTCTGGGAAGTCTGTTAGCTGGGACTCTGGACAATGTCTCATAGGTGACTGTGTCTGTGGAAGGGGACAGTTGCAGAGAACTGTGGTCAGAGTGGTAGCTTCCAACAGTGCTTTCTTAAGTGCCAGTTGGCTTATCCGTAGTCATCAGCTACTCGGAATAGAACCGGCTCTAGAACCTATGTCTCAAGTCCCTGAGCAAAATAAACCTTCAAACTAACTAGCAAATATATATTGGGTGTCTGTATTACACCTGCACTGTTGTAGGCCTTAGGATTACATTGATGGGCAAACAACAGATACAGACACGGAAGCTGTCCTCGTGCAGTTTAGAGTCTGCTAGAACACCAGATTTGGTGAATATTTCACATAAGCTGAAATAAAACTGGCTTTCACAATTGCTGTAAAGACGCAGTAGACAGTATTATGGACCTGGCCAGGAAGTTCAGTGAAGGCTTTCTAAGGGAAGTGATACTTGAGCTAAATTTGAACAATTCAGCAAAGAGGAGCGGTGTTTCAGATGGAGGAGTGGGGGTGGGACAGCAGAGCTGATGCAACAGAGCCCAAAATGGAGGAAGGGGGATGATGCCGAGGCCTGGACAGTAGGCACTCTGACTCTATAGGCTAAAGGTTGGTCCCATTGGCCCCATCCTGCCTCACTCCCATCCCCAACTCTTAGCCTAAGAACAGAGGGAAACCATTTAAGAAGTTAAGTGGGTTGTGTGCCCAGAGTGCTACCGGGTGCTATGGGAACAACCTGACCTTTGAAGTGTCTTTTGACTTTACAGAGCCACATGAAGACGTGCTCCCAGCCTCTGCATGAGGACACCTTCGGTGGTCATCTCAAAGTTGGCCTGGCTCAGATTGCAGCTATGGAAATCTCCAGGGGCAACCACAGAGATAACAAGGCTGTGGTTCGCTATCTGCCTTGGCTCTACCACCCTCCTTCCGCCATGCAGCAAGGGTGAGACTCTTCTTACTTTTAAAGGGGAGGGATCTGGAGAGAGAGCCCCATGAAGAAGAGCACTGCCTGCTTTTCCACAGGACCTGGATTCGATTCCCAGCACACACATGGCTGCACACAGCTGTCTGTAACTCCAGTCCCGGGAGATCTGACACCCTCTTCTGGCTTTTGTGTGCCCTGCACATACATAGCTGGCAAAGCACCCACACACAAAGAATAAATTTAGATGGTGGTGGAGCGGGGGCAATGAGCAGAAGTGCCCCTGAATCCCTGGGGTTTAGCTGGAGCTCATGGCTGTGGGGAAGATCTGTGGGAGTGGCCAGCAAGAGAGGAGCTCTGTGCCCCTTTCCCCCTCGAGAGGATGCCAGGGGAGGACTTCCTGATGAGAAGAAAGAAAGGATTCAGAAAGGGAGACAGCCAGGCTGACTGAAGGATACAGAATCTTGTCCCACCTAAGCTGCTCCTTCCTGAAGGGAAAATCCAGGATTAGAGCAGAAAGCAAGACAAATAGCTAAAACTCTTGCCTCTGTGTTTTGTGTACTTGCCTGTAAGACCACATCCCTTCCTCCAGTAAATGTCCGCTGGGCATTGAAGGAAAGGGAAAACATAAAGTCACCCTCCATGCGTCCTTTCTTTCCTGACAGACCTAAAGAATTCATCGAGTGTGTCTCCCACATCCGGCTGCTGTCCTGGCTGCTCCTGGGGTCCCTCACCCATAATGCAGTCTGTCCCAATGCCTCCTCCCCCTGCCTTCCAATACCTCTGGATGCAGGTTCCCACATCGCAGACCACCTTATTGTTATCCTAATTGGATTTCCAGAGCAATCAAAGGTAAGTGATTTCTGCAGGTTCAGACTCAGTGCATTGGAATTGCTAATGGAGACCCTTATCAGCCAATTAGTTTCTTCTGAGAAGTGAAGGCGTTTCAGCTTACCCTCCTGCGGCTGCTGGGAAAGGACTCTGCTAATGCCTTCCTTAAAGTTGTTTAAATCCCCAGGCTGTCCTTTTCTCCCCTGAAACTGTTTCCTGGCTTACTTTTATGGAGATAAATTATAGAGTCAAAGAAGAGTTAGTTTCTCAGGCATTTTTTGTCTCAAAACAATATAGAGAAATAACAGGTTACACATTCAATAAAAATTCTGTGCTCAGTTTTCCAAACCAAGGATGAAGCAGGGGCGGGGGCATGGGATGTATGCCCCATCTCATTCTTTGTGCGCTATCTTTTCAATTCAGATACCTTAGGAACGCACATCATGGGAATACGGCTAGCGTGGTGCTCAGAGAAGCACACTGGAATCACCCACAACTGCAGAGACACATAGCAGCCTCAAGGGAATAAAGGAAAACCCAGGCAGATCCAAGTCATGACACCCCAGGACATCTCCCAGGAGCCAAAGGCCAGTCCCAGAGCTTAGGCAAACTCTAGGAGGTTCCAGGGGTGGTTATGAGATGCTGAGATTTAGGCCAGAGCAAGCTCTGTGAGAAAATCAGGGTGCCCACCAAGTGACCCAGATGACACTTACAAAAGGAACTGGTCCACCCAAACCTGTGTTGGATCCTTAAGGAAGGTACTTGTACCTTTGAGCCCCATCCTTGTGTGGCTCAAGGAACTTGACCTGACTGGGCAGTGGGAGGATTAAGAAAAGACAGTTTACACAGAGTAGTTGGGATAGGACAGTCAGGACTATCTGATAGAGAAACCTCAATTGCCCAGAAGTGCAGTGTATTTATCATATAGAGTTGGACAGAGGGGCGGGTTATTGCCTACAGCTGAACGAGGAGGTGTGGTTATTAGGTACAGATAAACGACAGAACAGCTATCTGTGTTGTGTACAGGCAGGTTTGTGGTATACAGGTGGACAAAGAGGCCTGTTTAGCTAATCTCATAGGAACAGTCTCTGCAAGGGGAGCAGTCTCTGCAAGGGGAGCAGTCTTGAGGCTGTCAACATCTGGGACAAGGATGTTGTGTGTATGTATACCTGCACACTGAGCAGAAGCTGTCATCCCTCTGAGCCTCACAGCAGGGGGAGGCTTTGCCAGTTTCCCATGGGTCTGAAGCTAGGTTGCTTGGCATTGCCGTGCTCATGCCAAAAGCACACATCGGCTGAAGACTTCAGTCAGTCAGTGTCCTTCGCTCCCCACGACCTTTGTGAACTTGAAAAAGTTGTTTAACCTTCCTCAGCTTCAGTTCTTCATATTATTATTATCCCTGTTTTATAGATGTGGAAACACGCTACCTCGGCAAAATAGAACGACTGTTTTCCTAACCCAGCTTAGGGATGCAAATGTCAGTCTCCTAAAAGGACGAGGCAGTGGGTAGATTTCCTCTGCAAATTTAGGTGCATCCTCCTGGAAAAGAGGCTCCGAGCACACTCTCACTGGCAGAGAGGAGCCAATTCGAGGAACCAGGAGTCTGTGTCTGTGCTTCCGTGCTCCCAGGCACGGCCACCTGCTGTGAGCACGGAACAACACGCATCCTCTTCCTTTCCAGACCTGTGTGCTCCACATGTGCTCCCTCTTCCATGCTTTCATCTTTGCTCAGCTCTGGACGGTGTACTGCGAACAAAGTGCCGTGGCAACAAATGTCCAGAATCAGAACGAGTTCAGCTTCACAGCAATACTAACAGCACTGGAATTTTGGAGTAGGGTGACACCCAGCATCCTTCAGCTGATGGCTCACAACAAAGTGGTGAGTTTGTGAAGAGCCTTCTGAGCTACACAAAAAGAAAAAGAAAAAAAAATCAAAATCTAAGCCACTCCTAGTCATAAGCCCACAAATACGTATGCAACATAATAATTTGTGTGTGTTAAGTGTTATTTAGCCATGCCTTATATCAAAGAATCATATTACAGGTCATGATATTTAAAAAACAACCAAATACAAAGCAAACAAATTTTAGCTCTTCTACCTAGAGCTAAATGAACTCCATGTGAGATTTCTACCATTAAGATGGTATAAAGACAAACAATTAGGAGAAAACCCATATCAGGTTTGGATTCAAAAACCATATGTGTAAATTTCCACCACGAGACAGTCTTTCTGGCATAGTGTGAGAGCAGACTAACTATGGGAGATCATTCTACCTGAGTCTCAGAGCCAAGAGAGGGTCTGTTCCAGATTACTCCAGAAACATCTGGAGAATGCTTAACTTGTATCCATTTCATTAAACAAACTTGGATGGTCCTCCTGGAACCAGTTGGAGGTGTGTGGGAGCAATTTCTGAGAGATCCTGGGGTTCATTTGATGTTTGAAGGATTCTCAGCTAAAGGAGCAGCAGCCAGGCTCCATGGGTGCAGGGCAAACACGTACCACCTGGCCACAGAGGTATTCAGACATGAGGAGTATTTCCTGCTAGCATTTTGCTAGGAAGGAGGACTGTGTATATTTTTTATTGAAACACTCGCATTTCTCTGGAGAAGGAGGTAGCCCAGTTTTACACAGGGAAGGATGTTTGGTTCAGTAAAGGAAGGTTATGCTCATGTCAGGGTTTGGAAACAGTTCCTGGGCCTCAGGAGATGATTGCATTTATTGGGTCAGTCACAGTTCTGAGAGCAAACACAAGCTCAGTGATCAGCTGTTAAGTTATTCTGGAGACACCAGCACTGGAGCTTTACACGCTATGCTGGAGATTAGCGTGTTCACTCAGTGTCAGCATGCTGGCGTCAGCGCTTTCCTCCTGTCACCCAAATGTTACAAATGAGCATGTCCCCAAACATATGAATTACACATGAATTTTAATTTATTTTTTTCTGGAAAGTTTATTCAGCCCAGTAAAATATTCTAGTAATTTAATTTAAAATCCAACCCTAAGGATTTCCAAGGAGGGACACAATCTTGTCTGAACTGGTGCAAGTATGGCTATCTGCGCCCCAGGGATTCAGGCCTGCGAGGCATATCTGTAGAATACTGAGCCACTCCCTGGGAGACATTCCTGTGAGTGGAGAACGGATCAAGATGGAGAAAGAGATCGGCCCTGAAGGTCCTGAGGGTGATGCTGATGCCCCCCGCGGGTCTTCCAGTGGGAGTCATGGTGCCCTGTAAGTCAGCCACCCCTGGGCTTCAGCAGCATCTGCTGAGGGAGGAAGCCTCCGGCTCTTTGGAGGTGAATGGAAGCCTCTCTGTGGTCTCCAGTCGTTAGGCAGGAAGGCCTCCTGGATACAGGGCACCAGTCCTCTGTGGCTGATGACAGGTTTACAGGGTTTCTAGTTCCCTGGGAGTGGGATTGACTTTGATGTTTGTTGTTTCAGATGGTAGAAATGGTGTGTCTCCATGTGATTAGCTTAATGGAGGCATTGCAAGAATGCAATTCAACCATTTTTGTCAAGGTAGGAACAACTTACGATATTTATAGATCATTTTATATTGCTAAAATAAATATGGATGTGTTTTGAATGTATGATCTAAAGAGGGAAACAGAATGGGTTCAGTTTAAATATGTACAGTTGGGGATGGAGAATATGGCTTCACAACACCTTACCAAGTGGCTATCATGCCCTGTCTGGTCTCGCTATATGCTGTGATGCATTCTTTCATATCAGAGCATGGTTGAGTGTAATGCAGGAGTTAAAATAGACAGGGGAACATTGCTTTGGAAACAGCCCTATGACCAGGTGGTGGTGCCTCACTTGGCAAAAGCCACCCAGAAAACCTAAGAAGTGACTGTGCAGTTGCTTGATTTGCCACCTGCTGTTCTCCCTGACATCGTTTAGTCTCGTGTGTTGACATTTTAAGTACATGAAAAGTAAGTGTACAAGAGGATAATTCAAGCATTCGTCATCTTTCCAGAAGCAGCAGAGTATGATGTCAGATTAAAGAGCGAGGAGGACCTGGTGAGAGTGTGTCTGTTAGGTTTCACCCTAGCTGCAAAGAGCGTTCTAGTTCCTCCATGGCACTTAATATAGTAAAACTTTTATTAGTGTATAGCAATTATCATCGTAGCAGTCCATACAGCATATGTTATATGGTGTAGCCAGTTTCTATCGTTAGTTATTTTGGGAGTTGGGTGTTAGCATCTTGCTGTGGTTTAAATTGTATTTCTCTGCTGACAGATGATGCTGATGTCTTTCATTTGCATGTTTGCTATGTGTGTATCTGCTCGGTGAAGTGTTTGTTAGTTATCTGCCTATATTTCATTGGGTTGAGGTTTGTTTGTTTGTTTGTTTTCATTATTGAGTTGAGAGATACAAAACCTTGGTCAGAAAGTGGTCTCAAGGATTTTTTTTCCTTTTATTGTCTAGACAGAATATAAGTTTTTTATTTTGGTAAAGTACCATTAATCAAATGTCTTCCTCCCTCTCCTACCTTTTCTATTTCTCTCTATAGACAGTGTTTTATACAGCCAAGGCTGTGCTTAGACTTACTGTGTACCCAAGGCTGCCTTAGACGTGTGTACCTAAGGCTGGCCTTAAACTTACTGTTTGTCCAATGCTGGCCTTAGACTTATTGCGTACCCAAAGCTGCCTTAGACCTACTGCATGCCCAAGGCTGGTCTTAGACCTACTGTGTACCCAAGGCTGGTCTTAGACCTACTGTGTACACAAGGCTGGTCTTAGATTTACTGTGTACCCAAGGCTGGTCTTAGACCTACTGTGTGCTCAAGGCTGGTCTTAGGCCTACTGTGTGCCCAAGGCTGGTCTTAGACCTACTGTGTGCCCAAGGCTGGTTTTGGACTCCTGATCCTCTCAATGCAGAGATCACAGGCATGAACCGCCATGTCCAATTCTCATTTTTCCTTTTATACTTTTGATGTTGCAATTCTAGAAAGTCTTTGTCTAATCCAAAGTCATGTAAAGTTCCTTCATTTAATTGTTGTCTTCCTTCTTTAAGTTAAAAATAGGTGTAAGATTCTTTCTCTATCCTTCTGTTGATCCTCCTGTCTGTGTCGTTTTGGTCTGTTTTCAAATGACTGCTCTCTTCACTTGGGAGTCACTTTACTATTTCTTTGCTTGCCTTGTCTGGTGGATTTTTTTTAATTGAATTCTTGACATTGTGGATTTGGGTGCTGTCTGTTTTTCTATTCATTTGTAGCTTCTTGAGCTCATTCAGTGACATAATTAAATTACTCACAAGTCTTTTAACCTTTCCTAGGCTCGCTTTTTAGATTTGTTAATTGAGACGGGAGCTTATCTTTCAAAGTACAGCATTTAGAAAGAAATGCAACACTCCTTTCACTTCTAACAATGCTTTCACTTCTAACAGCGCCTTCCATGACTGGTATCTCTTCAGAAGAGTAGCACCATGTGAGATAGCACCCATCTTATGGGTACTTGTTCTGTGATGTAAACACTTTCCACCAGCCAGTGAGCACAGCCTCTTCTTGCTCTGTGTGACCAGCCAAGGGTTGTTTCCCTGAAGCACTTTGCATCATTTTTCCTCCATTCTGGGTGTTGTTTCTATTGCTGTGCGCTGACCAATTTTCAGCTGAAGTGCAGGGAACCTTTGTGGATCTGTAGTTTGCTGTCTCTGTCTGCAGTTCTTTTTTCCATTGTCTCTGTGCAGCTCTCCCCTCTCCAGTTTGCCCTGCAAACTTCAGCCACGTAGAAGAGCAACTTCATCTTCAGATACTCCAAGTTGTCTCTGCAGACCACTGCAGGCTGCCCCTGCAGGCAGACGCTCCGCATGCTCAGAAACTACTCCTGGTTTACCTGAGCCACCAAGCAATCTCCACATTGGAGCCTGACTCCAATTTCCATGTCTTTCCTCATCTTCCTTCAACTGTCTCCATCCTAGTTCTGCTTATGGTGAATGGGTTGTCATTCTGCCCCTCTCTGGGAGGCATTCTGAATTTGGAATAAGGCCCAAATCCCCTAATGGGACATCTAAGGTCGTCTGTGGGTTCATGGAGGTTTGCTTGGCCTTTGTTTTCTAAACCATGACTTTATCCTAAGAATCTTTCCCCTGGGCACCCATGAGCCCCTCCCATCCCTTACTGCTCTGCGCATTCACACAGCTGCATCCATGCTTTGTCCCTTTGCCAAGTACTTTGTACCCTTTGTCGGGGCCACCGTGATGAGAACCTAGGCTGGGCGACTTAAATATCAGAAGTGTTTGCTTCCTCAGTTCTGGAGACTGGAGGGCTGAGAACAAGGTACCAGTGGGGCTGGCTCTTTCTGGGGACAGAGAGGGCATCTTCCTGTCTCTCTCCCAGCCTTCGGCAGATCTTTGGCATCCCTTGGCTTGCGGCCCTCTGCTTCCATCTCTTCATAGTGTTCCTCCCGTGTATCTGTGTCCAGTCTCCCCTCTTCATAAGGATGCCAGCTGTGTTGGCCTGTGTGACCCCATCTTAACTGACTACATCCTCAACAGTATCATTTCCAGATAAGGCCACATTTGGAGCCACTGCGGGCTAAAACAGCAATGCAGATTTTGTGGAAATATGATTTAACCTGTAACAACCCAACTGCTGTGTTGGAGTGACAGCTAGAAGGAGCACAGAGTGAAGTGTCACAATGCCTATCTGTGTATGAAGGCACCAACATTCCCAAGCCTACTGGATTGTCATCTCTTGCCCCATTTGCATGTCAGCAATGAGAGTTGGGGGGACACGTCAGAAAATGGACGCTATGTCCTGCCCCTGACTTCCAGATTTACAAGGCTATGAACATTTACTCACATTTTAATGGACTAAAGTGTGACCAAGAGGTCAAAGCAGAGAGCAGGGAGCTGTTGCTGGAGGCAGCATGGAGTTGCATGACCCCCCGAGGAAGGGACACTTGAGAGCACAGCAGAGAGGAACGCTGTGGGCACCTTAAACATTCCCAGCTCCTCCTTGCCTTCTCAACTCTCTCCAGGGCTTTCCTGTGAATATGCCCTGGCCCCTCATACATCCCTCCTGCTCTCCTCCCTGCACGCTCCTGGGAGCTGTGTGTGGGTCTAGTCTTACTTCCCACTCCAAATCAGGCTCCTCCAGGGCTCTCTTTTTCCTGCTGTGGACGCACTCTGTACCTCAGTGGTATTGTGCACACTGTCCCGTCCTCGGAGACTCTGTATCTCAGTGGTATTCTGCACACCATCCTGAATACTCTGTATCTCAGTGGTGTTTTGCACACCGTCCTGAATACTCTGTATCTCAGTGGTATTCTGCACACCGTCCTAGGGTACTCTTATGTAGGCAAATCTAGTCGCCCTTTCTCCCAGAGCTGCGGCACTAAAGATCCTGACAAGGAAATCCCATTTCAAGAAAGTGGGGATTTAATTAAATAAATACACATTTAATTTCCCATGCTTGGTAGCTTTCAAGAGACCATCAGTCATTTAATCTAAATTGTGTGTTTTAAGTGTTTACTGGGTGCTTATTAGCCTGCAGATGTTGCCATCTCAGTGACACTGCTGATAGCAGCGGCTCTGTGGCAGACACAATCTCTTGTGGTGCTGAGTGCTCGGTGCAGCCTGTGTGGCAGACACAATCTCTTGTGGTGCTGAGTGCTCGGTGCAGCCTGTGTGGCAGACACAATCTCTTGTGGTGCTGAGTGCTCGGTGCAGCCTGTGTGGCAGACACAATCTCTTGTGGTGCTGAGTGCTCGGTGCAGCCTGTGTGGCAGAGACAATCTCTTGTGGTGCTGAGTGCTCGGTGCAGCCTGTGTGGCAGACACAATCTCTTGTGGTGCTGAGTGCTCGGTGCAGCCTGTGTGGCAGAGACAATCTCTTGTGGTGCTGAGTGCTCGGTGCAGCCTGTGTGGCAGACACAATCTCTTGTGGTGCTGAGTGCTCGGTGCAGCCTGTGTGGCAGAGACAATCTCTTGTGGTGCTGAGTGCTCGGTGCAGCCTGTGTGGCAGACACAATCTCTTGTGGTGCTGAGTGCTCGGTGCAGCCTGTGTGGCAGAGACAATCTCTTGTGGTGCTGAGTGCTCGGTGCAGCCTGTGTGGTAGAGACAATCTCTTGTGGTGCTGAGTGCTCGGTGCAGCCTGTGTGGTAAACACAATCTCTTGTGGTGCTGAGTGTGCTCGGTGCAGCTTGTGTGGTAAACACAATCTCTTGTGGTGCTGAGTGCTCGGTGCAGCTTGTGTGGTAAACACAATCTCTTGTGGTGCTGAGTGCTCGGTGCAGCTTGTGTGGTAAACACAATCTCTTGTGGTGCTGAGTGTGCTCGGTGCAGCCTGTGTGGCAAACACAATCTCTTGTGGTGTTGAGTGCTCAGTGCAGCCTGTGTGGCAGACACAATCTCTTGTGGTGCTGAGTGTACTCGGTGCAGCCTGTGTGGCAGACACGGGTCTCTTGTGGTGCTGAGTGTGCTCGGTGCAGCCTGTGTTCCTGTGCGCTAATGGAAGCATATGTGGGGGAGTGGGAGACAGCAATAACCGGCCTCCTATCTCTCTCCGTACAGCTGATCCCTATGTGGTTGCCAATGATTCAGTCAAACACCAAGGTAAGCCATCCCCTGGGCTGCCTGGAGCTCTGCTTCCTCCAGAGTCCCTCAGCACATCTGTAAGGGGACACTGCTACTCCCTTGGCTATAGAGAAAGAACAGTTTTGGCCTACTCGGGTCTCATGGGCTGATAATACTGGAGACCTGTGGCAGGTAAGGGGCCTGCAGAGGGCATCACTAGGAGCCCTGGTCCCACTGCTCACTGTGGATGAAGATGCAGGGGTGGAAGAGCTCTACCCTAGGTCTGAGCAGGTTCAGCCCATCCATGACAAACTCTGTTTAAGGAGGATAACCATGGAGTCTGGTCCAAGCACACTTGGTGATGTCATCTGATAAACTAAATTGATTTTTTTCTGGGATGGAGAGAATTCCAGCAAGAAAGGATAGCACTGAATGAATGGCAGAATTAGACTAGAAAGAACCCACTTTCTTCTTTTTACATATGAGGAAATTTAAAACCATAAAAAACAGTGACTTGGATAGGGTCCCAAATCCTGGAAGGGGGCCCCCAAGTGAATGTACTTCCCAATTCCACATATCACTGGTGGTGACACTTTGACATATACACCTTAGTGACAAATATAGTGGAACTTGACAATTAACTGCAGAGCCAAACAAAAATGCACTGTCCACAACTGGTGTCTGTCTATTGACCCTGGATTGTGGGGGAGGGGAAGAGGGCGGCCACATTCTTGCTGGTTCTCCTTTCCCAGGATGGGAAGCCATACTGGTGGAAGGAGAGGGGTGTGGACTCAAGACCCCTGGGCCATCAAAAGCCAGCAGGGCAACTGCCAGCAGCCTTTGCATCCTGACTAGCTAGTGGTGACCGGCAGGGCAGGGACTAAGGGACCATTAGAACCTACTTCAGTTCCAGATTTTATGATCAAAATGAGCCGCTAGCCCTCCTACCTGAGCTATTCCAAGCTGCCAGTACCACAGTTCATCTGATTTTGGCAATCTGTGACAATTTCACAAAGTACCAAGGACTGGCCAGGAGGGCTTGGTGAGGAGCCGGGAAAGGAGGCGTTTGTCATGGCCTCTCAGTGTCAACTGTCATAGACACAGAAAGACCCTTATAATATAAATATGTACCGAGCACCTGCAATGGGTCAGTTCACCCTCTAGAAAATCTGTTAACTCACTTGTCATATGGAACCCCTGAAATAAATATGTCCCCACCTTACCTGGGACAAAAACTTAATATAGTCTACCAGACCCTGTCCCACAGCTTCCCTGGGGGACTGGAATTTGAAATAGGAACCTTCTTTTAGAGAGGCGAGTGCTAACCACTGTACCAGGCCACTGTGCTGGATATGAGTGGCTGCTCAGGACCAGGTGCTGGGCATCAGCTCCATGTTCACGTCGCAGTGAGTCAACATGAGCTTGTCATTATCTGGATGGAGTTGGGCCAGGATAACTGTAACAGCACAGAGCAGGCTCACGCGCCCCTATCCCTCTCCACTCCCAGCACTGTCAGATCTGAAGGCTTTTTCAGGCCAGGTCTGCGCCCTACCTGCCGACCAGCTGCCGTGCCCATCCCCACCTGACTCATGCACTCAGTGGGAAGAACTGAACGGTCCCTCTTTCTCAACAGCACTTATCCGCCGGCCTCCAGCTTCGTCTCCAGGCCATCCAGAACAACGTGAACCACCACAGCCTAAGGACGCTGCCCGGCTCGGGCCAGAGCAGTGCTAGCCTAGCTGCCCTCCGCAAATGGCTGCAGTGCACCCAGTTCAAGATGGCCCAGGTGGAGATCCAGTCCTCAGAAGCAGCCTCTCAATTCTATCCTCTATGAGTGGACTCCTGGGCTCCAGCGTCAACACTCTGGCTTAGCAATAATGGGTATAAAAACAAACAATTTGATCCAAGCAGGTTGGGGAACACTGGTACTGTACATTCTCTTTCTAGTTTAGTATAAAGACGTGCAAAGGCCGGAGAGGGCCACAAACGAAGCTTTCTTGCTACACGTATTTCTGATGACTCCTTGGGCTATCTGATTAAGTGTTTCCTTACATTATTTTTTAAGAAAAAAAAAACCAAATCATTTTTCTTTATCTAACTTCTATTTTTTTTAAGAAAAAATAAAAAAAAAACAGACTGGTGGGTACTCACAGAAAAGTTGTATAAAGCCCCCTGTTGCTATTTTTGATGATAGAGAATAAATAGGGTTTTTGAAACCTTTGTAGTGTTTTTTCTTAAAACTCTACTCTTGGCAATGCAATAAAGCAAAACAAAAGCATACAAAAGTCACCAGAATCCAGTGACACCTGACCGAAGCTTTTTGCCATTTGTCATTATCCTGGGAAGAGGCAGCTTGCTAGGAACATTACAAAGTGCACTTAGAAATTAGACGGTTAATCTGTGCCAATTGTTTTTTTTTTATTTTAATATACTTTCCAAAACTGTCTGGTAAGTCATTTTATTATTGTTGTTGTTATTATTATTGGTTTTTGTGAGACTTGAGACAGGGTTTCTCTGTGTAGCCGTGGCTGTCCTGGAACTAGCTCTTGTAGACCAGGCTGACCTCGAACTCACGGAGATCCTCCTGCCTCTGCCTCCTGAGTGCTGGGATAAAAGGCATGAGCCACCATGCCCAGCTTAGTCTTACTGTTTTTAAAACTAATTTTTCAACTCATTAGTTCCTGGATGTGTTTTCCTCTAAGCTTTTATGATAACTTTTTTAGATTTGTGAGTAGTGGATTTTATGCTTTTGTTAACACTTGGATAGGGCTCCATTCAAAACTGTAGACTGCACAGGGGACCAGAGGAGTCCCCGCACTGGCACAGAGCACCACTGCTGGAGTTACTTTTCAGTTACTTTTCAGAAAGTGGAATTTTAATCGCGGAAGAGCACCGAGGTTTATGTGTGGTCACACCTCAGCAGTTGACCAGATTCCCGGAGCTCTTCTCTGCCCTCTAATGCACTGACAGAGAAGGCGGAGTATACACTAAAGCTGTAAGCTGACAGGCGATTCGATGCATTTTTACTATCTTTCTGAGCCTGGGCTTTTTTAAAACTCACCTCCAGGGCTAGCATTTAGTTCCTGACAACCATCTCTTCAGGGCTTTTGTAGCTCCTCACCTCCTCTAAGGCTGCAATTACTCATTCAGACAAGGGCATCCCTCCTTATCTACTCCATTTTCTGGTGAGGACCTTGAACGCACAAGATAATATCCCCCTTTAAAACTAGTTAGTTAGCAAGAGCCTCTTTTCTTCTGGGAAGTCTGAAGCATTTCTGGGGGAAAATGAGTCCTCAGGTGTGGGCGTGCTCCAGCGAGGACCAGAGGTTGGTGCTTCTGAGAGCGCAGGGAGCCTTTTGTGGCAAGAGTGCCAAAGTGATTCTTTTGTATCAGATTCTCACAAAAGGTCCTCTTGAGTAGTCTGAACCCTCCTCTGCCCCCAGTCCTTCGTGGCTGTTTCTGTGAATATTCTGTGCACATATTTGTTTACTTGTAAACGGTGACAGGCTTGGGGCATGTGCCATCCCCAGAGTTTGGCACATAGTACACATTTAATAATATCTGCTGAATTGAATGCTTTTCTTTTCTCTTTCTCTCTCTTTTCTTTCTCTCTTTTCTTTCTTCTCTTCTTCCTCCTCCTTTTTCTTTTTCCTCCTCCTCCTCCTTCTCCTCTTCTTCCTCCTCTTCCTCCTCCTCCTCCTTTTTCTGCCTAGTGGCCTCATCCAGGACTGAACTGTCACATTCTGCTTCTGTTAAAAGATTCCTAGAACAGGCTACCAGCTGGAGGGGATGTCCTAACTCCTCTTTCGGGGAGTCATTTTGCTGACTCCCCATCCAAGCTCAGCTATAGGCCCCAAGCAATCTAGATCTTAGTAGCCACATCCTATCCATAGACAATGTCAGTTTCTTCTCCAACTTGTCTTTGCCCCGATTCTTTAAACAGGTTTCTGCCCCTACTTCTCCTGGTGTTTGTATCCTAGTAAGAGCTGGAGATGAACCCTGTGATCTAATCCCAGTTGCCCCCACTGGCATGCTCCCACACACCTTTCTCCTTGCCCTGGGGGACTGTGACCACTTTAACTCTGTCCCTGTGGTCAGTATACTGTCACTTCACTGATTGATAGAGGTCCATAAATTACTTTGCCTATTCTGTGTCCACAGATGCCACTATCTTCCTGGTTCTTTATGTCAGCCATCCAGACTTGAGCTCGGGTACTTAGAAGGTAGGAAGAGACGGGGCATTTTTAACAGGATTGCCCATGGAGAAAAGCTGTCCGTGTAGGCCAAGGACAAGCAAACTAAAGTTACAGTCTAGATACAGTCTACAGGCCATAGACTACCCACAGGCTAGCTGCTGCCCACGGGCCAGATACTGACTACAGGCTAGATATAAGTTGTAGTTCACAGATTAGCTACTGTCCACAGGCTAGCTGCTGCCCACAGGCTGGGTACTGTCCACGGGCCAGATGCTCTCCGTGGCCTGTTTGAATGTGATTGGACAAACCATAGCTCGCATGTGGACTGTGGCTACTCTTGTGTTAGCATTACAGAGCTGGGCTGCAATGGGTACTGTAGGCCAGAAAGCTTCTTAGCACAGCCACCATGTGGCCCTTCAGAATGTATGCTGACCCTTGTCCCTGCAAAGGCCACCAAAGAGCACTGGGCTGGAAGCCCATTACCTCAGGAGGCTTGGGATTTCATTATTAGTGTTTCCTCGTCTGTTAAATGGGGACAATGGCACATTCTACCTCACAGGGTTCTTAATGCAAAAAAAGAAAAATGATAAAAGGGTAAAAATTTTAATGAAGCTTAGGGAACTCAGGAAATGATTAGTTTTATTCTTGCTAAAACTTAGAGAGGCAAGGATGCTCACCCAAGGTCACATCTCCCACATTAACTTACGCTACATGTACCCCACACCAAGTCCAGATGGCAGCCAAGAAAGCAAGGGCAAAATGCCACCTGACCCAGGTGTGGCAAGCACTAGCGGCTTGGAGAAGGTTAAGAAGTCACCCAGTTTTCCTGCCCTTGGAGAAGGATGACACTGGCTTTAGTGCCATCAGGTCACTCTGAGATGCCCAAGAGTGTCATGGGCCCAATCCTTCCTGTACAAAGACTGTTCTCAATGATTTGTCAAGCAGGTATGCCTCTTACTAGTTGGTTGACCTTGGATGAATTATTGTGTCTGGACCTCTGTTTTCTCTCTCTGTAAAATGGGTCTTTCCATCAATCCTGGGGTGATGGACAATCCAGCGGGCAGAGGACTGTGATGCTGCTGGGACCACGGGAATCCAGGGACCCCTGGAGGACAGTTGCCACCCTCCAAGGACACAGAAGAGGGCAGCTCACAGCTGCAGGCTTCTTTGGTTTTCCCTTGAACCAGTGCAGCTGAGTCAAGATCTGGAAGACCATGGTTTTTTGTTGGCAGTTCCCAGACTCCACTGTTTGTCGTTCCCTTGTAAGCCATTGTTCTGCCACACGCTGAGACTTCCAGCCATCTCTTCCCTAAGAGCTTCCTCTAAGGCCAAGTGGTTACAACAGCTCCATCTCCATTGTCAAGTGACAACAGGACAGAGAAGGCTGGATCGGTCAGAGAAGATGGGTTGTCCACCAAGACTCTGAAGAGCTCTGATTGGAGGACCTCTGCACTCACGGGACAGTGTGGACCCTGTACTCTTCTCTAATGGGAACAGTTTGCAAATATGTGTACTGGACAATGACCTGCTTTGACAGTAAGGGTTCTTGTGCAGAATGGACTGGATGGAACTCATTGCATGGTATAAAACCAGGGTGTTGTGAAGGGTGACCCATGATCATGGCTGGGGTGTGGAAGAAAGGTTGGCCAGTTCCTTCCACAGCTAAGGAGCAAGCAGTGAACTTATAGGGCGGACCTTCAAGGGAAGCCATGGAAGCCACTGCCTGTTGCGTGTCTACAAGTTTCCAAGTTCCTTCTAGACTTTACCCTGACTCTCCTGCCTGCAGCAAGTGTTGAGATGCTTCCCATTTCTGCAGTTAGAATACCGGCGGCCCCTGAGTTAAGTGTGTGCCCTGGGCCACACAGCTGGCAGTGGCTTACCCTGAAGGCTGTAAGTCCCCACGTAAGAGCTTCACTAGAAATCGCTTGTTTGCTCCTTGGCTGAGCTGTGTCAGAGCATGGGCTAGAGAAGTCTGGGTACAGCACGTTCCTGAGGTATTTCCGTTTACTGACTGCATTCTGTTTTCTATTCCCGCCCAGATAGCAACCTCATCTGACAAAGGTGTCTTCCCTCTGTCTTTGGGAATAATTTCTGTGTAAAAAAATTATAGATCACAACTTGATTCTCATTTAGTTTGCCAATTACTATAATATTTTATATTATATATATATACATACAAATATATAATGAATTTGTCTACAAGGGAGATTGAGGCAGGAGATTCACAAGTTCAAAGCTAGCCTGAGTAACTTAGGTCCTGTCTCTAAATAAAAATCAAAAGGACTTGTGTAGGTCAATGGTAAAATGCCTGTCTAGTACGTGCAAAGTCCTGGGTTCGATCCCTCATGACACAAAATTATTAAGAAGAAAAAGAGTAAATGTGTACGAGCTGAAGATTGCAGTGATGAGCTCTTCAGTTTGGAATCCTACTGAGTGGGATTCACTCCATTCTGAAAAGACCTGCCCCTAATTAATTGTACCCACAGATAGTGTCGACAAAGGCTAACTACATGTTTTGTGCTTTTAATGTAATGATGTCATTTAACCTTCACAACGGTTAAATTAGGATAGGCACTCCTAATCCCTTACCTATGAACCTTCCATCAGAGATGAGGAGAAGGAAGCTTGGGATGTGTTTTCCTCCCGCAACCTCAGTTGCTACACTACAGAGACTAGCAGCTAGACACTAGGAAGGCGCTTTCCTACCCTCTGACACACAAGACAATTAGAACTATTCAGATCCAAAGGCACCAGCGGGCAGCCTGCTGTAGTGCCCTTTGTGTGATGAGTTTGCTGTTTTATTTCTTCTTTTGATTGGTGTACCTGTGATTGAAAACCATGTGGTTCCCCAGCATGGTCTAGCTCCCACCACTGATCTGGCCTCACATGGTCTAGCTCCCACCACTGATCTGGCCTCACATGGTCTAGCTCCCACCACTAAACTGGCCTCACATGATCTAGCTCCCACCACTAAACTGGCCTCATATGGTCTAGCTCCCACCACTGATCTGGCCTCACATGGTCTAGCTCCCACCACTGATCTGGCCTCACATGGTCTAGCTCCCACCACTAAACTGGCCTCACATGGTCTAGCTCCCATCACTAAACTGGCCTCACATGGTCTAGCTCCTACCACTGATCCGGCCTCCGTGTCAGAACCAACACCACGACCTCTGAACAGCAATCCTGTGGTCTCTGAGCTGGTCCCTGGCCTGGCAGCCTTCCCTTGTCTATCTGCTTACCCTGGAGAGTCTGGGTTTACTGCCCTCGGCTTAGACTGAGCTCTAGCTTATAGGTCCCAAGAGTCCCTTAGCCAGCAGGGCCAAAGGGCAAAGCAAGGCTTGAGACCATGTTCTTTGTTCCCCATTGGCCCCCATGTTCCTGGTTGGCATCATTCCTCTGCTGCTGCTGGGGGCTGCCAAGAACCCTGTCTCTCAGTGTGGCTGACAGCAACAGCCCAGCACCTTGCTGAATTCTTCCATCGAGAAGGTGAGGTAAGGTGGGTATGCTGAAGTGAGCCCATGGTGCCAGCTGCCCTCTGCAAGGTGCACAGGTGACTTGAGGCTTTGGTTATTTCAGGAACAAATCACTTTTTAATTACACAGCCTAGACAGGTCCTTGTGGGCCAGTGGAGAAGGGTACCTCCTGGGGCTGTCTGGCTGTCACCTTGATTTCCACCCCTTCAAGAGGCCACTTAGAAAAGAGAGGAATCGTGGGTAATGAAGCCAAAGGATGGTTGCACTTTTCAGGTAAGGACAGTCACACTGCCCAGGGGAGGGGGCAGTGCAGAGCTAGAGACAGATGGGGTGTGAGCACGAGGCAGGCAGCAGGGTATGGGGGTCTTCAGTGTGTCGGGGGGGGGGGAAAGCTGGACGCCAGTGGGTATTGGAGGGGGTTGTGCGGACATGGGCCTTGCAGCTGGGTTGGGTTCAGGACTTGCATGTTCTCCTGCCCCGTGGTGAGATGCCTAAGCTCAGGTTTCATTAGCTTCAGGATGGAGGGGGCAGTTCCCCACCCCTATACAAAGTGCACAAAGAGATGCTGTCCATCTTCGGCACTGGGAGAGACTGCTAGCAAAACAGGGATGAGCTCTTCTGGGACCTGCCCCATCCCGGGTCTGTATTCCCCACTTACTCTTCAGACTCTAATGCTGGTGACAGCTGCTGTTTTGCTGAAGAGAAATCACAGCTTGCAATGGGTGCTTGGCTCCGGCTCCTCCGTGTGCTGTTCCCACGCTGCCAAGCTCCATGCGCTGACTCAAGGCTCCCCACGATTCCAAGTCTGAATGAGCAACTGGGGAATCCTCCTCCACACGGCACGTTCTGCAGCATTTGGAGTCACATGGCATGAGCACAGCACAGTGTTTGTAATGGGGATAATATTTTGAAAATAATAGCTACATTTGTTTTTTTTTTTTTTTATTTCTCTCCAGGAAACAGCACGTCTCAGACTGTTCTGTGGATGGTGGGGGTAGGAGGAGGCCAGTATGTGGGGAAAGTTCTGGTCGGACAGGATGAGAGAACAGAGATCCCACCTCTTCTGGACCATGGTGGATTGCTGGCCAAAGGAAGAGGACAAGAAATAGGGAGGACCAGGAGGCCAGGGTGTATGTCTGTATCTTTCCTCGAGAGGCTACCGAGTTGCTGAGCTGGGCATGTGCCTGGGAATCCAGCTCTTCTTTGGCCCATGTGTCTGATGGGAGGCCAGAATCTCCAAGAGTCGGGGGCTAAGAAATAAGACACACCAGGAGGATGCTTATAGCACGAGCACCGGGGCAGCTAGTGACCCCAAGGGCTAAAAGAGCCAGGCATAGTCTGGTCAGCTCACGAAGCAGCCGAGCCAGCCCTTCTACAGCGGAAAATGGAGACCACTGAGAAAAACCCCTGGGTCTACGGTCAGCTGCTGTGTATCCGTGACTGCCATTGCCTGCTCAGTGGCAGGTTGGTGCCTTCAAGAGGGGAGTGACCCTTGGAGTAATACCACAATGTCTAGCCACAGGAAACTAAGATATCTGAATGACACTAGCGAAGTGGACAAAATATCACCAAGTGTAAATTCAGGTGTGACTACACCCAATTGTGTGCTGCGAGCCTTTATACAAAATAAAGTGCTCTCAAGGGGGTGGGGGCAGGGCGAGGCTCAAGATCATGACAGGAAAACCCACAGAGACAGCTGACCTGAGCTTGTGGTAGCTCACAGACTTTGGACCGACAGCTAGGGAGCTTGGTCTTTTGTGAGGCCTCTAGCAGTGGGACCGGGACCTGTCCCTGATGCACGAACTGGTTCTTTGAAACCCATTCCCTATGAGGGGGTCCTTGTGCAGCCTTGATGTAGCGGGAAGGAGCATGGTTCTGCCTCAACTTGATATGTCATGCTTTGTTGATTCCCAAGGGAGACCTTAACCCATCTGAATGGAGACAGAGGAGTGGATGGGTAAGGAGGGTGTGGGGAGGGAGTGGAAGGAGAGGAGGGAAGGGAAATTGTGATTGGTATGTAAAGTAAAATAAAGAAACAATGTTTTCTTCTTTATGTCCATGTATACTGTGTTAAATTTGTAAACCAGTGTGTACCAGTTAACAAATATTTCCACTGTCTGGCATGTTAAGATGTTTGGAGGGCTGGAGATTTGGTAATGAGTAAGACCTGAACCCAGAGAAGGTCCCTGTTCCTGTATGTCCTTCTTCTAACGGGGGCAGAGCAGGAAGCATGCACACAAACTAGCAATTTTTCTCGTGTGGACAGTATTGCTATATTGAAGCTAGATTAAGGTGATAAAATGGAGAAAAGCTAGTGGTGGCTAGAAGTCGTATTCTCCCCATTCAGGTGAGAAAACCGGAGCTCTGCCGGGGATGAGCCTGGCCCAAGGTCATCTGCGTAGAGATCTTTGTTAGTTAGCTCCAGTTTCCAGAGGCTGGGAAGGCTAAAAGTTTTGTCGCCTTCTTAAGGTCTTAAAAAATTGTGTGTGTGTGTGTGTGTGTGTGTGTGTATAGCGGGCCCTATGAAATCTGTGTACTCATTTAACTTGGAAGAATTGAAACTTAGGATGATGCAGAGTTGGGTCTCAACTGCAGTTCTGCTCCCTTGCTGTTTTTCTAAGCCCTGGCAGCCCCTTAACATTCCTGAAGCTTAGTTTGCCCCTTAAAAGAGGAGTACCTCCTAGACGTAAGGGGAGGTATAGAAGTGCTGCATAGCCAACCCTGGCTGTCCCTTGCCTCCATAGCCTCATCACCTACTGTCTGCATGCAAATTACAGATCCACTGTCGCCATCAGCTCACTCCTAAGGGACCCTGCCTGTTCCCCTCTGTATCCCCAGGGCACAGCATGGGTATGGGTGGGTCAAGAGTCTCGAGAGGCTTACAGGGTCGCGTGGCAGGGGATAGTGTGAGATGTCACACCCACAGGGGAGGACAGGGAGTTTGAGCTACTCATAGGCTAGAGGGACCTGTAACTGCCTCTGTGACCGAGAGAGAGGCAGCCTTTGGGAGGGAGAGGCAAGCCAGAACCAAGGACAAGGACCCGCCAAGGAGTGAGGGTAATACACAACAGAGACACGCAGTCTACCCAGCTAGGGGTGAGAGACGGTGGGGGCAGGAGCAGGGGAGCAGGGCACAGGGCAGCAAAACTGAAGACCAAGGCCAGGGAAGGAGTCACCGTAGCCAATGGATGGATTGTAGGAAAGCTAGGTCTGTGTTCACCATGGTGCCTGAGTCCCTTTCTCTGGGGAGAGAGGGAAGAGAGAGGGAGCAGGATGACACCTATTCAGGGACCCCAGTGATCGGGGGGGGGGGGGGAGCAGGGCTTGGAATGTGCCCTGCCCCACTATGGGAGAGAGGGATGGGGCCTGATGGTGGGTCACCTGCAATGCTGTGTCTGTCCCAACAAGGGAACTGTCAGAGGCCCTGTGACCTGAGGTTTGGGCTGTGGCATTAGTCAGGCAGGGTGGTATATAGTAAGGGGACCAGCTGGGCTGCAGCCACGGGGCAGGACAGATTTCCAGGTGCCCCACAGTGTGTTTAGGGAAGGAAGGAGGAAGAAAGAGTGGCTTGCTGCCAGTGCTCCCACGCGCCCAAGGCTGGCTTTCTGCCTCTTCTCCAGCTGCCAGGCCAGGTACCCTGTGGGTACCACTGTGTATCGTGCTCGCTGGTCGCAGGTGGGCCACTCTCACAGGACATGCTGCTGTCGGATTGGAGAGAGCAGTGTACTGTGCTGGTTGCTGGAGCTGAAATCAGCAAGGAAGACCCCAGAGAGGAGAGCTGGGCTGGAGACGGGACCCCTAGGATGAGTCTGGTGCCACTGCTCTCTGCTGATGGCCTACCCTTCTTCACTGGCCCAGTCTGGCCTTGGAGCCCTATTCCTGGGCACAAAAGGACAGAACCTTATATACAGGCTGGCTACTCTCTGCCTTGTCCTCTGCTGGTCCCAGCATTGTGGCTGGGGTACGCAGGAATGTGCGTGAAGCTTGAGGGTGTTTCTACCAAGGTAGAGAGGCCAAGAAAGAAGCCTGGGTGGTCTGGGTGTTTTTATTGACTATGATATTGACAGTAACTGTGACAATGGCCCTTGCACTCTGCACCTGCTTGTAAATGGGAGTTCCCAATGAGACATATATTGAGAAAAATATCTCTAGCTCAGCAGGAAGCTCCACAGCTCCTCTAATTTTCCTGGTGCCTAAAATGGGGATCCTTGTTTAAACTCATCCTAAACTGACAACTTCCTAGGCTGGGAGCCATCTGAGCCACCCAACCCCAGTTCAGGACAAGGAGGGCTCTTTTGTACCCCCATATTGAAGTCACTGAAGATTGGGAACCTGATGGGAGTAGAGAGATGCAGGCGTGACTCAGTGATAGGGAGACGGTCTATGTTAGGGGTTCCTTCAGCCATTAGCAGAGGTCAGTGCTGAAGGCTTAGGTTCCAAACCCAGCCACATCCTTGTTGGATGGTCTCCGTGTATGGGGCCATTGAGTCCCTTCTCAGATTCATCTTTTTACCCTAAAGATGAGGATAGTGGCATTCTCTCTCCCAGCATCCCTCACGGCACATGTGCAAGGACTCCACTCATCCACGAAAAGATGAAAGCTTGGAGAAGTTTCCCTGGTGGGGTCTGGATTTATGCGTCGCTCTCAGTGTCTCCTGCTATACTGCCTCGAGGCTCAGGACAATCTGAGGTAGCCCTGCTCTTCCTAAGGTTCCTCTGCTGGAGCAGATGTCAGGCCAGGGAATTGGGTACTGGTGTCCAGGCAGGAATGGATGTGCTAGGACACTGGCTACAGGTCCGATCCCACTCCTCCTCCAGCATGTCCAGAGGATTCTCCGTGCCTGGGCATCCAGAAGATTCTCGATGCCCACAGTGTAGTCAGATCACACTGCTGGAGCTTTTCCAGTGTGAGTCTTGGAAGACCTGGGTCTGAACTGGTTCCACCCAGGCAAATTAGAAAGGTTTGTGGTGCTAGTTTCAGTTTAGATGGAAGAAGCCGTGAGAGGATGAGGGACAGGACTGGTCTTAGAAATATAAGCCTAAAAAAAAAAAAAAAAGAAAAAAAAAAAGAAATATAAGCCTTGCTTAGGATCTCGGACCCTGGAGATCTGCTGCCTGTTCTTGCCAGTCTCCCATAACATCTGCTGCCAGATGTTCCCACACACTGACCCTGAATCAGCTTTGTGTCTCAAGGGACCACCAGTCATATATCCCCACTCCTTCCTCTCTCCAGTTTTTGTCATGCACTTTCCTGATGACGTTCTAGAAAGAGTGAGTTAGTCCTACATCTGGAACATTCACGTCCTCCTGGAGGAAAGAAAATGGACGTTTGTGCTGGGTAGTTTCTTTGTCCACTTGATACACGCTAGAGTCATCCGGGGAAAGGGAATCTCAATTGGCTACCACCTCCATCAGATTTATGGGATTTTCATTTTTTAAAATATTTTATTTATTTTTTATTTTATGTGTGTGAGTGTTTTGCCTGCATTTATGTATGGACATCATGCATGTACAATGTCTATGGAGGCCAGAAGATCCCCTGGAATGAAGTTATAGACAGTTATGAGCTGCTATGTGGGTACTAGGAACCAAACCCAGGTCTCTACGAGAGCAGCCAGTGCTCTTAATTTCTTTTTTTTTTTTGTTTGTTTGTTTGTTTTGTTTTTCGAGACAGGGTTTCTCTGTGGTTTTTGGAGCCTGTCCTGGAACTAGCTCTTGTAGACCAGGCTGGTCTCGAACTCACAGAGATCCGCCTGCCTCTGCCTCCCGAGTGCTGGGATTAAAGGCGTGCGCCACCATCGCCCGGCGTGCGCCACCATCGCCCGGCGTGCGCCACCATCGCCCGGCAGTGCTCTTAATTTCTATGCTATCTCTCTAGCCCCATTTTTTTCTGGTTATTGATTGATGCAGGAGGACCCAGCATACCATGGACAATGATGCCCCTGGGAAGTTGTCCCTGGCTTGTATAAGAAAGCATGCTGAGCAGGCCAGTAAGCAGCATTCCTCCCCAGTCTCTGTTCCATTCCACGCCCTGGCTTCCTTTCATAAGGGACCACAAAAGCTGAAAGATGAAATAAACCCTTTCTCTATCTATCTATCATCTATCTATCTATCTATCTATCTATCTATCTATCTATCTATCTATCTATCTATCTATCTATCATCTATCTATCTATCATCTATCTATCTATCATCTATCTATCTATCTATCTATCTATCTATCTATCATCTATCTATCTATCATCTATCTATCTATCTATCTATCTATCTATCTATCTATCATCTATCAATCTATCTATCTATCTATCTATCTATCTATCTATCTATCTATCTAATGCCTTGGGGATGGAGAGATGGCGCTGATTTAAAAGCCCTTGCTGCTCTTTTAAAGGATGCAGATTTGGTCTCAGCATCCACATCAAGTAGTTCACAACCATCTATAACCTCAGTTCCAGGGGATCTTCAGGCCTCCAAAGGCACCAGTCACACACATGGTACACACACACACACACACACACACACACACACACACACACAATTCTTCAAAAATGAATTAAATAAAAATATATTTCTGTACCTTCAAAGTGTCCAGGCTTCTGTGGGGTCACATCAATATGCCCACTCCTTCTCATGCATGTTTAGGGCCAAGCACCCACCACAGACCACAGTGACAACCATATTTATAAGTATATTTTTATTGACAATAAAAAAAACCTCAATGCTTCCTTCCTTGCAAGGAAGGGGCTACTGAGTCTTGACGTGTGTGTCTGCCCACCAAGACAGAACACCAGCGGCACAGTCACCTCCCATACACACACATTGCTAAGAAGGCAAAGTTCAGAATTCAGAGTTCAAGGTATTTACATTCATGCAATGCAGATCTCACACTACCTAGGCTGTTTAGGTCATATTTGTACAGATTGGAATACAGAATTTATATATATATATATTTGTATAGATAGATATCTCTTTAAATATATATATAACTATATAATATTCCTATTTTTTACATCTATTATTCTTCCATCCACATGTCCTCTAGAAGGCTTTGTAGAAACACCTGGTAATTGGGAGAACCTAAATGCCGCTGAGTTCTGACACAACTTGACCACAATGGAAAGCATCTAGGGAAACAGGTGGGCATGGATGCTTCACCTGACTTCTGCATTCATCACCACCTGGAGGATGCATTCAGGCTGCTCGACAGACAGGGTCTTAGCGGAGTTGTTGTGGGCCCTGTGAAATGATGCTCTAAGTCCAAGCTCTCGGTTGACAGGATCACGTTTCAGCCGTGTGGGTTTAAAAACTGGTGGCTTCTGTTGTTATGAGAGATGCACCCTCTAAACGGCCTGTCCTGGGCTTGGGGATGCTGTTCTCTAAGGATACCCTTGTAAAACCTAGGCCCTTCCTTTGGGTTCCCCTAACTGTGGAGTGAGGTTGTGCAAGCCCACTAGAGAGAATTTACATGCACACTAGCCAAGCACAGTGAAAACTCAGCCTTGGTCCCTGCTGGCTAATAGTACACACACTGTGGGCTTCCTAGGTTTCAGCCAAGGTCAGGACGTGGGTGCATGGAAATCTCAGGGTCTGCTCAGTCCTTCATGTTCCCTGGCAGAGAGCTCCCCTCCAGCTACAGGTGTCCCTTCTTTACTCTTGGGAGCCCAAGGTGGGAGTGGGGTGTTATGCTCTCCCGTGAGGCTCCAGAGAGTGTGTGTTTACAACTAGACCAGTCCTCCTATCTGTCCAGTGTCAGCTGCAGGCACGGGCGCCAGGGGACTATGGCCCTATTCTCAGTTTAGATCAAGGTGGTGGTGGTGGTGTGTGTATGTGTGTGTGTGTGTGTGAGAGAGAGAGAGAGAGAGAGAGAGAGAGAGAGAGAGAGAGAGAGAGAGAGGGAGAGGGAGAGAGGGAGGGAGGGAGAGAGGGAGGGAGAAGGAGAGAGTAAAGGTAAGAGACAGGGTACTGGGGTGGAGTCTGCCAGGCTTCTTACTCCTGTTTGCCTGTCCCTGACCCACCTCCTCTGGCTTCTTCGTCACTTGGAACCACATCCAAAGAGGACTGCCAGGTGTCTCCCTGGGTGGGGTGAGGGCAGTCCCACAGAAGGTTCTTGGCAACCCCACGCCAGAGCCAAGGTATGCTGTGAAGGGGAAATTCAAACCCAACCCCAAACCATGTCCTCAAGCAAAGGAGGGCAAATGCCATGTAGAGGAGAAATGCCCCGACCTCCCCTTAGCCTGCGCCTGCCGATCGACTTAGGAGCAGGGCAGTAGCAGCCTCAGGGTGCCTATCCACATAGGACTGATTTTCTTGTCCCTCAGTTTTACCTGGCTTTGAAATTATCATGTGGCACAAACACCCACCAGAGAAGATCTCTGTCGGGTGAGGAGGAGGCTAATGAACTCAACTAAATCTCTACACTGTGGGGGCGTCGCCCTTGAGTAGGCCAGCTTCCTTCTAGGCAAGGGATGTTGACTTCACCGTGTGGGTGGCCTCCAGGGAAACAAGCCTGTGGGCAGAGGGTTACCAAGGCTAGATGGCTCTTCACCACTCTCCCTCGCTCCCACAGAAAGGAGACCCTGGCCCACAGAAAGCCACTTCCGGGAGGCACAGAAGAATGCCACCTTCTCCTGGGAGCTTTCTGAGTACCAAATTTAGGTTTCAGGGACTGTTGTGGGTAAGGGTGGCACATGGTACCAGACCCACACTGGCCTGGCACATAGCGCCCACATGGTTTTGGCACAAGCTGTAACCTCTGACCAGTGAGGCAGAGCCTGGCTCACACTGATGCTTCCTGAAGAGCCAGGTGTGGGGTGTCAGAGCAGGTGCAAAGGGAACCCCTGACTTAGTCTGGGCTTCTGGGAGACACCGAGTCAACTCCCAGGGGACTAGGCAGGCTGGGCCTACCGCTTCCCAAAGCAGGCATGCAACCAGGAGCCACAGGCTAGGCTGTGAGTGGGCCAGGGAGGGTGGCGCAGGCTCTGGAGGCGGAAGACCATGGCAGGTACAGTTGTGCACAGATGTGTGGGAAGCACCTTTGGAAGGGGACATTTGTCTCATGGCTGTGTGATGGCTTTTGCTAGAATGTCCACAGAGAAGTAGTGGGCTTCCTGGATGAGAGGAAGCTTCCGGAATGGGAGCAATCCCTGAATCACCTTTCTTCTGGCTAAACAGGGGTGTCTTTCCGCCCCAGGAAGACAGGTAGACCCTCGACGTTCACCGGAGTACGTGCTCTTAGTAGCAACTGGGTGAGAGTCGATGTGCCCAAGACAAGACAAGAAGGAGGGTATGGAGAGCCCTGGGTGGTGCTGATGCTCAGGGGCCACATGCAGGGTATCCTGGCTCAAGCCTGGTATCTGTGCTGCACCCTGGAAGTTGACCAGGGCTACCCTGGGAAGAGGATGCTTTCTCTCTCAGGAGGCCTGAGGCCTGTAAAGCAGGAAGTCATGGACAGGCCCAGAGTCACCCCATGTCCACCAGTGCCACCAAGGTGTCCTTCCAGCCAGTGGGTCCAGGACCTGCAGATTCACACCACCGCAGTGTTCACGTCCACCCCTTTGCTACTCTGGGACGAGCTCATGGGATATTCTGCAACACTGGTGCCGTTTTCATCTTTTCTCAGTGGTTTCCTAGAAAGGGAGGGAGGGGAACAAGGAGATTGTTAGGGGCAGCAACTGTGATGGTGTGACCTCCGAGTCAGAGTCCAGGTTAGCAGCCTGTGGGGTCAATCAGAAGCCAAGTAGAATCTTAGCTAGGATGACCGTATAATTTAGCATGCACACCAGGGCCTATTGACAAGGAAAGAGGGGACAGGGACAAGTTCGAATTGGAACTGTTCTGGACAACCCAAAGTGTGTGGTCAGCCTAGTATGACCAAGCTCTGATTGATCCCTTTGGGAGCAGTTGGTTCACAAGAAGCAGCATTAATAGTTGGACTTTGCATCCTGCCTCTGTGTGTTCAAAGTAACGGTAAATGTGGTGAACGAATGAATGGTCAGGGCGGTGGGCAGCATTAGTCAGGCTGGCTGGTGACGGGAGTGATGGTACAGGTGATTCTGCTGGTGACGATAAGTGGTAGAGGAGGTGTTAGCAAAGTTAGTGGTGGCAGAAGGGATGGTGGTGGTGGCTGCAGATGGTAGAGGAGATGTTGCTGATGGCTGTTGTGACGATGGTGAAGGAGGTGGTGGGATTTTGGAGGTTATGGTAGTAGTGATAATGTGAAGAAGGTGGTGATGGTAGAGAAAATGGTGGGGATAGTTCCAGTGGTGATGATGGAGATGCTGGTGGTGATGGTGATGATGGAGGAGGTGGTGGTGATGATAGTGATGGCAGAGGAGGAGGTGATGATGATGATGATGGAAGAGGAGATGCTAGTGATGGTGATGATGGAGGAGGAGATGCTAGTGATGGTGATGATGGATGAGGTGGTGGTGATGATAGTGATGATGGTGGTGATGATAGTGATGGTGATAGTGAAGGAGGTGGTGGTGATAGTGAAGGAGGTGGTGGTGATGGTGATGATGGAGGAGGTGGTGGTGATGGTGATGATGGAGGAAGTGGTGGTGATGATAGTGATGATGGTGGTGATGATAGTGATGGTGATGGTGAAGGAGGTGGTGGTGATGATGATGATGGAGGAGGTGGAGGTGATAATAGTGATGATGGAGGAGGTGGTAGTGATGGTGGAGGAGGTGGTGGTGATGATAGTGATGATGGTGGTGATGATAGTGATGATGGTGGTGATGATAGTGATGAGGGTGGTGATGATAGTGATGGTGATGGTGAAGGAGGTGGTGGTGATGATGGAAGAGGAGGTGGTGATGGTGATGGTGGTGGAGGAGGAAATGCTGGTGGTGATGGTGGATGGTAGAGGAGGTGGTGGTGATGGTAGTGATGGTGATGGTGGAGGAGGAGGTGGTGATGGTGATGATGGTGGAGGAGGAGGTGGTAATGATGATGATGGAGATGCTGGTGGTGATGGTGATGATGGTGGAGGAGGAGGTGGTGATGGTGATAATGGAGATGCTGGTGGTGATAGTGATGATGGAGGAGGTGGTGATGGTGATGGTGGAGGAGGAGGAGATGCTGGTGGTGATGGTCGAAGTGATGATAGAGGTGATAGTTGTGGTAGTAATGACCCTGGGACAAATGGAAGTAGTTATGGTGGGGATAATAGCAGTGGTCACGGTTGTGTTGATAGTGGTGGTGACAATGATTGTGGCGATGGTTGTGGTGGTAATGAAGAATTCCAAGCTGAGCTAGTACACAGCAGGTGTTCTTTAGCGGTTTTCATTGAACCATCTGAAGCTTATTTCAGAGGCCACAGAACCCAGGATCCATTTCTGTTATGTGCACAGGGATCAGGAAGGCTGGGAGGGAGGCACTGGAAAGGGTCTAGCCCACTTGCCGAGAGTAAAATCACAGTGCTATCTCCCTACCTGGCTGAAGTCCTCTTTCCTCTCTGAGTCATTAGGGGGTGTCTCTGGCCTCCATCCTCTAGCCTCCAACCTCTTGGGCTGGGCCGTTCAATCTGTGTTTCACACCACTGTACTGCTGTCTCTTGGGTGAAGATGACTTGAGCTGCACATAGCTCAGGCACCTCCTCCATCCCCAGAGTTACCTGGACGAATGGCTCTTGCTAATTATTATCTAAACTAGACACTTACGGCCATACTCAAAAGCTCAAGGATTGATTGCTTCTGCCTTCTCAAGTACCCCCAGAGCCTCTCCAAAGAGAGGATGAGCAGGCATGGTATTTTGTGACTGGCTCAAAGACTTTTGGATAGACTCTGAAAGTCTCAGCGGTCAGGGGAGGCAGGGGATGGTCAGTGGAGTCATGAGACAACCAGGACGTCTCACAAGCTACACTAAGGTCAAGTCTCTGCACGGTCCCCTTTCTTGTAGCGGAAGTTGTTCACAGAGGAAACCGCTCTAAGTGGCTGAGCCTAGGCACTGTGGCTTTTGGAAAGGCAAGATCAAATCCACACTTCCTTCCCTGGTGTGTCATCCTTTGTATAGAGTCTGCTCAGGTAGAGAAAATCTTGCCCCTCCTTGGGGCCTCCCGAAGAAGCTAGACTGGAGTAAGACAGTCATTTCATGGGAGGGAAACTGAGGCTGGGAGTGACAGCTTTGCCTGCATTGCAGTGGGGCCGGGACTATCGTCCTTGACTGGCCCCTTAGGTCAGCATCTCCCCAGGCATTCTCTTAAGAACGGGCTCTGGGGTCTAGCTGCTGGAAAGCCTCCTTACACCTCATCCCAGAGATCTTTCAAAGTCCTATTGGGCTTTCTAAGAAGTCTGTCTTGCCTAGCTTTAATCCAAGATGGCCCACTTCACGGGGCTTAAGAGCTCCCAGATGCCAGCTTGTGATCATGGTGGCATAAAAGATCCTCATTATTAATAGTCTTAGCCTGTCCACTTCCTGGCACTAGAGCCAAGCCCCTCTCTGCTCTGATCCCCATACTCTGTCCTAACTTTTCCCAAAGCCTTCTGGGCTTCACTGGAACCAGAGAAAGCTGAACTATCCCCAAAGCAGAAGCTGGCTCTGGGACTCCATTCTCTCACCAAACATGTCATTCATGGGCGACACTGGCCATGTTAAGGGGCCGAGGCCACATCTTCAAGATTCTTAGCTTTCTACCATGCTTTACCTGTGTGAACTCAGGCAATCTAGGCAACTTCTCTGAGCCTCAGTTTCTACATCTCTAAAATGGGTACAGCAACTGTGTCCCCTCCATAGGTTTGTTGGAAGGGTTAAACACATTAGTGCAGATCAAGCATGCGAATGAGTCTAGCATACAGTAAGTGCTCTGTGAGTGTCTGTTAGGACTCAGCACTGCCGACAGAGAGGTGTCATGGGAGCTACTTGGCTGGCCAGCCGTGGCCATCATACCGTGCTCTAGTCTGCCCAGACTTCCTACTTAGCATGCACCTTCTGAGGCTCTGGAAGAGCTAGCAGACATGGTGAGGACTCCTGATCCTCCAATCTGTGGGCCAATCTGGACTGGTTCCACTAAGCCAGGCAGAGGCCACAGAGAACGCCTTTAAATGGCCTGGTTCCTAAAACCAAAAGGAGGGGGCGTGAGCATCTCCATGTGCCCTGGCTTCTGGGTAGAAGGGATGGGGGTGCGGTCTTCTCATTTGGAGATCTTCTGTCCGCACCTACTAGACGCTCCTGATCTCCACTGAGAACATCATGTGTTGGGCTCCAGCTGCAGAGCCCAGAAGGGCCTCTGCCTCCACCAGGGTCTCTGCCTGGGTTCTAGGGCTCTGCTGGCAATGGGACAACACTGTCATCCTCAGCCAACCCTGCACACACACACACGCGCACACACACACACACACACACACATCCTACGACGGCCCAGCAGCAGCCTCCCCTATAGAGTACAGATGTCTCCAACCCTGAGTCCGAAGCCAGAAGAAGCTTTTCCCAACCACCAAGGTGTCACTAGGAAAAGCACATGTGCCCGTGAAGACGAGGCCAAGATGTGGCCTATGAGCTTTCTCACGTCATCCTTTGGCTATTTCGGTTGACTGTGTGCTCAGAGAGGGGAGCAGAAGGGGACCTGATGGACAGGGGAGGCACCAGGGGTGGGGCGCCAGGGGAGGATCCTTCCCAGGCTGGGGCTCTCCGCGGAGCACTGCTGCTCTGCAGGTGAGGATCTGGACTGCATGGAGCTCTTCCCAGCATGCACGCTGGAGGAAGTTCTCCCAGGCCGCACACGGAGCTAGAGAGGGACCTTTCATGGTATCCAGGCTCCCTGGGTGCTCTGCAAACTCCTGGAATGCCACGTGGTGATGAGGGTGGATATTGTTTGTGGGGTGGAGGGGCTGTGGGCAGAGGTGGCCCACATGGTGATGAGGGGTGGATACTGTTTGTGGGGTGGAGGGGCTGTGGGCAGAGGTGGCCCACATGGTGATGAGGGGTGGATACTGTTTGTGGGGTGGAGGGGCTGTGGGCAGAGGTGGCCCACATGGTGATGAGGGGTGGATACTGTTTGTGGGGTGGAGGGGCTGTGGGCAGAGGTGGCCCACATGGTGATGAGGGTGGATACTGTTTGTGGGGTGGAGGGGCTGTGGGCAGAGGTGGCCCACATGGTGATGAAGGTGGATACTGTTTGTGTGTGTGGAAGCTGAGGGCAAAGGTGGCCCCACATGGCATCTGACCCACTGAGGATTTTGGCACCTGCTCTATCCAGCGGAATAGTCAGCCACAATACAAAAAACATAAGTATGTCCTCGGAAACAGCCCTGTACCTTTCGCTCTGGCACTAGGCACACACAAGACCTCTCCTTTTTTTGAGGACTGGTTTCCAAGGTCACCTTGGACAGCCCAGGAAGGCCTGTCTTGGATTTCCAGAAGTCCTTCCTGGCCTGGGCCCCCTGGGTATACAGGAGGCTGAGGCAGGAGGACCAAGGGCTTGAAGCCAGCCTGAGCTACATAATGAGAATCTGTTTCGAAAACATATGTATGTACTGGACCTATAATTTGGGGAAGTAACCAGACTGTCAAGATGGTGAAGAGGGGAGAGGGGAGAGTTGGACATGTCAAGACCCAAGCCCTAAAGCTGCATATGAGACAGAGGGGCCCCAACCTACTGGGATAGCAGAACAAGACAAGCTTAACCATATTGTCAGCTCCAGAAAAAAGTCACCTCCACTGCTCTGCCAAGGGTGGTATCTGTATCATCTCCCCTAGGTACACAATGAAGGTGCACATACCAGATTCTGAAAGTCCCGCAGGCTCAAGGCTCAACTACTGTCAATTAGAATTGGCATTCATCATTTTTTACCGCTGAGTAGTGCTCTAATGTGTAAATGTGCCACACTTTCTTTATCCATTCTTCAATTGAGGGGCATCTAGGTTGTTTCCAGGTTCTGGCTATTACCAAAAATGCTGCTATGAACATAGTTGAACAAATGTCCTTGTAGTATGATTGAGCATCTTTTGGGTGTATGCCCAAGAGTGGAATTGCTGGGCCCTGAGGTAAATGGATTCCTAATTTTCTGAGAAACTGCCACACTGATTTATGATTATACAAATTTGCATTCCCACCAGCAATGGATAAGTGGTCGCCTTACTCTACATCCTCTCCATCTTAAGCCATCATTGGTGTTTTTGATCTTAGCCATTCTGACTGCTGTAAGATGGTATCTATGAATTGTTTTGATTTGCATTTCCCTGATAGCTAAGGATGTTGAACATTTCCTTAAGTGTCTTTCAGCCATTTGAAATTCTTCTGTTGATAATTCTCTGTTTAGTTCTGTACCCCATTTTTAATTGGGTTATCTGGAATTTTGATGTCTAATTTCTTGAGTTCTTTATATATTTTGGAGACCAGTCCTCTGTCTGATGTGGGGTTGGTGAAGATCTTCTCCCATTCTGTAGGCTGCCTTTTTGTCTATGGACTGTGTCCTTTGCTTTGCAGAAGCTTCTCAGTCTCAGGAGGTCCCGTTTATTTATTATTGCTCTCAGGGTCTGTGCTACTGGTGTTATATTTAGGAAGTAGTCTCCTGTGCCCATGCATTGAAGGCTACTTCCCACTTTCTCTTCTATCAGGTTCTGTGTGGTCAGATTTAGATTGAGGTCTTTAATCTATTTGGACTTCAGTTTTGTGCATAGGGATAGATATGTATCTATTTTCATTCTTCTACATGTTGAAATTTGCATGCAAATGGTTGGAACTAGAAAAAAAAAACATCCTGAGTGAGGCAACCAAGACCTAGAAAGATGAACATGGTATGTTCTCACTCATAAGTGGATACTTGCTGTAAAGCAAAGGATATTGAGCCTATAGTTCATGATCCTAGAGAAGCTAAGTTAACAGGGTGAACCCTAAGAAAAACATACATAGATACTCCTGGAAAGGGGAAACAGACAAGATTGCCTGACAAAATTGGGAGCATGGGGGTGGTGGGAGTAGAGAGGGCAGAAAGGGGAGACGAGGGGAGAAGGGGAAGGGAGAGGAGAACTTGAGGGAAAGGGATAATTGAGATGGAGGAAGGACAGAGATGAGAGCAAGGAAAGAGATATCTTGATTGAGGGAGCCTTTATGGGGCTAGCAAGAAACCTGGCACTAAGGATGACCCCAGCTAAGACCCTAAGCAATAGAGGAGAGGGTACCTGAAATGGCCTTGTCCTGTTAAATATCTGATGAATGACGAATATCCTCCATATCACCATAGAACCTTTATCCAGTAACTGATGGAAACAGAGGTGGAGACCTGCATTGGGCACTGGGCTGAGCTCCCAAAGTCCAGTTGAAGGAGGAGTGAGAATATGAACAAAGAGGTCAAGACCATGATGGGTTCACCCACTGAAAAAGTTTACCTGAGCTAATGGGAGCTCACCAACTCCAGCCAGACAGGGAAGGAAATAGCATAGGACCAAATTAGACCCTCTGAATGTGGGTGACAGTTGTATGGATGGTGCAGACAGCAGGGCCACTGGCAGTGGCACCAGGATTTATCCCTACTGCTTGTACTGGCTTTTTTGAAACCTATTCTTTTTGGATAGATACCTTGCTCAGCCTAGATATAGTAGGGAGAGCCTTGGGCCTTCCCTAAAGTAATGTGCCTTACCCTCTCTGAGGAGTGGATGGGGGTGGGGTGGGGTAGAGAGATAGGTGGAGGGAAAAGGAGGTGGAAAGGGAATGGGAACTGGGATTGGGATTGGTATGTAAAATGAAAAATACAGTTTGTTTGTTTTTTTTTAGGAAGGAAGGAAGGAAGGAAGGAAGGAAGGAAGGAAGGAAGGAGAATTGGCATTCATCATGGCCCCTCTGAATACCCACAGCAGGTAGCTCTCCCCTGGCCTGGGGACCATCAGTCCTCTTGTCTGGGGTCAGGTGAACAGTTTATGACAAAATAATCTTTACCGTTTGTAAACACTACCCGTCTCTGTTAATGGAGCCAGCACATGGCAGGCATTCGCAAAAACAGTTTAGCAGTGGGGACTCCACCCATTTTGGTGTCCAAAGCAAGGTCTGTACCCAGAGTTACTGGGTCTCAGGGTCGCTGAGCCCCTCTGTCTGTCTGTCCCTCTGACCCCAACAGGGCACAGACATCAAATCCAGGGGTCCCTCTTTTCAACTTCACAGAAAGGCAGGCAGGCGTTTGGAGTCTCATCATCAATACAAAACTTTAATTGAGCGTCCCAACATGGCGGGAGGTGAGCTTTGGCACCACACAATTCTGGATTCAAATTCTGATACCAAGGCAGCTTCCTACCTCCCTGGAGACTCAGTTTCTTAAACTGAAAAATACAGCACATTGGGAAGGATGGGAGGAGACAGACCAAGGACACAGAGGGGAGGTGAACCGAAGCCTAGTCTGGAAATTCCAGCAGTCTAGTTCCTGAGCACTCGGTGTTTGTGGAGGCCAGCCTGTGGCCTGAGGGCTGGCAATTAAAAAAAAAAAAAAAAAGTTCAGGCCCGGAGTGTGCATGCCCAGGTCTGTGCAGCTTGATTTCCTGTCCTCCCTCTCCTGCCCAGGTGTCGTGGTTTGAGGCCCATGTGTCTGACCACACCCTCACTTTAAGTGTTCATTTGTCATTCTTTTTGGTTTTGGATTATTAAAATGAAATTACACAGACGATTGGGTTCAGAAGGAAAAATTAAGTATTTTAGATGTTAACAATTATTCTAATAATAATACTATAGAAGTAACTTCTGGAGCATGGGAATTAGGGAAGAAAATCCCTTTCTCCAAAATATTATTAATGACTGCTACGCTTTCGGTGTTTGGCAATGCCCTTGCATGGTTTTTGTATCAGGCTGAAATAGACGGGTAACTTACAGAATCAAACTTCCTAACACTGCAAAGGTATATCTGAGATCACCTCTAAAATGTTAAAGCTAGAAGAACAAAGAGGGAAACCACTGTAGCTATTACAACAAACTCAAGACAAGCATTAAATGGGGTCGGGATGAAGGGGGTCCCCTCCTGTCCTTCCTGCTCCTGACTGGTGTGACCATCTGTCATTTACAATGGTGGCCAGGCAGTTGAAGACATCCCAGCCAAGCTGGGCTCCCGGTGGGCCTCCACCTGGGCGCTGTGGCTGGACACTCACCTCTTTATGGCTTTGTAGCAAATGATGACCAGCACAGTCAGAAACACCAGGGAGGCACAGACGACAGCGATGATGATCACCAGCCCCGACCACCAGCTGTCCTCCGCGGGGCACGAGGTAGAGTTGGGAGCTGGAAGACACTGGAGTCTGAGTATCTCTTGAGTGAGCGAGGTGGGTCTGCGAGAGGTTGGCGGGGGAGCGGCACTCACAGCCATCCATCACCCTGAGGAAGGCCCTCTGACCTCTCCTGCTTTCCCTACCCCCACCTCAGCAGGTGACATCATGCTTGGCCCCCAGCCAGCCCCCCCCCCATTCAGTGCCTCCATCGAGCCTTGGCAAGCTCAGAGCCGGGGCCTGAGCGCCTGGCTAAGCAGGCCTCCATCCTCCCAGGCATGAGCTAACTGACAGCAGGGTCGGGTTTAATTTCCCATGAAAAATAACAGAACATCTCATTCTCTCAGTCGAGGCATTAAATCCGGTGTGTCTGTGGTTGGGGGTGGGGCGGCGGGCTCGCAGGGGACTTAGGAGGAGAAAGGGGGGAGGCTGGCCGCTGGATGTAATTCTGAACTGAGTTTCTTGTGAGACGCTCACTCTTCGTGCCTGGATGCTACCAGTAACATTCTCACTGTGCATGGACGGGGCCAGAACATGGGAAGGTGTGTGACCATCTCAGCTTCTGACCCCTCTGGTCCCCACCCTCTCCTGGAGCAGTACTTAGGGTAAAACTCGTAGGTCTGGGCAGTGTTGGTGCTCACCAACCAGAGCACAGGCCTCAAGAGATTGTTCGCTTCCCTGGGAGTAAAGCAAAGAGAGAGCCCCATTCTCATCCCAGAGGCCTGGGAAGAACCAGACAGGACAAAGAAAAGAAAGCCCTGGGTATTACAAAAGGGCTGAGGGAGGGGGAGAGAGAGGCAGAAAGCAGAGGGAGGGTGAGGGAGGAGAGGAGTGGACAGACCACACAGACAGACCATGCTACACAAGTCATCAGTATATGCGAAGATTTGCACAAGAGTCAAAACTATGTCCCCAGATCTGCCCCCTCAGTACTAGGCACTCTGAAGATGCTTCAAGGACATCAGGAGACGTGGGGGAGGGATCCCCTCCTGTCAAAGGACCACTTTACAGCTGTGACAGATCTCTACACCAGCAGAAGCCGCACCCGCTATTCCCAACAATTTCAAAGTATCCTTGAGTGTCTTCCTCAGTAATCCCTAACCTGGGACAACCATCCTAATGATTGCTAAAATAATAGATAAGATTGGCTTGTTGCTGGCATTCATATAAACCGAATCATGTGATAAGCACATTCTTGTTTTCTTTTACATTTGCTTTATTTGTTTAGCAGTGATGGGAATTCGCCCAGGTAGCTATGTAGTTTAGCAGTTCTCCCTTTTTTGTTGGCATGTGGTATCTGCCCCCCAGCGCCACACACACATGTTCATGTGCTACAACTGTTTGGTCATTTACCTGCTAATGGGATCCTAGGCTGTTGGCAGATTCTCGGTCTCTAGGAAAAGCTGCAACAAACATCTGTAAAGGAATCTTTTGTATAGACAGTTCCATATTCCTCTTGGGTAAAGTGTGTGTGTATGATTAATATCATAAGCAAACACCTAGACGTCTTTCCCAGATGATTATGCTCTGGTATGCTCCCAGGCAGAACCAAGAAGGAGAAGTGGATATAGAGAGAATGGAGTGAACACATCCTGGGATCTGGGAAGACATTCTCAGACTCCTAGGGTATCCGGACTGCCCATTAACAAACACTCAGTCCCCCACATTCTTAGACTCCCGGGGTATCCAGACTGCCCATTAACAAACACACAGTTGATGTGGGTTATTCCCTTCTGTATGCTGTGAATGTTTTATTACCATTGATTAATAAAGAAGCTGTTTCAGCCTATAGCAAGACAGAATATAGACAGCCTGGAAGAGATATAGAGAGTAGGTGGAATCAAAGAGACGCCATGTAGCTGCTGAAGGAGACAGTCACCAGAACCTTATCCAGTAAGACACAGCCCTATGGCGATATATAGAATAATAGAAATGGGTGATTTTAAGATGTAAGAGCGAGTTAATAAGAAGCCTGAGTGAATAGGCCAAAGAGTGTTGGAATTAATACAGTTTTTGTGTGGTTTTTCTGGTCTGGGCAGCTGGGAAATGAGAGTAGTCTCCACCTACACACGGTCCCGAGTGGACTTCAGTTCTCCACAGATCATCGGAAAACCAGAGATACTGGATGAGGACACTACCAGGCTCTGTCAGCTGGAAGGAGCTGGCCTTTGGTATCAGTCACCACACAGACACTGAACAGTGCTGGAGAGCCAGCAGAATGCTTGGGTATCATGTTTCCACTCATGAGCTCATTCAATGACTTTGTTGATAACATCAAACTCCAAACTGTAGCTTGAATAATAACAGACAGATATTGGGGTTCAAGCTGAAGATCAGAAAAGCAAAACAGCCAAACCATTGGAGAAATATTACCTCTAGCAAGGCTGGGTGACCGCAGCCTGAGCCCTGAGCCTCTGTCTTCTCCCATCTTATATTCCCCTTCAGTGCTGGGATTAAAGGGGTGAGCCACCACCACCTGGATCTGTTTCTGCATTGATCTTTTGTAGCCCAGGGTGGCCTTGAACTCTCAGAGATCCATCTGCCTCTTGTCTCCCAAATCCTGGGATTAAAGGTGTGTGACTCCACTGCCTGGCTTCTAGTGGTTTAGTTTTACCCTCTGATCTTCAGGCAAACTTTATCTATTAAAACATAAATAAAATATCACTACACCCAATCTTCTCCTTTGGGAACACTGTTGAGTCTTCCCAGGGTGACTTTAGCTTTAGCACCCTGCCCATAGCTGCAGCCTCCAGCGCCCACAAAGGTTTGCCCCTCCTTTTTGTGGAGGAGAAAGCTATTTTTCCACTTCTGCGACTTTGCCCCAGGCCCTGACCTGTCTGGACACATCCCCAGGGCCATTCCACCCAGCCTGTTGCAGCTTCAGTCTTCCTGTGTGTGGTCTCAGTGAGTGGTTATACCTTGGAATGTCCCAGAGCATTTGGGTCGGGAGAAGTTGCTCTCTTTGGTTACCAGAGGGAACAATTCAGCTAGGGGTGTTAGCAGAGGTACAACTAAGTTTGAGCCCTCCTTAGAAATCGCATCCACATGACAGGTTGCAGAGCTCAGTCTGGAATTTGGCAGGGTCTCTTTCCCTCACACTCTGCTAGCTGGGTGGAACTTTTCATTTTATGGTCTTTATTCTAAACACTGGTACCAGAAGCAGCTGGCTCTGGTTGTGTGCCCTTCTGTCTGAAACCCCGTGGGACGCAGTAGATGCCAATGAACACTGTATTGTGGAAGGCAACACCCCAAGGCAGAAACACTGTGTCTGTGAAGAGGAGGTATCAAGAGACATGGTGGCATGAAGCATGGATTTTGGCCACAAAGCTAGCGATAGATTCGAAGATGGTATTCGTAATTATCCTTGCTCGAGTTGATTAGAGATTGCCTGAGCTGGAGCCTGGGCGCTATCATTTCAGGGAAGCAACTTATGAGAGGGCTGGAGTGGGGACCTCAAGATCTTGGAGCTGCCCACTAACCTGGTTACTGCCTCAGTTTCCCTCAATACCTTTCCAGAGATCATAGACGCTCACCATGTGGGCAGGCTAGAGGCTCATATTGAGAGACAGCTTCCTGATAGTGCTCATTCATGCGTGCACTCCCCTGGATATGAATTGAGCATGCTCAGTGCCCACTGCTAGGAGCTGGGGGTACAGAGATGAATCAGACACAAGCTGTCCTCTGCCAGGCCTGGTGCCAGCTGCCCAGGGATGGTTATAAAGCTGACTAAGACCTGATCTTCTTGCATGAGGAGCCAGCAATCTCCCAAAGAAGCGACACACACACTGACTGCCAACAGGCACAGGAAGGGCAACCTGCACACTGAGTTGGTAATCCTCGGTGACAGGCAGGTGACTAGACGGGAGTGTCAAGCACCAGGAAAGAGCTGCCTCAATCTCTGTCACTCCCTTTGAATATGACAGAAGACAGGAGCTGTCACAAAACCTCAGGGGTCATGTCACCATTTCCTGACTCTCAGTGAAGCTGACATAGCAGTCAACTCTCCTGACCCTGGGCAGATGATGGGACAGGCAGCCAGGAGGGCACTGGAAAGGGGCCCAGGCTCAAGTCTGCTGTGTCAAGGGAGCCTTATTCTTTATAGTCAGCCCATGCTTAAAGGGCTGGGAATACTCAGTTTGGGTCAGGCGCTGGACACCATGGTTAAAGGCTTTGGGAATTCTGCTTCCAGGCAATGAGGGGTAAAGGAGTGGATTTGACTGACTCTCCTAAAACATCCAGAACATTCTAAATATATGAAACAATGGGCAATGGCAACAAGACGGCAGTCCTTAAATAATTTAAGATCTAGAGTTCTGAAGCCATTAGAGGAGGATGTTTCAAGACGTAGGCACAGACCAGGACTTTCCGAAAGGGACCCCGAGTCCAGGAAATAATCCCAAGACCTGACTTTGAGATCGTTATGGCATTAAAAATCTCTGCACAGCAAGGAGACAATCATCAGAGCAAAGAGATGCTGCTGAAAATCTTCACCGACTACCCATCAGACAGGATTATTATCCAGACTGCGTAAAGAACGGAATAAAATAGATAGACAAATCACCCGATCAATAAATAGACCCATGAGCTAAACAGAGAGTTCTCCGAAGAAACACGAGTGGCCAATAAACACTTGAAAAGGTGCTCAACATCCTGAGCCATCAAGGAAACGGAAATTAAAATGATTTTGAGATTCTTTCTCATACCCATCTGAATGGCTATCACCAAGAAAACAAATACCAGCAAATTCCAGCGAGGATTTAGGGAAAGAAGAACCACGATCCTGTTCCTGGGAGTGTGAGTGGGTGCAGCCACTATGGGAATCATCATGGATGCTTCTCAGAAACCTGAGAATATAAATCATATAACGCAGCAGCATCCCTGGGTACTCCTGTCATGGACACACTTATACATTCATGTTCGTGGTTACACTGCTCACATTAGCTAAGAAATGGAACCAACCTAGACGTCCGTCAACAGATGGATAAAGAATGGACAAAGAAAATGTGGCCCATACACACAATGGAACTTTTTTCGTCTCTAAAGAGATATGAAACGTTTACATCAGGGGGAAAAAGGATGAAATCAGAGATTAGTAATTGAAATAAACCAGATTCAGAAAGACAAATGGTGTTTTCTCTCAGATGCCCAATTAAGATTCAAGAGTATGTGCGTGTGAGTGTATGTCTGTGTGTGTGTGTGTTTGTGTGTGTAAGAATGAGTGTGTATGTGTGTGTAAGTGTGTGTGTGTCTGTGAGAATGAGTATGTGTGTGAGTGTATGTCTGTGTGTGAGTGTGTGTGTGGGTGTATATCTGTGTGGGAGTGTATGTCTGTGTGTGAGTTTGTATGTGTCTGTAAGAGTGAGTGTGTATACGTGTGTGTGAGTGAGTGTGTGGGAGTGTGTCTGTGAGCGTGAGTATGTGTGCATGAGTGTATGTCTTGTGTAAGTGTGTGAGTGTATGTCTGTGTGTGAGTTTGTGTGTGTCTGTGAGCATAAGTGTGTGTATATCTCTGTGTGTGAGTGAGTGTGTGTGAGTGAGTGTGTCTGTGAGAGTGTGTGTGAGTATATGTCTGTGTGTGTGAGAGTGAGTGTGTGAGAGAGTGTGTGTGGTGGACGCATGCACGAGTGTAGTCTGTGAAAGCAGGAAGAGGATGAGAGGAAGCGATGACTCATAAGGGAGGAGTGGGGGAAGAAGAGGATTATGATGGCGGTGGCAACAAGGATGACGATGATGACGATGATGATGATGGACAGTAATCCCAGCTTTCGGCCTTAAGGAATTTCTAGAGCAGCATGGGAGGGAGGAATCCAGGCAGTGCCCAGGACAGAGGTGACACTACTCGGAAGTTCTGAGAAGAGTAGAAGTCAATGGAAAGCAGAGGTGCTTCAAGGACATCGGTTATACACGCGGCAAGTGGGCTCAGCAGACCCCACAGGAGCCTGGAAAAGAAGCAAGTAGGGGTGGTACTTCAAATGCACCCACTGAATGGGTATTAAGAAGACAGAGAAGACCAGAACCGCCCCCTGGGGGTGGGGGGCTCACAGACTTCAAGACACACAACCAGACACCAAAGCGCCTGGTTGATTTACTCACTGTTAGCAGTGTGGAAATTGAGACCGCAAAGCCAGGGACCTGGTGACAGCTCTTGCAGTCAATTCAATACATACTAAGAGGTAGCCTGAGAGAGCCAGTTTTTCCCAAACTAATGGGAAGGAACCAGATTAAGCAGGAAGGAACTAAAGCAGCTGTCTAAGTTTTGTTTCCTGTTGCTATGACAAAGATACCCAAACAAAAGCAACTCAAAGGAGCAAGGTTTATTTCAGCTCACAGCTCAAGGTGCATTCCATCACGACAGCCATCACGACAGGAAAGTAACAGTGGCTGGAATTTAAGAAAATGAGTCATCATGCCTTTAATCCCAGCACTCAGGAGCAGAGGCAGATGGATCTCTGTGAGTTCAAGACCAGCCTGGTCTACAAGAGCTAGTTCCAGGACAGGCTCCAAAGCTACAGAGAAACCCTGTCTCCAAAAACCAACCAACCAATCAACCAACCAAACAAACAAAAAAATAAAAGAAGAGAAAATGAGTCACATACATCAACAGTCAAGAGCAGAGATCTAGCTCTCAGTTCACCCTCTCCACATTACACATCCCAGGATCCCCTGCTCACAATTAGGATGGGGCTGCCCATGTCAATCATCACAATCGAGACTACCCCTCACAGACATTCTCAGAGGCTAACATCAATCCAGGTTCACATAGATTTGCCCAGAGGCCTTCCTTCTAGTACATGGGATGCTATCACAGGGGCTTTGAGAGGTCTGGGAGCAATCCTGCCCTTAAGCATTTAGAAGTCACGTCTCCGGGGCTAGGGAGGTGGGTTGGTTGGTGAAGCACTTGCTGCACCAGAATGGGGACTTGAGCTGGTTCCCCAGCATACGCGTGAAAGCTACTATGGCGGGGCACATCTGTCACTGCAGAGCTGGGGGACACGTAGTGGCCACGTAGTGGCAGGACAGGCAGATTGATGAAGCTTATTAAAGACGAGAGCCAAAGTCGACCTCAGCGCCCTCCCCCAACAGCACACACATGGCGGGGGTGCACCGTCGTTTTCCATCTTAAGTCACAGCTGTGGCTGGTGTTCTGCCTCTCAACCCTGTGTGTGGCTCTCTTCAGAGGCACCCTGAATGCTAGGCACCACTGGGACACCACAGGCCTTGGATATATCATTAGACATCTCTCCTTGGTTTCAAAGTCCTCGGTGACTCATGTGCAGGCTGCCTCAGTGGTCTGCGGCTGACTCCTTGGGAACTGAAAGGGTTGTAGGCCTAACTGGCCTTTATCACCCTGGCTATGCTGAGGTGAGGAGGGTCTCCCTCCCTGACTTTCCTACTTCCAGCTTCTGGAGCAGCTCAGGCCCATGGGTGGCTCACAAGCGGTGACAAATCAGGCCAGCACTGGCTTGTCTAGGTCCCATGGAGGTCAGTTCCCTCTCTCTCCAGGGATAAGGACCCTGGAACTTCCCAGTGATACCTCAGACAATGGTTAGGCTGGGCCCCAAATCATTGTCTTGGGTTTACATGGCCTTGGCAGCTCCACCAGTTAGAGGTGACGGAGTCCAGTTTGAAGGGACAGTTTTACAGCACAGTTGGTCTTTAGGATGATGCTCTTCCCTGTACTCTCCCTTGCAGCACCACAGGGGTGGTGAGGAAGCTGTCCTGTTCCTCGAACAAAGATTTAAGGACACAGGGACACAGCACACAACAACTTGTCCCTGCCCTGGTCCTGTGCAGTTTGAGTGAGGAGCTAGGGGCTATGTTAAAGATCTGAGTGGTGGCAGGATCTGTCTCACGATCCCTTAGAGGAGACTGAGGCTTGGAGTGCTGGGGGACATGCCCAGGGCTGCACAGTAACCTCACAGTCTGAACCCCCCTTTCTGACCTGGCCCAAATGTAAACAGCATGCTTGCTCAGAAGTTCCATCGCGAGTTCCCAACTCTTCCTCTGCCTCAGTGCCCAAAGCCCTGGCACTGCTGGGCAGTTTGACACAGACCCAATGTCCACTAAGGAAGGAGGTGTGGGGGAGAAACACCACCTCTCTCTCATGGCCTGCCTCACATAGAGCTCCATTGTCTAGGGACACAAGGAACTCTCAGCAGCTGCTAGTCATTCACAGACACTGGGCACCCATGGGGAAGCCTGTGCCAGGGTGTCCACCACCCGTGGACGTCTCAGGGTCAGTGTGGGGGTGGAACTGTCCCTCACTTCTCACCAGGGCTAGACTTGAAACCACAGATAGGCCACAAGGCTTTGGTGCTTGTGAGCTCTGGAACCCAGGCCTCATAGCTGCAATTGCTAGGGCTGTCCCTAGTGACAAGAACACTTTATTAGGGTCCGAGGCACTCACCTATGTAGGGAGCAATATGTAGACGGGCAATGCCATGCCTACTCTGTCTTGTGCCCACAAGCCCTCCTGCAGCCCTGATGGAAGCCCCCCTCTACATTCCTAGCCACCAAGGTGCTCCTGCTTGTTGCAGACAACTGGACCAGGAGGGCGGCCACACTGTGATATGAATAAAGACCCGTTCAGGCTCTGAAGGGGGTGGGTGCCAGTGTGCCACCAGGACTATATGGGGCTGCAAAACACAGGGGACGACAGGCTAAACCTTCGCTGGGATGCTCAGAACCCTGGCCCTATGCTCAGCGTAGCCCTAAAAGCCATGTCTCTGCCTTCAGTGTCTTCTCAGCATCCCCGTGCATACAGCCTTACCCGGATGAGCACCGCTGGCTGCACCACTGGCCTGGCCCAGGCTGGAGACATTTAACAGTGAGGTGTCTTCCTCAGTCTCACCAGGAGTTGGGCTTTCATTAAGTTTCAGCCCCACACTGGACTTTCCCTGTTCTGGGCCCCTTTCTCTGAGTCTCACAGCCATCAGTCACCTCCTGACCTTTGACCAGCTCAGGCGATCCCATCTTTCTCACATCCAGAGGCTCATGCTCCCAGAGTGCCCATTGCTCAGTTCAGGGCAGTGATTATCCACAGTAGCTTTGAATCGGGAGCTGGCCTTGATGTCTGGGTTCTGAGTTGGGCAAGCCATTGGGTATGTTAGACTTTATCTCTTCCACCCACTGTAACTTGGGAGAAACCACAGAACCTCCTCCAAGGAGGTACCAGGATTAGAGAAGATCCACAGACAGCTAGTGCAGATGCCTGCCTCCTTCCCATCTATCTCCCTAGGTCTCTTCCTGTAGACCATCCTTCACAGAGCCTAGCAGAGGTAGGTTCTCATGGTCTCAGGCCTGATCATCTTAGTCCTTAGCCTCTAGTTCAAGAGGCTTCTAGGTCCTGCAGGTCTGGCCAAATGACCTCACCTCAGACACCACTGTGTCTTTTTTGCTTCAAAATCTGAGCAGCGTAATGGGTGGGGTGCGAACAGTGGGTCTCAGTGTTAGGACACCCAAGGCATTTGTGAGGGTGGCACTTGAACAAAGACTGGGATTCGGCAATGGAGTTTGTCCTGAAGGTGTCTAGGGAGAAGGCCAAGCAGAAGGTCTACAGTGAGCTTCAGCTTGGCATGTTTGGAGACAGGGATGGAGAGACTAGAGGAGACTGTGTGAGGTCTGGAGGCTGGGAGAAGAAATAAGAAGAGAGGTGGTATTGGATGGTCTTGAGAAAGGATGGTGAGGTCTGGCAGTGTGTGTGTGTGTGTGTGTGTGTGTGTGTGTACACACGCACAGGTTGGGGAGCTGCAAGGGAACCTGAGGCCCAGCAGAGATGTGATTGTGCCTCATCCTGGAGGTTAGTGGAACAGCTGATGAGAAGAGGCCCCATTCAGAGAAGCGCATGAGACAAGAGAGCGGGTAGGGTTCCCTGAGCGTGGGGAGAACAAATTCTGTCTGCGAGCAGGGAGAATGGAGCAGGGCAGGGAGGTCAAGTCCAGGGTGGAATTCCTATAGCACTCCGAGGAAGCTGGCCAGCCAACAGCTGGGTCTGAACTGTTCAGACATGTGGCTCAGCAGCAGGCATTCGCCAGCACCTGTACCTGAGACTAGGGGAGCTGAGCAAGCAAGAAACTGCAGGCAGAACTGAGATGGCTGAGGCCTGAGCCCTGGATACCTCAACACTAGGAGACCAAAGGCAGAGGGCCGGGCAAAGAGAGAGAAGCCAGGAAGTGGGCCAAGTGAGAACCTCATGGAACAAGATGACATTGGCTGTGCCTGGGGCAGCCGACCATTAAGTACAATGAAGTGAGAACTGGCGGCTAAGGTGCCGAGGAGGCTTTGGAGGGTGGAAGAAGGAAGCCTGTGGGGGCTCTAGAAGAGGGGCTGTGTGGGAACAAGATGCCCACAGCAGGACACAGAGCTGTTGCCAAAGAAAAGGGTCCTATGGAGCCACAGACAGTGAGAAAGATTTTTAGTTGTTCGGCAGAGCATATGTGTATGCACATGTGTGTGGCAGGGGAGAGGGAAGGGAGAAGGAGAATTCATTGGATGCGTTCTAGGAGACAGGGAGAAGATTAAGGCCCCTGAGCCAGCCAGAGGAAGACCCTCCCACTTCCTAGATCAGGAGCCTCTGCCTCGGTCTCAAATGGAGCCCTACTGTTTCGGAAAGGTAGGCTGGATGCTTATACAGCAGGGGTGATGTCTCTAGAGCCCGGGTGCCCCTTTCTGGAGGTGTCAATCATTTCAAGGAAGAGGGGTGAAGCCAGGGCAAAGTACTGAGTATGCCAGGGGCAAGTGGCAGGTTGTAAGCCGGTTGTCTAGAAGAGTGAATGACTGATGATGTAGTAAAGGCAGGAGTGAGAAAAACTCCAAGAGACTTGAGGTCATGAACCCAAAGTTCAAGGTCATGCGCCTTGCTCAGGCAACCTTTCACTGCATAGGTGGGGGATGTGGAGATGCTGTGCCGGCTCTGTCCACCGGGTTAGGATGCAGTCAGTGCCGAGTGTGGGTGCTTCTAGGGAGCAAAGACAAGGTCTGACAACCGAGGAAACCATGGCACAGAACCTGGTGACATTACCTCAGAATTGGGACCTAGGCAGATTTGAACCTGTGACCCCTAAATAGACAACACAAGAAAGCAAGCCGACAGGTACGGAAACTGCTGGGAGATGCGTTAGAGAGACTGAGACAGGAGGGGCCAGGACTGGGGGGAAAGGGAAACTGCTGCCACTGTGAGAATCAGGGACCCCCCTCTCAGGAGATGTTGAACCTTAGACCTACCTGGAACGGCCAAGGAGGCAGCCCTAAAGAAAGGTCCTACCTGTATGAACCTTGGATGGCAAAGGCAGGCTGGATGCCTCTCCCCCAACACACACACACACACACACACACACACACACACACACACACACACCTTCAGGCAAAGGGCTCTAGACTCTTCCATCTGTGACTCCAGCCAGCAGCCCATGCTCCATGGACCACTCTCTCCTCTAATGTCTTTCTGCCCAGTGTCTGGGCACAGAGCCCAGTGTGGTGGCAGTGTGGCTGTTTATCATCAAGAACACCATTTCTCAAGGCTCGGCTCCTGTGGGGCACTTAAAAACCCGGATACATTATTAATAATCGTCTCCTTCATCCCTGGGTCTAATTAGGAAAGGCAAATTATGAATCAAGTCCAGGCCTCTCTGGTGGGGGCAGCAACAGCTTCTCCTGGGTGAGGAAGAGATCCCATGGAGGTCTGGGCAAGAGCCGGGAACAGTGGACCACAGGCTGGTATAATTAATTACTTTTGCTTCTGTGGGGACTGAGAAACACGACCTCCCTTGTTTCTTTCCCAAATAGCCCTCTTTGTTACATTCACAGAAATAAAGATTTGCTACTCTGGGAGCCCGGCCCAACCTTTTCCTGTCTGCTCTGGTCCCCTTCTCAAATCTGCCATGCCTGCTGGCCCCAACGCAGCATAGCACAGAGGGTCCACATTTGACAGCTCTGGGACAGCACAGTCCTGTCCAGAAGTGACGGTGAGGTCCCATATCTAGAACGCTCTGGATGACCACTGAGTGGATCTCCTTGCCCCATCCTCATTGATTCAGTGTGAGTCTCCTCGCCCACTCCTGCAGTGTGCAGTGCACCTGGGACAGATGCTAAGAACAGGATGGGACCTGCTTTCATAACACCAGTAGCATCAAAAAATGCAGGCTGGGACCCCAACCTCACCCAGACACCTCTCGGTGTCGGTGTCTAAGGGAGAACACCATAAAACAAACAGGTAGTCACGGCACAACATGGGAACCATTGGGAGTTGACTGAGCACAGTGAACTCATTTTAGCTTGAGAGAAGCTTGTGGCCCAAGGATGGGGACACGTTCTTTTATCTACAGTAAATGCCCAGCAGGGCCTCTGCAGTCAGCATCAGTAGATGCTAGATGGCTTTGCCCTTCATGACGGTCCTTAACCCATGATGGAGGCCTTGTGAATGCCCAGGTTAGTAGAAGCAGTTCTGTCTAAACAGTTAATAATTTAAAAGGAAGTTTTAGGCTCACCTTGGACCAGTGGCGATTAACTCTAGTCTGAAGACTGACTCTGGTCCATGGCTTGTTTTATAAACAAGGTTTTGATGGAACACAGACGTACACATTAAGTGGGCTGAATAGTTGTGTGAGGAACTACATGCTGGCAAAGACGGAAATATCTACTGTGTGGCCTTTGGCAAAAGTTTGCTTACCTCTAAGGGATACCATTTTGACCTCTGGTTCTTCAGCCATCTTAACAGAACCTGAGCCTGCACTGAAAGCTACATCTCATTTGCATTGTAAGTGTGAGCTTTCTGGTTCTTCGATTTTATTATTTTCCCAAATGTCACACCAATTTCCTAGTGTAATCTCTAGGTTTGTGGCATGGGGCTCTCTCTTTTCTAGAAAGCTTAAGAGTGACAACGTGAGAAGCAGTGAAGCACAGCAGACAGACGGATGGACAGACAGTGGAGTTAAGTTTGCATCTTGACTTGGGAAATCATACCCGCTCAGTCACCCCTCAGCCAGAGCTCATTTCACAGCCCCCAAGTTCTCACCCACAGAAGCAGTGAGAAGTTTCCCTGGGAGGCTGGAGGAGAGTACCTTCCAGGATGGGCAAAGATGCAGAGACTCTGCTTTGGATGTCGCTGGCCCAGGGCTGCAGACCTTCTTTGTGGCACAGTCAGGCTGCTAGAGAGGCGGACCAAAGAACAAGGAGCCTGGGGATTTCAGTCTCAAATGGCATCTTCAATCAGGGTCTGGCAGGTGACACCAGTTGTGGACATGCGGCCAGGCTTGGCGCTCTGACTCTCATGCCCTCCCACTTCCTGCATGGCCCCACAGTCTCCCCTGAAAACACCTGCTTGTAAAATTCTCATGGAAGGTTCCAAGGACAAGTTACACGTCAAGACACTCAGGCATGAGGTCACCAAGGCCTGACAGTCCCTGGCAGCCTTAGAAGATGAAACTCTATCCCAAGAAGGTGCATATGAACTCTGTGTTCTGGCCGATTTGCTCTCAGAACCTCCTGCCCTGACTAATTCTCTGGCCAGAGCCTAAGTCTTATTTAAAAGTCTCTGTTAGGTGACGCTAGGATCAGTTCTGTCCTGGTTGAGGCCACACAGCTGAGAAAGTTCCTGTTGCTCATCGGGCCTTTGTTTAATAGAATAAACCGACATGAATGTAGCTTTGTGACAAAACCATGCTTAAAAATACAAGTATTCATGCTGGCCATCCAGGGGCACGCTGTCCAACAAAGTAGCTCTCATCCATGTGTGATTACTGTAGCTTGATTTAAACGATCAGTATTGTAAGGGCTGTAAAGATGGCTCAGTCAATAAAGAGCCTGTGAGCAAGTGTGAAGACTCAGGTCTGATGCCCAGAGTCTGCACGGCAAAGCTGGTGGCACAAGCTCTGTAATCCTAGCCCTAAGGGAACAGAGACAGGTGGCTCTGTGGGTCTCCTAGCCAGCCTGTCTAGCTTACAGTTGAGTCCTTACCTAAGCAAACAAATAACTACCACCCCCAAAAAACCCAGGTGGATGGTGCCTGAGGAATGCCATCGAAGAACAACCTCTGACCTTCAAATGCACACACACACAGGTACACATGTACAAATGCATGCACACATAGGCACACACACATACTTCCCCACACATGCACACACACACACATGTACACACACATACATGCAGGCACACACATGCACACACATGCCTGCACACACAGACAGGCACACACACAGGTACACACATATACACACACAGGCACACATATGAATACACACACACATACACACACATGCACACACGGAAAAGTAAAACCTGGCATTTAGTTCCCCAGTGACACTTGCCCTTTGTCAAGTGCTCAACAGCCATGGGGGGAATGGCTACCCTGTGACAAAGGCACACCCTGACCATTATGATGGAAGTTTGTTGGATGTTTGAATGACACTGGGCCGGAGTTACGAGGACAGGAGTCCCCTTTCTAAATGGCTCAATAGCTACTTTACTTACCCTACCAAAAACAAAAGGAAAGAATGAGATGGATTCCCTATGATACCAGTGGCATCTGGTGTGGTTAAAGTGTGCATTTCTGACATTTTTCTTTCATTCTCAGATTCTTCCACCATCAGAAGAGCATTGCAGAAGGCAATCAGCTCTGTTTTCCAGATAAGGAAATGGAGACTCCAAAGATTCAGAGATGCAAAGTCACAGAGCCATGAGGAAAGTGACAGTCAGGCTTCTACGTGGGAAAGCTTCTTCTGCTACCACTGGGTAGAGTGGGGTGGGCCATCCTCCCAATACTTCAGTTCTGAGGTGCCAGGTAGGAGCCATGAACCATCCAACTCCACATGTGGCACACACGTGACAGGGTGAGTGGGATGCCTGGACCCATTATGCCTTTGAGACAATAGTGAAGCCTTTCACGATGGGCAGACAGACCATTGTAGAGACATTGGCCAGGCCCAAGGCCATAAAGATCCTGCTACTGCATAGATGACTCCTCTGTCCCTGGCTTATCCAAAGCATAGTGATGCTGAGACTGTATGGAAGGTCTCCCTGGCAACAAGCATCCTCCTGGACCTTTCCCCTACCCAAACATGCAGTTTCTTCTAAAGATCAAGGTCATCCCACGCCACCACCTGGGTTCTGGTACTATCATCGAAACTCTGAAATTTTCTAAGTCACCGCATCTCCCTGGCTCCCCAAGGCCCAATGAGAGTGACACCACGGAGCTAGGCCAACACCCCCAACTTTGTCACAACTGGCGTGTCAGGCTGCCTTGAGGTTTTTCGGTGTCTGGGGGTGTCTCTGGCCTCTGCTCCCTAGACGACAATGGCAGCTGTTCCCCAACTGTGATGGGCAACTGTCTGTTTCTGGGAACACTTCCAGAGCTCTGTCCCAACTCCGGACTTCAGTGCAGGGGCTGGTTCATCCAACAGTCAGCATCAGATGAGAAGGCCAGATTCAGGCCCCTGGTGTGCAATGCAGCGGACCTGGCTAGTCGAAGGAGGCCAGTTTGATAGCCTTCCCACAGGACACTCTGAGGTTCTGAGCCCATTGCCTTCGGAATGACCCCCAGCTACTGAGAGGCTAACAGGATTCGGAAAGAAGCCTGGGCATTCTTTCCACAATACCCATAATCCTCTCCGCTAAGGCAGGGGGTGCTGTGCCTCTGCTACCCCTGGTCTAATTCATTCTAAATCTGAGAACAAGAAACTCATTTATTCTGAGCCAGGAGACCTAGGGGTCAGGGTAGGAAATAGTGGTCTCTAGCCTTTCTCATGGTTGGCAAGGGTCACATGGAAACTCGGGAGCAGGGAACAGACACTAGTCACATGTGCCTTTTACTCTGGAAGAAGGTGGGGTGGGGGACATTAACCAAGGCGTGCTTTTCCTTGACCCACCCAAAACCTTGCCATCTTCCCCAGGCAGAAGGTCCAGGCTGCTGAGACCAGGCCTCGCCTAACAGAGTTAGGTAACTCATTCCAAACAGGTCCTCTCCCAGACAGCGCAATTCTCAATCGTACCAACCAACCTCCGGGATAATTTAGCTCTGTAATGTGAACCAGATTCTTTCCCATCATATGAGGAAGTCGTGATGGCAGCGTATACAAAGTCACAGGCAACACTGCTTATGCTCATGCTAAAGGCCAGGGAGTGCCACCGTAGGGATGCACCGGACTGGGTCCGTGCTGCCACAAGTGTTTATTGGTTTCCTGTCATGCGCTGAAAAGCAAGCAAATTGCCAAGGTTTCAGAAAACCTGAACTCTGACAGGCTCCACTTGCCGAATAATGATATTCTGACAGGGAGCTGAGAAGCTGGCTCGTCCATGAAGTGCTTGCATGGTAAGCAGGAGGACCAGAGCTCCAGCCCCAGCCCCAGCATGAAAAAGCCAGGAGAGGTGATGGGTGTTTAAAATCCCAGCACTGGGGAGGCAAAGACAGGAGGATCCCTGGAACTTACTGGCCAGCCAGCATACTTGGCAAGTTCCAGTCTCCTCTCTCTCTGTCTCTCTCTCTCTCTCTCTCTCTCTCTGTCTCTCTCTCTGTGTCTCTGTCTGTCTGTCTGTCTGTCTGTCTGTCTCTCTCTCTCTCTCTCTCTCTCTCTCTCTCACACACACACACACACACACACACACACACATACTATAGTAGTAGCTGTTGTGACCTCGGCTGCCGTGTGTCACTCACCACTGCAGTAGCATCACCTGATTGAAGTCTCCTGATCCTACAGGAGAGGTCCCTCTCGTTTCCACTCGCAGAGGGGATAGCAAGCTAATGAGCAAAGTCAACGGCAGAGCTAGGACTCTAGGCCACCTGACCCCAAAGTCCCTGCTCTCTACTACACACTACGGAGAGCCAGACATGACCATGGGTACCTGACTTTAGTGAAGACGCCTTGCCTCAGCTTGATGAGTGGATTTGAACACTACCTGAGAGACCCTGGTCTCGGGTTTCTGACTTCTATGAGGAGTGTCCCCGACATTTAATCTCTCAGCTACTCCTTCCAAGAGCAGATGAGGGGTTGGAGAGATGGCTCAGCAGTTAAGAGCGCTAGCTGATTTTGCAGAGGACATGAGTTTGATTTCCAGCACCCAGTCAGGTGACTCATAATCGCCTATGACTATATCTCCAGATCTGAAGCTCTCTTCTGGCCTCTGTGGGCACCAATAACAGTCGGCAGGACTCTGGGAAGGTCAAGTCTGCTTCGTTCATACTGTGGCCCTCAAGAGTGACAGCAAAGAAAACTGAAATCCTCGGCAAGAGAGAAACAGAGAAGTGATTTTTTTTTTCAGAATCTTGTGTAACTCAGGTTAGCCTCCAACTCATTACGTAGCTGAGGATGGCCTTGAACTGCTGATCCTCCTGCCCCTGACTCCCGAGTGTTGGGATTACAGGCATGTGCCATCACACTCCACTCAAAAGTTTTCTCTTCCTTTCTGGTAGTGAGGATTGAACTCATGGCCTTGGGTGTGCTCAGCAGTCTCCTGGTAAGCTATACAGCCAGCCCTGCTGGGAGTATACAAGGAGTTCTTCCTCTTTAATTCAGGGTCATCACGGACTCCCCCCAGCACCTCAGTCTAAAATCTAAATGACATTGAGTCCCTGACCAGCCCGGTCCTGCCATCTGCTCTTTACTTTTCCTGACAGCTGGCCTCATAGGTCACCATAATCAACTGCTCCATCATTTTCCTGTGACAGGGACATTAAAGGGGCTCAGAGGTGAAGATCGTCTCTCGTAGATGGGGTGATGCTTCAGAGGCCAGCCGTTTCCACCGGCTGCATAATCCAGCTTCTGCATTGCTTGTACCCCTACAAATCACGGCGCCCCACACCCATGCTCAAGCAAGGAACCCAGCGGGCCATCAAAACAGAAAGGCACAAAAGCTGAGGGATGTTAGGAAGGAGGGAGAGGCTCGGAGGGACCGAGAGGAGGATAAGAAGGAAGCTGGAGCTGAGTGTATTTGAAATATACGTGTGGATGAAATTGCCAAAGAACCCTTTTCTTTTTTTTAACTTAAAGTAAAGGAAACAAGTTGCCAGGCATAAACAAGGTACTGTCCCACGACTACTGGCTTATATCCAGTTCCCCATCATTGAGGTGTCCTCCACTGTAACCCAGCCCCTTCCTCCTCACTGGCCGGCATCTGGATGTTTCTAGAACTTTCTAGTCCAGAAAACTCGCCCCTTTCCTGTGAATCCTTCCAAATGTATGTGTTTACAGCCACACTGCACACACTGGGGACGCTGGTGCTCTTGTGTTACAATATCCGCTCTGCAGAATATACTTCTAAATCAGCATGAGCGGAGCCATTCTTTGTTCTCTTTTCCTAAGAGCTGGCATAGAGTGCCAGGGATACGCCACAGTTCATCTAAATCCTCCTGAGACTGTTTTCAGGTGGCGGGGGGTGGGGGGGACGGACACCTCAGCCTGTTACCTGCAACTTCCAAACCCAAAAGGGAGTCCAGTAGAGTTGGGTTCTCTGTATTCTTATCTCACCTCCCTTCCTGTGAAAAGCCACAGATCTGTGGCAGGGATATTACTGGGCGCCAGACAGCCCGGTGTGGCCACTTCACCTATAGTATACACATGGCACTGCCCTTTGTAAAACCCAAGCCTCTGGTTCCTGGTGAGCTGTCTCCCACCCTTCCATGCCTCCCTACCCTCTTCGTCCCTACCCATCCTGACCCTGCATGGCCTCAAACACCTGTGTCTCCTTACCAGCTCCGCTCTGGGCTTCGGCTCACACTTTCAGGCAGCGTCATGAACTGCAGTCTTTGTACAGAGAATAGAGGAGCAGGATTTTAATTGTAAAATTTCCCTGACAGTTCAAGACTCTTTTCTCTTTTGAAACACTGGGTGTGACAGGTTAGGCGTCTGGTGTTGTGTCTAATATGGCTTCCAAACAGTCCTTCTTACGGGAGAGGGCCCAGCCACAGACTCGGGGACTGAACTTTAATGCGTCTCTTGGGGACTAAAGGAAAGGCACTGCCATCCTGAAGGAGGAGCTGCTTTATCCTCGGTCCCGAGGCTTCAGGGCCTGTCCCTCTTCATTCTCCCTCAAACACCAACCCAGCCCCACTGTTTCAATTCCAGCTGGAGGCCAACTCCATACTTCTAGCTCCAGACCCAACTGATGCCCAGCTCCTGGCCTGTGTTCAACTGTGGCTTGGCATCTCTACTCACAGGGTGCAGAGAGGAGGCTCAGAGTTCACACAAGACAATGAACTCACCAGCTGCTCCATCCCCAAAGAGGGGTACTTCCTGTCACCTCCCTCCTTGTGAGCCAACAGTAAGCCATGTACTTCCTCCTAAAGTCTGTCTCTGCCACAACAGCCTCCCACCTGACTCCCTCTTTCCCCCACCCCCTCCCAGTCTCCCACTCACACAGCAGCCTAAATTAGATGCATTACACCTCTGTTCTGCATATCTTCCAGAGGCTTCTTGCCAAAGATGGCCTCAACTCTAATCTTTTTATCATGGCTTTGCTAAACATTGCTTCCATTTAAGCCACTTCCCATGTAGAGAAGTCTCTAGAAGCTTCCTCAACAGTAACAGAATTCCCAAGGCTAGCACAGAGGGTGAGAACTCCCGAGGGGAAGATGGATGGGTTACGGGATGTGTGTTAGGGAGGAGAGGAAGGAAAGGGGGTTAGTTTTGTTACCCAAAGGCTCAGAAACAGCACCGTTCATTCCCATCAGCACACGCCCTCACTCCTACCCTTCCAAAGAGAGGGACAGTTTGGGTGGAAACGGCAGAGCTGGCTAATCCCACAGGGCTTACGGCTGCGGAAAGCATTTTAGCGGTGACTAGGAAGATAAACTGCTTTGTGGCTACACGGCCCAGAATGTTCTCAGAGATGAGAAAAAAATCCTTTGTGTATTTCTGACTGGCTTCGGGAAGGAGGCCGGGGTAGGACTCCAGGCAGCCTTTCGTCTGTGTTTAAGGCCCCGCCGGGGAGCTGTCGTGCTTCCTGCTCTGGGGACTCTGAGGGGAGGTCGGCACATAGGAGCAATGGACTCCATCTCGGTGGAAGCAGGAACTCAGCAGCATGGAGGGGAAAGGAACGAAAGGGAGAATAAGGGGGCATTATTCAAATCTCAAAAATTGTAACAAGAATTTGGCAGGTCTTGGTGCCATTGGATCTTGCCATGTCTGAACCAAGAACTGGAAGAAGACAGTGTGTTCAGTGGAGGGTCTTCAGTCAGAAGGAAGTGGGGTTCACAGTATGGGTCCCCAGTTCCCTGATCTGAGGCAGTCAATGTCAATTTCCTGTGTGTTCCCCTTCACACTTCTTGTGGGCTCACTTGGAGTGTCCTACTGAAACCACATCCTGGCTCCAAAGGTTCCATCTGTTCTGGTCCATTTCTCTTACTTCCTTACTGCTTTCTCCTGGGAACCCGAACCATTCATCTCAGCTCTGCCTCTAGAATGAACCAGACAGGATGACTGATGAAAAACAAAGTCACCCATGAAAGCACTGTGGGCCACATGAGTCCAGTGTGAGACAGTGCCCACAAGCACAGAGCAGAAAAAGAAGCTGATAAACACCTTCCTGTCCTCTAACCAAGCTAAAGTCAATGCCCACGACTGAGCTGGGTGGGTTGGGGACCCACACTTTGTGAAGAACAGCACTTCCTGTATCTCTGGCCTCTGCCCACTGTGCCCATGGCATTCGTCCTTCAACCCAAATACCGGAGCTCACCATGCTGCATTGCCACACACACCTAGACAGTGTTTTGCCACCTGATGGAGACCCACTTGCAGGAAAGCCAGCTCAAGAGAGAGCGAGGAGAGGGAAGGAGGTGAGCACTGCTCCTGACGCTGGGGGTTCAAGTGAACTTGGAATACAAAGAGGGTGAGGAAGGAACTGAGAACAGGAGGGAGGAAGTGGAGGGGCCTGCCAGGAATAGCAAGGACTCCACTCCCCTGCCCCAGAGTTCAGATAAGGCATTCCTAGTTGATCTTCTGTGCCCAGTGCCAGTTTCCCAACATGGGAGGTGCCCTGGCAGAGAGTCGTCCAGAAAGGACTGTGTTCACCACCCCTCTCTGCCCCTGACAGACTACAGTTTAGATACCGCATGCCAGAGCTTCCCAGACAGTCTGGCCCAAGACATGAGCTTACACTGGGTTCCTTCTGGAAGGGACAGAGAGGGGCACAGATGCCACTGCCAAGGCACAACTGGTTCTGGTAAACTACAGCAAGGCCCCAGGGGCTAGCAGATGACATCCCTGTGTGCGGCTTGGCCATATTTAGAGCGATGAACGGGAGGGCAGTATAAATCAAGTCCTAAGAAACCGGGCTGCAAACCAGGCCAGCATCTCGGCATAATCTTAGAAAGAGATGGTTGCCACAGTGAGGCCCCTGAAACAGACACACAAACGGTCAGGGGCTTGGCCTCCTTCCATCCCGGAGAGATGGATCGCCCTCGCGCAGTGCTTGGTCTCATGATTGCGGAATTCATCTGCAAACTGTCACTTTGCTCTGAGTCATCCGAGTCCAGCTCTAGTCTGCCACCTGGATGAAGCAGTAGCCTCTTAACCAGCCTTACCCCTCCCCTCCCCCACTCTCCACTCAACTGCCAACGATCATCTAAAGAGGAAGGTTCCTTCAGGTCATCCTCATGGCCCCATCTCTTTAATGGCTCTCCACAGTACTTTGAAGAGGCCCCAGATCTGAGCCATGTGAACCATGGTTTAAGGACCCAGACTGAACTGGTGCTGGCTCTCCCGTCTTACTCTCTGCTGTCCTCTCCTGCGAGCCACCCTCCCCCATGGCTTACAGTGCCCAGTGGCGTGACCTGTGAGTTCCCCGAAACCTGAGGCTGTTCCATTCCGGGATTTTGCCTATGTCCCCCTCTGCCTGGCACACTCTCCCTGGACTTCACAAGACAGTTTATTCAAAGACTGACTTACTCAGAGATGTTCCTTGCCTCTCACTTGGAGCTAAGCCCCTCCACACGGCCTCCCAGACCTTCACTTCCTACCCCAGCGTCGGGCCCTCAATGGGTGGTCAGTGGATGCTGATTGGTGAGGGCAGAGCTGAGAGGGACCCTTGGACATCTGTGATGGCCTCCCATTGGACATCCAAACTTTACTTTTATTTGAAACTTGACCAAGGAAACTTACAAGAATTGGGGGTTATGCATTTTTCTTCTCTTCCCCTCTCCATCCTTCTTAGCAGAAACCAGGTGCCTCCTTGCCTTGGGCGCCCCAAGCCTGAACGCCCTCACTGCTGTCCTTCCTCCCACCATGCCACTGTTTCCCTCCATTTTTCACTGTTGGTTTTCTTTAGACTACACCCTGCCTATGATGCTCCCAGGCTGCTGTGGTTCATCTTCACTGCCAACTTGACTGGACTTAGATCACCATGGAAACTAGGATGTGTCTAGGAAGTTGTTTCTAGAAAAGGTTGACTGGTGAGGTTAGACCACCCGAGATGGGGGCAGGTGCCAACCCATGGACTGGGGTATAAACATCATGAAAGATGAGCCAAGTACAGACATTTACATTTCTCTGCTTCTTGACAGCTGCTTCATGGCCCAGACCCTGCATCTGATGGGCTGTGTCCCCTCAAAGTCTGGGTCCTGGCTTTGTGGGAGCCTAGGCAGTTTGGATGCTCACCTTACTAGACCTGGAAGGAGGTGGGTGGTCCTTGGACTTCCCACAGGGCAGGGAACCCGGATTACTCTTAGGGATGATGAGGGAGGGGGACTTGATGGGGGAGGGGGAGGGAAATGGGAGGTGGTGGCGGGGAGAAGGCAGAAATCTTTAATAAATAAATAAACAATAAAAAGAAAAAAAAAGTCTGGGTCCAATAAGCCCTTTCTCTCTTTTCTTGTAGAGTGCTTGGGAAGAAAAGTAACTGATGCACAGTCATTCTTGAAATCTCTTCTTGTGTCACCAGAAACTATTACCCTCTGGGGTGACATGGGACTCTGCCCTGGGCCAGGCTTGGACAGCAGCTCTACAGATGCTAGTCCCTGGGCTCAGAGATGCAACTGGAGCCAACCCAGACTATGCCACCCCATTCCTAGTATTTAACAGTAGTGGCAGATTTCTTAGGCTCAGTTGGGGTCCCTGATGTCCCCACCTAGCAGATGTGGAAGCAACTTCTGCCTTTTGACTGTACCACTACCAGATCACACACTGGCTGCTTAGTTCAAGCTATGACAGAACTGACCTGTTTTAGCAGGAAGGTCTTACTTGGTTCCACCGTCTTGCACTACCCTAATATCTCCTCTCATTGCTTTGCAGCCCTTCTCTTTGCTCCTTGTTCTGTCCCTGTCCTTCCCCAGGACAACACCCATCAGCCCCTGACTTGCTCAAAAGTGCACACAGCAGGCTGCTGTCTAGACTCTGAACCCTGCTGGCACAGCCTGGCCCCAGGGCCATTCCCTCTCCCCTGGATCGCTGCAACCGACTGGTCTTCCTGGTTCTGTCCATTCTCCTCAGAGCAGAGCAGCTAGAAGGACCCCTCTGAGAGCAGGGAAGACAGTATTCCCCTTGGACTCCAGCCCAAACCCCTCGCAGTGGGTGCAAGGACCCCACTTTCTCTGCCTCTCTCCAACCCTCATTTCTTACCTTGCTCCCGTCCTGCAGGGCCTCAGGCTCAGTTGCTCTGATGAGTCTCCAAGCTCAGGCTTCAGCCATGGCTGCTCTCCCTATCCATGGCACTCTCCCAGGCCCCTCCACACTTTCTCTCAGATACTGTCTTCTCTTCCTGTGACCTGGTGTCCCCCAGCCAGTTCCCCCTCACATCCCAGCCCTTGCTTTCTCTAGCACACCTGCCACAGTCTGGCTCCAAGGATTAGCACAGTGATTGCTTCTGGTCTTCATCCCCTGCCAGAATGTCAGTTCTGCATCCATTTTGTCCTAGAGCATATCTCAAGTTCTGAAGGCATGTTTAATAAAATGTCTGAATGAGTGAAAGTTGGCTTCCTCCCAAACATCCTCCCTCAGGCTCCTTGGGGCCTGGCCTTAGAACCTCCATTAGCACATGCCTGTAGCAGTGCTGACCAGAACATCCGTGGGGGCCTTGAGGGGTCCTAACCACACCTCTGCTAGCATTTTCCCTTTGGCTCAAGCTTTCCCCCCTCTAGGCCAGTACACCTCCCGAGGATCCACGTATCTCCCTAAGGCCTAGTGCATCTCTCCCCACCTTCCATACCACAGGAGCTCTGCCTTCTCCCTGAAGCCCCTGGATTCTGCAAGCTCCCATCCCCGACTGCTTTCCCCAGCTGGACCCTGAACGGACACACCCACTTGTCTGGCTCCGAATGCCTTCTTCCTCTGCACTCACAGAGCTCGGGATCTCTGAATTCAGGCAACTGAGGGTAAATTGATAAAGGGTGATGTACACTCACCTTGCCGCTCCTCTAGGAAGCACTTCCGTCCTCAACTCCTTCCTGGCTTCTGACTCCTCTCCACACCCCTGGGTCATTCCTCAGACTCTGGTCTTCATGACCCTCAAGACCCTTCCTCACCACCCCTCCTCCCTGTCTGCACCCTCCCCAGTCATCTCTGCTACCCCAGGACCATTGTGAATGGCACCCACAGCCCCATTCTTAGTGCTAGCGAAAGCGTCTGCCTCAGCTTGAGACTCGTGATATCTTAAAAGCTCCGTGACAAACCTGAGATTTCTGCTGTCACACTGCTCCTGCTCAAGAGGTGCCTGAGCACACCAGTCACCGTAACCATAACCTAGGAGTTCTTGTCCCCTCCCCGCAGTGGCTGGCCTGGTGACCTTTCAGGCCCTTCCCCTACCCCTGCAGGGCCGGGCTGCAGTTTTGAGCCCTGGCCCACCCACCTCCTTCATCCACTGCTACTCATCCTGTGTTTTCTGACCCCTTGCCCCGCCCCTGCTTGAGCACCCCTCCATCCCCCAGGTCCAGTTTTTCACTTGAGACTTGTTTTCTTATCTCTGTCCCTCTGGCGGCTCCTCCAGGTGGGCCAGACAGGTGCTTTTTCTCAGGCTAACCCTAGAGACGGGCACACTGAGTAAGTAGCCTGCAGTTTCTTCATGGTTCCCTCCCTCCCCTGTCACAGACTCCTTAGACTCCATCTGAGACAAAACAGAATGCCATGGACCTTCCCGTGGGGTCCTCAGCTCCTCTCCACTATGTCACCCTCAGCCAGTGGCCACAGCATAGTACTTGGCACGCTCAGAGCTCTAGAAGTGCTGGTCCATAAATGTTTGTGAGAGACGTGTGTGTGATGTGTGAAGGTGTGCATGTATGTTCCTACGGGTACACTGAATATACATTTCTGTGCATGTACCATGACACCCTGCTTTTTATTTTTTTCAATGTGGGCTCTAGAGCTAAAGCTCAGGTCCTGTGTGCATTGCTGATGGCACCATCTCTCCAGACCCCTCGTGCTTTCTCTATGAAGGAGAGAGAGAGAATTGTGGGCTCCTGATGGGATCCCAGAAGGTATAGGTGCAGTGAGTCTGACTAAGGACAAGGTCAGCCACTGTGGTCCCATGGGAAGAAAGCAATTGCTTGTGACAGATGCTTCCGGGACCTGTTGCCTCTCTGGCCTGGGAGGTGACACTCCAGTTCACCAGCTGTGACAAGTTGATATGACACCTAACTCTCCCTGCCAGGGCCTCTCGGGTCAGCCTGTACTACTGCCCTGAGCTCCAGAGTCAGATGTAGCAGCCACCACGGCTGGCTGAAGTCCTTTCCCTTCTCACCGTCTCCTTCCTGTAGGTGTTCCCTGGGCTCACCGCCCAAGTGGCCTCTTGCACCAGACTCCTGACATCTGTTTTTGGAGAAGCCTAAATCAGACAGGGTCCCAAGAACTGCTAGTAAGTGACAAGCAAGACCTTATAAAACCTGAGTCCCCTCTCTGCTCCTCTCTCCCGGACAGCATCCCCTGTCCTCATCATAATGTTACCCAGGCACACATTTATGCAAGCACCTGGCATGCACTTGTCACGTGTCAAGCCCAGTACCACCTGGGGCAGTGGGGGGGGGGGGGAAGATGTACAAACAGTCTCTGAACCTAGGGACGAGAGCAGACACTTAATAGGTTAAACTAGTGACCTTGTCCTGGACACAAGAGGGGCATCCTAGGTGAATTGTGTATAACATTAAAGAGCTGACACACTGGCAGGACCTCTCCTATCCTCCCCCGTGATGGGCGCCATCCTAGGCATTGTCTTGACTTTCCCAACTGCCCTAGGTATAAAAATGAGGTCCACGCAAGGTGAGAAGAGGGAGGGCTTTCAGCTGTGATGTGTCACCTGGTTCCAAATCACTGGTGCTGGGCAGTAGAATTCGTTCAGGCCCTGGCTTGCAGGATCTACCCTGGGAATGGTTTGAAGGTAGTAAACAGATGTGTCTTTAAGAACACCCCTTCACATCTCCTCTCTCAATTATCAGTCACTTTAGGGAAACCAAGTCAGCACCCAAGTTCCCAACTCCAGCACCCCTTGCTTCCTAGCACCCTAGGCTGCATCTTGGCTGCCTGCAAAAGTTTCTTTCTGGCCAGCGCTCTCCCTAAGCAATGGATTCTAATTGATTGGTTTCTAATTTGCCTTCATTCCTAACTTCAAATGAGGACAGGGACATAAAATGGAACACAGAACGAAGCAGATAAAACCAGACGCTAAACGTCATCTGTATCTGGGCCCACGTGTTTTCTCCATGCTTCCTGGTAGTGTGTAAAGAGGGGACTGGGACATCTTCATAGCCACGGTTGATACAGATTCTAAGAAAACAGTTTGCAGTGATCGCTCCTCTGTCTCGGTACTACACTGGGAAGGTGATGGGCCCCGGAGAGGGAGCGAAAACAAGCCACATACTCACAGCGCCAGACGTCTGTGGTGCTTGGGAAAGTTCCAGACTTGAGAGGCCTGGGTTTTGGTCCCAGGCACCTCATTGATGGTAAATTTGGAACGGTCCCTTGGGCCTTCTGAGAATAGGTTCTCTTAGGGTCAGGTTTGCTGGGAAAGAGGGACCAGCAGATGTTTTGATGACATGACCAGGCTAGCTAGCCGCTTGCTACTTAGGATGTCAGTGACAGATGATACCCAAAAATTGCCACTTCAGATCCAAGGCTACGTCTCCCTCCCTGCTCCAAAGGGGATGCCACAGCAAACACAGGGTACTCTCAGCCTTGGCACAGGCTCGATGCCTCCAAGACACCGCAGAGTACGATGTGAGCAGCATTGGCACATGGGGCTCAACAGATGTTTGATGAACAAACTGTAGGGTGGCCTTAGGTTTCAAGGAAAACAGGACTGGATTCATTTACCAGTGGGAACCCTATGGAAATGTTAAGTCTGTTCTCCCCTTTGAGAGTTGAGCAGAAGAAATCAGGGAGCCAGTCTGCTGGCCTCTGTGAGGATGGCTCGTTATGCGCTGGGACCCACGAAGAAACAAAGGCTACAAATGGAACAACTTGGTTAAGGAGAGGGTTCATGATGGCCTCTGCTTGTCGCTGCCCAGTGCCTACACCTCATCAGGTAAGTTCAAAGGAAAAACAAAGGAAGAAATGATGGATTCAGTGCTTGAGCCCAGGGATGCACAGCCTGGATGTGAGGCTGGCCCCCATCATCTTGTTACTGTAGCTCACGTCTGCAGCATTGGCAAGACCCTCCGAGCAGAGACAGTGGCAGGGAGTGAACCCAGCAAGTGAAATCTACTGATCAGAAGAAACCAACGGCCGGCACGGATTGGGAGACAGCTCAGTCAGTGCAGTGCTTGACACCCAAGGATGAGGACTTGAAATTGATCCCCAAGACCCACACTTGACAGAAGTCAGACTATTTGGTGTTCACTTGTCCTGCCAGTTCTGAGGACACAGAGAAAGGTGGATCCCTGGGGTTTACTGGCTAGCCCACATAGTTTAAGTAGTGGGCTCCAGCCCAGAGAGACCCTGTCTCATAAAGCAAAGTGTGTGGCCCCCAAGAAAGAACACCTGAGGTTGACCTCTGGGCTGCAGATGTATACATATGCATGCGCACTCTAGTATACATGCATAGCCGCTCACACAAGCACACGTGTGTACACATACACACACAAAGGGGCAAAGAGCTGCTGTAAGAATTACCACAGGCAGAGCCTGGCCCCTAACTCATCACTAGTGCCCTCATCTTCACAGCGACTTTCAGCATTTAGCAGCTGATATGCTCTCAGTTCACATCTGGAAGAGGAGATCAACAAAGTGAGGAGACCAGTTTAGGGTCACATAACTCCAGCGAGGGCAGCCTCCCTGAGGAGTCCCACTGGATGAAAAGTGAGTCCAGAAAATGGGCAGGCAGACGGCCTGCAGCACAGGCCCGACCTGAGAAGTAGAACAGAGCTCCAGGCAGGAACAACAACTCAGTCGAACTCAGGCAGACTCTACCAAGGTGACTCTCTGTGCCTTCAACACAGCCAATATTGGATATTCCAGAACAGTGATGTCCCCAAGGCCAGAGACAGAGGGAAGCCAGTTCAGCCCCATCACACCCAAGTGGGTGTAGATTCATCTGGCCTTGTGCCTCCACCTTGACTCATAAATCACCTGGGCAGTTCCACAACAAGCCCATACAGGATGCGATTACCATGTTTGGAAGGCTGGTGCGGGGTGCATGGGAAGCCGAGCTCAGGCAGTTGGGGCTCAGGCAGTCCCCTAGAGGAAGGGGCTCGCACAGGCAGAGATGTAACCCTATGGCATGGCACAGAAGGGCAAGTCAAGGTTCAAAGATTAGTTACTTTTCCTGTGATCACACATACACACACACACACACACACACAGAGAGAGGAGAGAGAGAGAGAGAGAGAGAGAGAGAGAGAGAGAGAGAGAGAGAGAGCTAACAAGCAGCTTAAAGAAGGAAGGGGGCTTCTGGTTTGATGATAGAGTACGTCATGGTGGAGAAGGAGCGGCATCAGAAGCTTGACATGGTTGATCACGTTATGACCACAGCCAGGAAGCAGAGAGAGAGATGAACGCTGGTGCTCAGCTCAGGTTTCCCTTGTGATTTAGTCCAAGAGCCCAGCCCATTGAATGGTGTCACCCACACTCGTCAGTTAAACTTGTCTGGAAACGCCCACACAGACATGCCTGGAGGTGTGTCTCTTGGGTGATTCTAAAGCCAGACAAATCCAGAGTAACCATCTCCTCAGTAAATCAATATACACAGAACTTGGTAATGTTTTCTTAGTTGCTAGATGCAAATTAAGGAATGGAAGACTGAAATAATTCCTTTATTGAATAGGGAAAAGAAAATTCAGTTTAAAAAAAAAACATTTAATAACCAGAAACCCTGGAGGCTATTAAAGATCTCAGATCCTTGTCTGGGTGCAGCACCATGCTGGGTATGCCCTGGGCTTAGTGTACAGTAGAATATGAGAACTGGTCCATTTTACAGATGGAGGAATAGAGGCTGACTTAGGTAAGGAATTTGTTAAAGTAAGGTTCATACTGACAAAAACTACTTAATGGAGGTTGCCACTCGCCAGAGGCAGTGCCAGGCCCTCATTCATTTTGTTTTGTTTTGTTTTTATCTCCCCCAACTACCTCTGAGATGGAGAAAAAAGGAACCCCAAGAGGCAGAGTGACCAGGATTCAGCTGGAAAGAGCCAAAGCCCAGCTAGCCTCTATGTCCTACCTCCAAGACCAGGAATATGGGTCTGTGAACAGATGAAAACCGTGCCCTCAGCAAAAGTCCCAGGAATCTAACTTTGCAGCCCTGGGGAAGGCCGACTCTGCATCAACACAGAAGTCCCGCAGGCCCTAGGCATCTGACACCTGCAAGTCATCTGTGCTAACACCATGTCCGGCCAAGGGAAATATCAGCGGCATCTATGGGCCTCCATCAGGAACCTGGCATCCCTCGGGGATGGTAAGGTGATGGGGAGTGACTTTACCTGCTGTGTCTGCTAGTTTTGTGACCCCCAAGGGCAAGCTACCATGCCCCCTTCACACTCATCATGACCCATGACAACTCTGGTTTGTGTGTGATGTGAACCTTTGCTTTTAGAGGTTCTGTGGTACCAAACCGGGATTAATGCTGAGGAAACCGGTGCTTAACTTGGATTAATGCTGAGCAATTCAGTGCTTAAGATGGAAGCAGGGGAGAAAAAAAATGGGTCGCCACTCCTTGGTCCCACCTGATTGTCATCATCACGCTACTGTGAAATTACAAGCAAGGAAAGGGTGTGGTGAAAGGTCCACTCAGTGACTCCTCAGACCCAGAAGTCCTGCCTCTTCCCTTTTCCTCAGGTCCAGCATCCCTGCATCCCCTCTCCTCCTCAGGTCCAGCATCCCTGCATCTTCTAGAATGGTCTCAAATCAGACAAAGTCAGCTCACCACCACTCACCTGCTCCTAAACTAATCCAGCCACCACCACTGCCATACCTGGCAGTACCAGCCTCGTCACTGTGCCCTAACATCTATTCTTCCCTTCTCCCTTACTTGCTTCCACAGGACCAATCTCTGAAAAGCAAATCTGAGGCCTTTCCATCTAGAGGTTCCCTACCGCACTTAGGTAAAAATCCAAACTCCTTCCCTAGGCTCTGACCTGTGAAGCCCATGCAGCCTCTTGTACTGCTGCCTCACCCTTGTGCCTCTAAGGCCCCTCCTGCTTCCACAATGTGCAGCAAGCAGCCACAGTGGCTTTTCTAGCAGTCCAGGCATTGCCCATCATGTAGACCGTGCACAGGCTGTTCCCCCCGACCCTCTCAGCTTCCTACTCTCCTTTAGTGGGCTCTCAGGTCTACTGGTGTCAGGGGCCATCCTGGTACCCCTTCAGAGCACAGCGTAAACTAGCTTCCATTTTCCTGCACTATACACGTCTCCTACTCCCTGTCACAGCTGCTCCCCTCTCCAGGCACACAAAATCAACCACAGGTGCTATGACTGCGGGGACCCTTCTGCCCTGGTCACTGCCGTCTCAGAACCCAGCCTATGCCTGGCACACAGAAGATACCACAAGTATTATCTGGGCTAAAGAGCTGGAGCTGTCACTAAGGACCCAGCAAGATACTCAGCAATTGTGCCTATCTAGGCAAGGATCCAAGCGTTAGTCCATCACAGATTTAAAAGCCGAGATGATTGCAATAAAGGAAAATGAAAGGCTGAAGAGCATGTGCCTGTATGTCCATGTTGCTACAGAACAATGTGGCTGCCAAACATAACTGTGGTATAAGGCCAGCACTAGGACTAGGAAGGCTGAGGCGGGAAAAACATGGTTTGCGGTAGCCTAGGCTACAGAGAGACTTCAAGAGCAGTCTGAGCCTATCTAAAACAAAACAAGGGCTTGGGATGCAGCTGGGTGAGGTCATTTGCCTGGCATGTGCAAGGCTCCATCAAAAGCATTGCAAAAGTAAAAGACACACCACACACACACACACACACACACACACAAAAGGAAAAAGGGGAAGTAAGTGAGCTCTCTGACCCTCTTCATTAAGAGGTGAAGTCTAACCCCCACTCCTTGACGAGCCAGCTCTGGTCACTGGATGCTATGGAACGGGACACAACAGGCACAGTGTTCTTTGTCTTTCTCAGCCTCACTGGTAAAAGGAATGCAGCTTCTGCCTACCTTGCAACCTTGCAACTTGGCCTCCACATTGTGAAGAAGACTGGACCACATGTTGACACCATATGCAGTGCTCTAGAGAATGACTCCGCTGAGGACCCCGCCAACAAGTGACCCAAGCCACTATCAACTGCTAGACCTGAGAGAGGAAGGTTTTGGAACGGCCCAGCCCCAGGTAGTTAACTGCAACTTCATAAAAGGCACATGGGGTCATCCTGGAGGGATGAGTGGACCCTGTAGTCTGGGAAGGGAAGTAACAACCCAGCTGTGGGTCATCTACCAAGGTAGCTTGTTCTCTAGCCGTATGGAACAAGAACAGGGCTGGGGTGAGGTGAGTTCTGCATGCATCACTGTGAATCCCTCAGAGGCAGGCTGGCCCTTCCAGCTACGCAGCCTGGAACAAGCAGCTCGCCCCTTCTGAAGAGCTAAACTTTTCAGAGAAAGTAAGGATAACGCCACCGTGTACAAACGAGTGTCTGAGGACTCTCAGTGCTCCTGCCTGTGGGACGGGGGACTAAATATCAGTTTCTTTCTACTGTTCAAAGTAGGGGGGCATTCTAGCTGAGCATGGTGGCACATGCACAGGAATACGTTACCTGGAAGACTGGAGGGGGGAGGATCCACCATTCCAGGCCAACCTTGCCTACACTGTGAGATCCTGCCTCAAAAATAAAATATTCTAGAATTTTCACAGCTTAACTGGAATCTTTCTGTTAATACGTGGCCCTTGGCGCATAAGGGACCCATGCAACCCTATTCCCAGCTCCACCACGTTGGGGAGTCACTTAACCTCTCTTCTGATTTTAGTAAGAATAAAATAAGTGCAGAAATAAAATCTGTCCCAGTGCGTTGAAGTTTTGGGGCTCTGTGGGCGCACTGCATCACGCCTCTGCTCTGCCATTTCTATTTCTGGCCTGCCCACCTTAGAGCCAGGCTCCTAGAGGGAGTATGCACGCGTTTCCTTTAGGGCTGGTACACAGTTCTTCCTCCCATGGCCTGGGTGATCTGAGTCACAGGCAGGGACAATAGGCCACAGCTGGCATGTACAAGGTAAACTCAGGTCCTCTGTTCTGATGGCTGTGATGGGCTTTGTCTGAGTATTGCCCCCCAACACCTTCTAGAAATTTCAACATGGAGGGTGGGGCCCCAACCTGACTCAGGGGATCATATGCTGGAAAGGACTGATCTAGAAGACATGCGAATGACGTCTCAGAGTTCTTTCTTCCTCTATGCTGAAGACTTGTGGAATCTTAACAGTTGTGGAATGTTACGCGCCCACTACATCTCAAGTTTATCCTCAGCCTGGTTTCAGATTCCTGTTTCGACCACCGTCAGTCTGATGGTTAGCAGTCTGGGATGACTACAACTGTCAGCCTTCACAAGTCCTTTTTGAGACAGGGTCTCATGTAGCCCAGGCTGGCCTTGAATCCCTCAGTAGTCAAGGATGACCCTGAACTTCTGATGTTCCTGCTTGTGCCTCCAGGGGCCAGAATTGCAGATGTGAGCAATCATTCCCAGCTTAACCTTCATAAAACTTTTATTACATTTGCGTGTGTGCGCACACATGCGTGCATGCATCCACATGCGTGTGCAAGTGACCATGCATGTGTAGAAGTCAGAGGACATTTTGTAGGAGCCATTTTCTCTTTCTGCCTTGTGGATCTCAGGGATCAAATTCAGCTTGGCAGGCTTGGCAGCAAGTGTCTTTACCACTGCACCAGCCCAGCCTTCGCACTTATTAGCTGCCACTTACCAAGTGGAAACTGGGCTCCAGGCTCTCCATGGAGTTCAATTTAGAGACCATGTGACCACCCACACGTGACATGGACGGCTACTTGTCCTGGTTCACAGCAGCTCAGGAGCCCAAGCAACTCATGTGGCTAATGAGCAAAGGTCCACAGGGCAAGAAAGGCAGGCTTTGAGTCACAGATTTGTGATCCCCCCCCACACTTGGGGTGGCATGGGGTTTGCCCAGGGTGACCTGCAGCTGGCCTGATGTCACAGCGCAGAGGAAAAGGGTCTGGTGGCCCCCAAAGCCCTTTGCTTTGACTGTCATTCTATAGGGCTGTGCTTCTCACAGTGCCCCTGTGACTAGGAAAATGAGTGGTCAGCTCGGGTTGTTAGGCCCATGCTGACCTATTGAGCAAGGGATCCTGGGGGATGAGGGCCAGCATCTTCTTAAGACAGCTTCTCGGGGGCTTAAGAGGACCCTGCCTCGGGTCCCCCGTCACTACAGCTCACTAACATTCACAAAGAGTGATGCCCCTAGGCAGCTGCCCTTTGTCCCGTGTGTGAGGGTTATGGGAAGAGCACAAAGAACAAGTTGGCAGCAAATAAACATGCTGTTCAAGAATCTTCTCTGGCATGCCAGGCATGGTAGTGCATGTCTGTTAACCTCAGCACACAGAAGGTTGACGTGGAAGATCTCAAATTTGAGGCTAGCCTGGACTACATACTTACTGTCATACTGTCTCAACAAATTAACGCATTCACTCAGTCATCCGCTTGCTCGTGTGCCCACTCTCTCACACATGAACCTTCTGTGTCACAGGAGCTATTTCTAGACGCCTTCCTAGTGGCAGAAAAGGTGAGGGCTCTTTCAACAGTGGCACAGAGGTGGGCCCTACAGAATACAGGGCAGGCCTGTCCCTGGTGCCACATGCAATCAATAACCCGCCAAAGAACATAACAGGAAACAATTTTAAAAATCACCTTGCCTTTGCCAGGGACTCACAGCTGAGCAGTTTCCCCATCAGGAGAAACTGGGGAAACCAGGATAAGCGGGTCATCCTGAACAACAAGGAAGGGGTTGTGTGCTCTTTGATGGGGCAGGGCTGCTTGGTCACATGGAGGCCACCCAAGGATCCCTGCAAAAGCCTCTGATCCTTACTTCCACTGGGTCTGCACCAAGGGTTGTCTCTCTTCCTGTGCTATCCACCCCAGGCACATGTCCCCACCCCTTGTGCCCCTGTGACAGCTGTCAGCCTTCCTCAACCTTATGCCTTCCTCGCATCCTCCTCAAGTCCTATCTCCCTCCCTGCCTGTCTGGTAGAAGATGGGAGATGCCATCTCAGACATTCCACAGGATAAAGCTAGACCATCTCTAAGGCAAGATCCCCTTTAAAGATTTGTAAGCCAGGAGCTTTCCATGCACTGGTCAGAGCTGAGGCCTGAAGGACTCTATCTTGACTTGAATGATCAGGGAATCCCCTTTCTGGACTATGTGGTCTTTCCTCGTGTGTGTGTGTGTGTGTGTGTGTGTGTGTGTGTGTGTGTGTGTGTGTTTGTGGAGACAAGGGTGATCCACAAGCCTATTTTCTGGATGAAGAACCTGCACTGTTGAAGGAATCCTGGAGCTTAGCGTCATAGGGACAGCAGAGGGACACAGAGATCAATACTAAGACAGGAGAGAGAGAAGAGAATCCCAGACTAGCATCATTTGAATTCATGGATACAGCAGATCTAATATTGCAACATGAGCTAAAGGCCTATCATCTTTTTCTGTAACTTTTGTATTGCATAAGTCACTTCCAGAAGTATTGGAAGAGAGAGAGAAAAGGAAAAGAGAAGGCAGTGGGGATGAAGTAATAAGGACACATGTGTATGAAAGTGACATAGCCAAAGTATTACCTTGCCGTGGAAGGATTGTCATCAAACTCTAACTTGCTGTGGACCCTGCATGCTACCCTACTGAACTGGCAAGGCAAGGTGTGCTCACTGGTGTAAGAGTGGCATGACTGTTATAGGGGTAACCAACCACTCTCTGCTTGGAACTGAGGACTGCTCCACCAGAAGGAAATAGGGTTTGGTACTGTACAGGTGGTCAGAAGCCCATGTCATAGACTATCATGAGGAAGCTACAAGCTACTGCTATCATTTTGCTAAATGGATTTATGTACCAGCACAAGTGCCTTCTGTTGCAATGAGAATAAAGTGTTGAATGCTTGGCCCTCAGTGAACCATTTCTGTCACTTACTTACTCCAATGCTCAAGTGGAGAAGGAAAGAGTGGAGTAATGTGGAATGCTGGCTTCTGGGCATGACGTGGCACCTATGACTATCTGCACAAGACTGGGTTTGTCAGTATTTTGCCAAGGAGGGGGAAAGAGCTCACAAAGTCCTACTCTTCCCCTAGGACTGATAGAATTTGTTGAGGGAGAAAGAGACATTTTCTTCGGTGGTGTAGCCAGGTTGCCTATGCTCCTGGAAATAACTCTCACCGGCACTTCTAGAGGCAACCATCATGAAACTCACGGGGGCACCAACAAAGGTGTGAAGGGAGGAAAGAGACTGGTGGTGGTGAAAGAGGACAGGTGAGGGCTGTCACAATCAAAATCACAATCAAAATCACAATCAAAATCCATCACAGACAGAAAAGCCATGTCTACCTTTTATAACGAAGCATCCGGCTATTGTTTCAACCATCTCTTCTCTTCTCATCCAAAGCATCTTCCTGCCCACAGCTCAGCTTTGTCCCCTCTACCACATAGCAGCCCCTCTACTCCCAACCCTCTTTTCTACAGCACCCAGCCTGGCTTCACATGCCAGAGACCTCTGAACATCAAATAATCTCCAGATATCCCTGCATTCTCGTCTGACAGATCAACCCTAACACCCAGTCCAGGGTATTGAAACTGTTGATGTCTCTGCGCAGAGGGAGCGATGGTCCACCATTTATCTGCCTAACATCTCTGTTGGCTCATTCCTGCCCAGGCCACGTCGCAAAAAATGGGCCTGTGTCCCTGCAGTGCTGTAGACGTTAGACAGCATGTAGTGCTCACACACACTGAAGCTCTTACAGTTTGGATCCTGAATGCCCTCCGAGGGCCATGTGTTGAAGGCTTTCCAGACTGTAGTACAACTGGGAAGAGATGGGACATTTAGGAGGTGGAGCCAAGTAGGAAGAAGTTAAGTCATTAGGGCTGTGACCTTGAAGGGGATACTGTGACCCCAGACCTTTCCTCACTCCCTTTCCTTCTTAGCTGCCAGAATATGAACATGCCTCCTCCGCCATCCACTCCCACCATGATAGACTGCTGCTGACACACATATCTGAAGCCCGGGGTCGAACAACCCTACCCTGAACCCTCTGAAACTGTGTCAGAACGATTCTTTCCAGTTAGTGAGGTGATTCTCTCAGGCACTGTGCTACAGTGACAGGAAGCTACCACACAATCTGAAGTGACGACACCACTACCAACTTAGCGTGTTCCTTCTGATTCTCTCACAAGACTTCAGATCGCCATGACAAAGCCCCGGCACCTATCTAAGCAAGTGGCTTATGACTTCATAAAAGCATCTGGAAACAGGGTTGAATATCCACAGAAAAACGCAGGCAAATAAGAGGTGATACTTGGATTTGACGAAACTGGTGGGATATGGCTTGCTCCTCCAGGCCTTGGAGGTCCACAGGCCGCCCCTTTTAAATCCTGCTGTGATTTGGATGTCATTTGCCCCAGCAAAACTCATGTTAAGATTTGGTTGGCTGCCAACGCAGTGACATGTGGAGGTGGCGCCTTAAAGAGGGATTAATGTCTTCCTCGTGACACTAGATGTGTCCTCTTGGGAACAGACAGGTCTCAAGAGCAGTGTGCTCTGGCTACCTTTCTTCCTCTCGCATCTGTACATGCCCGCCTGCCCTTTGTTCTACCGTGGCATGAACCAGCAGGAGGTTCTTACCAGATGTTGCTCCCGGGCTTCTTTATAAACTACCCAGTCTCGGGTATTGTTTTACAGCAGCCAGAAGCGTTTTAAGACAACCCCACTGAAGACTGCGATACCCAAGATGATGGGTCTCACACAGCCCAAGATGGGTCTCACGCAGTCCGAGACTGGTCTCACGCAGCTCGAGAAAGGTCTCACACAGCACGAGAAGGGTCTCACACAGCCCTACCTCCCAGATCACCCAGCCTTTGTCCATGCTGTTGGATGTCATTTCCACACAATCTCAATACCAACCCATTTAGCTTATAGACCAGGTTCTGCATGCATGGCGGGTCACATAGCAATAATTCATCCACTTCCCCAGCCACTACTTACAAGAAACACAGTCCCCACCCCAGGCTGGAGACAACTGGAAGGCTAATTTGAATTTTAGAGGTGTAACCTTACCTAATGACTCAGGATTGTCCAGTGTCCCTGGCAAACGATTTCCATACTTTCATAGGCCACCCTGGTGGCCGATACGATCTGTGAAGCTGGGCGATCCCAAAAGGACAAGACAATCCTCCCCTGTGTCCAGGGCAGATGTGTAACAACACAAGAAGTTAAAGGAACTCTGGCTGAACATGTGGAGCTATTAGATCCCAGAACTCGGGCCTGGGGGCCAGAGACTGGGTGGAGAGGATGTCTCAGGAAAGGAAGGTGACATCTCCAGGGACAGGTGCCAAAGGCCACCCTTATCACATGCAAACGGGATCTCTCGGTATAAACAAGTCAGAGAGCGCCCAGGGATAGAAAGAGGCCAGAGCAGAGGGCCTGATGTGATTTGGTTCTCACTCAAACCTGCAGCTGAGTAACCTAACAGGATGCTAAGCCCCACCCCAAAGGCTCTGACTCATAGATATAAAGAGAGAGGCTGAAAATAGGTTATTTGGGGGTTACACTCCTAGAAGCACAGGGTTGCAGGGTACCCATAAAAAGGAAAGAATTTATACAAACTGCAAAGGTGGCCCTGAACATTGTGTTGCCAACTAGGCTGGACACACAGCCTGGCAAGGATGGAGCCTCGTTACGGTTATTTATTAAAACACACCACACTTCATTCAGTGGAGAGATGATCATAGGCACACTACAGGGTAAACCTGAAGGGAACCATCTACAGCTCAGAATCTCCTCTAGAGACCCCAGGAACCACCACTTGAAGCAGGAAACTTAGCTATGCAGAAGTCTGCGCCGAGGCCATTTCTAGCTAAAGAAATGCTCCTTTGTTTGCGTGACCAGGCAATTGAATTGTGCAGAGAGCCAGTCACCCGGGGAGGAGGCGAGCCCAAGAGGCTTCCGCAGGTTGGGTACAAATGGCCAAAAGACAAAAGGGATCTTGGCTCCCAGATCTTTACCTTTGGTGCCAGCCTAACCGCCTCCCTAAACAGGCATCGGAATTGAAAATGAAAACTGTGTGGGTGGGGTATTTAAGATCGTACCCAGCAGCTGCCCCCTTTAAAGATCTGGCCTTCAGAACATTCCAGGCTGGGTCACTTATCAAATGGAGATTGACTTTTATCCGATTAACCCATGGAGAGGCATCCTTCTCCATCTCACAGGAGCATTCTGGGGGAACAGCATTCTGCAGACTGCAGGGGAAAGTTGGGCCTTGGCTTCCCTCCCGCTCTGCCAGTGGAAAATTACAAAGAAGACAGAGCTGTCCTCCGTCTCATCTTGTTCATCAGCCCTTCCCCGGGCACAGGAAAACATATAGAGTAACCCCTCTCCCCAAATAAAACCAATGAAGGATCCTTCATTTACCTGGGGCGGATAGTAGTCTGGGAGGTGGTGGAGGTGGAGGCGGAGGGGGTAGAGGAGGTGGGGGCCGGCACTGGCAGATGTGTTGGCAGCTGTCGGTCACCTTAGAACAAGACTTCTGGGGCTCAGCATGCGTCACCTGCAGATACAAACATAGCCAGGAGACATAGGAGGCCACGAGATAGCTAGAAGCTGAACCGAGCCTGCCCCAGGTCCCTTCCGGGCCACAGCTTGGGATTCTTCATTAAGACCAAAGTAGGCAGAATAGACAGGAGAGGAGTCAAAGGAGCTATACCCATAGAGTGGTCACCTTCTCCATCATCTAAGTCCCATACCTGCTTCTTACTCCTTAAGACAGCATAGGTCAAACCCTCACCTTTCCAGTCATAGCTCATTCAGTCTTTCTGTGTCTGTGAGGGACAGTGTCTCCCATGTTGGAAAGGGAACCTACCTGACTGGGCCTTGGTCTGTATCACATGTGATCAAGGGACAGGATAACCTCCTGATGTTCTCTAGATAGCATTTGAGTAGTTTGTGGGGAACACATCGACCAAGTCATCCAGTCCCTCCCAGTGGCCCCCAAGTGCTTCCCTATCCAGAGGACCTCATGGCCCACAAGTCACAGAACAAGCAGCCCTTGGCAAACCTCCATGCATCCGCCCTTTCTGCCCCACCCTCCTGCCATCCCTGGCCATTGCATATACTGTCCTGGTGCCTGGAATGTCCTCCCACCTGACCTACTCTCTCACCATTCAGCCCTGCTGGCACTTCCTTGGCCAGGCTGTATCTCCTTCTCAGAGGTTTCCTGGTATTAGGTCTAATTTCCGCTACTTAGTTCCAGCCTGTCTTCACTGTGGGACTGTAACCTATGTCAGTACAGGGCTATGCCTTGGCTTCCCTCTCAATGTTAAAACCAACACCCAAGAAAAGGGCCCAACGTTCCCAGAGAGCTGGCCATTAAATGGACAAACATCAAAGACTAGACCAGAATCTCTGCCTCGTAGGTACTGGGCCTGGGCTCTTCCTAGGATGCATCTCTGCTTCTTGATGTTAGCTACAGAAGTCTGTGACCGACAGTGGTTCCTCACTCTAGCTGTGCCCGGAACCCAGCCGGCAGCTTCGACACATTCCTGCCTTAGCCTTACCTACAACCAGCGAACTGAGACTTTTTCAGGGGAGCTGTGCCTGGGGGTTTTGCTTCAATCTCCCAGTCAAACACAAAGAGAGCCATCCTAAGAACCATGGGTTAGACAGTTGTCGGTGTCCCTCCATATGCAGAAGATTGTAAATCCAGGAATCCAAAACTGACTTCAAGATAAGAAAAGAATTGGGAGCAGTCCCTTGCCTCAGTGGAAGGCACAGTTAATTATTCTGGCTTCACATCAGCAAAGAGAAACACAGAATACCAATGTCATTGCAGGTGACTCCCCTAGGGTCGCTCAGTTGTGTGAGAGAGGGCACAGGACTTGGTGCTGGCACAGCAGCTGCATACAGTGGATGTCAGGATGGCAGTGAGAGGCTGGACCAACTTACAGTCCCAACTTACCACCTAAGAAGCCAATGGGCTCCTACAGACTAACTCTTGGTATTTTACAAGGCCACTGATTATGTTTCTGACCCTGGAAGGCAGCCCTGTCTCCCGAGGGAAGGTTGTATCCTTAGAGTATGTGCTTCCTTCGTTCCTGCACCAACATAATTCAATTGTCAGAGTTGGAGGTAAAAAGACCAGACTCTACCATAGGTCTGAGGCTCTCCCACAATCAGGCCCGACCCCTACCCTGCTCCAGACCATCATTGTTTGAGACTCGGAGCTCGAGAGTGCAAACTTCACACCACGCCCAGCCAAAGCAATTATTTTTCCAGGTTCCGAGACATACTCAATGCAGGAGAGTTCAGGAAGAGCGCATTGGTTTGACCTGGCCTGACACAATAACCTACTTTTTCTGTGAGGGATAAAAGGGTACAGGTCTACGAGGTGTTTAATGTGATCAAATGGCAGGCAAGACCATTGAGATCAGTTTTCAAGACTGAAGGAAGAAGAAATGAATGAGCTTGCTCATTGCATTTTAAAAATCAGTGGCTCCTGGTCTCTCATGTGAAGGCTCCGCTGAGACCCAAAGGAACAACTGCCTGACCTTACAGAAGGGCCAAGTCTGAGCTGGCTGTCCTTCTTGCCAAGGGGTGGGCTCTAGCTGGGACCCCCCCTGGAGTTTCATATAGGTACTTCTGCATGAGCCCAAGTCTGATAAGTCTCTGTCCATTGAATCCTTTATCCACCAACAGGCTTCTCTTCCCTTTCAAAGCCCTTTCTTACACAATGGTCTGGGACAAGCTGTTCCTGCAGCCTGCCTTGGGCCTCCCTGCTCCCTGCTTTCCCTTGGCTGTGCAAATATCTCCTCTTTGGGGCAAGTCCCCTGCTGTTTTATACTGCCTGTCTGCTCACACAAAACCACAGGTGTCTCAGGCAGACACTTAGGTGGCCTGTGTTGTGTTCGTCCTGCGCAAGTGACATGCCAAGCCCTGTTAGTGACATACTGTCTTCCCTTCATGAGGACAGATATGAGAAGCTTATTAGCCACACAATACATGAGACGATCAGACTCAATAATGGTCTCGGTGTCCAATGCAACACTACCAGAGCCCAGGGACCGCCTGAGGCTGCCTTAGATACTTTCCTCCTTTGCTGTGAAGGCTTCAGTTTGATTCACAGCTCCAGGGACATCCATCATGGCGGGACATGCCTAGGAGCAGGAGACTGATGTGGCCAGTCACATTGTGTCCACCGTCAGGAAGCAGAGGGACGTAGGTGCAGACAGAGGCAAACAGGCACTTTATTGGGAACAGGGCTAGAGCTCATTCATGGGATATTCTGGCTGAGAATTGGGCTGTATTTTGCCCATGTCCTGAGAATGTGACTTAAATTCAAGACCAATTTGTGTGACTCTCACATTCAGTGCGGATGTTGCTTCCTTAACAAGTCCAAAACTTACCTGCCTGTCTCCATGTTCTCAGTTGCTTGAATCCATGCCTACTGAGTAGTACCTGCCTCTTACCTAATATTGCTAGGGAAACTTCCTTGTGAAATCTGAATGGTGGATAAACACTAAACAACACTGCTGCTGACAAATACGCCCAGTATCGTATGGAATATACTTATGCTAAAAGCGAAAATGGGTTTTGCATCTGCTCAATATGGTAAACCTGCCCTCACCACGGACCTTTCTGCCCCTTGTCCTGTGCCGTGGAATCAGAATCCATCCTCCCAGACAACCTAGGCTGAGATGTCTAAAGTCAGTCTGAGACGGTGTCATGTCTGACTTTGAACTCTCCATTGTCCCCAGGAGTCCTAGAATCAAATCTCCACTACAAGACAGTCAGGGCCTTGCCTCTTTCTCTTCTCCCGGGTTTTTCCATGCTTCGTTCTTGCCCTTGGCTTCAGCCTGTTCCCTCGGTCAAGATCCTGACCTCTCTCGCGTCTCAGTGGTGACACCTCAGTGGGAGATTTCTTGGACTCTCCTTCCAGGTCTAAGCCATTTGTTCCTCCTGAGAGCTTTTGCCTACAATAACTTGTTTAATGACCTCGCCAACACAGCCTGTCAGTGCTACAAGGACAGGGACCACAAGCTACTTGCACTTGATGCACAACCTGTCATCCAGGAGGTGCCCGGTAAATGTTGCTGTTGGAAAAGGCATGCCGAGGGAGCTAAGTGTAAGAATCAGCTTCTGTCAGGTCTGGGAGAGCTTGGCTTTTGTGCCTGCACACAGGGATGCACAAGGCCGGATCCAAACCTGTCTCTCTGGCACTTGCTTTAGACGAGTGCCCACAAGGATGATGGCTTCTGGCATCTCTTAAGGAGATAGGCCAGCACCACAGTGACCTGAGGAGACACACTCCTGTCACACCTAATAAATCTGCCAGCCCGTCATCCGCTTCCCTTACAAGAAAAAAAAAATCGACTGAATGGAACTTAGAAGAAACCCAAATCACAAAATCTCCATTCTGGACACATTAAAGGGGGTGGTAGTTAAGGAACATCCCTACCAACCTTTGTCAATTAAAATGCCATTGGACTTAAGCAACTCAGTGTCTTATCTTGCCACAGCCAGAGGTTTCTGCCAATTTCAAGGGAGGAACCTGCCGCACGAGGGACCTAGGTTTCTTGCCTCATCAACTGGTCCATTAATCACAAGACAGCTATACGGAGTCTATCTTTTAACCCTCTGGAGAATTCTTGGGAAGGATGCTCATGGAAGCAGTGATGGTTCCGAGCTCTTTCTTTATGTTAGGGAAACTCCTATGACCTGACAGGTTTATCCTCTCCACTTAAAGAGGAACACAGCCTTAAGAGCTCACAAGCTTCTTCCTCCTTCCTGTGTTCCTTCCCGAATCCAGCTCTCCTGCTTAAAAACAAGACCCACTCATTCCCAAGCCCCCTTCCTTTCCTCTGCTCTCTCTCTCCCTATCATTTGCAGATTAATTTTCCAGAGCTTCAAGCCAAGATCTTGCCCGTTCTATTTAACTGGAGGATTATTTTCTAATTGATTTTCATGAGAATTGATTTGTATTGAGTTTGAGAATCTGAAACACACTCGCACAATTGCTCCTGTAAAAAGCTGCTTAGCTGTAGGACACTCGGAGCTGGGGTTTTTGTTTTGTTTTGTTTTGCTTTATTCATCCTTTGGAGGGTAGGCAGTTGGCAGTGACTCTTCTCTTTAGATCCCTCTAAAGCATGGGGCAGCCATCACTCTAGTCCCAAGGCAATGTTATCAGTGCTCTCTCGGTCCTCATGGAAAGATCTTTGGGGAGGCAGAGAACGAAGCATGTGCACACACAAACAGGTGAACTCCGTGATGGAGCCCAGCTAGAAGCTGAACCAAGGTTCCTCATCTCAATGGCCCAAGTATTGAGAAGTGACAAGGACACAGAGCAAGTTTAAACAAAGCAATCATAAGCCAGGGGCAGGCCAGAGCAGAGGAAGCCGAAACACTGGACTGTGCTGGGGATAGGGTGTCTCTAGAGGGTGATGGAGATGCAGGGTCTGCCTAGGGATGGCAGGGCAGATAGCGCCTTACATCCCAGTAGCAGTTGGGACAGCTTCTAACCACATTGCCTGGGATCCAGGTGAAGTACCAAGTCAACAAGTACTGACTCCATAGCAGGAAGAAAGGAGAAAGTCAGGCTCAGAGAGCTACAGGATGCTGTCCAGGTGCATAGCTGGTAAAGGACAGAGCCGGGCACGGGAATTCTGGGCAGGACCAGAGAATGTCCCATCCAACCTCTCTCTGCCTTGAGAAGGAACTGCCGCTGATAGGTGCTTGCTTAGTCCCTGTTCTGGAAACTGGGGGACCAAAGTTTTTCTCCTCTGGAGGTCTCGACAGATGCTCTGCATGAATGATGGGTCACGTGGCAATAATTCCTCCACCTCCCCAGCCATTATTTACAAGAAACACAGTCCCCATCCCAGGTTGGAAACTGTAGGAAGGCTAATTCAAAGTTTAGGGGTGGAATCTGGTAGGAAACAAAAACCATAGTGGTATTCTTTTTCTTTTTAAGTTCATTTCTTTTTCCAAATGCTGCTGCAGAGATTACAGTAAGGTCTCAGTACCTTTCTGTGCCAAGTTCGATCCTGCCGGCCTTAGGTCACAATTGAGGCTCCTTATGAAGCTTATCTTTTGGGGGTTAGAGCATGCTTTTCTTTCTCCCCAGCTGTATCCAGGATCAATCAGTGAGTGACTAGAGAAAACGCTCTGAATTGGCCCCACCCCCTTCTCAGGAGGCCTCTATGGTCTCTCACCTGAACGAAGCCCCAGAGAGGGTGAAGCGCACAGTGCAGCAGTAGTGAGGGCCAGCAGCAGCCACGGCGCAGCACCAGGTCCCGGAGTAGCATCTCGTTCCGCGGCGCCCACTGGTGGGCCGAACTGTCAAGGGAGCAAGGCTTGAAACAGATAGACACTGTGCAGGCACAGAAGCATCAGTTCGCATCCCAACGCGGCGAGAACTCACTTGCCCCGCACTTTGGGGACCTGCGCGAAGCAAGCCTTCATTTTTGTTTCAGTGTGTACACTTTCTGACTCTCAGTGCACCCCAGAACTCACACCCAACCCTGGCGCACACCCCCTCCCCCTCAGAATACTGCGTGCACACCTTGATCCCATACACGCCTCCAGAAAGACTCAAACACACTAACTGAACCTCATACCGCCTCAGAAACTGCCTTGCACAACTCTCACCAAGGAAGAATAAGCTTCAAACCCGGCGAAAACCACTCATTCTGCGCGCGCACGCACTGTGACCCCCGTGCACTGCCATCGACTCCCGCCCGCACACTCTTTGACTCTGCATGCACAGTACTACCAAATCACTCGCTGCCTGCAATCTTTCTGCCCCAAGGACTTCACTGCGCACACTGGTACTTAGGCACCTCGGTGCGTGCCCCCATTGGCCGCCCAAGCCCCAGCTCCTGCTCCCGGGCAGGCGTAGGTTTTCCTGAACGCCCCCATGCCTGCCCGCACCCCTCCGATGCCTCATGCCACCTTGTCTGGCGGAGAGCCCCACCGATCCGAGACACGGGGAAGGGAGCTCAGGTTTCCCCCCACAGCAGCTCTGTTTCTCAACGGCAGGACGGCCCCCATTTAAAGCCAGCCGCCTCCCCAGTCCCCCGCCCTCTAGGCGGGGCCTCCAAGCTCACCCTGGCGGCTGCGCGGGCGCTCGGGGGCTTCACAAGCAGCGGAAGAGCGCCGGGCGCTGGAGCAAAAGTTTGCGCGCCGCTTGGGCCTCTAGGGCAGCTGATCTGGGGACCCGGGGCGCGGCGCGCTTGCACTGAGCTCCGGGCTGCGCTTGGCCGAGCGCGGGCCGGGAAAGGCGGCCAGCCCCGAGCCCAGGGCCCAGGCTGGACTGCCCAGGCAGAGGGCGGGGAAAGTGTCCTCGGATCCTTGGGGAGCTGGCCGCGCGAGCCCTCCTCCAACCCTGCCGCGGGTCCCTGCGCCGCCCGGGTCCCCGCCCTTCCCGGTGGCGCCGCGCGGCTGTCCGGGGCGCGGGGTGCCGGGGGCCCTCGGGAGGTAGCGGGCGAGAGACGCCGGCCCGGAGCGCCCGCTCCGGCAGCAGGGCCGCGGGCGGAGGCGAAATAAATAATGCACGAAAAAGGAAAACAGACGTGAGCGGAGCCAGAGCCTCGCCCGCCTCCCTCCTGGGCTGCGCTCCCGCCCGCGCTCCCTGCTGCCGCGGCCGCCAGCGCCGCTGCAGTGATTCCTCGTCTCCATCTAGCGAGGCTATTGTGTACTGGGCGCTTAATAATTTATTTATTCACCCTAGAGGCCAAGGACTCCCAGTGACAGTGGCATCCTGCTCTTGGCTTGCCCTTCCCTCAAGTTCATCCCCAGGCTGCTGGAAGGTGGTAGTGAGATCTGACTAGTGGGATCCTAGTCTGTGCGCCATCCTCCCAGATGTCCCCTTTCCCTGCAGGCTCTGCGGGTGCCGGACTGGGAGGGTACAGGCTAGCCCTCCAGTGCATTGTGACTGACCTCCCTCCCCTTGGCCCTCAAGACCTCAGGACTCTTCTCCTTTACAATGCTGAGTCTTGGAGAGGGAGGGGAGTCGCGACGTTCGAGGGAGAGCCTTTTGCCCAGGGCTTTTCCTCGGCCGCCTGCAAACGCTTGTTTGAGGCAAGATTATCAACAAGTCGGTTCTTCAGGAAGAAGCTGGTTGCATCTTCTTCAAAGGAGCTGCTCTCTGCTTCCACCTCACAGGAATCTTCGCGGGCGCCTCATCTGTCCATGGCACTTTATAAGCACTCTGATTGATGGTCTCTGGAGGTGGGGATGTGACAACCCCAGGCAAAGTCCCCAAGAGCTGGGCAATCCTGTTTTGGGCTTGGGTGAGAGAACCAGTGGCTTAAAGTGGTGGGTAGATACCACAGCTCACCTCAAAGTGACTTTGTTCTTCTTGTCTGTTCCCAAGGGCACCCCCCAGTCACTCCATGTAAACCCACACCTAAGTATAAACTGCTCCGCAAACCAGGTTTCAGACCAATTTTCCAGTAGCTTCCTTCATCAGAGCACATAGCAAGGCCTTTTCTTCTTACTGCATGCCTGGCTGATGTACATGTGTGTCCCGCGGATGCCTAGTTCTATACAGCAGATGTGAGGGAAGCCTTGTCCCTTCCAAGAATGGGGAATGGGTGTGGGGGTGGCAGGTAAGGGAACCCATAACATCGATCATCGCCAGTCCTTTGATATTCCACTGTTACTGAGACAGGGGCCTGCACTTATGAAGAGAGTCAAGGAATAGAAGCTAGGGAAAGACTGCCAGAATAAAGGGACCTAGGGAACGTGTCAATAATTTTGTTAATCCCTTCGGCAAAAACCATGGAGACATGTGTCCCTTCATTAATTCAGTCATTCATTCCTTGTAGTATCCATAGGCACCTAGTAGGTGCCAGACACAGTACAACAGTAACAAATGTCTGTAACCAATCACATGCTATTACGGTCAGGGAGATGGGATGGGAGGAACCACTGCTGAGAAAGGAGCTTCCCCAGACAGTGCGGAAAGAGGAATGGAGCATAGACCTGAGGCCTGTTGGATGCTTTCATGTCTTTGAAAACGTAGCTTAAGCCAGTTTAGGACTCCAGTCTTTAGCTGAGACAACAGCACCAGGGACCCGGAGCCCTTGGCTACTTGAAAAATATTACTCATGCCACATTCTAAGTTCAGTTCTCATCGTCCTGGGAGGCTAAGTTATCGTTCCGCGTGGAAAGTCCGGTGTACTTGGTTCATTGTTCTGTTTTTGTTTTCTCTTTGGGGGCCGGCCACCCAGCTTCCAAATAAATACACAGAAATGTATTCTTACTTATGAATGCCCAGCCTTGGCTTGGCTTGTTTCTAGCCAACTTTTTTAACTTAAACTATCCCATTTCTCTTTAACTATGTTTTTGCCTCTGGGCTTTTTCCCTTTCTTTATTCGATGTATCGTTCTTTCCTGCTTACTCTGTGGCTGGCTATGTGGCTGTGAAACTGGCCCCTGGTGTCTTCCTCTCCTTCTTTTCTTGTTCCTCGCTCCTTGGTTTTCTGTTCCCAATATTTCTCCTCCTATTTATTCTCTCTGCCTGGCAGCCCAGCCTATCCTTTCTCCTCCCTAGCTATTGGCTGCTCAGCTCTTTATTGGACCAATCAGGTGTTTTAGACAGGCACAGTAACACAGCTTCACAGAGTTAAACAAATGCAACATAAATGAATGCAACACATCTTTGCATCATTAAAAAAATGTTCCCCAGTATAAACAAATGTAATACTTCTTAAATTAATATCCCACAACAGTACAGAGATGTTTCCTAGGCAGAAGCACACAGCTCTTGCCCTAAGATTCACAGATACTAACTTTGGATTACAGGGTTGAGGCATTCTTGACTGGGGTGTAGCTCAGTTGTTGGAGTGCTTGCCTATTGTATGCAAAGCCCTGGATGGGATACTAGGTACAGCATAAACGGGCATGGTAGCACACTCAGGAGGTAGATCCAGGAAGATGAGAATTTCAAGGTCATCCTTAGCTACATAGCAAGTTGAAGACAAGTCTGGGTGGGTTTGTAAGTTGGTATTCAATTTTCCAAATCCGGATTTAACCAATGTACCTCTGGAGAATCACCTGGTCCCCAACATCTTAGCCCATATAACAGTGGGGAATGTTACAATCCCGCTTAGAATAAAGACCTCCTCCTCTGTAATAGGTCTTATATGACGGTGAATGACCTTGGGAGGTCCTAGCTTCCATCAGCCTTTCCGGATTCCTGTGACTTCTGGTATCTAATTCCAAGAGTAAGCGAGCAATTTTGCCAAGAGACAGTCCACCCCACCTTGGAAACACATGGGCCAGTGAAAGACAAAAGATTAAGGATGAAGGGAGACCTTGCTGTGGAGTCCAGTGGTTCCATTTGTCCTATCAGCAGCTGACCGATAGGTGTGACAGAGTACCTAGTGACATCTTCTGAAGCTGTGGCCGGTTCGATAATAGCCAGTCTTGTGCTTGCCTCCCTCTTTCCCCCTTTCACCTTATTCTTGTTGCTCTGGGGTTTTGGCCCTCACTGAAGAGTCTCTGTCAGGGTTCTCCAAAGGAACGGAACAAACAGAATGGACCAATAAGAGCTGATTTATGAGATGAGTGTACACAACCAGAGGCTGCGTAGTCCCACAGTGTCTGTCTGCAGGCTTAAGAACCAGAAAATAAATTACGAAGTGCAAGAAGCTGGGAAGCTCAGAACAAGTGAGGACAGCAGCAGCCCCAGATGAAGGCAGCAGGCTTGGAAGCTTGGAGCATCAATGAGGCAAATCCACAGCCCAAGAGTAAAGAATCCAGGGTGTGATGTGTGCAGGTGATGGTAACAGTCCCCTAAAATAACACTCAAGAGGGGAGGCCTGTGGCCTCTCGTCTGAGCAACCCCCTTGGCCTTTTCTCTGGAACCAGCTCACAGCCCATCTGATGGTGCGTCTCACATTCAAGGTCGGTCTTCCCGATTCAGTTCTCTGATCTGTCAATGTCTGGAGGAATTCTCACAAAAGCACCAGGGTGTGCTTTACCTGTCTTCTATGCATCTCCATCTGGTCTACCTCATAGACCCACCAGGCTTGGCTTTTCTTACTGAAACAAATTGATAGGACAGCCAAGTCCGACATAACATCTAGAAAGTCTATTTGACAGCTCTACTTGTAGTATATGTAAGTTGTCTCTGCTCCTTGGGAGACAGCAGAAAGCAGTGCTTGCTTACGGTGACAGCTGATCTTGGTTGTCAACTCAGCTAGATTCATCCTTCTTTTATAATATTTAATTACATGTATTTTTGGGGTGGGTGGCACACGGGGACTTTCAGAAGATGGCAGCAGATGCCCTGGAGCTGGAGTTCCAAGCAGTTGTCAGTCACCTGCCGTGAGTGCTGAAAACTGAAATAAGGTCTCCTGGAAGAGCAGAAAAACACACTGAACTGCATAGTGACCTTTCCAGCCCCAGCATGGCAGCTCCTAAAACTTCATCCACAGCTCACGGGAATGAGGAATTGCTGGAAGGTAAAGCTTTATGGGATCGGGTGGCTCAGAGTGAGAGCGATGGCTGTTGCAAGGGTGAGGGGTTGGTCAGGTGACTTTTTCCTGGTATCATCGAACACTGTAAGAATAAAACAATAGGTTCAGTAAAAGCTTGAAGAACCCCCACAAAACAGATGGAAAGTCAGGTCCAGTGTCTGGTTAGAAGGGGAGCCCACAGAAAGGAGAACATACCCATAGCCACACCAGCATCTTCATCTAAATCAGGGCTGCTATAGGGGAAAGGTTGGGCCTTGTGATCTGACCTAGAGACTTTTGCATAGATGAACCTGAAGCTGATTGCAGCCAAAGCCCCCTAACTTGTCTGTCAGGTGGATCGACTCTTTTTCTCTTGTTAAAATAGAACAGTGCCATTTGCCCTGGGTGCGACAGTGACCTCACTGAAGTGGGAACCAGGAAAGATGAATGTTGTTCTCCCAGCTTTAGCCTTTGGTAAACAGTCCCTTCTCTGGGGCATAAGATAAAGGTCTAGGAAGGCAATGTCCACTTCTTTGGGAAGTTCGACGACAGCTGTTCTCTGAAAGCTGGAAGCTGGATTTGATAATGGGAGATGACAATCAACTCACATGCATCATTGGAGGTCAGTGTGGTAGCAAAGACCAGCCACATACCAAGTCACAAGATACAACACAGGCGTAATTTTCACAGTCTGCATGGAGTCTGGCATGGCTATGAGATTGAGCCATGAGATCCATATCAATGACCAACAGCTCACCATGTAATGTAAGAGTGAGACAGATAGAAAGTGTTGATTGATGTATAAACATTTGCATATGTGTGTGTTCATGTATGTGAGGGGGTGGGGAGTGTACATGACGGTGTGCTGTGTTGGTGTGTGCACATGTTTGTGAGTTCAGTGGTCAACCTTGCATGCTCCAACTTTGATTTTTGAAACAGTCTCCTTCTCCTTCTTCTTCCCTTCCTTCCTCCCCATTGTGTCCTTCCCTCCCCTTTCTTGGACCTGAGCTCACTGATTCAGCTAGACTGACTGGAGAGGAGATCATCCTGTCTCTGCCTCCACTGTGCTAGGTTTATAAGTGTGCACCGCCACACCTGGATTGTACACGAGTAGTGAAGATTGAGCTTATGTAACAGACATATTTGTCATGGTGCTATCTCTCCAGATCCATATGATATTTCTTCAAAGAAGCTCCGCCTCCCTTATGTATTCTGAATGAACTTAGAGTTTCCCTCAGAGTAGCTCATACCATCTTTCTGCTTTTACACACACACACACACCCCAGAAGCTGGGGACATCATTCAGGTAGTAAAGAGCTTACCTTTCAGGAATGAGAACCTGAGTTAGATCCCCATGTGTGTGCATATATGTGCATGTACACCCACACACAAGATGCTCATTCACACATACATGAACACATACCTACACATACATTAAAAGGAAAAGAAAGACCATGCAGTTGAGCATCCTGATGACCAACAATAGCAGCAGTCCAACAATGGATGACTTAATGTCAACCTCGAGTGGCTCCAGAAACAACAGTTCAGCTCATAGACAATCAGCCCAAATTCTCATCTCAGGAGTATCTGTGAAAGTTCTTCCTCAATTTGTGTTTCTGGCCTCAAGCAGGAGTTTCATCTGAAAGTCCAGTAGCAGGAAAAAACGAACCAGGACTTCAACCACATACAGACTGATTCGACATACTGGTGCTAGCTGGGAATAGACTATTGTTGCCTGCCATCTCTGTTCATGAGTAGGGATGAACTGCAAGAGAGGCAGCCTGGGGTGTCGACTTGAGCTGCTTCCTAGGAGGGAGGTAAGTGACTGGGACAATAGCTTAAGAATGTAGAAATAACACAACTAAAAATCAAGTGGTGTAGGGAGCCTGCAGACACTGACAGAATAGATACATAGAGAGAGCGTGAAGGCAGGGGCATCTCTCACTGAGGGCATCTGTCGGCAGTGTGGCTGTCAGCGATCAGTTGGGTAGGATGGCATTGATTACCCTACGCTTGAATGGACAATGGAATGATCCAGGGAAGAAGAAACTGTCATCCAGCTTAGAAATGAGCTTTCCTGGACTAGAGAGCTGTTCCCTGGGATGTAGAAAGAGTCAGAAGGTATGTTTCCAATAACTAAAATGTGCAAGTCTAAGAATCAAGCAAAGGAAGCAGCTTGGCCTATAAGTCCAGATGCTGAGGAGAAAACTGCAGAAGCTATGCCTCTTGTCCTGGTAATCTTGGACTTCAAAGGGTTAATGGTCCTGGATTCCAAAGTGTAAAACATCCATCAAGGCAGGGGTCCCACTAAACTAGACACTGAGGGCCTTTCTGGAGGGGGATGGGAGCTAGGGTTACTATCAGACAGTGGGGACAAGAAAGAACGTCCCGGGTACTATGAGCGAAATTTGGTCTCTTGAGGCCCTAAGTCTCAGTGTGGCTGTATTTGGAAACAGCCTACTCAGCAGGAATTAAGTTTAACTAAGGCTATATAGTTAGGGGTGGGGGCAATCCCACCTTATTTTTAAAGAGTAAGAAAAATCAGAGCTAGCTGGTACTGTCCCTCGCCCTAGAGGAAAGATTACAATTGCAACAAAATGGTAGAAGCTGTTGACCTCATCAGAGACTGACCCCACTGAATTTTGGTCTGGAACTTCCAGCCTTCAGAAGTGTAAGAAAATCAGCCCCCATTGTGCAAGTTACCCAACCTGTGGTGGTTTTTTGTTATGGCACCTGGCAGCCTGAAATCTTCATTACAGGCAACTGCAAAACCCAGATACCCTTAGGTTAAGAATCTCAGATGGAAGCCTAGAATGGGAGAGGGGGTAAGGGAAAGATAGTGAGTGTCAATCATGGTCCCTGGACAGCTGCAGGAGGACTCCAGCCTAGCTTACTAATCTTTCCCATCGTTTTGAGGAATTTGGAATTGACCACCCTGAAGATTAGACTTTCTTTCACTTTCAGACTGATGGTAATTTTGTTCTTAAATGAGATGTAAATATCGTAGGACAGGAGAAGCATCTGTCTCAGTCCATTTCCTGCCACAGACCCCTTACATCTAAGGAATTCATAATGGAAAAAGCCGATCTTGGCTCCTGGCTCTGGAAGCCCAAGAACATGGTACCAGAACTGTCTCATCTTCTACACAAAGCCACGTTAGGAAATGCAGCTAGAGAAAGCCAACTGGCTTTCGTAGGAAGACACTCATGGGAACTCAGGAACCCCTCTGTGGGTGGCGACTTCTTGATTAGCTTGTAAAAGTCTAAGCATCTTGATTCTTCCACACTGAGGCGGTGTCAAGCATTGAGTTTCACGGTGAGTTTTGGCGGAGACAAACCACGCCAACTCAGAAGAGAATGTGAACTAGACCAGATCAGTCTGTTTGGGCCAAGCCAGGTCTACTTTCTCTTCCTGCAGCTAAGTGGAGAGAGCAGAAGTTGCCACCATCGTTCCCTCTCCAGATGCCTCCAGATGTCTCACTCTCCCTCAGATGGACAGCTGACCTTGAGCATGGCTGCCATGGTGCCCACCATGGGCAAGGCAAATGGCAGCAGAGGGGTCTATTCCGGGTGGGCTGGAGTCCCAGAACCTTTGTCTGACCAACCTCGTGCCATCAGAAGCAGCAGCTGCTTCCCCTCCAGGTGTCAATATGGAGGTGCGGGATACACTTACAGGTGTTGCAGAGCTAACTCTCTAGGGATGGACTTTGATCAATGAGAGGGTCCAGGAAGATCTGTGCATGATTTATCTCCATTTCGTCTTCTGCGGCTCCATATGGCTTAGTCCAGTATGTCTTGTGCAACCTGAGCAGTTGGCTGTGCTCCCTGGCAAGACTGCGGCTGGCTCAGCATCATCTTTAAGTTGTTATCCTTCCTGTTCCACCTCCCTTGCTCTTTCTCCTTCCTTCTACCCTGGATTGCACATCCATGATGGGTTGTTACAAGAAGCTTCTCCTCCAGCCCCCTTGGGGCACTTCATTTGATGCATATGAACACTACCTCTGAGATCCGTCAGATCCCTTAGTTTATGACCCCCAGAGGTTGTGGCCACATACATCAAATGAAGTGGGACACCATGGTAACCAGGATATTGTATATCTGCACCATCTATGTGGCTGTATGGAATGAAATGAAATGACTCCTTAAGTATGCAAATTGTTTTCTTTAGGATCTTACCTAAAGATCCTAAAGGCATTGTCATATATATGAAGGATCATGAGTTTGAGGCTAGCCCGGGCTACACAGCAAGACTGTCTCAAAGACAGACAGATAAACAAATAGACCTGGGTTCTTAAGTTAGACACCTGGATTCTCACCACCCAATCTTTGAAGGATTTCCTAAAACTTGGCACCTGGCCCCTCTCCCCACTATGGATTATAATAGCATTTAGGTACAATTAAGTCACAGAGTTCTTGGAAGAATTAATACAGATGATTCTCGAAGCTTATCAAATAGCAGCTGGTTGAAGGGGAAACCCCTATCTGCAATGATTTTGAAGGGTAAAGGGAAAATGTGTTGCAAGAGTGTGAGTTGGCATCAGGGATAGTCTTGAGCAAAATACAAAGAAAACAATGGAAACCCACTTGGCAAAGAGATGCTCATCATTGAGCTTGGAAATGAGGCAAGCCCATTTCATTTTGAAATGCTGCAAATAAACGCGTTATTTGCAAAGACACTGACATTATCCCAATTGTTCACTACCTCCAGTTTAATTAACTATGTGACTGCCGATGGCGCATTTCACAAGACAGCTATGCCTCTGTAGAGAGGATGTTTTGTGGGGAGCCTCACGTTTATCCCGGGCTTTGTCAGAGACAGCACTGGCCCTCCTGAGGTTTGTCCCATCCTATGTCAGGGACCTAAAGGCTAAGCAGCAATCTGTCCTTAGTGGTGTGCAGTGGACAGGTTTGGTCCATCTCAAAACGCAGTTTTGTTCTTTGCCCAGTACCACTGTTAGTCTAAATCTTTGAAGTTAGCTGTCTACACATGGAAGTGGGCATAAAGGAACCAGAAAAACTTGCAGACTTTAGCCTTGATTTAAATTATCTGTATCTTCCCTGTACACACACACACACAGAGAGAGAGAGAGAGAGAGAGAGAGAGAGAGAGAGAGAGAGATACATGTATACACACAGACAGACACAGAGATACATATATATGCACAGAGGGACAGACACACACACATACAGAGACACACAGACACACAGACAGAAACAGACAGATGCAGGCAGACAGACAGACAGACACACTTTTGTGGCAGCGTTGGACTCAAGCCCAGGTCATCAAGAGTGCTAGGCAAACACTTTTCCATGAGCCGCATCCCCAGCCTTCTTGTTGCCCTTCTTAACCCCTGAGAAGGAGCCAAGAATTGGAAAAGTTTTCATGTCTGGGCATGGTTGGTTGTCACTGTGGCCCAGTGCCGTATTTCTACATCAAAAGAGATTCCAAACAAGGGATCCAGAGAACATTTGGTTGTGGCCATTTGGCTGACCACTCCTTTGGCCAGGACAGTTGAGTCCAAATGCCAGTCCCACAGGCCAAGCCAGGTCCATTGCCTGCATTGAACTGAGCACCAGTGTGAGCTGGAGTACTTAGACGACACCAGAGAGGAAGAGAGTCCTGTCTTCTGAGCTCTCTCGTTCTCACAAGGGAAGAAAAACATGCACAGTATGAAACTGCAATGGGACCATGTCTCCTTCCTGCTTACAGCGGCCCAGAAGACACCCTAGCATCGCCTTTGATAACCCTCCACCCTAGGTCCCCCCTCTTCTGGCTCTCTGCACCTTTACGCGGCAAGTTTCTTTTGCTCCCAGCACATGCCTGCTGGCTTACACCTCCTGTCTTTGTTCATGCGGCTTCCTGGGAACTCAGCTAATTCCCATAGCATCCTCCTATCCCTCTTCTCTCTCTTGGACACAGCACAGTTCACCCCACAATGGAGTCTAATCATGTGGAAGTGAGATGAGTTTGCTGTGGGCTCATGGGTTGGGGTTTACTTCTCAGTGTGGCGATGCCAAGAGATGGTGGCACCTTTAAGGGGTGGGGCCTAGCTGGAGGCCTTTAGGTCTTTGTGAACACTGTCCTTGAAAGGGATTCTGGGATTTCTTATGTGAAATCATAAGAGTTATCCTGCAAAATGAAGACTGTCCCCACTGCTCTGACTTCCCGAGTTTCAAACACGAGTCCTACAGGATGATGCCTACCATTTGGTGTTCAACAATCTTAATTTTTAAAATTCCAACCTCGGGCTGGAGAAATGAATGGTTCAGCATAAAAAGCAATGCTGCTCTTGCAAGGCCTGAGTGGTAGTCCTAGAACCCCTGTGTGGAGACTCACAGCTGCCTGTAACTCGTTGGCCTTCTCAGGCACAGATGTGTGTGTGGGTATGCAACCACACCTGGCACATAATTAAAAATTAACCCTTAAAAATGCACTTAAAAGGAAAGTCTCCAACATCTAAAACAGTAACCTAAATAAACCTCTTTTCTTCGTGAAGTGTTCAGCCCCTGGCATTTTCTTACAGCAACAGAGAGCAGACAGGGACAGGGTGTAGTGAGCTCTCAGAAAGTATGTGGGAACAAGTGTGATCTTGGTGTCACTTGGCTCCAGGACAAATCAGCAAAGTTTTCTTAAATTTTCTGAGCCTCAGCATTGCTGACTACAAAATAAAGAAGGGGATAACACCTTGCTTGCCTGTAGTGAGGAATGTTAGAAATAATACCAGGCAAGCCTCTAGTCCAACCCCTCCACGGAGCAGGCCCATGTGAAATCATGGTCTGTTCGTAACACTAAGTCTGCCCCTCCCCTAGTTCAGGAGCTTAGTGAATACATCCAAGAGGACTGGCAAGGCCTCATGACATAAACAAAGTCAATGTAGGGAGTCTACAGACCAGGGTCCCCCTCGGCTCTCCTCCACAGCTCTTCTGTGTCCCCTGTTGTAGGAAGCATAGCGGTCTTTGTGCTCACGGATAAGCACTAGAGGAACCCACGATGCTAAGCACACAGGGCTGCTCCTTCAAGGGAAGGAATGCAGTATCTGTTACCCACCCAGAAGGCTGTGTGCAGGTGTGCTTTCTAGCCCGGCGACCTTGACTCTAACCATGAGGCTGGAGACTTTTTCTGCACCAGACCCTTACCGTGAGCTGATTTTTCTCAGCCAAGCTATAGAACCCATCTTTACAGACTTTACAAAGAGTTTCGGTGTAGCCACACTGGATTTGTAGTTGGCTTACATGGTTCCTCATGGAGATTTATGAGTGCTTTGCTGAGCCTGTGGGATTGTGTTCGTTATCTCCAGAAAGTTTCCACCAACAGTGCTGTACTTAAATATGCTTGAAATAAACTACTCAGGATCTGACTCCGGATACTGGGTACTGAGTCCTGCTGAGCCGAATAAAGTCTTGTCGCCCATGGCATGTCTCTCTGCAGCCTGTCGAGGTCACACACACATACACATCCCCAACCCTATGACTCCACCTCAGCCATCTTATTATTCCTCAAACCCTCTGGCCTGAGTTTGCCTCAGCCTGGCCATTCCTGATGTCTAGACAGCTCTTCCCCAGGGTCACCAGGGCCTACTCCCTCACTTGGGTGCCACTCTGTCAACAATACACACTGCTGTGGTTTGAATACTCAGTGTCAGTCAAATTCATGTTGGGACCTTGGTTCCAATGCAGAAGCTGGGGCCTCATGGGAGGTTTTTAGGATACAAGGGTTCTACCTCTCCCTGGATGAGCGCTCCAGGGGAAAAGACTTGGTGCTGTGGGCTCACACCCTCTCCTCGGCAGACACCTAAGCAACGGTATTCCTGGGAGATGCGGCCTCCACGGCACTATCTTGGAGACAGAGGCAGGGTTCTTGTCAGATGCCAAACCTGCCAGCACCTCAGTCTTAGACTTCCAAACCTCCAAAACTGTGGCAGATGAGTTTCTACTCTCTGTAAATCAAGCCCCCTCAGCTGTTCTCTGATGGCAACACCAAATACCCTGAGACACGTATCCAGACGGCCCTGCCTTTACCGCCCCAGCCACCGGCTCTTGCACTTCACATATGGAGGTCAGAGTGCAATAGGTAGGAATTGGTTCTTCCCTCCCACCATGTGGATCCTAAGGCTCAAATTCATGTCCCCAGGCTTGGTGACAATCCTGTTAGCCTGCTCTCACTCCTGTCCATAGCTGTCTCTAATATATACCTTGTGTTATACATCTGCTTTGTTTATGGCTTGTCTCCCTCACTAGAAAGTGGGTCCTTCGTGGGTTCTTGGTTGCTTGGAGCCAAGACTACATATATGGTATACCCTCAGCCACTGATGGGTTCAGTGCAGCGGAGGCGCAGCTCCCCCACCTCTCGTACCCTAAGTTCCTGATGCAGCACATCACTGCTTCCTGAACGGCCAGGAAGCCCAAACGCTGCAGGGGTGGTGGCTCCTAGACTGTCGTACTCCTTAAACAAACAAGTCAGGTTGCCTGGAGTGTGCCCAGACTCTGCCTTGCACAGCTGGGTCAAAGATCTCTGCACTTTTTTAAGGGTCCTGGTAGAGGGATGTCCTGTCTTCACCATAGTACCTGACCCCTTAACACCAGCACATCTGGCTTATCCTCCTGCCCCGCCCAATCCGCTCACCCCACATCCCTTGCTTCTGGGCTCACTTCCCATGCAAGACACAGGCACTCTGACTTGTCCTCCACTCTGCCTTTGACTGGGAGGCCAGCTGCCGTGTTCCCAATCTGGAAAGGAGCTTCAGATTCAGGGTGCTCACCCACTACAGCCCAACCTGTATTTGTGGAGCAAATTAATGGAAAGAGACAATTTGCAAAGTTCTGTATCCGTGTCTTGGTTTATGATTAAAGGTTTGGGTGACTTTTCTTCCAAGGGGGAACTCGATGAATTCTGCAGTTTCTTGTTTACAGTGGGATTTTCTGGGAATGACTTCTGCCTGGAAACCTGTCTGGCTCCGGGCTTTGTAGATCTTTCAGGGAGGGAGGGCTTTGCCATTTACTTTAGTTAGAAATGTCAGAAGCACCCGGGAGCTCAGAGACCTGCGGCTCATACTGGCACCGGCCTGCCGGGCACACAGCTGTTCCTGATGACTTTCTGAAGAGGACCATTTTCTCCGGGTCTGAGGGAGACAGATCAGTTTGTGCTCACAGGTCCTTAAATACTGTTACCACCTCCTTCACTTGCTTATGCCTTCCTCAAAACACGTCTGGCTTGCAGGCTCTATATCCGGCCTTGAACCCTGGGAATCAGAATGGCTGGACAAAGGGTCCCTGCCTTCCTTCCAAGAGCTTCATTTGGGAGAGAAAGAATGGGAGGGAAAGTGACAGTCATAGCGTGGTGTGGGCGCAATGACCACAGGCTGCAAAGCACTGGGAGAGCCTGGTGCTCTCAGTATCTGGGTGCGGCTGTGCTTTCTCCTTGGCACAGCCCACGATGGCTTCCTGTTCACATTCCATCCCGATTTCAGCCTCACACACATCCTGCGCTTCTACCCTGAAGGTTCGGTTCTCTACCTCCTAGCGGGGTCCTCAGCATCCTTTGACTCCAGTTCTTCGCCTTCCCCAGGTAGCTCCTCTGCCCAGTCCCACACTGATCACCACCCTCTGTAGGGTGCTATGCTTGATCAGGGTCTAGGGACTTCCAGCTGCCCTTTACCCTCTATGAGACTGGCGAAGGATGAAGAATCAGAAGGCCGGTGTCATGGGGAAAACGAGTCACTGACTTTGTTATCCAACATCTGGATAGAGTCCTGGGATTCCTGTTTCCTGGTTTTGTGGTTTAAATGTGGGATGTTCACCACAGGCATATATGTTGGAACACTTGGTCCCTGACTTGTGTTGCTTGGAAAGTCATGGAACCTTTTGGATATGGGACCTAGGTGATAGATTGGGGCCATAGGGGTAGGGATAGAGGGTTATGACCCTTGTTACACCCCAATTTACCTGCTTCTGGTCTACCTCCAAGATGTGAGAAAGTGACTTCATACACACACTACCGTGGACACAGGCGCTTCTCGGGGTTAGCTGTGCAGCCATGAATCAAACAAACCCTTTGTAACCTAAGTTGGTTCTACTAAGAATTTTGTCATGGAGGTGAGAGAGAAAAGCAGATAACATATCTGGCTACGCTCTCTTGGGCCTGAGCAGACAAATCAAGAAGTGGGGCCGATGGAGGGGAAGATGACTAGGGAGGACAGCGGCCTGGTTGGACTGGCTAGACTCCGGTAATGTCTTCCAGAGCTAAGGCTGTTTTGTTTTTAAAGAATGCGCCGATAGCCTCGAATATTGGTGACATTGACAGTACCATCGCTGAGGAGACAAAGATGCTGCTCCACGCTGTCCCCGCAACAGCTTCAAGAGTTCCCCCAATCTCTTAGAAACTCTGAGTCAGATCAGCCAAGGAATCATGACTTTGACATTGGAAAGGATTTCAGCAGCAGTTAGCAGAGCTGGGATTTTATTAACGATGCTTTGAAATTTGTATTTCATCTTATTCTATTTTGAGACAGAGTTTCATTACATAACCCTGGTTGAACTGTGTCTTAGTTATTCTTTTATTGCCATGACAAGACACCACAACCAAAGCAGGTTATAAAAGAAAACATTTAATCTAGAGCTCAGGGTTCCAGAAGGTTAGAGTCCCTGGCCACCATGGAGGGAAACACAGCAGCAGGCAGGCAGTAGCTGAGAGCTTACATCTGATCCACATGATTGAGGCAGAGAGAGCTAACTGGGAATGATGGTATGGGTGGAATCTCAAAGCCCAAGCCCAGTGATACACCTCCTCCAAGAAGACCACACCTTCCAATCCTTCCTAAACAGTTCCCCCAACTGTGGACCAAGCATTTGAATAAATGAGCCTATGGGGCCATTCTCATTCAAACCACCATAGCCTGAAACTCATTGTGTAAATGAGAGGGGTGATTGTGTACCATGTCCAATCACAGGAATGGATTCCTCAAGGAAAACTTACAATGAAGTGTCTTAGCACTAATCATACATACCATTTGGGTGGCTCTCTAGTTTCTAAGAAACTCTCAGTTTTGGGACAAGTGGAATTACAGAGCGGCTCTGGAGATGCTGCAGATGGAGTTTTAATCTGACAAGGTGATGCAGGAGCTGCTAGGTTTACACAGGGCTTTAGCATATACCCTTTCCCTGTAAATGAGGTTTCCTGTGAGATTCCTAGGAAACTACAGGTTTACAGTCTGGAAGGGAGATGGCCTTAAGCAGCTGTTCACTGTGCTGGATTCTTGCTTCTCAGTTTCAGCCAGATGTCTGAATGAGGGGTCCTTTCCCCTGTCCCCAAACTTACCCAATTTTCTCTTCTGTCCCAGCGGCACACAGGGAGAGGAGAAAAGATGGAAGAGACACTGTAAGCCGAGTGCACCCTGTGCTGGTGGACAGCTTGGCCCAAGAGCCACATAGTTTAGGTTTTTGCCTAACACACTGATCTTGGGCAGCTAATAACCACCCCCCCCCCAATTTCTTCATATAAAATGAGAACATAAAGAACAACGTTTGTTTTACCTGGGAATATCATAAAGGAAATGAAGAAAGGTTTCGTAAATTTAAAAGTACTATGTAAATAACCGATATGATCAGCAATGTTCAGAGAAGCCTGAACACAGTTGAATTTCATTTTCTCTCTGGAAAAAAAATATGGCAAGTTCGCATATGTGTGTGTTGTACAGTTTCTCATGTAACAAGATCCAAGTTCTTCTTAACTCAAAGAGCTGCCATCTTTAGCACATAGAAGTTTTCTTACCTTGTGGTTTAAGATGGCTGCTCAAATTCCAGTCATCACACCCCCTATCCTATCAGAAGGAAAAAGGAAGAGAAAAAGAACAATACAGTCTTCTTTCTAAAAGCCACTTTTGAAAGTCTCACATGACGCTTCTGCTTGCAATCTATTAGCCTGGACATAATCACATGACTACGTCTAGCTGCAAAGGAGGCTGTAAAACATACTTCTTAATCAGGACAGGCATGCATTCAGGGAGTCAGTACTAATGTGCAGTAGAGAAGTGGGTATTGAGGGACTAGCAAGTGACTAAATTTTGTCATTTATTCTAGTTACTGGTACTGTGGAATTTTGTAGGTCTGTTTTCATAAAGTATAGGGACTCTGTAAGAGGTAAGACTTACGGGGAAGTCTTCTGAATTTATGCTTTTAAAGCAACATTGAGCCCACAGCCTCTTCCTCTTCCTCCCTTACATCCCACCATCAGCTGAATGACTTTGCCACACATTCCTACCTTGATGTGCTTCTGAGCCACAGGAATTGTCAGTCACTTTTGGAAACTCTGAACCCAAGAGAACCCTCCCTCTTTATAAGATGGCTATATTAGGTAGTTAGTGAGGTGATGGAGAGCTCTGGACTAAACCTTTCTTTGTGAACCTTTTGCTGCCCTCTAGGCAATGAAAGAGAAGATACTGGTACCCAGGGCCAGCACACAAGGCAACAATGGCCAGCACTTGCTGTTAATGAGGTGTGGAACATGATATAGGTAGTGACTGTTACTACACATATCCTATAGAATAGGTGTGGCTGAATCAGTGGCCCTGCATGTGTCCTGATGTGTCTGATGTTGCTTGTCCCCCAAGTGCTTGACTTGTTCTCCCCCATAGCTCTCTCCCTTTCTCCTCCACCATGCAGTGCAGGCAAAGTGATCCTTCCCAGATGCAGGCACTGTGTTCTCTGGACTTTCCATCCACTAGTTCTGGGCATCTCTCTTTGCATCTCAAGTCTCCTAGTATCTCATAGCAACACAGAATGGACTAATGCAGCTCCTTCTCCATACCCTCCTGCTGTGCCGTGTGACCCAGGAACACCCTCACTCCAACTTGCAGTCTCTGCCTTTGCTTTGAGCCAGATAGTGCTGGTGTTGTGTGGCTGGCCTTGTTAGCTCATGCTTCTCTACCTGTGGCCAGATGAAGAACCTGTCCAGGCTAGCCTGCCTGCAGTGAAGAGGCCTTGATACCAAGGCCACCTTAGATTGTCCAGTTCCAGCTGAACCTTGAACTGTGAGCAAGCCCAGACAGCAGCCTCAAAGCCTCTTGGATGATCTGCAGTCACTGTTGGTCATGAGCAAGCCTGCCTGGCAATTTTGTAGACTGACGGTCAAAGTGAGCATTTCTTCTTGTCAGCTACTGAGGCTCTATAGCATGGTTGTGACCTTAGAAAGCTCATCAAAGAGAACATGGGATGGGGCTGGCTGGTGAGATGGCTGAGCAGGCAGAGGCATTTTCAGATAAGCCTGAAAAAAGATCTGAGTTTGGTCCCTGATTCCCACAAGATAGAAGGAGAGAACTGTATCCATAAGTTGTACACACACACACACACACACACACACACACACACTATGGACTATGGCAAGGCATATTCATGCCCTTCATATAAGTAATTTTTTCAAATGTTGAAAAAAGACACCCATTCCTCCAGCTAACCATTTAAATACAGCTAAACAGCTGTATTTTGAGACTGGCAGAAGAGCCACCCATCCCATATTGCAAGAGTTAATTCATGCTTGTTGAATTATGGCCCATGGCCAAGTGTAACCACCACCTACCTGTAGGCAGAAGTTTCTGCCTGCCCAGTCCTGCAGCCATTCAGTCCTAAATAAACACACAGAAGCTTATATTAATTATAAACTGTTTGACCTATTGCTCAGGCTTATTACTAACTAGCTCTTATGACATCAATTCACCCATAATTCTTGTCTATGTTTAGCAGCGTGGCTTGGTACCTTTTCTCAGTAAGGCATTCTCATCTTGCTTCCTCTGTGTCTGGCTGGTAACTGACTCTCTGCCTTTCCTCTTTCCAGAATTCTCCTAGTCAGGTTGCCTCACCTATACTTCCTGCCTGGCTACTGGCCAATCAACATTTTAGTAAACCAATATAAGGGACAAATCTCTACAATGTACAAAAGCATTATCCCACAGCATCTACGTGCTCTTGTATGAATGGGTAAAACAGATGAGATTATTTTCTCATTTTGATTAGGAGAAAGCTATCTTTGAACCTAAGGTAAGAGAATATGGTATCTCATAGAAGATTTATATTCTTTGGGTGGGCATTGTGGCACACACCTTTAGACCCAGCACTCGGAGGCAGAGGCAGGCAGATCTATATCAATTTGAGGATCAACAGAGTGAGATCCAGGATAGCCAGGGCTACACAGAAAAACCCTGTCTTGAAAAACAAACAACAATTACAACAAAAAGATGTATCTTCTTCCCAGACCACCCAATTCTGAACTTGCTATTTTATGTTGAGTTTCTTTAATAAGAATGCGTGATTTTCTTTTCCTCGTGATGAACTAGGGCAGTCACTCTGCACCACACAGTTCTTAGGATTATGTAATAAGTGTAGCATCTCTCGTTTCTACCTCTTGGTGTGCACAGCATGTGCACAGTGCTAGGTGCATCCTCTCTGGACCCTCACAGAGCAAGCTGTCCAACCAAAACATTTGATCTTTGGATTTTGTTTTCTGGCCAGGAAATGGAAGGACCCAGACAAAGGTCCTCTGGTGTCTGCCATCTCAGACACAGAATTAGAACCTAGGCCTTTGGTCTTCTAACCTGGAACATTTCTACTCTGCAAGCATCTGGTGATAAATTCCTTCAGAGGCCCCCAGATTTCCAACTGGAATGTTCTCGAAGCTCAAGTTATCTTCAGATCTCCCCTGTGTCATCCTCCCTGTGCGTGGTCGCTCTCAGGAGCACAGTTGACTCACCGAGTCTTTCTCCAGCTCTCTGCCTCAGGCTATCTAACACGAATTGGTGATGTGTGCCTCTGTGATAATTAACATACTCTGACCGTTTAAGACATTCGTGCTGGAGACAAGGGAGGGTGTTCGCTCTTGAAGAGTCTGGCAATCTGGCCTCATAAGGAAGAAGAAACAGAATGGGAGAATTCACAAGAAACTCATTTTTTCCCAAGTGTGCTAATGAGCTGGGCCACAGGAAGCCGTGTGTAAGTCGGACTGCAAGCAGCTGTAAATTACATGTATAATGCGCCAAGGGATTCTAATAAACATTACTTAAAAATAGCAACAGACAGTCATTTGTATTATATCATGTGACCTGGTTATGGAGACGTTTTTGTGACTCCGCTATTTATCAGAGTTACTTTGAAGGACAGTTGATAAATTCTTGTAGAGTTACTGGCACCTTCCACTTAATTAAGATTGTTCTGGACAAGAGCGGACAAGTCAAAGCTGGTCATAGTGTATAGTACTGTGCCCTGGAGACTCTCTGTGCTCTTTAGATGACGCTTATTAGGCTTTCCAAGAGAGAGAGACTTAAGAGAAAATGTCACTTTCCTTAATGAAACCGCGGTCCCTGGAAGGTTAGCAACAGAGGGCAGTTTCTTCAACAGGAGTGCTGAGCCAGGCAAGGATTTGGTAGTGGGTTTCCTGCTGCCACTTGCCTTAAGGGGGCGCTGTTTGCTCTCTGCCCCACTGGCCACACAGCCAACAAGGACCTTTTCTCTCCCACTGTGGGTACCAGAAGGAGCTGGTGCATCAAAGTTCAGGATTATGTTTGGAAAATCTGAGCTAATAGCCGTCTTATTCAGACTCCAGTCATTTGCCGCTGTTAGTGTCTGAGCCCTGGGGAGTCTTCCACCCCTCCTCCAGAAGGGAATAAATTTTTTTTTCCTGAAGCTCAGCCCTTAGGGTGTAGAATCAAGATGACCCATAGCTGAACAGGAGTTCTGCTGTTTCCCAGTTGGGAAACCACTCCTCCATATCCTCACCTGTAAAATGGGAACAGTGCTGTTTTAGTTTCCTCTGACAAACTCCATGAGGGGTCAGCTCGCTTCCTCATATAAGCCACTCCCACCTAAGTAGGGCTAGTACTACCCACTGTGTACTGGGCGCTCCTGCATCAATTGGCAGTGAAGAGCATCCCTCACCAGATATACCTACAGGCCAATCCCCCTTTGAAGCTCCCTGACTTCGACTCCTTAGAATTCACATTAAAAATTGAGTGTAGTGGTTTGTGTCTATGATCCCAGTAATGATGAGACGGAAGACAGAGAGAGCCCTGGAATCTTGGGGCCTCACTAGTGTGGTCAGCAGGACAAAGTTGCAAGTCAGTGACAGAAGTCTCAAAAATCAACAGGTAAGCTGGTTGATGGTGGCGCACGCCTTTAATCCCAGCACTCGGGAGGCAGAGGCAGGCGGATCTCTGTGAGTTCGAGACCAGCCTGGTCTACAAGAGCTAGTTCCAGGACAGGCTCCAAAACCACAGAGAAACCCTGTCTGGAAAACCAAAAAAAAAAAAAAAAAAAATCAGCAGGTAGAAGGAAGGCACCCAAAGACTGGCATCTAAAGCTTCCCTCTGAGATCCACAAGTGTACACAGCGTGTGCAGCCCCAGGAAGATGCACACATAGAAAAAGGAGTGGGAGAAGGAGAGAAGGAAAGAGCTGATTCCACACTGCCTTGACCCAAGCCAACCTCAGCCCCTGGTCTCTTGGGTGACTTCTATCCCTGGTGTTATGGCTGTAGCAGCAGCATCTAAAATGTTCCAGAGCCCTGTCTGGTTTCAAGAACTTTGCTCTGGTCTCCAGTCACAGCACACACCGGGACACGGGGTCCTGGTGGCTCCTGCCTTTGTCTGGTCTGGTCACACAGGCCGCTGAAGGTCTTTGAGAGCTGAGGTCATGTCTGACCTCCTTTGCTTCCCGGTGTCAGCTGCAAGCACTCCTAGAGTGTCTGTGGAATAAAAAGAAGCCTCAGAGAAGATGAATCTAGACAACAGGGCTGAGAGTGGATTGTGGGGGGGGGGGAGCTTACTGTTTTCGATGGGTTTCCCTGAAAGCAGAGGGGGGCATCTCTCACCCAAACCACCACAGTGCAGTAAGACATTTGGAGCACAGTAAATGGGTAGTAAACATAGAATTCCTCGCTTTTTAAAGAACGAGTTAATTCAATAGAATTGAAAACAAGGACTCAGATACTTGGACACCATCACCTTATTTACTGCAGCCCAAAATGGAAACAGTCCAAGAGCCTATCAACAGATGCGTAAGCAAACTAAAAGACCCTAGGGCCTGGAGGAATGGCTCAGCAGCTGAGAGCACTTGCTGAGTTCTGCTCCCAGCACCCACATGGTGGCTCAACAGTCTGCAACTCCAGCTCCAGGGACCTTCTGGCCTCTGTGGGTACTGCACAGCATGGTTGCAATACATACATGCATAAAAGACACTCATACATATTAAATTAATTATTAATTAAATAAATAGTTCAAGAACATCCTCAGCTATATAATGAGTTCAAGGCTAGCCTGGAATTGCTTGTGAACATGGCCTCCACACTCGACTAACAGCCAGGGGTGTGCTTGGACAAATGCAAACACACAGAGGCATATACATATACATACACAGGCATGCTCACACACACACAGCATTTTAACACAGAGAAACATGCACAGGCCATATAGATACACATACACAGGCATGCACACACACATACACAAGCCGTATAGACACACACACCCTCATTCACACATTCGTGGAAAACAGCTGGAATGGTCCATCTTCAGGAAGACCCTGGGTTCACCAGGGTTTTAGTCAATGAGTTTGTGTTGATACCATTTGTAGCAGGAAAGTCATGAATTAGTTATCAAATTGTTCAATAATTCATAGGTGCTACCACCAAGCTCCATGGAGATACAATTGTGTGTTGTTCCTCACCACCATTTGCGTGTGCATGTGTGTGTGTGAGTGCATGCATGTAAGCATGGGGCGACAGCTCATTCCTACATTAAGTCAGCTTTAACATAAGTAGCATAATAAAAACCATTAACGTATAACACGTAATATACTGTATACAACACTAACTCAATGTTCTGGCTTTTTTGCTGTTGCTGTTATTGTTTGAAGATAAAGTTTCATGTAGCCCAGGCTAGCCTGGAACTCACTGTGTAGCCAAGGATGATCTTGAATCTCTTATCCTCCTGCCTCTGCCTGCCAAGTGCTGGGGTTACAAGCATGTGCCTTTAGCTCCAGTTTATACCAGCTGGGGATGGAACCCAAGGCTCCATGCGTGCTAAGTAAGAGCTCTGCTAACTGGGTCACATCTCCAGCCCCTAATGGTTTTTTTGCTTCCTTGTGTCATTCCAGCTGTTGGGCACACTGACTCCCACATTTGTTCCTGAAGGGCCCTGCACCCATTATTTCATTAGATAGATCTCTAAGGAGCTGTACACACCACAAAAGTCAGTTAACATGAGAAGACAACTCATTAATATGATTATGGAAAAATGTCACTCCAATAATGACATTAGTATCAAATTAGGAGTGAGTGCAAAAAAAAAAAAAAAAAAAAAAAACAAAAAAAACAGTAACATGGTGGCATTCTGATGTCCATGCCCAGAGACAAGAGGGCTCTGACTTAGATTGCCAGGTGGCTCAAATGGGAGCCATCCTCCCAGGGAAGTGACTGGACAATGTGTGGCTGATGTCTGCCTCAAGTCCTTGGCACGTTCAGACGCCCAGCTCCACATTCACTCTGAGGACAGACTCAGTGTGGAGAAAGCAGAGCTCACTGTAGGGAGACCTGTGTGGGGAGATGTTCACCACAGTCCAGTCATACCCCAGCTGCACGGTGTCTTGCTCCCCAATTGGACAACTTCACACACTGTCCTCTGTCCTCTCAGAGAGAAGCGAACTGGGCGGGGCCAGGACCTGTTCAAGACAACACAGCAGAGAAAAAGACAGATTTCAGCCTGCTGCCTGGGGAGAAAACCCAGCAATCCTGAAAGCAGTTCTACCCCAGGGTGGCCAGGCCCCTGACATTTGGGGGCCCCAGGATACCCACAGAATAGTCCACACAGCTCTTGCCTCTATGACAGTCTGGGAGTAGATGGAGCACCCTACTGAACACACACTTTAGCCAGAACCATGCTGCCGCACCTCAGGGGTCCCTGTTGGGAAGACACCTACCAAGAAGGGCTGGAACAGCCCTGCAGAGGAGCAAACCTGGGGTAATTGATAATTGGAAGACCTGGGTACTTGTCTCCCCAGATGTGTCTGGGGTCTGCGGCACCTTTTCAGTCACATACCTGCTGCTTCCTGAGTGCACAATTCCGAAATCCTGCAAGGTCAGAAACTCTCTCCTATAACTGGAGGTTTCTTGCCCATTGGCCAGTCCCCAAATAGCCACTCTAAGGCTTAATATTAATTACAAACTATTTGGTGGATGGTTCAGACTTATTACTAACTAACTTTTGCATCTTAAATGAATCTATTTCTATTCATCTATGTATTGCCATGTAGCTGTAGAGTTACCTCACATCTTGTTTCCCAGTAACTGCTGGGATCTTTCTGACTCTGCCTTCTCTCTCCCTATATTCTATTTGACTTCCCCGCCTAGCTATATTATGCCCTGCCATAGACAAATCAGCTTCTTTATAAACTAATGGTAATAAAATATTTTCACAGCATACAGAGGGACATCCCACATCACCTCCCTCATCTGTGTCCCACTGACTGAAGTGCTACTTGGGAGTATGAACCCATGCTGGTTCTCACCTTCCCTGGGCAGCCTACATCTCCGCAGCTTGGCTCCTTATCTGTCCAAGACCCACATCTCTGTGTGTTTCCAGCTGTGAACCTGTGCCCTGAAAGGAGTACCTAGATGATCCCTGCGGCCAAGGGAAGTCACAGCTTCTTCCCTGGCCTGAGGTGTACTGCCTTCCCCTACCCAGACCCTGACTTTCTCACTGAAAGGCATGGCAGCTCTTCCTATCACCCCAGCTGTGAGATTTAGGCCCTGCCCTGGTCAACAGTTACTACCAGCCTGTATGTATATATGTTTTCATTGAGAGGCCTGACATAGGCAGATGGCTGAGCCCTGTGCTGGAGGGTCATGATCTTGCAAACCTTCTACACTTGCTGCCAGCAATGGCCAACTGAAATCCAACGTGTAGAGTGCAGGTGGGGGGTGTACGGTTAGATCATTAGCAGCCGGGGGCTGGTCTTCAAGAGCCAGGGTGGAAAGGGAGCCCAGACTTCATGCCACTCACTCTTGGACTTGGGACTTGTCCCTGCCATCTGCAGGGTGAGGCATCTTGGACGAGTGATTTTAATTCTCTGAACCTTGGTTTCCTCATGCATCAAAGCAAGATTTCACCATCCTCTTACCGGGCTGCGGGGAGGATTGACTGAGGGGATGGGGTACCGCCCACCTCAGAAGGGCTGAGGGAGCCATTCCCTCCTGCAGAATCTCCGGTGTGAATCCCAGGAGACAGTGCCTCCACACCAGGGTGGGATGTGACCCTTCAGGGGGTGGGCAGGCCAGGCAATCTCTCCTCCAGAGCTCCTGGGGCTGTTGGCTGCTGTGGGTGAGGTTGCCCCTCCAGGGACAGAGACAATGAAGTGCTAAGCATATCCTGACTCAGCCTGGTATGTGAGAACGCCCTGTGAAGGGGACCCAAGGGAATCTGAGGGGGCAGGACTCCTACTTCTGGAGCAGCACTGAGCTCAGTGATGCCTTGGTCTCCTCGTCAGCATTTGGGTCCATGAAGGAGACCCCAATCTTTGGAGTCTGAAGTGTTGTAGAAATGGGAACCAGCAGTGTGCTGGCTAGTTTTTGTTTTGTTGTTGTTGTTGCTGTTGTTGCTATCAACCTAACACAACTAGAGTCGTCTGAGAGGAGGGAGCCTCAACTGGGGAATTGCCTCCAGACTGATCTGTAGGCAAGCCTGTGGGGCACTTTCTTGATTGACAGTTGATGTGGGAGGGACCAGCCCACTCTGGGTGGTGCCATCCCTAGATAGAAGATGAATCATATAGGAAAACAAACTGAAGAAGTCAGAAAGAGTAAGCCAGTGAGCAGCACTCCTTAGGGCCCCTCCATTAGCTCCTGCCTCCAGGTTCCTGGCTTGCTTGAGTGCCTGCCTTGCCTTCCCTCTATGATGGACTGTAAGCTGTAAGAAGAAATAAACCCTCACTCCCCAAGTTACCTTTGGGCACGATATTTAATTACTGCGGTTGAAACCTTAACTAAGACCAAGGGACCCTGAGCTCCTCTGGAAGCTTTGGCCCGAGCTACTTGGATACCTCTAAGGGCAGGGGTCTCACTCAACTCAAGTGTGACCAGAGGCCTCCCCTAAGCTTCAGTTCAGCCTGACGACCCTTGGTCTTTCAAGGCTGTGTGACCTGCTGTTAACCTCAGTGGTGAGATGGAGCTGGGGCAGAGTCCCTGTCTTCAGAACTCTGTTTCGTCATTACAAAGATTTGGCAAGGACTCCCTTAGTTCCCTATAAGGAGTCAGACAAGGAAAAGTTCTTATCTCGGGGACTGGCACATGGTAGGTGCCCAATAAATGGTAATTTTGCTCAAATTCAAAGCTAGGCTACCTTACATCAGAGCTTCCATCAGGATTGCCTTTTGGACTGCCTTCAGGGCTACTCTGGTAAAGGAACAAGAGGAAAATTCTAGAAACAAGCAAAGAAGCAGGGCCTGGAAGACTGCCCAGAAGTCACCCACCAAACACTCCGTGGGGTACTGTCAAAGCTGGCGTTACCTACTTGATTTTAGTCTACACACTTCTGCCATTCATGTGGCCAGACATTGACCTGAGAGGTAAGCATTGACACCACCCACTTTACAGATTGGGAAATGGAGGGCCCTCCTTGTGCCTCAGCAGGGCTGCCATTGGAACTTCTATCTTTCGTACTGAGCACTTGAAGTAGTGTGTGTGTGTGTGTGTGTGTGTGTGTGTGTGTGTGTGATGTTCCTGTGGGTGCAGCATGTAAGAGCATCTCTGTCACGATTCACCCTCTTGTAAGTGATAGCTCTCTAGGCATGTCCCCGCCCACTTACCCAAGCCGCCTCCTCCCCCTCCTGCAGTTTGCTTCACTTAGTCATTAGAGGCTTGGGGTTGTAAAAACAAACTCCATTATAAAGTGACAGTGGCGGCCTGCTGGAACGAAGGCTTTTTTCTTTGAACTGATGATTAAGGCTGTAACTATGGGAGACTCAGACTCTGAGTGAGGAGAGGCAGTCCCAGCACAGAGGCTTACCTCTTACCCTACCCAAACTTGGGTCCTGCTTGCTCCTTGCATCTCACTCTGGGTATAAAAGGACATCTTCATTTTGGATGCTACTTCTGTCCTGACCCTGAGTCATAGCTCCCCATCCTAGAGTAGGGGGTGGGTGGACCAGGGTCTGCAGTCTGTCTCCCCGTGTCTGTTGTGAATGTTGTTGTCTTGTGGTCAAGTTGCTCACTCTGCAAGGCCCAGACTGTCTTTCCTGGAAAGGAGAACTGGGAATTAAATGATGCTCCATTCAGAAGAGCCCAAGAGTGAAGACCCATACCTGCCCAGGACAGTTAGGCAGGCTGTCACAGCTTCACACTGGTGGATGGGCCCAGAGGATCTTCAGCAGTGATGTATCTCCTGAGACTCTCCCAGGAGGACTCACCACTGTGTGTAGGCTCTGTTGCCCTTGCCCGTAGACAGCTGAGGGAGTAGGTACCTCCTTTAGCAGCATGGTGACTAGCTACAGCAGAAGAGACAGGCTGGTCCTGCACCAACAAGTTCTCCAGCAGACATCCCAGTATGTCCTTCTTTTTTAATTACTTATTTTTATTAACTTTTTATTTTTTGATTTTTTGTGCAGTGCATTTTTTTAAAAGATTTATTTATTTAATATGTATACAGTGTTCTGCTGGCATGTGTGACTACAAGTCAGAAGAGGGCACCAGATCTCATTACAGATGGCTGTGAGCCACCATGTGGTTGCTGGGAATTGAACTCAGGACCTCTGGAAGAGCAGCCAGTGCTCTTAACCTCTGAGTCATCTCTCCAGCCCCCTATGCAGTGCATTTTTATTGCTTTTATTGAGCTCTACATTTTCTCTGCTCTCCTCCCTTTCTCCCCTTTTTCATTCTACCCTCTCTCCTGAACTCTAGGCTCCCAATTTACTCAGGAGATCTTGTCTTTTTCTCTTTCCTATTTAGATCCACATATGTCTCTCTTCCGGTCCTCTTTGTTGTCTAGGGTCTCTGGGGTTGTGGACTATAGACTGGTTTTTCTTTGTTTTATGTCTAAAAGCCACTTACAAGTGAATACACATATTTGTCTTTTTGGGCATATGGGTTACCTCACTCAATATGTTTTTTTCTAGATCCACCCGTTTGCCTGCAAATTTCAAGATGTCATTTTTTTCCACTGAGTAATACTCCATTGTGAAAATGTACCACATTTTCTTTATCCATTCTTTGGTTGAGGGGTATCCAGGTCATTTCCAGGTTCTGGCTATTATAAATAATGTTGCTATGAACATAGTTGAGCATATGTCCTTGTGGTATGAATGAGCATCCTTTGGCTATATACCCAAAAGTGGTATTGCTGGGTCTTGAGGTAGATAGTTTCCTAATTTTCTGAGAAATCACCATTCTGATTTCCAAAGTGGCTTTCTCCTCTCCCTGCTGCTGTTGCTCCTTCTTGCAGTGGTGATGGAGGAGGACATTTGGTGAAAATAATTTCAGGGAGCTGGGAATATGAATTATGTTGTGTCTTCAAACTATTCTACTGTCTTTCCCCAAACCTAGCCAATGGTTTTCCAGGAAACACTCTGCAAAGGGAGGTCTTCTCCCACAGGAGAATGGCTGAGCTTTCTTGTTTGCTCTAGAAAAATACCCGTGGGGTCCTCAGGAGATGCTATGGGGTATGGGGGAGGCGGAAAGATGAATGGGTGGTGGATAGATGCAAGGAAGGATGGGTGATAGATTGATGGATGGAAAGAGGATGATGGATGGAGAAAGGAAAATGGATAGATGGTTGGGGGGAGTGATGAATGGTTCTGCAGTAAACATCTGTATTTAGTCCTGTGTTGTCTTTGTTTGTGCTGTGTTTCATGAAGACATTGATGCTGGCAGATTTCTATAGGGAATAAAGTGTTTTCTTTGGCTACAGTGTCTCCCAGGTTACCCCCTAAGCACACTGGCCCAGGATCTAAGAAAGTGGCTAAACTTTCCACCCTGCTGGCTGGTTGCCTGGGCTTTCCCTGTAAGGGTTGTTTTTTCATTTGAAAATGACCCTGAAGGCACCAAAGCCCAGGAACTCCCTCACTCCTACATACCTGTTGTGAGCACACTAGACAGCATTTCCTTAGGGGGAGCCCTCCAGGGTCACCTCCTCTACACCCACCTACTATTGCCTCCTGGAGCAGGGCCTCTACCCTACCCTCAGCTTGGCACTATCTCCCCCATATCTTTGTGGTGCAAGGGCTGTCTTCCTCAGCTCTGTAAGCCAGGTCAGGCCTCAGTCCTGAAAGCCAACAAGGCCTTAGGAAGGCTTTGATCAGAAGAACAAATAACTAAAGGATTGAGTAAACTAAACAGTGGCTTCCTTGGTCTCTGTTTAGAAATCTGTTCTAAGCCTCTTTCCGGACTAAGGTCCTTATGTGCAGATTTAACTAGACTGTCTTAGATCTGTATAAACTATAAATTCACAGACCTGGATGTCACCCCAACCCTCATACACACTGACATGAAGTTACCCCAACCCTCACACACACTGGCATGATGTTACCCCAACCCTTACATATACAGACATAGATCACCCATCCTCTTGGTTCTTGTACTCTGTGACTGAGCTATGTGTTTTTCAGGTGGCAGTATGTGTAGATTCTAGGACCCATACCCACATTTTATGGAAGGCACCCCTTCCCTTCCTCATGACTTCACTGTGGGTGCATGTCTCAGAACCCTGGTGGCTTGGGAAAGGTGGCAGGGAAGGAGAATCCCAGGAAAAATGAGAAAATTTCCAATTCATGGCTGGCTTTCCTTAAGAACAGCACCCATGCCATCCCAACAACACCTGAACCTGTCATGAAGGCCTAGTTTCAAATCCCAAAGGCCTTGTATGAGTTACTTCTCTCCCCAAGTCTCACTGAATGCCTTCCAACCCAAGCTTGGCCTTGCTCCCTGGCATGACCATGCTGAAACATAGAGCCCCTGGCATCACCATGCTGGAGAATAGAGCCCCTGGCATCGCCATGCTGGAGAATAGAGCCCCTGGCATCAACATGCTTGAGAATAGAGCCCCTGGTATCATCGTGCTGGAGAATAGAGCCCCTGGTATCATCGTGCTGGAGAATAGAGCCCCTGGCATCGCCATGTTGGAGAACAGAGCCCCTGGTATCACCATGCTGGAGAACAGAGCCCCTGGTATCACCATGCTGGAGAATAGAGCCCCTGGCATCAACATGCTGGAGAATAGAGCCCCTGGCATCAACATGCTGGAGAACAGAGTCTCTGGTATCACCATGCTGGAGAACAGAGTCTCTGGTATCGCCATGCTGGAGAACAGAGCCCCTGGCATCGCCATGCTGGAGAACAGAGCCCCTGGTATCACCATGCTGGAGAATAGAGCCCCTGGTATCACCATGCTGGAGAATAGAGCCCCTGGTATCACCATGCTGGAGAACAGAGCCCCTGGCATCAACATGCTGGAGAATAGAGCCCCTGGCATCAACATGCTGGAGAACAGAGTCTCTGGTATCACCATGCTGGAGAACAGAGTCTCTGGTATCACCATGCTGGAGAACAGAGCCCCTGGCATCACCATGCTGGAGAACAGAGCCCCTGGTATCACCATGCTGGAGAATAGAGCCCCTGGTATCACCATGCTGGAGCCTTCCATGTCATCGCAGGATTCAGACTGAGGCTTGAATTACTGAAGAACTCCTGGCATCCTGCCTGTAGAGGGCTGCTGCCTTGTGGGACAGTGACCTCTCTGGCCATTTCCTTTATTCCTCTGCTCCAGTCACCAATGTCCAACTGCAGATCCCTTTTGGGGGAGGCATTAAAACACCAATTATCTAACAAAGGTAAGAACTGAGTGGCCAGTTTGCTGCTCCAGAACCTCCCATAGCTCCCACTGTCCTGGTCAGAAAGTGTGATATCCTCACCTTGGTCTCTGGAGCACCACACCTACAGAAAGGTCAGGTTCCCACAACTGCCCTGTGAACCTGCCACAGGAAAGCACGGATGTCCCTTCATTTGTGACACACAATGATCTTTCATGACTAAGTCTCCCACCTCCCCACAGGAACAGCATGCGCTGCAAAGAACACAAAGGCTTGCTCTCTGAGCTCTGTCTCTCAATGGCACACACAACCCAGACAGAAGAGGCCACCAGACATTGTAGGAGCCTATCGCACTGTGAATCAGCTGCCTGTCCAGACTTGAACTCATGATCTGCCTTTTCCTGCCACCTCTCCTTCAGTTTTACTGATATTTCATCTTTCAACTATCTCAGGGCTTGGGATGCAGATTCAGTGCTTCCCATAGCCCTACTTTATAGATAAGGAGACTGAAGCTCCCACTGACCATTTGATTGCTCCAAAGTGATCGGACAAAATTCTTACAGCAGGAAATTCAGGATTCTTATGTTACCTGGGATTTACTAGGCGTGGAAACAGATAGCTGCGGCCCTCACTCCGCTGAAACTAGAGTTCTGGCAGCTGAATCTGGGAGACAAGCGGCCATGTGCCTCGTTGCGCCTCACTAGGATGTCCTCCTATGATGTATAGAGATTCTTGCTTGCTTTCTGTGTTCCAGGCACTCTGTCTATCATGTTTTCTGGCTCCCAGGAGACCAGCAGCGCAGGCTGGAGTTGGGTGGAGCCATCACTCCCTTCCGTCTTTAAGATGAGAGCCAAAGGGCCGTTGATCACTTTGAAGAGCGCAGCAGATGATGGTGACCTGATGGGGCTGTAATTTCCCAGGCACTTGTCTTCTCCCAGCTCCTGCAGATTGATGGGCCAGAGCTGGGGCCCGTGGGGACTATACACTCAGGCGGAGGACTCCTGTGGCTCCCTGGAAATTTCCTCACCAGATGCTCAGGTAGGAGTCTGGGTGTGCATGATGCAATCAAGAGATGTCCAGGGTAGGGTGGGGTACAGAGGTGACCAGCCTGGTGCCACAGCTAAGGCCATAGCTTCCCCTACATGGGAGGGAGAGGCAGTGTGAAACATGTGGTCAGCAATCTGAACCTCACTTTTGCCAAATGTGGGCGTCTTAATTAGGGGTTCTATTGCTGTGACCACAAAACTCTTATAAAAAAAAAACATTTTATTGAGAGCACCTTACAGTTCAGAGGTTTAGTCAATTATTGCCATGGCAGAGAGCCTAGCAGCATGCAGGCAGACATGGTGCTGGAGAAGGAGGTGAGAGTTCTGCATCCATAGGTAACAGGAAGAAAACTGTTTTCCACCCTGAGCATAGCTTGAGCAAAGGAGATCTCAAAGCCCACCCAACAGACGCTTCCAACAAGTCCTATGGTGGTTTGAAAGAAAATGGTTCCCAAAGGGAGTGGTGCTATTAGGAGGTGTAGCCTTTGCTGAAGTAGGTGTGGCCTTGTTGGAGGAAGTGTGTCACTGTGTGGGTGGGCTTTGAGGTCTCCTATGCTCAAGCTACAACCTAGTTCAGATCACTTTCTGTGGGTCAAGATGTAGAACTCTCAGTTCCTTCTCCAACACATGTCTGCCTGTGCACCACCATGTTGCATTATGATGATAATGGACTAAACCTAAGAAAATATAAGCCACTCCAATTAAATATTTTTTCCTTTATAACAGCTGTAATGGTCACAATGTCTCTACACTGCAATAGAAACCCCAAGCCAAGGCCACATCTACTTTAACAAAGTCACGCCTCTTAATAGTGCTTCTACCTTTGAGAACCATTTTCTTTCAAACCACCACAGTGGGCAATTAAGAATAACACCCAGCTTCACTAGCCAATCAGCAGGCAAGTTGCCTGCATGTAGGATGCTCCACTGCCCCCACCAACCGGACCCTGTAACCTACAAGTCCCACTTTGTACCCAAACCCATCCACCCTTCCCTATGACCTCAGAGGATCTCTGACACACACACTGTGACTACACAGAGCAGACCAAGAGGCAGGTTACTCCAACCTCCACCTTGATCTGACCCTGTAACCTACAAGTCCCATTCCACCCCAAACCATCCCTTGGGACCTCAGAGGATCTCTGACACAAGAATGTAACTGCCCAGAGTGGATCAAGAGGTGAGTGATCGGCTCCCCAGCAGGATAGCCCAGTCTCTAGACTCTAGGCCCCAGGGCAAAACCTTGGGCCTCTCCCCCAGCTGCCTCAGCTTCACTAGCAGGCCAGTAGGCAAGCCACTTGGAGGAAAGCTGCTCCAACCCACCCCCCATTGATCAGACTCTGTAATTTGCAAGTCCAACTCCATTCCCATCCCCAAACCCATCCATTCTTGAAGACCTCACCAACTCCCTGAGACACAGACAGTGACTGCACAGAGCTGACCAAGAGTGGTTTCCTAAGGCACAGACAGCAGCTGTAACAAGAGGATCCCTGAGACACAGACACCAACTGAAAAGATTGGACCAAGAGGCAAAGACACTGCCTGTACCAATTGGAGGAAGAGATGGGTAGGTGCCAATGCAAGAATATATTCAACAACCTAAAAAGCAATATTGTAACCAGAATCCAATGGTCATACAACAGGAAGACCTGAACACCCTAACCCAGAAGAAGCAAAGGAAAACGACCTTACTTATAACTTTATGAAGATGATAGACACTCCTAAAGAGGAAATGAAAAAAATTCCCTTAAAGAAATGGGGAAAAAAACAAACAAAAAAATTGGAAGAAATCAATAAATATCTTAAAGAAAACCAAGAATAAAACAATCAAACAGGTGAAGCAAGCAGATTAAATAGTTCAAGACTTGAAAACTGAAATGGAGGAAATAAAGAAAACACAAACTGAGTGAATCCTGGAAATGGAAAGTCTGGGTATGAACAGGAACTACAGATGCAAGCATAACCAACAGAGAATCTCAGACATTGAAGATACGATAGAGGAAATAGATTCATGAGCCAAAGAAAATATTAAATCCATTATATTAGCACAAAACATCTAGGAAATCCAGGACACCATGAAAAGACCAAACCTAAGAATAATAGGGATAGAAAAAGGAGATAAACTCCAGGTCAAAGACACAGAAAATATATTCAACAAAATCAGAGAAGAAAACTTTCCCAACCTAAAGAAGGATATGCCTATGAAAATACAAGAAGCTTATAGAACACCAAATAAACTAGACCAAAAAAAGTTCTCTTGCTATATAATAATCAAAACACTAAATATACAGAATAAAGAAAAAATATTAAGAGCTGCAAAGAAAAAAGGTCAAGCAATATATAAAGGCAGACCTATCAGAATTACAACTGACTTCTCAATGGAAATCCTGAAAGCAAGAAGGTCCTGGGCAGATGTGTTACAGACCTTAAGAGACCACAGATGCAAGCCCAGACTACTATACCAGTAAAGCTTTTAATCACCATAGATGTAGAAAACAAGATATTCCATGATAAAACCAGATTTGAACAATACCTATCCCCAAGCCCAGCCTTATAGAGAGTACTAGAAGGAAAAGCCCAACCCAATGAAGTTAGCTATACCCTGGAAAACATAAGCAACAGATAACACCAGCCAACCCCAAAGAAAGGAAATACACACTCTACCATTGAAAAACAGCAGGAATTAACAATCACTAATCATTAATATCTTTTAATATCAATGGACTCAAATCACCTATAAAAAGACACAGGCTAATGGAATGGTTACAAAAACAGGATCCATCCTTCTGCTGCATACAAGAAACACACCTCAAAGAAACTCCAAAGACAGACATTACCTCAGAGTAAAGGGTTGGGAAAAGATTTACCAATCAAGTGGACAAAAGAAACAAGCGAGGGTGGCTATCCTAATATCTAACAAAATAGACTTAAAACTAAAATCAATAAAAAGAGATGGAGAAGAACACTTCATACTCATCACAGGAAAAATACATCAAGATGAAGTTTCAATCATGAATATCTATGCCCTAAACACAAGACCACACACATATGTGAAGGCATAAGTCACAAACAATCCCACACCAGTCGGAATTATGATTAATAGAATGGTTATTTATTTAAGGGGGAAAAAACTTACAGATTACCGTCCCAGACAACAGCCCTCTGTGCAATCAGAAAAGGAGACTAATAGCCGGAAGCAGAGCCGGAAGCAAGAGAGCAAGCGGAGGGCAGTCGTACTTTTTTAAAAAGAGAGAGAGAGAAAAAGAAAGAGAAAGAGAGAGAGAGAGAGAGAGAGAGAGAGAGAGCACACCCCAATGGGTTGGTATCTCAACAGCTATTGGCTGAAGGAGCAGAAGGAGCTCCGTCAACACCTATGCACAATAAACATTACTAAAGCTTAAATTGCACATCAAACCCCACACATTAATAGTAGGAGACTTCAACAGCCCACTCTCACCAATGGACAGGTCAGCCAGACAAAAACTTAACAGAGAAATAAGGGAACTAACAGATGTCGTGACTCAAATGGACTAAACAGACACCTATAGAACATTCCACCCACACACAAAAGAATACACCTTTTCAACACATGGAACCTTCTCTAAATCAACCACAGACTCAGTAACAAAGCAAACCTCAACAAAAAATTGGAATAATTCCCTGTACCTTATCAGATCATTATAACCTAAAGTTAGAATTCAACAACAACACTAATTGCAGAAAGCCTGCAAACTCATGAGAATTGAACAATGATCAAATGAATCACCCTTGGGTCAAGGAAGAAATTAATTAATTAAAGACTTTCCAGAACTCAATAAAAATGAATTCACAAAACATACTCAAAACTATGGGACACTGTGAAAGCAGTGTTAAGAGTGACGTTCATAGCACTCAGTGCCCACATAAAGAATCTGGAGAAATCTCACACTAGTGACTTAACAACACACCTGAAAGCTCTAGAACAAAAAGAAACAGACTCACCTGGAAGGGTTAGACGACAGGAAATAATCAAATTGAGGGCTGAAATCAATACAATAGAGACAAAGAAAACAATACAAAGAATTGGGGGGGGGGGAGAGAGAGAGAGAGAGAGAGAGAGAGAGAGAGAGAGAGAGAGAGAGAGAGAACATCCAAATTAACAAAGTCAGGAAATGAAAAGGGGAACATTACAACAGACACTGAGGAAATCCAGAGAATCATGAAAACCTGTACTCCACAAAATTGGAAATTTTAAAGAAATAGACAATTTTTGGATAGGTACCACAACCAAAATTAAATCAAGACCACATGAACAATTTAAATAGACCTATTATAACCCCTAAGGAAATAGAACAGTCATCAAAATTCTTCTCCCAACCAAAAACAGCCCAGGGCTTATGGCTTCAGCACAGAATTCTACCAGAATTTCAAAGAAGAACTAATACCTATACTCCTCAAATTTTTCCACAAAGTATAAACAGAAGGAACATTGCCAAACTCTTTTTATGAGGTTAGAGTTACCCTAATACCCAATCACACAAAAACTTGGCTAACAAAGAGAATTACTGCAATAATATGAGCAAAGAGGTCAAGGCCATGATGGGGACACCCACTGAAAAAGCTGACCTGAGCTAATGGGAGCTCACTGACTCTGAACCGACAGCAGGGGGTGGGGGTGACCAGCATAGGACCAAACTAGCCCCTCTGAATGTGAGTGACAGTTGTACGGCTGGGTCAGTTTGTGGGGCTACTTGCAATGGGGCCAGGATTTATCCCTACTGCTTGAACTGGCCATTTGGAGCCCATTCTCTTTGGAGGGATACCTTGCTCAGCCTAGACCCTGTGGGAAGAGCTTTGGTTCTGCCTCAAAGCAGTATGCTAGACTTTGTTGACTCCCAGTGGGAATACTTACCCTCTCTGAGGAGTGGATGGGGAGTGGGGTTGGAGGGAAGGTGGAGGGAGCAAAGCAAAAGAAAAGGAGGGAGTGGGACCTGGGATTGGTATGTAAAATTTCAATTAAAATTAAAAAAAAATGTGAACCACCACACTGGGAGCAAACCATATATTTGACAAGTGATTCATACTGTAAATGTAAAAATAGTTCTGAAGATGCAACATTAATAAACCAATATTAATTAAAAAAGAATAACACCCACAGTGGGTTTGTTATGAAGCACAGACCATGCTAGACCCTTTACAGATGGCATCTTATCCACCTCCACAGCTTCATGAGGAAGACATTCCTGACTCTACTTTATACACAAGGAAACTGGGACTCCCAGGGGCCAAGGGACTTGTCGAAAGTCACATAGGCAGCAAGCAGTGGACCAGGAATGCGGACCCTGGGCTTTCCACTGTGCTGCTGAGGTCTGACTCACATGTTTCCAAGTAACTGGGGATTCGTGTGTGTGTGTGTGTGTGTGTGTGTGTGTGTGCGCGCGCGCGCCTATCTCCGCCTCTTAAGCACTAGAATTCTAAGAGGGTTCTACCATTCACAACTTCTAAAAAAAATGGGTTCCCAGCCTTGAACTCAGGTCCCTCTGCCTTTGAAGCAAGCATTTTATCAGCAGAGACATTTCTGCACCCCTGTTTTGCTTGGTTTTTGTTGTCTGGTGGGGATGGGGGTTGTGATAGTGGGGTGTGGAGTTGGTTGGGTTTTGTTTGTTATTCCTCCGATGTTACTCAGACATGTGGGGAGGTTCCATATTCTCGGGGCTCCTGCTTCTCCTCTAACTCTGACTGCAGTGGTGCCTGCATAGCCAGCTGCTGCAGTTTGCACATTGTTTGAATGTGCCTCCCCTCCCCGGAACTCATGTGCTGTGTGGGGATGTAGTGGGGACTTTAAGAGATGGGACTCAATAGGAAGTAACTGGGTAATTGAAGGTGTTGCCAGTGGTGGGCCCATGGTTGGCTCTATAGAGCCAGTTGTTATAAAAACCTGCCAGGCCCCTCCAAGTCTCCCCCTCTCTCTGGCTTCTAGACATATGATCTCATACTTATGCACATGCCTACCGTGAGACCATCTGCCATGAGGCAGGATAGCCTGTGGAGCTCTTGCCAGAGCTGGTGTCCTGCTCTTTGGACAGTTAGTCCTGAAACTTGAGGTCTAAATAAACCTCTTCTCTTAATAAAGCCCTTAGCTTCAGACGTTCATCACAGTAGAGTTGAGCTACTACAGTTGCTATTAGATGGTTTTGCTACAAAAATGCATTATGAGCCAGTAATAGCAAAAACATGAACAACCCAAATTTATATCCAGCTGAGGAACGAATAAATCAACGCTGATACATATGCTTGGTGAAATATGGCTCAAGAATAAGAAGCAAGGACACACAGCATCACCACTTCGTGCATGAGCCTCTGAAGCGTTATAGGAAGCCAAAGCCAGTCTCAGAAGCCTGCACACTGGAAGGAGCTGTGCATGTGACCCTCTGGAGAAGGAAAACTAGAGAGACAAAACACTGATCGGGACCTAGTGCAGGTAGGAGCGGGACACCTAAAGGCCTGCCAGGTTCAATGGAGAGTTTAAAAAGAAAGGAAGGGTCAGGGAATAGCTCATTTGTTGAAAGTGGTCACCACGTGAGCCTGGGGACCTGTGTTTGAGTCCCAGAATTCACACAAAAAGCCAGGCTTTGTGCACACAGTTGTAATCCCAGCCCTGGGAAAGTGGAGACAGAAGGATTCCGGGGATCACAGGCAGTCTAGCCTAAGAGGTGAATCCCAAGTCCGGGAGAAAACCTGTCTCAAAAAGCAAAGTGGCTAACTCCCAAGTCATGACATCTCTGATCTCCACATGCACAAATATGCAAGTCCATGCATGCATACACATGCGTATCGGCATGTGCACAGAAGCACACATACAATCTTTCCATGTTGTGGTGTGGTGAGCCTTGGCATTGTGCTCAAAGAGACAGTGATCTCCAGCACCTGTGGTTCCAAGCCCTCAAGGTACTAAACTGTCTGAGGTACTTGCTTCCTCTGAGGAAAACAGAGCATTCCTGTATGACTTACCCATTATCCTGCTACATACTTTAAACTCTATGTTTTGCCATACCTGGCGCTATGCCTTGGATACATCAGTGCTTACGCTGTGCTTTTCAGAGAATGACGAGGGAAAGTCTACAAAGCTTAGTACAGATAGAGTTTTGGGTTTTCTCCAATATTTTCAACTCCTGAAGGCCAACCACACAACATAACCAATTGCACTTTCCCCAGGTATCTAGAGGAGAAGAATTTGTCAAAACTGGAAGTCAAATGGCGTTTTACAGGGTCTGGAGGAAGGGAGGGAGGGAGCTTGTGTCCAATCTGCAAGGTGAAAAGTCTTGTTATTCTGCGTTTGGATCCAGCACTACTGCACTGAACACTTTTTAAAAAATTATTTATTATATATACAGTGTTCCGCCTGCTTATTTGCCTGAAGGCCAGAAGAGGGCGCCAGATCTCATTACATATGGTTGTGAGCCACAGTGGTTACTGGGAACTGAACTCAAGACCTCTCTCTTTAAGAGCAGTCAGTACTCTTAATCTCTAAGCCACCTCTCCAACCCTGTACTAAAAACACTTTAAAATGGAGAAGAGGAGCTAGGAATGAGGCCAAACAGACGAAACACCTGGCCCACACAGAAGTCTGGGCTCAATCCACAGCCTAAATGTAGTCTGGTGGCCTAGGCCTATTGAGTGTTTGGGAGGTAGAGACAGGAGGATCACAAGTTCAAGGTCAGCCTCAGCTGCATATCAAATTTCAGGCCAGTCTTGGCTACGTTAAATTTTGTTTCAAAAAAGAAAAAAAAATAGTGAAGATAAATTTTATCGTTTTTTTTTTAATTATGGTTTTAAATTAAAGCAGTTAAGTAGATGACGCTTTCCTGAAGCAAAGAAACTGTTGTATATTGTGAACAATTGTGTGGGTGATTCCCCCATGGTGTGAATCTGTCAAGTCCATCACACCGGACTCTAAAAGCAGGGAGAACTGGCTGCATGTAAATCACAAATCGCATTCAACCAACTTAGAAAAACGCAAACCCAAACATAGTCCAGTTCAGAAAACGTCCACTCAGCCACTCAGTGGATACTCCTTTCCTTTTTTTCTTTTGCCTGAAGGGCTGTGGAAGAAACCCATGGCCCTGTGCATGCCAGGCAGGTGCTCCACCACTCAGCTATATCCTCAGCCTCTGGTGCCAGGCAGGTGCTCCACCACCCAGCTATATCCTCAGCCTTCCCTTTACTTTTTATTTTGAGACAATGTCTCACAAGGTTGCCCAGACTGACCTTGAACTCACTTGTAGACAGTGCTGCCTTTGAATTTACAATCCTCCTGCTCGGTCTCCTGGGGTGATAGGCCTGTGCCACTAGGCCCAGCTCAATACATATTTGTCAATTAATTATGTTGTGCCACACCATAATCTAAGTCGTGATGGCCCTGGGAAATTTATATTTTTAAGAAGATATGATAAATCTAAGTATCAGACAGGCTAATGGAATAAAAGAGACAGTCTAGATCTCTATCTGTCTGTCTGTCTGATGCATCATCTATCTTGTCTACCTATTAATTACCATCTGAATTTAATAAAGGTTAAAGTGGGGCCCCATAAATTACAAAGTAAAATCAAATTATCCCATAATTTCTAACTTTATATTATATCTCCAAATACATTCCTTATTTTAATGCAAAAATTACTTCAGGGAATATAAAATGAAAGAATAAATAAAATATAAATGTTCGTATGCTTTTGGCCTGGGAAAGAAGCTTTCTAAGTATGAAATCAAAAGCAAATACACAAAAAAAAGATTAATAGATTTGGCCACTTATAAACTGAACAGCCTGACACCAAAAACACTATAAATAAAACCAAATGTCAAGGCACAATGAGAAGATATTACTTGCAGCCTGTGTTGTTCTGCAAGGATTAATATCCTTAATGCTTAAAGCAGCGGTGTGAATTGATATGAAAGAGGTAAACGTTGTGATAAAAATGGGCAAAGGACATAAAATCTGACGTTTTCATTACTTCGGTGCTGCGTTTCAACAACTCACAAAACGAGCCGTAGCTTAGAGGCCAAAAGCCAGACATTTGTCAACTGTAGCTGAAGATCAGCACGGGGCAGAGCAAGTAGGGTGCAGCATTTCTTGTCAAACTAAGAATGAGGTTGTCAGTAGGCTCTTGGAGGTTTGGGGACTGAGTGTGGCCAGACCTACAGGAAGCAGCATCAGCTGATTGTAGCTCTGTAAGACACAGGGGAAATGTGTGTTAAGCACCATCAGATGAATGAGGGTGTCAGGTACCCTGGAACTGGAGTTACAGACAGTTGTGAGATGTCATGTGGGTGCTGGGAATTGAACCCGGGTCCTCTGGAAGAGCAGTCGGTGCTTTTAACTGCTAAGCCATCTCTCCAGCCCACGTTTTTAAGTAAAGACACCCTTTTGTTTTCTAGTCAGCCAGCAGGAAGTTGGCCAGAGCAGAGACTGAAGGGGTGCAAAGCAGAGAAAAGACTTCCTGCCACTTCCATGCAGGGTCGACCTCCTGCCCAAAACAGTACAGGGCAGTATCCTTTATCCTGCCTTGGAGACCAGTGCGGACCCCCTTGCTCAGAAGTCCGGCACCTGCGGCAGGTGCCCTCTGAGATGTCAAATGTTGGCCTTGAAATATCATCTGTGGGTCCAAGATACAGCTCCTGGTATGGAAGGTCATAGGTGAACACCTGTCTCCAAGTCCTTGAGATGGAAATTTGACCACTAATGTCACAGTTAATGACAGTTACTGATGGCCTCTAAGTGGGGCCTTTCAGATGCCATGCAGATGAGATGAGGTCACAAAGGTGAGTGTCCAAGTTACTCGCCTCCTTGCTACATCAACTCCCTGACCAGAGCAACTTAAAGGGGGCAGAGCATGTTTAGGAACAGTCCCAGGAGCTAGGCAGATATGGCTGCCGAAACCTGGTTAGTCACGTGGCATCCACAGTCAGGAAGCAAAGAGAGGCGATTGCTGGCACTCAGTTCACTATTTTTTCACTCAGTGTGAGCCCCCAGCCCATGGAATGGCGCTACCCTCATTTAGGGTAGGGTCTTCCCACCTCAGTTAATCTAAACTAATCCCTTGAGGACATGTCCAGAGATTTGTTTCCATGGTGGCTTTCAATCCCATAAAGGTGACAATATTAACAATCATAGTGAGCCTCCCTTGATTGACCTTCATGTTTTAGAAGGAGAGGAGGAGAGACTGGGCCAGCATCTTATGCTGCCTCATGGTGTGAAACCCTTCACCTCATTCCTAAGGTTAAATGCTCTATGATCTAATGCCATGGAGATTTGTTACTGTGACCAGGACAATAAAGGAGGGACAGAGAGCTCTAATTCCTAAAGTTGTCCATAGACCCAGGTCATCTTCCATCTCTGCCATCTTACCCAAGGCAGCATGATCAACCACTAAGAAGGGAAGTTAAGGAAGTACAGGGCTGTGCAGTTAGGGAGATGACCTGGAAGATGCACACAGCATATTTGACAGAATTGAACTTGGTCATACCTGGCTGCAAGGGAAGCTGAGAGATACAGGCTAAAGTGTGTTCCTCCAAATCTGTATGTTGAAATCCTAATGCCTGGTACCTCAAAATGTGGCTGTATTTGGAGCCTGGGCACTTTCAGAGGTAATTAAGGCAAACAAGGTCATTAGGTTGGGTGCTGATGCAAGGATAGTGTCCTTATAAGATGAGACTAGAACACAGACATGGATGGAGGGAGAGCTACTGGAACCCTCAGGAAGAAGATGCCATCTCTAAGTCATGAGAAATCCCTCTGAGAAACATCCTCCTCTATGTCCTTGTTTAACTCTTAGCCTCCAGAACTGAGGAAATCAATCCCTGTTGTTTAATCTGCCCAGTCTGGGATTCTTTGTTATATCATTAGGAGCTGGCTTATACAGATAACAAGATCATTCCATGGGGCCATGTGTCTCAACAAACAAAAAAAAGGAAGGGAGATAGTTTTGCTACTAATCAAAAAAGAGATGGAAGAAAAGATACTGGAGACAGCTGACAGTAACCACAAAGTCTCACTTTGAACTCCCAGTCCCCGTATGTCTAGTTCCTGGTGATATGGAGCTTCAACATGTATCTTGGCCCAATGGCTTACTGAGTCTTCCCTGGGTCACAGACAGGTTATGTTGTGCTACCTTTAATAAGTGCCAGGACTCAGTTTAGACACCATTAGCAAACCCTTCTCCACTGTCTTGCAGCAGGAGTGGGCAGAAATAGAGGCTGAGCCTGCTGCAGAAGAAGTAGGGCACCTGAGAGCATAGCTCAGTGGTAAAGCATGGCCTAGTGTCCACGAGGTCCTGATTGATACCCAGTGCCACAAAAACAAAACTAACCGATGCAACTGAGGAGTGCCAGGGTCCTGTGAGGAACCCATGCATCCCTCCAAGGCATCTACTATGCCATCTTAGCTGCAGGTTTGAGGAACTGTGATAAGCCATCTTTTTGCTCCTTTCTAGTCTGTGGGTCCTTGATCAAAAGCTCCAAGGCACGTGGAAGTACCTGACAGTTGTCCTTCTCCCCTTCCTTCATGGAAGTAATCTGTCTTTTGGAAGTCAGTTCCTCGGAGTTTCTGACGAGAGAAACTAGATGCCCTGCTGTGTAGAGCAGGTGAGGGAGCTGAGGAGGAAGGGGCAAGGCCTGGGAGTTCAGGCTAGCTCACAGGCTCTGTGGGACAGATCTGTGTCTTTCTCTAAACCCTGCCCTCGGGGCCCTGGGCTTCTGTACTGCCTCAGGGGAGAGTGGGCAAACACCATCTACTAGCAGGGAAGCCCAAGACACATGCTGGGCCCCAGTCTTGCAGAGGGTCTGGCTGCTCACCGTACCCGGCTTGGCCTGTTCCTAATGCACCTCCAAATGTTCCTAGGTCCGTTTCCCTGTATGCAGCTGCTTCACCTAGGTTCTGTCCTCTGCCGTTCACTTCCACTTAAAGGTTTACTGATCCATTACTGTGCTAGGCCCCTCCACCTCCCACCCCTGTCACCATGCAATAAAAGATAGGAACCTCTTGACAGAGCAGCACCAGTAACCAAAATAGAGGGATGTTCAAAGAAACTCTGATGCCGTGTGATGCAGTGTTGCACGCATAGCTCTTGCAGTTCATTGGTAATGACAAACAGCAATCTGTGTAAATGGGAACTAATAACCATGAAAGCAAAGTAATGCGAACATGCATGAAGATTAGAGACATCGGTGGCAACCATAATATGATGTGAAAATACTTTGTGGCAATCACAGTCCCTGTTTTGTCAATGATTAGCTAGAAGAAGCTGACATCGTAGATCTGTACATCTCCCAGCGGTGAAGTCCACTCATATTCCAGTTTGTAAGTATATCAAACATCACCCATCCATCTTTTTACCCATTCGTCCATCAACCCACCCATCCATCCACCTATCTGCCTATCCATCTATTCACCACTCACCCACCATCTCGATAACCTACTCCCCCCCCACACACACAAACACACACACACACCATTAATTGATCTATCTGTCCACCCTTCCATTCTTGTATTCATATTTGAGAATGACTCTGAGTTGGGCTCTGGGCTAACAACTCAAACAGGTTCCAGATTGTTGAAAGAAAAGCCCACACATATGTTTGAGCATAAAACTATGAATACTAACACAGAGGCAGGAACCCAGTGAGTCAAAAGTACAGTTTGGACAGAGGCAAATGCTCATGCAAGGGTCCAGAGGTGGGAAAGGGCCTGGTCTGGCAGAGGAGGAGTAGACTATAAAGAATCTAGTTCAGCCACACGGGATAGATACTATGGATCAATTGACAGCATAAAGTTCACGGTGTGGCTGCTTTCAGAGGCAAGGGTGTGGATTTGAAAGGGGTGGACAGCAGCAGGCATGAGCTTTGGAAGCATGCCAAGCAGGAGGTAGGGAGCCCTTACATGAGGAAGAAAGAAGGTGACAGACATGAAAGCCATATCTAAAGCAAAAGGGACTGGCGACCTCAGGTATAGGGAGTAGGGACAGGGAGACCAGGAAGACTCTTAGCTCTCTGAACTGGAGGTGGCAGCCTATTAGGACAGGTCTGGGGACAAGGAACAGAGATGGGGAGAGAAGGAGACCATGAGTTTAATTTGAGTGTGTGAAGTTCAGCCAGTCCCTGTAGAATTCTGGGTTGAGGGGAGGTGTCCTGGGAAGGCATCTGAGGATTTGGGGATCATCTTGGTGCTTGGTCCCATTTCCCAAAGTCAGGGAGGAGCAATAGAAGGCAAGCAGCTTCCCAGAGGAGCCTCCCTGTACTGAAGGCCATGAGAGCAGGGCTGCAGTTGGTTACATCAAGGGGCTGGTGGGCAAAATGGAGTGTAAACAGGCCATGAGGAAATGTGCAGAGCAGGGACAAGCCAGCTGTGACTGACAAAGCCAAGCTGTCCAAGCGGTCATGCCAGTGCAGGGGAAAGAGCCATCATTTACTCGGAACAGGGAGACCCCGGCCTAGTGAGTATGTCTGAGAGCATAGCTGGAGCAACACAGAGCTCTGCCTGAGTGTCTCCCAGGACTGAAGGGCTTGTGGGGTGGGTAGGGTGGCATGGCGGTCAGGAGCCACAGGAGGCACCTAAGCAGCCAAGTCCTCGCATACCCGTGCTTTGGAAAGATCTCCGTGGATCGTGACGTCTAGGTGAGTCAGCCAGTCTGGAACTAAGCATACAACAGATGTTTGACCACCATAAAATCTTCTAGCATGTTTTTCCAGAAGCAGAAATGTAGACAGCTTGGGCCACAAAGAACAACAACAACAAAAATACAAATAGATCTGTCAGAGAGGAGACTCGAGCATTTCTAAAGAAGTTCCCGAGGACTGTGCGCAGCATCAAGGCTCTGGTCCAAGGGATTTGAAGGCGGTGTCAGACTGTGGGCTTGCGTCAGCATTAACTCTGGTGAAATACAGCCTCGGGGGCCCCCCAGCCAACCTTTCAGCTGTAAAGCTCTCGCTAAGCTGTAGAATTAATGGCAAACCATTTTAAAAACAGTTCAGTGGCTCCGAGAACTTAATTCTAGCCTTGCCCCCAGAAGGCGAGCAACGGCTGGGGTGGCAGTCCTTGATGTGTGTCTCAAGTACTCCAGAAGCGGATGGGAGCTCAGACACTTGACTCCTTCGGGGGTGTGTGTGGGGGGGGGGCTTGGGTCTGTGGCTTGGTGACAGATTTCCAGTCTTCCTCTGAGGGTTGCTTAATTTGTTTGTACTGCAGATTGAGTGTGTCTCCCCAGGGACTTTGTCCTCTGGCTTTGGCAGGCGCCTGTGCCTGCTGAGACAGGAGGTGCGTCTGTGCCAAGCACTGGTCCTGCATTCCACCACAGGCCTAGGCCAGCATCACGGGCGCTGACTCAGGATTCAGTGCCCCAAAACTTTCTTCTTGGGGGTCTCAGCGCCTAGGCTGTTCCACTTCTCACTGTCTTCCTCTGCCTCGGGACTGGTCCTTGCCCTCCCTGCCTTGTTCTTTTCACTGAGGATTTTCTCTCTCTCCTCATCTCATCTCTCTGTCTAGATCTCTCTAGGTCTCCTGTCTCTTTCGCAATCTTTCTGTCTCTCATCTCACTTCTGATTTCCTGTCCGTAGATCTCTCTTGTCTCTCTACTCATTTCCTTCCGGTGTCTGTCTCTGTTTCTCTCTATCTCCCAGTTCTTTCATTCCTCCCTTCCTTCCCTCTCTTTCCCCAGTCCATCTGTCTCTCCTTGTTCCTGTCCTTGCCCCTTCACCACTAAGCTTCTGGGTCTCTGGTTTCTCCGTCTCCTTGCTTCCCTCAGGGTCCCAGTGTGGGTTCACCCTTTAGTCTTCCGTGGCAGCCACCCTGAAGGCTCACCTCACCCATGCTGGCCTGTCCCTGTGGGAATGATGCCAAGTTCCTGTTTGACCCACGAATTTCTACCCTCCTCTTTTGATCACCCAGGTATCTTCCCTTACCCCCAGCCTCTGCCTCTCTTCTTGTACAATGGCCTGCAGAGGAATGCCATGCTGGGAATTCTGCTCCGGCCATGACTCTGCCTCCCTCTCTGTCTTCCTAGCTTCCCCCTGCATCTCTGGGCCTCTCAAGTCTGTCCCTGCCTCTGCCCTCTTTGGTTTCTCTGCTCCCCTCTTTGCCATTGTCTCCTACTCCTCAGGACGATGCCAGTGGGAGCGGTGGATAGATGGGGGCCGTGGGCATCTGAGGGCTAGGTGCTGTGCAGGGAAAAGTCAGCTAGCCAGAGGAAGATGATGGTGTAGCTTCTGGGTGTTCTTCCAAGTCTCAGTGGGAGGTGCAGTCAGAGGGACAGGGCCATCCTGATACAGAATGGAGGTTGCGCTGAACCCTGCTGACATCACCAGACACTGCCAAGGACCAGCCTGGGACACATCTGTTCCCTTACCTTGACTTTTGAAGGGTGATGGTCACTTGGTTTTGCCCTCTGCAAGAATCCTGCTAGCAAGGCCTGACATTGTCCTGCCTCCCTCAGCTGCAATGTCCTGTCAGAGAACAGTCTTGTTCCCATGTCACAGTGCACAAACCAAGACCCAGGGAGAAATAGACTGCCCAACATTCCACAGTAAATAGGCTGAAGCCAATCGATGCCAGGGATACCTCTTGACCACCTCATGGAGCCATGAGATCCTTAGTGGCATAGCTGCTACCCTAGCTCAAGTAGCCAATGCTATGATTCTGGCTAGGGTAGCTCCTTGGTGGACATCAAAGCCCTCAACGTTTTGAGCCACCTAGCAAAAGCTTCCCAGAGCCCACACTGCATCGTCACCATGGCAAGCACCTGTGTGCCTTAACCCTGGCAAATCCTTTGCTGACCTGTCTTCTTTTCCTCTCCCCTCTGCTCCACAGTGCCAAGAGGCTGGAGGGAGGGAGGAGGCCCCGAGGCCTTCTGGATCCTGGAACAGACTGTCAGCAACTTTGGTGGCAGAAGGATTTCCAGTCCCATCTTACATAAGGACCCACTGAGTTCGTATTTCAAAACACACTGAAAGACCATTTCTTGGCTGTCATCAGATAGGGCAGAATGAGGGCAGAGGATGGAGCAGGCAGGGCCAGAGGATGAGCTAAGCATGCAAGGGGCTGGCCAGTGGTGAGGATTCTAGTGGCCTCTGGTGGCGTGGCTCCTGGGTGGAGCTGGCCCTGTTCTAGGCAGGGTGTTACTAGTGGTCAGGGTCAAGTGTTTCCAGGTTCCTGGCCTCATGGTTTGTTTGTTTGCTTGCTTGCTTTTGCTACTACTGAGTGGAAACAGTAACAGAATTCCGAAGATGGCATCCATTGGATTCCCTAGAGCTCAGGTTACAGACAGTTGTGAGTCACAGAATGAGGGTGCTGGAAACCAAACTTGGAGCCTCTGTAGGAGCAACAGAGGCTCTCAGCTGTTGAACCATCCCTCCGGCCCCATGTTCTTAGCTCTTATTCAAAGAATTGAAATGAAAGCTTACACAGGTTTGCAAGAGTAGCAGGGAAACGTGGTTTACAGCAACGTGCTAGGAAAGATCAGAATGCACCGTGTGGGCAGGAGCAGCGGCCACGGGAGTGAATGCACGTAAGGGCCCCACCCTTGCTGAGGCTCCGCTAGAAGACAGAGGAAGGAGCTCTGATGTGGTTGGTGAGTTGGGTCATATAATTGTCTTCTCACCGTGTATATCCTTTCCCAGATGCATCTGGTTTTAATCACGTGCATGTCCAATTATGCTAAGGCATAAGATGGTAAACAGGGGATTCTCCCTAAAACTTCATCTGAGTACAGTGTTGTTGCACTGTATGCTTCCAAAACCAGTTCAGGATCAGTCCTTCCATTGGGAATATGTTTCAGCAAAAACTTTCCAGGTTTGATGGTCACCAGGAGGAGGAGAAACAAATGCCACTGCTCAGAGAGGCGTGTGCATAGACAGATGCTGTCAGGGGTCTAAGGTTACCAGGTACGCTGTTGTTTGGAGAGGGCATGTGTACACACATGTACATACTCAGGCTGCCAAGTATGTTATTAGAAGAAAGGACTTTCATAATCCAGCTTGAATGGAGCTCCAGACTGCTAAGATATTCCTGATGCTTGCTTGCCTTAAGGGGATATATCATCCTCTCAGCAACTATGGAGCGTGTCGATCTGTGGAGAACACTTCTGAAAGCGGAACTCTAAGCTCCTAAGGTGCCACGCCAGGAGGGTCTGAATCCACCCCCCCCACACACACACAAACACACACTTTGCTCACAAGGCCGCTGTGCAGTAACCAGGCACTGTTGAGCTGCGGGAAAGTGAGTGGCCATACTTCCTGAGGAGCTCAGGGACTCATCAGTAAGACGCAGATGGGGTGGATTTAGTGTCTTTGCTCTTAAGAACCTGAAGACACAAAAGCACTCTCAACTCAGACACCAGTGTGACCAAAGCTCAGGTGCTCAGGTGGCTGCAGGGCACATGGGCTGTGGATGGTGAGGAAAGGGTAGCAACCGCTTGGAGCCCTGCAAGAATCATAAAAACTGAATTCTAAAATAGGGTTTTGCCACATCCCTTGCCAGAGAAGAAAGGGACCCTCCCCCAGCCGAGATGAGTCTCAGAAGAGCAATAGCTGTACAGCCATCAGGGTCTAAGGACCTCTTAGAGGAGAAGGAGCCTGGGCTGCCCCGCTATGTCGTGAACAACGAGCTGCAACAAGGGACTCATTTACGGGAAAAGAGCGCTTGAGATGCCAGGCCTTCCAGGATGGACACACTGCTAACCATCCAGAGAAGACACACAAGCTGGCCATGTGGCTCCCTCCAGAGGAAGATCAGGGAAGACGAGGGACAGTAGGGTGTCAGGCGGGTGGGATTGGGGTAGAGAAGTTTGACTTGATCAGAGCCCAAAAGTGACCATGTGTTTTGTGACTAAATAATTAGGCAAATGAATAAGAATGCAAATCGGCTTCGTGAATAATAAACACTCGTGGCATCATCATCATCTGATTGGTTGACTGAGCCCACACAGATTAAAGGGTTTGTACATCTGCGGGACAAGCTGTGTGCTAGGGCTTAGAGCATCAGAGATGAAAGATGGAGACTGGTGTTTCCAAGACGCTTAAGATTCAAACAGAAAGATGAGCAGCAAACACAGAATAAGAGTCTAGAACTGCAACTACCCAGGGAATCATGTACCTAGATTGTCTGCAAGTCATCTGTGACTTTTGCCTAAAAGGTCATTTAGGTCAGGCGTAGCCCGAAGAGGAGACAGGGAAAGCGTTCCTGGCAGAGGACACGACACAAGCAGATGTCAAATGGCAGCAGAATCCAGAGCCATCTCCACTGGGCTGTGTCCATGTCTCCCCAGCCCGCCTCCCCCTCCTCCGGGGGCCCTGAGTGAAGACACAGATTCTAATCTGTGTCCCACACACCACATAATCTCTCCAGCTCTGCTACCTGTCCAGAAGTGGGGGGTGGGGAGTCACTCCTACCTGGTCAAGTTTCCAGGATCACTGTGAAGTTCAGGTGGGAGCATGAAGCTTGGAAATGTGTTTCCTGGACCAGGAAGCTGAGAAGAAAGCTTTCCATTCCAGTCTTGTCATTAGAAACTGAGCCAGATGTCTCAACCAAAGAGATACATTTAAAAGATCTCTGAGTTCAACCTAGCACACCCTGAGGTCTCCATCAAACCTCTTTGCCCACCTCCTAGGGAGGACGGGGCTGTCGGGGAGCTGAAGGAGAGAGGGGGTAAGGGCTTCTGTAGGGCTGTGGGTTATGAGATAACTGTGTGTCAGTCAGGAGTTGGGGGAAGGGGCAGGCCGATCTCAGCTCCAGATATGAAGTCTGAAGTCAGCAAACAAGATTTAGTTTTTTCTTTCAGACTAAATCTTTTTTCTTTTCCCTGGGAGATTCTGCAGCCTCTCTACCCTGCAGAGAACACTAGTCCTGTCCTGAGGGTATATGTGGGGTTTGGACCAACATGCCGTGCTACCCCTGACCCTGTACCTAGCCTGATACATAAACAGGAATGCTACACAGAGCTCCCATGGGTTAGGGGAGGTGGCTTTTCCTAAGTGTGGTAGCAAGGGCTCCAAGGCTTTGTGGTTCTGAGCCTCTGAGGCAGTGAGCCTGAGTTTCTGCAGGCAGAGAACCAGACACTGGGATCACAGTGTTGCATCAGACCAAGTACTCTGGTCCTGAGCCAGGTGGGCTGAGTCTGGCAGCCCCTTTCTCCCTCCTGCTGGAAGAGCACGTGTTAACACACCAGCTCCTCCAGTGCTAAGACATCAATTTTGCTTTAACAAGATCCAATTAGTGTCGTCTCTGTGCAGCCCTGAGCCCTTCCAGAAGAGAGATGTGAACAAGGAGCCGCCTCTTCCTGGAACTCAGATGCACCTCCCCTGTTCCTGCTTCCCTTCCAGGAATGGGGCCTGCCAACAGCTATCTTCTCAAATCTTTTATCTGATGCACATCTGTTTCCAACAGTCTGGTGTGAGGATTCCTCACCTGTCACTCTGAAGTGTAGCATGGAACGGGTCTTCATCTTCTGTACACCTTCCCAACCTTCTCCTGTCTACCCGCGTGAATACCCACCCACACTTCCATGCAAATAGTCATTTGTTGATTCAGTGATTCCCCCCAAACACACAGCCACTCAAACATCCATCTACTCCCCCAGACCATGTACCCACCATCTGTCCATACCTTCATCCCATCCAATCACCCACCTGTGAGTCCATCCTCCTCTTCATTACACTACCCATCTCCTCTAATCACCCAACCGTTCTTCCACCTACCCAGTCCTCCATCCATCTGTCTATCCCATTCAGTCATTCACGAAATAAATTTAATAAACATTTCCTTAAGGACTTAACCTTCTGTGACGTCCTATTCCAGACACCAGAAACACAGTCAGGAGCAACGCCGAGTCCCTTCCCTAGAGCCATGTCCAGTACAACAACTTCATTCTTCAGCAGTATGGGACCAGGGACAAGCTGCTGCATCTCATGTTCACATTACAAGGGTTACTATTGCATGGTTAGCTGTTGTGACAGTTCAGTGAGGTAATTTCTGTGAAGTGCTTGCCTGAGTCCTGGTACATGTTAAACATTCCACAAGTGATCAATGACATTGTTACTTATAGTATTGGTGCCATTATCATTTCTTTAGATACTAATTAAGAGACTTGGTTGCTTAAGAACTTAGTCATTTATGTATGCATTCATGAGTCTTTATTAGGTATGAACTGCATCCCCGGGCCTGTGCCCTTCAGGAGTTGAGAATCTTATGGTACAGATGAGATAGATGTTTGCAATGGCACAGGAGCGTCAAACACCACCATCATGGCTGTAACGATGGCAAATTTTTTAAATTGTTTTTCTTCTCTCCCCTCCCTTCCTCCCCCATCTCCTTCTACCCTCTCCCATGATCCCCATGTGGGTGCTTTTGTGCCAGGTGTTGGTTGTGCAAACACCTGTCGACACTAATAACAAATCTAGGCAACTACCGGTGTTTTCCCATTTTACAGATGAGAAAACCAGGCAAGGATGGGATGAGTCTTACCCATCACAGAGCTGGCACATGGAGCAACTGGGATTTGGGATTTGCGTTATGGAAAAACTCCAGAGGGTGGGCTCAGGAGAGGATGAATAGTGGAGAAATGACTTCCCTGTGAAGAGGAGTAGCCAATTGAGCTATCCCCCAGATGTGGGTTATAAAGATGCTACAGCAGACCCATGCATCCTTACCCATTGCATCAAAGTCAGTTTTAGGAACTTCCTGAAGTGATTTTGAGTTGTTTGCCTTCCTAAGGAGTTTCCTACAGGATGAAATGGTTCTTTGACGTGTCTTAGAATCTAAATGGGAAGCTGAACTGTTCAGTCTTCCTCAACCAGGAGACTACCCCAATGGCTTCTTTGTGAGCCTTCTTCCAGAACAAGTAATTGGGGAAGCATCAGAGTGTTCTTGGCGTTTGATGAGAGCAGCAGCCACACATGCTGTCCCCAAGCTCAAGCGGAATTTTCATCTGATCGCTGAGGAAGCCAGTCTGCCACATGCATCCGTGAAAAGCTCTTGTTCCCTCTGGCTTTGTAAACAGCAGATCAGGCCACCATGTCACAATGCAGCCTCTGCTCCTGCTGGGTGAGTGACAAGGTAGCCCACTTGAGAGAGGGCTCTCCCGGGTGGGTAGACACAAGGGTCACCATAATGACAGAGAGCGCAAAATTTATCTACCCACATGCCCATCATTGTGACTGTCACTGTGAGGGAGCCACTTCACCGATCTGCCAGCCGTCCCAGCTGGCAGCAAGAGTGGGTAGGGGCAAGGCTTGGAAGGTGTCCGGCCCCGCAAGGACTTCTGGCATGCCATTTGGAGTGGATTCGTCTGGGTTGAGGAGACGGGGCTGCCGTCAGCGTTGAAGGATACTGGAGAAAGTGAGGTGGATAGGATGGAGAGCAGTGGACTGAAGGATGAAGCAGCTGGCCGAGGTCTGGAGTTCAGGGTCCCTGCAAAAGCCAAGCTGCAGGCACCGTAAACAGAAGGGCACGAGCTTGGGAGCCCCACCGCAGGATATCATGAAGGGCTGGCAAGAGGGAAGCTACCTTCTAACCTTGCGGAATTTCTCAAGCCGACAGTAGCTAAGCTACAGCTGTCCCAGCAAAGCACTCTAGACTTGGTGGTCTGCATACACATGGCAGGATGGGGGGGTCAGTTCTTGAATGCTCTACCCCCCCCCAAAAGTCATGTGGAAACCTTATCCCCAAGGGGCTGGAAGTCGAGGTCCCCAAGAGGCTCTCCTGTCATGAGGGTAGAACAGGACGATGTGCCCTTACCAAAGAGCCTGGAGGAGGACATTAATCCCTCTTGCCCTCTGTCCTTGGCCCACAACACCTTTCCTCTTCATGTGATACAGCTCCAAGATGCCACCTGAAGAATAGAGAGCGGCATTCGTTAGACCACAGGCCAACCTGCGGAACCTTTGTATTGAACTGCCTGCCTCTCTCCAGAGCTGTGAGAAGAAAATTCCTGGTTTTTTTTTTTTTTTTCATGAATTACCTTGTCCTGAATATTTTGTTACAGCAGCAGAATCCAGACTAAGACTTCACCTCATACTTCCAGAGGCCAGTGGTCCACCAGAGAACTAACTTCTTCTGTCTGTCCACACCTTTGGCTATCTTTGATCTCTGCCTGTACAGGCACATGTGTGTCTATATAGAAATTCCCCTTTCATACAAGGTGTGGTGGTTTGAAAGAAAATGGCTCACGTAGGGAGTGGCACCATTAGGAGATACGGCCTTGATGGAGTAGGTATGGCCTTGTAGAGGAAGTGTGCCACTGTGGAGGTGGGCTTTGAGGTCTCCTATGCTCAAGCTATGCCCAGTGTCACAGTTCACTTCCTGTTGCCTATGAATCAAGACAAAGACCTCTTAGCTTCTTCTCCAGCACCATGTCTGCCCAGGGGTACACAGAGTGGGAGTGCTCTGGTGTAAGGCACAGACCTGCACTGGTGACCCTGAAGAAGAGCCTTGCAGGAGAAGTATGCTCCAGGTGGAACTGTTGCTGGCCCTTGAGAGCTGCTACTAGTCCCTCAAGCCAGCTCCTGTGAGTGGACAGAGCAGAAGGCACTGGAAGAGTACCCCACACCTAGAGCATCCCTGGAAGAAGATGAGGTGGGAAGTGGAGACAGGGTATTCCACATCTCTATTTAGTACTGCCCTCCTGGTCTCATTTTAACAGGAGGGAAGTGGCCTAAGGAGGAGGCTGACCAGTGAGAACGGTCTCAATGACTGATTCATGGTCCCTGGGCTGGGGCTCAGCTCAACCATGTACCATCACTGAGTTCTTTCGCATTATGGATACATTTAGAGTTGGGCCTCTCTTCTCAGACTAAACTCAACCCTGAGGTTTTATTCAGCCTCCCTAGGTCTCCAATATCTGGCCCAGCAAAGTATGGGAGCTCAGAAAGGTTAAAAAGCAAAAGTCACAAAAACCATGGCGTCCCCAGAAGCTTTTCACCTTACTGCCCCGGCAAGGGGCTCCTGGGCGTCTGCGCACATCCAGCCTCTGCCTTGAATCCTAGTCTGTCTGTTCACCTTAAATCAGTTTAAAGCCTTTATCTTATCTCGGAGTCAGGGTGCAGATGGGGCAGGGAGCAGGTGGCTCCCTCTGTGCTGTCAATAAATGCCTGTGTCTAGACAGGAAGAGGCCCTGTCTGAGGGCATCCTGCAGAACTGGGGGCGGGGGACACAACAGGCAGTGCAGAGTTGTACAGTGCACAGGGGAGCAGGTTGTGTGTACACTGGGCTAGAGGGTGTGAGGTGTGGCTTGAAAACTGAATTCTTACCAGGCTGGTGAAATCTTTGGGTTCAAAACTGCACCCCATCTCCTAGACCACTTGAGGAAAAAATTAGTTTCCCCACCCAAGGCTTTTATCATCTTGGGCAGAAGGCAGTTTTCGATCACACCCCAATAAAAGCCTGAGTGGACCAAACAAACAAACAAACACCTATAGCTTGTTCTTTGTTTTTCTCTATGGGGCCATTTCAGTTCTCCAGGTGTACTGACTTTTATCCTGTTATTCTTTCCTATTATCTCCCCATAAGTTCTTGTGTCCAAGGACCTGTGCTTTCTCCCAACCTGCACAAGCCCCTTGACGTATCCCAATCCTCAAGAATGTTTTGGGGGTGTCCCATCTTCTCAGAATGCTAGCTCTTGACTGGACCTGATGCCCTTCCACTAGCTCTCCTCTCCTGAACACTGGTCTGAGTGGTGAGCAGATGGCCTCAGTCAGGGACAGAGGAGGGCAGAACAGCAATTTGTTTTCCTTATTTCATAACTGAGGGAACTGAGGCTCAGAGCTGAGGGGTGACTTGCTTGAGATACATGGTTGAAAAAGGAATTGGACCCTTTCAATTAGCTTTGGGTCATGTGGTGCTCTCATGTTTGGGATGGAGTAAGGAGGTGGAGAGACGGTGACCTGCCATTCTGTGCCCCGTGTTCTGACCCTTCGGGACCCTGCTTCTGCGAAGATCATTGTCCTTACCCCCAGAGCTGTCGAGAGGCTGCACACAGATCTGGGTATTGACTCAGAAAGGCATCTCTCACTTCAAAGAGACAAGTGATGGCTTACTCTGCAGCCAAATGTGAGTGATTACGGCTTGGGAACACAGTTTTAAGTTGTTCCAAATTCCATGTTCTTCCAAGGTAATATGAGCTTTTATGGAACAAAGAAAAGTATAAATCAAAAAAAAATTAAATGTGTTGCTGAAAACACTGGGTGTGCAGTTTCTAGAAAAGCTGAGAAATGTCAGCTCTTGTGAGACTGAAAGATTAGCAATATATCTGGCAAGTTAATGGGAGACCAAAACAGAAAAAAATATATCTTGCAGGTTAAGATTTCTGTTTGCAGTCAAGACGGTTAAAAATAAGTTCCTGCATTCCTGCATTGCTGGTGGGGATGCAAGCTGGTACAGCCCCTTTGGATATCTGTATGGCGATTTCTCAGAAAATTAGGAAACAACCTTCCTCAAGACCCAGCAATACCACCTTTGGGTATATATCCAAAGGATGTTCAATAGTGCCACAAGGACATGTGCTCAACTATGTCCATAGCAGTTTTGTTTGTCATAGCCAGAACCTGGAAAACAACCTAAATGCCCCTCAATCGAAGAATGGATAAGGAAAATGTGGTACATTTACACAATGGAGTACTACACAGAAGAGAAAAATAATGACATCTTGAAATTTTCAGGCAAATAAATGGAGCTAGAAAACATCATATTGAGTCAGGTAACCCAGACCCAGAAAGACAGTTATCATATGGACTCACTCATAAGTGGTTTTAAAACATAAAGCAAAGAAAAACCAGCCTACAAATCACAATCCCAGAGAACCTAGACAACAATGAGGACCCTAAGAGAGACTTACATGGATCTAATCTACATAGGAAGTAGAAAAAGACAAGATCTCCTGAGTAAATTGGGAGCATGGGGATCATGGGAGAGGGTTGAAGGGGAGGGAGAAATAGAGAGGGGAGCAGAGAAAAATGTAGAGCTCAATAAAATGAGATAAAATGAAATAAAAAAATAAGTTCCTGTTTGTCCTGTGTAAATTCTTGCAAGTTAAGGTTTCTCTTTGTAATTGGTAATAAGTTCCTGTTTCTTAGATCTGATGTAAATGGCAAAACAAGTATTTCAACCTACACTAACCTGTGACCCCACTCACATGATATAAGCCCTTCCCCTTGGTCCTTCCCTCTCATTGGAGTTGATTTTGTTTTTGTTTTGTTTTGTTTTTTAATTGTAGTTTTCTAACAATGTATAACAGCCAACTGTCTCACCACTGTGAATGCCTTGTTCTCCTCTAAAAGGGACCTTGGGAGGCTGGCAGGGACTGCTATCTCAGATCCCGACTTAGGGTGAGATAGCCAGCTAGTCAGTCCCGGATGCACCCCAAGACACAGCTTGCTTAATTGGGCAATAGTGGATTTGGTCTTTTCTCCTCGTGACTTTCAGGTTTCACACTCTAGGCCACAGAGGCTCTCTTAGCCCTTGTTAGCGGAATCCAGAAGGTTTCAAGCACTTGTCACAGGACTTTGGGTTAAATACAGAGCTGGCAGGAATGGCTCTCAAGGCTGCTGATGATAGTCCAGGGTGAAGTGAAATTGGGATTTGGACCTGCAATATGCCAACCTCTCCATACTCACTAAAATTCTGATCAGTTTAATCCATCTCGTGGCAGGGGAGGGGGCAGTCAGAGGAAGGCTTCCGTCCATACAGGTAACCCTGCATCCCTAGAGTGGGTTTACTGGTCCCTAACCGCCAGGCCTCTCAGAACCCACCAATGCATGGCCAGCGCAGCCTCAGCAGAAGCTTGGGACAAATTTCTTCTGTCAGACTACCTGTGACTGCTGAGTCTCCATTCTCCTTCCAAGGGCCCCTTGCCCATCAGGACAAGCATGCTCCAAACAATAGGGAAAGCCTTGAGGATCCCACAGGATACAAAGCAAGCAGCCTTGCCCTTTCCTCCTAGGCAGACTTGGGTCTCCCAACTCCCCAGCCTCAGTTTCCCAAGTCTGAACTGAAAAGGTGACATTTTCTGGACCAAACTCAAGCCTTTCAAAAAGGTGTTCTGGGCCAGTGCCTTCGCCTCCTGCGAGCCCTTCCGGAGCTTATTTGCATTCTTGGAATGAAGTGTTGACTGTACTTCAGGCTCAGTCGGGAGCAGTAAAATGCTCCAGAGGGCTTGCTTTGGAGAAGGAACTCTGGGGTGCTGACTGGCAGGCCCTCCACCTCCCCTGGGAGAGCAATCAGCCCCCTGCCTACACTGTAGGGAGGCAGGCCTGAGCCTGTGGCCCTGAGGCGCTGACCAATGAGAGCCTCGCCCCGGGACAGTCTCATTTTTATATGTAAATAAATCATTTCCAGAGATTGCCCCGATCCCAGCAGGTTGCTGCTAAAATGTTTGAAGTGGATCCTTTGCCGCTGTGAACACCGTTAAGCATTATTTCCAAGTTTGGATGTTTTTCTCTGCTGATTTCACAGAAAAATTACCAACCTCCCTCCCAGGCTCTGGCCTCTCTGCTGTCTAAGATACTTTCATACCAGTGGGGACAGACTGCTCAGCACCTCCAGGTTTCCCGTTCTGTGACTGAGTTCTGGTGATCACCAAGGGCGCCTAACGGATCTTGCTTTCCATAGCTTCACAACCTGCTCTGGTCTTAAAGAACTTGCTTGCTCTCTTGGCCCTATGTGCACCTTCTGTGCATTGGACTAGGTATGCAAGATCTTATCTAAGGCTTCCTAATCCTCCTGCACCTGCTCCTGCCCGCCCCTTCCACACTCATCCACTCCCACCCCTGCTTGCTATGCTCTGACACTGTTGGCTCTTCTGGTCTTCAAATATATAGAAGCATGGGCAGGACCAATGTGCGTGGGCGGGGCAATGTGTGTGGGCGGGGCCAATCTTGTGTGGGCAGGGCCAATCTGCATGGGCAGGACCAAGGTGCATGGGTGGAGCCAATGTGCATGGGCAGGGTCAATATGCAGGGGCTGGACAAATGTGCATAGGTAGGATCATGGTACCCTTTCTCCAGGTTTTCTTGAATGTTCAATAGCTTTTCTTCCTTCGAGAAAGCCCTCCTCTCCTGCCAGCATCCTAGATGTCTCTGTTTATCCTAAGAACCCCATGTGGTCTCTTTCACATCACATAGTGCTAGTCAACTGTAACGTGTTGTACTAGGACACTGACTGACTTAGGAGTCGCTGTCTGTGTGATTAGCATCCAGCCTCATGTTCCCTGCTGGAGTCTCTGACTTAGCACCCAGTAGATGCTCAATAAATATTCCTGATAATATTGCCAAATTTGGGTGTGGTGGTTCAAATAAGAATGGCTTCTATAGATTCATATGTTTAAATACTTGGTCCCCAGTTAGTGGAACTATTTGGGAAGAATTGGGAGGTGTGGCCTTGCTGCAGGAAGAGTGTCACTGGGGGTGGGCTTTTTGGTTTTAAAAACCCAACCCAAGCCCAAGACTGCTGTCTGTGAATCAGGATGTAATCTCTCAGCTCCTGCTCCAGTGCCATGCCTGTCTGCTTCCCACCATGATGATCATAGACCAGCCCTCTGAAACTGTGAGCAAGCCCCTCCCCCCCCCAGTTAAATTCTTTCTATCAGAAGAGTTGCTGTGGTCATGGTGTCTCTTCACAGCCACAGGACAGTAACCTAGGCATGGGAGTGTCACACATCATAGTACCTCAAGCCTAAGTCAATTAAAGACACAAAATAGAAGTGGAAATCAGAAGAAGGAGATCTATTCAATGTGACCATGTTGAGAAGAGAGACAAAGAGATTCAGCAGCACTCCCCTGGGAGACCTGAACTGAGAGAGAAGTTTAAATAGAGGACCAGGGTTATACGATTCCTGTCCAGGTGTAGTCCCACCCACCACTGACCTCTCATTGTCTGAGCTCCAGTCTCATCCCATGAGATGGTCTCACGAGTTGTTAGATCCCTGTGAAATATCTTTCCGGGAGACAAGTTCTCCCTCTGGCTGGGACATTTTCCTTCTCCCAGTACAAGGTTCTTAGGGAAAGTCCCATTTCTTTGGGATCATTTTTACACTCATCTGATACAGATTGAGGGACATGGGAATCTCTTTAAAATAGCTTCATTTCTGCCAAGCCAGTGCTCATAGGGGACCAGGAAGACAGAAAGGGGCACTTTTATACTCTAGGTGATAACAGCATATTCATACTTCTTACTGTGTCTTATCTATATTTTTCTACTGCTGTGATAAGATATCATAACCAAGACAACTTATAAAAGAATTCAGTTGGGCTTATGATTCCAGAGGTTAGGGTTCCTGAAGGCAGAACAAGGGCACAGAGGTATCTGGAGCAGTAACTGAGACCTCATATCCTGATCCCTGAGCCCAAGGCAAAGAGAGATAACTGGGAATGACATGAGTCTTTTGAAACCTCAAAGTCTTTCCCCAGTGACATGCCTCCTCCAACAAGGCCACACCTCCCAATCCTTCCCAAACCATCCCACTGACTGGATACCAAGCATGTTGTATGTATGTATGTATATATATATATATGTATTTTTGAGACAGGGTTTCTCTGTCTGTCTCTGGCTCCTGGAACTCACTCTGTAGACCAGGCTGGCCTTGAACTTACAGAGATCTGCCTGCCTTTGCCTCCCTGAGTGCTGGGATTAAAGGTGTGCACCACCATTGCCTGACTGAGACCAAGTATTTAAATATATGAGCCTACGGTGAGGGGTATTATCATTAGGTTCAATGGTAAATGCCTCTATTTGCTGAACCATTTCATAGACCTACATGGTGTATTTTGAGTTACTTTTCCTTTAAGGCATGAAGTCAGAGTCAAGATGATGATGATTTTGCTGTATCATCTCTAACTTGGTGGCATACCTTATGATTAGGGCTTACAGGTGACAGTCATGATAAAGTTGGTGTGTGTGTGTGTGTGTGTGTGTGTGTGCACATAACGGTAATGGAAACCCTCAGAGGATCTCCTGCAGTGAAGGTGACCTGGACCAAGCTCCTCTCGAACCAACATGCAAAGGCATGGCCCCAAAGGTAACAGTTCGGAAAAGATGAGTTCTGAATGGGAAGACTTTTGGGGAAGACTTTTATTAATGTATTTTGCTTATATTTCCTCTTTTTGTGCATAGAGGTAGCATGCAATTAAAAAAAAGCTAAAATAAATCTAAACATGCCCAAAGAATCTTCTTATAAATACAAAATAAGTAGGCAAAATCAGGCGTGCTGAGGAGATGGCTCAGCAGTCCTTGCTTGGCAAAATATAAGGACCAGAGTTCAGCCCACCAGACCCATGTAAATTCCAGCTATACATGGTAGACCACCTGTAATTATTGCTGCACAAGGCAGAGACAAGGTGAGCTGGCTAGAAAGACCGTCCATATCAGTGAGTTCTGGTTTGCGTGAGAGACCCTGCCTCAAAGAACACGGTAGGAGAATGACTGAGGAGGACTCCTGACATCAACTCCCGGCCACCACATTCGGGTGCACACATACACCCACACACACGTGAAACTACATACATGCAACGCCCCCATACACACACGCCTCCTGAAAAGGATTGAAAATGACAGGCAGTGTCACGGCTGATAGCTCTAGTTTGTCCCATCCTTTGTGTCAGTGGCTTATGTCTTGGGACAAGGGATAGTGGGGCTTTCTAATACTTACATCAATCCACATCTGGGAGCATTTATGGCATCACAAAGGGACTGCCACAGCACTGGGTGTCTACGTGTCTGGAAGCAAGCTGATGGCCACTCTCAGGACAGAAGCAGGCATGGCCACCAACCTGAGAGGTCCAGAAGACAGTAGGCTTGTGGGGCTGTTGTCCGAAAGAGAGAGAGACCAGGGATGAGACCCTGGCTTAGTCTCCTCCAGCTTTGTAACCTGGTCTCCCAGGTGAGAGCTCTGAAGAGCCAGACTCAAGGTTTCTTCGAGTGCTCATTCAGAGACCTTCTTCCTGGGGCACAGGGCAGTATGAGAAGTCAGACAGGGTTGGAGGACTACTGGAAACTACTTAAGGCAGAGTCAGGATCCCTTTCTGTCCAGTTCATCCTTATGTAGTGCATGGAGGGCCTTTGAGGGCCATTGAGCCCATGGACAGGACCTGGAGCCCTGTCGCTGTGTGAGAGGCCAGTGGTCCTGCCATGAGTGCCCATGCTTGGGTTCGCAATCACAGCCTCCTCCCCTCCTCTCATCCACTGGCACCTGATTTACAATGTAGAGCACCCTGTGGGGAGAGGTAAAACATCAGTTACAGCCGGGACTTGGCTCCAGGTTGCAGATGTCATCAGTGATGGACAGCAGGAGCTCAGGTTGTGATAGTGTGTGTGCTGGATGAGTTGTGTGTATGTCTCAACCTTGGTCCAGTGCCTCATGCCCAGCCAACCAGTCTGGCTGTGTCCACTCATATTTAGGGCTCTGGACCTGCCTATTGGATCTGGAGACTGAACTCCGCAGTTTACTGAGTACACAGCAGATCTGGAGTCATAAGAGCTGCCTATGTCCGTGTTGGGGGTTGGGGAGAGACTTCTGGATGTACAAAAGGAAACTGAGGCACAGGAAGTGAAGACATGTGGAGGCCACCATGCTGTCACCATTGCTGTCCACGGTGGGCAGAGAAGACACAAAACTCTTGGGTGTGCAGGGTGCTATAATGTCACCTATACTTGCCCCCACAGCCAGCCTTGGATGTGAGTGTGGAGGATCCAAGTTCAAGTCCATATGATTATGCTGCATATGAGCTGTCTTCCCACACCCTCAGGGAGAAATTTGGGGGGTAACATACAGTAGGATCAAATCCAGCGCCCTGACAACCAGCTCAGTGCTCGCTCTCAGGGTTTGTTGAGTGGCCATGGAAAGGGTTACATAGACTGTGGAGTATCAGGACATGTGGCTTGTTTTGTTTAGTGTCCAGTGTGGGGGGCCTATCCATTCCAGGGTGATGACCCTCACCAGACCTGTCCACCTGCCAGGATATCTGCCAGATGAAGACTTTCCTGTCTGCCACCCTTGGGGACAAATCCAGCTTCTTCCTAGTGGGATTTAAAAAGTGAAAGACTCCAATGGTTTGAACAAGAACCACGCAGCCGGCAGGTACATGGCGTTTGGCCAGCCCAGCCCAGACACTAGCCGCTGACCTAATATCCAGTCTGTCATATAGCTTTGGCCACGGCCATAGTTAAGAGGAAGTGGTTGATGCTAGGAATGGGTCTCCTGGGGCTGCTGGGAGGATGTGGGCTGGACCGAGCCCAGCCGCATCTCAGTTTTACCACAGAGGCTCACAGAGGACTTGCTGTGGAAAGCAAGAGGAAGCAAGGGAGGAGCCTGGGGAAGGAGGAATGCAGCACAGTGCAGCTCCCTGCAGCTCTGGCACAAGGCATGCCGTTCTCCTCATCACCCTCAGAGAAGGCCGTCCAGATGCCCTGTGTCCTGGAAGGACCAGGAAGATTTTGGCCAAACAGCAGCTTTGCACAGTTCCATCACATCCTAGTCTAAAGGGGGAGCCATTTAGTGGGTAGCAGAGCAGGCCTAGAGGAAACTGGCATAACATAAACTCTTGGGACACTGTCCTGAGGGTATCCAGAAGTCAGAAGAGGCTCGCATGCAGTAGAGATGGTCGCAAGTCTTTGTTAGCTTTGTAATGGAGATCTTCCCAGTTGGATAGTTCTGGAAGGCCCATAGTAGAAGGGACTTGTGAAGCCATCTTATCTGGCCTCTTTTGATGGGATAAAGAAGGCAATTAAGGCTGAAGGGAGAGAAATCACACATGGAATTGTCTCCAGTACTGTGCCTTATCGGTACCCTGTATGACCTGGAAGTGTCCATCCCTGCCTGTGATGTCACTCACATGGTCCCGCCATCATCTCCACTCACGGACTGACATCCACATTTGTACTCCACCCCTTCCATCCACACCACAGTCAATACCTAGGGATTCCCCATGAGCCACGTGTCCACCCATCCGATTCACCTTCCCAGAGTGCATTTCGGAGTTCTGCACACTCCGCCCAAGCCTTCAGAGCCTGCCCACCTGCCCCACTGTGAGTCTGTGTCCCAGCGATCCCACACTCAGAACACACCAGACATCTGGCTTTGCTGCCACTTCTATTGCCATGCTCTCTGCTAGGGACTCCCAGCCTCCCCTGGGTGACCGCAATGGTCACTTGTCCCTAGTTCCTGCCCTGGTGAGGATGGAGAGCCCCATGGCATCTGTGGATGTCTGTGAACAATCTTACCCACTTAGTGTGGTTTGGAAAGTCCTTGGACTTCCAGGTCCTTGGCAGTGTGACAGCTGTCCTGCCAGCTGTCCACAGATGCGCGCTCCTCAGCCCCGCCACCTCTTCTTCCTCCATCCTCACCTGCTGTCTTTCCTTGCCCTTGAGGAGCCAACAAACCCCCATCCAAGAACTGCTCCTTAACCTTCAGAGTGATTTCAATACAATTTTAAAAACATAGCTTTTTCTGCTACCCCAAGGATGTCCTACTGGGACATATGCTCACAGTGTTCTCTGGGGTTGTTCCAACTCCAGTCCAGAACGGTCTAGAAAGACTGTCAACTGAATGAAAATGCTCTTTATCAAGGAATAGCCTGAAATCTGTTCTTCTGTCGGTGAAGCATGGGTGCGCCCCATCTTCAAGCTGCAGTGTCAATAACAAAGCCTCATCACATACTCTGCCGTAGCCACTGCACCCAGCGTGTGCCATGCCCCTCTTCCTAGGCACAGACAACGGCTCCTGGTGTGAGACATTCCTCCAGCCCTCCCAGGGTTGGCAGTTGAGAGAGGCAAGATCCTGCCAGGCTGTGGTCAAGGACTCCTGTATTCTCCGTGTCCTGCTAAAGAGGCAGGAGAAAACCTGGGCATCCCTGTGGCCTGTTGGACGGTGGTTGTGTTAGTATTCGGCTCCCCAGGGCTGGACCTGGGGCAAAGCCCTGCTGACGAATGTCCCAAGCATCCCGAAACCAGTGCTGTCTCAGGGAAGAATCCAGTAGAGGAGGCTCTGAGGTCTCCAGAGACGCCGGGGTTTGACGCGTCTAAAGACGCATCCCAGCCTCTCTCTCCAGCACTCATTCATCACTGAGCTGAATCCCTGGAATTTTAAGGCGTGAAGTTTTCCTTGCTGTTCGGATTAAACTTGAATGGGAGATGAGCGGGCATCAGACAAGCGCTCTCTCCTCTCCCTCACAGCTAGAAGAGATGCCTGTCTGGGCCACCTGGTGGATATTCTGGGAACTGCAGGCAGTAGGTCAAAACCTGAGCCCCCTGGCACAGCAGTCTGCAGGCAAAAGGTAAGCCCATTTTATTTAAGGTAGACACAAATACAGAGAGATGTTAACAATTTTAGGGTCCATGTGATTAATGTTTAGAAATCTAGAATTGTCTAATGAAGACTGGTTTGGTTCCAAGCAACTTAAGGCTTTTTTCCCATCTTAGTTTCCACGCATATAGGTGATAGAGGGATCTACTTTCTGAAAACCTTTCCTGTCACAACAGGGACACTTCACACTTCACACAGCTACGGTCATTCTTTTGTAAGCCTGAGCTTTGTCGCTTGGGGAAAGACCCCAGATGCCGCACTTGTTCCCCACTTCACAGGGTCCAAACCGGAAACTGAGGGAGCTGCCACTGTGGTAACACAGTCACGTTCCCTGTAACCCGCTCAGTAGCTCAGCCGCTCATGGACAGGGACTCCTGCTTGCTGTCTAATAAATGCCACTTGGTTTCTTCCTCCTTTCTAACGAAGTCCTTGGGATGAGGTCAGCACCGGGACCCCTAAGAGTTGAGGGTGGGAAACCCCACTCAGGGGCTCCCCGGAAGAAGTCAACAAACACTTCCTCACTGAACCGCTCAGACAAGGGCCAAGACTCAGACCCCTTAAGTGTTGGGAACGCCAAGCAGCTGCTGCTCTGAGTTCTATCTGGTGTTCCTCCTTATTCTTGTTGGGGGATGTGGTGACGACAGAGAAACGACGGTTCACACTGCTCTGAGTTCTCTTAGTACGGAGCATTAGAAAGTGTCTGTGTGCACCTTTCTTTCCCAGGCCGGGGTCAGGATACAGTGGAGCTGAAGCCTATGTTAAGGAGTCGGGGTGGGTGAGCCTCACACCACAGCAAGGTCAAGGATCTCGGGGAGTGGGCAGGGGACTGTTTCCCTTCTCCCTGCCCCAGACTCCATGTGTGTGGCCCCAAGGCCCCAAGGCAGGAGCAGCAAAGGAAGTCTTGTGGGGCTATTTACCTAGTCTGCGAGGTGAGAATTCTTTTCCAAGGGTGGTGTGGAACCAGATGTTTCATTTCCTGAATAACCACTCAGAGGCTTATATTATGACTGTTTTGTTGATGGCTCAGGCTTATTACTAATTAGCTCTTACATTTAATTAACCCATTTCTATTAATCTGTATATTGCCATGTGCCCTGTGGTTTACTGGGTACTCTGGCATCTTGTTCCTTTGGTGGCTACTGGCATCTGCTCGACTCCACCCTCGTGCCTGTATTTCCATTTGGCTTTCCCACCCAGCCTTATTCTGCCTGGCTATAGGGAAAATCAGCTTTATCAACCAATAAGAGCAACACATATTCACAGTATACAGATAGACATTGCACATCTTTCTGTGAAGGAGGAGAGGAATCCTGCAAAACCCTAAGTGTTTAGCATGTAGCCTCAGAGAGTGTGCAAGTTCCTGACCCAGGGCAGTGGAACCACATAGGGAAGGCAGTCAGACACCCTTGGATAGCTGCCGAGGAGGCAAAAACACCCCCATGGTGCCTCGGTCGGCTATGAAAGGTTTGTGGTTTGAGCCAGAGGGACGTGACTTTGAGAGCTTGGCATTGCAGTTTAGTCTGACTGACTCACAGGGAGGTTTACCCTTGGACTCCTGGGAAAGAAACTCTCACTTTTATCTCCTAAACCTAAAATCTGAGGTGAGGCAGGAATAGAATTAATTGGTGGCTGGTGGTGTTCGTTGCAAACCATAGGATTTTAGCCTGCAGAGGGCTGGCATGTGGGAGAGTCAGGCAATAGGCTGTTCTTAGAGGCATTGGATTCTGGACACAGCCATTTCTACAACCAACACTGTATTGGACTTCTCAGCTCTTTTAAGAGCCAGTATGTCTTCTCCTTTCTCCACCACAGCCTGGACTCTTTCTATTACATGACATTAAGTAGATTCCTAAAATGTTTGTTCTTAGGATCAAAAAAAAAAAAAAAAACCTTTAAATCTTTCATTTCATTAATCATTCGGTGGGGAATGACTCATCAGAGACTTTGGTGTTAAAGTGCTGTCCTCGATGTTATAATACACCTCTGAACAAACAGACCTTGCAAGTATTTAAAGCGACAGAAATCAAAGACACTAAGGGCCTGTCTCTTCGAGTAATGACTGTTGATGGACTGGTTGATTGTGGGAATAAACTCAGGAAAAGCTGGCACGTGTGTGTAAATATAACCTGAAAGGGATTAGAGACGTCCTACCCTTCAGAGCCTTTCCCAAGTCTTCCTAGAAGGAGCCCTTAGAGCTGGCATCAGGGATTGTCGTCAGGGAAGAACCCGGAGGCAGGAGCCGAAGTGGGAGGGGACTCCACCTCCTAACCTGTTGGCCCATCTGTGTGTGTGTGTGTGCGTGAGAGAGAGAGACACAGAGACACAGAGACAGAGACACAGAGACACAGAGACACAGAGAGAATGACTAGAGAGACTGCTGGAGGACTGGGGTTCAAGTTCCACTTGGGGCTCATCCTTTAGGTGTGCCATGAATGACCAGTCCAGAAGTAATTCTGACCACCGACTTCCATGTGTCTCTGCCAACCCCTAGGTCCTTCCTGCTGGATTCAGAGACCAATCCCAAGTCAACCAGAAAGAGCAAAATGCCCTTGATTAAGCAGCTACAGATGACCCATGTGGCCCACGACATATGACAGATATGCCCTGCAGCCCAGTGTGCTTCTAGCTCATGTGTGACCTCTGCACGGGGGGGGGGGGGGAGGCAACCCTGGAGTGGAGACAGCCTGCTATCTTGGGCCTCCACAACACTCTCAGACTCTGAACACACTCTAATGGGTCCTATCTCACCCTGACCCGTGCTCAGCCCTGTTCCTCAATGCCCACCCTCCAATCCCCTCACTGGCACACCCTCAGTTCTCTCTCCAGGGTGTCCGGACTCAATACATGACCTTCATAGGTGGCTGAGGCCCTTTATCTACCTTTGAACATAGAATTCTATCTAGGCTGGTCTAGGATTAAGGTCAGTTGAAACAAACCATCTTACCCTGCTTCCTCAAAAGGAGCCACCCTGGGAGAATCAAGACCCTCCCAAAGGCTAGCCCATGTTGTGGGTCCACCTGGCACCAGAGCACCCAGCTGGCACTCAAGTTGCCCACCTTTGGCCCCCTGCATATTGAGTCTGGGGCATACAGTAGAATTAGGAGGAAATGTATGGCTGGGCATGAGCCTTGAGATTTCAAAAGCCATGCTTAGTCTAGTTTCTCACTCTCTGCTTGTGAGGATGTAGCTCCCAGTTACTTCCCCAGCATCACGCCTGCCTGCCACCACGTTCCTGCCGTCATGACCATGGACTGACCTCTGAAACTGTAAGCAAACCCCCAATTAAATGCTTTGTATTATAAGAGCTACCTTGATCATAGTGTCTCTTCGCAGCATTAGAACAGTGACCAAGAAGCCATTGAGTGCCCACCCAGAACTAGGCACATTTGTGGCCTGTGTGTGGCTGTGGCCCCATCTGGCCGGATGATGAGACCAGGATTCCCATCTCTTCACCATAGTCTCCCGTTGGTGAACAAGGGGACAGGAAGGATGACCCTAAGTTGCTTTTAGCCGTGATAAGCATTCTGTGGTCATTGCGGCATCTGAAGAACCTGGTTTATACCAGAGACTTTTTCTGTCCCCCAGCCTTGAACATCTGGGTGCTGCCTTGCTTCTGATGGTCAAGGTCCTCTCCAGCTGCTGAAAGGCAGGAGATCTACTACAGTCCCAAGGTGCCCTAGGGGCTTAACATGTTCCCTTTCTCCAGGGAATGGGGTGCGGATGGCACCAGAACAATACTGTATGTGGTCTGTTTGGGGCTTCTGTGGGAAGAGGGTGACCATGCTCTGTCTTGTCTTCATAGCTGATGTGATTCATCCTTGGACATCTTCTTTGGCCCTCCTCTTCTGCTGTACCAGCCCCCCTAATACTGCATCTGTGTCCTGCTCACCCCAAGAGCTGTGTTCTTCCCCTGACTTCAATTTCCAGCTTTCCAGCGTGGAGCCAGGAGTCTAGGGCTCTCCTACACAGAGGAGCCCAGAATGATGTTGACCAACTCCATAGTCTGCAGCCTGCAACCTATGCTCAGAAAGGCCACAGTGCCCTCTACTGGCTGCTGGCTAGGTCTGGTCACCCTGGAGCTACCACGAGGCATTGAGCTTAGAGGCTGAGGACCTGTAAGCAAAGGTCTCTCCTGTGGCTTCTTAGAAGCTGCAAGTCCTACTTACCTGATCAACAGCTTGGCGTCCTTTAGGCTCAATCCAGGATCCACAGCTTCCAGAACAGTCCCCGGGTCTTTTACCTCAGGTGTTGTTTTCTGTTTGCTTACAATCAACACATAGAAATAAGTGATTTGTTGTTGGGTTGTTTTCTTCTGCCCTGTTTGCTGGGGATCTAACCTAGGGCTTCAAGCATGCTAGACAGGATCTACACGCACACACTGAATTATAGCCTGCTTCTTACTTTTTATTCTGAGGCAGGCAGGCCTGGAATCTTCAATCCTCCTGTCTCAGCCTTCCAAGTAGTTGGGATTACCAGCCCTCAATACCAGGGCCAACTGGTTATAGCCATGCTTTTCTGTATAGGCAAAGGTTGTCTGGTGCATCCCTAACTGCCCTCCCCACTCCTCCATCTCTCCAGACGTGGAGCTGATGTTTACGGAATGGATAGATGGAAGGATGGTAGGTGTTCAGAAATGTCCTGTAACCCTGAAGTAAGGAGCCATACTCGCAAGTGTGAGCCATACTCTTGGCTAAAGCAATAAAGACTTTTCAGTTATCCCAACTCTGCTCAGGAACACAAGAATAATTTAGGGTTCAGAGTTGAGGTAAGAAAGGAGAATGGGGGGGTCTTTAGCTATTATGAAAGCACTGAGTGGAAGAGAACACTCATCAGGATTCTGAGAAGGGGCTAAGGGGCTGCTGGTCTGGCAAACCCTGAGGTTGCAGGTGGAAAGAAAACCTGAGTGGGTTCACAGGCGCCCCCTCGTGGCTAGTTCAGGCTAAGCACACAGAAGAGAAGCCTGAAGATGGGTTCAGAAGAGAAGGGAGTTATTATATTTTATTATTATTTCAATGCCTGTTTATTTTCTAAGGGGAGACTGAAAGGGTGTGGATTTGGGAAGGGACATGGAGAGGATCTGGGAGGATTTAGGGAGACAGGAAACTGTAATCACAATATACTGTATGAAAAAACTCCATTTTCCATTATAGAAGTGGGACAGAAGGCACAAGTGGATCTCAGAGTTAAGATTTCAGCTATTAGTCCCCCAAGTTGCTCTTGGCCTGTTTTCTCATCAAGTCAATGGTGCGATGAGGTGTATGGGTCCGAAGGGCAGCAGAGCCAATTCAGCCTGAAGCAAGCAGGCTGCCTTTGTTTCATGGTCCTCTGAGGGCAGGGCAGGAGGCTGACAGAGGCTCAGAGGAGCTACCCAGCTGGTGAGGGGCAGGGTTAAGACCTGAAGTCAGAGGCCACTTCCCCCACCGTGATGCTTCTTATGGTCCCCCAGGTCCTGTCCACCTGCGGCGCACAGCATCTGTTGAAAAAGAAGCTTACAGTAAACAACAGGGACCAGGTAAGCAGCCAAGATGGAAGCAAAAAAGTGGTTGAAAAGGCATTCCTGTGCGGGGCAATCTCACAGACAGAAATCATTGAAGTATGCAAAGAAATTATGGGCACCACTCAATTAGTCACACCAAACTCACTGCTTCTGAGGAACCCAGAAGTTTTAAAGTCTGTCCACCATCCATCTAACTGATCACTCATCTGTTCACACACTCCATCCATCCATCCACATACCCATCCATCTGTCCATCTGTCTGTCCATCTGTCCATCCATCTAACTGATGCTCATCTATTTACAAACTCCAATCCATCCATCCACTTACCCATCCTTCCGTCCACCCATCCATCCGTCCATCCATCTGTCCATTCAACTGATCGCTCATCTATTCACACACTCCACTCCATCCATCCATTCACTGACCCAGCCATCCGTCCATCCAATTGTCCATCAGTCTGTCCATCCATCCATTCATCTGTCCATCCAACCTATCACTCATCTATTCACACACTCCACTCCATCCATCCACTTACCCATCCATCTGTCTGTCAATCCATCCATCCATCCATCTATCCATTCATCCACTTACACATTCACACATACACACACATATACATACAGACACATACATACATATACATACACATACATATATACATACACACATGCATACACACAGAGAGACAGACAGACACACATACATATACACTCATACATACATACACACATTCATGCATATACATACATACACACACATACATACAAAGACTTATCCATCCACCTATCTGTCCGTCTGTCCATCTCCACACATACATGTCCATTCGACTGCATGCACACTCACACATTGCCTGGAACTTACACTGTCGCTTCTCCTTCTAAGAAACAGAAATTCATTAGAAGGGAGACACTACATCCACGCCCAGGGAAGGCCTCAGTCTCCACTCTTCACAGAAGGAGCGTGGAGAGATCTTTGGGTCTGCTTTACAGCTAGCACATGTGTGAGAGGGGTTGTGATGGAAACGTGAGGAAAGAAAGAAGCAGCTAAGAAGGGAGGAGGGAAGTGGGTGGGGCCTAAATAAAAAGGAGACTCTTCCATGGGGTCACTAATTCCGGGTGGCCCTCAGCATCCCAGGATCTTTGACCCTTCAAGGTAAATGGTCCTCAGCCCATCTCTCCAGTGTGTGTTTGGTGCCTGGTTGCAGGTTGCCGGCTCCCTACTAGGTGGCAATCCAGTCACTACTTATTTCCTCTGGAGACAGCAAGATCACCACAGTGTGGCCATTTCTACTACTGTTCTGTTTGAAATCCCACTGCCTGGAGGCAAGAGCACCTATGGCAATGATAGCAGGTGTTTGTGACACCTGAGAGGGAAAGTGTGCCCGGGGCTCAAATCAGGCACCGAAGGCACATTTGAGAGTCAGTCAGCCATTTTACTTCGTGTTCCGTTCTGCTTATGCGATGATTCTCTCAGGCATCAACATTTATGATGTGTCTCATGAAAGCAAAAACGGAGGAAGAATTTAACATTTCTTTTTTTGTTTGTTTTTTTGTTTGTTTGTTTGTTTATTTTTGGTTTTTCTTTTTTCTTTTTCTTTTCTTTTATTTTTTGGTTTTTCCAGACAGGGTTTCTCTGTGGCTTTGGTTCCTGTCCTGGAACTAGCTCTGTAGATCAGGCTGGCCTCGAACTCACAGAGATCCGCCTGCCTCTGCCTCCCGAGTGCTGGGATTAAAGGCATGCGCCACCACCGCCCGGCTATTTTTGTTTTTTCGAGACAGGGTTTCTCTGTGGTTTTTGGAGCCTGTCCTGGAACTAGCTCTTGTAGACCAGGCTGGTCTCGAACTCACAGAGTTCCGCCTGCCTCTGCCTCCCAAATGCTGGGATTAAAGGCATGCGCCACCACCGCCCGGCAGAATTTAACATTTCTTTCATGCCTTGTGTCACCCGACTCCTGCTCTGACCTCCTCCCCTCTGCGTGATACCAAACTCCTCACTGTCTCAGCACAGCAGAGCGCCCACACGCTGTCTCGGGGGCTTCTCCCAGGCTGTGACTTCTGTCACATACCACACTCAAAAGCTCTTAGAAAGATCCCAGGGTTTCGAGTCAGGGAGCTGGTCTTTGAACCTCACTGGTTCATCCTCTTTCCAGCTGTTAAGTCGCTTAACCTCCATGAGCCATAGTTTCATTGCTAAGCATGGGGAAATTCTGGGATCCATCATATAGGGTGGTTGTGAGAATAAAGTACATTAGGCATGTGGGGCTGGAGAGATGGCTCAGCAGTCAAGAGCACTGGATGCTCTTCCAGAGGACCCAGGTTTGATTCTTAGCACCTACGTGGCAGCTCACAACTATCTCTAACTCCAGTTTCAGAGGATCCAATGTCACCTTCTGACTTCTGTGGACACTACATATATGTGGTACACAGATATATGCAGGCCAAATATTTACATATATATATATAGAGAGAGCAATATATATAGTAAATGAAATCTCCAGAATAAAATTTAATGCCATTAGATGTGTAAGATGCTTACTATGGTTAATACCTGACTGGGTATTGAAGTCTGTTAGTAAATGTGTAGCCAGGTATAGTCACTGAGCCTGTAGTTCCAGCTTCTGACAAACTGAGGCCAGCCTGGGCTATAAAGTAAAATCTTATCTCAAGGAAAAGAAAAACCTGTTGAGTTGAACTGATGCATTCTCCCCTAGGAAGCAAGAGATCTGGGCACTGGTTAAAGGAACATGTGCATGGACAAGTCACTGCCCTTCACTTGATTAAATTGCAGGGGTTAGATGACATAATGCCAAGCTTTGTGTCCCATCATCTTCATACGGAATCAGGGTCCTGGCACCCAGAGACCATCTCCATCCACCCTCCAGGCAGACATCACTAGCAGATCAGAGCATTCCAAATTCCATGCTGGCCTTGGAATCATCGCTCAAGGTTCCTTGGAGGCATCACCAATCAAATCTGAATTGACAGTTGAGATTAAACTGACTTTTCATTCCTGGCCAGTGCCCTGACTGGACAGAACACAGCGTAAGAAGGACAGGAAAGGACACAGTCAAGGTGAAGTATCTGTCCGCGGTGGGTCTGAGGGTAGGGGTACAAGGCAGCATCAGGAATGTGGGTCCAGGATCCAGTAGGGACAGAACACTGGGGCACATAGTCACAACTATCACCCTGTTTGTGCCACACCACTCCCCTTTACAGGGAAAGCTTGGTCTGACCCTGTGGAGAGTGCAGGAGGAGGGAAGGGTGTTGGCTGCATGCCAGACAACCTCTCCTTTACTTTGGAGGGGGTTTGATCACAGTATTGATTTGGCTGCAATTCCTCCACCTTAAGGGCAAGGATATGGAGACACAGCTCTTTGCCATAGGGATTTGTAAACCATCACAGCCACTCCGTTGTTCATGCCCCAGTGCCTTCTGTGGAGCTGGGGTAGCACCCATGCCCACCCTGTATGCCATCCTACTCATGAAAACTCAACTGCTTACCTCACTATCAGAAAGCAGACAAGGCCTGCTGGGTACGCACTCACTCCTGCCAAACTCCACCCTGAAGTCTGCCCTGCTGAGACCCCAGGTAATAAAGGGGGCATGGCCGTGCCATCTCTTCCTGGAGCCTCCTGTACTTAGACTCCATCTCTGACAACTTGCTACACTAAGGGTATAGCAAGTGGGGTTGAATCCCAGGCTAGTAAGTGAGGTTAAAACCACCGTGATTTGTACCAGGAGCAATCAAAGCATTTACCAAGGCCGGGACTCCTAAGTTACACTCTGCCTCTGTTGCTGCTGGAACTGGCCACACCAGGCTGTAACTCCCCAAGATCACCTGCAGTTCCAGCCATTCTGTGGGCATAGTCATGCTGGGGGTCATCATTCACCATGAATTTGGACAGCCAGGGCAGGAAACGCTCATCCCAGCAGCCAAAAAAGCTTACTTCCACCCAACGCGTCTCATCCCTAGTCAGGTCTGATTGTGTATGAGAACTTGCTGCAGGCTGGACTTTGATGGCCACGCTGCTGTTACGTAAGGGGTTACATAAGTCACCATGTGATGCGTGCCCCGTGTTAACAGAGCTTCTAGCCAGCTGCCGTACCCCAAGTGGCCTTTCTAAGTTCCTCAAGGCAGAGCGGTTGGCTGCCTTCATCCCCCAAGCTGAGCAGATAGAGTGCCTGCTTGGCAGCTGTCAGACCACAGTGTATTGGGATGTCACAACCAAAGCCAGGGATGCACAGACAGCAGTAATCCCGTCATTCCCTGCCCATGGACAGTGTCGGACAGCAATGCTGGCATCTGGGAGACAGCAGTTAGCACCCATTCCCTTCCACTCTGAGGTCAAGCAGGATTTTACCTAGCTGAGATCATGGGTTTCGGGTCGCAGAGTTTGCAGTGGGGGCTCCCTAGCACTCTGGGCTGAGGAGGGGAAGGTTAGGGCCCTGATCTGTGGTTGGCTTAGTGCCTCAGCTCAGTTCACTTGCCCCTGGCAGAGCTTGGCAGAGACTCCCACCTGGGTGCAATTGGGAGTCTACCTCCTGCCTTAACTGTCATTGTGCTGGGGAAACAAGACAGTGATCGCGGTCCAGTCACGGCAGCTGCGTCTTTTGCCCAGGGCATCTCTGCTTCCACAATTCTAGTACAAACCTGCAGCCAAACGCCCACTGCCTTTACCTGGCCAGAGTTTGGCAGCAAAGGAAACAAGAAGTTGTTTCCAGTCGACAAGATGCAGGCTGTTCTGTGGGATGAAGAGTTACTTCCAGAAACAAGTTGCCCTGTGCCAAACATATTTAGAGCTCACAGAGTCCGATTGGGCCATGCTGGGGTTTCACTACTGTGCTACCCCTCTGTACCCCCAGCCTAGAAAGACATTTTAAGGTCGGATTCCCACGGAGCCCACTAACCTAAGAAGCATGCAGATGACACTTCAAGGAGATGCCTAAAGGACACAGGCATGCTGCCATCTTGCCATCTCACAGGAAGCCGATCCACCGAAAGCAATATTCTTGGGAGCAGCCTTGTACCAGGGAATAGGGCCCACGTGTCACAAGCTAGGTGCTGATTGACAGGGCAGAAAAAGGCTGGATACGTGAGGCAATGCCCCAGCATGGTGGGAGCTAGAGGGGTCTGAGGGGAGCTGGCAGGAGCCTGACCCATGGGTCACAGGACCTTGGAGTCTGTCTCCGGCAGAGTGTACCAAGGGTTTGGAGCAGAAAGGATGCTGCCATCTGGTACCTGTCTTGGGGGCTGGGACTTTGCTACAGAATTTCCCCTTCTAAACCCTGGGGGTTAAAATAGCAACGACACAGTCCTCAGCCATGCAGAGGTCACTGCCGAGGACACTGAGCATGTGCGGCTACCACTGCAGGGATCGCAGCCCCAACCTACCCCTGTCTGTGGTGCCCGACTCGGCTCAGAGAACAGGTGCTAGCTCCAGGTGTCAGAATTGCAGCTCATTAGCACGGAGCCATCTCTAGAGGAGGGACAGGTGCCCCATCCCTACAGCAGCAGCCTCTGGGTACCACTTCTGAGTGAGGGCCTGTGGCCATCTGTCTGCCATTTAGGCTGTGGTATAAAGGTGTGGGCCAGGATGCTGAGAGGACAGGAGAAGGCGGCAAAAATACAGGGAAACAGAGGAGGGGAGGAGAAGAGGTGGGTGGGAGACATTCAACAAGTGGGCACGGAGACCCTGCCATGAGCGCTTCCCAAGCAACTTTGTTCACCATGTGGCTGTCGGCCTCACCTTCTCTTTGGGCAGTTGGTGGGCAGGGCCAAGGCAGCCTGGGCTTCCTTGCTTGCTCCAACTGAGCGGCCCTGCTTGCAGCCCTGCCGGCGTTGGCACGGTGACAGTAGCCAAGTGTGCAAACTTGTGCCATTGTCCCTGGGCCAGGGGGAGCCATGGAGACTAGCTAATATGACACAGGAAAATGTTTGCTGATGGCAATTCTATGGGCTTTGTCCACCTCTTTCTCCATCATGACGACTCGATTTAAGTCCCTAACTGTTTGACTACAAATGCAAGGGGACCGTGCAACGCCACCCTTTTGTCCAGCCGCACTGAATGGGCAATTCAGGCTTTGTGCGGCTCAATTGAGGAAGCAGACATAAAGACAAGATTCCTGAGAGCCCCGACTCCCTTCCCATGGATATCCCAGCACCCCTCAGCTGCTAGCCTGTCCAGGCTACCTTTCCCCACATCAGTGTACCTCTCGACCCATCCCAGGGGACCCTTCAGGAAGGGTAGGGAAAGAGGCTAGAGACACGAGGACAGACAGAGTCAGAGAGCACACGCTCAACACTCAAGGGCAGAGGGAAAGCAGCCCACGCCAGCTTACCCCATCCGATTGTCTGTCTGCACTGGAGCATGGCAGTTGGAGGCCTGGAGTATCTGGGGAAGGTTGGGTGCCTGTCTCCACTGCATCCAGCCCTCCTTGATCCTGGACATTTTGCACACACACCCCTTACTCCCTCAAGAAACCAGGGTACCGAGGTCAAGGGGAGGGGGTGTGCGGAGGCCGGGGAAAGTGGGGCTGAAGGGTAGAAATTTACCGGGAAATGATTGCATTTGGGAGCTGTCTTTTTTTGTGATGGTCCCCATGGTGACAATTTGTGACGGCAAAGAATGTGGGACCGGGGCTCCGCCGCCTGATTGGGATGCTTTGTATCTGGAGAGGCGCTCCTGATTGGCCTGAGGGCCCCCCAGCTCCGGACTTGTCCTCCATTCAGCCCACTCAAGGGCTGCACAACTGCTTCTCACCCTGCACGGAGCTCGCTGCACGCCAGCTCGCCGGGCTTGCCTGGGTCTACGGTGGGGAACCTGCCGGCCACGTTGGCGGGGGTCCCAGCCCGCACCTTCGGTTAGTGTGGAGTCCCAAGTGGTCTGACTAGGCTGGGTGGAGGGTGTGAGCGGGCTAAGGCCTTGGGGGAGGGGCACAGTGCTGTGGGTGGCGGCCGAGGAGGCATGAAATTGCTGCAGATGGTTCTACAGGGGAGTTCCTGCTGCCGGCAGCCTGAGATGAGCCTTGAAGGCAGGTCTAGATTAAGTGCTAGACAGGGATCCTGCCTGGCCCTGTGTGAGAGTTGGGGGTGGAGCGTGGGGACTGCAGAGGGGGCGGGGTGGTTGGAGGGGGAGGCCACCACCACGGAGGGGGAAGGGGGCTTGGCCTTCTGTAGAGAATTTCTTTGGCTTTGAAAATAAAAAGTTGAATGGCGAGTCGTGCCTGCTGGGCTCACAGTATGTGGGAGACGCGACCAGCTGGAGATGTAGCCCCGGCAATGCCACTTGTAGTTAGATGGTTTCGAGCAAGGTGATTCTTTTTTCTGAGCTTCACTTTCCAGGAGGGGGCAACAGACCCTCAAAGACTGAATGAAATAGCTGGAACCTGTCTCATTTAGTCAAGAGACGCTGAATGACTTACCAGGTGTCCCATTGTGGATCCTGGTTGGGACAGAAGGGTGCCGGGGTCGGGGGGGCTTTTTGCATTCAGTCCTGGTGGCCCTGGGAAGGTGTAACTGCCCTGGAGAGACTCCAGCTGCCTTTTGTGCTCCCCAGGTCCGCCCTGTGCTCTCTTTGGAGCTGCCAGCCCCCAGCAGAGCCTGCACTCTTCATGGAAAGCCCCGCGCGGTTCCCGTGGTGATGGCAGCTGACAGTGATGTGAAGATGCTGCTGAATTTTGTCAACCTGGCGTCCAGTGACATCAAGGCAGCCCTGGACAAGTCGGCCCCCTGTCGCCGCTCTGTGGACCATCGCAAGTACCTGCAGAAGCAACTCAAGCGCTTCTCTCAGAAGTATTCGAGGTTCCCTAGGGGCCTGCCTGGCAGGGTGACAGAGCCTCATCTGCCCAGAGGGCCAGAAGAGAGGCCTGCACAGCTGCCCCTCCACCCGTGCCCCGAATCCAGCCCTGGCGGGGATGGGAGCTGCAAGGAAAAGGCCCTGGGGACCCCCTTCAGGGAGGAGTGCCTTTCTAAGGAGCAGAGCTTTGGGGGGCTGAATGCAGAGGTTGCTAGACCTGGCCAGGTGCCCATGAGGAAGAGACAGCTGCCTGCTTCATTCTGGGAGGAACCAAGGCCCACCCTGAGCTACCCAATGGGGCTGGAGGTGGGCCTAACCCCCAGGGAGGCATCTCTGTATGAGAATAAGAAAAATTGCAAGGGCCTTGAGTCCCTGGGGCCTGAGACGGCTCCATTGCCCATGTCCCCAAGGGTTCTAGCTGACACGGAGCCACTCAAGATGTCTGGGGTATCTTTGGTAGGCAGCCTTGATGCCTGGAGCTACTGCCCATTCCAGTACCATGGACAGCCCATCTTTCCCAGCCTTCCAGGGGTCCTGCCACAAGGTCCAGTACCCAGTCTGGGCTTGTGGAGGAAAAGCCCAGCCTCACCAGTGGAGCTAGCCCACTTCTGTAAGGATGTGGACAATCCAGGGCCCAAAGTGTACAGACCTGTGGTTCTGAAGCCTGTTCCCACTAAACCAGCCATGCCTCCACCCCTCTTCAATGTCTTCGGCTACCTCTAGCTGGATGGCCTTAGCCCCCTTTGTTGGCCTGCAGGATGGGGTCTCTGATAAGCTCTCCAAGTGAGAAGAGAGCAGGGCAGGGGTCTAGCCGGGCTGCTTCAGGGAGGGGGCTCCTCAGCCAGGCATCTATTCGACTCTTGCAGTCTGTGGGGCCAGGCACAGGAGCTCTTCCCCGGAGACACATCTCCCTATCCCTGTGGAGACCATGGGCAATGGGACCCTAGTCTGCAGCTGCTCATTACACGCCTGTTCAGCTGCCATCTGCTGGGGGTTAGGGGAGGGCATCTCACTTGTTCTTTTTGTTCTGTGTAAATATTGAGAAAGTTAAAAAAAAAATAAAGATTTCTTTTTTGCAGTTTCTACCTCTTGGATGTCATGAAGTAGGTTAGTTTCCAGATGCAGGGTCGATATAGAAGATGGCTGCAGGAAGGGGTGGCTTGTAGCCTCTGAGATATCTGGAGATAGGTGCTGAAGGCCATGGCTCAATTCATAGGAAGCAGGTGGGAAGGGATGGGGAAAGACCTTGGGGAAGGATGCTTGGTCCAGACATCTGAAGAAAGAGGTGTGCGAAGTCTGGATCCAGTGGTTCATAACGCTCTGTCCTAGGGAGGTAGAGCTATAATTTTGGTGTGCCTGGACCTTAGGCTGTGCCAGAGTAGCCATGCAAAATCCTGGTCAGAGATAAAAATGGGACAATGAGATTTTAGTTTCTTGTGACCAAACTGTCCCTTTTAAGCATGAGCGTGGTTATATGTCCACAGTGAATCAAACCAAAGCAAAACCCAAATCTCAAGCCCTAAAGCCGCAGCCTCTAATTAACTTCCATCCCAGTTTTCTGCGGATTGCTCTCAGCCATGTATCAATGAGGCTGGATAGATGTGCATGTTGGGGGCAAAGATCCAGGCTTCCCCTGATAGTTCCCAGACAGCAAGCTGCTGAGTTAGGTGGCTTCCTGAGTAGCACTGGCCTAGGCACGCTCTAGTGTGGCTGGGCTACACAGTATCATCAAACCAGGATCTTTGCAACCAGGCCTTGTGCCGGGCCAGCCTCTGCTCCCCACAAAGGAGATTCCAATAGTTTGTGCCCATCCCTTCTGCTATCTCCTTTATGGCCTGCCTCTGAGCAAGCCCTTAGCTAACTGCACATCCAGGATTCGAGGCTGAACATGGCCCTTTGGTCCTAGCCTACTCCCCCAACCCCGCGAGTCCCACCAGGCAGTCCACCAGAAGTGCAATTGGCCAGGGAAAGCTGGGCAGTATTCCAGGATTCTGGGGCTTTCTGTCCAAAGCATCAGAAGACTTCAGCATCATGGATGCTAAAACGGCATAGAGTTGTCCTAAGTCATTTTCTGGCATGCGGAAGGGGCAGGTCTTTAGCCTATGCTCCATCTTAGAAAACACAGAGTGAACAGGAGCAGATGCATGCCCTCTCCTACCCAAAAGTATCATCACCAAGAACGCTTGGACCCACGCAATGGTTCTCAGTCTCCTCCAGACTGTACAACACGGGCCTCAAAGCTCCGGTCCTGTCATCTACTGATCAAGTTACTTGTCTATGCTGAAATTTCCTCACCCAAAAAATGAGATCGGACATAGACCGGCTACATGGGCCGTTGTTTACATGGAAGTCTGACTTCTGTTATTCCATGAGGTTGTTTCCCACACTTAGGCACCCGGAGGTCCTTGCAGGCTGGCAGAGAAGAACTACCCACAGATCGTGTTGCCCACTGCATTGAGCGCCTTGGGCACCCTACTGCCCCAACACCCTACTCCTAGAGCAGGAGCACCCCTCGAACCACACATTCTCAGGGGCCGCTGAGCCCCACCATGACTAAGTTCTGGTCCTACACCAGCCTTTTTCTTACGGGGCTCAGCTTCCCCAGTGGGACCTGTAGATCCATTCCTTCAAAAGCCAGAAGGCTTCATTTAAAATCAGAAACAGGAACTGGAGAGATGGCTCAGTAGTTAAGAGCACTTGGTTTGATTTCCAGCACCCACATCAGAAGGCTTAGAGCTGTCTATAATCCGACACCAGGGCACCTGACACCCGTGGGTTCCATGGGAAGCTACACACATGATGCACATAAACTCACACAGCTTTTCACACGTAAATAAATAAATCTTTAAGAAATAAAAGCAGAAACCTGTAATGGGATGCCACCCACCCAACAGGGCCCCAGGGCACCAGTCTCCTTCATACCGGAAGCAGCTGCAGGGAGCACACTGCACATCTAGGAGACTTGAAATTGGAGAGGGAAAAGCAGCCTTGGTGGCAGCAGCAGATACAACCAAAGAGCAAGGCGGGAGCTGAGAATGTAGCTCAGGTAGATGGAGAGCTTGGCTACCATGCACAAAGTCCTGGGCTTGGATCCATCATTGCAAAAGAAATAAGTAGCAGGGAGGGAGGAGAACAAAGAAAGAGCGAGATCAAGTTGTGTTGGTGTGGCTCTGAGCAAAACCCCAAGCCAGTACAGGGGCTCCGGTTTGCTCAGTCTCCTGCTCCTACCACTAGGGCGAGCATCCTGACGCTCATGCATTACGACTGGGGCCAGACTTCCAAAAGGCAGTTTGTGATACTGTGTGACATCTCGAAGGCAGGCACCCTGGCTGGGTTTGGTGGCACAATGGAGTCCAGAGTGGCCCCCAAGCACTAACCAATCATCGCTGGACCACAAGGCCAGGCCTCAGGCCTGATTCAATATTTGGGAGTTGGAACACACTTAGCAGCTTCCCCTGTACCTTTGAGGCTAAGCATCCCCAGGAGAGAGGATGCAAGGTTCCCTCTGGGCTTGCTCCAGCGAAACATCAAGGGATGCAACCAAACACAAAACTAGAACCAACCCCACAGGGATTTGTCGTGGGTGCTCAGGCAAGTGCCTTCTCCTCCTCAACCTCTATTTCATCATGACCTTGAGGGTATAGACAAGATGCTGCTTAGCCCCCCCTCCCCCCGCGAGCCCAAGAGGCTTTTCCCCTTCATGCACAGAAAACATTGAAAAACTGGTGCAACTCCCATAAAAACAGCATGTACTGGGGCTCAGCTTCTGGGTCTGAAAGCCCTTCGACTAAGGGCGATGACAGCGCCGAGCCTCAGCACTCGCCTGCAAACGGGTCACCTGCTCCCACCTTCTCCCACAGGAACATGATGGCCAGGGCTCCCGTGCTTTCCCCGCCATCTCTCCAGGTCTGGATTGCTTTCCTGACTATTTCTACTTCTGTAGCAAACAAGGCGTGAGAAGGAGGATCAGGAAATGTGCAAGACAACCCCAGGTATCAAGAGGACTCTTAGGCATGGACCCACCACTAGTGATGGAGCTCTGGTTTCCATGGTGATTGAACTAGGAGAAGAAACCGAATGGTTCTCTACTGGTCCATGAAGAACATACCCTCATGAGTCTTTCTTTGAAAGCCCAACAAAGGGGGCTCTGCAAACCCTGTACCTAGCCCCTGCTCAATCCTACTACTGCGAGGGGCAAGGCTGAGACCCCAGGAGCAGCTGAGAACCTCGGGCCTGGAGAGTCTGAAGGGAGGAACGTCACAGGGCAGAAAAGTAGTACGCAATGTTTATTGTACACAATGAAGCACTCAGACTGAGGGTTTCCCGCCCCCCACCCCAGCCTGAAAGCTCAGAGTCCAGTGAGGGACTTACAGCCAGACCAGGTAAGTCCAGGCAGGTGAACTCATTCCTAGAGTTCTCCAGCTGAAGGCCAGGATTCCTGCCTGGGCCACCTTTCCCAGACCAGCTCTGCCCTGGCCCCAGGTCAAAGGTCTGTGGCAATGCCAAATGGCAGACAGGCAGATCTGTGAGTCATTCACAGTTTGAGACTGGAGGTTCCTCGCATACTCCACACATGGACTCTCACTTTGGGCGAAGCTCGTACAGAGACCCAAGAGCACACTCGGCAGCCTCGTTCTGACCCCAGGTGCGTCTGGATGCCGGCCGCCTGAGGTGTCACGAAAATAGTCATATCCTCGCTGGCTGGTTACTGTGTGTTTTCGTATTTCAGGTATCTGATTAGCCGGCCTGGGAGTGGCAGTGTGTCCAGCAGTTTTATTCGGTATTTTCCTATGGCCTTCCGAACCTGCAGCCGGCAGAGGTGAGCCAGGGGTCTCGGAGGTTCTGGAAAGAGGAGAAAAGGGATGGGAGATGCACACTTGTCATTTGCACTGAGCAAGGGGTGTGGCCTGTAAGTTCAGCCAATGATGAGGCTAAGTCCAAGAGGGGTGGGTACTTGCTGCTGAGAACTTCAGTACCCGAAGTTGGAGCTAGCAATGTGCCTTTCTACCTTCAACCTGCACAGATCTGCACAGACCAAAGTGGTCGAGGTAAACGCCACACCCACTTCCCAGGTAAGGCTACCCGCCCCGCCCAGTATGTCCTTGGGACTCGTGCTTACAACCCCGACTTTTGATTCTTCTCTTCACACACAACTTGGATTCCAAAACAGCCTCAGCTATTGGTCGGAATTTGACCCCTCAGGTGTCCCCTGAGGAACTTATGTGGGGGTCCTGCTATCACTGAGAAGTCAGATGAAGTGGACAGACTGACAGCAGAACTAGGGGACTCCCTGCAGGCTGTAGACTCTTACTTAGTTGTTCCCGGACACCCCTAGAGTACCTAATGGTCTGGCGTTTGCTGTATTTGGGGGTGGGGTTGAAGAAAGGCAGAAGGGTGCATCTGGTCATTGGGTAATTTATTTGGGCACGGGGAAGTAGCTTGTTAACTAAAACAAGTCATTCATTCATGCATGATGCATCCGTCCGTTCAACAAACACATGCTGGGCCAGAGATGACGCGGCACCTTCTGGAGGATATGAAGAAGGTTCCGCACCTCTGAGAGGGGTCTGGAGGAACGTTCTTCATGAGGGACGGAAACCAAGGCATTCCCAGTAGGGAAGATGGCAAATGCCTGCCTAGTCCAATTGCAAGACCACAAGACACTCTGGGGTTTCTGACAAATACCTGGTGTCCCCACCACTTCTGATGTCAGGGCCTGAGCCTCCCTCTAGGTAGGTAGGGCCTTTTCTGTGGAGAGGAAAGCAGGTAGCCCAAGACCTAGAAAGTTGGGGGGCCGGGCTAGACTGCTTTCTCCACAGCACAATGATGTCGACCTCAGAACACCTAGTGCAGGAGTGGGTGGAGAGCGAGCCAGAGAGAAGTGACTTTAAAGTAACCAAGGCAGGCCTGAGAACTGTGTACCACCTATTCCCAAGTGCTCACTACAGTCCTCTGCCCCTGGGGCCGAGTCTAGTTGTGAGAGATGGCCCCTTTGTAAGGCCTACATCTGGGTATGGATCGCTCCACCTTCTGGTGGTCAGGGATCCTGGTGGCAGCAGCCAGTGACTTGGTTAGTGAAGGATTATGACATTCTCTATAGCAGTGGCTGAGGGGGTGGTAGATAGATGACCCCTGACCCCTGCTGCGGCTACCCACTAACTTGTCAAAGACATCAACTGAGAGTTGTTAACCCAGATGTGTGCCCAGGGAAGATTCTATGGTAGTTAGGGCTAAAGGGAACCGGTGGGATCAAGGAGGAATTGGGCACATCAGAATTGGGAGTTAAGGATGGGAGCAGTCTTGGTGGCATGGTGATAACCTACCCACAGACCAGTCCCTTTGTTACCTTCCTGACAGACAAATGATCAGGGTCTAGCCTCCTGGGCCCAAGCTAGCCAGGCTTCGTCATCTAGTGCGCCTGCCTTCTTTTTCTGTTCAGCGGTAAGAGACCATTCTCACAGCCACCCCGTGTCCCTACAAAGCTGCTCCAGGTGACCTGCAGAGCATCAGTTCTGGTGTGCCCGAAATCTACTGGGAATGCAGGCTTCAGATCTGCACTGCCCATCGGATGAGATCTGGGTGCTGGGCAGTAGATCCACAGCTCCCTCCAGGTACCAGAATTATTTCTAATAGCCTGAAGTAGGGAGTAATGTTACCAGGCCTGGGCTGGCATCTGCCTAGCTATGTGACTTTGGCCCAGATGATATGATCTCTCTGAGGCTGGATGCCTTTATCTATCACCCCAGGAGCCACTAACCCTTTGAGCAGACACTGCAGAGCAGGGCTGGGCACAGCCTGTACTGGCATGGGTCACACCACCTGAAGTCTGAGTCTCTGTGGGACGGAGGCTAAGCCGGCAGCAGCAGCCGCAGCCCTACCTGCCTTCTCCTTGATGACGGCCCAGTCCTCAAAGCTGTCAATGTGCTCCTTTAGCCGGGAGCACAGCTGCACATTGCCTACGTAGTCCAGAAGCACGTCGATGATGGGTCCTGCCCAGCGGCTCACTTCCGGGGCCGACAGGAGCTCGCAGAACTGAAAGAGGAACACAACGCTCTCAAGTGATGCCAGAGAGGTGGTGGGGGGGGCAGCTGTCTAAGACCTGACCAGGTGCCTTCTACAAACTCCTCCTCTCAGTGTGGTCCTCTCAGCACGGGCATCTGTCACCTGGCATGCGAGACAGATGAGTCGGGCTGGTCCCCTCACTTCTCTGAGTGTCAACTTCCTTACCTATAAATTGTGCATACGGCATTCATTCCAAGGCAGTTTTTTTTTAAAAAAAAATATAAACTATTTTGTATACATTATTATTATTTTGGACTGAGAATGAACTACCGCATCATTCAGTGCTCTCTGGCAGATCAAATCCCTGGCCCTCTTTTATACTTTATTTTTCAAAAGTTATTTTATTCTTTTGATTATCTGCACACATGTGTGTGAACATATGTATGTGAGCGTGCGTGCCCCCACAGGGCAGGGGATTCCTTTGGAGTTGGAGCTACAGGTGGTTATGAGCCACCCATGGTGGGTGCTCAGAACCCAATTCCAGTCCTCAAGAGCGTCCCAATACACTACTGAGGCATCTCTCCGGGCTCTGTTTTGCTTTTTTGAGATAGGCTCTCACTAAGTTGTTAAAGATGACCTTTAAGTGACTCTGCAGCTGGGGCTAGCCTCAGCCCTGCAGTCCTCTCGCCTCTGGGGTTACAGACAGGCCTACATCACCTGGTGTGAGCCATGGAGTCTGTCCCTGATGAAGATGCTCGCCACAGGTTCATTCTCCACCGGCCATAACCACTAGCCCAACCTGCTTCGGAAGTAAGGTTATCAACCTGCTCTCCCTTCCCTGACACCCGCCTGTCCCTGCCCCCCTCTCCATGCACCTGCACCACACTGGGTGCCTTGTCGTCCACGGGATGGAAGGTGCCGAGTCGTTGGGGAGGCGGGTGCGGCCCGTTGCCGTACATGCAGGAGAAACAGGACTCGCCATCACAGCCGAGGTCCATGAGGAATTTGAGCAACGAAAGGCACTTTATAGCAAACATGATAGTGGCGGGGAAGGTGGTGGGGTGCGTGGCGATGTAGGCGTCGATGTTGGCGCCGTGGTCCAACAACAGCTGCATGGTGCGCAGGCAGCCGTGGCGGATGGCCACGAGCAGGGGGCTGATGATGTCGCAGTTGGGGTCGGCACCCGCCAGCAGCAGCAGCTCGGTGGCGTACACGTTGTTGTTGACCACGGCGAAGTAGAGAGCAGAACTCCGGCGGTCCTCATAGAGGCGCGAGCGCTCGGGCGCCAGAGGCGCGTTCACGTCGAAGCGCGCGGCCAGCAGCACCTCCAGCACAGCGTCGTGGTTGCGCTCGGCAGCCAGGTGCAGCGGGCTAATGCCGCTGCGGCGCACTCGCGTGCGGCTGGTCACGGGCAACAGCATCTGCACAATCCTGTGGGGACAGCCGGGCACACGCGGGTCAGGAGACGGCACGCGTGTGCATGACCGGGCCAGCAGAGGGCGCCTAGGGGCCAGCCATGCTCAGTCGGCCAGTTCTCCTAGTCACAAAGCCAAAAAAGGGTGGAGCTGGCTGGTGAGTTCTGGAAAAACCTCAGCCAGATGGTCTACGGTTTCAAGCACCTCTCTTGGACTCCAGCCTAAATAAAGGATGCTTGTGGGTGGAGAGGTGATGGCTTGGAGGTTAAGAGCTCTGGATGATCTTCCAGAGGACCCAGTTCGATTCCCAGCACCCACGGGGCAGCTCACAACCGTTTGTAACTCCAGTTCCAGAGGACCTGAAGCACTCTTCTGATGACTACGGGTACCAATCGTACACGCGGTACATGAACATACATGCAAACAAAACACTGATCCACTAATAATAAAGACTGTGGCTCCCAGGAATCCGATGAAAGTGGCAGGAAGCCCCCGCACACCCACTTAAAGCCCACACTACTCTGCAGGAGTAGTAGAGTTGGGTGCTGAAATCTGGTACCGGACCCTACCCTGGATGGGAAGGAAACACTGAGAATCTGGTTTGATTGTTATGAGAGCCCATAAAGCATGTCTTGTTGCCCCCACTCCACAGATGAGAACAATTGAGGCTTCGAGCAGTTAAGGAACTTACTAGGAGGAGCATTTTGTGCCTGAATTGTCTTTCTTCCCTCTCCTGCTACACTGGTATCTGATGGAACCTCTAGACGTGGTGAGGGGAGGCATGGAGCCAGAAGGGGAGAAAAGTCTCAGCCACTCTGTCCCCATGTCCTTCATTCTTCTCTCCTACCAGATGCAGTTTTTCTCCTGTCCTTGTCACACCCGCTCCTCCAGTCCCTTTGCCCACTTTTGACAGGGAGAGCTCAGCCAGCCACCGCCAAGGCTGGAGCTCCCATAGTCCTGGCTCCCGGCCACTAGATCGGGCTCTGATCTCAACACTCTGTCTACGAATCTTCGTAGTTCTCCTAGGGGACCTTTGAGATTGTATTCCTAAGAGTCTTTGACTTCCAGAGGAGGAAACCCAGAGAAGGTGCGGAATTCCCAAGGACACACAGCCAGGAAGTGAGACCGCCAAGATTTGAATTCAGATTGTCCGATCCTTTAGGCTACGCTCTTAACTAGTCTCCCTACTTCTGCTGTAGCAATCAGGGTGGCAGCTGATAGGTCACGGGGTTTTACAATTCTCACAGTGCATTAACTGGCCTGGTCCATTTTACCCTCACTGTAGCCCTATGGGGTATCTAGAGCAAGCTTTGTCTATCTTTTTAACAGACATTGCTCAGAAAACCAGTGACAAACTAGAGGTCATAAGATAAATAGCTCTAAGGCTTTGACCCAAGACCCCTCATCTCAGCTCTTGACCCAGGACCCCTCATCTTGGCTCTTGTCCCTTGGATCCCTGCCACCTTCTAGAACAAGCACTTACACTGTTGATTTCAGTCCCTGATTCATCCAAGCTGACAGGTGACCTCACAGCCTCCCTGTGGGGCTCTAACGAGGTGGTCCTGTTGGGGAAGGGGGAGGGGAAAGCAGGTGGCACCAGGCCAGTTCCCATGTCTCTTGCTTCCTGGCACTGCCCCTGCCTCTGACTTCCTGGAACTGGGATGCCAGGGACCTCCTGCTGGGCTCTCCAAGGGCAGCAATGTTATCATCAGTGATGCTGAGTTTGGTTCAGCTCTGCCTCAGAAACCTCCAAAGGAAATTCACACACTCAGGGGAGCTAATTGCCTCCTAATTTTTATTTGTGCAGGCTCCAGGGGCTTGACCTCCTCTTCAGAGGTGCTGGTCAAAGGCAGGGCTGGGGCCTCTGGACCACCGCCATGACCAACAAATGCAGGGTAACAGCCGTGACTCGCCCAAGCACGGGAAAGAACAGGGACAGGGGCGGGCTGGGAGGCTGGCCCATGGGCTGGGATCTCTGCAGGCCCCAGCTGGTCTCCAGTGATTCCCTGCCCAGGCCAGGGAAAGGGGCAGGAATGTGGGAACTTGACAATATCTGTCCTGAGTCCCAGAAGCACCCAGTCAGCAACTCAGTGAGTCATCGGGTCACTGGTCACTCCTCTAGGACTGCAGCACTGAAGGTTGCTGTGCTGGGCTGGGCTGACCAGCTCCTAAAGAGAAAAGGACAGTGCTGCCATTTCATAGAGGGTGGAGACCCCGGACCGCAGCAGGGAAGCAAATGGGTCTGGATAAATACAGGCAAGAAGCCAGGGCAGAGTGGAGGCGCTGGTTGAGACCCAGGGCCAGGACTTTCTGTGGCACCCCCACCTCTTTTTAATTAATTAAGTTTTTGGTCTCTTGTGAGCCAGGCTGGCCTCAAACTCACACATAACCATGAATGGCCGTGAACTTCTGATCCTCCTGCCTCTACTGTCCAAGAGCTGACATTTACAGGAGTGTGCCACTGTGCCTGCTCCCACTTCTAACCATGGAGGGGGCCCATGTGGACAACCAATGAGGCAGATGACTCTCCCCTACCACGTCATTTTGTGAGGCGGAGAGCAGGAAGTAAGCAGGTGACTCCAAGAAATAGGCTGGATTTGCTGACTTCTCCCAGAAAGTCAAACAGACCCAGCCCAGGGCTGTTTCTGGGAGGCCCTGGCAGCATCTAGGAAGACATCTCGGGCAGCTCAGCAGTCTCTGACTTGGGACCTCAGTCCAGGCCCCCTTAGTATTAAAATCCCCCTCTCGTTACCCTAGAGCTGGGGTCCTGGTAAAGATGCTAACTACTCCAGCATATGTGTGTCTCGTGTGTGTGTGTGTGTGTGTGTATATAGTCTTTCTGTGAGTACTGACCTGAGTGCTGATAGCTTGCTTTAGCCCCGCCCAGGAGCAGCGAGGAGACGTTCAAGTTAGTTGTCCTTGAGGGAAAGGGTGTTGTGGGACAGTTTAGACAAGAAAGAAGCACCAGGCTCAGAACCAGCTGGACCCGCTTCACGTTGGGTCATCTCAGGTAGGGCACTAACCTCTCTAAACCACACCTATTAGACCAAATCGTGACACAATGACAAATGACACCTATGGCTACCCTTCACTGAGGCCCTGATGCTAGACACACTTCACCTCCTCTAAGTCTGAATGAATATGTCACCGAGCACTGTTGGAGTCAGTGCCAGGCATCCAATCTTCACAGCCACTCCTATGATTCAAACATGGCCCCACCAACTGAGCATTCTCGTCTTCTTCATCCTTCAAACACCCTAGCAAGGTGGGATTTGTACCCACACTGCAAAGCACGACCTTGCCATCTTGTTCACCAAGCCTGCTTTGGAGGCTAAGGAAACACCTCACACCTTAGTCTGAGCAGCACACAGTAGGCATGCAGTTGGGATGCAGATGGAGGTCAGTGTCCAGAGCACAGTGACAGCGCTCATGCCCTGCTGCTCCAAGCCAGAGGAGACCTGAGTCAAAAGGTCATGGTGGCCTGACCCTTGTCAGCATTTACCCTGTCACGTGAGAACTAGCCACCGCCACTACCAACACACTGAGCCACGCTGCCAATCCTGGCATGTGTGTAACACATATCACACACGTGCAAAAAAGAATATTTAACGATGGTGGGTCAGACATGAACACCAAAATACAAGCCTGTGTCTTCTGTTGGCCACAAGAGAGGTGCTAAGTTCCTGGAACTCACTCAGGCACCATGTAGAAACCCTGGCACCCCGCCCCAGGCCCACCCAATGTCGTAAATTGGTCTAAGATGGGGCCTGGATCTCAGCTGTATAGCTGAGGTTGGGAACCCTTGCTTTCAGGGTCCTTGGTCACAGTCTTGCCCAGCTCACCAAGTCTTTGGAAGTCTACCCACGCTCTGGTCTTCCATTCATAAAGTCCCTGTACCACACTGGAACTGGACGACAGAAAATGTGCCCTCAGTGACTGAGGCTAGGCTCCTCTCTCAGCCATGCCCCAGTACCCCTCACCCTATGTGCTGAAGAACAGGCACATCTGAATAATGGCCGCAGGTCCAGGTGCTGCACTCCTGGCCCTGGTTAGGCAGTGTTTGGGCAGGTGGCTGAAGGCCTACGGAATGCCACATCAAATCCCTGCTCAGCCCATGGGAGGCCAGTGTGGGGAGGGGCCTCTAATGCCACATGCCCAGAGTGTGAGCAAAGAGCCAGGGCCCAGCCAGATGGCAGAGGCTGCCGGGGATCCAACTTTAACCCCTCGCTGGACAGCCCTTGGGAAACTGGTTGTATATGCAGATGGTTTACAGGGAAGCCTGAAGTTCCAAGGAACAGCATAGGTGCCTGGGGCCTTTGCTTCTTTTTCCCCCATATACCTTCTGCCTTACTGACAACTCCAAACACAATCCGTTCTCTTTCTTCTGGCAGCCTGAATAGTTAGAGCATTTCCCAGTTTGGCGTTCCAGGTACATGCCAGGGGTTTTCTAATAATGTAAATCATCTTTCCACTACACCACTTTGGTTAATGTTTCCTTGGAAAACCATTCAAAGAAAAAAAGATGTATTTTAAAAACTGTCTTTAAAAAGTAATAAAAATTGTCTAAAATGGAAAGAAACTTTCCAGGGTCCACAGTTGGGAACCACCCAACCAATAGGAAAGACCTCTGGGGCTTTAGTGCGAGGCCTGAGGGCTGGCCCACTGAGGCACAAGGCTCTTAGCTACCTGGGTATCAGTTTCTTGTACTGTAAAAGGAGCCATCATGGCACACCTGTATCTCAGAGCTCGGCAATGAGACCACACTTTGGAAATGATCAAAGTGTCCTCAGGAACAACCAGCATCCCAGCAGCCAAGCCTCCTTTCCCACCCATGTGTGAGTGGGAAATTATTAGCAACAGTTCCTTGGTTGAGTGGGGTATTGGAGGTTCCAGAGAGAAGCTTACTCCATGGTGTGTAAATTTCCACCATGGTCAGTTTTATGCTACCAGAGAGGGGAGCGAGCATGTTGTCAGGACGGTGCCAGCAATGGCTTTGCGTTTTGCCTCGGTGCTTATCAGTGCCTTTCTACTGAGGTCACCAGGCAGCTTAGGTCTGGATGCTCTTTCGTCATGCTGGTGTGTGTGTGTGTGTGTGTGTGTGTGTGAGAGAGAGAGAGAGAGAGAGAGAGAGAGAGAGAGAGAGAGAGGGAGAGAGAGAGGAGAGAGAGAGAGAGAGAGAGAGAGAGACTGAGTATGCACACCTTCCCCTCCTGTAGATTGTTTCTAGAGAAGTTGAGCTTCTCCCACCTGAACATGATGTGCAAGGAGAGGCCCAGGGATTGGTCCCTCTGCATTGCTGTAGGCATCCCCAGCCACTTGCTAGGATGTCCTGCAAGCTATTTCTGCATCCTCCCACCCCAACAACAACAACAAACCAGTCATAAGGTCAGATTCCTCTCTGCTCCCTAAGTAGGATTAGCTGTGTCATTTGGAGCAGGTAAATTCCTGCCACCTACAAGCTGTGTGACTTTAGACCAGTCATCAACCACTGTTGATCTTCTCATCTTAACAAAAAGAGGTCACCATGGCCTCCACCTCAGCAAGCCCTTGAGAGGATGAGCTCGCCATGTAAGCAATGGCAAAACCACACACCAAGCTTGTACTCTTGTTAGCATGGTGGTTGTCACATGGGGTCACTGCATCCTTCCACAAGGAGAGTGTCCTTCACACTCACAGCCTCTGGCCTTCCTGCTCTTGAGGGCAGACTCAAGCAGGTGCCCTGCCCCACCCTGCCTTCACTGGGCATCCCTAGAGAACTGTGCTGTGTATGGCCGTGGCGGTACCCGGACTGACCTGTAGTTGCCCTTCTTGGAGGCAATATGCAGGGGAAGCAGGCCATCCTTGTTGGCTTTGTTGGCGTCAGCACCCTGCGAGAGAAGAAACTCCACCACGTCTTCATGCTCATTCTTGCAGGCCTCGTAGAGGGCCGAGGCACTGTCACTGGCCTGCGTGTTGATGTCTGCTCCTGGAGGGGAAGAAGCAGAGCCATGAGTGACCAGCGATTCCGCCATAATTCATTGCCACTGTGGTGAGCACCTTTGAGCTAACCGCTGTGTGCTGCGCCATGCCTATACTGTCTAAGTCCACAAGGAACCCTGGGAGGTCCAAGCTAAGCTAAGTTTTTTTCATCACAGAGCAATGCCTACGCTGTTTCTCTGTATTCATATAGAACTCTGGGCGGTCAAAGCTTACCTTAGGGTAAGCTTTTCATCATAGACCAGGACACAGGGCCAGAAAAGACCCAGGATAAACCTCTCATAGATGTGAAGCCAAACCTGAACCCACGTGGTCAGAGCGTAGAGACCAGGCCTTCAGCCCTCACTGTGGAAGGCACTAGGCTGTGCCCTCACAGCGGCCTCAGCTCCAGCTATGCACAAAACTTCCAAGGGAAACCCCATTGGCTTTGTTAGCGGAATTTGGGTTTGATGGATAGTTGGCCGGTTGATCAGTCTAAGGTATCATCTCATGCAAGCTGGCCTTGAATTCCGTAAGTAGCCAAGGATAATGTTGAACTTTTGATCCTCCTGTGTCTAACTCTACAATGCTGGGTTACAGGCACATACCAGCACACTAGAGTGTACAGCGTTAGAGACTGGACAAGGGCTCGTACAGGCTAGGCAAGCATTCTACCAAGAGAGCCACGTCCCTGAGTGTGGGGGTTTGTGTTGTTCTCCAGGAGAAACAAGAATGAAATGGCTTCCTTGCTCCTCTTAAGCTTCACTGAGCAACTGGAGATGTGACTCAGTGGCAAAGATTATATCCTGCTAATAGAAGGGACCCTGGGTTCAGTTCCTAGCACCCACATAGTAGCCACAACTATCTGTAACTCCAACTCCAATGGACACAATGCCCTCTTCTGGTCTCTGTAGGTACTTACACTCATATACTACACACATATACATCATACTACACACACACACACATGCAATGCACACGCACACCCTTTTAAAAAAATAGTAAAAATAAATTTTAAAAAATCAAGGAATCACTGAGCCACACTGGCTAGCTAACGCCTGGTGGCAGCCTGCCTTCTTCTCAGCCTTTTACGTCTTCTGCCTCCCATGGAGTGTGAAAGAGAACCAGCATGCAATGACTTCCCTGCAGAGGGAAGTAGGCCTCATGCTGCAGAAGCAGACGAGCTGACGTGGCTTGTGAAGGCTGAGATCAAAGCCTTGTACCAACCACAGCTCCTCTCTCAGAGCCCTGTGCTCGCCTCGGCCTTTCATATAACTTCGTTTTCAATAGCAGTGGAAATCTCTCTGGCCTTGAGAAAACGGCACAAGCCTCAGCGGTCCACTGGGACCGTTCAAATTTTGTTTCATGACTCCCAAGTTCTGGGGTCCCAGGTAGCTTTTAAAAGCCTCAGTTTACCTTTTGTTGACCAGGAATCATGATCCCACCCTCTCATGGTTACTATGAGACATAAATAAGATAATAGAATCATAGTACCAGGCTCACAAGCTGTTCAACCGATGCCGACTGTCTGGACAGAGCTCAGGACAGAGACTGGCCCTGCTCTTCCCTCAGAGGGAGAGTCCAGGGGTACTTTCAACAAGCCTCTGGGCCTTGGGGTCAGGCCCCCCAGTAGGCCTAGGCTTGCCAGCAAAGCAGTCTGCTCAAACAAGGAAAATATTTGTGTAGGAACCGGCTTTCGACCCCCATGAAGGGAGCAGTCCCTGCCTCAGTGTCAGCAGGGGACAAGACAGCTGCCTGGAGAGGGGAGTCCCCCTCACCCACTGTGCCCTTGCATGGCCTGCTGGCCTGGGTTCCAGGACTCCGCCTTGGCCTCTACGTTCTCAGAATGTTCACTGCAGATTTATCCCTGACTACGAGCCTCATTCTGTCCTGACACACACTGTGGATGTGACCTCTTTGTGTCCCAACAAAGGCCCAGGGTCCATCTTCTAGGCTGAGACCCTGTGGAGTGGTGCAGGTTGTATGCAGACACAAGTGGAGATTCAGGTTCTCATAGTGAGCAGTCACTCAGCTTCTCAAGCCTCAGTCTCCCCATGTGGAGCTAGGACATTGCTAGGACAATGCCCAGCTCGCATTCCATCCATTATAGGTTCATGCTTGGTAGGAGGTCTGACATGCAGAAGGTCCTCACCAATTTCTTGCAGCGCAGCTCCAAGGTCTGCATAGTCTCAACCTCCCCCGTGTTCAAAAGGACCTTCCTTTCATTGGGAGTGAAAAGAAATCCTAGGGGCATTTGGGGGAGTTGGAAAATACAAGCCGTGGTCTTGAGGTTTTTGCTACTGGAACATCATGGTACACGCAGTACTATTTTAACTTCCCCAGTTAAGATTGTTCATGGGGAATTAGGGTAGAGACCTGAGTCCAGACCCCTTGTCTGTCACTAACTTACTGTGGGACCTTGGACAAATTCCTTTCCCACCCTGACCTTTAGTTTTAATCACGTGCAAAGCAAGGATGTGATCTCCATCTGAGGTCTTCTGGCCCCACAGTGTGACGTGGCAAAAAGGAATAGTGGTTGGGGCATCAAGAGTCTAAGAATCTAGATAGTTCTACAGCTAACTATACAGTTCTGTAGATAAGTCACTTCCTCTTTCCAGGCCTCAGATTCCTCTTTTGTCAAAGGAGGATGTTGTTCTGGACCAGAGATGCTGGTGTGTAACTGTGAGCACACTAACAGCACCTCCACTGAGTCTGAACACAGCCTCAGACTGCTCAGCACAGCTCTGCAATGCCCTGGATCGGGAGAACACCCCTAAGATGACCCCAACACAGCTTTCCTTCCCAGTTGACCTCTGAGGTCCTTGCCAGTTGTATCCCGTGACCACTCACCATGTTTGGCCAGGAACCTCAGGGCTTCCAGCTGCCCACTCTGGGCAGCCACAAACAAGGGAGTGATGCTGTAGACATTCTTGGCCTCCACCTTGGCCCCACCGCTCACCAGGATCTCCATGGCCTCCAGGTCATTGCGGGAGACAGACTCATGCAACGCAGTCCAGCCCCTGTTGCAGCGGTGGTTGGTGTCTGCGTTGTATTGCACCAATATCCTCACTGCCTCTGCATTCTTCCGCTCACAGGCTGGAAAAGGCAGAAGAAAGACAGTCAGTGTGGCCCTGAAGATTTGGTAGTCGGCTGGGTTAATCCCCCCAACAGCCCTTGAAGAATGCAATGTCAGTACCTACATCGATAAATAAGCAGGGTAAAGCAGAGAGTGACTGAGGCGGGGTGACACCGGGAGTAAATGTCAGAAGTGGGGTTCAAACCTAGAGAGTCATGTCCAGAGACTCTGTCCCCTAGAATATTCTAGAGTATCCATACTTAAAAGAATACCATTATCCTTTTCAAAGGTATATCAGACACTAGGCCTGAAAGAATCTAGACAAGAAAAATGCTCATTTAACTTGGGTTAACTCCATCTTTCTCATCCTCCTCAAGCCTCTCCTTCAGCTTCTTCTGTCAAAAGACCCTGAAGATGTCCTTGGCTCTGGCCCATGGTTCTCAATTGGGAGCTATAGAGGGCATTGAAGTCACCAAGGCATATGAGCTCTCGAAGCCTGGGGGGCAGTATACACGGGGAGCATCTGCTTATGGTGTTTCAAGGAGGTTCAGTGCCTCACCTCATAAGCCCTGGTGACCTCCCTGTAAACCACATGGCAGAGCCTTCCTGGAGGAGTCTGGGGGATGGGCCATGGGAGGCAACACACAGGACACAGTTGCCTGGAACATTGGTACATGACAGAACCAAGCTACTGGCTAGAACCAACCCTACTTCCTATGGCTCTCTTTGGGATAGCTGAGGTCCCAGGTAACCGTTAAGGGTCCCCGAGAGGACCCTTCTATGTCAGGTTCAGGTGCCTACTCTCTGGTCCTCACTGCCTACAGAATATTATGTGTACTAGATGCCACGCCCACAGGAGATCTGCCTTATGTATCAAATAAGACACTAATAACATTTGCTGGGTGTGGAGATGAAAATGGAGGCTTAAGGAAAGTGCCTTGCCCACCGCACATGCGCTCAACATTATCAGCTAATTGTGATGGATTAGCTAGCCATTGACACTGGGTCTATTAGTGCAGCTAGGGCACACCTTTGAGGCGGTCCTGAGCCAGCCAGGAGGCTTGCTTTGCTTACATCAACATGACAGAGTGTGTATCCCCTCTCCTATCTTCCGGCCTTTATCCATGCTGTTCCCCAAACTTGGCCAGCCGGTAAATTCCTTCCTGCTGGGGTTCAGGTCAGGCATTCCTCCAAGAGGCACCCCCTCCACACATTCCCACCCCACCTCTTGCCAAGCTCTATGTGCTTGTGCTCTGAGTATGTGCTTACACTTGGTGTAGCCGACAGACATCTATCACAGCTTTCCATGCCAAGGTTTCGGTGTCCCTCAGCATGGTGACTCCGGGGAAATATTGGGTGACCCCATGTGCAAGTGCAAGATCGGATTAGCATGCCCCCGTGCATCTTGGAGGGGTAGTACCCTCTGGAAAGTGGACCCTTCATTTATGGGAGCAGTCTGCACACTGCTCAACTGGCTTCTGGACTTCCTGGTCCATGAGAACCTAAGAACTTACCTTTGTAGAGTGGAGTCTCCCTGGACTTGTTAGAAATGTCAGGCTCTGCCCCCGCCTGGAGTAGCATCAGGAGGCAGTCCAGGTGTTCCCTGCACGTGGCCAGATACAGTGCTGTCTCCTCCTGCAGTGTGCGCTGGTCAATGGCCCCCGGGTAGGCTGGGGAAGAGCAGCAGATCTGTGAACAGAGGCAGCCGCACTACCCGCGCGCGTCTTGGCTCCCTCACAGTTCTGAGCAAGGGTGTGGAGCTGCTGCTTCCGAAATCTATCAAGCCCAGGTGGCCTTCGTCTTGCCTCTCATGGTCCTGCTTGGGTTCCTAGCTGTAGAAATGCATCTAGATGCCACCTCCTCTGGGAAGCCTTCCCAGGTTGAGCCCCTACCTCTGAAGTGCCTATTTCTCCCTTGTTCTCTTAGCCACTGCTAGCACGCCCATATCTCATGTAACTTTTTCTCTTAGCATGGCTGGCGGGAGTGAGGACCAGTCAGTGGCCAGGCAATACCTGCCTGTTGGTACTATTAATTCTAATCTTTCTGAATAGGAATATGGGTTTTGGAGATGAGGCAGGACTCGGACAGGGTCCCACAGTTAGTGGGGACAGCATTGGCAGTACACAGGCACAGTTGTGGTTCTTTCCACATCAAATCATCCCCTGGAACATTCTGGAACAAGCTGACAGAGACTGTCCCAGAAATCAGTTCTTCCCTCTTTATATTCTAAGAATTAGGTTTTCTTGTCTGAAAGTCGTGGAGAGATGCAGCAGAGGCTGCGGCAGAGGCCTGTCTACCACCCACCGAGGGAGAGCCCCTATCCCTGATGGCCCTTCAGAGATGGCCCTCACCTTTCTGCAGGATCTTCAGGCAGCCCAGCTGGCCATAGTAGGCCGCCTCATGCAGTGGCAGCCAGCCCTCCTTGTTGGGCTCTGCCAGATTCTTCCCATCCTTGATCATGACCTTCAAGGCTTCTTCATCCCCTTCCTTGATGGCCTTCAGCACGGGATCCATAGCCCTGTGGAAGCAAGCGGCAGACATAGGCAGAGGCTGGGTCAGCGGCCTGTTTCCTGAGAGCAAACAGGACCTGCTGGAGGGTAGGAGCCAGCGCCTGCCCTGGAGTCCCTCTTTCTTGGGTATTCGGTTTGTTCTGGGACCAACGCTTCTGCCCTCCCAGCTCAGCAGATGTAAAACAACTGGGGTGGGTCCTCTGCAAGCCCTGTGGCTTTCTGTGGCTGAAGCTAATGTCACACCCAGACTATTCCTACCAAGGGGACTTGGGCACAGACAGTGGCTGACAGCTGCAGCGGCGTCTGCAGTAACTGGGGGCCTTTCCCAAAGATGGACCTCTGCTTTGTACCAAGCACAGCTACCTATAGGGCTGAATGACTGCAAGAGCTCCCTGAGGCATGGACCTACCAAGGCGCCTCCCTTCACCGTCACCACAGCCTTCCCGTCTCCCCATCGAATCCATTATCTCTACTGCCAGCTGCTGCGAAATGACAGTACTTGAAGGATTAATAAATTAGAAGCCTTCACACTTTAAACCTTCTAAATGTCAAAAGATTTCGAGGGTAGAGAGAGGGGCATCTTTATTTGTCTCACTGAAGGCAATGTGTCCATTTATTCATTTGCTAGTTCATCTGTCTGTTTGCTGGAACCCCTTCCCTCACTGAGTCAGTGGGGACCATGACTATTTAGGGTCCTGGGATCAGGGGCAATGCTAGCTTCGAGGGGAGTCTCCAGGACCAGCACCCAAACCCTCCCGGCTGCTTCCTCCAGCAGGCAATACTTCCTCCTGCCACTCAGCCTCCGGGTTATTAATAGCAGATGGGTAAAGACAGAGACTCAAGGACGAAGGACTGACTAGCTAGCTAGATCCTCAAGGTTCATCAACACCATCACAGCCACCTGCTTGGGTTCCACTCAGGAGCAACCGGATGGAGCCCATCAGTCCCAGGGAGGGCCCCATGGGGTATGTGGCCACTGCTGAAGTGGAAGGGAGTGGGCTGGCTGGTCCTGTGGCCTTCGTCAGGAAGGTTACCACTACGTAATGCTCGCTATCTGACCCACCAGCTGGAGTGCGTCTCTCGAGCTGGGGTTCGCAGACCCTGGGGCCCTCAGTGTCACACACTGACAGCTTCCCCATGAGCTCAGACAAAGTCCCCACCCCAAAGGGGGGAGGTGGTCAGGCATGTTAAATTACCTAGGACTAGCAGAACAGGGCCTTGGAAGACCACGTAGTCCTTCCCAACCCTGCTTTGCAGAAAAGGGAGGCTAGGGGCAGCCTTCCTTGGTGGGACATGCAGAGGTGGGCAGGCCCTCCTTGCGGGGACATGAAGGGGCGGGCAGGCCCTCCTGGGGAGACACGGAGGGGCGGGCAGGTCCTCCTTGGGGGGATATGCAGGGGCAGGCAGGTCCTCTTTTGGGGGATATGCAGGGGTTGGCAGCCCCACTTTGGGGGACATGCAGGCAGTTGTACTGAGATTAGAAATGGGGCTTTCTTTTGTGTCAACCCCAAAGCCCCAAGGACAATGTGGTGCCTGTAGGGTTTAGAGAGGCCAGGAATAAGAATCAGCCAGCTGACTCCTCTTCTCTGCCACACAGAAATGGGGTCCCACCAAGGGAACCTTTTTTGCTTTTAACTGCTACCCTGGAGTTCAGAACAAGGGGGAAAGCACTACCTCCTAACTATAGCATAAGCTCAGTGCCCCAGGCAAAGCCCTCTCCTTTGGCTCTGATTAGTCCTGGCCTTTGGCATCTGGCACTAAATAAAGTATTGTGGGTGGGGATTTAGATGTGCACAGATGAGCCCCTGGAGGTGGCCTGGGGAGATACAAGACAGGGATAAAGAGAAGTGAAAGCCAGCCCCTAGTTCTTCCCCTGGTCCTTTGACCTTGCTAGCGCCCCAGATTCAGAGTTCCATGGAGCTCCTCCAGCAGCAGGTCACAGTCTCTGGAGATGGCTTAGGGGTCAGCCCCGAGCATAGCCTGAATGCCACTCCTTGCGGGCATCAGTCCTATGTCCAGCTCAGCGAGAGCACTGGAATCTAGGGGACACAACGAGAAGGGGATCTAGGGCTACAAATCTACCCCTCTCCCTGCTGCCCCCATTGGAGGCGTGAGCTTGATGGGGCCAGGTGCAGGGGTCACTTACGCCATCTGGGAGGTCTTGAACAGGCTGCTGCTATACTTCTGCATGACCCCTTGGAACAAGCCCAGGGGTGCGTGGGACGGTGCGCTCTCAGGAGGCGAAGACCTGGAGGGTACAGAGCTGGCATGAAAGAGAGAAAAGTACTCTGCATAGGAGAAGCGGGTCATGCTGGAGGCAGGAAGGAGGATGGAGAGTGAGCCGGGAGAAAGAGTCTGAGTGACAGACAGACACAGGGCTCTGAACCAAAGCAGATGGCCGGGTCCTCTCTGTGTGCTGGACACAGCTGCTGTGTCTCTGGATTATTTTTGGCCCTTGGAGGAAGCCCTTAGAGATTTAAATGACCATATAAGACAACAATGAGGTTAACCTCACCCCGCCCCCACCGCCCCCCTCCTCAGCCAACCACAAGGGAGCAGATATGAAGCAAGGTGACATTCTTCACTGGGGAGGATGTGAGAAGTGGTCGGTGGCAGGACTCAGGCTGGAAGGTCATGGGGGTCTCGGTGGGGCTGGACAAGAGATTCCTGGGCAAGCAAGGGAACGGGAGAGCCAGTCTGAGAAGCCACGGCACGAAGCCCTTTTCCTCACCTTGCTGGCTTCTCATAAGAGTACAATGTGCCCCATAGTCATCTTGGGACACAGCAGTCTAGAAGGTAACCCAAAAGGGTGTGGACGGAAGGTCAGACAGGGTTTCAAATCCGTGTGCTACTTGCTGTGTGACCTGGAGACAGGCTCATTTTCTCTGTGCCTGAGTTCTCCCATGTACAGTGGGAGGAGAGCATTTCTGTCTCAAGAGCCTGTGTGAGATGCTTAGCTGTTCATTCTAGAACAGTGTCCTTCAAAGGCTCGAGTCTTATAGGCTTGTCCCACAGTAGTGCTGTGGCTTGGGGAAGGGATTGGATCAAGAGGGTTCTGTTCTCACCCTTGGATTCTGATCCATTGACTGGTTCAGAATTGGATGATGTGGCAGGAAGCTTTAATTGTCAGCTTGACACAGCCTGGACTCACATAGGAAGAGAATCTCAATGAGACTGCCTAAATCAGGCTGACCTCTGGGCATGTCTGTGGGCCTTGTCTTATTTAAGTCAAATGGATGTGTGAAGACCCAGTCCACTGTGGGTGGCATCATTCCCTAGGCAAGAGTCCCTGAACTGTAGGAGAGCAGTGAAGTCAAGATGAGCACAAGCAAGCACACATAGGCGTCCATTTCTCTCTGCTCTTAACTATGGCTGTGAAGTGACCAGACATCTCAGGCTTCCCCGTGGTGGTGGGCTAGAACTTGGGGGTGTAAGCTGGAGTGAACCCTCTTTCTCCTAAGTTGCCTTTGTCAGAATATTTTTATCATAGCAACAGAAATGAAATGAGGGCTGATGGCTTCATGGGGAAGCAGTGGAAATATAGGACCCGAGATCCAGTTGGCAGGAATGGGTCCTTGGCCCTTGTCTTAGTGAGGGTTTCTATTGCTGTGCTAAAACCTCTATGACTGAAAAACAAGTTGTCGAGGAAAGGGTTGATTTGGCTTACACTTCTAGATCATAGTCCATCATTGGAGGAAGTCAGGACAGGAGCTTTAACAGGGCAGGAACCTGGAGGCAGGAGCTGATGCAGAAGCCATAGAGGAGAGCTGCTTACTGGCTTGCTCCTCACAGCTTGCTCAACCTGCTTTCTTATAGAACCATGACCACCGGCCCAGGGATGGCACCACCCACCACGGGCTGGGTCCTCCCCCATTAATCACTAATTAGAAAATGAGCTGGATCTCAAGGAGAGGAGACATTTCCTCAACTGAGGCTCCTTCCTCTCTGATGACTCTACATTGTGTCAAGTTGACACACAAAGCAGCCAGCACAGCTCTTTTCTCTCTTTCATTGCTTCCTGTCTACTGTAAGGCAAGAAACCTTCTAATCCATGTGTTTCCACCACTATGATATCCTGCTGCACCTCAGGCCTCTAACAGGGGGCTGTTGGCCATGGATGAAGCCTCTGAAACTGTGGGCCTGAGTAAATCCTTTCTTCTTTAATCCGTTTCTCTCAAGCTTTAGTCCCCAAGGTCACCTGGCACAGACACAGATGGGACTCAAGTCAATGACTGAATTTTTTCACTATATTGAGCCTCAGTCCCCTTGACTAGAAGGGCTGATAGAGATGTGACAGTCGTTCCAATCTGGTCTTCTCTGGGGCTTCAGGGACAACAGGCTTAGCCCCTTTTCATCTTCTAGCAGGTCAGCCTTGTACCAAGCACTCCCTACCTTGCTGTCTGGACACATGCTGGAGACTGTCTGTGGAATTTAAGGATCCTGACCTTATAAGCCAGGGCACAGCCTCCGACTCTGTGGATCCCTCAGCAAAGCCAAGTTGTGGTGCAGAGGACATGGCCAGGAGAGAGAAGTGGAGAGGAGGCTTGGTTCAAATCAGGCTGGAGGCCTGGCCACCTTCGCCTTCCTTGTTTGCATTTTCGTTCTCCAGTCCCAACTCATCACACCCTTCTACACAATAAGTTGTGTAAGACACCTGATGCATTCATTTAGCAATTTTCATTCTGTAATTATTAAGGTGGGTGTTAATATTGCTGCCTTTTACAGATGAGCAAGCAGATAGTGGGAACTGCCCAGGATCCCACACAGCAGGTGAGCAGAGCCAAGGGTCAGACAGCCCCTAAGGCCCCTCCATCCTGCAGAGCCTGGCTTCTTCTTGCCTCCTAACCCTGCCTTCAGCTCCATGACCTCCACACTGGTTTTGCGCCTTTGAATGTGTACAGATTCTTCCTGAACTTTGTGCCTGTTTCTTTACTTGCAAAGTGGGGTCAGGACAGATCTTGGGGTTCATCGCTGCCTTTGTGGTTTAAGAAGCTCAGTTTGATATAGATCCAAGAACCCCCCCAGTCCTGATAAGGATGTGCACAGCCTATCTCACTTGACCTGTTTGCACAGGCCCCATGTTCCCCTCTCTCTTCCCAAACCTAGGAAGGCAACTTTGACCAGGCTACCTCTGTAGTCAGCAAGAATGAGCTCTCCATGAGACCCTGGAATTCCCGGTCCATGTGGCCTATAGATATTGTCCAAATGTGTTAGCAAGATGATGCACAGTAGTAAACACTGCCACATTCACCTAAAATGAGGACCCGTCCATGTGACGTGATAACAGGAAGAAGGGTAGCTGAGATGAGGAACCAAAGCTGATGCGGTACAGTGCCACGGCAGGGTCACAGGTCTCCACCGTGTAGGACCAATCTCACAGAGTACCCTCCTGATACCTCCATGGCAGCACAGGTGTGCCATTCCCATTCTGCCCGATGAAGAAACAGACATGATGGATTCAGCGATGTGCCAGCCCTCGCTCTGTCCCAAACCCGGTGTCAGGGACTGGGCTGGTGGATCACTGAGTCATGTATTATTATGGATCCTTAAATGCTCAGAGGCCACATGTGCGTGACAAGGCCACACACCCACAGAGCTACAGGGAGGGGTTGAGAGAAAGGCAGGAGAACTTGTTCTAGGAGCCCTGAAATTAGGGTCAGCAGTGTGACTGCTCACAGTGCTCAAGTTCCGAGTCTCGGGCTAGATGGGAAGCCAAGTGACTTTTGTGCTTTCAAAGCAAAGTAGAAAGCCCCACTTCCCCTCTGCTGGCTGCGTGAGGGGAATTCCCAGCAGAACCAACCACTGGGTTGAGTCATCTTGGTTGAGAGGAACATGCTTCCGTGGGATGTGGCTATAGGTTATGAACTAGTCCAGGTAGAGACTAGCTGAACCGCAACCCCCACCCCCACCCTGCTGAAACACAGCAAACATCGCTGCTGTGCCTACCCTTCTGGGTTGCCATGCACCTTTAGGCTTTGCCTTCTTCAGGCTGCAAGCTTAGGGAGGGCATGACCAGATGCCAGGATGTACACAGGCTGTGTACAGCAGTTGCGGTCGCTTGATTGGAATCGTCTGCAGCTATGCACCCCATCCCAAGCAGCCTCATTTATGCACCCCATCCTAAGCAAGTCCAGGTTTATGTTTTCTTCCCTGGTCTCATCTGAGAAGAGCAACCTTCAATAAAGCACAGGCATTTGAAGGCTTTGAAGACCAGCTCCAGTTGCCCACTGCTGGTCCATCGTAGTAACCGCAGGTTCTCTACATCAAGGATATATGAACCCATTTCCCCATTGGACGGGGAGCTGGATATGCCTCTTGGGAACTCTTGGGGGCCATGCTTGGCAAATGACCTTTATGACTGTTCAACTTTGTCCATTCACCTGGAAGTGCGGAAATGGCTCTAAAAAGAGACCGCATGTTTGATTGGCTGTCCCCCTGTAGCCATCTTTTCTAAGACCCCATACACCAATTTGAAGACAATGACAAATTACATTGCCAAGGTATGCTCTTGGTTTTGAAGTGTGTATTTGCCTAAAATTATTCATTAGATACCTACCATAAAAAAGGCACTGAGACACAGTGATCAATGTCTCCTCGTCCCCAAGAAGTCATCATAGGAATGCTCTCAGGAGGCTTTCCCAGCATGACATGAAAGATGGCCTGTGAAGTTGAGGCGGCCTTGAAGTTGGGGCCCCAAGGACTTACCTAGGCAATAGCCGGAAGTGAATGCAAGCCACAGGGCGTGGGGACGATGGCTTGAACCTGCCATATCGTGTTTGCCTTTTACAAGAAGACTACATGGGGGCTGGAGTGTGCAGCAGAGCGTTTGCCTAGCAAGGGCCTGGGTTCTATCCGTACACCAAAAGAAAAAAAAAAAAGATGAAAAAAGTATCCCGCAAGATGAGCAGGCTTTAGCTATTGCCGTTTTGAGAAAGGATGGTTACAAGTGGTCAGGGCAGGACACTCTGAGCTGGGGATATCCAACCTGAAGTCGTGGCAAATCCAGTAAATGACATAGAAAACCCTTGACCCTCCAGATCCACCTCTTTCCAGTTCCTCTATTCTCTCCTTCTATTCACCCATCCCCTTGTTTATAAGTGATCATTTGGTGCATGGTCACGACAAGGGCTTCCCAGAGCAGATGAGGGGTTTGAGAGCTCCTAGAATTTCACAGGCCGCTGACAGAAGCAGGCACACAAGGTTTCCAGGTAACATCCAGGGCCATCCATGCAGGAACCCCCAGGAGAGACAGTAAGTACCTTCAGCCTGCTTCACCTGGAAGTGGTTAGGGCAGGACTCACTGAGAACAAGATAGCTAACCTGAGAGCCAAAGGGTGAAAAGGAATCCCTGAAGCCTGTGTGCTGTCCTGGGTCTATTGGATATATTGGAACATCCAAAGAGAAATGAGCAGGGCTCATAGGTCCTGTACTCCCTCTAACTTCTAGCCCTATTCATGAGTCTGCAGGAACCCTAGACCTCTGTAGCTGTGGGAGTGATGTCACGAGGCTGAAGCCCGCCTTCGAGGTGGGAGGCAAGAGAGCGGAAGGAGCATGGCTCCGCAGAATCAGCAGAGCCTACGGACTGCCCGGCCCTGCTGTGCACCTGCTTTGTTGATTGTGAAAAGACAGAGACACGGCGCAGCTCTAAGTGTGCGTGTGTCTGTACACAAGCGCTGTGGGTGTGTGGAGGAGGTGAGGTATTGCTGGTGAGAGCCTGCACCTTGTGGATGGCCAAGGTACTGTCATGGGACAGATCCAGATGAAGGTTGCCTGACCTTGGACAAGCAATTTCACTTCAGGTAAGCCCCACAAGGCCGGACAGATGTAAATGTCACAGTGTGTTTCTATCTCCTTATCTCACAGCAGGGGGCAGTTCCAGAGCTCAAGGTCGTGAGTTCTAAGGACACCCCCCCCCAGGAGGGCCTCCTGAGTTAGGGAGGATGCTGCAGGATCCCAGAGATGCGTGGGCGCCTATAGCAGTCCCATCTACGTCTGTCTGGTCCTCTCCTGAGAAAGAGGAACCTGTGTGTGACTTCAGCTAAACCAGCCAAAACAGGAAGTGAATGAGCCAGGTCCTACCCAGGGTTTCTGAGGCCCTGATGGGATGTGGTCAGGGTCAGCTTAGGAGCCTGAGGTCTTATCCTCCTCCCCACGGCCCAAGAAGACTGCCTGGCATCCTCATAGAAGGGACTCTCAGAATAGGGTGCCCTGGCCTTGGCACAGCCAGTTAGGTACAAGTGACATGACATTAGCAAGGGGCAGTGTGCACTGATGTAAACACTGATAGCTGTCACCCAGAAACAGGGCTGGCCTCATCTCCCACGTACGCGTCATGTCTGCCGTGGCTCACACTAGCGAGATCTGTACATTAAAGTTGTTAGAAGAGGGAGCAGAACTGCTGAGAGTGGGTTGGGGGCTTTCCCAAGGTCAAGGTCTCATAGGGGCCACTGGTTGCTGGAGACACAGATCTGAGGCCCATGGCTCGCAGTCAGAGAGCCACCACCTGCTACAACAGTTACCGCCCCCATGCGCCTGACCTCTAACACATGCCGCCTTGGCTGGGGCAGGGGCAGCAAAAGCACCTCCACTGTTTATACATTTCCTTCCTAAAATCACTTGAAGAGTAAATGTCAAGTGCCTTTCAGGCTGTCCCTGCAAAGACGGTGTCCCCTGGATCAATATTGGCAGCCACTGGCCACACGTAGCTAATGAGCGCTCAGAACGTGGCTGATGTGAATGTGAAATACACATGATGTTAAGAACTTGACAAGAGATAGTTAAGCCTTACGTATTTTATGTGTGTGTACGTGTGGGCACGTGTGTGCCGAGGTACCCATGTGGAGGTCAGAGAACAACTCGTTGCTTCTTTCTTTTCACCAGGTGGTAGGTACCAGGGTGAAACTCAGGTCACCAGTCTTGGAAGACTGTGCCCACTGAGCCACCTCACCAGCCATTCAGGTAAAATGTCTACATTGGTGATGACGAGAAATGAAGATGCTTAGTGGGATCGGGACCTGGCCCTGGCATTTGAACTGGCTTTTGGGAACCTGTTCCTCATACTGGGTTGCCTTGCCCAGCCTTGATGCAGGGGAGGAGCTTGGTCCTGCCTCAGCTTGGTGTGCAAAGCTTTGTTGACGCCCATGGGAGAACTGCCCCTTTCTGAATGGAAACGGAGAAGTGGATGGGGGGAATAGGCAGGAGGCAGGGGGAGGGAACTGGAAGAGAGGAGGGAGGGAAAACTGTGGTCAGCATGTAAAATAAATGAAATTTTTAATTAATAAAATATATATAAATTGTGGGTCATGGTTGTGTATGCCTGGATTCTCAGCAATGGGGAGACCAAGGCAGGTAGACTGAGAGTTTGAGGCTAGCCTGGGCTACACAAGTGAGACCCAGATCAGCCTGAGCTTATGCAATTTGACAGTGTCACAAAAATAAATTTTTATAAAATGATGTAAATTTTCACTTGCATAACCGACTATCTATGTGGCACTGTGGACTCGGTCTGTGGCTTTTCACGCGGCCTCAGGTCATAGTGTTGGACAGTCCAGGGGCTGAGAAGATGAGGTGCCAGAGAGATAGATGCCTTCTGCTGGGCAGGTGTGTTTTCAGTAGACGCTGGCCAGCTGCAGCAGGAAGCCCTAGCCCCACTCTGAACAATAGTCCCCTGTATTCAGGCATAAATCAGTAGGAAAGACCATGTCTGGGCTTTGGAGCTAGCCAATTCCAAGTTGCTAGCCTTGTAACTCTGGGTCAGTTAGTCAGCCTTAAGTTTCAGTTCCCCAACACAGAGACCATTTAAATGGTCCTTTAGAAGATTTTTTAAAAATGGAAGCATATAGAATCAACCACAAGAGAGCATTGGTCCCACACTCATGGAGTCGACCAACTTCAAGTAAAAATTATTTGAAAAACCTGTGTGTTCTGAACCGTACATACAAACTGTTTGCTTGCCATTATTCCCCAGATGCTATAACATGACAGTTAGTTACGCAGCATTTGTATTCACTATCAAAAGTGACCTAGTGGTGACTTAAAATATACAGTTGGGGTATGCATAAGTTATACAATATTTTAAGTGAGAGCCTTGGGCCACAAGCATCCTGGATCCCTTCCCACTGTGACTTTAGATGACAAATGTAGTCCATTGAAGGGTCAGATATCAGAATATTTTGTTTCAGTATGAAAATCCTGGGGCGTCTGACGCTTGAGGAAGGCCCTGAGGTCCATCTTCCCGTCATCGGCCTGGCCTCGCTTACCTGGTCCATGGGTGGAAATGGCCTGGCTGGGGGCTGGTCTGAGGGGACACAGTGGTCTCAGCAGGGGCTGGGCCTCGAGTCTTGTCTGCCAGGCTCTGCTCGATGGCCATCTGGAGCAGCTCCTCCTCACTTAGGCTGCTGTACAAGCTGTATTCCTCCTGTCCAATGGCATGCTGGCTACCCCGAGTGGTGATCTCGGTCGCCATCCTGGCCACTTCTCCTCCACCTTCTAGAAGAGAGACTCAGCAGTAGCAGGCACACAGCAGGTGACAGATCCTGTGAGGAAACCAAAATCACCCCAGTCAGTCAATGAGTGCCCCACGAGACAGCCATGTTTGCCCACAGGGAAAGCTATGCGATTATGTATCTTTTAACATGCATGTATGTGTCTGTGTGCTAGTATGTACACCTTAGTGTGGATGCACATGGAGGCCAGAAGACGGTGTCAGGGCTCCCGCAGCTAGAGCTGCAGGTAGCTGTGCACCATGTGATATGGGTGTTAGCAACCAGACTGGATCCTCTCCATGAATAGCAAGTGTGCTTAACCGCTGAACATCCTTCCAGCTCACACTTTCAAAAAACTTCATTCATTTGGACATGGAATCTGTCTGAACATCAAGCCATCTCCACAGCCATCTGTTCGCTCATCGCGTCACCAATCCATCTAGCCTCCAAGGCAACATCCTGTTGTTCATCCTCTCACACATCTGTCTACCCACCTCCAGCTGTGCACACCCAGCTTCCCATCCATTCTCCCATGTGTCCTCTTCCCTGCCCATGTGTCCAAACAGTCAACTATCCTACCCATCCATCTATCTTCCTACCCATTGACCAGGTCGTGCCCTCAACCACTACTGCCTCAACATTATTCGCCAACCCATCTGAGCTTCCAACAATCCATCCACCCATCCATCCAACCTTCCACACATCTGTCCACCACCCACGCTTCCATCTATTCATGCCCTCAGCCACATAGCCCCCTCCTCCAGCCCATTCCCTTTTAAACCTATCTGTGTTGGTACCCACTGCATTTCCATTCCAGGAACGCTCTCTGTACAGGTGTGATTGCATATATCAACTAAGAGATTAGTTCTTGTGCAACTACTCTGGGCCAGGCACTCTTCTGAGGACACAAAGACCTCAGCATCCTGACTCCTGCCTCGTGAGCCACACAGTGTCATATGCATTCCCCCCATCCAGTCCCAGCTGCGTCCCACACTGGCACATCAAGCCTGCTCCTCGCTGTGGGAGGCCTGAGAATGCTGGGGATGAGTCAGACATGGGCTCACGCTTGGGATGGCATGATCCGGTTAAGACCGGCCATCACAACAGTTTGTTGCAGGGCCTCTTCTAAAAGATACAAATGCCTGGAAGAGAACAGAGCAGGCAGAGCGACACTCTTTCAACGAATGAAATCAAACCAGCCCAACCTGTGATATTTACTGGCTTGCAACAGTGTGGCCACAGGTCAATGGTTCTCAGCCCTGGCTGAGCATTCAAGTCACATGAGATCTTTAAAAAAAAACATGCCCCGCCAAGTGCCAGCATTCTAGTCTAGCAAATATGTGTCCCCTCCCCCAGAGACAGATGTCCTTCTCCTTCCCCTTGGATATTGGGTCCAAGCCCTTGAGAATTGCTCTCCCAAGTGGAAGCAGACACACCAGACACATGAGAGAGCTCTTCTGACGTGTCCAGTGGAGAGAATTTCCCATAAGACCTGCTTCTTTACAACCTGGGCCCCTGAGAGAATACACCAGGCTCCTGAGGGTAGCAAACTACACCCATCAGGGTTTCTGCCCAGTTGATGAAAACCCTCCTCGGCCAGTGGGAGGCCGACACCCACTCCTAAGCTGCACTATCCTCAAGTGAGTAGGAACCTCCATGCCGCAGCCCCCAACCCAGCCTGCAGCTCAGTCCTTTCTCATCTTTTCTAAGGGCTGCTTTGCTATATGGTGTTCTTGTGACTCCAATTAACTGGTACCCAGGAGATCAGTCCAACCCTTCTCAGAGAAGCCATCTAAATAGCCTACAACCCAAACACCAAGAGGCATTCACTTCATTAATACTGAAGGGTTCAAATTCAAATCTAAAGCAGCACATCTGCCCCTGCCCCACACAGTTCAAATGAAAATAGTGGAAAATGTCAATGCCAGGGAGTGTATGAAGATCACCACAGAGAATATGGGTCATCAGGGATAGTGTAGGGTCATTGCCTCCCCAGCACCAGGAGGAGCAGAAAATAACAAAGCCACTTTGGAAAGTCAATGGTGTTTGCTAAAGCTGATCACACAAATGGCCTAGCGATCCTCTTCCAGCTACATCCCAAAGAACTAGGGACACATATGTAGATAAGCAAGGTCTAGAATATTCAAGGCAGCATCACTCATCTAAACCCAACTGAAACAGATCCGCAATGCCCACCAAAATAAATGACCTAACTAACATAGGAACCAGGCAGGCTGTGGAGAGCGTGTACCCAAGAGAACACAGCCTTGCACAAGAATGACTCAAAACAACACTGAGTCATATATACATAGTTCACATGTATATACATGATCACACTTATATCAAGTTCTATAACAGGCTAAACTACCTACAGTGATGGAACCCAGAGGCTTAGTTCTTTTGAGAAGCTGCTGTCTGCATACAGGGACCACAGTGCAGGCAGATTCCTTGAGTATCCGCTGCTAAGTATTTTCATGGCACAGTGAATATCTGTAAGGGTTCCTGGAATCATTCACACGGGACTTGTGCACACATGAACATGTTACATTGCTGTGACCTACAACTCAAAATACAGAAAATACCAATTAGAAAGTACCACGTCTGAGCCCTACCTCAATCCCCAGTGCTCAGAGTCCTGGAGTGTGGTCTGGGTTTCAGCCTGTCAATTTGAAAATGAGCCCAGGCAGGTGGGAACCACTGATGTGGGATTCCCCTCTGCATGCTGAGAATATGTTTTATTACCACTTGTTAATAAAGAAACTGTTTCAGCTAATGGCTTAGCAGAGTAAAGCCAGGCAGGAAATCTGAACAGAGATATAGAGAGAAAGAAGGCAGAGTCAGGGAGACACCATGTAGCTGCTGAAGAAGAAAGAGTCACTGCTGGAAACTTTCCAGTAAGCCACAGCCTCGTGGTGATACGCAGATGAATAGAAATGGGTTAATTTAAGACATAAGAGCTAACTAGAAAGACACCTAAGCTATTGGTCAAACAGTGTTGTAATTAATATAGTTTCTGTGTGATTATTTGGGTCTGGGAAGCTGGGAAACGAACCAAACAAGCAGTCTACAAGCCACTGGCCACAAAACACAGACAGGAGATGGGCCAGTACATGAAAGGGACACACGCATGCACACATCTAGCATGTACGCACACAATGAAGCCCCTTGAAGCAGTTCTTTGGTTTAATCCCTGTAGCGGCCCCGACTTGCTCTGTGGATCCCCAGAAAACAAGAGATTTTTCCCAACAATTCTGGACTCTTCTAAGCACAACTGGTTGAGGCTTCAGACTTAAGGCATAAATGTAGCAAGGACAGTGGGGACATTGTCCATGTCCCATGCAGAGGTCTGTCTGGTACCATTGCCTTGTGCCTCCCTCTCCAGCCTTTTAAGTAATTTCCATGCTGGTGTCCCTGGCCTGGCCTTCAGATTCACCCACCATCCGCTCTGACACACTGTGCTCACCGCCCCCAGCTCCACTCTCCTGGGAAGGAAGCTCCTGCCCCAGCTCACCCTCTTCCTTTCCACATTCTAACCTTCCATACCTGAGTGGTTCCTTCCCCGACATCCCCGAGGCTCCCTCCTACCCTAGCATCTCCTCCTGTGTGTGACATGCCTCCCCTTCTCTCTGCTCTTCAAACTCCTCCTCGATATTTAAGGCTCCTCAGCAAGTGTCCTCCCGGAATTCTATCCTGATTCCGAAAGAATTCATGGGCTATGGTCAATGAAAACTTGGCAGGGGCAGATGAGTCCCAGGGTCCCCTCCCAGGTGGTAGGGGCCGCTGTCTGAAGGACTCAAATTAGCTGGCTTTAGTGCCTTTTCAGCTGGGCCTCAGTTTCCAGTCTGTGAATTGGGCCAAGTGTGGACTCCATCTGGACTGTGATGAGGACGAAGACAGCACTGAACGATGGGCCTTCTCTCCCGCTTGTCCTTGAGCCTCCTATGTGTGACCGTGTGTGGTGTTGGGAGTCACAGTGAGAGGAGATCATGCTCTGGGCATCCTCTGAAGAAACGACCGAGTGGGTATGACAGGAAGGCAGCCATCCTCTTGCCCACAGCCCCTCTGGCCGGGGATCTGGGGTCAGGTGTGAGGGGAGGCACGCTGTGTTTATGGAAGAGCTGAAGAGGCTTCTTCTCAGCAGCCCTCTAGACAGCTGACTGTCTGGATTGCTTGCAATGGACATACCAGCCTATAGCATCCATAAAACTGTTTCACATTCTCGCCCAAACTCCAGGACCTAACCAAAGGTCAGGCATACAGTGGGTATTTTTTTTTTAAAGATTTATTTATTACGTATACAATGTGCCAGATCTCAGTACAGATAGTTGTGAGCCATCATGTGGTTGCTGGGAATTGAACTCAGAACCTCTGGAAGAGCAGACAGTGCTCTTAACCTCTGAGCCATCTCTCCAGCCCCCTACAGTGGGTATTTAATAAGTGCAGGAGAATAAACAGTAGAACCAGAATAAGGTTAAATTCCCTGGACTGCCGGCTGATTGCTTGATTGGGGATCCCTCGCCACATGCTCTAGCCTTGCCCTGCCACCTGCTGGCCGTCTTAGGGATTGCAGCCTACCCACCAGCAGGCCTCATCCTGCCTTGGCCTGTACTTGTGTTTGCAGGATGCATGATATTATTGCAAATGTGGAGAACATCATCTGACAGACATCTAGGGCCTGGAAAATCTGAATATGATTTTCATCTCCCTGGAGGCAGCCTCCACCTGTTCCTGTCCGTTCAGGACCTGCCCTGGCTGGCAGTTTTCAGAAGGGCCATCTGACCTTTTTCCCTTCTTCCTGGCTCTCCTCCATTTAAAATGAGGGAGGGCCAAGTGAAAGGAGCCCCAAGTCTGCCTTCTTCTCTTGTGAAAAGGGAGGCTGTCAGCTCCTAAGCTGAGCATGTGTCATGGTGAGATCTCATCAGAGCTGGGGTAAGGGGACTCCATGTCTACCCTCGTCCAACCTGCTACAGGGCTGGTGTCCACTCCTCCCAAATCCCCCAGTCCTTCTACCCTCTAGTTGCTCTAGACCTTGAGGGACCACCTGCCTGGCCCCCCTTCTCCTCCCAGTCCCAGCTGCGTTCTGTACAAGGTGACCATCTGCACAGGACAACGGGGACTCTGAGGGGGTTCTCGAGTTACATAAGGGTGCAAGGCACATGGCAAGCACCGTGTGTGCCTTTCATTTTGGGAGCCTGAGTGTGGGAGGACGGACTGCTGCACTGTGTTCCTGAGCAAGGCCATGGCTCGGAGCCAGGTGTCACCTCAGAGCTGTCCTGCCAGCTAAAGAGAAGGCTCCCTTGCCACCGTGTGCCCCCTTGTGTCTGTTGCTGATTGAAGCACATCGCGAGTCCGTAGCAGGGGTGTTGTTTTTCTGACTGACAATGGGGAAACTGAGAAACACCCGGAGAGGCAGTGATAACAACAGGACTGGAAGTCTGCATCTGACTTTACACCAGACCCAGACTTCGGATTCACATAGCTAAGGGCAGCCGTGTGTGCGTGTGCGCGTGTGTGTGTGCGTGTGTGTGTGTGCGTGTGTGCGTGTGTGTGTGCGTGTGTGTGTGCGTGTGTATGTTCACATGTGTGGGTACAGGTGAGGTGAATGTGTGTGTTTGCACGTAAGCCTGAGGGTGACATCGGTTGTCTCTATTGAACTTATTGAAACAGGGTCTCTCGATGAACTCAGAGCTAGTTGCCTTGCCCCCAGGGATCCCGTCTCTGCCTCCTATGTGCTGAGATTACAGGCAGCTGCCATCCCAACTCCAATCCTCATGGTTGTGTAGCAAGCGTTTTTCTCACTAAGTCATCTCCCCAGCACCCCTTCTGATGCCTTTCAAGGCTTTAGGAGAGACTGGGGGTAAGAATAAAAACTATATTTTTAAAAGCTTGTCTATAAGTGTATACTATATGTGTGTATATAATAAACTCTAAGTCACAAATGTGTTTGTAGTTGAATCATATAATATAATCCTTCATGTAATATATACTATATTATATACATATATGTATGTATATAGGTACAGTAATTTTCTGAATCTGTGCATTCTGAATCTATGAATTTAACTAAGTGAAGTTTAAAATATCCAGAAAAAATGTTTAAGTAATGGTGAGCACCTGTAAACATTATTGCTTGAACGTGTATAGATATTATTCCTGTCATTATTCCCTAAACAATACAGTGTAACCACTACCTATGTAGATGGCTCTGGGTAATCCAGTGATGGCTCCTGTGAGGACAAGAGAATGTGCTCACGCTCTATACGGATACTATACATCTTCCCTAGAAGTCTTAAGCATCTCGAATTTTGCTGTCTACACATTCCAGGAGCCCATCCCGGAAGAAACCTAAGAATAACTCTGTATATAACATTGATACATACGTAGTATCTGTTCATTTATTGTGAGAGTTTTAGGGACCCCGATGTTCCGAGACCCTTAGCCTCAGGTGATTGTGCAAACAGTCTGCTTGGGCTAGCCTGAGACTGAGGAGGAGGTGGGGACTTAGAGGTTGTTTCTTGTCCTATCCCACTCCCTATATGCAGCCTTATTCTTTACCATGTTTCTCCCACTCTCAAGCCTCCTCATTCTCCAGCAGAGGCCCATGGGAGACTGGAGACCTGTTCTCCTTACCTGGTCCTCACCCTCTGAAATCTAAACAGTAAAAACCATACTTGTGGCTGTGGACGGTGAATTGTGCTCAACCACGGTCCTTAGCAGAATCCTTTAACCTCGGTGCCTGTGCTGGTAAGTTTATGACTCTCAGTTGAGGAATTGCCTCCTTCAGATCGGAATGTGGGCATTTAATTGATGAAGGAAGACCTGGCCCACTTTGGGTGGTGCCACCCCTGGACAAGGGGGTTTGGAATGTATAGGAAAGCAGGCTGAGGAAATCAGGGCAGAGCAAGCTGGCCATCAGTGCTCCTCAGTTCCTGCCTTGGGTTCCTGCCCTGGGCTCCTGCCCTAACTTCCTTGGATGCTGGACTGCGGTGTGGAAGCCTAAGCCAAACAAACCCTCCCAACAGTACAGCAACAGAGACGCAAACCAGAGCAGCCGTGGGGAGTGTCCCCTTCCTACTGTACAGAGAGGGAGACTGAGGCCCAGAATGTGAGTGGCCAAGGGCACATCTAGCTGCCTGTTTCTTCATCAACTCCCTCCTTGGCCCTGAATGCTGAGGGCAATGGTGAGGACACCTACAGCGACTCTTCACCTTACCCTTCTGGGTCTTCGTCGCTGCCCTAGCTAAGGTGAGACCCAGGTCAAGGCCCCAGGGTGGGCCTTTGGCAAGCACAGTAGCAGTTTTTCTGTTGCTGACATAAACTGGAACTGCAAACCGGAAGTGGGGCTAGGAGGAACTCTCAAAGCCCACCCCCAAGGTGTACTTCCTCCAGTCCAGCTGCACTTCCCCATAGCCTGACCCACTGCAAATGGGGTCACCAACCAAGGACAAAGTCTCCAAATTCATAAACCTATGTGGGGCATTTATCATTCAAACCACCACAGCCAGGGACAAGGCTAAGGACCTCTGGTGTCAGGGCCTTTTTATAGACTTCTACTGCTGTAACATAACAGCTGTTTGGTCATCTTTAACAGAAGAGCAGGGGTCACTTGCAAGAGACCCTCCAGATCCAGCCTGTTGACCATCCCTCATAGTGACCCTCACCTGAGATGTCAAGTCGATCCCCTTGCACCCACGCTCTGTACGTGACTCACTGGTTGGCCAAGCTGGCTTTGGGTGGAGTTGTGCTTTGGTCTGTTGTTGGAGGCCTATCTGGACCGAGCAGACATTTGTTGGTGTCTCTCCAGGAAAAGCACAGGGAACAGGCCTCACAGCTTCTAAGCACAGCTGACTCAGCTGCTGGTCTCAGATTTTTGGTCACAGCCAAGCTTGTGACTTTGGGGTATCAAGGCTTTGGGGATTCTGAAGCTTGGTCAGTGTTTGTGTCGGGGAGAAGGTGCTATGATCAGCTCAGGTTTGGGGGTGCAGTCAACATCACCATACAGCTCTCTTCTTCCTATGTGTAGAGGGGAAACTGAGGCCCAGAGAGGTCACCCAATGGGAGCTGATCTTGTCTAAAGTTGACTCTGCCCTCACTCCACTACCTGATCAGAGGCTTATTGTGCAGAAAGGGGAAACTGAGGCTCTATCTGGAGTGTAGCAACCTGCTTTCCCTTTGCTTGTCCAATGCCTTGTGAATCTCTCTCAAGGCATCTGGAATCCTAAAAAGACATTTTGATTATTTATTCCAGGTCTGGGGTCCACTGATTAGAACCACCTCATATAAAACAGTAAGAAAGAGGGTGAGAGCGAAGGGTGTGGGTGGGGGAGCAGAAAGAAAAAAATACTTTTCCAAGTTTTGTAGCAAATACTGTGTTCTAAGGAATTAGCTCAAGGCCACTTGAGGCGTTGCTGAGAGCAACAACTAACAGGACTCCAGGGAGCCTGCGTTCCCTCTTATTCCCCCAGCCCCTAAACTGTTGCCTCTGCAGGGCCAGGAGGTCACCTTTGTTTTAGACAGGGTGGAGGGCCCCTGCCCTGCCTCCAGGCCCTGCAGGGACTGGCGGGTGTCCCAGGCTCTAGCCTCCCTCTGCATCCAGACACATCAGTACGGCTCAGTCCACAGGGCTGACCCAGTTTCTGCCCCGTCTCTAGAAATACCAAGCCCTGCCATCTGCCAGCAGCCTGAAGCGACGGTGACGGGTGGCAAGGTTGGCTACTCCTCCCGCTTCAGGCCACCAGCACCTCTGCGGCTCCGAAGAGGGAGGCCAGGGGACAGACTGGAGATGGTTCTGTGTCTCCTTCAGGAAGACCCTTAGATCTAGTCTGTGGGCAACACCTGGTACCTGACGATGCCATGAAGATGCCATGGGTCCACAGAGGTGCCAGGCTGAGAGCTGCGGGAGCTGCGGCTGTGGGCATGTGTGCCTGAGTCCTGAAGCCTAGGTTTCATTCCTAGTTCCGGCACTTCATGGCCGCCCAGCCTCAGACACGACCTCTGACAGTCCCTTGACAGCCTCAGTTTCCAAATTTTGTAAAGGAGAATTAATGATCATTTCACACTCACTGCGGCCTTGAGGGGTCAGGGAGATAATTCACTCATATTAAGTCTTTGAGGAATACCAGGTAACATGGACTGCATTGTTCTCCATTATTAACTCCTTCCAGGCCCCCATCCAAGGGAAGAAGACAACACTCCCAATTACTGCCTTGAGGCTCCCAACATTGGTAACCAGTACGTGCCAGGTGTGGCCTACTTGTGCCCCCAAAGGACCAGAAATACGAGACGGTTCCTTCTGGTGGCTATGTGCCCATGTTTTGAACAAGAATGGGATAACAACCACCATGGCTAAGGTCAGGCTGTGGCTGGGGGCTGGTCTGGCAGCCTGCCTAAGCCCTTCTGAAATCCCTCAAACCCAGCCTTGCAGGACAGTTTTCCTGCCCCAAGCAGGGCTTTATCACAGCTCTCCTGTCCCTTGATGTAAGCAGCCTGTTCGTCAGTCTACATCCCTGGCTTCACAAGATGTAGCCTGAGATAAAACCCCACCTGCCTCCCCTCTGCTCATACGCTTTTCAAGTATGTTCCCTCTCTCCTCGGTCCAGCCTCCACAGGGGCTTCACTTCTCCCTCCCAGCCTAGGGAGTCTCTCCCTCAGCAGCCCCATCCTTCCCAAGTCCCATCTCCCTTTGTTCCAGCTGTTCCTCCACCCAGAGACCCCTTGCTCACAGTGATGACATCCCATTTGTCCTTCCCAAGACCTCTGCCTCCTCACATACGGTGTGTGTGCATGTTCATGCATGTATGCATGATATTTTTGCATCCCTGCATTCCATAGTTTGTTTTGTCTCATCTAGGTAACATTTCTCATTCCACACCCTCTCCTAACCCCCAGAAAGGGCATGCAGAATGCACTGTACCTGGGCTGTCACCAGCTTCACAGCCCTCTTCATGCAGCAGACCCTGCGTCCCCTTGCAGGGACACATCTCTCATTATCTCAGCCTAGAAGCACTTTAAGAAGCCACCTATCTAACACAGACATTACAGAGACTCTGTGGACCCACTGATAAATAGCATTGCTGCTCACTCCTCTCTCGCGTCCATGTTTAGAAGCACCCAGCCCTCTAAGCTGGAGTCCTCCGGAAAAATAGCTACCATGCATGCAGAGTGCTGGTTCCCCGTCACTAGACCCAAAGTCTCCAGTGTGTGCAGAGCTGGAGAGAAGGGGCAGAGGGAGAGGCATGGGCACAGTTTGGCTACAGGTCTCAGGGATCCTGAAGCTGCAGGTCCCAGCCCGCCCAGCGATTCTTTTGAAAGTGCCTGTGACCAAGCCGAAAGCATGCATTACCTGTGAGGCTCTGTGGCAGGGACACAGGTCTAGGAAACAAAGATTTTCTTGACTGTCTGAACTCAGAACATGCTCCCTGAGTTTGCCTCCTGTGCTGGCCCTGAGCTTCCAGCCGCTGGGCCAGGCCGTTCTGAAACACTTTCCTTTGAAGCAGGGAGTTTATTTCGGGCCCACCGCATGACCGTGATGGCAAGCCAAGCTATAAGATGTTATGACTCTCAGATTTCCCTTCCAAAGATTGCACCGAGGAAGCTGTGGTCCCGCCTTCCACTCCTCTGGGGGCACAGGAGACAGGCTCCCCCTTCAGAGAGCATCTCCGGCTTCGGCCCTCACGTGATGTCATCATTTGTGATCCTTGACATGGAGGCCATATATGGGTATGTTTCTAGAACTACCCAGGCGGGAGCTAGAGAGGAGGGAGATGCAGGAAGACAAGACAGAGAGGGAACACAGAATTGGGGAAGAGGATAAAAAGCCAGGGAGAAGGAAAGGATGTGTAAGGAGAGACCAAAGGGGGAGGCAGGAAGAAGGACCGGATGAGGGAGGCTACATAAAGGGTTCTACGTAAGATCCTTGAGAAAAATCAAGGCTTGGTGTTAGGCATGCAGCAGGTGGCCAAGACTAACATTTGGAAACACCAGCTACCCAGAATTGGATGCTGTGGGGTGGAGCCATGGACACAGGACAGAGCCCAAGCCAACAGACCAGTCAGCGCACAGCAACAGGCCACTCTGGACAGGGTCAGTCACAGAGGGACCTACTACCCCCGGTCTGGGAAAGAGTATCTCCATTTCTGGAATAGGTACACTAACAGGAGGCCGTTCCCTCTTCTTTGGATTTCCTGTGTCCTTTGTCATGAACTTAGCAATAGGAGACAGAAGACATGTCGCCTGGAGACGACAATCTGTAGTTGCCATGTTGTGAGAATGTCCCTGGGTGCCACAACCAGGGGCCCAGGCAGAAGAGCCGCTGAGGGAGAAGAGTGGACAGGGAAGATGTTGGCTACAGACAGTGAGTGGGGACCTGTTTTAACAGTGGACTCTTCTCCATCCCGACAGGTGGCCCAGCCAATTACACACCTAGGCTGACCTTTCACACACAGCCTGACCCTCAAAATCATAAGACGGGCCAGGTGTGGTGGCATGTACCTTTAATCCCAGTACCCCAGAGGCAGGGGCAGGTGGATCTTTATGAGTTAAAAGACAGCCTGGTCTACAGAGTGAGTTCCAGGACTGCCAGGCATATTGAGTGAGACCCTATCTAAAACAAAACAAAACAACAACAAAAATCCAAAACTATGGAGGACCAACTTCAACTATCTTCTGAAAAGCCAGTTCCAAGCTTGGGAGGTTTTTCTTTGCTTTTGAGTTTTGTCTGCATATGCGACGTGTTGGGCCATCAAGATGGCTCAGCCGGTAAAGGTGCAGGCTGCAAGAAAAATCTGCCTGTCTCAAAAAGACAAACTAACAAAAACAGGATTCAATTTCATTTTCTTTGCCAGGTCAAAGTAGGATGCTGTTCCCAGTCATGTCACAGTCCTCAACAGAGCAGAAGCTCCCTAGTCTCACGGGTGTTGAAACCTTTCCAACCAGGGCTCTTGGATGCTGTGCCCAGAGCCCTTGTTTCCCAGTTGAGACCCAGAGACTCTGGGTTCACTCAGCAAAGAAAGGCAGAACAATGCACTCACTGAAAACTGCGGTCCATGGGCTCAGATGCCAGTGTCCTACAGACACTCCAGAGATATAGGCAGGTTTGGGCACCTGACTCAATATGGAAGACAGGCAGTACAGCCCAACAGACAGAAGAACGCTGGGGCAGGGCCTGACTACTGCCTCTCTGATCTCCCAGCCCAGGGCTCTGGCACTCAGCTGACTTGTATCCCTAAGTGCTGGTCATGGTTCCAGTCGCTCCATACCCCGTCCAGCCTGTGGGCTTTCACATCTGAGTATTAGCGATTTCTGTGGGCATTAATGGTTCTGTGTAGCCATTTTAACCTGTATCCCTGATGAGTAATCATACGGAGTATCCGATGGCACCAACTAGCGATTTCTAGAGCATTCCATGGTCCCCAGCATCAAATAAGATCCAGGGGTAGCTCTAGCAACCATCTTTCGGAGCACAAAAGGGGATGGAATGGGAGCAGATGCAGAAACCATAGACGAGTCAGCCTAGAAGAGCAGGAGGAAGAGCCTCTAGAAGGCCCCAGGAACCCCTGTGCAACATGTGGGATCTCTCCTGGGGGAACCATCCCCGCTTTTTTCTGCCAGTGACCCCTGTTCCAGGAGCATGGAAGGAGCCGCCGTGCAGGGAAGAAGAGCCGGCCAAGGGCCATGACAACCGGGCTGTGATGGTGCCAAGGCTCCAGGATGAAGTTGGCCCCAGAGTGGAACATTGCAGCTAAATCAAGCACCCAGTAGCCTGACGTCCTGGCTCGCCTCTCACTACCTCGATAGAAATTTATTTTGGTTTTATATAATCAAGAGGAGGAGAAGCAAACAAGGGCCCAAGCCTGGCTTTAAACGTGTTTAGAAGGGAGATCAGGAAAGAGCAAAGGCTCGGTCCTGGGAGAGAGGAGAGGGCACTGTGAGAGGGTTTGAAGGAGGAAGCACCAGGGTCCTCAGAGGTCAAGGGGAACGCCAGAGAGGGAGCCCACTTTCCCTGCTGATGGACTGCCAAAGTAACACTATGGTGCCTACCCCATCCTTCCCCCTACCACTGCCAGCTGCTCAGAAATGTACTAAACTAACCTTACACAGACATGGCCACCCTGCTGGGGGAAAAGCCCACTGCACTCTCGGTTTCCAGTGTGGGCCCTGGGAGAAGATAACCCTAGTCCAGCTGCGCCTCGTCTTTTGAGAGAAGGGGTAAGATAATCCCCTTGACTGTCAGGGGATTTAACAAGATCTCAGAGCTCAAGTTGCCCCCCATCCCCAGGATTGAGCAGGCAGTGTTCTGGGCCACAGCCACCTACAAAAGACAAGTCATCTTCCACTGCTCAGGGATCAGGGGGTAAGGCTTTCAGGGAGCCTGGGACTGAGTTACTCCAGAGCTGCTGGTTCTTTCAGCTGGCCAAGTCACTTGGCCCCCTGTGAGGTTAATCTCATGGTGCCTAGGCCACCCTGGGGAACTCAGGGACAAAATTAAACCCAGAGCAGTCCACAGGCCTGGGCTAGCTGCTGGGAACAGGTTTCCCACACATATAAATACGTTCCAAGCAGAGCTCTTTTGCTCACCAGCTGGAGCGAGGGCCCTAAGCAAGAGCAAAATGCGAAGCTCCTTCCCCTGGGACTAGGTAGGCTGCGTGGGACCCTACTGGTCCTGCGGGACACAGCAGCTCCTGCCATCACTGCTTAGCTACATGGGAACATCCGCTGAAGCTCCTGTAGAACTCAGCAGGGGGAGGGCAGGAAGGCAGTGGTCTAGCCAGCCACCACGGAGCCATGCTTGCAAGGACCAAGTTCTAAACATGCAGCTGTCACTCATTTGGCACCTCTGCAGGGGCAGTTGGCATTAGGGCAGCTGCTGTGGCTTTCAGCTTCTACCTTCAACCTTGTGCCCCTAAGGCGCCAGAGATGTGGCACCCACCATGGAGTGCCAGACAGACATGGGCTTCTGCGGAACACTCTGGATTTGCTGGGTTGCAGATGCTGGGTCGTGGGTGTGATCTTGGGACCTACGGAAGGGCCAGAGATTTTGATGGGCTGAGGGTGGGCTGAATATTCTCTGCACATGGAAAGGGAAGGAGCAAGAGGCTTCCATTTTGGATCCATTCTGGTGCTACGAGGGAGGTATTTTCATCCCAAAATCACAGGACCCTCTGAAAACCTCCCGGACCCAGCCATGATGAGCCCCAGGCATGTCGTCTCCATTCCTCAAGGAATCACACCCTTGTTCTGAGGAAGTCAGAGGAATACCCAGCCTGGTGGGAGCCTAAACTCCAGTCCTCTGCTGGGTTTTCCTAACACCTTTAGATAACCCCATTGTGCCGCAGACTGGGCGACCAGAACTGAGCGAATGGGCAGGACCCTGACTGCACAGCAAGGCTAAGAGATGACCTAGACTTCCACATCTGGGAAGTCAAAAGTTGCCCTCCACTTGGGAGTGTCCATGTTGTAAATGACAGTGGGCTACCTGTAAGTCCAGACAATCTGAGCGTCAGTATTATTGTACCTTGCTTCCCACACAGTCAGTCTTGGAGCTGTTCCCAGCACAGATTTGTTTGTAAGGTGATGGTTATTGGTGTCTCTGTAAAACCCGGTGCCTCAGAGCCACAACCTTGAAGTTATCTGCCAGATACAGCTCTTGCTAGCTGTGTGAACAACTCGTTTGACCTCTCTGGGCCTTGGCTTCCTAATTTACAGAACGGGGAAAATAATAGTATGCACAGCTTATAGGAAAATTGCAAGATTTAAATTTTATATAAATAATGCCCTTAAACATTAGATATACACACACATGTACATAGAATAAAGACTTACAAGTGCTGAGCGCTTGCATTCTCCAGGCCCTTAGGCCGTTACATAACTGGGTGGCTCTCAGAAAGGCTTGTAAACCAGCTGTGAAGGTCACCAGTGGCATGAGAGAAATGTGAAAGGACCCAACAGCCAACCAGCAGTGATCATCACGAAGGTGGGGTCCTCCTCAGAACAGGAGGGGGCCCAAATAGGTCTCAGCCTTGCTGACTCTGGTCTGATTAGACTCGTATCTACAAGTGCTGAGCAAGCCTGGCTGACATACCTTGAGCATGGACTTTTTATTCTTCAGGAGAAAACAAAAAGCTAGTCGGAGCCTCAGGCGTACAAGAGAGGGGGTAAAGGGACAGGCTATGATATAGTAAGCCTCTGACCAAGTCCCTTGTTTTCCAGAAATAGCAGTTCTCCGTCTCTCTCCTGGCACTGGTGGGGTGGGGGGAGGCATGCATGGGTAGTCAGTCACCTGTGTGCCCACGTGGGATGTACAAACTTACAGCCACATAGTATGTGAGGTGCCTTGACACACTGGGAAGCCCTCCAGCCTAATCCGGGGCTTAGCCGTTCAGGAAAGTTCTGTGTGACTCTCCTCAGACCTTCCGCCATCGGGAGCCCCGAGGATTGAGAGAAGGTCCACAGTCAGCTGTTCAGAATGTAAGTGATGGGGATGGTGGCGGGGCGCACTTGTAGACAAAACGCTACAGAAGCTGAGACAGGAGGATCATGAATTCGAAGCCAGCCTGGGCTCTACCTCCCAGGATTAAACAAGTGATTGGATAGTAGAGGGCTTGTCCGCCATGCTCAGTCCCCAGTGCCATAGGGCAAAGCCGGAACTGGTCCTGAATTCAGGGCCTCGGAGAACATCTGAGCAGCCGCCTGCTGCTGAGCCCCTATTCGCAACAGTCAACATCCTAACTGTAGCAATTAGCAATCGAATCAAAATAGCAATCGAATCAAGGCTCCCTGACCATTTGGAAAATGGAAGCTACGAGTGAGGGTAATTGTTTTAGAATATTACTTTTGAAGCCTGGGGTGACAGATTATTGCTCCTCGTTCCACAACTATCACGGAGTGAGGTTCAGTTGGCTTGTATGTGCCCTGTAGCCCTCCATCCTGGCGCTCCTGCCCTCTTGTGCACACATGGCCTTGAGCACGACCCAGTTAAAGTTCAAGGACCTATGGCTGGAAAGAGGACCTGTGTTGCTTCCCCACCCCAGGGCAGAGGTGATGTGTACACTTCCCAGCCTCTGCCTCCCTGTTTCCAGCTCAGCCAGCTAATGGCAGAATCAGGGATGCTCAAGTGTCTTTCTTCTTCTCTCCCTCTTCCTACCCTCCTTTCCCTCACGCTTCTCTTGATGCCACCCGTGCCAACCTTCCCTCCAAACTGCACTGTCATAGTTCCTGGCCGGGCCCTGTGGGGCATGTGACCAGGCACACAAGTCCTGGCGTGATGACAGCTGGGGCATACTTAAGAGGCTGATGTCCTGATATACAAGAGAGCTATCAGTCAGGCTCCAAGGACCAGGGCTGATTCGGAATGGGTGCAGAACCTGTTCTTGGACCTTCCTGGCTGGCCATTTGGCTAGCTGTTCTATGTCCTGCCCTCAGGTCCCTGGGCCTATATTTAGCGTCACCCTGCCCCAGCAGGATCAACTATCTGTTATGCCACACGGCCTTAGATCATCTCTTGGCCCCAGTGTCCAGTGGCCTGGTTTCTGACCTAGGTATCTGTCCGGCACAGGGACTGCTGTGCCTGGAGACAATCTCACAGAAGCAGATTCCAGCTGATTGCAAGGGATGCGGAGGCCTCTGGGTCAATGCAATGACTTCCTCTGCGCTTCCACCCTTGCCCTACCCGCCTGCCCCTTATTGCCCATGGGCCCAACGAGGACATCCAGGGCAATGACTACTTGAGGCTAGCACCCAATGAATGTAGCCATTATTATTTTTATCCTCAAAGCATATGTCAAATGTCACAGCCCCACTGGGAGCCAGAAGCAGTGCCAGCTGCTGGGATGTTGTTCCTACCCAACCCCACAGAACGCAGAGGCAAATGGAAGGAGAGATGGGGGCAAAGAGGTGGGAGGAGGGGAGGATAGGGGATAACGAGAAGAGTGAATGGAGGGACATGGGGGACAGGGAAAAGCAACAGTAGAAGAGAGGAAGATGGAGAGGAGGGGTATGGAAAGACCGGGGACAGGATGGGAGAGCTAGGGAAGGGGACTGGATGGTTTCTCACAGGCTGTCCTAATCTTGCAGATAATTCTTGGCACAAGTAGGTTAATCCAGCTTGTGGGCTGTAGGCTGTTTCCATTGCTGCACCAGGGAGTTCCTGGGTGCCTCTTGGGGTTGGGTGTAGCCAGAAGGCAGAGGGAAGGAAGACAAATGTAGACCTGAGAAGTCGGGGCCATGTGGGCACTGAAGTCATATCCAGAGTTGGGCTGCATCCCAGGGAGGGTGTTGGGAATGCCAGGGTCAGGGCTCTGTGGTCATGGGAGAGAAGGAGGAAACTGAGAAGGATTAACTTCTTTTTTACCTTATGCTGGCTAGTACAAGGTTCTTCTGGACTCAGAGGCAGAGGAATGGCCCACTAGCTGGGACCTGATAAAGGTTTAGGGACTCGTGAGGTGGGGGACAGTCTGTATGGAGACAGCAGTTAGAGCAGGGCCTTGGGTGGGAGAAGACAGGCCCTGGGGGTGAGGGTGGGGCGGTGCTAGAAATCTCAGGACGAAAGAACGAGAGAACTAGATCAGCTTCCGCTGACTTAAGCAAGACCGTGGAGGGACTGGAGGTCCTCTGGCATCTGCATTGTCTACGAACCTTGACTCTGGCCCCTTGATGGACAGATGCACTGGCGGGTCTCCAGCTGTTGGTGGCATCTGAGATTCTGTCCACGCTCACTGTCTGCACCTGGCCTGGCAGGGTTAGTCCCCTGTGAGTATCAGGAGACAGAACCCAAGGAGGATTAAACAAGCCAGCTTACTCTTCCAGACCACGCTGGTCCCCTGGAGCTGCTAGGCCCAGGATCCACCTCTCCTAATGCTGCCCAAGGTACCCCCAGGCTTCCTGCTTTCTGGAGTCAACCAACAGGGGATACTGGTGGGGGTGATCAGGCCAGGCTGTTTATCTCTAGTTTCTCTTCTGCTTTGAGCTATGTCAGTGGAAGGATCTACCCTGAGCTGTGTCAGTGGACGGGTCTACCCTGAGCTGTGTCAGTGGACGGGGTCTACCCTGGTTGTGTCTGTGGAAGGGTCTACCCTGAGCTGTGTCAGTGGACGGGTCTACCCTGAGCTGTATCAGTGGACGGGTCTACCCTGAGCTGTGTCAGTGGACGGGTCTACCCTGAGCTGTGTCAGTGGACGGGTCTACCCTGAGCTGTGTCAGTGGACGGGTCTACCCTGAGCTGTGTCAGTAGATGGGTCTACCCTGAGCTGCGTCAGTGGATGGGTTAGGCTCGTTCTTTTCCCTTCACTTCCATCTCTGGCACATGAGCCTTCGGGGAATAAACCATGTCCAGACCACAGCAAGACCTCACAAAACACTGTAGGGTAGGAAAGTGAGGCAGGGAAAGCCAAACAAGAGCCTGTCCTCAGGTGAATTACCACAAAATAAGTCCCCATAGGTTTAGCACCTTAGCTGTGCCGTTAAAGGAGGGGGCAACTGGCATTGGCACTATAGCTTGTGACTGAGAGTTGAGTCTTGAGACTGTGTCTTCTCTCTGATACTTCAGATGGACAGGCAAGGACTGACACGTGGAAGCCTTGAGGTATGTACCCAGTGGAGAAGGTAAGGGGACAAGGACAGGGCATCTAATATCTGCTATGCTCACCAGTTGTACAGGAGATGCTCAAGTCCCTCTCTGGATTAGCCCATGAGGGGACAGAGCAAGGATCAGCTCCCAACAGGTGGCCAGAGTTTATCACCTGTGCCTTGGTCTCATGGCTCCTTCGTGCCCATGGGATCTTGACACAGGTCCGTGGTTTGTCCCAGACCATGTGGAGAGTGGGGGTGGGCTGAGGGCAGCACCTGGAAGCTGCGTACTGTATGCAGAATCCAGCTCCATTCTCAATCAGTCAGAGGCCTACAGCTGCTACAGCAGCCTACAGGGAGTCAGACAGATTGTTCTCCAAAGATCCAGCTAACCCTTTGACCTTGGCTGAGGCCCGACACCACACTTCTAGGTCAGGGACGCAGGCAACTTTATACCTTCAGTAAGGAGCGCATGTTGGGCAGGAACCGTGAGCTAATACGTGGCACATGGTTATGTCCAGTCACGGGTAAAGTACACCAGTGATATCAGTCTCAGGGTCCCAGAGCCTCTTCATAGGATGAATTCTGTTCAAGGAATAGAGGTACGGAGCATACAGCTTCCAGGGCCTTGAAGGCTCAGTCAGACGTGTGGGTGGTCTTCCTGTCCCCCACCTCTCTTGGGAAGCCTCAGGATTTTAGTCAGATCTGAATTTCTCCTGGCACTGGGATGTTTGGAATTGAGGCAGTTAGATGATGGCCGTGAAACTCACTGTGACCTTGCTTCTTATGCAACAACTGAGTACTTGGAGACCCGAAGTTCTAGCTCTTGAATTCTTGTTTGTTGTTTGTTTTTGTTTTTTTCGAGACAGCGTTTCTTTGTGGTTTGGGAGCCTGTCCTGGAACTAGTTCTTGTAGACCAGGCTGGTCTCGAACTCACAGAAATCCTCCTGCCTCTGCCTCCTGAGTGCTGGGATTAAAGGCGTGCGCCACCACCGCCCGGCTAGCTCTTGAATTCTTGACATCTCATGAGGTTCTTCACAGACCAGCTTGAGTGTGCTACAGGTTCAAAGTCTGGGAGGGCTTGATGCTGTCTGCTTCTCAGGGTCTCCCAAGTTCAAGGTCATCGTTGAAGAACCTCTCTAGAGGCTCTAGAGAGACATTCTCCAGCACGGTGACAGAACTCCGGTCCTTTGCCCTGCCCACTATAGGCAGGGACTGTTCCCCGTGACTCTCCTGGTCTCTGCCCTGCTGTTTCAGCATTGAGAACTCCCTTCCCCATCCTCACTGACTCCCCTCGATCTCTCAGGCTGGATCTTGGAAGCCATCCAGGAAAAGGGGCTCTGTTGTTGAAGGACCTAATGTGCTAGGGGGACTTCTCTACCTAAGACTGAGGGTCTGTGACCTTTGTCACACTTAAGGAATCTCTGGCTCTGGGGTAAGCACACAGAGGTATCCACAGCCTCGGGACTTTGAAAACAATGACAGGAACTGGTCTCCTGTCTTGGCTCTCTCCAGAATATCCTGCTCTCCCCTCCTTCCCACCACAGCACCACAGGAAGGGGAAAGACCACCCTCATTGTCCACCCTCACTGTCTCTCCCCACAATTAGGAGTTTAGAGAACACTGAGATCCCTAAAGGTGATAATAAACCAGAGACCCGGGTCTGGGCCACCCAGGGAGCTGTAAAAAGCCACCCAAATCAGGATGTTCATCCCAGCATCAAGCAGCATATTTTACAGGGCCAGGGAACTTCTTCCTAGCTCAGAGGAAGGGGTGGTAGCCCTGGGTTGGGTCTCCTCCAGGGGTCTGGGGAAGCAGACCGGCGCCCTCTTGTGGACTCTTTGGGGTCTGTTCTAATGAAAGGGTCAAACTAGAGGATTGCACCCAAACAGCACTGGCCTTTCTCCAGTGTGGTTGGGAAGTATTCTAGGCCGGGGCACCACCTCACCACAGAACCACCATGGCGGTGGAAGTGGATGTGTGCCCGCGCCAGCAGCTTTTACAGTGAACCTCCTAGTTTCTGATGGGTTTTCACCTCACGGGACAGGATAATGGTAACTAATGTCAGGGCTTTGTGTATATGGGCCAGCATAATCTCCATAATAACAGCCATGTAACCAGTATAGTTCCCACCTTATGATCCAGTTATTCATGGTCCATTAGTGCCCAACTGTGCTAAATGGAAATCCTTAGAAGTCCACACTTCACACAGTTTAAATGTAATCCTTCTCTTGGGTCATGTGGCGATACCTCTATTCTTTTCAGGCCTAGATTCAAATCCTCCCTTTGTTCAGTGTATCTGTGTGGTAGGTGTTACCCACCCGGTAGTCACTTAGACAGCTTCTCTCATCAGACTGTTGTGTAACTGCGCACAGTGCTGTGCTTAGTGACCCTCCTCTTCCCTGGGACCCAAACAAAGTGTAGCGATTCAGGCAGCTTTATTACAACATTTCGTTAAGCCATAGGGTGGACCCAGGGCTATCAGCCAATTGGATGTTTTCTTAGTTTTGAAAATAAGAATGCTGGGCACATTGCTGGGCGGTGGTGGCGCAGGCCTTTAATCCCAGCACTTGGGAGGCAGAGGCAGGCGGATCTCTGTGAGTTTGAGGCCAGCCTGGTCTACAACAGCTAGTTCCAGGACAGGCTCCAAAGCTACAGAGAAACCCTGTCTCGAAAAACCAATAAATAAACAAATAAATAAATAAGGTGTAAATATTTAAAAAAAAAAATGCCGGGCACAGGGCAGGGGCACATTTTGGGCTATGACCTTAGTTCCTGCTGCCTGCTTCTTGGGGCCTGTCCTAGATCTTTGTGGTCTAATGGCTTTTCTGCCTTCCTTAGAACCTTACACCCTATCCTTCTGTCCCTACAGCTCTCTGGTCCCTTTCTATTGCTGTTGATGCCCTCGGCTCCTGCCACCAGCTTTCGCAGCCCAAGCCACACACCCATCATTGACCTGCCCTTTCAGATTCTGCCCAAGGCTCTCAGGAGCTGTGCAGGCTCTCCCATGCCTCCGAGCCCTTGTCTTGCTGTTCCTGTTGCCAGAATATCCTTCTTGTCAAACTTCTGCTCATTCCTGCCCTCTAGAGAGAACGTCAGATCCTGAAATGCTGGGGTCTCCACCACCACTCCACACACCCCGCCACGCAGGCCAGCACTAACCCATCTTGGGTCAGCCGTAGCTGTTAAGGTATCTCTGTCTCTACCGACACTTTCCTCTCTCAATGCAAGGCCAGAACAGATGCTTCCCCACTGTCTCCAGTCTAGGGGCTCTAGAACCATGGAAACAGTTCCTGTTCTCCACCCCTGCTTGGGGTCACCTAGGCTGGCAGGGCTAATGAATGGTGTTGAGGTAGTGAAGCAAGGGAGATGGGTGTGGCCTCAGAATCACAGGGAACCCAACCCTAGGCCTACTGCCTCCACCCATCAGTCACGGGTTCTTCTCCAACATAGGCTGCTGTCCCGAACAAGACCCAGTTTCTACAACTGCCTCAATCCCTTCTTCTGCTCCTCCATCTTCTCTCTTTTGGCCCGGCCCAAGCTCTTGCCTTCTCTTTGCCTGTCTTCCCTGGGCCACGGCTTCCCCCCAGAGGCTGTGATGTTCACATCATAGCTGTGAATGGAGACCATCCTGGGGTAGCATGAGCTAGGACGGCACCGGGCCCAGACCCTTGCGGTTGTACAACAGCTTCTGTAGCCTCACAGTAAGTTCTGAGGCTTCCTGCCACCCCCTCTCTGTCCTGAACTATGCTGCACCCTGAATCTGGATCAGGGTACTCTGGGAAATGACTAGGCTGTAGCCACTGAAACCCTGGTTGCAGAGTGGAAGAGAGAGCATAGGTCAGAAGGATTTGGGACCCCACTTCAGGTGAGTATTAGAGCCATCTCCCCCATGACTGCATAATATACAGTGCCCTAGCCTTCTTCTCATGCTCTCCCGGGAAATGAACCAAAGGATGGGCGAAGAAAGCTAGAAGACCATCAATAATCCAGCTTCCGCTGTAGGGTACCCTCCACAGTGCTGTAGGGACTCAGAAATGGGTATGCACCCGTGCCTGTAAGCCCAGCTCTGTACAGAGTGGAGACAGGAAGGCTGGTTCCTCCAGTACTGTGATGTCACAACCCAGAGCTAATGGGAGGCCTCTGGACCACATCCTCCTCCGGGTGCTCTTGAATCTATCAGATGCTGGGTGCTGGAAGAGTTGAGTAGCACACCTTCACCTTCCCTTTCTGCTGACCCTGTTGCACCCAATAGATAACCAAGACAGGTCACACTGTAATGGGGGACACGGCACAGGGTCTCTGGCCAAGGCATGGTTGGCAAGACTGTATGGAGACTTTCTGTAAGGCACCTGTCTTCCAGGCTTGGCCATGGCTGGCTCAAAGTGGCCCTATTCTGATCTTTCCTGGCCTCTCCAGCTTCCGCATGAGCTCACAGAGCAGTGGATGAGCAACGTGTGGGTAAAGGACCAAGGGCAGAGACAGTGGAACCTGGCTGCTCTCTGAACTAGTTTGCTCTCACCCTAAGACTCTTCTGAATGTTCTTAGAAGCCAACGCCTGTTAGAAGTCCCCTAGGATTCCTGGTGCCCTACAGTTGGGGACTGATGGAGCCATACCAGTTATGGGGCAGGGAGAAGAGTGATGCCATGACAGAGCGGCACTCTCAGAATTTCTGAGCTGGTTGCACCTCAAAGGTCCTGGACTTGGAAGTAGTGAGCCCTGAGTCCAGACCCAGTCCCGCTGTGTGATCTTGGGCTGGCCACTGCTCATCTCTGAGCTTCTGTTTCCCTTTCTGTGAAGAGGACGTGCTAGCCCAGGCTCCCAAGGATTGCCAGGAGGACCCAGAGAGGAAGCAACCAGCATCATTTCTCTGACGAGATCTGCCTGGCCCCTGGTTGGCTCCCGCATCACCTGAGGTGGTGAGGCACACTGCTAAGAGTCACATATGCAGCTCAGGGAGCCGGCCTCGGCAGTCCTGAATATGAGCACGTGGACCCAGAGGTGCTGTGGCAGGAGTTTAGCCAACTTCTAACCAGGTATGACCTGCCTTGACCACATCTTGGCACTGCCATGACCTGTTGGGCCTCTGCCATCCCCAGCCCTGCCTCTGCTGTGCTCCTTCTATGACATGCCCTTGCCCCTGCCCTGACCTCATCCTGCCATACCCTGCCCAGAACCTACCCCTGTCCTGTCTCTGTTGTATAGCTGCCCCCGTTCTTCCCCTGTTATGCCCTTCCATTCCCTGCCCTGACTCTGCCTGACCTACTCTGGTCTTGCCTGCCATGCCCCTGCCTCTGCTCTGCCTCTGCCTTTGCTTTGACTCTGCCCTGCCCTGCCTTACCCCGATTGTATGCATGCCCTGCATTGTCCTGCCCCTGCTATGCTCCTGCTATGCTCCTGCCATGCCCTACCCCACACCTACCCTGCCCTGCCTTGACCCTGTCACGCCATGCTTCTGCCTCATCCCTGGCCCTCATGCCCTTGTTCTGCCTAAGCCCTGCCATATCATGGGGCAAAGCTGCCCCAGGGAAGTCAAGGTCAAGGAGGGGAGTGAATCCTAAGGTAAATCAAGATGCAGGGGAGTTGAAGGTGGTGGTGGTGGGGCAAGGGCACAATCCTTCATCCTCAGCTCTGCTTTGACCTCAGACCTTGGCCCAGTCACAAGTTCTGGGAGCCAAGTATCCCCAGTAGGAAGCAAGGTTTTCAAATGGCTGTCAGTAAACCCAACTCTGTGAAGTGAAAACCGGGATCTCACTCTCCTGAAGCCACAAGGGATGGCCTCCCTATCACACAGCTAACTTCCTTCCTTCTTTTCTTCCTTCCTTCCTTCCTTTTCTTTCTTCTTCCTTCTTTCCTTTCTTTTTTCTTTCGCTTCCTTCCATCCTTTCTCTTTCTTTTCTCCTTCTTCCCCCTCTCTGCTTCTCTCTCTCTCTCTCTCTCTCTCTCTCTCTCTCTCTCTCTCTCTCTGACAGACTCTCACACTATAGCCCAAGATTATTGTCACATCTCACTGTGTAGTTAGCCCAGGCTATCCTTGGATTCCTACCATCACCCTGCCTCGTCCTCTCAAATGCCAGGATACAGGTGGGAGGCACCACATCCTAGCTGTGAGCAGATTTCCAAAGCAAAGATCCATCTATGTCACTGGTACCTCTGATGACTTGGGATTCCCAGAGAGACTGGACCCATGGTGGCTTGGGAGCCCCACTGTGGGATTTCCTTCCCCTTTCCAGTTCATGTGAATAAGAAAACAGAGTCCACAATGGCTCATCTGGGGTATTTAGTGGTCCCCCCCCCCCGAGATCATACCTTAGCCATAGTGATCAAAAGCCAGATCCTACCCAGCTCAGCCCTTGAGCACTGACCCACCTATTGGAACAATGCTTAACTTAGGGACTCCCTGGGGAGTCAAGACTGAGCCTCATGATGTGCTGGGCACCCAGGTGTGGTTCTGTTCAGCCATGAGACACTGCACGTGTCTGTCTGAGCACGCGGCTGCCTGGCTCTGAGTGGAGACATACAGAGATCAATGGTACCATAATAACTATAGAGGAAAAGGGCCAGGTTCCTGGGTTAGGTGCCTAGTGACAGTATCTGTCAACCTCTGGCAGGGTCTCAGGCTCTTGACTTCTCTTTCTATGCAGTAAGAAGGTAATAGATATGTGGGAAGGGGAAGGATAACCAGACACACCACACACACACACACACACACACACACACACACGCATACACACACACAGAGCATACATACATAGCTATACAAATAAATGCACATAAAACGTGTATTTATATCATTATTCTAACATCATCAAAAATAAGAATTGTTACTGTGATGGTGAGCTGTAATTGTGAACTTGTTACAACCCAGAATCACCCAGGAAGAGAACTTCAGTGGATGAATGATGGAGGAAGGTCATTGGCTAATAAAGAAACTGCCTTGGCCCATCTGATAGGGCAGAATTTAGATAGGTGGAGTAAACAGAATAGAATGCTGGGAGGAAGAGGAGGTGAGCTCAGACTCCACAGCTCTGCTCTCTGGAGCAGACGCCATGCTCCCCTCTCCCCGGCAGATGCAATAAAGCTCCGACCCAGGATGGACGTAGGCTAGAATCTTCCTGGTAAGCGGACCTTGGGGTGCTACACAAATGAATAGAAATGGGCCAAGCAGTGTTTAAAAGAATACAATGCGTGTGTTGTTATTTTGGGGCATAAGCTAGCCATGCGACCGGGAGCTGGGGCGGCATGAACACAGCCCACAGCTCCTTCAACAGATGAACTGTCTAGGCCGGGTTGGCCTGTAGACGTCTCTGTGTGTGTGTGGGTGTGTGTGTGGGGTTGTCTTGGTTGCTTTAAGACAATCCACAATGTGGGAAGACCCAGCCCATTGTGGGTGGCGTCACTCCCTAGGCACTAGGCAGGAGGTTCTGAACTATGTGAGTAGGCAAAGCAGGAAGCATGCATGTGTTCACTTCTCTCTGCTTTTGATCACAGCTCTGCTGTGAGAGTTTAAGTTCCTCTTGTCTTGACTTCACCATGTGATGGACTGTAACCTGGTTTTTTTTGGCCAGTGTTTTATCACAACAGCAGAAACAAAATGAGCACATATAGAACATTTCCTCTGTGCAAGTTAGGTTGTCTCAAATCTCCTCACAAGCTCTGAGGCACAGAGAGGGTAAGGACCTTGCCCAAGGTCACTCAGCTGGGCTGGCAGTGGTGAGCTCAAGCTCAAACTCCCATCTGGTTTCACAGCCACTGTCTTCATGCTACAGTTAGGGTTATGAGGTGGGAAAGGGTTCTGAAAGCCCGTGTCTGCCCTGGAGGTGACAAGGTATCACGGGTGACCTCTGGTGGGGCTCAGCAGGCAGGTAGGTGTGAGGCAGAATGCTGTCATTGTTGCCCTGCATGACAGACTCAGGGTGGCCAGCTTCTGCGCTGGAGCTTCAGGGACTGGTGGGAGATAGGAATTGTGCCTTGATCAATGAGCTGAGGTCACGTGTCTCCTTGCAGTGGCACAGCACCCGCTGAACCTGCTCCCTCCAACAGGACATGCCTGGGCCCTTCTTTCAGCTTCCCTAAGTCTGTTGGTCCTCCTCTGCCATCTCTGGCTTTGTACGGTGAGTTCCCAATGTGTCTTTAGCCACCAAGTGGCTTTTCCTGTGCCCAGGCTTCTGTCGAGGATGCGAGGGGGACGATGAGGTGGAAAGAACCAGTGGCTCTGCCCTACTATTCTGGAGCACACCCGGTCTGACTGTCTAGCTCCACTCAGCTCTGGGGCTCTGTGCAGAATCCCCCTCTGTCAGCAAGGCCTCTGAGGGGACATCCACCTACCTCACTTAGCTCCGTCTCCACGGGCTGCAGAGATGGGAAGGAATCCCAGGCGGCTTTGGTGGATATCATGGTGGAGCACTGTGTCAAGCTCTTCACAGCCATCCAGACCCCCACCAGGAGCGCCTCTCTGGGATAAAGCAGGCCATCCTCCAGAGCCTGGAGTCTCTAGAAGAAAGCCACGGGACTGTTGGGCGGCATACATGGTACCTGAAGCCTGGGCCACTCCACTTGAACCAAAGCATTGGAAACCCTTTTTCTCTGCACCTGGGGAGAGTCTGGGTGAGGCTCTCTCCCTAGATTCAAGTCCAGTCACTGACTGTCTGTGTGGCTCATCTGTATCCTTCCTGAGCCTCAGTTTCCTTGTGTGTCAAATGGGGACATCACACGAGAGATCTTGGATGATGTCAAATAACAACCACCTCAAAAAAAGGGGGTAGGGGCTTAAAAGTACTGCTTCCCCAGTTTCTTCTTTCTGATTATATAATAGTAAGGAGAACTGTTGCCAGAGTGTGGAGATTGCAGGTGGGAGAACCTGCCCAGTTACACTGCCACCAGGAACCAGAAGAGAGGTTGGCAGGTTGCTTGGTTCCTGATCACAACAGTGGGATATTTGCAGTCTCTGCCCCCTAGTGGTAGTGATCTGGAACTGCACCACTTGATATCATTTCTTTGGTGAGCATTCTGTGTCCACGCAGGACACTTCCCACAGAGCTCACAGTTATATTTGTCTTTCCCTAAAGTCTAATTTTTTAATTCATTATGGCTTCTCCCCACTGCTTAATGGTGTGCTAAGAACACTGCATGAAAGTCTGACTTGTTACCAAGTTTTAGAGAGCATCTGGGATACACTATTCTTCCTATTTGCAAATTAACATCAGGGAATGATGTCGGTTCCTAATTCACATCCTTGAACCTGGTTGGTTGGGTGGTGTGCCTAGCACACCCCTGCATCCAGCTGCAGCTCTTACCCTGTCCTGCATCTCCCAGGACCTTGAGTGTCCGCCCACTCTGACCATAGCAATATAGAGTCCTTCAGGACCAGGCTGGGTGGATACCACAGAGCATCCACTAGGCCAAGATGATCCCACCTCCCTCATCCCAGAGCCTGAAGATCCGACTGTGCCAGCTGAAGAGGAGATGTCACAGCGAGAGGTGGTAAAGACTGGTGTGGGGTGTCCTTCTGCATGCTGCTAATATTTGTTGCTTTTATTGGCTAATGAACAAAACTGCTTTGGCCTGTGGCAGGGCAGAATATAGCTAGGTGGGAAAGCCAAATACAGGGAGAAAGAAGGTGGAATGGAGGAAGATGCCCGCGGAGCATTACCGGTAAGCCATGGGCCACAAAGTGATATACAGATTAATAGATATGAGTTAAAGTGTATGTAAGATCTAGCTAGTAATAAGCCTGAGCCATCATCCAAACAATTATAGTTGATATTAAGCCTCTGAGAGATTATTTTATAAGTGACTATGGGAAGAGGCAGGATACAGAAAACATGTCTCTAATAGAGTGGTTCTCAACTTGTGGGTCACGACCCCATTGAGATCCCCTAAGACCCTTAGATAACATAGATGTTTACATTACAAGTCATAACAGTAGCAAAATTACAGTTGTGAAGTAGCAATGTGTAGGCCCATATTTCTATATGGCATGGCCATCAAGCCATAGGCCACACCTGAGATGGGTCCTGCCAGGCAGGCTGTCGCTAACCTCCCAAAAGGTCAGGATGTTTTGCTCCTTTCTTTGTAATAGCATACAGAGCAGACAGGTAGCTGTGGACATGATAAAAGGCCATTCACCTGGTTACCTAGGAGACAGAATGCTAATGTATTTCACCCTCAGTTAAGTTATGGTATGAAGACTGTTTGGAAAATAAAACAGGAGAATTCTTCAGGATGTGAACTCAGGATAGCATAAGGGATCTCTGAGAATCTCCCTCCCGATGAAACCATGTGAGTCATGTCTTTATTCCCGTCTCCTCCATGCTGGTTCAGAGAGAGATAGTTTATGTTGGAGTCTGGTTTAGAGAAATGATTGAGGGTCCGGATTAGCACCAGACCTCCGACAGCAATGAAAATAATTTTATGGTTGGAGGGTCACTGGGAAGGCGGAGAACCACTTGCTCTATGAGATTGGGCTGCACGCAAATCCGTAGGGCATTGTCTTAACTAGTGATTGATGAGAGAAGGCCCTGCCCTGTGTGAGTTCCTGCCCTCCCTGCTCTTGGTAATAAACTGTTCTATGGAACTGTGAGCAAAATAAACCCTTTTCTCCCCAGCTTATTTCTGGTCATGGTGTTTCATCACAGCAATAGTAACTAAGACACAAACCCAAGCATGGCATAGGGGATTGGGGGGGGGGGGCGTGCAGAGATGTACTGTTGCCTTTGATGGTCTTTATATGGAGACCACCATGGCCAACCAACACCACAACACCCAGGCCACATGAATATGACATTTCCCTTGCTTGCTGCACTTCTGTCAACACGTGTGAGGCATACACACACATACACACACACACACCTATCTGAAGGTGGGCATGCAAGAGGACACACAGGTGGACATGTGAATGCACTCGAGTTGGGCATTCTGGTGACCGCAGGAGCCTTGACTCCCTCCTCAGGAGCTTGGCCAAGGGCCCTAGGCTGCCTCGTCTCACCGCCTCCCACTGAGCCACTGTCACTACAGCAATGGGAAAAATGTTATCAGGTTGGCTTCAGCCAACGACAGAGCTTGGATTTGCTTTTTTAAGCTTTTGGAGATATAATTCACAAAGCATAAAAATGTACGTCTCTAAAGTATATCCTTAACGCTGCCAGCGGAGTCAAAATTGTACGATTTAATTCAAGAACATTTCCTCACCTCTGAAAGATATGTTAGTCGCGTCTGTTAACATAGCAAATCCCAACCCTGGTCTCCAGATGCTGTTCCCTTGAGTCTCGCTCTTCTTGCACCGAAACCATGCTGTCTTGACTGCTGTCACTGGGTAGGGAGTTGAGATTGTCAAGTGCTTGGCTCCTCTACCAGGACCAGTCTGGTGTCAAGAGTGGGTTTTAGTCGTAGTGCGATCCAGCGCTCAGCAGCACTCTGAAGGCACTGCCTCGTCTGCCATCTTTAGCCCAGGCTCACATCAGTGCTCAGGAGAAGCACTGGAGCCTAGAATCCTGAGCCCCTCTGCCTAGAGGGGACAGTCCCGTCTTGAGTGCCAAGAAAGAGCAGCAACAGTGAGCGAAGGCTTTCTCACCAGTTGCTGTGTGGCTCAGCTCAGGGGCAGCTATTCCTGTTGAAGTTCAAGTAATTGGCAGCCCTGGGATTTCACAACCCCTGCACATTATAACCAAATGTAATTTCCGAGTAAGGGGCGTCTGTCTAGATGTCTGCTATGTGTTCATTTCCTCACCTTTCCAGCATAAGGGAAGAAAGAGCACGGTGGTGTCAGGGCATCTCAAGCTTCTCCTGTAAGCCCCACCAAGTCTGTAGGTCTCTATCCCATTCAGTCACCCAGATGCACCCAGGATCGTGCTATGTATAGCTGGAGATGGGACAAGAGGTGTGAGCACCCCTCAGAGAGGGAAGTTGAGTGCAGTCAGGTGTGGCTTTCTGAAAGAAGCAGTGGGAAGAGGCAGACAGTCGCATTCAGGAGACCACACATTCGTGGGCATCTACTTCTGCCACTAGCAGGCTGTGCACATTCTGATAAGACACTTGACTGTAGGTTTGTGTTTGTTTTACTTTGGGGGGGGCACCACCCAGCTCCCAAATAAACACAAGGAAGTTTATTTTTACTTATGAATGCTGCGCCTTGGCTTGGTTTGTTTCTAGCCACCTTTTCTAACTTAAATTATTCAGTTTCTCTTTAATTATGTTTTGCCTCTTGGCTTTTTATTCTATATATCTTTCTTTATTCCCTATATTCTTTTTCCGTTCTTACTCTCTATGGCTGGCTGTGCAGCTGAGTGGCTGGGTGGCTGCCCTGACATCCTCCTCTCCTCCTTTTCTTGCTCCTCACTCTTCTCTGGAGCCTAGCTTTTCCTCCCTATTTATTCTCTCTGTCTGGCAGCCCCACCTATTTCTCTCTCTTATCTGGCTATTGGCTGTTCAGCTCTTTATTAGACCAATCAGGTATTTTAGGCAGGCAAAGTAATACAGCTTCACAGAGTTAAACAAATGCAACATAAAAGAATGCAACACATCTTTGCATCATTAAACAAATCTTCCACAGCATAAATGAAAGTAACACATCTTAAAAATAATATTCCACAACACTTGACCTCTCTGAACCTCTGTTTACTCCTTGTCTGGTGGTGCTGCCGCCATATCCTTTGCAAACCTACTCCTCTTTCATCCCTGGGAAGGGGTGTCGGGGCCACAGCACTGGCTAGAGGGAGATTTATTTTCCTTTTCTGGCATTTATTGGGCAAAATAGAGAGTTTGAGAATGAGCGTGGCACTCTTGGAGTCCAAGGATGCTGGTCAGGACACAGTCTGAAAGACCAGAGACTCAGACAGTACAGCACACCTTGGGCAGAGTCCCAAGGGAGCAAGATGTGATCTCCAGGGCCATTTCCCAGCATTCAGTCCTCAGAGAGCTCCATGTATGCTGAAGGCCTCACCGTGACTGCAGCCATCATGACGAGTCCCTTCACTCTGTCTCCCCTGAGAAGGAGGGGGGGGGGGAATTATATGAAGCTTTTGGGGAGGAGGCTGAGAGCACAGGCAAGGTTCTGGAGTCTGCTGGATATGGGACAGTGTTACACACTGGGGGACTGTCACCTCTAGGCTCCAAGACTACCGTTCTTGCTGTGACTGTAGCCTCCTGACACAATGTGCTGCAGACAGTTTGACTGTTAGAGGAATATCAGAGTCACAGGGAACATGAAGGAGTCCCCAGGTCACCCAATAATGTGGGAACATGCACATGTGTGAGACCCAGCAGCCAGAGAGCTAGCAGGGGACTAGGTCTGTGGGTGCTCTGATCGTGGGTCCCCAGAAGCTGCCCACCCTGAGTGTCTTCTCACAGTTTGGAGTGCATCAACCCTCAGGAAAACCGGCAAGGACCCTCTCTGAGCTGGGTGGGAAGATGTCACCCACGTACACACGGAGTCTGACACTCCTCCTTCAGAGTAGGGGCCATGGGTCTCCAGGAGGCCACTTGCTGCTGTGAGTACCAGCCACGATGCTCTCTCCACAGGCCTGTGGGTGCGTGTGGACGTTGAGCAGCTGGTGAGCTAGCTGCCAGCCACGGAGACTGTGAACAAGGGTGGGTGGTGCAGGGCGGTGGGCTGTCACTGGTGGGTAACAGGCCTCCTGGGCAGAACGGGGGTGGGGGTGGTTCTGTTGCAGTGAGACGGGGGAGGTGGGGTAGGGAAGAGGGAGGCTGTATGCCTCAGTCAGGAAGGGGAACAGTGCCAAAGCAAGGAGGGGGACATTCTCTTGAGTGGATGTCAGAAGGAAGAAGTTGGAGGGAGAAAAGTGACCAAGACACCGGGGCAGTGACTCCACAGCGGCTAAAGGGCCAAGACCATCATGGCTGCCTAAGAAAGGGGCAAAGGCTGTCGAGGAGCCTAACGCCAGGCTAAGTGCAAGGTTTAGACTTGGGGCTGCGGGGAGCAGTATTAGTTACTTTTCTTAGGGCTACGGGACACCATGGAAAGGGGTATGTATGGGGCAATCAGTTACCATGTGTCTGCTGTCTGGAAGCACGGAGAGGCGGATGCTGGTGCCTAGATTGCATTTCTCTTTTTTGTTTTTCATTCAGTCCAGGACCTCAAACTTGCAGAAATAAAGAAAATAAAATTGGCACGGATGGTTCATAGTCAAGCAAATCACAAAAATAATTAAGAATAGTTTTAAAATGTGCAAAATGTTTCAACCATATAATTTTTGTCCATCAAAAATACAAATTAAGCTACCGTGTGAATGTTTCCGAGACACGCTCTCTGACCCAGTGGGTCCTGTTTGCGTAAATTCTCTGGAAAGCAAGTTGATACGGGGTTCTAGTGCTAGGTAACTAGTCCGATATCAGCGGAATTGAAGGTCATTGAGTATTGACCCCGTCGTAGAATATTATTTTAAGATACGTTACATTTGTTTATGCTGTGGAACATTTGTTTAATGATGCAAAGATGGGCTGCATTCTTGTATGTTACATTTGTTTAACTCCGTGAAGCTGTGACTCTTTGCCTGTCTAAAACACCTGATGGTCTAATAAAGAGCTGAACGGCCAATAGCAAGGCAGGAGAAAGGAGAGGTGGGGCTGGCAGGCAGAAAGAATGAATAGGAGAAGAAAAAGAGAGAAAGGACGAGATATCAAGGAGCGAGAAGAGGCCAGCCACACAGTCAACCATGGATTAACAGTGAAAGTAGGGTACACAGAAATAAGAAAAGGGAAAAACCCACAGGCAAAAGGTAAATGGGATAATTTAAGAAAAGCTGGCTAGAAACAAACCAAGCTAAGGTTGTGCATTTATAAGAAAGAATAAAACTCCACGTGTGATTTATTTGGGAAGTGGGTGGCGGGCCCCCCAAAAGAGTAAAACAACCCACAGCAGGATTCCTCCCTCACAGAAGCTTATAAAACCAGGAACCGAAGTTGAGGGGCAGTGAATGGGGCAGGAGGGGCCAGCAGGAAGCCTGGGCAGGTAAAGCTCTGGATGGCGTGGTTAGCAGTTTGACACAGCTGGGAGGAAGAGCCCTCAAATGAAGAACTGCCTCCATCAGACTGGCCTGTGGGCTTGTCTTTGGGGGGCATTTTCTTGATTGTTAATTGATGTAGGTGGTTCCAGGCCACTGTGAGAGGTACCATCCTTATGCAGATGGTCCAGGGTTGTTTAAGACAGCTGGTCATGAGCCTGGGAGGAAACTGATTGGTCTCTGCTTCCGCTCCTGTCCTGACTTCCCTCAACGGTGGACTGTAACGTGCAAATGTAAGCCAAATGAACCATTTCCTCCCCAGCTTGCTTCGGTCACAGTGTTTATCATAGCACCAGAAGGCAAACTGGGACAGGTGCTTGCTGCCAAGCCTAGTAACCTGAGTTCTTTCTCTTGGACCTACATGGTGGATGGAGAGAACGGTTCCTGTATGTTGTCCTCTGACCTTCACTTGTGTGCCGTGGTACACACATGTGCTCCTTCCTAAATAAAAAGTACTTTAAAAAATGGAACCTGAGTCATATCTTTGACCCTGGATGGAGACACAGCATTCTAAACAGCCTGTAAAAGCCTATAAGATTTCCGTTTACCCATAGGCTTTCTGATAAAAAAACAAAACAAAACAATGGTCCCCTCCCCCTTGAAAGTTGATCCAAATGGTCCTGTCAATCACCTGGACAGGACATGCCCTCTCAGGAAGCTGTGGGTTCCATGGAGCTTAGAAAATGGTTATGGAGCCTGCATATATAGAGAACTTTGTGTGTGTGTGTGTATGTATGTGTATTTGTGTGTGTGTGTATATACACACGTCTCTCACCGTGAAAATGGAGGCCGTCCCCCTGTACCCATCAGGCTGCCTCTTGAACTCTGGGAAGACGATTAGGGGAGGAAAAGCTTCGGAAGTCTGCACTCAGCTCAAACGTTGTTGGGACGATCCTTCGGGGTGGTCCTCGTGCAGGGACAAATGTTCCTCTCTTCCTGCATCTACTCCCTGGAGTTCAGATGACTCCACAGAGAAGCCAGAGATGGCAGCTGTGGGCGGCTGTGGCCTCACAGGGTGAGAGAAGAGTGCAGCCTCCCGTGAGGACCCTGGACCCAGCCTGAGTACTTGCTGTCCTGCCAAGACGACTGGATCTCTTGATCTGCTCTCTCAGGCTGTTCAAGGCAGACAGCTCTTCCAGGCCCCCCACCTCATTCTCTGCCTACCTCTCTCCCTTCTTACCCTTGGGAATCCTAGTTTCCCTAAGAAGTTTAGGGGTTCAGAACCTTCCCCTCACTTGCTCACCCTAAGCACCCTCCTATGGGCTTTGCTGTCCAAAGCCACCATCCTTCACAGTCCAGCTGCTCTCTGAAGCCTTCCTGGCCTGCTCTGGGGGAGGTTTAGTCATGAGGTCCTCTGAACTTCCAGGCGGGGACTTGGCCTTCCCCTGTGGTGACACGCTCAGCTGCTGTGATTGACAGGAGGATATGGTGACTAGGTAAGTAGGCGGTGGCGTCAGGGACACTCATGATACCATTCCCTAGGCATTGCTGCCTGAACAGGTCAGGCCTCTCTGGGCGTGATGTCTCGCGTAAGAGGCTGGGCTGTGAAAGCATTTGGGAAGTGTGGGCTTGGCATGATGGTTCCAGAGTCACAATCTTACTCATTCTAGTGTGCATAAACATCACACAACAGACAGTGAGGCCCTGATGCATGCTGGCCTCCACCAGCCGTGGGGATAGAGCCATGGCAGCGGCACCCCAAAGAGGTCTGTGTGGTGTGACTATGAAAGGCTTTTGGTTTCTCTCAGAAACAAAGGGAGGCTGTGCCGGAAGTAATAAGGACAATACGGGACCCTTCCAGGGTGCACCTTCTGTGTGTTTTTTGACTGAACAAACACGCCTCTCCTTTCCAGCTGCAGTTGGGTGAGCTCCAGGACCTCCGGCACTAATGCAGGCCTATGTGAAATTTAGACTTCTGTCAACACTGTCTTTCTCCTTCCTTTTCTCAAAGCTGGAAAAAGCTTTGAGGTTTAGATTATGGGAGTGTGGCTCATCTGGGAAAAAAGCTCCAGAACCCTTGGCCTTCAATCCCATTCCTACCCCCCCAACCCCTTCCCCATCCCTTCCCCCAGGGAGCAGAGTCCTGCTTCACACCTGCCAGGGCCCATTTGGGGAAGACTTGTAGGAACAATGGTATTGGAGATTGGAGAATGTAGAAGTCAAGCTGGCAGAAAGGGAGAACTCTTTGGAATCAAGGAAAGGCAAAAGCAGATGCCCGGAGAGAGGAAGTTCCTCACTGACTCAGAGTCAAGGCCTATGCTGTCTGAGGGAAGTTGGGCCCCTGACTGACAAAGCCCCCTTTGTCCTTACCCTCAGGATACTGTGCAGTTGTCTCCTCCCTCAGACAGTTGGGCAGGGGTTACAGCAATATTCCTGCTTTTGTGCACTGACGAAGTCGCCTGGGCCCACACAGTCCCTACAGGTCAAAGGTGGGGAGGGAGCCTCACAAATGGAGATATTTCATTTTCCACCGGATCAAGAGAGGGAGACATACAGTGTCCTCTTTAGCAGGAGAAGTCAAAGGAAAGAGGTCATCTTTACTCTCTAGAGGCCCAGACAGTCAACTGTACAAGCTCCGCCCTGACTGGCGGCACACGCCTTTTATTCCACCATCTGGGGACAGAGACAGGCAGATCTCTGTGAGTTTATGAACAGGCGGGTCTACAGAGCGAGTTTCAGGACAGCCAGGCCTATGTGGGGAGACCCTGATTAAAATAATAATAATAATAATAAATAGATAAATAGATCGATCAATCAATAAAGGAGGGTTGGAGATGTAGCTCAATGCATGGCACTTGCCTTGCATAGCAAGGCGCTGAGTTCAATCTCAAAGTACCACAAAAAAGTGTTTGGAATATTAATAATTGTCCAAGTTGTCTTCCCTTTGTCATTTAAAGAGGACCCACAGGTTTGGAAACATAACTCAGTTTTCCCTCAAACATCTATGGCTCCTCAACTCTGAAAAGTAACATTTCTTGAATTCTGATAGTGTCATCCCTCTTGGTCTGGGCAGGGACAGCTCTGGCTTCTATGCCAGAGGAACATCTGAGGTGGTTTCTGGAAAGCAGAGGCACTTCTGGGCCTGCTCCAATTCCATCCAGTCCATCTCTGTGTGGAGACAGAGAGCCTGGATTCTGAAGGAAGCTGGTCCACATCCAGGGCGAGAGCCTCGAGAAGGTCACGTGGCCTTTGCCCCTCCCTCTCCCAGTTCTGGTCACTGGCCTAATCCTTGGAATACAGCTGTTGCTCAGTGCCACCCCCCCCCCCCGCTTGGCCTGCTCCTCCAGCTATCCTCTGTAAGGACAGGGTATCTGGGGGTCTCTCACAGCAATTGGATAGAAGCAACCAGAGCCCAAGATGGCTACCCAGAGGCCCACCAATACACTTTAGACATCATTATCATCCACTTTCCTCTAAACACCCACCAGCTTCACGACAGTTTACAGCAACCATGCAACCACCAGTAAGGGCAATGTAAGGGAAGGAAGTGGGCAGTGTGGATTCCCAGAGAGCCTGGTGAATCTTCCCCTTTTATTTCTGCTCCCCATAAATGGAAATTGCCAGAAAAAGAAAATCCACACCTGCACTGAACATTCTATAAGGCTGCTGATGGGATGTTTTGGACATCTGTGAGCCTGAAGGATAGAATGTTATAGGTTGGGAGCCAAATTATCCTGGGCTGTCTTTAGCCTGCTAAACGTTTATTGCCTACCCTGTGTCTTACCTAATTATCCTTGTGACTTAGGTAAATCCTTCTGGGATGGGCAAACATTCCAACCCAAAGACCCAGGAACAGCATCAGACAGCACCTTAGCTTATAGCACAGGTTCCCTGCTTCACTGTAGCCACCTACCAGATGCTTCTACCAATGTATCTGAAAAGTGTCTTGACTTAGGACTTTCTTCGTTCTGTTAGTATAAAACTTCCATGAAACCATTGCTATATAGAGACATGATATTTGGATGGCGACCTGAATCTGCCTTCCTGGGCCATGTTCCCTTAAATTTGACTTCAGAATCAACTCTCTCTTCTCCCTTTGAGGTGACAGTTGTTTGTGTCATTCTGCATGTTACCCACGAAGGCCCAGTGGCTGAGGAATTGACAAGCTGAGCTCTTCATTTCTCTCTTTGGCCACTGAAGTAAGCTTTTGACTTCTTCACAAAACCTGCCTGGAGAGTGTGCCATTTGCCTTGTTGGGGACACCAAAAGTTAGGCTCAAGAACAGACCCAGAAGAATTTGTTTCTGGTTTTTAAATCAATTTTATTGTCCTGGTTATAAAAGGTAAATGTGCTTATTGTAGACACTTTAGGCAAGATATAAAAGTATGCAGAACAAAACACAAAGTAAGAATCAATCCCACCATCCATAGCAAACCAGTTTCCAATGCAACACACTCCTCTTGTTTTTTACTTTTATTTTATTTATGTCTGTGTGAGTATATACACACAGGTGTGTGTGTGTGTGTGTGCGTGCGCGCTCATGAAGGCCAGTAGAGGGTACCAGATCACTTGAAAGCTGGAGTTACAGGTATCTGGGAACCACCTGATGTATGTGCTAGGATCAGAACCCTAGTCCTTACGATTGAGCAGCAAGTACTCTTAACCACCAAGTCATCTCTCCAGTTCTCTCCTACTTTAAAAACATAGATGTGTGTGTGTGTGTGTTTGTACATCTTACTGTGTGTATTATATAATTTGCATATAAGAGCCCACAAAAGTCATAAGAGGGCCTTGGATCCTCTGGAATTGAACTTACAGATGATTATGAGCTGCTGAAAGGGTACTGGGAATTGAACTGGAGTCATCTGCAAGAGCAGTTAAGTGCTTTTACCCACTGATCCATCTCTCCTGCCCAGCCCCTCTCCCATTTTTAGATATGCTGTATTCCCTTGAAGACATAATTCAGGCCCATCAGGGAGACTGACTCCACATGAAGGTGACTCTTAATTTAGAGTGTGGTATTAGAAGCAGTGTACAGGTATATCAGTCAGCTATTGCTGTGCAACAAGCACACACACACACACACCCTGGCTTACACTCTAGCCATGTATTGGTCATGCGTAGGCATGTAAGTTGACTGAGGACCAAATGGTTTAGGTGGATGCAAGTGTCAGGTTCTAGTGTGTCTGCTCCATTTGGCTCTCATCCTCCTGGAACAAAAGGTCTCTCTGAAGCATCTTCTCACCACGGTCAAGCTCACGGGTGCTAAACTGCACTTCACAACCATGTATTAATTCTCTGCTAGAGTCAGAGTCCACTATCATCTTATTGGACCAAGGAAGTCACTTTGTCAACCCAAATTCTGAGGTGGAAATAGAAACTGCCTACCAGGGAGCTCTGGCCACAGTAGGGATTTACACGACCACAACAGGATGGCAACCTGGGACCAATAATTCAATCTGTCATGTGAGGTGGGTTTTATTGTCACCCAGCACAAGGGGCTTGCATCTTGACACAGGCAAAGGGAAAAGCGTGCCAAGAACTAACAATGCACAGAAAGATGTGTCGTCTGTAACAGATCCACAGCACAGGGGTTATTCCTGAAGCAATGCTGGGGAGCTGATGCATATCCATGCAGAAAAGCACTTGGAGGGTGGGCCGCTAAGTCGCACCTACCTGTGCACACTCAGCCTGAGGTCATATGTAAGAAAGAAAGATGGCAGACACATTTTAGGAAATGCTTAGCTCACGATTGTGTGTAGAAGATAGATGTGTTTATTACAAACTGAAGTGGGCACTCTCAAGAGTGAGGGGGCAATGGCTAGATCCAATGCTGTGCAGTGTGTGTGTGTGTGTGTGTGTGTGTGTGTGTGTGTATTAACTTTTTCTTTTGAGACAGGGTCTCATGTTTCCCAGGTTGATCTTAAGCTAGTTAACCCCAGAATGGCCTTCACCTTCCAACCCTCCTGCTTTTACCCAGAGTGCTTTATGTGATGCTAGGGATCAAACCCAGGACTTTGTGAGCTAAGCAGATATGCTATCAACTGAGCTATAGCCTCAGCCCCTTAAAAGGTTCTCTTAGCCCCTCAGATTACCCACATCTGTAACTGGGTGAGAAAGAAAAGGACCCAAGACAACCTCGGAGTTGCCTGAAGATAATATGTGATAAATGACAAAGTCAGAAGCCAAGGAGCCAGGGTTCCTTGTGAACTTCAACCCATTGCTCTTTCCTAGGACCAACTTTGGCTTTGTTTGCAGTTGCTGAGGTCTGGGCATGGGATGCAGCCCAGCTCAAGGGTTTCTAGCACACTCAGCTGGCAGAAGGTCCTCACCATGCCTCATGCCACACCCACGGGGCCACTTCTAGCCCAATCATTCTTCCAGCAAGGGATGTGAAGCTCAGCCTGGACCAAGCACAAAATGGGGAGTCAGAAAGTCCAGGATCCTGGCTGGGCACAGTGAGACACACTTGTGATCTCAGCCATCGGGTAGTAGAGTCAGGAGGATTCTGAGTTCACAGGCAGCCAGGGTTACATAGCAAGAACTTGTCTCACAAGAAGGGGCTAGATAGAGGCAGAGAGAAGTAGGTACTCCCAGCAGCGCCACTCCTAGCCCAGGCTGTTCCTGTTATTTCTCTGGGTTGAGTTCACTGACAAAAAAAAAAAAAAAAAAAAAAAGGGGAAGGGCTGGAGTGAAGCACGAAGCACTTACTGCTTCTCCTGAGAATTCAAGTTCCATTCCCAGCACCCACGTTAGGGGGCGTCTCGACCGTCTATAGCTCAGGCTCCAGGGCATCCAACGCCTCTGGCCTCCACAGGCATCTGCACTCACGTGCACATACCCACATGCAGACACACATCCCTACACATATGTTGCTAAAATCCCTTCCCAGGGGTTAGATGTAAGCCGTGTCAACCCATTCTCCCAAGGTCTCAATGACAAATCAAGGCACAATACCGTGAATGTTCACTCTGGGAAACCAAAGAGTTTATTGGGCTTCCTTACAGAGCATAGGTGGGGAACAATTACAAGGGTCTGGGTGCTCCTCCCCGAACTGGAAGTCCTTACCCAGAAGTAACAAAAGCTCCCCTGTAGTCACATAGGGGAAGGAGTCCCCAGCGGATATGTACTCTAGTCCCAGGGAGCAGTTGGATTCTCAGTTGAGGATCTCCTGCCCTGCTGTACCCCTCTATTTGAGGTGCAAACAGCAAATACACTTGGGATGGCCTTTTTCAAGGGGGACACAGCTGAACTCCTCCAGATGATAACTGCTTGACTTAAAGGACATTTAATCATAATAACATAATTTAAAATAATAAAAAAAACTTTTCTGGGTCTTTTTTGTTTTGTTTTGTTTTTTGAGGCAGGGTTTCTCTGTAGTTTTGGAGCCTGTCCTGGAACTCACTCTGTAGACCAGGCTGGCCTCAGATTCACAGAAATCCGCCTGCCTCTGCCTCCTGGGTGCTGGGACTAAAGGCATGTGCCACCACCACCGGACCTTTTTTGGGTCTTTTTAAAACAGGGTTTCTCTGTGTAGTCCTGTCTGTTCTAGAACTCACTCAATAGACCAGGCTGGCCTCATACTCAGAGATAAACCCACCTCTACCTCCCAAGTGCTGGTATTAAGGGCATGTGCTAATAAGAATCAATCTTAAAAAATAAAAATTGTAAGGTGGAAAGAAATAGAGGAAGACATCTAAGTCGATCTCTGGCCTTGACATATGCAACACAGGTGCACACACACATATGCACCTCTCTCTCTCACACATCTAAGTCGATCTCTGGCCTTGACATATGCAACACAGGTGCACACACACATATGCACCTCTCTCTCTCTCACATCTAAGTCGATCTCTGGCCTTGACATATGCAACACAGGTGCACACACACATATGCACACCTCTCTCTCTCACACACACACCTCTCTAACGCACACACACACCTCTGTCTCTCTCTCACACACACATCATAAAATGACAAACACATTATGCACACACCACACCGTATGTACACACACACATCATATAATGGCAAACACATTATGCACACACCACACCGTATGTACACACACACATCATATAATGGCAAACACATTATGCACACACCACACCGTTATGTACTGAGCATCCTAGCTTTGCACTATGGAACACTGGGGTGTGTTTATTGTTTCCTCTGGGGGGGCCTGACTGGAGCTGCCACTCAATTTGACCGTCCAGGATTATGAGGGTATGAGATCACCTGTCACCAGTCCAGGAAAAGAGAAATCCAGCTTCCAGCCGGCATTATCACATTTACACCACAGTGAAGTAGAAACGTGTTAGTCCCAGAACCTCCTAAAACAGTCATGCAACAGGTACAGAAGCACACAACACCTGTAGTAGCTCCTCCGGGGGTCAAGGGCTGGCAGAACTTCATACGATAAATATCCCTTGTTTGATGTCCAGTAATAATGAGCTTGTTCCTAGGGTGAGTCACCTACACCTCGTTCAGTCTTGCGTCTTCTACACAGCCCCATAGCTCCAGAGACACACTCAACCATCCTGAACATTCATTCACTCAACAAACCTGGATGACTGTCAACCCACTGACTCATGAGTTGGGAAGAGGTAAAATATTATTTAGTCGCTAGAAAGGCGCAGTCAGGTAACTTAATGTCACCAGACACGAGCTTCCTAAGCACCTGTCCTCTGATCTTGAGAGAACTATACTTATGTGAACTCTTTGTTTAATTCATGAGGGCCATTCAGACTTCTATTTTAGTTAAAAGTCCTTGGGTCTTTACAAACCAGGACCGGCTTTTCTGATTGGGCTAACTCCTTTGCCAGTTAAAAGCACTGTGTGTCTTTAAAAGGGGGGCGGCCTCCTGTCAAACGGGCCCCAAAACATAGGCTGAAGGCGCATGGAGTCCCACCCACTTTCTGTGACGTCCTGCGTCCCGGCTTCTGATTGCGGGCTGCCGACGTCAATCGCGCCGAGTACGTCTTGCTGGGACACAGTGGAGGTCTGCGCTCCGGTCTAAGGGGCGGTCGGGTGTCTTCTGCGCTCGCCCCACACCCGCGAGGCCCGCGCCGCCCGACCCAACGGCGGAGCCGCCCAGCGCCTCCCGTGGCACCCGCTCGCTCCTTGCTGGGGCGGGACGTGGCCCTACGGCTCCGGACACTATGGTCAGTGGTCGCGGGACGGGGAGGGGGTGCCGCCGGGGCTCATGTGCGTGCGCGCGGTCGGGCGCGAGGCTCAGCCCTTTCCATCCTCGGGATGCTGAGCCCCGGGGTGTGCCGCGCTGTCCGATTGGGGACCTGCAGCTGGGAGATCCAGCCAGGACCGAGCCCTGCTTCCTCGTGTCCACTCCAGGTGGACCCTAGGAGCCTCCTCAAAGTCCCGAGGCATGTGCCTGGCCGGGACTGGATTGAGCGCCTCCGGGGTTGCGGTTCCCACTCTTTGTTAAGTAGCACTCCTGTGGACAGCTTGCCGCCCACCCATCGCGGACTTAGCCGCTACAGACCGACTCTGCCCCACCAATCATTCCCAGGGACAAGCGATCTGGCCACCCGGGCAAGCCATAGGGCCACTTGGATGTAAGCTCAGTCTCCTGATGGCAACAGGTCTGTGGAGTCAGAACCACATGAAGGGGCGGCCCCCGTGTGTAAGGAATGAGTTAGGGGTCCAGGCAAAGTGATCTAAAAGAACCTATCATCTGAGCAGAGCAGGCCCAGGAGACTCTGGGCTGGTCAAACCTGGTAAACCAAGGACATGGGCAGGTGGGAAACTGAGGTCACACAGGGAGAAAATTGGTAGGGATTGTGAGGGTGCCACAGTTAGGACTTGAACCCAAGTCTCTGGTCCAGTGTTCTGTGTTGCATCAGCCCAGGCTCTTGGTTGCCATGGGGTTAGGCCTCCTATAGGGGATTGCCTATAGTGGCTGCCCATTTCAACTTCCAGCAAAGGGCTCTAGGGAGCCTGACGCCTGACTATTATATTAGTGCTACTGGTCAGCTTGGGATCACACTGCTCTGGGTCAAGGGTCTCACCTGTTCTTTTTTTTTTTTTTTTTTTTGGTTTTTCGAGACAGGGTTTCTCTGTGGTTTTGGAGCCTGTCCTGGAACTAGCTCTGTAGACCAGGCTGGTCTCGAACTCACAGAGATCCGCCTGCCTCTGCCTCCCAAGTGCTGGGATTAAAGGCCTGCGCCACCACCGCCCGGCTCACCTGTTCTTTTTGTTTGGTTTGGTGATGCTGGGTTTTGAATCCAGGGCTTCATGCATGTTAGATAAGGCTCGACTTTTGAACTGCATCCCAGTCCCTCACTTGTAGTCTGGACTGCCCCAGTGACTGCTATGAGGACCCTGTTTCGGGTGTGTGTGTGTGTGTGTGTGTGTGTGTGCTTGCCCCATCATCCCACATTTGGGTCACTACTTTGGGATGTTGCAGGCAGGGTCTTGAGTGTCGATGGGCAGCCAGGGCATTTTACAAGCCATCCTCCTGCTCAGGTGTGCCCGGAAATGAGGGGAGGGACTAGAAGCACTGGTTTTCTGCTTGTTCTTGGTACCCAAGCATTCACCGGCTCTGCTGCTCCTGGAAAGTGACCTGGGTGTTTCTGCACCATCTGCCAGGGAACAGAGCTATGGAAATGGCAGTTTTAGCCACGCAGAAGCTGGGGGCCGCATGGCTTCTGGCCACCACTCGTGGTAGCGGACAGTACAACAAGGGCAGCAGGTTCTGGGACCTCAGCTTCAATCCCTTACTGTGTCACTGGATCTGCCCTTAACCCAGGACACCAGCAGCTGGGACCCAATGCAACTCCCCTCTGGAGAGTTTAGGTGCCATAGAGAAAGAGGTAATAGTTAAGACCCACAAATAGACATTTGTCTGGGAATCATGGGGGGGGCAGAACTAGTGACTGTTTACATGCATTTGTTAGTATACATCTATTGTGTATTGTGTATTGTCAGACACCTTGCTACATACTGGGGTCCATGATTGATTTATTTTAATGTTTTTCACTGTTGGTTGAGGCTGCCTGGTGTGCATGGTGGATAGAAGAGGCTACCTTGGGCTGAGCTTGAATGTAGGTCCCGGGCAGATGACATGAAGTCCTCAATAGTCAGGGCTGCAAATATCAAGGGGCTCACCCTCGCTACAAGTGCTTTTGCTCTTGGGGGGTAAGAGAGAGTGTCGAGCATAAGCATCGGAAGTTCCTGTTCACTTTCTTCTGTCATGCATTAAATAAGTCACACCGATATCCTCAGCCTACATTGAGGCAATGGTAAGAAACACAGGATACCTGCCTTTTCCTGGCGTTCATGCCTGCGGGCCAGGTCACAGCCAATGACTTACTGGCATGGCCTGAAAGTCCACAGAGACCTTGGGAGCATGGCACAATCTACTGGTGGGGAAATCCAGGTGCTGGAGGCTGTCTGGGAGTGTTCAGGAAGGACTGGGGAAAGAGTACATTCCAGATAACAGGGTGATTGGCTTACAGGCCTTGGGATGTGGTCAAAAGTGGGCATTCTGGGATGAGTGAGCATCCGATTTAGATGCAGGGAGGCTGCAGGAGCCCAGGGTAGTGAGTCTGGGAAACTGGCCGGGTGAGGAGTTTTCTGTGCAGAGCTTTGCATGCTGGGCTATGGAGTTTTGGTTGTCTGCACATGAGGGAACTGTACCATTTTTGATGAATATGAAATGGTTTCTGGCTCTCTCTGACGCTGGGTCGTGGGTGGCCAGCTGGAGTGAGAGGCAGGCTTGCTCATTCAGTGTGCTCACCAGGGCTGCTGCAGCCAAGTTCTCCAGCGAGAGAGAGCTATAGGGACTTGTTTTCTGGTGAGTCCGGAGGCTGAAGGTGCAGAAAGGGCACGCTCCCCATGAAGGTGTTTGGGGAGGTTCTATCCCTGGCTTCCCCAAGCTTCCAGTGGTAGCTTGATTGTGACATTGGAACTCATCTGCAGATGGCTCTCGCCTGTGCGCGTGTTTATGCTCCTCCTATAATAAGGAAATCATTGTGACCTCATGTTAACTAATTATATCAGTGATGACCATGTTCCAAAGTAAAGTTGCATTGTGAGGCCTGGAGCTAGGGCTTCAACAGTCCAGCTCGTAGCATTGGGATATGGTTTTAGAATACATCCCAACATTCCAGGAAGTAGAGATCCAGCAGTGACAGATGAGTTGGCATTTGGATGGAGGGAGACAGTCCAGGTCAGCCAGTGAACCCCCCTGTCACGGCCTGAACTAGTAAGATAATGCAGTAGGATGGGGAGAGTTCTCTTCTGAGGTGGCATCTCCCACGTCATGGAAAGAGGCAGATAACAGAGATCCAAAGACACCGAGGTAGAAGTGTGTGTCCTGTTTGAGGGACAGGCCAGCCACTGTGGCCGGAGCCCCAGATGGGAGGTTGTCAGAGATTGCGCAAGCAAGCCAGTGGAGGGCTTGAAGATGCTTCACACTGCCCTGGCACTGTTCTAGCCTGGGTGATTTATTAGGACCAGACATTTATTGGCTTCTCCTTCTGCAGGTGGCTGGTTAGGCCATCATCAAGGTGCTGGTCTCTGATGAGGGCCCACGTGTCTTCCTGCTGTGTCATAACATGGTAGGAGGGCAGAGTGGACTAGAGAAAACTCCTGCCTGTGACGGCTGCGTTAATCCTTCCATGTCAGGGGAGTCCCTAGACCTAGTGACTTCTGAAAAACTCACATTGGCAGTTAAATTACAACTTGGTTTAGAGGGGACACTCAAACCTTAGATTTCCAACCATGCCCCGCCCCCATCTCCTGTTCTTCTCACATATAGGATGCATTTGCTGTATCCCTGTAGTTCCCAGAGTCTCACCTTATTTCAGCCCAACCCAAATGTCCAGAGGCCAGGGCGGTGACAGGTGGGCCAAGCAGATGCAAAACCCAGGCCAGTGTCTTGATAGATCCTGCCAGCGCTGAGGGCCTGTTACCCAAGTGCCACGGCAGGCAGGCCTGAGATAGACATTTCCATCCCCAGAGTGGGAAGTTGGCCAGAAATAAGGAGTAAGTCATCATATGTGAGTCTAGCAACCACAAACCGAGTTAGGGCCTCTGATTCCAGAATAATCTTGACTCGTCTGTACTGCCTCCATGCCACTCGGGTGGCTGTTGGAACTGCCGTCCCTGGGATTCTCTGGGTCAGCTTACCATAGCAATACTCCATCTGCATGGCCTTCTCTGTTGTGGGCATCACCCTAGTGAGGACTCGGCCTGGATGCTCTGGGCCCCCACACTGCACCACACCTCAAGTTCTGACATTCTGCATGCCATGTGGAGTCTACCAAGGCCACAGCTTTGGCCACTGGGGTAGCAGCCCTCCCCATGCCTGGCCACAGCTGGTCACACGGGGTGTTCTTTCCTGAAATGTGGGTCACTGGAGAGAGAGACAGTTCCTGGAAATGTGCCCTCTAGGCCTAGCCAGCCTCCAAGATCTCTTCTATGTTTGGGGGTGTCTTCTACCTCATCTCCTTGAGTGACACCTAGCTCCCTTCTTGTCCTAATTTCTAATCTTTTCGGCGGGTGGCCAGCCACTGGGTCATACCCTTGGTATGCAGATGGCATGTCATTCTTTTACAGTCGGGCTGTGAGTTTTTTAAGACTTCCATCATCTTTCCTTATACATTCCATCTTTACATCATCTCTCTGCTCTAACATGTTAGAAGATGAAGTTACAAGAAGCCGCACTACAGTCCCAGTGATGCCGCCTTAGGTTCTGCCACCCCACGTCCTTCCTAGTTCATCGTTCCTAAGTTCTGTTTTCCCATCCAGCCTTGGGGCAGGGACACCCTGCAGCCAAGTTCTTTCCCACTTGAGGACATGGCCCCTCCTTCCAGCAGCCTCAGGGACTTCATTCCTCACCTGCACCCAAGGCTACATCCTCACGGTCTTTTCTGTGCCAGTTGCTGCCAGCGTTCTCACACAAAGTCTTCGAAGGTTCTCGCTTTCCCTTCTGCTCTCCACCTTGTCTTCCCCACACCAGAATCGCCCTCCACGGTCTGTTCCCAGCTGCGACGGTTTCTCCAGCATTCTCCTGGGAAGTGTCCCAGCCGTACCCACTCCTCTGTCCCGAAGCCTTCATGTCTTCAGGTATTTGTTTCGGCAGCTGCTGCTCCTGGCTCCCGTTTCTTAGCCTGGTCATGCTGCTGTAATGGGTTATCTCTGGGTGATTTATATCAAAAATTCTTATCGGGCTCAGAGTTTGAGAGGCTGGGACATCCTAAGATGAGATGCCAGCCTCAGGCCAGGAGAATCTTGCTTTCTTACCATGAGGGAAGGCATCGCTTGGCAGAAGGGGGCTAGAGAAACTGAGTCAACACTGGATGCAATCCATGATCGTGGTGTTAGTCCAATCCGTGAAGGCAGAACATTGATGTCATTGATAAAATGACCTCAGCAGTTGAGCTTCAGCAGCGTGGAGGGTACGAACAGCTAAACCTACCAGAGAACATTGAGGAAATGCCCTGCCTGTAAGCAACCTGTGCTGGCTGCTGGTGGAAAAGGTGGGGCCAGTTAGGAGTGGAAGTGTGGAGGCCACCCGGTAGAGTGTATTGCGTCCTCCTTGTGTGAGAGGGGCTCTCAGGCCAGATTCAGGAACCGGTGGAGCAGGTGAGACAGTGGAGGAGGGCTCCTGGATTTGGGGGTAGACTATCTCTGATTGAAGGGGTATCCTAGGGGCTAGAGAAGCCCAGGGGGACAGATGAGGCTATGGAGTAATTACAGGGTAAATGAATTAGAAGAGCTGCTTAGATGTCTGAGCGGTTGCCAGCTGTTTGAGGCTAGAGTCCTAGGGAGAGGTGAGGCAGGAGCTAAGATCAGGTGGGTGGCTGCCGAAAGATGTTACATAAGTTCGTGTTATCTGAGGGAGGCAGGGCCTAGCTTCAGGAGCACTGAAAATGGCCAGCAACTGAGATAAGGGGTTGGGGCCCCACAGAGAAGGGCCATGTAGTAAAGCCGAGAAATTGTCACCAAAGGTTAGCGTATCCTGTTCCCTAGCACCTATTTCTGTATTCCCATGGCAAGAGAGGCTCCCAAGTGTAACTCAAGGGGCTGAAGTGAGACATCGCCCTTAGTTGTCAAATGAGGTACAGTGAGGTCACCAGCAGGGTCCTGACAAGAGGAAGGAGGTGCAGGCCTCAGTAAGGGAGCCATGGGAAGGTGAGAGAGGCGTCTGTCATTCATCATGGAAGCCAGACAGTCGTTCACATGTGTGTGTGTCGGGGGTACAGACAAGCCACAGAACGTGAGGAAGTGAGAGAGTCAGTTCTCTCCTTCCACCACAGGGATCCCAAGGATCAGACTCAGATAGCGCCCCCACCCACAGACCCCTGTCCCCACCCCAGACAGCCTTTAGGAGCCGAGGAAGACAGCCTGCGGAACAGCAGAGTCCAGAAGCCCCTGGAAAGCGCGGCCTGTTCACAGCTCAACTTTAGACGGAGGAGGCTGGGCTGCTCATTGCCACCTGCAGAAAAAGTAAAGTGATCATGTTCTGTGATACCATGGTTGTCCTCAGGTGCTGGAGCAGGAATGAGTCCTTCGGGGAGAGTCTCCCTCTGCCGGGGCTTCAGTGATTATTGGCAAAACTCTCCCCATCAATAATGGGCTTCTGGACACTCCACAGGTGTAAAATATATGTGTGTGTATGCACATGTGTGTATATGTATATATGTGTGTGTATATATATGGATGTGTGTATATATATGGAGAGAGAGAGAGAGAAAGAGAGAGAGACTTTTTTGGTTATATGTGTGTGATGTATACCTATGTATGTGTTCATGATGGCAGATTGAACCAACCTGTGTTCATGTGTGTGGAGGCCAGAGACTGACATCAGATGCCTTCCTATAATGCTTTCTTTTTAGTTTTTTAACATGTGTATGTGTAGGTAGTACCTGCTTCCCAAGTATATGGGCACATGTGTACATGGATCGGCATGCATGTATGTGTTCACATACATGTATGGGAGTTGACACTGGGTGGTTTCCTCAATCATTGCTCATTTAGGGAGGGTCTCTTGCTGACCCTGGAGTTTATCGATCCCAGGTTCTAGCTAGCCAGCTTGCTCCAGGGACTCTGTCTCTGCTTCCTGTGTGCTGAGATTATAGGTAGCTGCCACGCTGCCCATGCTGCCCAGATTTGAAGTGGGCTCTGGGGATCGGAACTCCACCCCTCAGCCTTGTGTATCAAGCTCTTTGATCACTGAGCCCTCTCCCCAACCCCTCTAGTTTTTGAGACACGATCAGTCTCTTCACTGAACCTGGAGCTCACTGACTTATTGGCCAGTCAGCAAACTCCAGAGATCTGAATATCTCTAAATACCCTTTTCGTTGCTGAGGTCACGAGTACGTGACCTTTTACATGGGTGCTGGGTCACAGAACTTATGCTGAAGCCGTAAATTCATTCATTACATACTGAGTCACCTTCCCAGCCCCCACGCAGGCATTTAAAGGCACATTTCTTCCAGTGCCCTGAGGACTCCAGGCCAGCAGGTAGGGCCCAGGGTGCAAGCCCGGGTGACTTCTGGCAAAGACTTGAGCCTTCCAGAGAGGTTGAGGCTCTGAACCTGCTGCTGGCAGGTGAGGCTGGAGTTTCCTGCTCTTCTGGGTGTTTTGAGGTCAGGCTGTGTGTTAAGTGATGGCTTGGGGGCCTGGTTGGTGAGTCAGTCCTTAAAGATGTCCAGAAGAGGACGGCTGCCTGCTAGGCTGGATGGGCGCTGCTGGGCCTGGGATGTGGGCATGCTCACATGCGCTGACAGGATGGCTGGGGGCAGATGGCTTCTGTAGGCAGAAGAGCGAGCTGAGGCCTGATGTTGGGCCGGTCAGTGAGATGTGCCTCACCTCTCCTGCTGAAACTGTTGGCAAGCGTGGGCGCTGCCTGGCCAGCTTAATTAATTAGCATCTATCTGCAAACCAGCAATTAAAGAGTCAGTGTCTTTCCTGTAGCCTGCTTAGGTCTGACAGGACAGTCGGGTGTGTCCTGTCTGTTTCCCTTCTCTCCATAACAACCTGGGATTATTCAATTTGTTTAAAAGCAAACACGTTAATGTCAGCCAAGGTCAAAATCCGAGCATTGCTCCAGATTCCTGGACTAGTCAAATGATACTGCCCTTAAAATTTTCACAGAGCTGAGGCTTGGCTCACCCAGGAATGCTGGTGGGTTTGGGTGGAGACTTGGGTCATTCTGAAGGTGTTTTAGGGACTTGAAGTGCCCTGGTGGGAACCTGCTTGTCCCTAGGGTGCCCATGTATACACTTGGGAGTACTAGAACCAACCCAAGGCCCATCTTCCTTCCTTCCCTCTCTTCTCTCCCTCCCTTCTCTCCCTCCTTCCCCTGAGACAGTCTCACAGTGTACCCTATGCTAGCCTTAATTTCACCATCCCCCTGCCTCAGCCTCCTGGATACTAGGATTACAGGCATGTTCCACCATACCCAGCCATGGCTAGTTTTTAAATAGTATTGAGTAAAGTTTAAAAAAAAAAAACATAATATCTGTAGTATATGTGTAAATATATATTTTAAATCTATTTTTAGAAAATAGAAATATATCTCATCTGTAGTCTGATTCGTAAAGATAGGAAGTAGAGGCATGATGGGGGGATGGGGAATACTTAAGGCCGTAGAACTGTGTATATGAAAATGGCTCAAATGGTATGTTTCATGTTACGTACATTTTGCCGCCATACTCTTTAAAGGCATATACATTTCACATACATAGCAAGTAGACCTTAGAGGATTGGGGAATGAGTGAGGGATGGGATTGCGGGACACAACAGAGATTAGGGATTTCACATACGTAGCAAGTAGACCTTAAAGGGTTGAGGAATGAGTGAGGGACGGGGTTGGGGGACGCAATAGAGATTAGGGACACATGAGATAAATTTGGGGGAAAAAACCTCCCACTGAGGCTGAGGCTGACAAGGGCGCAGCTCAACCACGCACAACTGGTTCCCCTACTCGGTGTCTTGTTATTAGTGCGACTGCTGCAAAGAGCTGGCATGAATTTGCCGATGGCAGTGAGTTTACCTAACACGCCAGGCAAATTCAGGCCCTGGGAAGTCTTCCCTGGTGTCGTGCCTCTCTCTCCCTCAGGATTCCTCTTCGAGAGGATGAACGGAGTCCCTTTTCTTCTTCATGGAGGCCTTCTCAGAAACTTCCAAGTAAACATGGCCAACTGGGCATCCTTCTGTGTGGTCCCTAGACCCCTGATGCATTTATTCATTCCTGATTTTTGTCTGGGGCCAGAATTGAGTGCAAGTTCATTAAATGCAGTTGGGGCACTCTGCTCTGTAGCCAGTCGTCCAGAAAGCCCCATGCACCATTTTATGTCAGCCATCTGACATAAAACTACTTTTATAAACAGTCATGGAGCAGTTAGCAAGATAGGAATAAGTTAGCAAAGGAGCAAGAAGGAGTTTGGTTGAGTGGAACATGTGACCACTTGCCAGCAGCCTGTGGGTCACCTTGCCGTGTATACAAGGTGTGAAGAGGGCCATTCAGATTGATACCTCCCCATGGAGATTTGCCTCTTCAGCACAGGGTGAGCGGAATTAACAGCACACCGGCAACTGTGTGTTACACAAATGATGCCATTCTTCCGTGATTTAGAAGATGATTGAGAACTATGTGTATCTAAGTTATGGTTACATTCCCACGAAGTCAACAAAGTCAGCTCCACCTAAGGTTTTGAAAACTTGTGAATGAAATGGAGCCCTTGGAAGCTGCAAACCAGACGTCTCTAGGTCTTTGAACAGGAAAGGAGGAACACGAGGAAGAAGCTGGCATCTTTGGGCACAGGTAGACAGCTCGAAGGAAGCGGAGGAGAGGCTGACTCACCCCTGTGGTGGTAGGATTTGCTTTCTTGTTTAACTTTTTGTTTTGCAGAGCTAGGGATGAACGCAGGACCTTGCTTGCATCTGTGCCAGGCAAGTGCTCCACCGTTGAGCTACATCCTCAGCCTGCTGATACCTTTTAATGGCTGTGCCTAGTGTCACTTAGGAACTGTTCCTCACTACCCTGCAGATTACAGACTGGCAAGGCTCTTGGAGACGCTGAACTCCCATCAGCAACTTCGGGAGGATAGTGTCTCTGGGGCTGCAGAAGTGAAAGGTTGGACCCAGCCTCTGGGTAAGATGACCCAATACTGCCCTGGACAGGACATTTCTTTGTGGTCTGGCAGATGAGTCCTTTGAGCTCTGGAGTCCAACCTGTGCCAGCCTAGCACTTTGGTGTGTTTGAACTTCACACAGACCTGAATTAATCACCTCCTAGCTCAAACCACCTGACCTTGACAGTGTCATGGGTATAATAATGGCCACCTCACAAGAGTGTTGTGATAATTGAGATAATGGGGATATACAAGCTTCTGTTCCAGTGCTTGGCACGTAGTAGGTGCCCAGGAATGGCACCTGTCACCATTTCCCACATTTTAGGGCTGAGGGTAGCAGCAGATCCTCAAACCATTCTCCTTATGTTGGCTTTCAACCTCTGGTCTACAGGATGACTGCTTAGACATTGCATCAGCGTCTCTGCTCTTTTTATCCCAGGAGCCCCAGCAGATTTTATGGGCCTTGAATATGCAGGTTTGGGTCATCTAGCTAGTCAGCTTGTCCCAAGGATCCCCTGCATCAAACCTCCTGAGAGCCAGGATTAGAGGCCAGTTGTTCATTTAGCTTGTATGTATTCTAGGAATCTGAACTCTGGTCCTACTTACAAGGCCAGCGCTTTATCTACCGAGACACATCCTCAGCCATATAACCCTTATTTTAAACTGGAAACTCTTTATGTGGATCAAACAATACTTTAAAGAACAATTCTAATGTGTGTGCGTGCACACACGCGCGAGTGTACATGCACTGGTATAAGTGTACACCATTGGAAGAAGTCCGAGGACAACTGGTGAGCATTGGTGCTATCCTTCTGCCATGTGGGCTCCTGGGTTCAGTCTCCAGCGGTCAGCAGTCTGAGCCATCTCCCCAGACCAAGCACCTTTTATTCCACTGTCGAGAATACCATTCCTGGGTGGCTGGTGACCAGAGTGTAGGCTGAGCCCCAACCCCTGAGCACTCTCACCCCAGGCCCAGTGACAAAGCACAGGTGGGGAGGGGACTGCCGCCCCTAGATCCATGGCATCCTCTGCCCTGTCTCCACCCTGCTTGCCAAGTCCTTCCAGGGCTTAGAGACCCTGGCTCCCCACGGGCACATGCTCAGGTTTGGTTCTGGCCTTGGCTCCGAGCTGGGCCACACCAGTAGGCGGTAAGGGAAGATGTCCCACTTGCCCCAGCCCTTGTGTGAACTCGGGTCATTAGCCATTCCCTAGCACACACCCTGCACTGCCGCATGGGGTCACCTCAAGCTAACTTTTACCCCGTGGTATTACTGGCTTTTGTGTAGGGATGGGAATCCACCTTTATTGGCAGCATGTGACACCAAGGTGATGCAGGATGCATGTTCAGGAAGTGGGGGAAGGAAATGGGAATAAAGAAAGAATGAATAAGTGAATGAATGAATGAGGCAGGAACATACTCCAGCATAGAGGTTTATTAAATCTGAGATATTAAATGTTATGAAATGAATGTTATCAAATTATGAGGTCAGTTCTTTATAGCCAGGATACTTCATGATGGTGCCAGTCCTGATTGTTCTTGCCCTGGGACCAGGACAATCCAGGCAGGTCCCTAGGATGCTGGTCACATGTTCACACATCCCTTCCAAGGGGAGGGGGCATATTCTGGGTTGTGTAACTGGACATTCAGAGACCGGCAGTTCCAAGAGCCCCTCTGGTGTCTTTGAAGCCAGCTTAGAAATGGTTCTTCTTTCTCTTTCAGAGTGAAACATCTTTCAACCTAATATCAGAGAAATGTGACATTCTATCCATTCTTCGGGATCATCCTGAAAACAGGATTTACCAGAGGAAAATCCAGGTGAGGCATAGGGTGGAGAGACCAAGAGCCTAAACAAAGTGGGTAGAGGTTGTCAGTAAAGAAGGGGACAGCTTCTGGAAGGCATGGAGTTCGGGCCAAGTTCCTGGGCAACCTGAAATACCATTCTGACATTCGGTATTTACCTCAGAGAGAGATCCTTTTCTTGTGGGAAAATCATCCATTTTAAAGCTAAGCGCTTGCTTTAAGTGCTGGGTTCTCTTGCGTGAGACTTTTTTATGATTCTGTCTGGCAAGTATCTGTTATCCCCACCTGACAACTAAGGAGACCTGAGGTGTGGCCACATAGCTCCTGAACTGCCCAGCAGGGCTGATCTCATCACTGCTCTGCTAGGGGACCTCTCAGGATAGTGACATCTCTGGGAGGCTACAGGGTCACTCCCAGAACCAGAGAGGATGGAGAGCGAGGCTCCCACTCCGTGGTGCACATGGCAGATGGGCTCAGTCTTTGACAGCATTGCTATGCAGTCTTCCGGACTCCTTCTATGGACCTTGCAGATGCAGCACGGTGCTGGGGGCTTCTCTTACCGGAGAGACTCCTGGAGCAGGAAGGGTGACACTGGTGTCCTGAGGTCTGCATATAACCACAGGAAGCACTTCCAGTAGGACTCAGGGTTGAGGACAGTCTGCTCTGTGTCCCCTTAGCCTCTCAGAGACTGAGAAGAGGGACAGTGTCCCTATCAGCCTGCTAATGCTCCAGATAAACCCTATGCCTTCTGGTTGCTGGGGCTTCCCAGTCCCTTTAAACCAGGCAGCAGTTGCAAAACCCCGACTACTGTCCCACAAGACAGAGAGGGGGCTCTAGGCCATTTCAGAGACATGCCGGGAGCAGGCCAGCCGAGACACATTTTACAGGACTGCTGAGGCCGCGGAGTGTTCTTCAGCCCTCCTGTCGCACCACATTCAGCTGCCAGCTTCCTCTAGACAACCTTTCCTCACTACTGGAAGTCTGGCGTGGATGTCTCGAACCCAGGGCACCCCAGCTCTTGTCCCCACCATCTAACTCTGTGTCGCCTTCCCTAATGAAGGCTGCCTAGCGCCGGGAGCTGACTGACATCCTTGGGGTCTCACATCCTAGTCAGTGTATTTGTGAATCTGTGGGATGGATGAGGGTGGGGGGCCCTGAACGGAGGGAGCGAGGGCCAGACCAGTGGCTGACCCACGCCAATGCCATTGCTGCTGCTGAGGTTCGTGTGTCCTCTTCTCCCCTTAGGAACTCAGCAAAAGGTTTACCTCAATCCGAAAGACCAAAGGAGATGGGAACTGCTTCTACAGGGCCTTGGGCTATTCCTACCTGGAATCTTTGCTGGGCAAGAGCAGAGAGATCCTCAAGTGAGTGGAACCTGTGCACTCCTCCGCTTCTCTGTGCTGCATCTCACCAGGCTGTAGCAGGGGGTGCTGGGAAATGCCTGGTAGAGGTGTGGCATGCCTGGAAACCTAGTTTCCCACTGTGATGGTGTTGATGGCAGCCCAGAGGCTGAGGAAGGTGTCAGTAACTTGTCTGGTAATTCACTCAGCACTGTCTGAAGGCATGGCTCAACAACGCTGGTGGGCACTTGATATTTACTGCAGAAAGGGACGGAGGGAAGGAGGGAGGGAGGGGAAAAAAGAAAGAAACACATGTGGAGGTATACAGTAAGACCCTGTTTCAAATACCAGCAAGAGGAGGAGGAAGGAGGAAAGAAGAAGAGAAAGGAAAAAAGGAAGAAGCTTATCCAAGAAGGAAGAAGAGAAAAAAGGAGGAAGCTTGGCTCTTGGCCTTGGTCACGTTCTTGTGTGACAGTGAAGGCATATGGCCTTCTCTTTCCTTCATTCTACTGCTGGGCAGCCACTTTTACCTAGCTGTCTTGCTGGCTCTATATCCCCACAGCGAGTACAGCCCAGTCCCAGGCTGCTCCAGAGGGTAATGAAGAGCAGTAGAGAGGACAGACTCCTCACTGTGCCCTTAAGGGCCCTGTGACCCTGTGCATCAGTGTGAGAACAGAAGCCATGGGGCTAGGGTTAGGGGCAGTGTGGCCTGACCTGATTGAGAGCATGCTGGTGTTAGGACTGGTTTCCATCCACCCCACATGAGTAGCCAGAGCAGAGGTCTGAGGGATGGAAGTGCATGCTAGGGTCCACCTCCCTTATGCAACAGTCCCCAGCCACCTAGAAGCACAGTGAGGACTAAAGAGGAAACCGAGCGTTGAGTGTCCTTTTATTTTTAAAATTAGATTTATTCATTTTATCGTATGCGTGTTTTGCCTGCACATGTGTGTCCCACATGTGTCTTTGGTGCCAGAAAAGGTCAGAAGAGGACAGTGGATCTTCTGGAACTGGAGTTAGGGTTATGAACTTGTACCGGGACTCAAACCAGGATGTCCGCCAGAGTGTATTAACTCTGAGCCATCTCCCCAGCCCCGCTCTAGGTTTTTAGAATGCTTTATTTCCTTGTATCTTTACACCATTTGGGGCTTAGTAGGGGGTGCTAGTTCTCGAACAATTCATTAGCTTAAGGGAGGGGGAGAGGAGGGAAAGATCTGGACAGGACCAGGGCGGAGGAAGAGATGTCACAAGGACCACAGGGACAGGGAGCCTTTGAAAGGGAATTGGCGTATCTGGGGAGTATGCTGTGTTGCCTCAATTTCTTCATCTGAGAACCGGAGTCATCCTCAGCAGGGAAGGCAGCAGGCCAGCATGGCTATGCGTAGCGCTTTAGCACGGCACTTCTGTGAGGGTGGTGTGGACTGGGCAGTTCCCCGTCACAGCAACAGCCTGTGTTCCCCCGTGACCATCAGGTAAACCTCAGGTCTTCTCCCCTCTAGGTTTAAAGAGCGTGTGCTACAGACTCCAAATGACCTCCTGGCTGCCGGCTTTGAGGAACACAAGTTCAGAAACCCCTTTAACGCCGTGAGTTCATCTGAGCCACACTGGCTGGGGACCAAGGCCTCCCACATGGGCAGAGCAGACAGGAGCAGACAGGCTGGAGGTCCTCGGCCCACCCACAGCTGTGCAGCTTTTTTCTTAGTCCTCCCACCTGGGCCAGGGGCAGGGCAGTCATGTCCTGTTTGTGGGAATATGTGGGTCCAGGGGACCTCAGTTTGGAGGACGGCCAGCCTCCTGCCATTCTGAAAGTATGGTGGAAGGAGACTCAATGACAGACCCCTAGATGTGCCTCTGGGCTTTAACTTTTGCAATCTCAAAATGAGCTCTGAGGGGGTCCCATAGGGTGTGGGGGGCAGGTGCCTGCTAGGGTCTACTCTGATGGTGGCAGCGTGAAGTTTTACAGTGTGGTCGAGCTGGTAGAGAAGGACAGCTCAGTGTCCAGCCTGCTGAAGGTGTTCAACGACCAGAGCTCCTCGGACCAGATCGTGCAGTTCCTGCGCCTGCTCACATCAGCCTTCATCAGAAACCGAGCTGACTTCTTCCGGCATTTCATAGATGAGGAGATGGACATCAAAGACTTCTGCACTCATGTAGGTCCCTAGCATCCTCCTCGGGGACGTAACCCCCAGCCTGGGCTTTGTCTGCCTGTCTCTTACACATCCCAGGACCACTGTTTCTGCCCAGAGGAACATCCTTGTGATGCCAACTAGTAAAGTTAATACTTAGAGACCTCGTTGTGAATGGCCTGAGCCACTTGAGCAAGCCGCTTGCAGTCCCAGGCAATCTCAGGACTTGGGACGGCTCTGCTGATAAACTACAGAGTTGCAGCTCCTGCTACATTAGCCCAAAGACGGGCTTTTATTTAGATGCATTTATCTGAAGATGTATTTATATGGCCCGCATGTAAACAGTGGACAGTTTTCATAAGGCCCTCCGGAATTTTTTTTTTTTTTTTTTAATTAGGAGGTACTGGGCTCTAAGTTGGATGGCGACTACAGTAGGCACAAGAGCAGCTGTCCTCTTTGGGGTGCCTGGCACCTTCTCAGCCTCTCTATTGTCTCTGCAGCATCAGGGCTCACCCACAGGTTGTGGTCTCTGCAAGCGCTTGTACTTAGAAGCCTTTGGTGGCAAGGTCCTTCTAGTTCTAAGTTTCGATGCTAGCCTGAAAGAGTCCTCCACTTCTGCATAATCCTTAAGGGTCTGAAATAAAAATGGTTCGGGTTCCTTTTCTGCAAGCCCAGTCGCCTATGGCTGTGTTGCTTCCGAGACAGGCGGATGTCAGCACCTGTGCCCTCATGTGCTTGAGAAGAGCACCCTCCCCGCCCTGCAGCACAGGTGGCCATGATCCTGAAAGCCAGGGCTGCACTCACCCCCCACCCCCCCGCCTCCCTAACTGTCTAATTTTGGCCATGCAGGAAGTGGAGCCCATGGCCATGGAGTGTGACCACGTCCAGATCACAGCTCTGTCGCAGGCACTGAACATCGCTCTGCAGGTGGAGTATGTGGATGAGATGGACACCGCTCTGAACCACCACGTGTTCCCCGAGGCTGCCATACCTTCCGTTTATCTGCTCTATAAAACATCCCACTACAACATCCTGTATGCAGCTGAAAAACACTAATTTTAGGCCATGCCAGAGCCTGTCATCTAATGGACTGCATTCTAAATGGAACCTTCTGACTTGGCGATTTTTTAATTGATTTAGACAACTAGAAAATGTACAGCCTTTTGGGTAAAGCCACTGAACTGAGACTTGTGCCCACTATGGACTGTCATGACTTAATAGGAATTTTAGTATTTATTTTGATAGATGATGTAATGCCTGCTAACTCTGGACCAGAAAGCCAGGAACCCTGTCTATGTATCCGTTTACTGTAAGAACCTCGTTGGACCTGTTTATTTATTGGGAAGAGGTTCCTGGCAGTGTTGATGTGATGCTGTGTGAAAATGGGGATTATGGTTAGTCCTCACTAGGGGCAGTGGCCCTCATAGGGAAGAAAAGCTCAGGTCGGCTGCCACACTCAGGTGACTTACTGGACCTATGAACCTGTGTTGGGTAGGTAATGGTAGACAACTGTCTGAATGTGTAGTTCATTCATGGTGGCTTGCTTTCCCATGCATGAGAGAGAGGAGAGAGAGAGACTTTTATATCAAAGTCCAGAAAAGGACTTTAGCTTTCAGCGTGAAGCTCAGGTTGTGAGGTCCTTCTACCTCAGGACCAGAACTCCTGACTTTGGGGGACAGGCCCTTCAGGGTTCTACCTTCAACGCCACCTGGATAAGGCTTGACAAAGATAAAGGCCTGTACCTGAGTCAGTGTGTTCATGTCTGGGTCTGGGGAGCTGCAGCTGCCCATCATCCCCAGTAAATTCTAGAAGCGCTTAGGTAAGTCAGATGGGTAGGGTGTGGGCATGCAAACAACTGGGTAGGGTGTGGGCATGCAAACAACGGCAGCGCAAGGTTCCTCAGTTTCCCCGGCCTGGCTTTGAAGGCAGCGAGGCAGGAAACAACAGACAAGCCATTGGTGGCAAGGGCGTTTCCGGTGCTGGTAGCAGCCTCTTCCTCTGCACGTGCCCCTTAATAGTCCCCTTTACTCATTTGCTGCCTCAAGACCTTCAGCAGTGCCCCTGAGGACACTGTGGGAAAGTAAGCCTCCAGCTGGGCTGAGGCACTAGCTAGCCATGCCTTCTGTAGGACAGCCATGGAACCCTTCCGTGGGTGCAAAGCCCCGCCCCACCCACCCATGTTTCATTCTACAGGGATTAAGGCTGCTGGTGAGGGTCTGCAACGGTCTGCAACAGTCTGCACACAAGACCAGAAGGATCCTGAGTCTTACACAAATCTCGGATCTATCTTTTGCTTGGTGTTAAGTCAAAAGGACCCAGGTGTCTGGGCAGTGTGGGAACCAAGGCCACTTCTTTCTAGACAAAACACTGGAAGCACAGGCGCTGTAAGAGGTCATCTTTGCAAATGCTTGTGCGTCCCTCACTTTCCCAGAGGCAACAACTAGTAGAGGCGATAACAGAGCAGTATGCCTGCTCTGGCTGTCTTCCTGCAATAGGAGAAACTGCTAGGCTCAGCTGCCCAAGTGCAATTCTCAACTGTGCGACCTTGCCCAAGCCATTTCACCGCTGAGCTCTGGAAGCAGAGAAGCATGCCTCAGAAGTGAGTGGCTTCCCGAAGTATGAGCCATAGGGGAGCAGTGCAACAGGTCTAAGAGCCAAGTATACAGCTAACCTGGGACAGCGGAGCCTGGGGTTCAGTGAGTGCCCAAGGTCAAGCCCTTCAGCTTCCTTTAGATGAAAACTTCATTCGTAGCATTAAAACAATTTCTATCTTTCAGACTGGCTTCTTAATGTTAGATACTAGTTACGTAATGAATACCACCATCTTCCCACAGGCCACTCGTGAGTGGACCACACTGGAGGGGTGTGGGAAGCTGTGTAGAGACTTGACCAAAGCCTGAGCACACTAGTGGACACAGATGGGCTTGGAACACTGGCCCTATCTTATCAAGGGTGTGCGGGTGGGGCCCGAGCCTGCTTATCAACTCCACAGACATCTCACAGCATCATTTGGAAAGTGGAGGCTCCTAGGCTATCTCTTGATGTTTGCTTTGTTCCCCCAGCCAGGTCAGTAGACAGTGGGGTTACGGGAAGGGCACCTACCTGGAGGTGTTGCTGTGTCCCTAACATCAGAACAGTAGAACTCACTCAGATGGAAGATGCCCCAGGTTACCAACATCTCATCTGGTTGTTGGGTGGAAATGGCTAAATCTTAACCACTAAAGGTTCACTTTCTCAACTACAGAAAAAAAGGGTATTAAGATACACCATGATCTCAGACTACCAAATGAGAATTTAAATCAATAAGTATCTAATAGCTATCACTAGTACAGTCCTATAATCCTTGCTTGTGAAGATGCTGGGGCAAGCAGGTTCCCAATTCATGGCTTGCCTAGACAATGAAACGATCCAAACTAAGAAGTAGTCAGCAGAAGGCTCAATGGACACAAGCACTCACCATCCAAGCCTAACAACCTGAGCAAGATCCCCAGAACCAATTATCTCCATGGGTGAGCAGCCCCCATCCTCCATCACATCGTATATATATGGTTCAGATAACCCAGTACTTGCATAGCACATGAGGCCCTGGGCTCAATCTCTCTCTATTAGTTCAGGGGTTAAAAGGTATCTTAATGCCAGGCAATCAGTCAACAGTGACATCAGAATCTGAGTTTAGGCTCAAGGCTAAAAGGGAGTCCCCATGGCTACCTCTCAACCTTGCTACGAGATAAAGGAGACTGTGTTTCTTACATATTAGGATATTTAGGCATGCCTGTGTACTAAAATCCAGACTCCTCAAGCCAAACATCTGAACCATGCCTGTGAACATCTGTCTCAAAGTCCAGGCTGTGCTGTGCTTCCCCCAGGTCAGCCAGACTGACCAGGCGCTGGGCAGCAGGTGTCACTGTTCCTACAGTGTATTTACACTAAGCCATGATGCCAGCTCAACTATGGCCAGCACTGTGAGGCAAGCAGCCCAGAGCACTGAGTTCCTTATAAAGAACAGAGTAATACACCAGGAATGACACATGACAATTCAGGCTGAGGAGTCTGTTTTACAAAAAGTCTAAGACAAAGACAATTCATGGAATCGTGACCAGGAGCTTGGGCCAGATCCCGTGGTCTCTCCTGACCCTACAGATTAGTGACTGATACCCTTATGAGCTGAGGGCGGTCCAAGGACGGCAAGCTCTTCCCTGTCCACCTTCCAGGGTGGCTTAGATAAGACAGCAGACAGTAGACACAGAAAAGGAGCTGGTATTAAACTACTGTGGAAAAGGACAGGGACATAGGCTGAAGACCTGGCAGTTTGTGATACAGTGACACCATTTCCCCTATGAAGGGACAGTGCTGTGCTGGCCCAAGGGAATCTCAGAGTTAATGATAAAACACTGCAGCACCCTCAGGGCGATTCTCTGCTCCCACTTGTTTTTTAATTGGGAAACCAAGGTGTACACAAGAAGCCTGCATAAACTGGATGCAGAGACACAGCTGGGGCCACTACACTTACTCCACAACACACGTGTGCACGAGGTTTTTTTTTGCTAAAAGATGGAAGAGTGAGACTTTTTCCCGGGTGGATGGCGGAGTGAAGCGCAGGCTAGGAAGGCTTTCACAGACAGCTAGAGGAGAGGTACCACTAAGTGGTCACCACGCTGGGGGCAGTTAGCTTGTGCTCGAACTTGGCTGTGGCAGTGCCTGATGCTCTTTTGGCTTCCTCCTCCTCCTCTTCTGTCTGGAGAGGCAGCTCAGCGCAGACTCGCCACTCCTGGGGGCCACCATAAGCTGAGGCAGCCTGCCAGACTGTGTGGGGTACCTGGTCTTCAGGTTCTCCTGGAAGAGCGGCTGGGAGAGCAAATGGCGTAGCTCCTGCTTCAGGATCTTCATCTGCTTCTGTCGCCGACGCTCTTCCTGCTGGTCGGCTTTTCCTCCTTGAGACACACAAATATAACATCATATTTATGCAGAAACACTCTAGACTAACATAAGCTGTGGTGCTTGAAGTTGAGAACCATAAATGGAACTTCTGTTTAGGAGGGATGCGATGGGCCACCGTGCATCACTGTTCAGGGCCAGTAAAGACAGAAAGTCCTCAATTTACAGAGAAGGCAACTCGGGCTTAGGAGTCACATCACTGGTGCAGAGCAAACCGTCAGAGATCGGAGCTCACATCTGACTGAAGTCTGCCGCTCTACCACTGCAAGCTGCACACTACCACCTCAAGTATGGCAACCACACATTTCCTCAGAGGAGAGTGAACACTTCTCTGCAGCCTGATTCTTCAGTACCTCCCCAACCAATGCTGCAACTGCACACTGAGTTGGATGAAGCCTAAGTCCACACCCAAGCAAGCCTGGCGTCAAAAAGGAAAGCCAGGGACTCACATCTGTATTTGAGCCCTAGGCCAGAGCCTCAAGGAGGAGTGCACTGTTGGCAAACTCCCGGCTCCCACACTGAGCAGCAGTCTGCCTCTCAACTCGACGGCTGGGCAGAGAAGCCAACACCCCAGCTGAGCTGAGCTGCTGTGTGGAAGGAGCACAACCGCTGTCATGAGCCCCAGATGTAGTTCTCCGCTTCCCTACGCAAGGTCGTGCAGCCTGGTCCCTTCCTCGGCTTCTGGCCCAAAGACAGAAGAGGGCTTAGGTAATGCCTGGTGACAGAGCTGTTCTAATGTACAGATTCCTTCTCTTTGGGAGCCTTCCCCTGCATGTAAAAGAACACAGTTCTCACTCGATTCATGCCAAGAGGCTGGGGTGTTGGGAGATATGGAGGTGCTTTGCTGCCTTGGAAGGCAGGTGCAGTACTAACTACAACGATAAATAATGACTTAACAGTCTCCTGGACCTGTTTTTTGAACACACCTGTACCCAGTTTGCCCCTTTACTCAATCTTAAGCTAGGAGACCTGTCTTATAGAAGAAGAAAGGCATACAAAGAGGATAACGACACAGTAAGAGATCAGGCTGCATGAACAAGGACATCCTGCTTGTGTCTGCTCCTGGCCGGAGACTCCACGGGCTGTCCATATGAGACAGAATCAGACACATAGGAAAGGCTGAGGGCAGGCCCACACGGGATGAGTAGGCATGAGACAAGAAAAGGGCACACTGCTGTTTCTCACGGGTCACAGAGGTGACAATGTTAAGAGAAATCCAGTGCTGGAGGCAGCCTCCCATTCCCACCCAGCCTGGGCGCACCTTTGTACATGTCTTCTTCCAGCTCGATCTCGAGGGCCGCCGCCGCCTGCTCAATCCAGGAGTTGTGCAGACAAGCCTGGAAGTTCCGGTACTCAGCCTTTTCAATCTGCCGGGCTAGGCGGATCCGCTCCTGAGCACAAAATTCCCATCTGACAGAGGGCCTGGGCCTCTCAGCAAGTGAAGCTTCACTGAAACTGTCCTAAACTGCTCTGTGAGCAGTAAGCAATGAGACTAACTCAGATCCCACTAAAACCCTTTGCCTGGGCTCCTGCCAACACCTGGTCATCATTACCCACACAACCACGAAAGCCTGTTTGTACCTCACAGAGGACTGTCCCAGGCTGCCAACTTACGGGTGGCCAGACTGAACTAGTCTCCCCAGGCGTCACATTTGGTCTCCCCAATTCTTCTCATGGCTTTGGGGTCAGAATGCAGTGATATAATGCCCACTTCACCTGACATGGGAGATCACGTGCAGTGAGGATAAGAAGCCATGAAAATGGGGTGCTCCCAGGCTCAATAGGAATTCTGTGTTCCTTCCCACCTCCCACCAGCCCCATCACAAATCCTCACACGACCAACATACCTTCCATGCCAGGTGGCCACAGGCCCTCCAACTGCTCCTTATTTCCACTTCCTCAATGGCTGCAACTCCACCCCCTCTTCGCCCTTCCTCACCTCTTCTGAAAGATGAAAGTTCTGCCCACATCAGAACCACATGCCCGCTAGCCTCAGGGTTCCACGGAAACCTCACTGTGCTGTGGGCCTAGACACACACTGGTGAGCCTCTGGGGAAAATACCCCACATTAGTCTGCTACACTGTGAATGCTCCCGATTTAATACAGATAGAGAAAGCAAGCCTTACTGTCTCTGCTACAGGAGTACACCAGACCTTCAGCATCTACCTTGCTGTGCACAGCTCTCTGACAGATGTCAATATGGCTGTGCTCACTGCACTGTCTAGTTGGAGTGGAAGCAGTGGAGACTTCAAGATCAGACACCAAAGTGGATGGGGGAGAAAATGTAGCATGAATTCTAATTGGTCTTCAATAATAAGAACCCCGAGTCAAATAAAGGGGTAAATGCTGAAAGATCAGAGAAGTGGAGCAGCCAGCCCCTAGTTCTTACCTCTACTGAATCCTCAGACCGAATGGGTGATCCTGTCTCCAGGAATCCTCAGACTGAGACTGAATGCTATGCCTCCTGTCTCTTCCTGCTTTATATCCCTCTCTCCACCCAGCTGTATCCCTTCCTGTCTCTACCTTCCTAGTGCTGGGATTAAAGGTGTGAGCCATCACTGCCTGGCTGTTTCTCTCTTAGACTGATTCAATCTTGTGTAGCCCAGGCTGGCCTTGAACTCAGAGATCTGTCTTGCCTCTGCCTCCCAAGTGCTGAGATTAAAGATATGTACCACCACTGCCTGGCCTCTATGGCTAACTAGTGGCTAGCTCTAAACTCTGATCTTCAGGCAAGCTTTATTTGTTAAAGCACAGAAAAATATCACCACAACCCTTTTCTGCCTTTCTCCCAGCCTTTTTACAAAAGCCACCATCCAGCCCATCAACAGAACCACTTCTCAGTTCTCTAGGGTAAGGCTTCTGGTCTCAGAGCAAGGTGCTCTGTGCAGGGGGGGGAGGGGTTAACCGCTTTACCTTGACCACATCCATGTACTTTGACTGCACTGGAAACAGTGGGATGTCCTCATCTTTCTTCAGAGTTTTGTAAATCTTCTTGAAGTTCATCACATCCTCGGGCCCAATCAGCATCAAGCTGAGGCCTTCACTGGTAGCACGGGCAGTTCGACCACTCCGGTGGATATAAATCTCTGAGGTGCGGGGCACCTGCCAAAGCAGCAAGGAGGGTCAGCGCAGACACTGTCCAACAGTGTTCTTTCCCTCAGAGCCACATCCCCAAACTGGCTCTGCCCTCTGAGGACAGAAACCTCCCCAGCACTATGGATCAACGTAGTCCTACATCCAGAAACAGACTGTCCCTAAGTTGACAGTCCACCCACCAGGCTCCCATGGCCTCCACACTGGCTCAGCTCTTCACAATCAACCTGGGTATCTCCCCTACTTGCCACTCCCACGCCCTTGTAACCAATGCCATCTAGTCTACTTCAGTCTCAGCTTTGCAATGTCCCGACTCAGCATGGGTGACCGAGTGACTGCCCGAGGCCAACCAGCCACAGAACACTCTGTATGTGTGGTGTGAATGAGATGCTCTGAGGCTTCAGAAGCCACGTGTCATTTCCAGTGTACTCTCTGCTTCCCATCTGCAGCTGAGCTCTCCAGTCCTGCTCCACCCGCCTCCACCCGTTAGCTCTCCTCCCTCATTGTGGACTTATCACTCTGGAACCATAAGCCATTAGCCATAAATAAACCCTTTCTTCTAAACTGCCTTGGTCACACTGTTTTATCACAGCAATAGATATGTAATGAGGGCCCGGCAGTGGTAACACATGCCTTCACCTTTATTCCCAGCACTTGAGAGGCAGAGGCAGGCAGATCTCTGTGCCAGCCTGGTCTACAAGGAAAGTTCCAGGATAGTCAGAGCTACAGAGAAAAACCCTGTTTGGAAAAACAAACAAAATAAGAAAATAAAATGAAGGTAAAATTACCCTCGTCATATGAAATACTTGATCATTACTCACATATTGTAGAGCAGGAAACTAAAATACAAAGTGGTCTACTCACTTCCCCCAACTGCCCAACTAAATGAGCACGGGAGCCAGGACTCAAAGACCTGTGAAGCCCAGGTCAACCTATGGCAGGTACACTGTCCACAGACAGCCTGGCCAGAGTATTGGCACCCTGCCTCCTGGAGCGACCACCACTAATGAAGTGCAGTGGCTCAGTGTCCACTGCAGACCGCTTACCATGTTCTAGCAATGAGGCTTGCCACCCTTCATGTTAAAGAATGAAGAGCCAGCTCCTGACCATGGCACTCTAGGCTTCAGCCACCGCCCCTAGCTGGCTCTGCTGGCCACAACCACTATTCACCTACTCACATCCCAACAAGGTCCTCCTCTCACTCACTCTGAGTAGTGACCCTGTGTTAGGTTTTCTCAAGTTGATACAAGTTAAGTCATGTGGGAAGAGGGAACCTCAACTAAGGAAACACTGCAATCAGATCAATTGGCCTATGGACAAGTCTGTGGGGCATTTTATTGATTAATGATTGATGTGAGCGCCCCCTCTACAGGTGATCTTGGTTATATAAGCAAGCAATCTGAGAAAACCAGCAGGAACAAGTCAGTGAGCAGCACTCCATGGCCGTCAGCTCCAGTTCCTGTCCCAGGCTCCTGCTCTGCCCTCCCCTCACTGTGGGCTGTAAACTGTAAAGCGAAACAAATCCTCTCCTCCCCAGGATGCTTTTGGGTCATGGTTTAGTAACAAGCCTAAGTTATCAGCTGAGCATTTATAATTAATATTAAGTCTCTGTGTAACTGGGGAACCAGTGGTCCTAATGAAAACCCTGCTTACAAAAAACTGTCCTAAGAGATGCCAGGCTTTCCACTGTGTGGGTGCTTCACTACCCAGTCAGTTCCAACAGCCCTAACGGGCAGGTGTGCTTGTGCTGCCAGCTCATAGGTGACAGCACCAAAATGAATGGTGCCAAAGTGCTCGCCAAAGCCGTCAACCCTGAGGCCTCAGAGTGGTGTTCTACTCCTGACAGGAGGGCCTGGAGCCGTGCTCCCAGCTACAACTAATGCTGCTGTTTGCTCTTCACAATCACTAACGTTACTGCTGCTGCTGTTCCAGAACATGTAGTCAGTGTTTCCAACTGAGCAGCCAAGATCTTTACATATGCCTTCCTAACCCAGCAACACACTACCCTGCCATCCACAAAATGAGAAAACCGAAGATGGAGACCAAAGAATTTGATGAAGGTCACAAAGCTGGGATTTAGCCAACGGAGGTCTTGCACTGCACACCAGACTAGCAATTTAACACATTGCTGTGAGGGTCTTATATAAAACCCCCAAACAACCCAGGCTACTGCTAATGCTAACTACTGCTCTCCACAAACTGATGGTAAGACCCTACTGTTGAAGACAACACCTACATAACTCACTGAACATGAAGAAGCTGAGCTGATGCCTACCTAGAGTCTCTATCCCTATGGGCTAGTGAGTGCTTATGCAGACTAGTGTTCACAAACACAAACACTTAAGTGTGGTAAACAAGCCACACTTAAGGGCAGGCCCCATGCCTAGAAGTAGATGGCCAACACAAAATGAACTCAATGGTATTTTTGGAGGGTTTTTGTCTCATAATGCTTTGTCTGGGCCTTTCTTCCCTTTACAAGTATTTTGTTTATATATCATGGTTTGTGATTTTGTGTTTATGGGATTTGTCAGTGGGAGTGTATGTGTCTCTGCATCTGTGTTTCTTATGTTTTATCTTTGGCTCCTTTTTTCTGTTTGTTATTGTTCTATTCTGTTTTTCTTTGTTTTGCTGCCTATTTTGTACTGAGAAAGAGAAAATGTATAGATGTGTGGGAGTGGGAAGATGGGGAGGCACTGGGATGACTTTGGGGAGGGGAACCATGATTAGAATATACTGTATGAGCCGGGCGGTGGTGGCGCACGCCTTTAATCCCAGCACTCGGGAGGCAGAGGCAGGCGGATCTCTGGGAGTTCGAGGCCAGCCTGGTCTACAAAAGCTAGTTCCGGGACAGGCACCAAAGCTACAGAGAAACCCTGTCTCAAAAAAACCCAATATATATACATACATACACACACACACACACCATATGAGAAAACTATACTATATGGAAAAAATCTATTTTCAATAAAAATTAAAATTATAAAAACAAAAACGCTGCTGTGGTCTGTCCCCACCAAAACTCGTGTGCAGCTTAATTCTTCAGCATAACAAGGGCAGCAATGCTGGGCGGGCCTAGCAGGAAGTGTTTGTAGAGGGCTTGGAAAGAGGAATTGGAGTGAGTTCTTGCCCTGGGGCAGACTGGTTACCAAGAGATGTCACCCAATGTTGTTTCCTTCATGCTGGCCACCGCACTTGCCACCTGTGCACCCCTCCACATCAAGGCTCCCACCAGAAGCAGAGAGGAGCAGAGCAGAACAGACATCGGCAGAACAGACATTGGTAGCTAGCATGCCCTTGAACTCCTCAGCCCCCAGAATCAACAGGCACATTCTCTTTACAAATCACCCAGCCTTAGGTATTGTTATAGTAACAAAAGCACACTAAGATAAACGCTCAGCCACTCAACTGGAAGGTAAGGGGGTGGGAGGGACTGACATTTCAATCTAGATATAAGTGGCTTGAAGAGAAAGGTTACTTGATAGGATGCTGCTGTTTCAAAAGCAGTCACAATGGGCACTAGATGCTAATGGGAACATGCTGCAGGGAAATACCTCCCCTCTGCTCCAACCTTTACTTTAACACTTTCCCATTCACTATAAGGAGCAGAATGGCGGGGAGGAGCTTTCATGCTAAGAGCCACACCTGGTAATGGATGACATGTTGAACTTTAGGAATATCCAGACCCCGAGCTGCCACATCTGTTGCTAAGAGAACACAGCTGTAATGGAAACAAACAACAACAAAAATAAATAACAATTATTAGTCAGCTTGTCACCCACTAAGCACTCCACACCACAGCCCACAAGGTAAACTATCACCTCCCTTTTACAATTAAGCTGAGGCTGAGAAAAGCACATGTTATATTCTGTCAGTGAATGAAATGAAGCCACATACATCCTGGATCAGTGTCTTTACCTCCTAATACCTTCTCACTTACTCTCTCCCATACTGACAGATTACCTCACTCTTCCCTAGACAGACAACCTGTACTCTGGTCCACAGGCAGAGGGACAAACATGAGGAGGTGTGGTGTAGGCTCTGGGGTTTGACAGATCCCTCTGAGACCCAGCCCTGTCACTTCCACGTTGTGAAAACTTGGGCAGCTGGTAAACTTTTCTAGACATCACCCTGTCATCTACAAAGTGAGAAGAGCGATGACAATAAGCAGTGGTAGGGGCTCGTGATTATCCAAGGTCACACTGGGCAGTAGTTCCAATACTTTCCCTTCACCATTGCCAGTCACTTTATTCTGCTAGCAATCCCGTCAGCACCTGTTACCCTAAGTATGAGACAATGAAGCACAGAGACACTGACTAACTTGACCAACAAGGAAGTGAAGGGTTTGGAATTTGCTGTCAGATACTCTGGTTATAGTCTCTGCTTTCAATCACAATGCATTCTGCCACTTCTCAAGGGTGTTAGAAGTGACTGGATGCCCAGGACTTCATCTGTAGTCTAACTACTTACTGGAAGTCTCTGAGAACATTAATAGCAAACAAATACAATGTGTGACACCGCCAAATACAGAAATAAAATTAAGGAAAAGAGGGAAGAAGAAGAAAAAAGAGGGCTAGCCTGTCTTCTGCTCCTAAGGAACTTAAGACGGCGTGGGGTCCCCAGTTCCCTAGGCCACTGGGTACAGTGGCTCATGGCTCAAAGCCAGGCCTCTGGAGACAGGCTTCACTTACTCTTCCAGACGGGCAAACTGCTCCAGGTTTCTGAGCCTCTGTTTCTGGTGCATGCAGGCATGCAGAGTCAGCGGCATGATGTCCAGGACCTTGAGGAGCCCAGAGAGGCGTTTGATGCAGGAGATGCTGTTGGCAAACACCAGGCTGCGGCCTGGGTACTGCATGAGGAAATAGTAGAGATACAAGTCTTTCTCATCTGTCTCACAGTGGATCTTGGTCTCTGTCAGGGTCTCCACTGTACCCTCGTTCCTCGTGAGGTCAATAACTTTTGGCTTGCCCCGCATGCCAATCTTCTGCATGAGAAGGTCAAGTTTGGCAGTTTTATCTATTTTCTTCACATGCTTCTTATGAAGGATTCGAGCAGGAGCTTGGTGTACCAGGGTCAGTGTGGCAGAAAAAACAAGAGTTTGTCGATTGGGGTTGTACTGGGAGTCATTTAACATCTCTAGAAGCTGGGAGAGCTCAGCAAAATGGCCTTTCTCAACCATTCGATCAGCCTCATCTATCACGAGGCACCTGCAGACCAGACAGGCCACATCATTGGTTAGTGCAACTGCAGGGAAGAAAAACCTCTACATGATATCCCACTCCCACCCCAGTCACACACTCTCATTCACACACATACAAGCACCCTACCATCACCATTAGGACATCAGCCAACTTCTCTCGTGCATGTTTGGTTCACAAGGATAGGGCCTGGATGGCCACAGTATTTTGTGGTAGTGAGAAAGCACTGCCCACGCCTTCCTGCACACATCACACACCTCAGGCTCACTTCAGAGGGTAAGAGAAGGGAGAGGGGCCGCCTCTCACCTGAGCTGCCGAAGGTTGCTTAAATGAGGATGTTTTTCTTTAACTAACTCCCAGAGTCGACCAGGGGTGGCGATCACAATCTCTGGATGGCGATTCAGCATCCTCTGCTGCTTTTGTGTGGACATTCCACCAACTAAAATTGCTGTCTTAATCCCTATGAGACAGAAAACAGAAAGACACTGCTACTCCACCTGGCTGCCATCCTCTGGACGAGTACACGGTCGCCAGCACAGCTCTCTGTGCCATGGAGTGCTGAAAGTCGGTCTGGCTTGACTCCTACAGGTCTTAGCAGACAGCCTGTAGCTTGTGGTCTGGACCCTGTCTACTTTGCCATTTCCTTCTAATCCCAAGAGAAAGGCTGGATTTGAACCCAGCCAGACTTAGCTGCACAGCTCTGACCACGAGCAGTGGTGCACTACGGTGCTGGGCAGGATGTTTATGTGACACGCCGTAAGGAGCTCTCTCCATTCCCTCCCATTAGAGTGAACCTGAGGTCTTCCGGGGCCTGAGTTGTCATCTCTCGGGAAGAAGGCTGCTTTTGGGCTAAGGGTAACACAGCTGAGGTGCTCGGCAAGTGCCTTGCACTTGAGTGGAGCACTCAGCCATGCAATGTGGCTTTCACTAGGATAAACACCATAGTGTGGAAACCCTTCCCAAAAGGCATAGAATTAAGCTTTTACCTCAAGGCAATCAGCAAATTTGTTATTAAAAGGTTAGGTTACTATAAACATTTTAGATATCTAGTCCCTTTACGGGAATTCAAGAATTCTAAAGGACTTGATTCCAGCAAATAAGAAAGCTCTCCTAGAGGACAGGAGCCACGGCTCTCACTGCTGTCACCTGGCATCTGGAAACATTTATTCAGTGGAACTAAATCTCACCTGTAAACCTGGCCACAGCATCAATGTGTTGTCTGACCTGGATGGCCAGCTCTCGAGTGGGCGTCAGGACGAGTCCCAGCAGGGGGCGCCGTGGGTGTACGTTATAGACAGCAACATGGTTACACAGCTCCTGTCTTAACTTCCCAGGCTGCTCTTCATCAAGCTTTTCTCCTCCGTCCTCATTTTGCTTGGGGATAAGCTTGTCCTCAACCAAAGAAGAAGGTCCTTCACCAGCATCATCATCATCATGGGAGAGCAGTGCCCGGGCTGACGCAGAGGCACTAGTCTCGGGTTCGGCCTTCGCCCCAGCCTCACTGGGCTGCGCTTCATTCTCAGTTCTGGCCTCATCAAGCAACACTCCAGACTCAGTCCCATCCGTGCGAGGTGACCCAAGATCAGCAGCGGCTCCTACCCTGCTCTCCCTCCATGGTATCCCAGTGCTATGTGGGATAGGTGGAGCCTTCATCTTATGCCACTGCAGCACTGCATGAATCATCGGGATGGCAAAAGCCAGAGTTTTCCCGCTTCCTGAGAAGTAAAGCAAACACAGCAGGAATCCATGACGCAGCATGTCACTGTCTGAAGCTCCCGCCTTTGCATAAAAATAAGGGACCCTGAAAGCACTAAGGGTCACCGTGACCTACCCAAAGCACCACCACTCTACAGGCTCCTGAAGAGCATGGCAGCCGGGTATGTGGCATAAAACAAGGAAAGGCACAGCATGCTGGCTCTAGACCTGACGTCACCAGTGACAATGAGCAAACACCCCAGTGATGAAACCATAAAAGAAAGAAAGGTGAGTGTGTTTTATTGCGGAAAAACCTGTGCATCACTTCAACCTTCTTCAGAGAAGGAATGCAATCAATAGTTCTTTCAGGAATCCTAACCAGTTTGTCTTTGGGCCCGTGTGTTTAAAACTGACCTGTGAAGGCACATGGAGCCCACATCATCCAAGAGGTCAAAAAGGACACTACAACCTGAAAATCCGAAGCACAGCTTTTCTCCTTAGTTGTCATTTTACTTTCTGCATTTCAGCTATTCATGGTCGATTATGGCCCCAAAAGTATTAAACTGACAAGTCCATAAATAAGCATTTCATAAACTTCAAGCTGCTTATCATTTCAAGTAGTACGGGGAACTCTCACACTGTCTGGCTCCATCCTTCTGTCCAGTGTATTCACAGTGTAAATGTTACCCACCTGCTTGCTAGTCATGCAGAGATCTGCTATCAGACTGTGTGCCCCTGCTTGCTGTCCTAGCACCTGAGACGAGCTCTCCCAGAGCAGCTCAGACACGCTAAAGGGAAGCTGTAAGGTGTTCTTTGATCGAAAGCTGTAAAGTCTCAGGGGGAAAAACGTCATGACTTGGTCACTAAGATTCTTATTACAGTAAGAATGAATATTCCTTCCATGAAACTGTGAAGAAGAAATTAATGTTAGTTTTGCTGTTATATATCAATCTGCAGAAAGTATGACCACAGCATATAAATGCTCAAGATATAAAAGGCATTCAATCTACATAAATGTGCAGAAAGAAAGTACAGACAGCTCAGCAGTATCTCATCTGTGTTTGGAGATCTACTAGGAGACCCTGAAAGGTACCCTTTCCAGATACTAAAGGTGACAAGCAAAAATGTCCCGGGGGAGGGTGATAGGGGGGTGGTGAATCAATCATGGTCTCTAGAAGAAAAAAAGGCCTAATCCAAACCTGCAAAGAACTCTCACGGGCTGGTGAGATAGTTCAATGGATAAAGACACTTGCCACTAAGCCTGCCGATCTGCAATTGATCCCAAGACACACATGGGGGAGGAGCGAACCTGCTCCCACAAGTTGTCTTAGGACCTCCACACATAGGCCTTGGCTTGCGCAAACCTATATATAAATGCACATACATATAGAAATGTTTTTAAAAACTTGAAAAAAGGGAAAAAAAACTGTGAACAGTTCCAAGTAAAAAATAATCACAGCAAAGAAGCAAAAGCTTAAAACAAAGCAAAACAAAAAAAACTTCAAAAGTTTAAGAAAAACTACACTTTCATCAAAGACAAAAAATGCTGAAATATATCATGGCAGCATCTGCCACTAACAGTCTAGGAAAAATAAAACTAACAATTCAGAACTACCCAGAAAACAAACACAAAACAAAGGCTGCATTAGCTTACAAAGCTGAGCCAATTCACTGGCAGACAGAGCTGTTACAAAGAACGCTAGCCAAAGCTTCCATGCAGAAGAAAGGTGGTCGATGAGAATCTCCATCTACACAGGGAATAAAGTGCACCAGAAATTACAGAAACAGAAACTGTTACTTTTTAAACCTCTTTTAAAAATAACTGCTTACAGCAAAACAGTTAAAGCATAGTTCTGATTTCCAACGCAGATAGAAATACACAACCAAAAAACATACAACAAAAGTACAAAGGAGGGAGATATGGAAATACGCCCTTGAGGCTCTTGTATCACACACAAGGCACTGTATCACTTGAAGGCAAACTATGATAAATATATGTGCACAAACCGTAACTGACTGTGAACCCTAAGGCAAACACTGAAAGACACCACGAAGGCCTGTGGCCAGCAAAACAAGAAAGGAGACAGCGCAATGAATGTGTATTTGGTCCCATTCCCAGTTCCTGGCACAGAACTTCTGGAAACAACTGTAACCTCTCAATAGGAGCATCTTTTGTTATAATAGTTCATCTCCACCTTCCGTTCCTGGCCTCAGGAGTAACAGGGTCTTATGTAAACTAATGAGATGACTGTGAACTGAGACTAACTGCACCTAGAAAACTTCAGCTGGTGGCCACAGGCTGGAACGCTCATGCACATCCTTCGCGAGCACCAGAGAGGAGGATTGAAGACCAATGTCCATCTCCAATGACCAAGGCTTTAACAGATCACGTCTACATAATGGAAGGAAGCTCTATAAGAACACTGCAAAGGATGGGATTTGAAGAGCTCTCCCGGATGGAGAACTCATAAAAGCTGGTATGCCCAGACGAACACACGGAAGCCCTCTGTCCTCAACATTTTGTCAATCTCTCCAATTGAGCTGTTCCCGAGTTACACCCTTAAGCCAGTGCATATGTATCCCTGGGTTCTGGGGGCTTTTTAGAAAAATATTAAACCAAGGAGGCTACTATACTCTCCTTCATTTGAACAAATCAGAAACGGGGCCCAATAAGGACAGGCTTGTGCGACTGGACCCAGGCTTGCTGGGGAAGGACCCTAACTCCAAGTAGACAGAGCTGACCTGCAGAAAAGGGCACAGGGCAGGAGTAGAGAGATGAAGTACTTGGTTTGGTAAAACCCCACAGCACCTGTGGTATCACAAGGGCTTTGTGGGTACAAACATCTTGTTTTCTGTTGTCTTGTTTTGAAATGAAGGTCTATGCATCTCTGGCTGGCTTGGAACTTGCTCTGTAGACCAGGCTGAACCCACAGACCTTCCTGCTTCTTAAAGGCACGTACCATCACAGTTTCTGTTTGTTCCTAAAAACATCCTAAATACAAGCTGAGGATCCCAACCCAAAAATTTGAATTCCCAAATACTAAAAAATTTTAAACATTCTGAGTTGCCAACATGGCCCACAGGCTATATATTTAAGGAGTGTATGAAATATAAGTGAATTTCATACATAGTCTGGATCCTATTCCTAAGATAGTCCACTATGTAGATGTAAATGTTAATTTAAAAAATCCAAATCTAAAAGGGTGTCTCAAATATTTCAAATAAATACTTAATCTGTAATATCGCCAAAAAATTCAATCTCACGTAAGTAACAAACAACAAAGAACATCTTGGACAACTAGGGAAAAGTCAGAACAGACTTAAACGCAGCTGTTTTCCGTAACCACATTAAGTATAGATGGCCTGAATAATTCAGTTAAAGAACAAAAATTATGTACTACACACAAGAAACGCGTATTACATAGAAAAGCAGTTTGTCAAACTAAATCTACAGAACAGTATGGAAAGGACAGACCATGCTACCATCAGAACAAAGCCAAGGAACAGCTGCAGATGAATGCAGACGTCACAAAAAGCCCCCTACAGGATACAGATGGTTGCTCTGTCATGGAAAGGAGCCAGCTAACCTAGAGAACTGACAAGAATGTCTTAATATATAAAACATTTATGAGCCTGGTCACAGACCATCCGCTACATGAAACAGAAAACTGTAGAGAATTTTAAGTTGAAAACTATCATACAGGGGAAAAATGAATTAAAACAAAAAACTCTAATGTTTTAAAATTTTAAATTGTACTTAAAAACCTCCTAAAAACGGAAGAGCAAGCCCAGATGAATTCTAACAAATATTTAAGGGTGAAAAAAAAACAAAACGTGAGTTATTTAAAACTCTTTCAGATAACTGACAAGAGAACACTTCACAAGTTATCGAGGCCAATGTTACTACTACCAGCTCTAACACCAGACAAGAACATTACAATAAAACTAGAGATGAATATTCTCCTTTCATGTTCACACTTGAACTTGACCAAATCCAATCTATAAACAGCACATTGTGATCAAATTCACCGTTTCTCAGGAATGTTTTGTTTCCATTTCTGAAAAACCAATATAATTTACCATTATCAACAGAATAAAAACAAAATCCCACAAACCTAAATACACGCACGAAGAACATCTGCAAGAAAGAAAGAAAGAAAGAAAGAAAGAAAGAAAGAAAGAAAGAAAGATAGATAGATAGATCTAACATCCATTCTTGATGGACTGTAAGAGTAAGCCTCTCAGCCTGATGGCAAGGCATTAGGTAGTGCTGTCACCCCCATGTGTCACACGCTCTACAGAGATAAAGCAAGGGTACCAAAGTCAGCAGGGGCAGATTTCAGCCCAGAGCTGGATGCTTTCTCAACACTGTCATTCAACACGGCTTCTGTGGTCATGCTCTCAACATTCCCCTCCTCCAGTTTTCCAGCCTATGAGCAACCAAAGCCTGGATCTACATGCTCTCCTGCCCGGGACAGAAAGAACAGCCCTTACCTGTCTCAGCAGCTCCAAGGATGTCCAGCTTGTCCCGGATGGCAGGGGCCAAGGTCAGAGCCTGGATCGGGGTGGGTGCAGAGAAGCCTAGAAAGCTGAGTGCTCGGAGAACGGCCTTGGGCACAAACAGGTCCCTCCAGGCAGACACGTCTGCCTTCTGGTCGTGCGCTTCAGACATCCAGGTCTTTGCTTTCTTGGGCACTTTAGAGGCGGTGCTCTGGGAAAGATCTAATTTCTTTTTCCCTTTGTTTTTCTTCTTTTTTGGAACAGCCTGTGCCAGGCTTTCCGAGGCTGCTTCCCCTACCTTTTGATCCAAACAAATAGTCTCTGGCTCAGAATCTTTGACTTCATCCTGGGCAGTACTTCCTCTGGCAGCCACTAACACATCTTTCCGTTTCTTCAGCTTGGTCTTTTTCTTCGGGGAGCTAGACTCTTCTTCTTCATCCTCCTCCTCCTCTTCCGAAACAGCCTGGGCCTTTCTCTTCTTGGGTTCCTCGTTTGAGAAGAAACCGGAGGGGTTTTTGGCAGGGGAGACTAAACGGTAATCTGTCAGTTCCTCAAAGCACACCAAGTCATCCATCTGTCCATCTGCAAACAGATTTGGGTCGATCTTCACCTGCTTCCACTTCCCCACAACTTTGATGCCCTTCGTCTGAAATGCACCACGACTCGGTGGCTTAGGCCTTGATTTGGTCTCCTTTATCTTCATGGTTGCTGAAAAGAAACGTTCTTTTAGGTTAGTGACTGTGAAGCACGGGTTCTATGGCAACACACATGTTCCGACGAACCTAAAACATATTTGACCCTGCAAACAACCGGGAACCCAAAGATGGTTTAACATACAGAGAGCAGATGCTCCCAGCCAGAAAATGAGGCACACCCACAGAATACGGAGTTGGGCTTGGAGCAGATGGAGCACAGGTGATAGAGTAACAAGAGCTAACTCGAGTCAGGATCCCAGCCCCCACACTTAACTGTATGCAACCTTCAACAATATTACCGATCTTCTCAGAATTTAGTGTTTTAATCCTGCTAAAAAGAGAGGGCCAAGCTGATATCTACTTTTACACTGTACACAAATAGTTGGAATTACAACAGAGGTTACAGAATAATGCATGACCTACAGAGTCCATTTTTAAGATGGAGTAAGGATTGGAGATGGATTTTCATTTCTGGCTTGAGGGGATAGAGTATGCTTTATTACAAGTGTGCAGAGCTCTCTTCCCTATTAGAACAAGGCAATGCCATCTCCACCTGGTGCAGCTTCCTAATTACATTTTAAGTAATCGAGCGCTAGCAGGGGTTGTAACTCAGAGTGTTAGCCTAGTATGAATGAAGCCCTAGGTTCCACCCCCAACACTGCGTAAAACCATGCTTAGTGGGTATCAAGCCACAGGAGACCATGTCTTTAAAAGGGGTCATGGGTTATGTGTGACTCATCTGAGTCGAAATGGCTCCACAGTGATCCTCTTTAAATAAGAAAAAACAGAATCAAAAAGGTAAAACTCGATTCATATCTGGATTCAACACTTGCTACCTCAGAGTCTTTGATAAACCTCTCTGTGGCTCAGTTTCCTCATCTACTGTTTAAGGATAAAGAGGTAGTTAACCCACTGGGTCGTCATTTGAATACGACATGGTGACGCACGTCAAAACCCGCTTAGCATGGCGCCTGTTGTTGAGAGCAGCACACTGACTCGCAGGCAAGGCTCATGCAGCGGTCCCAGACACCGACTACACAAAGACCCCACCGCACCTCGGCCCCACCTTGACGAACCGAAGGGAATGTCACTAAAAATGGGACCTGGGAAGTGCCCTGCACCGCCTTCAAGAGTTCCTCAGGCACTGCGATCGCACGAGACCTTCAAGGGAGGTTCCTGGGCCTGGATGCGTGCTTACCGGCCTCAGGCGTGGGCCGCCCGGGAACCACGGCTAAGGGTGCACCCGTGACCCACTAAGCTTTGAGGACACCGGGAGCCGGCCGCGGAGGGGCCACGCGCACCGCACTCACCAGGACTACTCTCCGCCAGACTTCTCTCTAGCACCGGGACGGCTGCGCCAACCTGAACCGGAACTGCAGCAGCAGCGTCTGAAACTGCAGTTCCGGGGCGGGACTTCACGCACACGTGCACGCTGCAGAAGGAAGTACCGCCTCCATGCGGAAGCAGACGTCTGATTGGCACTGTTCAGGACGTGGGCGGGAAGGAAAAAGGCTTAGCTGTGGTACCCCGCTTGGTCCTCCCTCTCTGCCTGTTTTATCATTTAGGCTGCGTCTCGAAGCTCTTTCACGGACGCTAGGGGGCGCAAGTGATCGCATAATCTTGATCTAGTTTGGGTGCAGTAGTTACTGTTAAGTCTTTCTTACCTGACCTACAACACTAAGCCTGTACTGAAAATGCTGGGTTCTGCAGTTCCATAGTGACTTCCTATTGCACAGTGCTGGTGAAGACAGAGAGGCCAGTCTCGAACGCAAGTTAGACCTTGGTACAATAGACTTTAACATTAATGAAATATAATTAACAAACTTCCTTAGGAAATACTAGGATACATAGGAAGAAGAAAACAGAATAGGGGTCAGACATGGGGGTGCGTGCCTTTAATCAATCCCAACACTCGGGAGGCAGAGGCAGGGGGATCTTGGAACTCAAAGCCAGCCTGGTCCACAGAGCAGAGTTCCTGGATAGCCAGGGCTACACAGAGAAACCTTGTCTCAAAACAAAACAAAACAACGACAAAACCAACAAACGAATGAGAAAGGAAGGAAAGAAAAGAAATGTAAGGAATGATATTGGCTCAGAACACCCCAAGACCAAGTTGTCATTACAAAATTTATTTGCCCCAGAGTGACTATGGGCAGAAAATAAGAGACAAAAGTAGGAGACAGAAGACTAGGAAGAAGGGGAAGAAAAATGGGAGAGGGGGAGGGATATTTGGGGAGAAGAGACTGCTTCTGGATAGAGGGGAAACAGAGTTGGTCCAGAAGCAAATTGCAGTTTATACAGGTAAAAGGGGGAATCCCATGTTAGGATGAAGTTACATATTTAACTTTAATTGAGCATGTTAATTAGGTGAGTCAAAGGGGGCTTTTGATTGCTGGACTTCGACACTGATAGCTGGACCTTGTTGGTCAGCCTCAGAAGGAGGAAGTAGCCTAATAAGGGATCTTGATAGTTAGCTTTAGAAATGTAATCTGTTTTTTGTTTGTTCTAAATCAAGACAGAGGGGTTGTGATTGCAGCAGGTCCCATGGCAGGTGGGTCCAAACCAATACAGGTGAAAGAATACTCTGTGAAGACAGAGTTTGTGTGTGGAGTTTATTGAGATAAAGGGAAGGAGGGGAGAGAAAGAGAGAGAGTGAGAAGAGGAGGTGGGGAGAGGGAGACAGGCAGAGACCTACTTGCCTCTTCTGAAGAGTGAAAGAGATCAGGAGTGAGCTGAGCTGGTCTCTTAAAGGGACCTCTGCATATGCATACAGTCGGGCAGCTGCTTGCCCTGTGCAGAGGGTTGGCACACTGTGTCAGGTTCCAAAGGGGCACAGCCAAAGTGTGCCTGGATACTAACCAGAGGGAATGAGGGAGAAGGGCAAGGCCTGCTAGAGCCATGTTTGCCTTGCCCTGGCTGACTAGAGTTCCTTCAAGAAAAATAAAACAGAAGAGGAACCCATCTCCATCTGAGACATCAAAAGCAACACTGAAGTGCTGACTACTCTGTAAACATGCCTGCCCATCCTGTTATCGTCCTTCCAAGTGACCGTCACCAATATCAACTACGACAGCACATTCTGTTTGCTGAAGACAGAACTGGCTTGATCAGAAACGTGCAAATCTAAGCTGCTGTAAAACTTGCTTAAGTCTAGAAAAATCTCTCCTGGGGCAGGGAATGAAAGAACACCCTAAGATTATGGCAATGCTTAACCCTCTATAAGCCAGGAGTTTTTTCTGTTCTAGTCTGCATCCGTTTAAGCGCTGCACACCACTTAAGAAACTTTTCTTTTATCTCTGAGTGCTGAGAGTTTCTTACTGGGGAAGGCTGAAGTCCTCACCCTCAACAACAATGCAGAGAAACCAGGTCCCACAGTGTACAGTGTGATGCTTTCCAAAAGTATAGAAACCAGAAAAGACAGCATCCTAAAAGCCTGCCCTCCAGTTCATCTTTTACAAAAGGTTATATAGGTGTTAGGTCTCACACCCAGGACAAATGGCTCTGGTGGCCATTTAGCATTTCAAAGCAGCCCTGGCAGCCAGGATCTCCCAGCATCTCTGAGTCCCTCCCTACCCATTACAGGCTCTGACTGGCATACCCAACCCTCTACCATGAACTCTCAGCCCAGGGTGTGTGTGTGTGTGTGTCTCTGTGTCTCTGTGTCTCTGTGTGTCTCTGTGTGTGGGAGGTGCTGCCCTTCCCCCAGAAACACTTCTCTGTACAATACAGACATTTTCATTACCCACTCCTTTTGTACCTTTGACTTCCTGACTGGTGCACCTGGTTCCTCTCTTTCTGGATTCTCCCTCCCCTGTGGCTTCTCCCCATAAGTCTGGCTCAGTCTGGTCACGTTTACCCTGGACTCCCCCAGTCCATAGCTCTGACTATGCTCGCAGCCATATCTGTAATGAGCTTTCTCCTCCACCACACCTAGGAGCAGCCATGTCCTTTCCTTTCCTTTCCTTTCCTTTCCTTTCCTTTCCTTTCCTTTCCTTTCCTTTCCTTGTTTTTCTTTATTCACCCACCACTTTAATATGTTGTATTAGAAAAACACATCTGAAGCGAGGCATGGTGGTACATATCTTTAACCCAGCACTGGAAAAGAAAAGGCAGGTAGATTTCTGAGTTCGAAGCCGGACTATTATGGAGATAGATGTCCAGGACGGCCAGTGCTACACAGAGAAACCAGTCTCAAAAACCAAAACAACAAAACACATTTGTGTCCCATATTATAAAATATGTGTTTTACTATTACCCTGACATATGCACGCTGTTGCTGGCTACTTGTCTTATGTTAACCGCTCCCAACACCCATGCCCCTTAAGAAGAACAAAGGTGACACCTCTAGACACCAGTGAACTTACCATTCTGACCAAAACATCCATGAAGGAGGCTAGAACACAAGGGATACCGAGGAGGAAAGAAGAAACACTAGACATCACAAAACTCAGGCTGTGGCTGACCCTCTGATAAGAGGGGTAAAATTGATCTCCAATATAACTTCTTGTGTCACCATCCTCACCCCCACACACTCCTTCCCACCTCCCCATCCTTGTAAAGCTATGGGGCTGCTGTGGACTGGAGATAAAAATGTAAAGAGTAAGGTGGGCAGGGTAGGGGGTGATTGAGTGTGTGTGTGTGTGTGTGTGTGTGTGTCTGTGTGTGTTTTAAACATCAGTCAGGATAGAAAGAAATCTAAGGGAAACCGTCTACTCAGAGGTAGGCAGATGGGTGGAGCAGGTGCCTACTTCCCTATTCCTTTCAAACCCCACCAGGGAGCTGACTCATTGCAAGGGGCGGGCCTTTTCTCTATTGGTTCAGGAGCAAGGGTATGTCCTTCTCTCCTCAGATTTAAGTCGCTTCCTAAGCTTACCAGTTACCTAGACATCTCACCATGTTGGGTTAGTAGAACTCAGCGCTGGCGTGGGCTGGGAACTGGGCTCCCTGACCCAAACCTGAAAAGAACTCAAGTAACTCTAACCTTCTCTACCCACCCCATCTCTCCCTAGGAACACTCGTAGGTGCTGCAGTAGGAGCAGGTATGTTTCTTGTGCCTGTTGTGAGGCTGTGGGGGCTTTGTGCTTTGCGGTGGGCTCAACTTCAGTTTCTGCCTTCTGCTGGATTCTGGAGGTGCCTGGGGAAGAGCCAGGGCCAGAGCTGTGCTCATTCACTCTGGGGATGAGCTTCAACTTTCCTGCCTAGTTTCTCCTCAAGGCTTTATATACAATGAACAGCAAGTAGAGAAGTATGTTGAGCAGGGGGAGGGGCGGCTAGTTAAAAATGCAGTAGTTGATCAACCCTTCATAGAAGTGAGGCTCAGTGCTGAATTCTACAAGTTCACAAACTTGGTAAGACCCTGGCTCTGTCAGATTCTCCACTGACCTCTTGGCCTCCACCTGGCTCCCTGCCCTATCCTTCTTTACCCTTGGACCCTTTACCTGCTGTTCGTAATAGAAAGACCCCCAAAACACTCCAGGAATTCGGGAGTGGGTCTTTTCCCTGAGCCCACACCACCCAACTCCTCTCCCTACAGCTGTGGCTGTAGCAGCTGCTCCTGTAGCACTGACTGCCATGGGCTTCACGGGAACAGGAATAGCAGCAGCATCCATAGCAGCCAAAATGATGTCAGCAGCAGCCATCGCCAATGGGGGTGGAGTTGCAGCCGGAAGCATGGTGGCAGCAATGCAGTCAGCAGGTAAGTGTCCCTCCAGGCAAGATGACTGGAGAGACAGCCAAGGAGGGCATCCCCCTGCCTCTCCCTCTTTTCTCATCTTTACTATCATCTGTGTCTTATACTTCTGTTCCTGCTATCCGGTTCATTAAAAGTGAGGCTGGGGTGTGGTGCAGAGTAAGGGATGCTGGATGGCAGAGCAGGAAGGAGCCCTGGTCCAAGATTCATGCTCCCTGGGCTCTGAATCTTCCCAAACTGGGTGTCCTTCTCCAGTGTGTCCTCCTCTGTACTGTAATGTAGAGAGGACATTCCTCTCTGGAGAGCTCTTTCTCCTTATCTCAGTTTACCCAAATCTGTCTTCTCTTTCTGGTCTAATTTGAATATCTCTGTCTAAAGCAGAGCCAAAAAGACAGTGGGTGCATTCATAAACCTCAGGCCACTGACTGTCACTGTACTGTCTCCTTCCCAGGTGTCCTTGGACTCTCTACATCAACCAACATTATCCTGGGTGCTGCTGGGGCAGCTGCTGCAGTCTTGATATGAACTTAGGAGATAACACCTCTACCAGTAGACCCCAAAGACTATACGGAGTATCTAGGAGAGTTTACCCCAAGATGATCTTCAAAATCTCTCACTGACATCAGAGAAAAAATGAAAAATAAAGGCCTTTTGCTGGTGTCCCTATCTTTGCTTGTGGTGGCTTTTTGAAGGGGTTTTATGACTGAGCGTTTCAATTCTTCAGGATTTCACAGCCATATTCAGGCTGGATATCCAATGAATGTTGGCCAGCACACAGTCAAAAGAGAGAAGACTTCATGTGGCCCCTGCCTTAGTTATGATGGTCTATGTATCATGGGGGCTACTTTGGGTCTTATGGACCTCACTGTTGCTTATTAAAAGTTGGGCTAATAGAGGCTCCCATTCTGGAAAAGGTGAGCGGTTGCCAAAAACATTGACCTGAAAGCTGTTGGTCCTTTGCCATCAATGGTTCTGGATATGCAGGACGATGAGCAGAACAGACCTAACCCACTGTACTGCTGAAAGACTGACAGAGAACTAACAGGGACACACTGGGCTGAGCTAATGCATGGGGACCTCAGGAAGGAGATAGAATCAGAAATGCTCACCTCCATACAATGTCCATAAAGTTGAAAAGGAGGCCGGAATTCCAGCTTTATTTCCTGGGACACTGACCACACCCTCACCCAAGGTCGGTAGTCATCACCCACGTGATGCCTAATGCAGTGCTGGAAAAGGTCCACACTGATGTCCTGAGGCAGAAAGATTCTGCCCTTTGTCAAACCATTGGGACACAATATACCGTTCACAGTAATAATAGTCACAAACTTGGAATACTGAGAGTCAAGGTCTTGATCTTCAGGGAAAGATCTGGAAGACTTCCTGAAGGAGGGACAAATAGATGTCCCAAGGAGAGGCATGCAGAAGTCTCTCAGGGGGAGCGCACAGAGAGACAAAGTTGTGTGAGGGCATCAGTTAGGTCAGGTCTGATGGGTTGCATGCATCAATCTCTTCAAGGCAATCAAGGAGAAGCTCTGTCGGGTCATTGTCTATCAGCAGGAGGGCTGGGTTTCTGGCTGAAGTTTTCCAAAAACAAGTGTGGGTCTGGTCCAGGAGAAGTGGTTGATAATGCGTCATTCAGGCATTCGACACCCACCTCTCTGGAGTGGCCCCTCTAGAGGGCCTCCACAAGGCAAGGCAGATGGGGTTAGGAATCGGTCCTGGTCCAAAGTCAGTTTCTCAGCTTCCTTAGTAGCATAGCAGTAGTGGCCAACGGACAGAAACAGGATCAAGTCTGTTGGACAGATAGGCCACTGGCCTCTTCCAGGGTCCCAATACCTGAGCTATGAGATCCCCCACCTTTGAAGTCATTTGCATAGGGCAGGATGCCCTCATTGACCCTTCCTTCTTGGTGTTTCTGATTTTCCATCTGGGATCTCTTTTATAGGTCTTTGGAAACATTGCTAATACTGCTGAGGTCAATCTTTGGTTTTGTATTTTCTCCTACACAGTAAAAGGTTATTGTTAACCTTTTCATTTTGGTTTTGCATTTTCTCCAACCAAAAAAAGGTTACTGTTAACCTTTTCAGCAATCTCCAGTAATTAGGGCCCCTTCGTATCTAACTTCGGAAATTCCTCTGTATACACTTGAGCTGACTACACGGCAAAACCAATACTACAGCTGGCTTCATTTCTGGTCTTTCTGTGTCTATGGGAGTGGACATTAGGTGAGGGTCATAGAAGCAATCACCTGTGGGCGATTCCTGGGATTCTTGTGTTAAGTCTCTCACCTAGACACACTGGTAATTTATAGAAGCGTCCTTCGACCCTCATAAAAAGGACCTGGGGAAAACTGCTCAGAGACTGCTTTTCTTGGGCAATGCTGGAGTCCCAGTCAGGCCAGGGAGAAGAGAAAACTCGCTCTAGGAGGGCTTCAATCCTCGGCCAGGACCCTGGGTGGTTTTTCTGCTCTCATGCCTGAGTCTGTCCCAAGTAGAAAACTCTACAATTCCCTAGACCAAGTGTAATCAGTGAATCATTTTCCGCATACCAAGCATGGGCAAGGTCTGTGTTGGAAACGCAAAGAGGAAGACAGTTCCCTCCAGTGAGGCTGTGCAGCTGAGAGGGCAGGCAGGGGGTTCAGGTTTCTGCGGTGACTGAGCTGAGAACAAAGGTTTGAGCGCAGGTCACCAGTATCAATCACTGGATACCTAGTGCAAGGGCAGTAGGAATACAAACCAGGCTCTGGCGATGAGACCAGTGGCTCAAAGCAGGATGCCATGCTAAATTCCTCATAGGGACCGAACCAACCCACACCTGCCTGGTCGATTTAGGTCAATTCCCCCTGCAGGGAGGAGCTACTGAGGAGGTGACCTGCTCAGAGTTCTCAGGGCAAAGGGTAACTTCTGTTTTTGCGCTGAGATTATTCTTCCTGAGCTCTCATCTACCCCTGTGTCTCTGTGGGAGATGGTGGGAGAAAGAGGTGAGCCTAACCCACCCAAGTCCAGGGAACAGAGGCGACGGTCCCTGCTCAACCTTCACCACACAAACAACAGACATGATGATAAGGAAAAAGCTGGCAACAACTTGCTTTTATTTCTTATTTCCAATTAGGCATCTGACACTGGCAGATCGTCTCCTGGGGTTGACTGATCCCTCTCTAAGTTGAGCAGCCGGGGAGGTGTCACCTCTTTTTCCCTGTTTTCTTTTCTAAACGGAGAAGAACTGGAATTCTCACAGAAGCCATTACACTACCCAGAAGAGAAGATCCTGCAGATCCCAAGAGGACAGATCATTCCCTGAGGTTAACTGATCACTCTCTGTGTTGGAGAAGCTTGGGGGTGTCTCCTCTGTTTCCCTGTCCGCTTCTGTGAGGAGCGAAAGGATAGAACTCTCAGAGATACCATTATGCTGACACAATGGTAGGTCCTGTAGATGCCAGGAGGGCAGATTGTCCCCTGGGGTTAACTGACCATTCTCTAGGTTGGACAAGCTGTGGCCTGTCCCCTTTCCTTTCATGTCCTCTTCTCCGAGGAGAGAAGGGCTGGAACTCTGAGAGATGCCCATCACACTGGCCACCACGGCAGATCCTGCAGAGCCTAAGAGGACTTTAGATGACAGGGAGAGTCCTGCAGCTCCTGGGGAGAAACAAATGATGAAAATCGTGAGATGGGATCAAACTGGGTCCCAGAGGGTCATCATTGCCAGCATCATTCAGATGGCCTAAGGCATAAACTCTCCACAGCATTGCTACTTCTAAAGTTTCTGGGATCTGTGTCTAGCACAATAAATATTGTAAGAAACAAAAGGAAGTCCATAATTAAACTCTAGCAAATGTCAATCCAACTGGATAACACCCTCCTCTGGTAGGGGAGAAGGCTGGACCCAAGGTGGAGCTATAAACCCCAGCTAATCCTTTCCTCCCTCCTTCACCTCTCCTGCTAAAACCCTGAAAGAAGATAAAGCAGGAACTGAGAAGCTGGACTGTGTCTTGCCCTCCCTCTAGTTCTCCTGCCATGAAACTTACCCACTGACTGCAGAGTGGCCACCAGGCTACCAGCCGCAACTCCACCCCCATTAGCAACAGCTGACAAGGACATCATCTTAGCTGCTAGAGAGGAGGCAGCAATTCCTGTCCCAGTGAAGCCCACAGCACCCAGCACGGGGGGCACAGCAGCTACGGTCATGGCTGTGGGAAGAGGCTGGTGTCAGGTGCATTTGGGGAAAAGGACCCACAACACACTGGGTCAGAACAGGAAAGGACTGCTGGGGTCTGGAGAAAGAGAGGATGAGCAGAGCAGATGGGCCAGGTCTTTTCCTCTTCCTCTGAGGCCTCCTTGGAGAAGCCCAAAGCAGAGGTGCATAGTAGGTCTAGAGGCAGCTCTGAACCAGAGAACCAGGACTCAGGAATCAGGGAGCATAGGCAAAGAGTTGTTTGTCACTGCAGATAGAGTCCTGGGCTGGTTATGAAGGATAGCAAGACCTTCACCAGGAAAGTCGCTGTGGAGCCCTAGTGTCTGTCCTGATCTAATACTTGGGTAAGAGATTGGCCCATTGTATGTGTTTGCAGAGGATCATATCTTGCCCAGGAGACAGGAGATGCATGGAACACAACCATTGAGGCTGGAGGAGGTGTCAAGGGCCCTGCTGTGTCTCCAGTGAGTAAGTCAGGAGCCACCAAGCTGATGGGGCCTGCATAGCATTATCTAGTATGTTCCAACTCTGCTCAACTCAGCTATACAGCACCCTAGACATCTCTAAGTTAGCCTGACGAGCTCATCTTTCAAAAGGAAAAGTAGGAGCTCAAAGGAGTTTAAATCCATTCACCAGGCATCAAGGTGACTATTCTTAAACAAGGAGTTGGGTACCTGCTAGAGATGTCTCCCGTGACTACTCCACCCTTGTGTCAGGACCTTCTTTCTAGCTACTTCCTTCCTCCCATCTACAGCCTTGCCCAGCACCTGCAGGGAAGCCTCCTGGGGCAACATGGGCTGCTTCCTGGCTCCCTGCTTATGGGGAGGGTGGGAGTTGGCTTGCACCCCTTACCTGAAGATACTTACCTCCCCCAAGCATAGCAACAGCAGCCTTGGCTAGAAAGGAAAAGAAAGTCGTATAAGAGAATCATCACTGTCCACTACCCCATCCAGATTACAGGAAGAACCGAGCCCTGTTTGTGTCTCCCTGAGAGAGAGGACCCATGTGCATCTGTCTGCCCTGAGGAGGCCCAGGCAGCTTGGCTCTGGAAAACTCAAACATCTCAGATGGATTTTGCTCTTTTCTTCCATTATTTTCCTGCTTGCTGTTTGCCTGTTATGGGGAAGGAATTCTGATGTGGTTACCTTTTCTGTTCTCTGTAGACTGCAAAGCAGGTTAGGTTCAAACAAAACAAAACAAAAGCCAGCTGGAGATACAAGCTGATAAGGAAATGACAGTCCTGGCTCCATGAGAAAAGAGAAAAAGTAGACTATTCCTATGGGTATCACTAGAAACCATGTGGTAGCCTCTCTCAGTGAGCACAGAGTACTGGGGTTGGAATTAGGAGTCCGGGCTTGACTGAGGGAGGGCTTAGGCGCCATCAAGGTCAGGAGCACAAAAGCAGGCAGGCAGTCACAGGGAGTTCGAGGCCAGCCTGGTCTACAAGAGCTAGTTCCGGGAGAGGCACCAAAGCTACAGAGAAACCCTGTCTCGAAAAACCAAAAAAAAAAAAAAAAAAGAAACCTCAAAATCTAAACCCAGTGACACATCCCCTCCAACAAGGCTACACCTCCTAAATGTTCCCAAAATCTTCCACCAACTAGTGAGGAAACAGGGTATTATGTGAGTCTTTGGGTTCTGTTCTCATCAAACACAATATCTATCCTAATGGGTTCTTCCCTTCACATCGTGCTGCTGGTTGATAGGAAGCAGTTTCAGTGTTTGCCAGTGTGGATTATCAGACACTCTCCTTGGCCCTACGGGAAGCAGAAAATCTCCAGCGTATAGAAAGAGGTACTTCATGGTAGGGTCTAACTGGATCGAGGCAGCGCATCTGTGATGCAAACTAAATGTTCCTGTATTTTTTTTTTTTAAATAACAGGGTTTCTCTGTGTAGCCTTGGTTTTCCTGGAACTCAATGTCTAGACCAGGCTGGTTTGAACTCAGAGATCTACCTGCCTCTCATTACCAAGTAATGGGATTACAAGCATGCGCTACCACCACCCGGCTGAAGACTACTTCAGAGACTTGTTTGGGTGAACTGAGATACCAATTCATTGTTCACTTCTCCAGGAAGCCTTCCCAGATCCCTTTGAACAGAATTCATTAATCTAGATATTGAACTACCATATTAAGCCTTATTTGGGTACATATGAGCTCAGAGCCCAGCACTGTGAGCCCCCAGGCAGCATGCAGGATCCTAGTCCCCAGCAGACACAGGGGCCAGGATTGAAAACTCTGAAGCTGCTAGTGCCAGGAGGTCAAAGGTAACCCAGAGAACTTATGCAGCTCTCTAGTGGCCTATGGGTTAAGCTGGGGGAATGGAAGCCAGGTTTGTACAAGGCAGGTACTAAGTTACCAGGAGCACTCTCTGGAGGGCATGTGGACCCAGGGGCTCATGAGCATGGTTGGAAAGCATTTGCTGTTCACTGGTACTGGCAAGCAGGAGACATAGTTACCAGGCTGCCCTGCCCATGAAACATGAAGGTCTTTGCTCCAAAAGAAGTGCTGTCTGTCGCAATTCCAGCATGCTGGGCTCAACATGCATATGAATACATGCAATAATATCCTACTGATCCTATATTATCTACTTCTCTGGATTCCCTAACCATCTGCATTTCTGACAAGCAGAAAGGAGAGCAAACTGTTGCCTGTCATAGCCTCTCATAGTCCTTGTTGAGTCTTGAGCTTTGCCCATGACCCTGGCATACATCCCAGCCCCCTGGCATGGGAGCTGCATTAAAATTAGTCTGGACTCCAAATCCCAGCATGCTAGTTCTTGAGGGGTCAGGACCACTCCCACGGGGTATTTAAGTGGGCTCCCAGAGGAGAAACACATGGTTTCAGGTTTGCATGTGTTCCCTGCTTTTTTGCCCTGCCATGAGCTCTGCCTCCCAAGAGCGTCATACTTAATAAATAATGGGCATTTTAATTTGGTTTGATCTGACCTAATTGGATTTCTTTGCACTGGCAGAGCCGCCCCTCTTCATATTTTTTTTTCTTAACAGTTCTCCGTGCCGATTTGGGGCTCAAGGAGGACTGTCTGATATGCAGTCCCACTTACCTCCAGTGGGACAAACAGCCAAGACATAGGCAGGGCCCCCTGACAGGATGCTTCCAGCCTTCAGTGCTCCCAATGCAGATGCAAGCACAGGCGCTCCAGAGCCCAGGGTAGTCTGGGCCAACAGGGTGATCCCTGGAGAGAAAATGTTACAGTTTGGGAAGTATCAGAAGCACATCCTCCATGAATTGCCTGCTGTGTGGTCTAGAGAAATCCTTAAGTGCATCTGCCCTGGGGATACAAAGGAAAAGAACACTACCTGCACAGAAGACTGTGTGTGCTTTCAGAAGTCCATGTCTCTAGGTTCTTCTAGGGACACATGATAAAATCTGTTGGCAGAAACACACACACACACACACACACACACACACACACACACACAGACGTTGACACCAAAACCCTGAAATTTGGGGGTGAAAGAGAAGATATCTGGGAGGAAAATAAATAAATGTGAAGAGGAGGCCACAGAAACTGAAGGAAAAGCTGAAGTATAGAACTTTGTAGAAATCGACACCCTGGCTTATAGATTCAAAAGGTCAAAAGTTTGGAAAAGAAAAAATGTAAATTCTCCTGGGAAATCAAAGCGACATGAGAACAGAATATAGAACCCAGATCCAGACCCCAGGAACCAAGGTCTCTGAGTAGGACCTTATAAAGCATGTAGGTCTGTGCTGTTAGGGAATCAAAGCCCAGGACAATGCTAGGGTCTGATCTCCTTCAGGGCTTTCTCAGAGATGAGGCCATGTGTGTGAGAGTGGGCAGCCAAGGGCAGGATGCTGTATTCTGCATCACTATCTCCCCACTCCCCACTCTCGAGCCTCCTTGGTCACTTACCCTGGGAAACAGTTAGAATGGTGCCCGAGACTGCACCTCCAGCTTTGACCATAGCTGTTGAAGCTGTTATCTTGCAGACAAGGGAAGCCACTAGTGTGCCTGTTCCAGACAATGCCATGGAGCCCAGTAGAAGTTCCAAACACAACCTGAATCTGTTAACGGAATTGGAGTTTTGCTGAGGAGACTGGGGACCCAGTGGTGGATTCCAGAGACTCCAGGGTGGATAGAGCACCTGGTCAGAGTTGGTGGTAACAGTGCAACGTCCTGCACCTGTTTAATAGACGGGATTCAGGAACCATTTCAGCCACTGCAAGTGATTTGCTCAGGGCAGAAAGCTCCATGGCAAAGACATGCACGTCCAGCTGCTGACAAATGCCAGCTCTCACGATGTTGCTCTAACACTTGGAGCTCATCTCACCTACTCTGTAGCCTCCAGGGGCAGCTGAAGCCTTGGGTCCCTTCCTCCTAGGTAGGTACTCTTGATGGTGCTTTCATGAGAAGAAAAGATGGGTCAGAGAGTGAGGGTACACTGGCCTCCTCTCAACTTTGAAGGGACTTAGCCACCAAGGCTAGGGACTCCAGGAAGGAGCCATCTGTCTCCTGTCCTTACCCAGTATAGATTTTCTGAGTATCCTGAAATGACACTTAGCACCACCAACCACCACCCCCGGATCCTGCATCTATCCACCCCTCCACCCCCGGATCTTGGATGTGTTTCTGTTAAATTCAGTTCTTTTCAGAGCGGAAAATCCACCCTTGCTTGAAGACATACCTAGAGATGCACGGCTGTCAATTAAATAAGTTTCCTTTTTCTCTGTTCTTTCCAGTCCTGGAAAAAAAAATCCACTCTTGAAGACACACCCAGTGGTCCAAGGCTGCTGATGAGACAGGTTTCGTTTTCCCTGTTCTCTCCAGTCCTGAAACAAAATCCAGTCTCTTTAAAGACACACCCAGTGATCCAGGCAGCCAATGAGATAGGTTTCCTTTTCCCTGTTCTCTAGGCCGGAAAAAAAATTCCACTCTGATTGATGACTCACCCAGTGATCCAAAGCAGCCAATGAGTTAGGTTTCATTTTCCCTGTTCTTTCCAGGTCCTTCTGGGTTGGAAAGAATATGCTATTATTCTATAGCTGTGGCCTTCTGAGTGTTACTGTGTTTACAATGTATTGTAACATATTACTTCTTTGCTAGGGCTGTTTTTACCCCAACCCCTGACAGTGTTCTGTACTAACTGGGAGTAATAAAATTGATGTTATGACGATTTATTAAATAATCTTGCTTAAGAACTATTATGTCACATTAAGTGGAATTTATCTAAAGGAGTGCTGCTTCCAATATGACTAGAAAGTTCAAGTTATATAAAGAGGTTTGTTGTAGATTGTCATAAAGAAAAGTTTGTAATATAGTGTAGAACCCTCACCCTTTATTCTCAACTGGGTGAGAAGAAATTTCCTAGCAGAATGTTTTCCCAGGAAGAGAGTGTCCTTCCCCTCCCCCACCGGGGAGATCCTGACACAAAGGCACTTGGCTCAGCCCAGCCAGCCTCCTGGTACAGGCTGATAAACGTGGCCTAACTCAGGAACAGTGGCCTTGCTCTAAGAACAAGAAAAAAGCTGACTTAGCAGGATGGGAGGAAGCAAAAGTCCTTGCACCCGCGCCAAAGCAGCTTCAAAAAGCCTTTTTGGAATTATGCCTTTAAAAGTTTACCCCACAGAGGAGATACAACTCCTCTCTCTACCTCACTGTACCTGGGTCAGGAGACAGGGGTTCCAAACATGTTTGTATTATGCTGATTAAACCTTGCTTATTACAGTCTGGGCCTCTCTGGTGGTCTCCCTCTGGGGGTCATAATCTGGGCATAACAATAGTTGAAGTTTCAGGTTGTTGAGAAAGTTTCTGCTATTGTTCACCGTGATTGACCCCCACACCCCCAATTAGGCCTCATTCCCATAGCAGCAGGAGACAATCCTGACTCTCAATCAACCATTAGTTCCCTCCTCAGGGAGCATTGCAAGGTCACATGTACCACTGGTCCTGGTCTGCCATCAAGTCCCCTGACCTCCTATCAGGTGGGCAAGATGGACCTGTGCCATAGCCCAGGAAAGGAAGTGCCAACTTCCGGACTGTGGGCAGGGTTCAGAGGAAAATTCACAGCATTGAGAAGCTAAGACTTTTTGCTATCTGAGAGGGTTAGGGAAAAGAAAAAAGCACACACTTTCCTGATGATTTCACTCTTTATTTTCTCATGTTGAATTCTGCCAACTCTATTTGTTCTTCACAGCTTACAAAGACCCACAAAATCTTTCAGGCATTATATCTGAAGGTCACATGCCATTTCTTAAGTAAATGATAAGAACCAGACTCATAATAAATCCACATCAACTGTCACAGGAAGGAGCTCTTTCTCTCAGTCAGCTCCCTAATTAGTGGGATGCAAGCCTAAACTGCAAAATGAAAGATCTTTTTATCTTATCTACAGAGGGAGGCTTATGGCAGTCAACTCCTAAGGAGACCAGGCATAATAAGGAAATTGTGTGCTAGATTCTGTACTACTAAGTGTATGAACATTTTCAACATTTTGTGGTTAGTGGTCTTAAAAGCAGGACTTTCCCAGACTGGAGACTGTTTCCAAAGGGCGATTGTTGTCAGAGAGAGAGAGGCAAAGCTGAGTCAGGGCTCCACTGAGAGGACCTAGCAGTGTGAGCTGCAGGGCAGGGGTGGGGCCTGGATGGCGGATGAGTTCATGCAGCCTTCTCCAAGGCACAGCGACAGTAAAAATGTTTGAAATCTTACAATACAGTTTCTGCCCTGCATGGAACCCTTGACCATAAAAAAGGAAACTTGTAATGCTTTCTTGGGGCTATGAAGTTAGTTTTTTTTTTTTTTTGTAGCCCTGGCCTGTTAGGGAAACTGTTGGGGACCAGCCCCTACAAAAACCAGTTCTCACCAGTGTAGAAGCGTGGGAAAAACAAAGACACAATTCACGCAACAGTATCAAGAGGGAGTTTCAGGGATTATTCAGATCCCCAAATCACCCACGTTTATATTTTCCAAAAGCTTTTATACCAAAGGTAATCTGGGGGAGAAGGTAACAAAAAGCTTTATAAAAGTTCTGTTGCCTAGGTAATGGGAATGATTCAAGTCATGTTTCACCTATGTCCACTTAGTCACGTAGGCTAAAACACCTTCTCACCAGGTGACCTCATAGTTACCATGGAAGGAGCAGAATCACATGAGCATATTCTGGCACCTCAGGATGACATCGAGTTTTCTTTACTTCCTTAGAACCAGGCGACCACCTCCTGTGTGGAAGGTGCAAATTGTGCCTGTAAGTCTCTCAGATTCTCTGACTTCCAGACAATGTGGGAATGGGCCTGCATTTCTCGGCCCCTACAATTCCTCCCTTCTTATTAATTTTAATAATGCCTGTGCTTCTCAACAGGACAGATGAGTGTGTCTGTCTTAGGTGAAGGCTTTCTCATTTGCCCAGACTCATCTGTCATTGGAACAGGCATTCTTAATTACACGTGTCCCTGTCTTAGGCTTCTGGGGTGAAGAAGACTCAAATCCATCTCTGACTGCCGACCTCTGTGAACTAAAGAGATTAAGGGAGAGGACTAGCTTTGGACTCTATTTCTCAGAGCCAAACTTTGTTGCCATAATGTTTTATGAATAATCACGCTCCCAAAGGCGATAGTCTCCTAGTTAAAGGAGAGGAGAATCACCTGGGTTGGAAATTTTTTCTTCAGCTGGTCTAGCGCACCTCTTAACAATTTTTATACTGTATCAAAATCCAATCTAAAATTCTTAACAAATGTGTTAAATTCAAGCTTTCCAGGACATGTCAAACTTTTCCTAACATCTTACAAGCAATTACAAACATTACCAGGCTGCCGGGTGGATCTGGTCATTGTTCATTGTGCTGGCCAGTACTGAACAAAGCTTGCTTCAAATCTGGCAAAAAAAATTGTGGTAGAGGTTTTATTCCCCCTGATGGAATTAACACCCTCCCAGAGAATATTTGATGTAATCAGTCAGTAAAATTCTGAAGTATTCTCTCTTTTGAAGATTCTGTTTTTATAGCAATAATATGCCTTCCCTGTGAGAAATCACTCCACAAAGGTGGAGATTAGTAAAGAAAAAGTGGGAGGAGACTGGGCTCAGTGGTTAAGAGTCCTTCTGCTGCTGCCTAGGTCCTGGGTTCAATTCCCCCACATGGAGGCTTACCACCTCCTCACACATCAACTGCACAGATATACATGCTGGCAAGGCACTCATACACATAAAATAGTAAAAATGAATCTAAAACATTTTTGAAGAAAAGCTCAATAGTAATAAACAAACAAATAAATTAGCTCAGAGGATCTGTCCACGCATATAGGATTTGGCCATGAATAGAGATTTTAATAGCGTCTTTACACTGTAGGCTTAGCATTCCACACATGTTGTCATCCTTAAATCTCTGTGAGTCCCAGCCCCAGTGCCCACGCACTTTGAACAATTTAAACTGAGACAGGAGATTGCAAGTCTGGCCATGTGAGCAGGTGGGAGGTTTATGCAGCAGAGATGCTCTCAGAATCACTTCTTAAGTACATCAGTGTTGTTCTTTTCAAATGTTTGTACCCAGGTCCATCTTGCCCAGCTGCAGGATCAAGCCTTTCCTGATGAGAGGCCAAGGGACTTGATGGTAGACCAGGGCTCATTGGTAGCTGTGTCCTTGCAATGCTCCCTCAAGCTGCCATTTAGAGGCCTGTTCTTTGATGTAAGTGGAACTAATGGATGATTTTGAGTCAGGGTTCTCACCTGTTGTTATGGGAATGGGGCCTAATTGGGGAGGAAGAATCTTGGTGAACAATAGCAGAAACTTTATCAACGACCCTAAACTTCAATTACGGTACAAACTTTTCTTTTTTACAGTCTGTAACAAACCTGGTTATATACCATTCACCTTCTAGTCATATTGGAAGCAGCACTCATTTAGAAAAATTAGTGTGACTTAATATTTCCTAGGCAAGATTATTAGTAAACCTTCATAGCATCAATTTTATTTCTTCAAGTTTCTACCCCGGGAACTGTCATGGGTAAGGAGGGGTAAAAAACTGTTATGCCTGAGTCCCGAGACCCCCCAGCAAGACCACCATGAAGTTGACTTCTGATGCAGTTATACAAGTTTCTCTATTGTACAGACTTGCAAGCTCTTGTCCCACATATCTGATGCAGCCAGTGAGGGAGAAAGACCCCAAACTCACAGTGCAGAGGATCTTTCAAGGGAAAACCCCAAGTAGGGAGTTACATACCTTGGCATTACCAGATTGAGTAGGGGAATAGTTGGCTCTAAGTCAGTCAGGAGGAGATTTTTGTAACTTTCCACAAAACCACCAGGTAACTGAAAAAAAAAAAAAAAACCCTCTTGCCCAGTTTCTGATTGGCTGTCCTCAAGTCTCTGGGCAGCCAGGCAGTTTTTGGGCCAGTTGTGGCTTTTCTCTGAATTCCCAGCTACCTGGGGTGGGGTTCCTGCTAGGTTAGACTCTTGCAAACATAGGGCCTGGGTTTAAAATGGATTTAGTCTTGTTTCTTCAAAACAACACTGGCAAAGTAATATGTTACAATACATTACAAACACAGTAACACTCAGAAGGCCTCAGTTATGGAATAAGAAAGCCCTGGAGAGAGCAAGGAAAACAAAACCTTCTCATGGGCTGCCTTTCATCATTGTGTGAGTTTTCAGCCACAGTGGATGTTTTCCAGGATTGGAGAGAACAGGAAAAAAAGAAAAAAAGAAAACTGTCTCATTGGCTGCTTTGGATCACACTGGGTGTGTCTTCAGCAAGAATGGGTTTCTCAGGCTTGGAGAGAGCAGGGAAAATGAAAACCAGCTCACTGGCTGCTTGCATCTCTAGGTATGTCTTCGACCACAGTGGATTTTCCACTCTAAAAAGAACTGGATTATCCAGAAACATGTCCAAGATCCAGCAGGGATGGGTGGAGGGTAGGGATGTTGTGGTTGTTGGTGGTGGGTGTCATTCAAGCTTCCTCAGGAAATCTTCCTTGGGTGAGGTCAGGAGATAGATCGCTCCTTCCTGAAGCCCCAGCCTCAGGTGCAAAGGCCCTCGGAGTCTGAAGGGAGGCCAGTGTTCAGTCCTTCTCTGAACCTCCCTTTGTTTTCACAGAGGAATCTATCATCAAAGCTGTTTACCCAGAAGGGAAGGGCCCCAAGGCTCCACCTGTCCCATCAAGCTCAAGTTAGGGGTAACATAGTAAGAGCCTGCCGTTTGTAATAAAGCCCCTGGACCTGATTGGTTTGTGTCTAATGTCTTTGCCATGGAGGCTTAAGTCCTCGAGCAAATCAGTTGCAGTGGCTGAAATGGTTCCTGATTCCCTGTCTATTTCATAGGGGCAGGATCTTGCCCCTCAAGGCTGGGGCCAGGCCCACTGTAACCACCAATTCTGGGCAGGAAATCTCTATACCCTGGAGTCTCAGGGTTTTCAACTGATTGGTGGGAATTCACCTCTGGTTCCTCAATCTCCTCATCAAAATTTCCCTTCTTTTCACAGTTTTGGGTGGTGTTTGGAACCTCTACTGGGCTCCGTGGTGCTGTCTGGAACAGGTATGATGGTGGCTTCCCTTGTCTCAAGGATAACAGTTTCAGCAGCCATGGTCAAAGCTGGAGGGACAGTCTCTGGCACCATACCAGCTGGTTTACAGGGTGAGTGCCCACGGAAAGTTCGAGAGTGGGGAGTAAGGGGGCAGTTTCAGAGAGTACAACATCTGTTCAAAGGAATCTGGGAAAACTTCCTGGAGGAGAGAACAATGTCGTGGAGCCTTAGTCCATCCAAGCATGTTTCTCAAATAACATTCAGATTAACATGTTTGCATCACAGGTGCTTGACCTGGATTCAATTAGACCCTACCATGAAGCACTTCTCTCTAGCCTGAGAATTTCCTACTGTCTGTGGGATAAAGAGAGTGTCTGATAACTGACACTGGCAAATGCTGACCCTGCCTCTAATTAACTAGTAGCCCTATGGTGGAGGGAGGTGCTGTGGGAACTCCTTCTGCTCCTTCAGCCAATAGCCTTTGCGATACCAGCCCACTTGGGCATGATCTCTTTTGCTTTAAAAAACAGCAGTAGCCCTGCTTGCTTTCGCTCTCTTGCTTCCTACTAGACTCTGTTCCTGGTCGCGCAGAGGGCTGTTGTCTAGGACAGTGATCTGTAAGTTTTCCCCTTAAATAAATAACCCTTTTATTAATCATAATTCCAAACTGATGTGGGATTGTTTTGTGACTTACATTCACACCTGGCACCCACGTGGATTTAAACTCCATGCCTCCCAGGCTCCACGAGCCCAGACAGTCTCTGCCCGCCTGGTTTGCTCTTTCCTGACTGGTTTTTAAATCCCAGTCACAGTGCAGTGCGAATCAGAACGCAAGCGGTTGCCAAATGCTGCAACCCCTAAGGGTGACTCTTTGTTGAGAGGTGGCATATGCAGCTTCTGGGCTGCTGTTCTCTGCCCCTGGATTCTAGGTTTCTGGCTCCATGTATGGAATTGATTTAATTACATTTACTTTGTTGAGCAACTCATATTTTCCAGTCTTTAACAAATATCAAGGTGGACACTGAAACAGGACCCCGTTTCTGTCACCTTTGCATTGATTCTAGTCATGACTTGGCAACAGCGCCACCTGCTGCATAATAGGTAATATGGCAGTTTTCATTTCCAATGCAACTTTTACTGCTTCTTTTACTAATACAATGGATTATATCCTGTCTCTGCCTCCCGAGTGCTGGGATTAAAGACATGTGCCACCACTGCCTGAACTAGGTTTAGATTTTGAGGTTTCAAAAGCATCATATGACTGCCTGCCTGCTATCCATGTTCTAAACCACAGTGGTGATTAAGCCCTCCATCAGTCAAATAGGAAAGTCAATTACAGTCCCAGTACTCTGTGCTCACTGAGAGGGACACCCACAGGAATAGTGTTTTGTTTTGTTTTGTTTTGTTTTATTTTCTCATGGAGCCAGGACAGTCATTTCCTTATCAGCCTGTATCCCCAGCTGGTTTTGGTTTTGTTTTGTTTGAACCTAACCTGCTTTGGGGTTTACAGAGAAAAGAAAAGGTAACCACATCAGACTTCCTTCCCCACAACAGGCAAACAGCAAGCAGGCAAATAATGGAAGAACAGAGAAAAATTCATCTGAGATGTCTGAGTTCTCTAGAGCCAAGCTGCCTGGGCCTCCTCAGGGCAAACAAATGCACGTGGGTCCTCTCTCTCGGTCCTTCCTGTAAGCAGGATGGGGTAGGGGAGAGTGCCGATCCTCTCACAGGAGTTTCTTTTCCTTTCTAGCCAAGGCTGCTGTTGCTGTGCTTGGGGGAGGTAAGTATCTTCAGGGAAGGGGTGCAAGTCCACTCCCACCCCCCCTGTAAACAGGGAGCCAGGAAGCAGCCCGTGTTGCCCCAGGAGGCTTCTCTGCAGGTGGTGGGATAAAGGTGTAGATGGGAAGAAGGAAGTGTCTCCAAATAAGGACCTGGGACTGGAGAATTGGCTCAGAGGTTAGGAACACTCACTGGCCTCTTCCAGAGGTCCTGAGTTCAATTTCCAGCAACCACATGGCAGTGTACAACTGCCTGAAAGGCTACCTCTAAGTGAGTCAATACCCTCACACAGACATACATCAGGCAAAATACCAATGTACATAAAATAAAAATAATCATTAAAAAATTAAATAAAATGCTTTTTCTATAAGCTGTCTTGGTCATGTTATTTCATCACAGCAATAGAGAAGTAACTATGATAGTAACTTAGTCTTGAGAGAGAGAGAGAGAGAGAGAGAGAGAGAGAGAGAGAGAGAGAGAAATGAAACAAGGCGGTCTCAGACATAATTGATAGAAGCAGGAGGGCATACTCTGATCCGCCAAATTTATTTACCATATCCCTTATCTACCCCAATCCAAAATGGGGGAGGGCAAAAGACTCCTTTACCATGATATAGAGAACATGTAAATGTGATTACCTCCTCACATCTCAAAACACCAAGTAACCACCACCTAGAACACAATATTCTTTCGTCTAAGCAAAGCATTTTAAACCACACCTTAGGTCAAAATATCCTGTCTTATAACCTTGATGGAGCAAGAACAGATCTGAACTCTCTGACCATTCGTCAACGTGGAAGGGATTTACTTCTGTGGGCCTCCACAAGGAGGCAGTACAGTGCAGTCAGAGGCCACATCTTTAGCAGACACCTGTCACCCTCTGTGAGAATAGTCACCACGGGGCCGAGTGAATGTATTTAAACTCTTCTGAGCTCCTGTTTCCTTGAAAAACAATAAGCTTGCCGAGCTCATTTAGATATTTCCAGGGGACCGTAGAACTATATAGGCAAAGAGTAGGAACGTACCAGACATGCTATGCAGGCCCCACCAGCTTGGCGGCTCCTGACTTGCTCACTGGAGACACAGCAGGGCTATTGACGCCTCCTCCTGTCTCAACAGTTGTGTCCCTCAGATCTCCTGTCTCCTGGGCAAGATGTGATCCTCTGTAAACACGACCTTTGGACTTTTGGCTTTGGGCATACTTTGCTCTTATCCCAGCATTAGACCAGGACAGACACCGAGGCACCAGCAGCACCTTTCTTGATGAAGGCCTTGCTACCCTTCAGAGCCAGTCCAGGACTCACTCTATCTTCAGTGACAAACATCAACTCTTTGCCTATGCTTTCTGGCTCTAACTTCCGGTTCTCTGGTTCAGAGCTGCCTCTGGCCCCACTTTCCACCTGGGCTTTTCCAAGGAGGCCTTAGAGGAAGAGGAAAAGACCTGGCCCAGTCTGCTCTGCTCATTCTCCCTTTTCTCAGACCCCAGCAGCACCCACCCCATTTTGACCCAATGTGTTGGGAGTCTCTTTTTACAAATCCACCTGACTCTGCCCCTTTTCCCACAGCCATGACCACAGCTGCTGTGCCCCCCATGCTGGGTGCTGTGGGCTTCACTGAGACAGGAATTGTTGTCTCCTCTGTAGCAGCTAAGATGATGTCCTTGTCAGCTATTGCTAATGGGGTTGGATTCACGGCTGGTAGCCTAGTGACCACTCTGCAGTCAGTGGGTAAGTGTAGTGTGATGTTGCTTGTTTGTTCCCAGCTGTTCAGTCCCAAAATAATCACACAGAAACCATATTATTTGCAATACTTTTGGACCAATAGCTTAAGCGTATTTCTGACTAACTCATATCTTAAATTAACCCATCTCCATTTATCTGTGTAACACCACAAGGCTGTGGCTTACCGGATAAAGTTCCAGCATCTGTCTCTGGCAGGGCTACATGGCTTCTCACTGACTTCACTTTCTTTCTCCCAGCATTTAGTTTAGTTTTCCCCACCTAGCTAAGTTCTGCCTTGCTATAGGCCAAAGCAGTTTCTCAATTCATTAACCAATAAAAGCAACACACAGACAGAAGGACCTCCCCCACCATTTTTCCCCTTTTCTGTTTAAATAAAAAATGAAGGTTTTAACTTTAACAGAGTAAAATTACATATAATAATACAGGTATTAAGCAAGATTAAAGTTACAATATTTATATCTCTTTTATCTTTTATCATAGCTAAGGAAAACTGTAACTATAACTATCTATTCTTCAATTCCATCAAAGAATCCAGAAGGATATAATATTACCTAAATAAACAGGAAGTACATTGTAAGCAACTTCTAAAACTCTAATGTAGTAACGAGCAGCTTGTTTATCCTGGCCACCCAGAACCTAAATAATCACACAGAAACCATATTAATTAAATCACTGCTTGGCCCATTAGCTCTATCTTCTTATTGGGTGACTCTTACATATTAATTTAACCCATTTCTATTAACCTGTGTATCTCCATGTGGCTGTGGCTTACCAGCTAAATTTCGGGCTTCTGTTCTGGTGGGGTTACATGGATTCTCTCTGACTCTGCCCTTCTTTATCCCAGCATTCAGCCTAGATTTCCCTGCCTAGTTCTGTTTTTCCCTGCCATAGGCGCAAAGCTGTTCTTTATTCATTAACCAATAAAAGCAACACATAGACAGAAGACCTCCCACACCACACTAGAGTTGACAGAGACATCATGCTACTTGGACAGTCACCCAAAGTTCTTCTGTAACTTTGCGGCATCCAATCTTCAGCATACAGTCCCGTAGTGTCTGGCTGGCTTTTCTATGAAGCAGGAAATTTCAAAGACAGTTCTGCCTATATTGGCAGTTTGTCAGTGACGTTTTTCTGTGTCATGCAGAATGTCTGCAGATTCTTTCATGTAGCAGGAACCTCGAAGGTCCATCTCACCTTTAGGCTAGTTCAGCAGTCTCTTCTCAGTGGGTCCTGCATGTCCAGTTCATACAGCATAGCATCAAGCAGTCTAGGCAAGAGCAGTTTCTTGCTCAAATGGCTAACAAACTTCAAAGGAGCCTCTTTGATGCCCATCTTCCTCTTGAAGTAATTGGTGCTGCCAGGATCAGATGTGTCTCACTGTCATGAAAAACACTAAGTTCTTAAGCATTTTAAATGCCATATTCTGAAGGTCTCTGAAAGATTTGGAGAATACCTATCTAACTGAAATATATCTCTGTATATCTAGAAAACCTAACCAACTTGACTACAAACTTGACTATTATAGATGATTGTCAATTAACATATGTTTCTTAATTATGCATTACATTTTTAAATGAGCTGCACAAACACAACACTTTAGTCAAGAGCAGAAATATATATAATATATATTCTATATAAGATCCCCCTTTATTATAGAATAATAGAATATCCCCCTTTAAATGTAAACAACATCTATAAACAATATTTGGGAATTTAGGCATAATTCTCTCCAAACTGCTTCCTGTTTTTTGTTGAGCGAAGTAATTTTTGGGGGTGTTCACAGCAACCTTTCGGGGGATCTTGGTCCATCAAACTACAATAGCCTGGAATGAATCCAGAGGTTCTCATCCTCTGTGGAAACAAAGGAAGAACCTCTTTTCATAGCAACAAATCCTTAGACCCAAATTCTGGTCATAATATCTTTAGAATATATATGCTGGTTTATCTTAGCAGCTCATACAATGAAATGTCTCTCTACACTTAGTTCCTTTACAGTCAAAAAATTCAAAGAAAACACAATAATATACAAAATCAAACTCTCTTATGTATATTCCGTCTTTACGGGACTTATTTTTCTTACACTATTACTTTTTCTACAAGTTTCATATTTATTATCTTTACTCTATGACTGTTTGTACTCTTTTATATTACATTTATTGTCTCTTTACTCTTTTTCTTCTCTCTTCCAAGCCTATGTACATTTACCCAACACCGTGTCTTGTTTAGAGGTCTTTTATGTCTGAATCTGTCCTATTGTGTATCTGTAATCCTTTTCTGTCCTAGCGAGCTTTTAAAATGGTAAGCAGCCTGGGCACAAAAACCCTGGGTTCTGACTCTGCTTCTCTCTGCTTTTCAAAATAACAGACATACCATTACCAACAGCTCTGGAATCGCCAGGTAGGAGCTGTGCTCACCACTTTAATTCTGAGAAGGGGTGCAGCACATAAACCCTTTTTATCTGAGTAACATCTAAATCTGCAATGCTTGGCCTGATAATATCTCTGTGTATGGCAGCAGGAATCTGCCATGCTCTACTGCTTGTGCATGCCCAGTAGACCTGATCCTGCTGCCTGCCCAGGCAGGGAACCCTGAGGTATTGCCATGGTCTCAGCTACTTTCCTCCTAACTCTGAGTGGGCACACTAGCATCTGTGCCCACAAACACCATTCAAATACTAGGCCTCCTGAAAGAGCCAGCACGGTTTGTGCTGCTGTTTTGAAACTGCATGGGTTTTTTTTGTTTGTTTGTTTTTGCTACTACTACTGAATCAGGAAGACCTTTTTTTTTTAAATTTATTTATTTTTTTTTATTGAAAAAAAAATTTTCCGCCTCCTCCCCGCCTCTCATTTCCCTCCCTCTCCTCCTGCCCCTCTCCCCCTCCCCCCACTCCTCTTCTCCTCCCTCTCCAGTCCCAGGAGCAGTCAGGGTTCCCTGCCCTGTGGAAAGTCCAAGGTCCTCCCCCCTCCATCCAGGTAGGAAGACCTTTTTTAAGGAGCTGCGGCATGCTGCCAGCAAGCAGAGCACATCTGGCAAAAAAAAAAAAAAAAAAAAAGTGGCTAAACTTTGTTTTTAGTGTCTAGAATTCCTTTCCAAGCCCTCTCAGGTTTCATGTGGATTTAGCTAGCACATGTTGGAGTGCCAATTTATTGTATGAGACTGCTTGTTCATTCCTGGCTGTTAAGCCCCTAAATAACCACACAGAAACTGTATTAATTAAATCACTGCTTGGTCCATTAGCTCTAGCTTCTTATTGGCTAGCTCTTACCTCTTAATTTAACCCATTTTTATTAATCTACGTACCACCACATGGCTGTGCCTTACCCTCAAGGTTCAGGCTCATCTGTTCCCAGCAGCAGTTGCATGGAGTCTCTGACTCTGCCTTCTTTCTCCCAGAATTCAGTTAAGTTTTCCTTACCTAGCTAGGACATGGAGGCAGAGGTGACACCCCCAGCTCCAGAGAGCAATCAATTAACCCCAGGGTACAACAGGTCAACTGAAATACCCAATTCGAAATAAGAAATAAAATTGGGTTGTTGCCAGCATTTTTCTTTATCATGTGCGCTGTTTGTGTGGTGAAGGCTGAGCAGGGACTGTCGCCTCTGTTCCCTGTGCTTGGGTGGGTTAGGCTCACCTCCTTCTTCCACCATCTTCTCACAGAGACACAGGGGTAGGTGAGTGCTCAGGTGGAGAAATCTCAGCGCACAAACAGAAGTTGCCCTTTGCCCTGCTACTGATACCATAGCTCTAAGCAGGTCACCTCCTCAGTGGCTCCTCCCTACATGGGGAGTTTACCTAAATATCTTCCCAGATCACAGGCAGGCGCAGGTTGACTCAGTCTCTATGAGAAGTTTAGCATGACATCCTGCTTTAAGCCACTCATCTCAAAGCCGGACCTGGTTTGTATCCCTACTGTCCTCTGCACGACATAGCCAGTGATTATTACTGGTGGCCTGCATTTAAACCTTTTGTCTCTGCTAGGTCACCAGAGAAACCCAAAACCTCTGCCTGTTCTCTCAGTTCCAAAGCCTCACTGAGGAAAACTTACTTCCCCCTTTGTGTGCCCAGCACAGGCCTTGGCCATGCGTGGGGAGAGGGAAACAGTTCACTGGTCACATTAGGTCTGGGGAAGTGGTAGTATCTTCTACTTGGGCCCCCACCCCCTTCCACAGAGGCAGAGTGGCTCTAGCTATGGGGGCTCCAGGAGGAATTTCCCTGGGGCAGAGGCAGTCCTCATCCTACCTCTGAGGGAGCACCCCTTGGTGTCCCCAGAGAAAGGGCTCTCCCCTCTCTCTTTTTCAAGCAGTGATCTGTAGAATTAGAAGATTCCAAATCCACCATCCCCTGAAAAACCTCAAGTCCTCTTTAGTCTCCTAGGGACAGTTTTTATGCCCAGCAGAGACCTGGAATGACAGACAGCAGCTCCTTGTCACCCTCTTCATTGCAGAAGGGACAGACTCCGGCGTGGGAGTAGAGAATCCACTTTTGGGATCTCTGCAAAGGATCCTGCAGAGGATCACTGTCAGACAGCCAACCCTCTTAGAGTGGGTTTTCTCTTCTTCCTAACCTGACTCAAATTCCAATACTGCCCAAGATAAAGAGACTTTGAGCACTTTTCCCAGGTCCTTTATACAAGGATTGAAGGACGCTGCTGGAAAAGTTACCAGTGTGTCTAGGTGAGAGAGGTAACACAAGAGTCCCAGGAATCAGTCACTGGGTTTCCAAGGTGCTTCTGTGTGCCTCACCTGATGTCCACTCCCATAGACACAGAAAGACAAGAAATGCAGCCAGCTATAGTATTGATTTTGTCATGCACTCAGCCCCATGTACTAGAAAGAAACTTCTGAAGTTAGATACAGGATCAGGCCAAATTATTGAAGATCACTTAAAGGGTTAAAAATAACCATGACTATGTGGGGAAAAATTCAAAACAAAAGATTCACCTGAGCAGTGGTGGCACCCCTCAGGGAGACCTATAGAAGAGATCCCAGAGGGGAAGCTGGAGAAATCAGGAAAGGAAGAGGAGACAAGAGAATCCTCTCTTATGTAAATGGTTTCAAATAGGGGAGGCATCATAGCACAGGTATTGGAACTGTGGAAGAGGCAAGTGGCTTCTCTATCTAACAGACTTGATCCTGGTTCTGTCGGTTTGTCACTATTGGTCACTACAGCTACGCTAATGAAAGAAGTTGGCAAACTGGCTTTGGGCCGAGACCTATTCCCAACACCACACACTCGATTTAGGTATTCTTGAGGGGGACCCTAGAGAGGTGGGATCCAATGTCGGAATGATGCATTACCAAGCACTTCCCCTGGACCAGCTGCACATCTGTTTCTTTCTTTCGTTCTTAAAGGCGTGCACCACCACCTCCCGGCTGCCCCATGCCTTTTTCTGTAAAACTTCAGCCATCAACCCAGCCAGCCTGTTGGCAGACAGTAATGCAACAGAGCCTCTCCTTGATTGCTTGCAGGTGACTGCAGTCCAGCACATGAGACCAGACCTCACAGATGCCTGCGCACAACCTCATCTCACTCTATGTGCTCCCCTCATGGACTTCTGCATGGCTTCCCATGTCCCATATTTCCAGATCTTTGCATGAGATCGGATCCCAACCTCTTGTTGTATTCTATGGATGTGCCTGGTACCTGTCACCACAGTGAACAATGTCCTGTATCATAATTGTCTTACAAATACCAGACTCCTCCTGCCTCGAAGTCCTTTGTGTGTCAGTGTGGACCCTGCTCAATGCTGCATCATGCATGCATCACAAGGGCAATGACTACCGACCTTGGGTGAGGGTGTGGTCAGGGTTTCAGAACATAAGACAGGAATTTAAGCCTCCTTTTCAATTTTCTTTTTTTTTTTTTTTTTTTTTGGTTTTTCGAGACAGGGTTTTTCTGTGGTTTTGGAGCCTGTCCTGGAACTAGCTCTTGTAGACCAGGCTGGTCTCGAACTCACAGAGATCCACCTGCCTCTGCCTCCCAAGTGCTGGGATTAAAGGCGTGCGCCACCACCGCCCGGCTCCTCCTTTTCAATTTTATAGACATTTGGTGACCATTTTTGATTCCATCTCCTTCCTGAGGCACCAGTGCATTGGCTCAGCCCAGTGCGTCCCTGTTAGCTCTGCCAGTCTTTCAGCAGTACAGTGGGTTAGGTATGTTCTGCTCACCGGCCTGCATATCCAGAACCTTGATTATGAAGGATCAAAAGCTCTGGGGTCAATGTTCTTGGCTACCTCTCACCTTTGCCCCAAGACAGGAACCTCTGTTAGGTCAACTTTTAATGAGGAAAAGGTGAGGTTCATGAAGTCCCCAAAGCGTTCTCATGCCACACAACCTATCTTCACTAAGAGGGGGACCACGTAAAGCCTTCTACCTACTGACTGTGTACTGGCCAATCTGTCACCTCCCTTTTATCTCTTGCCCGAGTCTGGCTTAGAAAACCTAAAGACTTGAAACTCCCAGTCCACAATTCCCTTCAAAGAACCACCACAAGCAAAGATAGGGACACCAGGATAAGGCCTTTATTTTTGATCATTTTTTTTGACAACATCGAGGGATTTAGAGGATCATCTTGGGATAGATACACTGTCTCCTGATGAGTCCTTGTAGGCTTTGGGGTCAACTGGTAGAGGTGTCATTTCCTAAGTTCAAAATAAATATTCAATAGCTGCTCCAACACCTCACAGGATCGCATTCGTATTCGATATTGTCGAAAGTCCAAGGACCCCTGGGAAGGAGACAGTGCAGTGACAGTCAGTGGCCTGAGGCTTAGAAATGCCCCACTGTCTTTTTGTATGAACCTTGGGCTCTGCTTTAGACAGAGATATTCAAACTAGGCCAGAAGGAGAAGACAGATTTGGGTAAGCCAAGATACAGGAGAAAGAGCTCTCCAGAGATGAATGTCCTCTCTACATTACAGTACAGAGGAGGACACACTGGAGAAGGACACCCAGGTAGGGAGGATTCAGAACCCAGGGAGCATGAATCTTGAACCAGGGCTCCTTCCTGCTCTGCCATCCAGCATCCCTTACCCTGCACCACATCCCAGTCTCACTCATAATGAACCAGGTAGCAGGGACAGAACTAGAAGACACAAGTGACAAAAGGTGTGAAAGGAGAGAGAGGAAGGGAGATGTTGTCCTTGGCTGGCTCTCCAGTCATCTTGCCTGGAGAGACACTTACCTGCTGTCTGTAGAATGGCCACCAGTCTTCCTGCTGCAACTCATTGGTAATTGCAACTGCTGACATCATCTTGGTTGCTATGGACGCTGCTGCTATTTCTGGCCCCGTGAAGCCTATGGCAGTCAGGGCTACAGGAACAGCTGCTACAGCCACAGCTGTGGGGAGAGGAGCTGGGTGGTACGTGCTCAGGGGAAAGACGCACTCAAGAAATCCTAGCCAGTTTCTGGGGGTCTTTCTATTCTGAGCAGCAGGAAAGGGTCCAAAGGTAAAGAAGGATAGGGCAGGAAGCCAGGTGGAGGCCGAGAGGTCAGTAGAGGATCTGACAGAGCCAGGGTCTTGTCAAGTTATGTGACCCTGGAAAAGTTGTCATCCTTCAGGGTTGTATTAGTTAAAATTAACTACTGCAGTTTTAAGTAGTTGTCCCTTCCCTCCCCAGTGAATTCTCCACTTGTTGCTTATCATATATGAGGACTGAAGGAGAAGTTAGGCAGGAAACCTTAAGCTGGGCAGGAAAGCTAAATCTTGTCCCAGGCGTAAACACAGCTCTGGCCCTGGCTCTTCATCCAGGCAGCTCCATAATCCCGCAGAAGTTAGGAGCTGGAGTGGAACCTGCCACAAAACACAAAGCCCCCACCACCCCAGAGCAGCTGCAAGAAACATACCTCCTCCTATTGCAGCAGTGATAGTTTCTGCAAGAGAGAGATGGGGTGGATAGAAAAGGTTAGAGTTGGCTGATGTCAGTGAGTTCTTGGCAGGTTTGGGTGAGGGAGCCCAGTTCCCAGCCCACGCCAGCACTGAGGGCTACTAACTCCGCATGTTGAGATGTCTTGTTAGCTGGTAAGCTTAGGAAGTGACTTAAATCTGAGGAGAGAAGGACAGACCCTTGCTCCTGAACCAATAGCAGCGACATGGCCCTCCCCTTGCAATGAGTCAGCTCCCTGGTGTAGGTTTGAAAGCAATAAGGAAGTAGGCACCTGCTCCACCCATCTGCCTACCTCTGAGTAGATGGCTTCCCTTAGATTTATTTCTATCCTGACTGATGTTTAACACACACACACACACACAAACACACACACACACACACAGAGAGAGAGAGAGAGAGAGAGAGAGAGAGAGAGAGAGAGAGAGAGAGAAAACTGCTGCTAAATCAAAACTGAAACTAATAACACTCACATACATACACAAACTTAGTGAGAAAAATGTGGGCACAAAGTTCACATCTCTCACCTGCAAGAGGACGAGAGTTTATTGTGGAGTTAAGCTTGAGTATCCAGATAAGGGGACCCAAAATGTCATCTTCGCACACAGCAACAGTTTAATGAGGTTTTTGCAGTAACTGAACAAAGAAAGCCATAGATCAAAGCATTTCAAAATACATGTATTAGTGAAGACATGAAGTGGGAGGGTCAGAGACAATGGGGGAGCCTCTGCCGTAGGCCTCAGGTGATAACTGATGGTGCTTCTCCCTTTGTGGTTGGTAGGAGCTAGGTGTTTGTGTATTACAAAGGATTTGCTTACACACAAAGATGCCAGGTCAGGTACAGATGGGGACAGCGAATGACCAGTAGAAGGACTAAAGGTGTCCCAAGAGAATTTGACTCTGGACTTGCAACATTTGAAATTCTCTGCAGTCACCAATCTTCTAAAGAGTTCATCAGGGGCTGCAGAGATGGCTCAGCAGTTAAGAACATTGGTTGTTCTTCTAGAGGACCCAGGTTCAGTTCCCAGCACCCACCACAAAGCAGCTCACAACTGCCTGTAACTCTGCTGCCAGGGGCTCTGACACCCTCACAGACATGTGTGCAGGCAAAATACCAGTGCACATAAAAAGATAAATAAATAAATTATTTCAAGAAGAGTTAGTTACCTTTGCCAAGAGCTCAGACAAAATTCCAGCTTCTTTTCTAGAACTTTGATCCACAAAAATGTATATAATTTCATCAGTGTCCTGCAGAGGGAACTCTATGCACGTCTCTGTAGAATTTCCTTTCATCTCTGTCCCTCCCAATATATACCAACCCATTCTGACTACACTGTGCCTGCTGCTTTACAAACGGCTCCTTCTATTGAACTAGCTCTTTAGATCTATGTGGGCTATTCTCTGGGCATCAAGTTATTCAAGGTATAATTCAGACAAGATATCACACTTTTAGTACAAACTTTTGTACCTTTGGATGGATTTAGTTACTTATGCAAATACAAACTCAGATCTAGAAACCTCCATCACTTCTCTTACCCCCTAAACTGTCTCATCTTTCCTTTTAAACATCCCCTCCCCACCGACCACTGATACCCACTCAGTCTCCACACACTTGCCCTTCCAGAATGCCCGGTAACACCTGAAATTCTGCTACATGGACCTGTGCTAGCTCGCTGTCCCAGCCTCTCCTTTAAGGATGTTAATTCTAATTCTGGCTTTTGCAAATTACTAAAATGAAATGCTGACATTGTGGTGCACCGGTATTTTCTGGTCATATAGTCCTATAGGAGAATATGCATCTCAGCACCCTTGTCCTCCAGAAACAGGGCAGATTTCTGACTTAGTCGGGGTTCCTATTGCCGTGATGAAACACATGACCAAAAGCAACTTGGAGAGGAAAGGGTTTACCTGCTTTATGCTTCCCCATCACTGTTTATCATCAAAGGGAGTCAGGACAGGAACTCAAACAGGGCAGAAACTTTAAGGCAGGAGCTTATGCAGAGGCCATGGAGGGATGCTGCTTACTGGCTTGCTTCTTCAATGTAGACCTCCAGTAGAATGATCACTAACAACCAATATTAGGCTGTCTTGAAATCTTTGCCAATGAGATTTGCTCAAGAGTCTTTGGTTTGGGCCTCAGGAATACCCTTAGGACAAGAGGGGAATGCAGTTACATTCTGCCAAAATAGCACACGAATCTAGCCTAGTTCTTCATATTTTCCCCCATGAGACCTCTTGAGCTCTCTCTCCATAATCCACATTGCTCTCAGCACTGCTGTCTTCCAAGCACCTCCTCGAATAGCCCATTGGTCCCATTTAAATCATTAAACACCTTTCCTAGTCCAAAGTACCAAAGTTTTCCACATTCTTTCCAAGACAGCATGGTCAGGCCTGTCATAGCAATGGCCTGTTTTCTGGCACCAGCTTCTTTATTAGTTACTTTGCTATTGCTGTGAAGAAACACCATGGCCGAGGCAATTTATAGAAGAGAGTTTATTGAGATTATAGTTTCAGAGATGAGACCATGACTATCATGACTGGGAGCATAACAACAGACAGTCAGATAAGTATGTGGGCAGGCATGCAGGCAGTTATACATGTAAGCATTCAGGAAGGTATGCAGGAAAGCGTGCAGGAAGGCAGGTATCCAGGCAGATATGCAGGCAAGCATGCAGGCAGGCGTGGCACTAGAGCAGCAGCTGACAGCCTAAGTCTGATGCACAAGCAGAAGGCAGAGAAAGAGAAATAACTTGGCTAGCCATGGGCTTTTGAAACTTCAAAGCCTACCCCTGTGACATGACCTCCTCCAACAAGACCACACCTCTTAATCCTTCCCAAACAATTCCACCATCTGGGAACCAAACACTTAAATTCACGGATCCTCCTACCTTTGCCTCCAGAGTGCTGGGGTTAAAGGCATGTGCCACCACTGCCTGGCTGTTATTCTTTTCTAATGTGTATGAATATGTTTTTGTATGTGCTTAAGGAAATGAGACAGGTGTCAGCTCCCTGAAGCTGGAGTTCTAGGCAGCTGTGAGCTGTCTGATGTGGGAATTGAAATACTATCTTCTGCAAGAAGGACATTAACATGTTCTCTTAACCATGAAGCCTTTTCTCCAGCCCATCTTTTCTTTTTCTTGTACCTGTTTTCTACTGACATGGTTTTCACTGGGGGCCTGAGAAATGGTTAGTGTGTAGCAGAACTTGTTTATCCGGAGACACTGAGCTGAGCTCCCAGCGCCCACGGCAGGAAGTTCACAACTGCCTATAACTCCTGCTGCAGGGGATCTCACAATCACTTTTGTCCTCCAGTCATTGGCACACACATGGCACATACACACATGTACATGGAAATAAGGATTTTAAAACTGAAATATTTCTGTACATTAATGACCTTAATCCATTCACATGTGTGCTAAAAATTTATTTTCCAGTTGTCATTGTGTGATGGATTAAGTAAAATTGCTGCAGATCCTCAAGTGGCTGCAGGTCCTCAAGTGGCAGCAGTGGCCAGTAGGTACCCAGAGCAGCCAGTCCCAGCCAGGGATAGCACAGTTCCCCAAGTGGCTGCAGTGGGCCATGAGGGGGCAGTGAGTCCCATAGTAGGGAGCCACATGGTGGGTGAGAGACCTTGATGGGGCAGCCAGTCCAATGAGGAGAGACAGACAGATGGGCACACCACGAGACAATGCCGCAGGTCTCTGAAAGTGGCTGGTCCCTGGCAGGGAGCCATGCAGCGGATGAGAGACAGAGACATAGATAGGCATGCCATGCAGACTGAGTTGAATATTTATTTAGTGTGTTATGGAGTGGAAAGGGAAAAAGGGAGAAGAGCAGAGAGGCAGAGAGATAGAGAAAAAGAGAGAGAGGAGAGAGAGAAGGGGGAGAGAGAGAGAGAGAGAGAGAGAGAGAGAGAGAGAGAGAGAGAGAAAGAGGGAAGCTGCCTCTTTGAGAGGGAGCTGGAAAAAGGGGAAGGACTCAGGCTGGAAGCTGAAGATCAGCTTGCCTCAGTGAATAGGGCAGTTGGGGGAAGAGGGAGTGGGCATGGCTTGTCTCTTAAAGGGACAAAGCAGACCATTACACATTGCCTGTTTTTGTTATGGTGATTTTGTTTTTGTTTTGGGCTACTATGTAGCCCAGGCTAACCTAAAACTTGAACTCATCCTATATCAACCTTGTGTGTGCTGAAATTACAGGTGTGTGCCACAATGCCCGACCTAGGCTATTTTTGTTGTTATGTTGGTGTTTGTTTTTTTTTTAGCCCAGAAAAGTTTATAATACCCATGCAAAATGACCAAGATTTTACTTTTGTTTCTAAATTGTTTTTTTAAAAAAGGCCCTGTTAGAGATCAGCTTACCAGAGTAAGGGCATGGGGATTAGAAGAATAAGTAAAGAGAACGAAGATGCAAGTGAAAATAACAAACAGAAGCAATAGTACCAGGAGGGCCACTCAGTGGATCCTGAATGCTGAATTCTGAGTTCTGAGTACTGAGTCTCCGAGTCTGCCCATGTTTAATTTTTTATACACATTTATATCCCAATACTAAAGGGGAAAAGAAAGTAAACGACTGCTTTCATGTGTTACAAAGGACAATCAGAATAGTTACTTACTTTAATACTTTGAGACATCAAGCCATTAATTCACGAGAAAATCATTCTGTTGTTTAGTCAGGGAACCCACCCTAGCCCAAGCATCCTAACGGCAGTCACTCCCTAGGCAAAATTTCTGATCTTTGGTCAGGGTGGAGTGGATCTATCTCCATGGGCCATCTTAATGTCCAAAACACCAAGTAACCACACCCTAGGTCAGAGTGTATAGCTATAGTTGTTGTCAACAACTTTGAGCAACCTAAAACTCTCTGAGTTTCAGACAAGGTGAAATAGGCACAGAGTTTGGGCCTCCATACTGCCCCTGTAGCAACCTAAAACTCTGTGACCTTCAAACAAGGTGGAACAGGCACACATCTCTTATACCCAGATGGTGATGGCGCACGCCTTTAATCCCAGCACTTGGGAGGCAGAGGCAGGTGGATCTCTAAGTTTGAGGCCAGCCTGGTCTACAGAGCAAGTTCCAGGACAGCCAAGGCTACACAGAGAAACCCCGTCTCAAAAAACCAAAGCAAAGCAAAACAACAAACAAACAAAAAAGATCTTTCACAAACACACATGTAGCCAAGCAAATACCATGGACTCACAATTAGCAGATAAAACCTAAGACATGACTCAGAGAGAAGGGCCACCCAGAATCTGCTGACAGGCTATGTGAGGTGACATTTGGGGGCAAGGGTTGAGGGAGGAAGTCTCAGCTAAGTTCAGGAGGATGGAGGGTGGCTATAGGTAGGATCTGGGTTCTGGGATGTCCCAGGGTTATCCGCACATCTCCCTAGCCACTTGTAACTCTGATTCCCACCTGCCTCTAGCCATGCCCAGCCTTGTGCCTCAAACAGGTCTTGCCCCTTTAGCCAGAAGCTCTCCCAGCTGTTGGCCTTCCCACCCTTGCACCTTCCCGCTGTGTATACTCTGGCTAAGAGGCAAAACCATTCCCACCTGGGTCCATTCATGGCCTAGGCATGGTATAAGAAACCTCAGGCTACATATCCAAACCCTCCCTAACTGTCGGAATTCCCTCCATATGGCTACATTGACTAAAACTCTGTTGAGATGTTATCAGTGTCCTCCGTCTGGTGAGGGACAGTTCTGGAAGGAGCAGTCTCAGGAGAGGGGACATTCCTGGTGGGAGCAGTCCTAAGGGCTCTTCTCATACAGTGAACCTGGTCTAGACCTTGCCTGGACCTCACCTGCATTGAGACTCGCATAAAACCTAGAGCCTGGGGTTTGAAGTCCTCAGAAGTCATAGGATTCATAGCTGCAATGTCACTTTCTAACTGGTTTCTGTCTCTGCCCTGATCACTACCCAGGCTTCTCTATGTTCCCGCCTTTGAAGTCTCTGTGAGCCCAAGGGAAGAGGTCTTTCTGTCCCATTCAGGTTTCTCCCTTCTCTGGGCCTTGAACTCAGAAGCCCCCGTACCCAAGACTTGGGTGGGAGAGGACTGGAGCACCTGTCATGCCGTCCATCCCCACCCCCACGCAGCAGTGAGGGCATTGCTGGTGGGGACCCCGCTGACCCTGGGAGCTGGTTTCTCCTGCCTTGTCCTGCTGCTGCTGTTCTCCATGGTTAGGAATGAACTCTTTGAAAAAAGTTGGTTTTTGTTGAGCTCTACATTTCCCCTGCTCTCCTCCCCTCCCCTTTAACCCTCCCCCAATTTACTCAGGACATCTTGTCTTTTTCTACTTCCCATGTAGGTTAGATCCATGTATGTCTCTCTCTTTTTTTCTTTAAAGGTTTATTTATTAAGCATACAATGTACTGCTGGCAAGGAAGGCACCAGGTCTCATTACAGATGGTTATGAGCCACCATGTGGTTGCTGGGAATCGAACTTGGGACCTCTGGAAGAGCAGCTAGTGCCTTTACCCTCTGAGCCATCTCTCCAGCCCCCATGTATGTCTCTCTTAGGTCCTCTTTGTTGTCTAGGTTCTCTGGGGTTGTGATTTGTGGGCTGGTTTTCTTTGTTTTATGTTTAAAAACCACTTATGAGTGAGTACATGTGATAATTGTCTTTCTAGGTCTGGGTTACCTCACTCAATATGATGTTTTCAAGCTCCATCCATTTGCCTGCAAAATTCAAGATGTTGTTATTTTTTTCTGCTGTGTAGTACTTCGTTGTGTAAATGTATCACATTTTCCTTATAGAAATGAACTCTTGAGACCAATCTGGTCTACAAGAGCTAGTTCCAGGACAGGAACCAAAAGCTACGGGGAAACTCTGTCTCAAAAATCAAAAAAAAAAAAAAAAAAAAAAAAAGAACTCTTAAGAGTCAGAGGTTTCTCTGCAGGCAGCGGGTAGGTGTGGGTATAGCACTGGGACCTTCTGGATCTCTGAAGTTGTTCAATGACTCAGGTAAATGTCACTTACTGAGGCCAACCTTTCCCTCATGGCCTAAGTCCCTCAGTTGGTGTCCGTCTTCTTGTCCAGTTCCTACAAATCCCATTCCCTGGTTACTGGCCCTCTCCCTCCTGGGTTCTCCCCATACCACATCATAGCTCGGTCCAGAAGGAAGGAGCCTCCTGTGCCCTGTGTGAGTTGTGTCGGCATCGCCCTGGTCCTACTGCCGTCTCTCTCATCTCTCATGATGCGCTTGTGTGCTGAGAAAGGATCTGGAGCAGCTGTCCCCGACTTTGGGAGCAAAGGGGACTCCTGCCTCCTCCACCTCACACCTGGCTGCCTGAATTCCTATCCTTCTGGAGTGAGACACACAACAGGGATTTGACAGTAACTTCCTGTGTGAGATTCAGCATCACTGTTGACATTGTCCCAGGACCATATAGGTCTTTGGATGCAGATATCTACTTTATCTGAGTCTTTCTGTAGGGCCCATGTCTGTGGACGCTTGGGAGCTGAACTCTGGCTGGAACTTCTCAGTCTAGGTGTTTAGGTTGGCACTGGTCACAGGCCTCAGAAGCTCACCAGAGTGTAATCTAGTTGCTGGAATACTTAACTCTCTGAGTACTGCCCTCTCCTCTCCTCCCTGGGCTTCCAGTCCCACCTAAGGACATGCCCCAGGTCCTTGCAGGTTCTTGCCGGCTCATCTACGGGGGGGGGGGGGGGGGGGGAGGGGGGGGCGGGCTCTAGGCTTCCCTCCCCTGGGTGCTCCTATCAATATCCTCCAGGCTGACTTGCTAGGGAGTAAGCATGAGCCAGGTCCTCTGCAGGTCTGGGCACACCCAAGCCTGGGAATTCCAAAGGAGTAGACAGGAGCTAGAGGCCTTTACAGGACCAACCCCAAGCCAGGGATCTCTGTAGGAACAGATCGAAACCAGAGACATTTACGGAAACAGGTCTGAGCCAACAACCTAGGCTAGAGCATGCCTAAGACATCAAACTCAAAGGGAGTGGAGCAAAGTCCAGGAGCGCTGAGTGACCTCCAGGAACTAGGATTGACCAAAGGGGTAACTAGACCGTGGCACTGACTGTACCACAAGGAACAACCATCTGAGACTTGGATTCACTGGAATCTAGAAGATTAATCAATAGAATCACAGACAGCCCCAACCACACCACTTAGAGGAAAAGATGAGTAGAAAAGGTAAGAATATACATAAGACCACAAAGAGCAACATGACATCAGTAAAAAGAATATACATAATACCACAAAGAGCAACATGACATCAGTAAAACCTAAAGCCCCTACAACAGCAAGACTTGAACAACCAAATATAGATGAAACAGAAGAAAATGACCTAAAAAATAACTTCAGGAGAATGTTTGAAACTCTTAAAGAGGAAATGAGAAAAAACTCCCTCAAAGAAATGGAGGAAAAGACAAAAAAAAAAAAAAATTGGAAGACATCAGCAAATCCCTTAAAGAAAAGGAAGAAAAAGCAATCAAATATATGAAAGAAACTATCCAAGACTTGAAAAGTGAAGTAGAGACAATAAAGAAAACACAAGCTGAGGGAATTATAAAAACAGAAATCATAAGAAAATTATCAGAAACGCAAACTCAAGCATGAACAGCAAAATACAAGAAATGGAAGAGAGAATCTCAAGTAATGAAGATACAATAGAGAAAATAGACTCGTCAATCAAAGAAAACATTAAATCTAACAAAAGCTTAACCCAAAATATCCTTGAAATATGGGACACCATGAAAAGGCCAAACCTAAGAATAATAGGTATAGAAGAAGGAAAAGTTCAACTCAAAGCATAGAAAATATATTTAACAAAATCATAGAAAGAAACTTTCACAACCTAAAGAAAGACATACCTATGAAGATACAAGAAGCTTACAGAACACCAAATAGACTGGATCAAAAAAAAAAAGTCCCCTCACCACATAATAATCAAAACACTAAACATACAAAGTAAAGAAAGAATATTAAGCGCTGCAAAGGAAAAAGACCAAGTAACATATAAGGTAGACTTATCAGAATTACACCTGACTTTTCATTGCAGATAATGAGAGCCAGAGGTCATGGTCAAGCATTACGTAGACTTTAAGAGACTACAGATGCCAGCCCAGACTGCTATACCCAGCAAAATTTTCAATCACCATAGGACAAAACAAGATATTCCATGGCAAAACCAGATTTAATCAACACCTAGCCACAAATCCAGCCCTACACAAAATACTAGAAGGAAAACTCCAACCCAAGGAAGTTTGCCACATTAACAAAAACACAGACAATTTATGGTCTCATAGCAGCAAATTCCAAAGAAAGGAAAAAGCACAAATTAACATCACCAACAATTAAAACTAAATTAATAGGCAATAGCAATCACTGGTCATTATTATCCTGTAATATAAATGGACTCAATTCACCTACAAAAAGTCACAGGCTAGCAGATTGAATACGAAAACGGAATCCTTCCTTCTTCTGCATACAAGAAACACATCTCAACCTCAAAGACAGACATCATCCCAGAGTAAAGAGTTGGGAAAAAATATTTCAATAAAATGGACCTAAGAAACAAGCAGGTGTAGCTATTCTAATATCTAACAAAATAGACTTCAAACTAAAATCAGTCAAAAGAGACAAAGAAGGACATTTCATATTAGTCACAGGAAAAATCCAACAAGAGGAAATATCAATACTGAACATCTATGCCCCAACTACAAGGGCACACTCGTATGTCAAAGAAACACCTCTGAAGTTTAAATCATACATTAAACTCCGCACACTAATAGTGAGAGACTGCAACACTCCCCTGGACACACCACTGGACAGGTCAGTCAGACAAAAAATGAAGAGAGAAATAAGGGAACTAACAGATGTTATGACCCAAATGGACTTAACAGATATCTATAGAATAGCCCATCCAAACAGAAAAGAATATATCTTCTTCTCAGCACCTCATGGAACCTTCTCAAAAACTGACCACATACTCGGTAACAAAATAAACCTCAACAAATACAAAAAATATTGGAATAACTCCATGTGTCTTATCAAATCACCATGTTTTAAAACTAGAAGTCAACAGCAATACTAATTCCAGAAAGCCCACAAACATATGGAAATTAAACAATCCTCACCTGAATCATCATTGGGTCAAGGAAGAAATAAAGAAAGAAATTAAACACTTTCTAAAATTCAATGAAAATGACCACACAAAATACCCAAATTTATAGGACACAATGAAAGCAGTGTTAAGAGGAAAGTTTATAGCACTAAATGCCCACATAAAGAAGCTGGAAAATTCACACTAGTGAATTAACAGAACATTTGAAAACTTTAGAACAAAAAGAAGCAAACTCACCCAAGAGAACTAGATGGCAGGAAATAATCAAATTGAGAGGTGAAATCAACAAAATAGAAACAAAGAAAACAATACAAAGAATCAATGAGACAAAGAGTTGGTTCTTTGAGAAAATCAACAAAATAGACAAACCTTTACCCAAACTAACAAAAAGGCAGAGAGAGAATATTCAAATTAACAAAATCAGAAATGAAAAGGAGGACATAACAATAGGCACGGAGGAAATACAGAGAATCATCAGGTCATATTTCAAAAACCTGTACTCCACAAAATTGAAAAACTTAAAGGAAACAGACAACTTTCTGGATAAACATCAGTTACCAAAATTAAATCAAGACCAGATAAGCAAATTAAACAGACTTATAACTGCTGAAGAAATAGAAACAGTCTTCACAAGTCTCCCAACCAAAAAAAAAAAAAAGCCCAGGACCAAATGTTTTCAGCTCAGAATTCTACAAGACTTTCAAAGAAGAATTAATACCAATACTCCTCAAATTATTCCACACAATAGAAACAGAAGGAACATTGTCAAACTTTTTTTATGAGGCTACAATTACCCTGATATTCAAACCACAGAAAGACATTACTAAGAAAGAGAATTACAGACCAATCTCACTCATGAACATTGATGCAAAATTACTAAATATAATACTGGCAAATCGAATCCAAGAACACATCAGAACCATCATCCAACATGATCAAGTTGACTTCATCCCACAGATGCAGGGATGGTTCAATATACAAAAATATGTCAACATAATCCACCACATAAACAAACTGAAAAATAAAAACCACATGATCATCTCATTAGATCTCGTAAAAGCTTTTGAGAAAATAAAACATCCCTTCATGATAAAGGTCTTGGAGAGAGCAGGGATACAGGGAACATACCTACACATAATAAAGGCAATATACAGCAAGCAAACAGCCAACATCAAACTAAGTGGAGAGAAACTCCCAGCGATCCCATTGAAATCAGGAACAAGACAAGGTTATCCACTCTCTCCATATCTATCCAATATAGTTCTTGAGGTCCTAGCTAGAGCAATAAGACACCAAAAGGAGATCAAGGGTATACAAATCAGAAAAGAAGAAGCCAAACTCTCACTACTCGCTGATGATATGATTAGTTTACGTAAGCGACCCCAAAAAATCCAACAAGGAACTTCTACAACTCATAAACACTTTCAGTAATGTAGCACGATACAAGATTAACTAAAAAAAAAAAAAAAAAAATCAGTAGCCCTCCTGTACACAGATGATAAAAGGGCTGGGGGAGAAATCAGAGAAACAGCACTCTTCACAATAGCCACAAATAGCATAAAATATCTTGGAGTAACTCTAACCAAACAAGTGGAAGACTTGCAAAAAACCCAGGATAAACAAAATAATCCTGCACAATAAAAGAACTTCTGGAGGCATCATAATCCCTGTTTTCAAACTCTGCTACAGAGCCACAGTACTGAAAACAGCCTGGTATTGGCATAAGATCTGACAGGAGGACCAATGGAACTGAATAGAAGACCTGGGTATCAATCCACACATCTTCAAACACCTGATTTTTTACAAAGAAGCAAAAAAATCAAATGGAGAAAAGAAAGCATATTTAACAAGTGGTGCTGGCATAACTGGATATCAACATGTAGAAGAATGAAAATAGACCCATATCTATTGCCATGCACGAAACTCAAGTTCAAATGGATCAAAGACCTCAACATAAAGCCAACCACACTGAACCTTATAGAAGAGAAAGTGGGGAGGTACACTTGAACTCATTGGCACAGGGAACCACTTCCTATATATAACCCCAGCAGCACAGACACTAAGAGAATCTATTAATAAATGGGATCTCCTTAAACTGAAAAGGACTCGGTCAACAAGACAAAACGACAGCCTACAGAATGGGTAAAGATCTTCACTAATCCCACATCAGACAGAGGTCTGGTCTCCAAAATATACAAAGAACTCAAGAAATTGGTCATCAAAAGAGCAAATAATCCAATAAAATAAATGGAGCACAGACCTAAACAGAGAACTCTCAACAGAGGAATCTAAAATGGCTGAAAGACACTTAAGGAAATGTTCAACATCCTTAGTCATCAGAGAAATGCAAATCAAAATAACTCTGAGATTCCATCTTACACCTGTAAGAATGGCCAAGATCAAAACCATTGATGACAGCTTATGCTGGAGAGGTTGTGGAGTAAAGGGAACACTCCTGCATTGCTGGTCGGAATGCAAGCTGGTACAACCCCTTTGGATGTCAGTGTGGCGATTTCTCAGAAAATTAGGAAACAACCTTCCTCAAGACCCAGTAATACCACTTTTGGATATATGTCCAAAGGATGCTCAATTGTGCCACAAGAACACAGAAAGACAATTATCACATGTAGTCAGTCATAAGTGATTTTTAAACATACAACAGAGAAAACTAGCCCACAAATTACAATCCTAGAGAACATAGACAACAATGAGGAGCCTAAGAGAGACTTACATATATCTAATCTACATGGGAAGTAGAAAAAGACAAGATCTCTTGAGTAAATTGGGAACATGGGGACCTTGGGGAGGGTTGAAGGGGAAGAAGAGGCAGGGAGGGGGAGCAGAGAAAAAGGTACCGATCAATAAAATTCAACAAAAAAATAAATAAAATTAAAATGTTTTTTTAAAAAAGAAAAACAGAGAGAGAGAGAGAGAGAGAGAGAGAGAGGGAAAAAACATGGCTTACAAGGCATATACTTGGTGAAGACTTTATATCTAGAAATATGCAAAGTATTCAAAAGCTTATCACCTGATTTTCAATGGGAAACCCAGGTGTGGTGGTGCAGGCCTGTAAGCCCAGAACCTAGGAGGTGCAGATAGGAAGTGAGCTTTTGTTTGTTTGTTTGGGTTTTTTGTTTTTTTCTTTGTATAGCCCTGGTTGTCCTGGCACTTGGTTTGCATACTAGGCTGGCCTTTGAACTCAGAGATCTGCCTGCCTCTGCCTCTCAAGTGCTGGGATTAAAGGCGTGTGCCACCACTGCCAAGCTCATGGGAGAGTGTGATCTTGAGGCCAGCCTTTTCTACAGAGTGAGATTCTGTCTTAAAACAAGATGGGAAAAAGTGTGCGCACGTGTCCATGCTCACTCAGGCATCCACAGAGGTGAGCAAGCTCTGCACTGAGTGAGAAATATAAGAGCCCGTAGCACACCACAGGTTTCCAGCATCATGAGACATTGGGACATAGAAAAGGCTCACCATACCAAGTGTTAGGAGGTGGAGCAACAACCCTGGTGGGAATTGAAGTCGGTCTTATGGCATTGGATGGCTGTCTGTAACTAAATAATCATAGAAATTTCACTCCAGATACTCTAGAGCAATGGAATAGCATTCGCAGAGATTTGCACACATCATTCAGAATGACTTCATTTATAAAGGTCCCTGGCACAAACCCACATGAGTAAACAAGGGATTTGTGCAGGTGATACACATTCATTTAGAACAGTCAGAAGGAATAACTATGCCAGTCAAGGACCCGGTGAACCAGTCCTCCTGGTGATACGCCATCCACCTGATGATGTGGCTGGTGGGTCAGGAATTTTGAGCTCAGGCGCCTGGTTACGAGCCTCTGCCAGTCCTACAGACCACCTACAGCTGAGGGGTTGGAGTCTTGCCAGCTATGTATGTGGCCTGAGTAATGCATGGGCTTGGAAGGATTTGCTTCTGTGTTGAAGTGTCCTCTTGTGTCCGAATTTGGAACTGCAAGCAAACAGCTGAGGAGTTAGGTAATAACCAAGGTTGTCTGGGTTGGGGTGAGGCGGTTCTGAGGATTGACCAGGCTCTTGCACAGACTGAAGTGGTTGCAGGGGTAGCTGTACTCTTTGACATATCTATCTATCTATCTATCTATCTATCTATCTATCTATCTATCTATCTATCTATCTATCTATCTATCTATCTATCATCTATCTATCTATCTCCATATATATATTTTGCCAAGAAAGCTGGTATCTCTCACAGAATTCCCACCTGTGTTTTCTTCCCTGCTCCTTCCTGGCAGCTCCTGGAAACCATGTTGTGAGCCTGACCTCACTTCTCAAACCACAAATGGGAACCTGGAGAATCCAGTCTAACCAAGGTTCTTTCCCTGAGAATTAGGAAGCACAGATATATAGAGACAGTAACTGCAGGTTCTTTAGCATCTGACAGGGAGGGATGTAGCAGCCAGTCTGCACTGTATGTGGGCCGAGTGGGAGAGAAAGCCGATCCTCTGAGAAGTCTGACAGTGCTCACTGAGACCTCAGAGTGCTGAGAGATTCCTTCCTGCTGCCTCTCATTGCTAGTCAGCCCTGAGGTGTGGCTGCGAACCACAGGTTCCGAGAGGCTCCTGATGTGGCATCCTCACTGTCAACTTGACTAGATCTGGTTACCTAGGAGACACTATCTGGTGTGTCTGTGAAGGAGTTTCTAGAGATGTGTGTCTAAGGAGGGAGACTGACCCTGAACCTTGGTGGTGTTGTCCTGTGCCCTGGGGTCCCAGTCTGAATAAACAGGGCGAAAGAGTACGTGCTCTCAGCGCTGTCTCTGCTTCCTGATTGCAGATGCCACACAACCAGCTGCCTCATGCTCCTGCCAGCATGCCTCCCTGACCATGATGGACTGGACACTTCACTTGTGAGCCAAAATAAACCCTCCTTCCTTAAGTTCCCTTTGTTGAGAAGTTTGTCATCTCAATAAGTAGTGAATACAGTTCCTCAACCTTACTAACTAGGCTGCAGATCTCTTCTTGGTGGCCATTTCTCATGCCCCATCCGTCCGTCCATCCATCCATCCATCGTCCATCCATCCATCCATCCATCCATCCATCCATCCATCCATCGTCCATCCATCCATCCATCCATCCATCCATCCATCCATCCATCCATCCATCCATCCATCCACTTATTCAGTCAGCAAACCCTTACTGAGACATTCTACATGTCAAATACTACAGTAGATACAGAGAAAAGAGCAGTGGAATGCTGTCATGTCAGGGAGAAGGACATTAAACCAACCAACAAATACATACACAGCCTGTTGATGGTGTTGGGCTTCTGAAGACAAGCTGAGGATGAGAGACTATTTCTGCTGCAGTGTGGGCTGCTGAAACAAAATTCTTGAGGCTAGTTAACTCATAAAGAAAAACCTGGGGAGCCTGGCTATCCAAGGTGGACAGCTGGACGTCTATACCTCAGAGGGGATAAATACTGCCACCTGGTGGTGGAAAGCAGAAATGCAGGGGAATCCAACTGGGTCCCAAGTGGAGCCCTTTGGAAAGGCGTGGCTCCTCACCGTGCCCTCCACCACGGATTACCTATCAAAAGTCCCATTTCTTAATGCTGTCATAGTGGCAGCAACTGGCTGACTGTTGGAGGAGATACATTCAAACCGCAGAAGGTAATATGTTAAGAAGGCTTCTCCCCTAGGGTGAGGCTTGAGTCAGGAACTACAGAGGAAGAGGGGGCCTGTGTGTGTGTGTGTGTGTGTGTGTGTGTGTGTGTGTGGTGTCATCTAGCCTACACACACAGTGCACTCACAAATGCATGCACACACACACACACACACACCACAACAAGCACAAGACTTGTAGGTCCCTAGACTGGGCCTCTTGCCTTGGGAGAAAAGCCTTTTCCCGAATGCCCCCTCCACACAGTGTGTCACCTTAGGACGAGGCACCGCCCCCTCCTTTGCTCGCAGGCTCCCTTTTGGGTTTCCTCCATCCTTGGGAATTATGTGGTACTCCCAGCAGGGTGCGGAGTATCTCAAGACCCCACTGCTGGGTTATTAGAAGCCACATCAGCTCTGAGTTTATTTCCTCATTCAGGTGCTGTTGATGGACATTGCTCACACTCAGCAGTCTGCGTTAACTGTGAACAGCAGCGTTAACTGAGCCTGTTTCCCACACCTTCCCAGGAAGCACGTGAGACGGAGCGTCAGTCGGCTACCGGATGACCCGGAATCGACCGTGTGGCCCATTTCCCCACTTTATTAATCTATAAAAGACACTGTCATGGAAAATGAATCCCAAGCCACAAGCCCTCATTTACACAATAGTGGGACAGTCCCTCACTGCCCAGCCACCTACCTGATGCTTCCACGCCTCTGCCAAAATCCTGCCACCCGCTTCCCAAGTGAGCAGCGACATCCTTTACCAACCACCCTGCACGGGGTCCAGGCAGGGAGGGGGCTCTCTGCGGTGCTCTGCCCAGCTCCTGTGCTGGCCCCTCTTCCTCCCTCCACATTTCGGTTTTTCCTTCTTCTTTTGTCCCACAGTGTTTCAGTCTGTGACGGGCACAAAGGTACTACTTGATAAAGGGTCCGCCGGCTGAGCTTCAGCAGTTCCAATGCTTGCAGATGGTCTGGGGATCAGCAGAGGTGGCTTTGTCCCTGTGTTCTAGAGTGCAGCCAGATAAGAGACCTTCTTACAGAGATGGGAGAGACAAACAGCTTCTTTATTTTATCTTTTTTCTTTTACGGTTTTTATTCTCTGTATAGCCCAGTCTGTGCTGGAACTCACTTTGTAGACCAGGCTGGTCTCAGACTGATAAAGATTCACCTGCTTCTGCAGGCCTCTGCTGGGATTAAAGGCATGTGCTACCATGCTGGCGTCACCATTTTAACTTTTTATCTACAAATTTTAGCCTTAAAGAAGTGTCTGTGTGTCTGTGTGTGTGTGTATGTACACGATAGTGTGCTGCTTGTGGCAGACAGAAGATAACTGGCAGGAGTCGGTTCTCTCAGTCTTGTGTGTATCTTCGGGATCTAACTCAGGTCAGCTTGATGACAAACACCTTTATATGCCAAGCCATCTTGATAGTTTCTTAGTTTCTCTCTCTCTCTCTCTCTCTCTCTCTCTCTCTCTCTCTCTCTCTCTCGTGTGTGTGTAGGAAAAAGATAAATGATATAATCATATTTTAATTTCAAAAAGGGGAAAGAGTCAAATGTCTTAATGAGACCCATTACTGTGTATACTAGAATAAAAACAAATTTTAAAAAAGAAAGAAAACAATACCTTAAGTAGCATATCAAATGATTGTCAGAAAAGGCATCTTTTAACTTGACTTCCTTCAGCTATGGAAAGCACAGGGGACCAAGTTTCCCGTGGTACTTGCAAAGATCAGAAGGGCTTTTATCAGAGAAGCAGCCTCAGCCAGGAGTTAGGCCTTCAGGGTCGGTTCTACCACCATGGACTTGAAACATACATTAGCAGGGCCATTAAGTTGCAGCTGCAGTTGCTAGGGCAAGGCAAGGCTGGGGAAGGGGCCTCCTGGCCACAGCAAAGCTTTGAATCCCTCTGGAAGCGACTAGCAAGCCTGTGGCAAGAAGGGCTTCCCACATGATCTCCTGTAATGCTCACCGCAGCCCCATAAAATTGGTCATTTTAGACCTTGACATTTCAGTGAGGGCTCCCATCCCTGCAATTTACAGCCACACTCCTCATGGGTAATTGCTTGAGTGGACTCTCGTGGAGGACATTTCCCAGAACTGCTGGAGAATCTGGGGACACAGGTCACGCAAGTCCCCTTTTCTTCAGGCTCTGGTGAGGAGAGTGCTCAGCGAAAAGGTCAGTGTGCTGTGTGTTTCCGTCACTAACGTGTCTGCTCTGCAGCTCTGTACCCAGGAGGCACCGCGGCCGCACATGCTGTCTCCCCACTTCTCTCACTGAGCTCAGGTACCATCTTCAGGTACCATCCTGGAGACATTTTGTGGCCTGGAACAGATGGAAATCCCTCCAGCCCTTCCAGTGCCATCCTGGTGTCTGAGAGCCAGGTGCTCACATCTTCAGTGGAATCTGGCCAACAGCTGGCCTGAGAGTCTGTGCCAAGGCATTCTGGTGACTGGGAAGGGCCAGCGTGGAGGCCAGCAGGCTTGGCAGCAGAAGCCCTGATCTGTTTCTGATCTCCACCGTCTCATCTCCTCGGTATCCATTTCCTGTCTGGCCACCGCCAGCCCTCCCAGTCCTCGCTTTCCCTTCTCCCCCCTGGGAAAGGGCTGTGTTTCACATGCTCAGCACACTTAACTGTTCTGTGCTTGAGGAAACTGGGGCTCCAGTGGCCAGTGACCCCCATGAAGATCTTCTCCGGCTGAGCTGCATTCATACTAAGAGTGCAAGGCTCAAAATCTCATTCTTGCCCATAGTTCCAAGCTTGCAGACTGTGGTACCCCTCACCTAAGCTGGGGGAAAATGCAGATTCTGAATCAATAGGTCTGGGAGAGCCCTGGGAATTGGCATCTCTTTTTTCCCCTACTGTTTACTTTTAAATATTTATTGTTATTTTTTGTGTCTATTTGACCTGCACATAGATATGAGTATTGTGTGTGTGCAGTGCCGGCAGAGGGCAGAAGAAGGCTCTGGATCCCTTGGAATGTCATGTGGATGATAGGAACCAAAGCTGGATCCTCTGCAAGAACAGCAAGTGCTCTTAACCACTGAGTCATCTCTCCAGCCCTGGATTCAGCATCCCTCACAAGCTCTAAGATGAAGTCCTTGAAGTAATCTTTGCCTAGCAAGTGTGTGTTGCTTTATCTATTTATTTTTAAAAGTATGTAGTAAAAATGCTTTTCCTCTTGATTCGTACTGTAACCCAGTGTTTTTGTTAGGGTTTCTATTACTGCTATAAAACACCATGACCATAAAGCAAGTTGGGGAGGAAAGGGTTTACTCAGCTCACACTCCCACATCATTGTTCACCACTGAAGGCAGTCAGGACAGGAACTCAAACTGAGCAGGATCCTGGAGGCAGGAGCTGATGCAGAGGCCATGCAGGGGTGCTGGTTACCAGTTTGCTTTCCATAACTTGCTCAGCCTGCTGTCTTATAGAACCCAGGACCACCAGCCCAGGAATTAACACTACCCACATGGGCTGGGTCCTCCTCCATTGATCACTAACTTGAAAATGCCTTACAGATGGCTCTCATGTGAGCATTTCCTCAACTGAGGCTTTATCCTCTCTGATGACTCTAGCTTGTGTCAAGTTGATACACAAACCAATCAGTACACCCAATGAGACTGGCAGGGTCTTGCAAATGTATTTGTGTCCTTTCTTCTTTTTTGTTTTGAGTTAGGTTCTGTTGTGGTTTGAATGAGAATGGCCCCCGTAGGAGAGAGAGAGAGAGAGAGAGAGAGAGAGAGAGAGAGAGAAAGAAAAAAAAAGGAAGGAAGGAAGGAAGGAAGAAAGAAAGAAAGAAAGAAAGAAAGAAAGAAAGAAAGAAAGAAAGAAAGAAAACTTTGAGGCAAAATGTAGATGAAGAGAAACAGGTTAATTTAAGTTATAAGAGCTTGTGGGAAGCTAGGCGGTGGTGGCGCACACCTTTAATCTCAGCCCTTGGGAGGCAGAGGCAGGCAAATCTCTGTGAGTTTGAGGCCAGCCTGGTTTCAAGAACTAGTTCAGGACAGTTAGGGCTGTTACACAGAGAAACCCTATCTTGAAAAGAGAGAGAGGGAGAGAGAGAGAGAGAGAGAGAGAGAGAGAGAGAGAGAGAGAGAGAGAGAGAGAGAAAGAATGTAGGACAAGCATAAGATAAGGCTAAGCATTCACAGCTAATAAGTCTCCATGTCTTTATTTGGGAGCTGGTTGGTGGCCCCAAAGAAAAGCTGTTATACCCTTTCTTCTGTGAGTTTCCTTGATCATGCTGCTTTGTCACAGAAGTAGAAAAATAACTCAGACAGGGTCTGGTATATCTTAGGCTGGCTTTGAACTTGCTACATTTCTGAGAATGACCTTGAACTTCTGATATTTCTGCCTCTTCCACAAAACAAGCGTAAGCCACCAGGCCCAGTCTATACAGTTCTGGGGCTGAGACCCAGGCTTTTGGGCAAGCTAGGCAAGCACTTCACCAACTGAGTCACATTCCTAGCCCACCTTAGTGTTTTACAGGCTAGTTGGCCAAAGTTCAGAGAGTTGACATGCCATCACTGAAGCCCCGTACTGAGCAAGCAGCATTCAGGAAGAGGGCAAAGCAAATGATTCAGCTTCTTGGGCTTGGCCCATCACACTGCTCTCCTCCAAAGATGCATAAAGGCTTGGCCCCAGGCTGCCAGACAAGATCCTGTAGCTGCTGCAAACCATTTCATGTGTTTGATGTCACTTGAACCCTGCTGCTGAGAAGCAGCCTTGAGATTGTGACAACTGTTCCATTATTCTGAGGTGCCATTGTTCTGGCCTAGTGAGACACCCCATTAAAACAAAAAGAACCCTTAGAGAAGTTGTGAATGGCTGGAGGTGGAGAACACACACATCCTAGCGGGCCAAGCTTACTGTTTTCCTGTGCCGGATCAAGTGCTCTCTGAGAGCTGTCCTTGGCAGGGAAAATGGGCCAGATAAACGATACACTGAAAGAATAGAGGCTGCTGATCCGCCAGAAGGGCTGTGATGGAAGAAATGACAGACTCCTTGTAGGAGGATTGTGGGCTGTGCCAAGGGCACTGAGCATGGTCAAAAGAGGGGGCGGGCTGAGGCCAGGCGTTCAGTTTCTACATTTCCAATCGGGGCGGAACATGGGCTTTTATCTGCAGTTAAAGCCTTCCAGCCTTTGACAAAAGACCATATACTCCAGGGTTCAGATCTTGGGGAAGAAAAGAAGAAAAACACTGAGTGACAGCTGAGCCCTCAGGCAACTGAGACTGGCTAGGTTGGAAGGTTGGACATACGACAGACTAGCTGGAGAACAGAGGCCCAGGGCTGCCTGATGCTGGTCCCAAGTTTCCCTGCTTGTTATGGGCAGTAATAGAGCCACAGTTTGGGCCTCTGAACTGTAGTCTTATGTCATTCACCTGGCTTACCTCTTTACCTTTTCATGGACCAGATCTTGTCTGACTTTTCTTAAATAGCTCAAAGGGGATCTGGGCTTAAGAGACCTGGCAGGAATCTATAAGGTTCCTATTCAGGGGTAAGGGTGCTACCTTCAATGGTTGCCAAAGGCCTACACAGTGCAGTACGGTCCCCAGCATATGGCAATATTGGGAGCTGGCAGAGGCTTTAGAAGGTAGTAGAAGATACTGAAATCTCAGGGAATATGCTCTTGATGGTGATATTGGGTCCCAAGCTCTGTGCCTGCCACACATCCGAAGCAACAAGGGCTTCAAGTATTGAAACCACGAACCCAAAGAAGCGTTTCCTCTTTTCAACTTGATTGTCTCAGGGATTCTATCACAGTAGCCTCTGACTAACACAAGGGGGTACACATGAAAGGGGGTCAAATCCTGGATATGGCCCTAGGGTTGGGGGGGGCACATTCCAACAGGCTGGCATCCCTTTCCGTCCCTGTGCAGGACATATTCTGTCTTAGGTCTCTGCTGAGCTGTCATTTCTATCTGCCTTGTGTTTGTCTGGCTTCGAGTAACGTTTGCTGGTTGAATGAAGGGCTGACCTGTGCATCAAGGCGTCTTTCCTTTCAGTTCTTATTCTCTTTTCTGCTAAGCTGGTTGACTCCTTCCTGTCTGTAAGACAGGTCCTGGACTTGGTGCTGGCTATTTTTTAAAACCAGGGTTTTGTTTTCTTACTTGCTGAGCTCACTTATCAGTTTGGAGAGCATTTTCTTTTTTGATTATCTTTGTGGGTTACAGCACTCTACATTTCTCTTGTGAAAAACTTCCTCCACAGCTTCCCCCTTTAGATTCTTCAGATAGCAGAGACCATGCGCACTAATGGCCTAGTCTTACAAGGCTCCGTACAATCTCAGGAGCTAAGGTGCCCTTTGTCCCTGGATTCTGTGTCCTTTGTGGGCCTTGAGTTTTCCCTACATCCCAGTGTCACCAGGAAATTCTGCTCATATGAAAAACTGCAAAGGAGGCTGAGAAACAGGTCTTTCTACTGTGTAGACATCATCTTTGGTCTTTCCTGTTAGACAGAATGGGCAGCAATGACCAATATCTGCCAAAACAAAGAGTTTCAGAAAGTGGGACTAGCTGGTTGTGGTGGTGCTGGTTGGTAGGATTTACTGAAGGAGGCAGAGAGACAGGAGGATCATGGTTTCAAGGCCAGCCTGGGCTAGACATTGGGGGAACAGTAGTGGTGGTGGTGGTGGTGGTGGTGGTGGTGGTGGTGGTGGTGGTGGTGGTGGTGGTGGTGGTGGTGACGCATGCATTTAATCCCAGCACTCAGGAGGAAGAAACAGGTGGAACTCTGTGAGTTCAAGGCCAGCCTGGTCTACAGAGAGAGAGAAAGAGAGAGAGAGAGAGAGAGAGAGTTCCAGGAGAGCCAGAGATACACACAAAGAAACTGCCTTGATAATCAACAACAACAAAAATGTGGGGCTGGAGATGTAGTGAGAGCTCTTGCCCAGCATTCAGATCCCTAGGTTTAATCCCCTGTGCTGTGGCGGCACACAACTGTAATTCCAGTGTTTAGAAGCTGCAGGCAGCAAGATCAGAAGTTCAAGGACATTCTCATTTATATGACTAGATTAAGACCAGCGTGGGACAAATGAGACCTTGTTAAGAATCAAGAAGTGCCTCTGGACCAGAGAGATGACTCTGTGGTTAAGGGCACTGACTGCTCTTGCAGAGGGCAGATTTCGGGTCTCAGCACCCATGTGTTAGATCACAAGTGTCTGTAACTCCAATTCCAGGGGATCCAACACCATCTTCTGGTCTCAGCAGCCACCAGACATGCATGTCATGCACAAGCACACATGCAGGCAAAAAAACCTCAGACACATAAAATAAAATGGATCATTTTTTTTAAAAAGTACCTCATTTCTTTGTTCAAAATCAAATCAAATCAAGGGGGTCTTGAGAGATGACTCAGTGGTTAAGAGCACTAGCTACTCTTCCAGAGGACCAAGGTTCTATTCCCAGCCCCCCACATGGCAGCTCACACTGTCTGTAACTCCAGTTCCAGGGCATCCAAAAGCCTCCCACAGACATGTGTGCACATAATGCATATGACAGCAATGTATACAAAGTAAAAGTAAATTATTAAAGTCAAACCAAGGGCCAGTGAGATGGCTTTCTGGGTAAAGGGGATTGCTGCCAAGCCTGACTTGAGTTCGATCCCTGAGACTCTCATGGCAGAGGAAGAGAGTCAACTTCTGAAAGTTATCTTCTGATCTCCACTTGTTACAGGGAGTCCACCAGGGATGACCACACAGACACAGTTTATAGACCGTTGACAGCTGACTGGACTATATTCAGGCATTCCTGACCTAAGTGTAGCCCTGAGCATTTACACCAAGGGGCTTTAAAGGCAGAGAGCACATCCTGATATCTTGCTCTGCAGCTGCAGGGGAAGGTTTGAACAAGAAAGCAGTTTCACAGAAGCTAAGATAGCTAAAACATTCTGACCTCGGGTTCCTAGAATAGAGTTGGGTAGTTTTCCATGGGATCCTCCATCAGGGAGATCAAATTCTGGCTAAACCTGAAATGGCCCCAGCAAGAATACAAGATGGAGGAACCTGTGTACTGTCTTGCCCTGTCACATGTGTATGTATATACACAAACGTGCACATGAGGGCACAATCAATAAATGCGATAAAAATTCAACTGAAGCAAATGAAATCTGACTTGCAATTGCCACTGTCAAGGACTGGGCTTGGCTGATTATCAGTTTGTCGTGAGACTGCCTCCCACATACCTGTCGCTGCTGTTAGAGTAACTACACCTTGGGAGTCACACTCTCTGCTCAGGGCCCCGAGAGGGCACTGCGCCTCTGAAGAGGGAACAGGAGACAACAGCTACCTAGGGATTAGTCACAGGGATGCCTGTCCCTGCTGTGACAGCCAAATTTCAGATCAGGGTCCTTGCAATGTCCCTTCAGTCACCCCTCACCCGGGGTTGTTGTAGAATATTAGTTTCAGATGTGTTATATTCGTTTATGCTGTGGAATATTTGTTGAGTGACGAAAAATGTGTTGCATTCTTTTATGTTACATTTAACTCTATGAAGCTCTGTTACTGTGCCTAAAACACCACCTTAGTCTAATAAAGAGATGGCCAATAGATAGACAGGAGAGAGAAAAAGGTGGGATTGACAGGCAGAGAGGATAAAAAAGAGAGAAAAGGAGGAGAGGAGGACGCCAGGGCAGCCACCCAGCTACACAGTTAGCCACAGAGTAAGAAGGAAAGAAAGATATCCAGAATAAATAAAGGTAAAAAGTGCGGAGGCAAAACATAGTTGAAGAGAAATGGGATAATTTATGTTAGAAAAGCTGGCTAGAAACAAGCCAAGCTAAAGCTGGGAATTCATAAGTAAGAGTAAGTCTCCATGTATTTATTTGGGAACTGGGTGGCGGGCCCCTAAAGAGGAAAAAAAAAAAAAAAGAAACTACACAGGCCTCTTTTATTTGCTTTTGCTTTGGGGCACTGTGTGATCGAGGGGCCAATGTATCTGTGGGTCCCAGGATACCCCAATATATTCTTTAGAAACGTTGAGGATAAATATTTAATAATTTCAAATGTCTTACAATTCATATTAATGATGCTGTCTAGAAGTGTCATTATAACTGTTTAAAGTGTGCTTAAAAATACATCTAGAAGGGTCTCTGGGAACCTGAGGGAACCCATGACCTTTATCTACACAGAGTCTTGTTATGGAGATATGGGGAGAGTGGGTGGCAGTCAGGGACTGGCAAGGAAAGTTGACATTGTTATCGTGGGAGAGTTCAGATGAATTTGATGAAAGGAATATTCATAGAGGTGAAATCAGGTGTAGGGGAGCCACAGGGCTGTCCTTCAGGATACCAGGCAGCCTGAGGGAACAGGAGGGACTGTTAGGAAGAGGGCTGCGAGGATGGAGTCTCTGCCTGATGACTGCTTTAGCCAGACACTGACAGAGAAGGCCTATGGGAAACAATATGCTAACCACACTGTCCCCTCCTTCCAGCCCCTTCCCAGTTTTTCTCTTTCATCATCAGCTGAATCAACTAGGAAGTCAGAGGCCAGGGACCAGACATCATGCAGGGGTCTAGGAACTGTTGAAGGTGCAGCCTGGAGAGATAGACGGACGAGGTGAATAGCCAGCTCTTCTTCAGTGCTTGCCTCCCCCCCCACCCCCCGATGAACTCCTAGGCTGTTAACAGGCCACAGAACAAGACTGAGAACAGTGTGTGCATCGAGAGTGAGGACCGAGGGCACACGAGGCAGCTTTTGCCGAAAGGCCCACAGAGGACTTGCAGGGGCAGGTGGCATCTAGCTGGGTCCTGTAGGTGAAGTGGCCAGCAGAGGATCCCAGATAGGGCGCAGGGGAGGAGCAAACGGCACTCTGGAATGAATGGAGCAAGGACACTCAAAACTCAACAGTAGCCGGTGGCATTGTGTGTACACCTAGAGGAAGGCTTGGGGGTGGGAAGGGTTTGCATGTTCAGACAGGACTGGGCAGAGGAGGAAGAAGGAAATCACTGCTTCTGCTGCAGCAGCTAGCGGGCTATACTCGATTTGAGAAGGCCAGAAAAGGACATGCAGAGGTTGTGAGCCGCATAGTGGCCACCATCACTGACCATCACTGAATTCCCTATGTGCATGCCAGGGGCATCTGCGCCCATTCCCTACACCAATCACCACACTCCTGCAAGATAGGAATCATTGCTTCCTTCTTATAGGTGAGGAAACTGAGGCCCAGAGAGATGAAAGAACTTTACCAAAGCCACACAGTTGGGAGGTGGCAAAGTCAAGATGGTGTTCCAAACACAGTGAGTTTCCCATTATATTGCTGTCCACATTGGAAACAAAGACCAAAATGGGGGCTTACAGAAGTTGTGGGGGGGGGCAGGACATGCAAGTCACTGAAGAGAGGTAGGGTGAGGGTGTGAGGCACTGAGCAGAACAGGTGCATTGCCCTTTGAGGGACCAGCTCTGGTGACCATTGACCAGACATGGGGTGGACGGAACTCCTTTATGGCTAGACTCGCAAAGCCCATGACAGGATTAGTGTGGTAACAAACACCCAGCAGGAGAATCCTCCTTAAGAGCCAGAGTCTAAGTCTGGGAGGGATTTTGCCATACAAGGCATGGGGAGAACCTTTGGATTAGCTTCCATTAGATTTAGGTATCAGCTCAAGTTCTTGAATAGAAAAATGATGACAGCAATTAAGAAAGTCTAAAATCCAAGGTACACAGTGTACCACCCAGACTAGGCTTTGAGAACCACCCAGTTCCATGAGTTCCTCAAGACAGGTGGCTCGTGAACACTGGCACTGTCTATTTTCCCTGTAGCATCAGGTACATGTGAAAACAGGGCTAACACAGCTAACATGCGAGCAGGGGTGTGCATGTGCCTCCTTCTCTGACTTGATAAGTTTAAAGGACACTGCTACTCCTTCCCTGGGAAATGAATGCTCACAACTAACCACCCACCCTGTGTGTGTGTGTGTCGTGTGTTGACCCAGTTTAGACCCAGAACAACAGAGGGTCTCCTCCACTGAGACAGACGAGAGCCCGGAGGCAATTTTGGTATGGTGTTTGTTTGCTTTTGCTTTAATGAAACTGTCAAGTTCAATGTGTACTCTTACTATGGAGATTGCAAGTTGATGGATGAGGAGCAGGAGGAAGGTGGAGTGGATTGTTGAGCTGGTGAGCAGGTACTTAAGATGCCTGGGCAGGTGACAGAAAGAGCCAGCGATTAATATTAAGACACATCCGGCCTGCAAGAGGTGCTGCATTCACCATAGGGAAGAAGCAAAGAAATCAGAGTTGCTGATCCTAGGACATTAGTTCATCAGGGACTCTTCTACCTTACTCAGGGTCTAATGAGAGGTCTAACCCAGCCCTGGGTGTTGATGTGGATCAACGTTGCTGGGGTCAAGGTGTTAAAGGATTGTTTAGTAAAACAGACAATGGTTTTGAAGGTGAATGTTCCCCAGAGGCTTGTGTGTTTGAACACTTGGTTCCCAGATGGTGGCGCTGTTTTGGAAAAGGTTGTAGAATCTCTAGGAGGTGGAGCCTCATGGGGGAAGTGGCCACTGGGGGCAGCCCTTGAAGTGTTATAGTCTGACATCACATCCATCCCCTCTCTCTCCACTTCCTGGTGGCCAGCTGTCTCACACTCCTACGGCAGTGGCTTCCATGTTATGATAGGGCTTTATGTCTTCTCAAAACAGATTCACCCTCACCCTTCCTTAAATTTCTTTTGTTACATGCTTTGTAACCGCGATGAGAAGAGTGACTAACACGAGGAAGATGGCTTTAATGTTGAAGTGGGACCCGAAAAGGTCAAAGTCACAGAACGAGTGGAAGGACAGTCACTAAGGATCAGAGGTGAAGAAAGTGGGGGGGCATTACTCCAAGGGTCCAGGGCACAGAAGTACTGCAGTTCTGTGAGAACTAGTGCACAGCAAATGACCAAGCTTATTAATAATGCATGAATTCCATCGGTGCAATGTGCTAAGGGAATAGGTGTGAGGTCTTATCACACAGCTAGGAGAAGTAATGGGTGTTAAATAGCTTGAGCATGCTAATCATTTCAGAATGTATAATGTAGCAAAACATGATGTATACCTTAAATGCAGGCAACTTTGTAGGAGTTTGCATGTGTGTGTGTGTGTGTGTGTATGTGTGTGTGCGTGTGTGGGCTCAGGTGCACACATGCATGACACGTGTGCAGAGGTCAGGGGGATGATTTTAGGTATTAGTCCTTGGACACTTTCCACCTTTTGTTTGAGGCAGGGACTTGCATTGGTCTGGGATGTCACCGGTGGGCCAGGATGACTGGCCCACAAGCTTCTGGGACCTTCATTGTCTCTGCCTTCCATCTCGCCATCTCTGGGAGTATATACCCATTTTGCCTAGCTTTGTCCATGGGTCCTGGGGAGCTGAACTCAGTCCCTCATATATGTGATGTATGTGATTTACCCGTGGAGCCATGTCCCAGCCTGCACACATCCTTTACTTCGCGGTCATACCCTGTTAAAACTGGGTAGTAATGGATGACTTACAGTTCGGAAGGAAGTGATAGGTTCCTAAGAGAAGTGATAGGTTTCTGAGTGACTGTGGAATTGTGGGAAACTTCAGTCACCAAGAGTTTCAAAGATCCCAGCTTCAGGGACATGGTGATTGCAAGAAATTTCCAGTTACTTTTGCTTCTCTTGCTCTTGAAAGGGAAGATGGTCACCATATTGCTAGTGGCCTGTGTGTCCCTTGGGACTGGAGAAAGCTCTGACCTCTGCCTCACTCTTCTGGTCGATGTACTTTATGATTTCAAGTCCTAGGTGCCCAGACATACAACTAGACAATGTTTGAAGGGGGAAGGGGACAGGAAGTGGTTGACTGCTGACTGGTTAATCCTTCCTCCCTCACGTCCACATTTCTTCCTTGGCGTCTCCCTGCCTTCACTTTTTCCCAGAAAATACTCTTCAGGCTCCTAGGCAGTGTAAGCTTTGAAAAATGAAGCTCCTCCTGTTCCATTCTCCGGTGTTAAGGCTGTGCAATTAAGTTGGTGCGACAAGTTGAAGTAAGAAGCAGTGGCCACACACTAATACCACGCAGTCATGGTTGCTTAGCAACGGACAAGAAGCCGTGTAAAGCAGGTTGTGTTTGTGTCCAGGCTGTGCTGTCACTGCTAGAGGTAGAAGGGCCGCTCAGCTCAGCATGGAGCTGGTTCTCCAGAACTCACTGCAGTCAAGTCACCTGGTGGAGCCGAGAGGCGGTAGTAGTCCTGAAAAGGAGTCGTAGGCCAGAGCTAATTTTCTGAGCAACTAGTCTTATCTATGCACATTTGACATTTACACTGTGCTGGGCTCAGAGCAATTCTCCTGCAGCAGCTTAGACAAGCTTAAGGTCAGCTTTAGCATCGAAGTCCGGCAGATCCCCCTGTTTTCTGTTGCTGGAGTGGTGTTTTATTTTCATTTTGCTTCTTGCAGTAGAGGTACCGAAAGGAGAAGGCAGGTGCCCAGGGTCATAATTGGGCAGCACTATATTTGATGGATTACTACCTGGTCCAAGTGTGGTCCCCAGAGTCCTCCCAGAACACCATGTTAAAAAGCATATTTGGGCATGGGAAAAGAGCAATTTGGTGAAGTGCCTGTCTTGCAAGCATGAGAACATAGCTTTGTGTTCTAGAACCCGTGTTTAAAATAGGCAGTTGTGGCGCTGGAGGAGTGGCTCAGTTGTTAAGAGTCTGTGCAGCTCTTGCAGAGGACAGAGCCTACATTGGGTGACACATAGTCATCTGTAACTCTAGCTCCAGGAGCCCTTGACACCTCTGGCCTCTGTAAGCACCTGTATTTACATGCATATACCCTGCCTCCACACTCACTCTCACACACTCAGAATTAAAAATAACATATATACATATGTGCACATATACATGTATGCGCATACATGCATAAATATACACATATGCATACACATATATGTGTATATATGCATATATATTTATAGTCAGATGTGGTGACACATACTTATAATCCCAACACAGGGGAGGAGATGGAGACAGGTGAACCTGGGGCTTCTTGACCAGCCAACCAAGCTGAACTGGTGAACTCCAGGCCAATGAGAGACCATGTCTCAAAGAGGAGCATGGTGTTCTTAAGGGTGGCACCCAAGGTTGACCTCTGGTTTCCACTTGAGCCTGAACACATATGCACATGCACCTACATACACATGTGAACTCCCATAACACATGCATTAAAGGTGGGATACTTTTGTGCTATTAGCTCATGAAAGAAAGCATATTTTCCTTCCCTTTTCCATGTGACCTCAATTCTTCCTTCACCCCAGATCTGCCTACTTTGTCCCATGTATGGGGTCTGCATGAATGTTATGAGAAATCCACGTGTGTCTGTTTAAGGGTATCAAGGATTTACTAAGATATAAAAGGTGGGAAATACACTCGCCAATCACCAATACAGGACATGGTAGATCCAGTTGCAGAGTCCTTGGAAAGCTGGGGACCAATCACATGCTGCTGCATGCTGCCTGATTTGGTCTCCACCATCCAAGAGAGTGCTACCACCCTACCTCCCTCTTTATAAGAGGTCACTCTGGTTTGAGGTTTGCACTGTGACCCCTCATGGTATTCCTGGATGTCTGTGATGTATGTCTCCACTAACCCAGCATGAAATGAAGACTGTTCTGGCTGCCCTTCCGTCTGGGTGAAGATGTGGGAAGAAATGAAGCTAGGTTGTCCTGTAGTAGTGTCCCTACTGCCTTCTGCATGCCTGGGATCCAGGAGTGTGTACCGGATGAATGAGGAGGTGAAGGGAAGATTCCCAACCCATTCACAGCTACTTTGCATGCTTGCCATACAGACCAAGGCAGAACACAGTAGTTTCCACTACCTGATACGCAGGAGATTATTTTTCTGTAAATGACACTACATTTGCCTGTTGCTAGAGAATTATAAGTTCTCATTGTTAGAATTATTGTTCTCTGTAATTATTGTGGTGACACAGGGAGAGGAGTGGCGCTGCCCCCTCTTATGAAACAGGGAGTCGGTGTGAGTCAGGCGTGAGTCTTAGTGAGTGTTGTTAGTGAGTGTTGCAGGGAAACAGGTGGCGATGGACCGCCTCTGGTACCTTGTGCCAAGACAGACACCATGCTGGCACCAGCTCTCAGGAGCCTCTCAGAGGCATGCTGAGAAAAATGTGGAGGTATTCACATCCTGGCTCCGTGCATCCCATGCTGAATGCAGCCTTGCTCACACGGGCTTGCTGCTCAGGTGTTTTGAGATGTGTGTTTAGGAGCTGGCTCTTCAAGTGGGCAGGTGTTGGGAAGAAACTCAGTGGGTGGTTTCACCTGCTGAGCCCTCTAGCTTGTGAGAACTGGAGTTTGGATCCCAAGAATACACGTCAATGCTGGATGGGCATGGCAGCCTGTAGTCTCAGCCTATGGGGAGGGACAGAAAGGGCAGACAGGGGATCCTTATAGGAAGCGGGATAATTAGAGACCCTGTCTCAACATAGAAAGTAGAGCAAGATCTAGGAAGACACCGCACATTAACCTCTGACCTCTACAGGCACACAGAGTTGCATCTCCACACATGTGAATATGCATGCATATACACAATAAACAGACACACACATTGGATAAATAATAAAACAAGCTAGTAAAAAATCCAGCCCACCTTTGATGGTGGCTCCTACCTCCCAGGTCTCATGGTATTTGTACTGACTCTCCGCACCTCAGGTGTCTTCTAGGTGTCTGTCTGGACCACATGCAAGGCTCTATCTCCTCTGCCCGAGTCTGAAAAGGCCCATTTGCCAAACACAGGATCAAAGTTGAGATGATTAAGCACAGCGGGATCCTCACAGCAGAAAGTCTAGCTCAGAGCATTTTGTAGTGCTGAGCTTGTATTCTGGCCCTGCTTGATTAATGAACTATTGAACTTTCCTCCTTCTCTCCCTCCTCGGGTGCTGCTGCTGCTGCTGTAAGGTAGGGTCTCTCTATGTAGTCCTGGCTGACCTGGAACTTGTCAGGTCCAAAAGAGACTGCAATTTCCCAAACTCCAAAAGGCCGTCCAAATGTCTAGAAATGATCTTTGGTTTCCAGGGGGAATTTCTGGTGTTCAGACTAAAGGCAGCGCTCCTCAGGCACTTGTGAAGTTGGTTCCTGTCTACCAAAGGGAATCATGTCCCTTACCTCTGGCAGAAGGGACAAATGGCTACCTGTGACACCTATCAGCATATCAAAGCCCATGCTGACCTCCGGGCTCCCTCGGTATAGTCCCTGTTAAACATTTCAAAGTCCATGCTAGAATCTCTTCTCACTCCTCCTCTACCCTGAACTCTCTCCAGACTTCCCTGAGCTACTCATCCTTCTTCTAACCTGGTGTTCTCCTGGCACCATCTGTACTCCTGCTTCTCTCATATGAGCTCTCTATTCTCTCTCTACTACCAGCCTCCCCTCTCTGGCAGATGACCCTGGCCATGTCCAGTCTTCTGGCCATGCTCAGTCTCTGTCTCTGTCTCTCTGTCTCTCTGTCTCTCTCTCTCTCCTCTTCCAGATGCCTCTGGCTGTTCTCTTTTTCCCCTTAGGCGGTGGTGGCACACACCTTCAATCCCAGCACTTGGGAGACAGAGGCAGGTGGATCTCTGTGAGTTCAAGGCCAGTCTGGTCTACAAGAGTTCCAGGACAGGCTCCAAAGCTACAGAGAAACCCTGTCTTACAAACAAACAAGCAAAAACCCTTCCCCTTGACCATACCACAGAGCAGTCATGACATCAGTTTATACAGAACTCACTATATAGACTGGGCTAGCATTGAATTTAAATTCATAGAGATACCTGCTTCTGTCCCTACCTCCTGAGTGCCGGATTAAAGGTGTCCGCTACTACATCTGGCCCAAACACCGCTTTTCAACGACAGGCCTATGAATTAATATCCAACGACAGACGTAATAATTCTTTGAATTAATTTTTAAAATTGCCTGAGCAAGAGTTTTAATTATTTTTTTTTCTTATATAAGGTTAGTTAACCAGTTGCAGTGCTGAGCAGATTTGAGTTTTACCAATTCTATTATGTTTTAGGGGGTGGGAAGGGCTTAGGCAGTGCTCAAGAGACAAGGGGATGGAGACTGATGAAGTGTGAAAAATCCATGGTTGAAGGAAGGAAGTCCTTGCAAGGGAAATATTAACTCGTTCATCATATATTGAGTTTGGTGTACTAATAACTGTTATGGTCCGCAGGGGTTCACCCGAACAAATTTATGGAGGCAAAACGACTTTAAACACTTGGGGCCTGGCTGGTAGGTTGTGTCTGCATGCCTCAGGCTTTCTTAGGGGAGCCTAGTATTAACGCCTGGGGGATTAACTGATATCTAAAGGGGACAAAATGCCATCTTTCCAGAGGAGATGGGGGCGGGGAAAAAAGTCAGAGAAAGGACATAGAAACACTGTTTTTCAGGGCTGAAATGCCCGAGAAGAACAGCAGAAGGAAGGGAATGTCTTCCTGGGGCCACAGCACAGCTTCAGAGACTTCCGAGACTGCGGGTAGCTGGTTCTGAGGCAGAGTGCCATGGCAACAGGGCACAGTAGAGCACAGGCGCTCACTGCATGGTGGCCAGGAAGTAGAGAGGATGGGGGAGGAACTGGAAAGGAGGTTGGTCATTCAAGAGCAGGCCTGTAACAATCTCCTCTAACTGGGTTCCTCTTCCTTGTCTCTACCACCTCTCAATAATGCTAGCAGATCATGAACTCACGGACGGATGAGTGCATTGGGAAGCCAGTGTCCTCATGGTCTGAATCACTGCCTCAAAGCCCCATCTCTGGTCATTTCACTGGGGACCAAGTCTTCAACACTTGATCCTTTGGGGGCAGGGGCATTTCATATGCAAATCATAGCAGAGTCCTAATTAAATTCTTTCTCTCAAAGGAAGCTCATTTTAGATTAAGGGGTTCAGGAGAAGCAGACCTACATTTGATTGATCCACTGAATCAGCATTTATTGAGTGCCTGCTGTATGCCAGGCACTGTGTCAGGCTCTGGGACTTCCCAGAGAGATTCAGCCAAGTCCTTGTCTTAAGTGTACCCTGAATGATGGCTTTGGAATGGTGGGCGAAATGTGAGTGGGTAGGAAGCGCTCAATCTCTTTGTGTTCTGTGAAATGACTTTTTCACAGCCCTCCCATGGTGGAGGAAGGTCCTCCCCCCCCACCAGAGGTTGTTGTGGCTGTGTTCACCATGGTAACAAACAGCTTAGGGAGAGCTGGAGCTCTGGTGTGGAGCCCAGCTGTTAGAGCTGCCTCCTCTGCTGTCTGCCTGCCAGCCTGATGACTCTGCTCACTGCTAAGCTCACATCATTTCCCTGGATAGGGGATTTGGATAGGACAGCAAGCAGATGGGACGGGGAGAGGCCTAGTAGAGCCACTGTGGGTTCACAAAGAATAAGGAAGCCAAAAGCCTGGCACGCAAAGGCACTGAGCAAGGCAAGTGGCTTCGTCTTGTCTGAGCCTCTGTGTGACTGGTCATCTTAGATGGTGACAGGTTCATGGGAAGACAGAGCATCTGTCCTAACCCATCCTAAAGTCATAACTCTCTGAGCCTGATGACTGTGGTTCAGAAAGGCAGGGCAGGGTACCCGGGGGAGCAGTGGGTAGAAAGGATAAAATGCAGATTCCCAGGTTTGGGCCTCCTACTGAGTTACTGTCCTGAGGTGGGACCCAGGAATCGTCCTCATCCCAGTGTGGCTTAGAGAGGGGAAAGTGATCTGTCCTTGTTGTAGGGCTAAGTAGTTAGGCTATCTCAGTGGATTCAAAAGGAATGAATGTAAGAATGGGGTTTTTAACAGAGAATAACAAATCGCTGGGGTCGGGGTCCAAATGCAGAAGGTCATTCCTCGTTTACAATGGCAAGGCTCCCTCTAAATGATGCTCCAATCAATAAAAAGAAATGAAAGAGGGAGGAAAAAAAACCCTCTAGCTGGTGCTTATTATATTTTCTTCTCAGCATTTGTGCCTACAAAGCCAGCCCACTTCCCAGCCCAGTCACCAGGGCAACCAGCACCCCCACCTTGACAGCTCAGCCTCATAGACAGCTTCTTGCACCCACAGCCAGGGCCGAGGGACCCAGCCCTATAATCAGCCTCCCGCTGCCTGTGCAGGCAGCCAGCAGCAAGTCTCAGCCCATTACAGCTCCGCGGACACCCCCTCCCCATGCTCACATGTGGCGATCTGCTGGTTTGCCTCCCAGGAGACGTGGGGCAGTTGATTCTGCCAGTGTCTCATCCCTCTGAAGGGAGGAAGGGATTTGCCATGAAGGGCACAACCCCAAGTAGCAGCCTGCACAGGAGAAAAACACACCCTCCAGAAGGGGAGTGGTGGCAGGTTCCCTAGCGGAGGAGAGGAGATGGCTTTGGGGGTGGTGGGAGTTGAGGAAGAGTGTGCAAAGTGATGAGCTGGTGGGAGGCTGGGCAGCACAGGGGAAGCAGTGGGGAGCTGGGCTCCCACAGCTCCAGTGCTATGGAATTGGCTCCCAGCTGGGCCTTCAGCCAGTCCAAGGCCACACACACCTAGAGCCTGACCCAGAACAGTTTCACGAGGCCAGGGATTATCTGTCAGGGCTGTCAAAGGTCACCATTCTATCCAGCTCTTCTGGCTCCGATGACCCATCAGTTGGCAGGTAGCTTTTAACCAGTCTACTAAACCCAGTCTTTCATGTTAGAGTTCACCAGCACTTCTGGGCAGCCCTATCCCCACCTCTGTTTTCCACTATCCTGCAGCTGCCTTCACTTTTCCTATATTGGCCATGTTTTTGGCCAGGCCACCTAGCTGAGGTCTTACCGGTCCACAGGCAACAAGAAATGAATCTTTTCAACCCTTCTTGCTTAGTTCATGGCAGCCTTAGGCCAACCTTTGCAGGCTCCTCTGCTTGCTCCTGGACTAGGGTGAAGCCTTCCTCTAGTGGACTGAGGGTCTGGCTCCCTCTAGGCGGCTTAGAGCCAGCTGTTGGTGGTGGTTGCGGTGGTGGCAGCAGCGCTTGCAGCCCTTTAATCCCAGTACTGAGTTTGAGGCCAGGCTGGTCTACAGAGCAAGTCCCATTACAGCCAGGGCTATACAGAAAAACTCTGCCTCAAACAAACAAACAAACAAAAACAAGCCTGCTGAGACCATTAAGTTGCAAGAACATTAACTAACTCTCCTAGCTGGTCAGAAGCACAAGAGGAAGCCATAAATGCCCTCTTGCCTTAGGTGGTTCTCAGGCCTGTATTTTCTGTGCATCCTGTCTGGGGATGGTCTGTGTGGCCTGGTGCTGAATGGAGTGGAGCCAGTTTGTCTGCACAGTGCCCTGGTTTCTCTTCTCACCCTCCTTAACTCACTTCTTTCTCCATCTCTTTGCTGCTCCCCCAATTGTGTGCCCGCCCCCCCTCCCCCCGGTTAGAAGCAGTTGAAAGGAAACTTTTCACTCATTTGTTTACTTGAGAACCTAGGATAGATCAGTGCTCCTATGCTAGTAGACCTAGGATAGATCAGTGCTCCTATGCTAATAGACCTAGGATAGATCAGTGCTCCTATGCTAGTAGACCTAGGATAGATCAGTGCCCCTATGCTAGTAGACCTAGGATAGATCAATGTTCCTATGCTAGTAGACCTAGGATAGATCAGTGCTCCTATGCTAGTAGACCTAGGATAGATCAGTGCTCCTATGCTAGTAGACCTAGGATAGATCAGTGCTCCTATGCTAGTAGACCTAGGATAGATCAATGTTCCTATGCTAGTAGACCTAGGATAGATCAGTGCCCCTATGCTAGTAGACCTAGGATAGATCAGTGCCCCTATGCTAGTAGACCTAGGATAGATCAATGTTCCTATGCTAATAGACCTAGGATAGATCAGTGCCCCTATGCTAGTAGACCTAGGATAGATCAGTGCTCCTATGCTAGTAGACCTAGGATAGATCAGTGCTCCTATGCTAGTAGACCTAGGATAGATTACTTCTCCTATGCTAGTAGACCTAGGATAGATCAGTGCTCCTATGCTAGTAGACCTAGGATAGATCAGTGCCCCTATGCTAGTAGACCTAGGATAGATCAGTGCTCCTATGCTAGTAGACCTAGGATAGATCAATGTTCCTATGCTAGTAGACCTAGGATAGATCAGTGCCCCTATGCTAGTAGACCTAGGATAGATCAATGTTCCTATGCTAGTAGACCTAGGATAGATCAGTGCCCCTATGCTAGTAGACCTAGGATAGATCAATGTTCCTATGCTAGTAGACCTAGGATAGATCAGTGCCCCTATGCTAGTAGACCTAGGATAGATCAATGTTCCTATGCTAGTAGACCTAGGATAGATCAGTGCCCCTATGCTAGTAGACCTAGGATAGATCAATGTTCCTATGCTAGTAGACCTAGGATAGATCAGTGCCCCTATGCTAGTAGACCTAGGATAGATCAATGTTCCTATGCTAGTAGACCTAGGATAGATCAGTGCCCCTATGCTAGTAGACCTAGGATAGATCAATGTTCCTATGCTAGTAGACCTAGGATAGATCAGTGCCCCTATGCTAGTAGACCTAGGATAGATCAATGTTCCTATGCTAGTAGACCTAGGATAGATCAGTGCCCCTATGCTAGTAGACCTAGGATAGATCAATGTTCCTATGCTAATAGACCTAGGATAGATCAGTGCCCCTATGCTAGTAGACCTAGGATAGATCAGTGCTCCTATGCTAGTAGACCTAGGATAGATTACTTCTCCTATGCTAGTAGACCTAGGATAGATCAGTGCTCCTATGCTAGTAGACCTAGGATAGATCAATGTTCCTATGCTAGTAGACCTAGGATAGATCAGTGCCCCTATGCTAGTAGACCTAGGATAGATCAGTGCCCCTATGCTAGTAGACCTAGGATAGATCAGTGCCCCTATGCTAGTAGACCTAGGATAGATCAATGTTCCTATGCTAGTAGACCTAGGATAGATCAGTGCCCCTATGCTAGTAGACCTAGGATAGATCAATGTTCCTATGCTAGTAGACCTAGGATAGATCAGTGCCCCTATGCTAGTAGACCTAGGATAGATCAATGTTCCTATGCTAGTAGACCTAGGATAGATCAGTGCCCCTATGCTAGTAGACCTAGGATAGATCAATGTTCCTATGCTAGTAGACCTAGGATAGATCAGTGCCCCTATGCTAGTAGACCTAGGATAGATCAATGTTCCTATGCTAGTAGACCTAGGATAGATCAGTGCCCCTATGCTAGTAGACCTAGGATAGATCAGTGCCCCTATGCTAGTAGACCTAGGATAGATCAGTGCCCCTATGCTAGTAGACCTAGGATAGATCAGTGCCCCTATGCTAGTAGACCTAGGATAGATCAGTGCCCCTATGCTAGTAGACCTAGGATAGATCAGTGCCCCTATGCTAGTAGACCTAGGATAGATCAGTGCTCCTATGCTAGTAGACCTAGGATAGATCAGTGCTCCTATGCTAGTAGACCTAGGATAGATCAGTGCTCCTATGCTAGTAGACCTAGGATAGATCAGTGCCCCTTTGCTAGTAGACCTAGGATAGATCAGTGCCCCTATGCTAGTAGACCTAGGATAGATCAGTGCCCCTATGCTAGTAGACCTAGGATAGATCAATGTTCCTATGCTAATAGACCTAGGATAGATCAGTGCTCCTATGCTAGTAGACCTAGGATAGATCAGTGCTCCTATGCTAGTAGACCTAGGATAGATTACTTCTCCTATGCTAGTAGACCTAGGATAGATCAGTGCCCCTATGCTAGTAGACCTAGGATAGATCAGTGCCCCTATGCTAGTAGACCTAGGATAGATCAGTGCCCCTATGCTAGTAGACCTAGGATAGATCAGTGCCCCTATGCTAGTAGACCTAGGATAGATCAGTGCCCCTATGCTAGTAGACCGCTAGTAGACCTAGGATAGATCAGTGTCCCTATGCTAGTAGACCTAGGATAGATCAGTGCTCCTATGCTAGTAGACCTAGGATAGATCAGTGCCCCTATGCTAGTAGACCTAGGATAGATCAGTGCCCCTATGCTAGTAGACCTAGGATAGATCAGTGCCCCTATGCTAGTAGACCTAGGATAGATCAGTGCCCCTATGCTAGTAGACCTAGGATAGATCAGTGCCCCTATGCTAGTAGACCTAGGATAGATCAGTGCCCCTATGCTAGTAGACCTAGGATAGATCAGTGCCCCTATGCTAGTAGACCTAGGATAGATCAATGTTCCTATGCTAGTAGACCTAGGATAGATCAGTGCCCCTATGCTAGTAGACCTAGGATAGATCAGTGCCCCTATGCTAGTAGACCTAGGATAGATCAGTGCCCCTATGCTAGTAGACCTAGGATAGATCAATGTTCCTATGCTAGTAGACCTAGGATAGATCAGTGCCCCTATGCTAGTAGACCTAGGATAGATCAGTGCCCCTATGCTAGTAGACCTAGGATAGATCAGTGCCCCTATGCTAGTAGACCTAGGATAGATCAATGTTCCTATGCTAGTAGACCTAGGATAGATCAGTGCCCCTATGCTAGTAGACCTAAGATAGATTACTTCTCCTATGCTAGTAGACCAAAATTCTTGTTCTGTGTTACCTAGCCTGACCCCCTCATCTGATGGAGGGAGCTGAAGAATACAGAAGTAAAAGGATTTTCCCAAAAGTGCAGTTGGAACGTGGAGAAGTGGCTCTTGCTCCTGCCTGTAACAATTATAACAAGTGTTTGTCATGTGCCCATAGGCACTGTGAGTGCAGCAGGGAATGAAATTGACAAAAATCCCTGGTTTTCTGGAACATGACATTCCAGTGGAGACCTGGAAGAGAAAAAGACCATAATCCATATGAAAAAATAAAATCTTCAAACTGTTGGATTGGTCACTGCTGATCTGGGGATGGTGGGACTCAGGGGTTGAATATGACACCTCCTAAAATTCCTGAGTGCAAACACCCCAAGATATCAGAGACCCCTGAAGCCTTAGGTGGCTAGGTTAAATAATTAGCGTCCTTGGAGAAAACTGGGACAGGTAATCAGGGATGCCTGTAAACCTAACAGAGTGATGGACTGACCAGGACAAAGCTGAGGTTATCACTGCTTCTGGAGAAAGCAAGTCTTGCAGGTACTTTGGCTCTGGACTTTAACCTCCAGGACAGATTGTAGCAAAAACCTGGAAACAACCCCACCAATGATTAACAGACAATGAAATAAATTAATATTTTTAGGCCCCAAAATAGGAAACCGAGAGTGAAGATGAATGGCTCCATCATCCACGAAGATAAATCTTACGAGCATGTGGAGCTGTTGAATGACAGATGTAAATTGCTGAAGATTATCTACACCTTGACACCATCACAGGGCGTACTAAGACAATAATTTGCATTTGATCCAAATGACTCCCCGTTCAAAAAATGATGGGATGATAACACAAAAGGCAGCCTAGTATTTAGCTTTAGTAATGAATTGTAATCAGAGGGGAGCCCACGGAGAGCATTAGAATGTTCTGCGGTTTTTCTTATTTGGTTTGGTTTTGTTTTAAGTAGCAACCTGTGTTTTTGTTTTATCTTTAAGATAATTTGTGCGAGAGTTCATACTTTAGATTTTATTAAGTATGAAAGCTTGGTCTTATCTTAGGCTTTTTAGCCTGTAAATATTAATCCGCGTTTCGCCACATGGTTCGTTACCTCCCTTCCATGCTGGACGTCCCACTTCTTCCATGTCTGGCTGGCAACTCTCTGTATCTCTGATTCCTTCTCAGAGTTCCTAGCTCTTCCTGGAAGTCTTGCCAATCCTCTCCTGACTAGCTATTGACTGTTCAGCAGAGACACATCTTCGCAGTGTACAAAAATATCATACTGCATGCACAAGTTCTCTTGTGCGTGTCTCTGTGGGAAAACAAGTAAGAGTTTCTCCTGGGCATATGCTGTAAAGAATGTACACCTAGAAGAAGTGATATGTCCTATTTTACAAGCAAGTGACAAATTCTTTTCCCAAGTGATTGTACCAGTTTTCGCTTCAGCCAGCAATATGTACATGTTCTCCTAGCTTGTCATCTGTACAACATATGGCATGATCAGAACTTTGCATTTTTGTCTGTTTAGTGAGTATGTAAATGTGTTTATCCTATTTTGTTAATGAATGTTTGTTGAGCCTAATTATTAAGGTATTATTAATTTATTTTGTGTGTGGTATATACATGTACATGTTCATGTGTATGTGCACATATGTGTGCAGGTTTACATACATTGGTGTGTGTAGCCTGGAGGTCAATGTTGGGTATTTTCTTCAACCTTGTATTTTGAGACAGATTCTTTCATTGAATCTGAAACTCCTCGATTTGGTTGGTCAGAGAGCTCCAGGAATCTGCCCATCTCCAGCTTTCTTGGTGCTGGGATTACAGATGTGTGTCATGAAGCCTAGCTTTTACACGGTGCTGGAGATCCAAACTCAGGTCTTCAAACTTGCTCAGAGGGCATTTTTCCAACAGAGTCATCTCCCTAGCCATTGTTATTATTGATGACAAATTGGTTTTCATGGGATTACAGGCAATTCTTCTGGAAAAGTTTTGTTACTCCCATAGATGTGATGAAAAAGACCTCAGATCCAAATCATAGCCATTTTTTAAAAAATTCATGTACATGGGCTGTTTTTCCTTAAAGGTGGGGTTCAAGAGGTCAGCATTGGACATGAGGAAAATAAGGGTTTTTATAGCTCAGGAGTAGGGTTTCTAAATAGGAGATTTGATGGGCAAGTAGGCAGCGCCACGGAAGCAGAACATAAGCATAGCAAGGTCGTCATAACAACTTTTGAAAAGAAAACATGGTTGCAAGGTAATTATAACGAGTCCTGAAACAAAGGCACGGCTGCCATTTTCCCGAACAGGCAGTTCAGAATCATTTGTAGTTAGTCACAGGTGGGGCATAGCCCAATCCTTGAGAAACAGAGAATGAACATGGTTTGTCTTTACTATAAAATGACTTTCAAACCCAAGATGGAGGCAGACTAATTTATCAGATTGTATACATATTTTGCTCACTTTTTAATGTTTACTTGATTTTTTAAAGAGTTCCTGGTTCTGGACAGTAATCCTTTTAGGATTAATTTGTCACAGGTTTTCCCAGTCTGTGATATGCCTTGTCAACACTCTTTGATAATACAAATTCACATTTTTGATGTAGGTTATGCTTTTTTGTTAAAGAAAACACTTTCCTTATTTGGATGTTGTAAATAGTCTCATATCTCCTTTCAAAAAATTGAGAGATTTGTCTGCCAGTTTCAGTTTTTGTTTTCATTCACCTGAAATTGTTTCCTGGGGGCTGATTTATGTAGGAATTAAATTCCAGTTCATTTTCTTTGTGTTCTTCCTCCTGCTGCTGTAACAAGTCACAACCAACTGGAGGGCAGAAATGACAGTTTTGTTCTCACAGTCTGGAAGGAAGATGTTGGAAGCGGTTTCCATTGCATTGAATCTGAGGTGTCATATGAAGAGGAGAGAACCTTCAAGGTTTCGGGGGGGCTTGCCTCCCCTCTCTTTTTGTTTTTGAACATGCATAGTGGCAAGCCTGGTCCTCCTTATGTGAACTCTCTCTGCCAGGACTGGCAAAGTCTGCCTCTCTTTCATGCAAAAGGTCCTCTATGGATAGACCTACTCCGACAAACAACTGAGAATATTCGCCAGATGATCACCTTGAACCATAAACCAGTCACATCAAAGACCCTTTTCCATGCCAGACATCATTCACAGGCTCAGAACTAGGCCAGGAACATCTCTGGGGTCTGGAGAAGCATTACTTTACCTCCCACAAAACCCAAAGAGTTTATTTTATTGAAGTTTTTCTGAACCTGAATCCACATGGTTACTAGTCTGCCAGCAATAATAGTAATAGCAACCATTTATGCTTGGAAATTTTTAAAGCATCGAATGCATATTATCCCATTTAATTCTTTCAACCACAATTGATCCTAAATACTATTATTATTTAAGATTTATTTTTAATTGTATGTGTGTGTGCATGTGTGTGTACGAGTGCACATGTGAATATAGATTCCCAGGAAGTTCAGAAGAGGGTTCAGATCTTCTGGAGCTAGAGTTACAGAGTGTTATGAACCTCTGACATAGGTGGTTGGAATAGCATTTAGGTCTTCTGGAAGACCTAAGTATGTGATCTTAACTACTGGGCTCTTAAACATCTCTAGCTTTTATTGTTATTCTCTTTTAAAAGACTTATTTATTTATTATGTATACAGTGTTCTGCATGCCTGTGTACCTGCACGACAGAAGATCCCATTATAGATGGTTGTGAGCCATCGTATGTTTGCCGGGAACTGAACTCAGGATTTCCGGAAGAGCAGCCAGTGCTCTTAACTTATGAGCCATCTCTCCAGCCCTCTTATTGTTATTCTTTTTTGTGTGTACACGTGTGCATTGGGTGTATGTATGTGTGTGATGGGTGTCTTTCTCTACTGTTTTGAACAGTAATTTTTGGAGATGGTCTCTCACTGAACCTGGAGTTTACTGCTTTGGTTAGACTGGCTGTCTCTGGAACCTCCCATGATCCACCTACCTATTGTGGAATAATCTTTTTGTACACTGTGAAAATTTGTCACTTGGATTGGTTTAATAAAAAACTAAATAGCTAATAGCTAGGTAGGATTTTAGGGGCAGAGAGAATGCTGGAAAGAAGAAGGGCAGAGAAGGTAAACAGACAGGGAATGAGTTGGACACACAACATGGGATAAAGGTAAAAGTGACGTGGTAGAATGTGGGTTAATAAAAATATGGGTCAAACTAAGTTATAAGAGCTAGTTAAGAAGAAGCCTAAGCTATCGGCTGAACTTTCATAATTAATAAAAGTTTTTGTGTGGTTATTTGGGAGCCGACAGGCAAGACAGAAAAATCTGCCTGCGCCTACCTCCACCTTCTCCCCGGCAGTAGTTACAGGCATGTGCCACCCATGCAGCTTTTACAGTGGTCGTGGGGATTCAAAGCCAGATCCTCACTGAGCGCAGCAAGCTCTTTACCCACTGAGCCACCTCCCCAGTTCTCTAAATACTATTACTAGTTCTAACTTAGAGATATTAAAGGACAGAGTGACACTAACTAGGGTGGTGGGGAGTGACTGAGCCCTGACTAAAGTCTAGGCAGTAAGCTTCAAAATCCTTGTGTTTGGCCTCACGTTACTAGTAAATGAATAAATGAGGCAGAGCTGTCTAGTTTTCCTTAGTGTGCTCTTCCCTAGATCACATAACGTCTCTGAGCCTCAGTTTCACGACTAGTCAAACAGTAACAGTGCAGCGTCTTCTCTGCACGCCGCAGGCCTGCTGTGAGTGCACACTGAGTCAGGTGTAAAAGCAGGGCAAGAAAGAAACCCAGCGCCCTGAGCACTGCTCTTCCACATCTCACTGGTGGAGACAGAACTGAGACTCAGGTTTCCTAGCAGCCGGGCTACTTCCATTCCAAGATGGTCATGGGAACACTTACAGACTGAAGCCATCAAATTGAGCATTTCCTCTTCACCAACCTACTTTCTAATAGCCAGCATCAAAGCCATGCCTATGTCGTTAGTCAAGAAACCATGTCAAAGAGTGTCACCAAATCTCAGATGACACAGTTATAGCGTCCAAATATGCAATCCTTCTTAGCTGGAGCAGGGTCAGGTTCATAAGTAATATTTACTTTTTGTGATGGATCAAGGATCAAAGGGAAGGGGTCGGTTTCAGAAATTAACAGCGAATGGAAGCCACACGGGCTTCGGTCCTGTCACAGCCTTTCTGTCGGACTTTCTTTTGTGGGCCCGCCAGCCCTAGTAATGACACAGAGATTATTATTAATTATGAAAGCTTTGCCTTAGATTAGACTTGTTCTGTGCTAGCGTTCATAATGTAAACAAACCTGCTTTAATTAATCTATGTTTTGTCATGTGACTTTTTCCTCTCTTCCATTCTGTATGTCAACTTGCTTTGGATCTTGCTGGCATCTCTCCTGTGCCTCTGGTCCTAACTCTCTGAGTTCTCCTCCCTCTGTCCGGAAGTCCTGCCTAACCTCTCCTGCCTATCTATTGGCCGTTCAACTGTTTATTAAACCAGTTACAGCGACACATCTGCACAGTTTAAAGAAGTATCCCACAACACCCCATGACTTTGCCCCCTCCCCATCATATTTCTGCCCCTTTCCATGGCTCCTTGACTACTACTCTTTGTAGACTAGGGAACATAAACTCAGGTGTTAGCTGTGGGCTCACCACCAATGATTTCTATTTTGAATTTCAAAAGAAACATTGGGAAAAAAAAACAGTGAATAGTGGGGAGATGCACTCTATCAGATATTAAGACGGACATTAGTTACCCCTTCTATCCTTAGGGAATATATTTCAAGATGCTTGAAACCTAAGATAAATATCTGACTTTGTATAACCTAAGATAAATATCTGACTTTGTATATTCTGTTTTCCCTCTATAATTCCAAAATAGTTTATGAAGTAGACACCATAAGGGAGTCAAATGGGAACTAACAATAAATAAATAAATTAAGTAAAATAAATCTAACCTAAACACAAGCACTGTGACCCAACAGCCTACCTGATAACCAAGATGGCTGCCAAGTGACTAATGGGTGGTTGGTGTGTACCATATGGATACTCTGAGCATGGGGTGATTCATGTTCCGTCTCAGCTAGGATGAACAGAATGGCATGAGATAATCTTTACTTCAAGTAGAGCACAATTTAAAGTGTTGGGAAGTTTATTGGGGGGGGGATTTTCAGACCACAGATGATGGGCAGTAAATGAAACCATGAAAAATGACACTGTAGCTGGAGGAGTACTGTATAACTAAGGCATGGGAATATAAAGACAGGCTGGAAAAGTAGCTAAGTTGTTGGCCTGTGCATGAAGCACTAGCTTTAATCCCCTGCTTCACACCAGGAATGGCATACTCTCACTGAAGCTGAAGGCACCATGTAAGCTCCAGAGACAAAAGATCCAGATATCCTTGTCTCCAATCAGTGCTGGGGTTGCAGGCTCAAGCTGCTCTCTCTCTCTCTCTCTCTCTCTCTCTCTCTCTCTCTCTTTCTTTTTTGTGTGTGCTGGGATCTGAATTCATTTCTTTAAGATTGCACAGCAAGTGCTCTTACTCACTGAGCCATCCCTTCAATTCATCTTAGTCTTCAAAAAATTGTGTGTGCTTGTACACACACGTGCATGTGCATGCAAGCGTGTAAAATGGAGAGAGTGTGGAGGCTAGAGGACAACTTGTAGGAGTCAGTTCTCTCTCTCCACCTAAGTACATTCAACAGGCAGAACTCAAGGTGTCAGGTGTGGCAGCAAGCTCCTTTATCCACCGAACCATCTTGATCCCACACTCTCTTCTTCCTTCAAAAACTAATGTGTATGGTGTTTTGCCTACATGTATGGCTGTGTACCACATGTGTGCATTGTTCAGGAGGTCAGATGCCCTGAAACTGGAGTTTCAGAAGGGCATTAGCTTCCACGTAGGTTCTGGGAATTGAACCCTTGTCCTCTGGAAGAGCAGCCAGTGTTCTTAACGAAACTATCTCTTCAGCTCACCCGCCTTATTCTTGTTAGAACTAAATATAAACGAGTCTGCGAGCTCCTCTAGAGCAAGGCACTACTCCACCAAGGTCTTAAGTATCACTTTCTACTCACCCCACCGTGCCAAACACTAGCTTCGGGTACCCTAAGAAGAGCCGCTCTCGTCACAACCTGAACAGGTCCATGTTTCATTCTAAAAGGGCTGGCTCTAGCCTCTCTTAGTAAAGCCTTACTAATCTTTCAGGATTCAGTTTAGGTCTCTCTTCTAGAAGGCCCTTTGGGACTTTTCCCTTCCCCCAATGTCAACGCCGTAGGATTGTATTCCTATACCCCTGTCCCCTACCCTCAGACACACACTGCGCACTAATCGTCCGATTTGGCCACTCAAAGGTCCCGTAGGCCTGGGGAGCTAAGCTAACAAGGGCTTGTCCACATCAGCAGCCGGGCAGCAGGGCACACAGAGCAGCCACCAAATAACCGGAAAGTTACTCTCACAGGTGCATGACAGCCCAACCCACCGTCCTCTCCCCACTTCTTCACTCTCATTGGCTTAGCCTGTCCGCGCCCATTCCCCGCCCCCAGCCCGCCTCCCGGTCGCCTGGGGACGCGGAGAGCTCTGCGCACGCGCCGAGAGGCGGGGCGCGCCCCTTGAGGGCGGGGCGCGGGCCGAGGGAGCCCGACCGGGGCGCGTCGTTGCGAGGCAGTTGCGTCCTACGGCGCGCGCAGCCCCCCGGGCGGGGGCGGGGCCGAGGCGGCCGCTGAGGCGGCTCCCTGCTCTGGTCCCGCCCCCTCCGCGTGCCCCGCCCCCTCCACCCACCCCGCCCCCTCGGCGCGCTGCGCTCGGGCTCCCGCCGCGCTCGATCTCTCGCCGCCCGCGGCCTCTCGCTTCGCTCGCCCGCGGCCGAGAGCGGGACCAGAGAGTCCTTCTGGTGGGCGGCGCGGGGCTGCGCGCGTCCGGCATCCCGGGGCCGCTCGGGCCGGCCGGCGAGGGAGCCCCCCTCGGCGGTCCATGCATCCGCCGCCGCCCGCTGCCGGCGTCGCGATGGATTTCGGGCAGAACAGCCTGTTCGGCTACATGGAGGACCTGCAGGAACTCACCATCATCGAGAGACCGGTCCGCCGGAGCCTCAAGGTGCGCAGGGCCGAGAGACGCTTCCCTCAGGGCGGTCCGCCCGACCCGGCGGCATCCGACGGCCCCGGTCGCCGTGTCACCGCAGCCGCCTTTAGAGCCTCACTCTCCGCCGCAGCCGAGGGTCGGCCTGTCCCTGTCCCCTTGACTGAAGCCAGCCCCTCACTCTGACTGAAGCTAGCCTTGTCTCCTCACTGAGGCTAGCCCCTTCCTCGGACAGGGACCAGCGGGGTCCCTTGACTGCGGCCAGTTCTGTCTCGGAACTGAAATCAGCACTGTCCCCTGACTGGAACCAGCCCGTCCCCCGACTCGGTCCCTCGACTGCGGCCAGCCTGCGCCCCACCCGGCTCCGGCCTCCCCCGCGAACGGCCAAGCCGCTGTTCTTGTAGCCAGCCTCGGTGTGTCCCTCATCCGCAGCCGGCTTCTCTCTGGGTCCGTGTTCCCAGGTTCTGGACGCTGGCCCACTTTTCGGGTTCACATAGCCCTACCTCGGTCTCTCAACCGGACATCCCAGGTCCCATCCATTCACGGTCCTCACCCCGATCTCTTCGTACGATCAAGCTTGGGTCTCCTGGTGCCCAGGGCTGCATGGCCTCCCTTCACCTCCCGAAGACAGGCACCCTTCCCAGAGTTGTCCTAGTTTAGGGTTTCAAAGCCTCTCCCATCCAGAGTCACCATGCATCCCTTTCCTCCCAGCCCCTCCAGGGCTGTAGGTGGGACCCTGCTCCCCAGTCCCCTTGAGGGAGTCAACCTTTATTTGTCCGTCCCTCCCCTCATTAGCTCCCCCACCCCGCAAAGTCATCTTCCCAGCCTTCTGAGAGGCCAACCCTCATCCTTACAGACGGTAAACCTAGTTTCGGGACCCTTTCCCTCCTCATCTGGCCACTCCCTCATAGTTCTCTTGAACCTTTGATTTCCTTTCAGGCTGAGTCTCTTCGGCTCCCAACCGAGCTCCAAAGCTTGTCCTTTTCGATGCCATTCCACTCGCAGTCTATAACCCCACCCCCCCCATTAAAGCATTCCCTGGTGTGGAAAAATGCTTTAGTCTTGGAGGATTCTGTTGGAGATAAAAATATGTGAACATATGTATCCGTGTCCACATGTGGTATATATGCATATGAAGTTGGTTCCAGCGGGGTCCTGGACTCTGCCAGTTAGAGTAAAAACAATCCCCGCGCCCAACCCCCTCCCTACTGGAGACCTTGGTGTTTGCTATAATGTAGGGAATCATCAGACTCTGAATGAGTTGTCGTTGCTATAACTGAAACCTTTTCACCAATAGGGTCTTTGAGGGTCTTTGGGAGGCAAGAGGGACCAATGTTTGTACATCTAATTTGCATATTATACTTGACAGACACCAGAAGAAATAGAAAGATTGACCGTTGATGAAGACCTCAGTGATATTGACAGGGCTGTTTATCTGCTCAGGTATGTCTCAGTCTTTCTGTCAGATTGCCGCTCTTTGCCTGTGGGGCAAACAAGCACTGTTTCTGAAATGTCATGTTTCAATTGTCGATGTGTTCAGATTTACTCTCCCACTTGAACAAAGTACTTTTTTTGCATGCATCATAATTATGTTGTGAATTAGGTTAGGCTTGGGCTTATGAATTTGAGAACTGAAATCAAATAACATATCTAATTTAAAGAACATTGCCTGGAGGAGGAAAGCAGAACAGCTAATGGTTTGACTTGAATCACATCCTTTTAAAATTACTTTCCAACTTTGCTCATGCAGGAGTCAGTTAGGATAGATAAGATTTAAGGGTATCCAGTGATTAATTTTAAAGCTCATTGTAGAGTATGAATATTACATGCTATTTCCTATATAGAAAAATTTACAAATACAGATTTGTGCTCAGGATATATTTAGTTTTGCAGTATGAGTTTACATTGCACAAGTGTTTCTTTTTTAAAAAAATTAAATTGAATCTGGTCTCATTTAAGTTTCAGATCATCTCAAAGGCTCTATAGAATAGCTTCAGACAAATGGTTATGTTGTATTATGTATGCATCAGATGATTCTACATTATATCAAACACAAAGGTCTCCAGTCCCGTGCTGGGGGTGGAGGGCTGGGAGCGGGGACTGTCCTTACTCTTCTAACTTATAGACTTCAGGACCTTACTGGAATCAACTTCATATGCATATATGAACATACTAATACAAATGTTCAGAATCATTTAAAAGGTAAATATATTGATGAAAAGTCTTCAGAAATAGAAAATGTCCTAGGCATTTTGTATATATTTAAAATTATTTTTATCTGTTATGTGTTTTTTTCCTTTTGGTAAATTAGTCTTCACTTTTGCTGTTGGGAATCAGATTTTGAAAACTGGTGTTACCTCCTACAATGTCTATTCTCCTTGTTTCCTTTGCTTACATCTACTTTACTAGTTTCAAGTGCTGACCAGCTTCTTATTCTGTTCTTGATTATAGACGATGGATCACATTTCCAGTCCCATCATGTTTATTGAATGAGTATATAAGAAATTCCTTTTCTAAGATTCTTCCTTCTCCTCTTCCTCAGACTCAGGGCCTTGCCCATGTGAAGCAAACTGTTCATCACTGATCTGTATCCTAGCCTCTCTCCAGGATTTTTCTTAATTATTATTTATCTCCTGGTGGCACCTTGAGTTTCTGTTCTTGCTATTTATCAATATACCTACCATTCAGACCCTGTTGATTATGGTCTTCAATGAATATAACAAACAAAAACCAAGCCAAACAGATAGACAGGCAGACAGACAGACAGACAAGCACAAGGAAGTAAGTAAAGTGAAGGGGAGCTTGGTGGCCACACTTTAATCCCAGGAGAATTGCTGAGAGTTCAAGGACAGCCTTAGCTACATGGTGAGACCTTTCCTGTCCATTGGCTTTCACCATGATTCTTCTGCACATGACTAAGTAGCTGAAGAATATTGGATACATTTCTCTTGATATGCAGCAGTTAATGATGGAAAATAAGTCCTGCTTATTCCTGTGGCATGCTTTTCTTTTAGTGTAAACCCTTACTTATAATCAGGAAACAGAGTCGTACAGACTCCTCACTCTAGATGTCATTGATAAACCTGTTTTTTTAAGTTTGTTTTTTACTTTGCTTTTACTGTTGATTAGAGAACTAAGTTGTCTGTCTCTTCCTTCCTTCCTTCCTTCCTTCCTTCCTTCCTTCCTTCCTTCCTTCCTTCCTTCCTCCCTCCCTCCCTCCCTCCCTCCCTCCCTCCCTCCCTTCCTTCTTTTTTTCCTTCCTTACTTTCATTCTTTTTCTTCTTTTCTCCTCTCCTCTCCTCTCCTCTTCTCTCCCCTCCCCTCCCCTCCCCTCCCCTCTCCTTCCCTCCTCTTTTTTAGATATCGAACATAAGTTTCCCTTATGGACCGTCATAAAGGCCTTATGAGACAGACATACCTCATACTCCTTTTTAAAGAAGAGAGTTTAAAAAGAGATCACCTGTCTCCTTTAGTTTCTTATGGATAGGGGAACACTAGTTTGCTTATGTGTGGGTTCTTTTGTATTACTACCCTCTTACTATCTCCTGGGGGCAGGTGTGTTTGGGAAAAGTGGGGTTTCTTTAGAGGGGATTAAGGCAGGATTACCGGAAGGGTTCTTTCTTCCCCAGGACTCAGGAGGGGGCAGGGTAGTTTTACAGATGTATTCAAACTGTTTCTGTTAAAGCTTGCTGTCTTATCTGCTCTCTTGGAGTGAGCTTTCTATTTTAAATAATTTATTCTCTTAAAAAATTGTCTGAATATTTTAGAACCTAATTAGGAACTTCAGTCTTTTTCCTGTGTAGATGATTTTCAGGTTTAATTTTGAGTGCTTCACTATTCCTAGTTTTGGATTTGTGTATTAACTTGTTTGTTATATTTGCTTCTTTGGTTCTCTTATTGTGTATTTAAACTCTGGGAATCATTTAAAATATTTATTTTTGTATATGGATGTTTTGCCTGCATGTCTGTGCTCCACATGTAGTCAGTGCCTGAAAAAGGCATTGGATCTGATGGAACTGGAGCCTCTATCCTGTGAAAGAACAGCTGATAATTATTAATAAAATTAATAAGTTAATATAAAATAAATTAATAAAACAAATTAACCACTAAGCCATCTCTTCACCGCCCCCCATTCTTGAAATATTAATAATACTGAATTAGAATGTGTAAGCATCAGTAGGTGAAGCTTTACATTTGTGGAGGTTCTCATAGCATTTAAATTGAATCCAGCATCTATTAACAGACAAATTCATTGTTTACTTTGAAAGTGTGACAGGCCAGTTATCATTGTCATTTTAACAGAAAGTTTAGAACATTACGATGCTTGAAGATTTAGCACAGATGATTTTGTGGTTTTGCATAAATATGATGCTGATAGACCCATCTGTGGCATTTAGAACCGAAGCAAAACAACTTCCCAATAGTCACAGCTTGTGTCTTAGTCAAACTCAGAGCACAGCATCTTTTTCTTGTTCTCTCTCTTCTGTGTGATTTTGGCATGTATTTTAGGAATGTACTCAAAATATGTGAATAGTTTTATTAGAGAAGAGTCTAAGTATGCATACTGTATTTTCATTAAGTAAATTTTCAAATTGTTTCCTAGATAATCTTAGACCTTTAAGGCATTTAAAATCCTTGGTAAGTATATCCTGTTTGTTACTCACTTTTTTTTTTTTTCTAAGACAGGGTTTCTCTGTGTAGTCCTGGCTGTCCTGAAACTTGTTCTTTAGACCAGGCTGGCCTCAAACTTACAGAGATCCACCTGCCCCTGCCTCCCAGTGCTGGGATTAAAAGCATGCACTACCACTGCCTGGCTCTTTCTCACTTTTTAAAATGGCTTTTCTAAACTGTGCTTCACATTCCATATGGTTTTCTTTGAAGTGAACAATTAGTGGTTTTCATGTATTCACAGAACTGTGCAGCTAACACTACTGTCAATTTTAGAACATTCTCGTCTCCCTTGAAGCTTGTAGCTACATCTTCTGGATCCTTTCAACTTTTCAAAGCCACTTACTAATCTGTTTCCTGTCCCTGTGGACCTGCTTATTCTGTATTCTATAAATGAAATGGTACATGATATGGCCTTTGAATCTGACTTCTTTTACTTAGCAAAATGTTTTCAGGGTGATAGATCATCATTATTACATTCCTTTTTGTTGGTAGATAGTGTTTTATTGCATAGGCATATAGTAGTTCTCGCTTGACTACAGGCCATATGTTTCAGGGCCTCCTACTGGATGCTGAACCTGCAGAGTACCAAATCCTGATATTTAACACATTTTCCATTGTTGCCAAGTATATATATGGCCATAACTTTTGTAGTTTGAGGTTAAAACAGCAGCAAAATAAGCAGAAATGTCTTTTTCCTTATTATTTTTACATAACTATCTCTTTTTTTTGTTTGATTTTTTGTTTTGTTTTGTTTTTTGTTTTTTTCTGTTTTTTTTTTTTGTTTGTTTTGTTTTGTTTTTGTTTTTGTTTTTCAAGACAGGGTTTCTCTGTGGCTTTGGAGCCTGTCCTGGAACTAGCTCTTGTAGACCGGGCTGGACTCGAACTCACAGAGATCCGCCTACCTCTGCCTCCTGAGTGCTGGGATTAAAGGCATGTGCCACCACTGCCCGGCTCATAACTATCTTTTCTACCATTTGTTTTAGCAACCTTAGTATACAGTTGTTTTTTTTGATCCCTCTATTTAGAAGTTCACTTTCTCATGTAAAGGAAGCACTTCATGGCTTCTTTCTGGCATATCCAAATTGCCAGCCCTACTAGCCCTATGCTTTGGCCATTACTAAATAAGGAATACTTAAACACATACACACAGTACTATATTGCAAGACATTGCAAGAAGAATTTTTTTCATTTTTGCAGAAATGGCATGCTATTTATAAGTTATGTTTTTTTTTTATTTCTGGAATTTTCCATTCAGTATTTTCTAATAGTAATTGTGGGTGAATAACAAACCACAGAAAGCAAAATCTTCGGTAAAGGAGAACTATTGTACTACATTTCGTTGATCTGTTCATCAGCAAATGAACATTTAGGCTGTTTCTAGTCAGATCTGAACCTTTTGGAGCAGTAATGTTAATTTTTTTCACTTGGATCCATGTGGTCACCCTTCACTCTGCCTTTCCTCATTCCAGAATATCCCTTGTCAGACCTGTCTAATATTTAACATCCCAAGGTATATCTGCAATCTAGCACCAGGAGGCCTTCCCCAACATTAAAGCTTCTCTCAGCTTCTCTATTGTTTTAGTACTTATATCTCTCAAAAAACAAGTCAGGCGGTGGTGGTGCACGCCTTTAGTCCTAGCACTCGGGAGGCAGAGGCAGGTGAATCTCTGTGAGTTCGAGGCCAGCCTGATCTACAAGAGCTAGTTTCAGGACAGGCTCTAAAACTACAGTGAAACCCTATGTCGAAAAATAAAAACAAAGACAAATATTCATTTATGCTCCTTAACTTGTATGCCTTTTCTTTACCAGATTTCACACGTTTTTGAAGGACAAGTCATGTTCTGTTTTTAATTCTTTCTTGTTCTTTTTGTGATCTGAATATTTCATTTTGTTTGTTTGTTTTTGAGACAGGTCCTCTCTTTGTAACATCCTTCACTGCCCTGGAACTTGCTTTGTAAACCAGGCTGGCCTTGAACTCACAGAGATCCACCTGTCTCTGTCTCCCGAGTCCTGGAATTAAAGGTGTATGGCACCATGCCCACACAGTAAAGTATATTTAAGATGGTCAAAACCCCAGAGGAATTAAGCAACTTGTGGTGTGTGTGTGTGTGTGTGTGTGTGTGTGTGTGTATGTGTGTGTGTGTATGCGTGCACAAGCATGGATCGTGGGCAGTGGAATCAGGCTATATCCTATTCTATTATTCATTGCTTTTGTGACTATAGGAAAGTTACTGAAGTTTTGGAGATTTGATTTTTTTTTCATTTGCAAAGTGAAAATATTCCTATTTCCAAAAAATGTGAACTGTGTGGAGCACTGAGCACACAGTGGGTGCGCAGTTAATTCTAGACTTCAGCCTCTTTTCTGCTTTCCCTGCTTCTCCGTCTCTCAGAGCTTAGCATACATTTCAACATCATAAAGAGAATACTGCTATTGTTTTTTCCTGCCAATAATTTAATAAAGGATAAATAAAATTATCAACTGCAGTTTGCAATAGATCCCTGTTCGCTTCCTTTGCTGAGCATTTTCAACTGAGTGGGATTGACTTGCAGATATATTGCAAATGGTGCCCCGTCGTAGCAATATGCTATTGACATTTTGCGTTGAATGTGTTCATTAGATAGTGCACCTAACCCATATTTAAATGTTGCTTACTTTTAAAGCCACTTGAAAGTATTTTCTACTTTGTACTGTGAGTTTTTAAACATTTTGTACTCCGGCAGTGAAGGAGGTTCAGGGGCAATGAACACAGGGCAGTAAATTGTGATTCCCACTAAGAGCTCCACCTCACTCTGTAAGGTGGTAGCCAGGGATAGTACCAATGAGTAGCTTTCTGTCATCTAGGTTTTGATTTCTATCTTAGAGAATACCTATTCCTCTTAAGTAAAAATTTGTATGAAAAACTCTACTGGATGCCTACGTTTTAAAGAGCTTCTATTTCCTTACATGTCTTTGCTTTTTCTTTATTGTTATGATTTCTAGTTTTGAGGTCTTCTGCTTTCAGTGTTGTTTTAGTCGTTTATGGTGAGGTTCTGTTCTGTCTACCCTTTAAATACTTAAGGTAAAATTAATTTAGAATTTAGAATCTCATTTAAAGAGGGATGTGTGTGTGTTATCTTCTAAAGAAAACTTTGAAAATATACAGAAATGTTCAAAGGTCATAAATATATAACTTGTTTAACTTTCGTAAATGAACACAGCTAAGGAACTATCATCATTAAGACATATTATATTAAGACATCAAACTATCTATTTGATTGGCCCAGTAGCCTCCCATAGACTCATTCCTTTCCCTCCAGCTTCTTTATAGGAACCACAATCAGTATTTTGTTTGTTTTTTTGTGTGTGTGTCTAGTCTCTTTTGCTCAACATTAAAGAGAGGTTTATCCATATTGTTGCAAAAAGCAATAGGTAGTTTGTTTTCATTGCTGTATGATATTCTTGTAGGAATGCATCACAACTTATAATGCCAATGATGAATGTCTACCTTGCTTCTAGTTTGGGGCTTTTATGCATAATGCTGCTATAAGCATTATATATAAGCCTGAGGTAAAAAGATATATTTCTTTTAGTTATCTTTTCTAGAAATAGAATAATTGGTCATAGCATACTCCTATGTCCAAACTTGAAGAACTGTCAGCTTCTAATTCTGTCAACAGTGCATAAGTGGTCCCACTTATATATTTTTAGGAAACAAAGCAACAAACTTCCTAGCCCACCAGAGATAACTTAATAGTCATCTCAGTTAACAGCTTTTGTGTGTTTCTGTCCTTTGTCTTGACTTTCTTATGTCTGTTAGCTTCTCTTCTTCCCCACAGGAGAGTTTCTGTACACGTTCACAACTGGTACTTACTTTGTCTCGGCTTAGAAGACTCTTGGTTACATGAGTAATGAGATGTTTTATGTGTTTTTTTCTGAAAAAGAAGCAAAGCGAATGTTGGAGCTTCCCCCCCCCCTCCTGAAAGTACCACCCTTGTCCTGGTGCTTTTAATGAGCCCCAGAAGTCCTATTTTTTAAAAAACTGCTGAGATGACATCCTCTGTAAAATTGATGTCCAACTGATTTACCCTTTTACATAGAAATTCCAGTACTCCTTTTATTTGTTGTTTGTATAGGACCATTGTTTTCTGTATTAAGAGACAGTTATAGATAGAGCTCAGATACTTGTCTTCCATCATAGCAAATAGCAAATGACTTTAGTTCTTGGCAAACTGTGAAGTCCCTGTTTTGGAGTTCTAGGTCTCTGAATAGTAAGAGGCTTGGGGATGATGCCCATCTCTTTTTCCTTGTCTTCTGTTCTGAGGACAACTGCAGGAGGTATCTGCTTTCTTTTCCCCTTGTACTGAAGCTGCAGGAAGCGCTCTCTGTGAATCAGAAGGCAGAGCAGCCTCATGGGATCTGCAGGATAAGCTTCAAAATAAAAGGTGAACTATTTTCATCATTGTAAAGTGACCCATATAAAGTCATTGGAGAGGTTTGGAGTTTAATAGCAAGAAACTGTTATGAGAGAGCTAGGCAAGTTTTCATCTTGTAAGTACAGTTATCTGACTACTTACTAAAATGCTTAGGAATTTCTATAAGAAACTATTATAGAATTATTTAAAATAAATGATTATATGCATTTGAATACAATATAAGCCAAGTCATGTAGCTACAATAATGTAGCTATAATAAACATAAGTAAGTTTTACATACATGTATATCTTTACAAATAGCTAATCCATACATACTTTGGGAATGTAGTTAAGGATTGAATTTTATCCTAAAGAATACATAATGGGCTCCCAGTAAGCATTTGAAATTGTATTCCTTAGCTTGCAGTCTTAGTTGAAGTTAACAGTGGTTTCTTAATAAACCATCAAGAATTAGTGTTTATTATACAAGTGATAAAAGTCATACCTGTCTTCAAGTTGGGACTAAATGAAGGCCATGAAACCATTGAACAAACTCTATTAATCATTTAAATCTGTACATTTTTGGACATGGACATTTAATTTGTATAGTGTCTTTCATGGGTCATGTTGGCCATCAGAAGTAGGAGGCAAGGAGAAATGCTGAGGCTTAGTTTCTCATAGTCCCTGTTTCTGCCATTTCTTCATAAGACTCTAGTGTATGATAATTACATCAGAATTGTTAAATATCTTATGCCCTTCTTGATAACATGCCTCATAATTTAATCTTCCTTCTAATTAGAAATGTAAATAATGGAAGAGAGTTGTAGTGCACCTAGAGGTTACTTTATAATGATTCTTATGAATTTAAATTGAAGTATACCAAATATTTATCAAGCATGTACATGCTAGGCTTTTCCTGATAAATAAATGGGTGTGTACTAACAGATACCTGTATTCAAGGAAGTCATTGTTTAGCAGGCAAATGAAATTTATGAATTTTCAATGGCATAGAAGTCATTCCTAATTATTCACAAGTATTTTTTATCATTGAGAGTCAGTCATATGTGGAGACTGAGGCTTATTCACTTACTTTATTAGAGCTTAGGTAAATTGTGTCTCTTCTCTGAACCCAAGCCTTGCCTAATCTAAGTAGGAATATTAATACCTACTTGTAGGATAGGCAAAAGGACTAGAGGGAATGAATGTAGCTTGATAGAGTTGTGTCACGGAGGTTTCTGCCCCACCCAGTCCTGCAGCTGTTCAGTCCCAAAAAACCACAGAGGTCTACATTGATTATGAACTGATTGGTGTATTAGCTCAGGATTCTTATTAACTAATTCTTACATCTTAAATTAGCCCATAATTCTTGGCTGTGTTAGCCATGTGTCTTGGTACCTTTTATCAGTGAGGTGTTCTCATCTTGCTTCCTACAGAGGTTTCTGCCCCACCAGGTCCCACAGCCGTTCAGTCCCAAAGAAACCACAGAGGTCTACATTAATTATAAACTGATTGGCCTATTAGCTCAGGCTTCCTTATTTAACTAACTCTTACATCTTATATTAACCCATAATTTTTTATCTATGCTAGACATGTGGCTTGCTACCTCTTATCAGCATGACATTCTCATCTTGCTTCCTCTGCATCTGGGTGACAACTACAGACTAAGCCTTTTCTCTTCCCAGAATTCTTCTGCTCTTGTTGTCCTGCCTATACTTCCTGCCTGGCTACTGGGCAATCAGCGTTTTATTAAATCACTACAATATAAGTGACAGGGTACAAGACCATTGTCCCACAGCAGAGTTGTGTGGTCAGCAAATTTTTACTATTCCTTAAATCTCCTGTTTTCAGGGCACCACATATTTTACTTTTGATACAGAGGAAAATTTCTGTGCAGAAACTTTGTGTGGTCAGTTTTCTAGGTTATGATATCTGACCCCTCCTAAAATGTTGTGCAAATAGCTTTATTGAGTATATATCAAATAAATAAAACATACAGTTTAATGATTTTGAAAAACAGATACCTTGTCTGACCAGCATTTCAGTCAACATATAGAACATTTGCACTAGTATCCTTTTGCAGTTAATCTTTCTCCTGACCCTAAGCAGCCACTCATGTTTTTTTATGACTGTTGGTTAGCTTTACCTGTTCTAGAATGTAGACATGTGTCTTCATATTTTTTTTGGATAAGTGCTTTAGATATAATACAATGAGTCATCTGTCAAGGATATTTTTTTCATTTTTATAGCTTTAAGATATACTTGACATCCAGTAAACTATACATATTTAAATGGTGAAATCTGGTGAGTTTTTACATGTGTACTTATCTGTGAAACTATTATGAATAGGTAATAAATAATTTAGTCATCCCAGAAAGTTATTTTGTATTCTTTTGTCATGATTTTTACGTCTCCTAGTTCTTCCTCCACCCAGGATAATTGTTTGTAATAAGAAGCGGTGGGCTGCGTTCCTGGCGCCCCGCTGCCCACATGGTTAGCTTTATACCCGAAGTAATTACACGGAAACTGTATTCTTTTAAACACTGCTTGGCCCATTAGCTCTAGCCTCTTACTGGCTAACTCTCACATCTTGATTAACCCATATCTAATAATCTGTGTCGCACCACAAGGTGGTGTGGTGTCTTACTGGGAATATTCTTAACCTGCATCCATCTCAGAGAGGAGAGCTATGGCCACTGCCTGACTCAGCTTTCTTTCTCCCAGAATTCTGTTCTGTCTACTCCACCCACCTAAGGGCTGGCCTATCAAAGGCCAAGCAGTTTCTTTATTAATTAACCAATGAAAGCAACAGATAGACAGATGACCCACCTACATCAATTGTTGATCTGTTTTCTATTGCTGTGGATTAGTTGTCAATTTGAGGGATTCTATGGACATGACTAGTGAAGATTATCTACTCTTTGTCCAGCTTCCTTTATTCAGTATAATTTCATTGAAATTCATAATTTTATGGTAGTGAGACATTTTGTTTATCTGCCATTCATCAGTTGATGAACATTTGGGTAGTTTGGGGGAATTTTTGTAGTTTTTGAGTATTAAAAAACAAGTGACTATAAACATTAATTTACAAATCTTTGTGTGAGCTGGCTATGGTAGCACATACTGTGATCCTACAATGTGGGAGCTAAAACAGGAGGATCAGTAGTTCAAGGACAGTCTCAGCTACATAGTGAGTTTGAGGTTAACCTGAGATACATGAGACCATGTTTCATTTGTCCTTGCTCACTGTTTAAACACCAGAAGTAGAGTGGCTGGGTTGTATTCAGGGTCTATTATTACACTTTTATGAAATAGCTAAACTGCTATTTTTTTTTTTGGCAGCTTGTGTGAGCAATCTCCTTAATTTTAAGCCAAGATAATGCAGATGTAATGATGTTCCATAATAGCTATAATTTGGATTTCACAGTGGCCAGTGGAGGTCATGTGTGTTAATGGAGCAGCCATAAGCAGTCTTTTTTGATGATGTGTCTGTTTGAATCTTTGCTCATTGTTAGATATACTTTCCAAGTGTTTTCTTCCAGCTGGTTGCTTGCCTCTTAATTCTCTTAGGTGTATCTTTTGAAAAGTAAAATCTTTTAAATTTGTTGAGATATAGTTTATTGATGTTTTTCTTTATAGTTAGTATTTCTGTGTCTTGTTTAGGAGACATTTGCCTAACAGATTACCAAGATCTTTCCCCCTTTTTAAAAAAAGAAATGTTAAGAATTTAGTTTTTCCTGTTTTAGATCTATGCTCTTCATTTTAAGCTAAATATTCTAAATGTTACAAGTATTAGTTGTAAATGCTAAAAGGATTAGAATTAATGTTTCTTCAGTATGGCTTTAGTGAGGGCCAGTTTGTTTTTCTAAAGACAAGTATTTGGGTTCTGTTTCTGTCACCTAAGCTCTTCAGTTGCTAGGTTTCCTGGTTCAGGTGTTCAAAGTGATGACTGAGCCTGATTGAGACTCAGTCTAAGATAAGGAGATTGGACATCAGTTTCACATTCCAGCCACTAGGTGGTGCCTGCGGAGTGAAACTGATAAAGTGGGCAGGGAAAAGCTTGTGAGGCCTCAACCCTACATGAAGAACTATAGATAGGCAACGGAGGAAAGCTGGGAGCAAGAGAGGTGATTTTCTTCAGGGAAGAACACAGCAATGGGTTGTCTAGTGTCAAATTGTGTGTGAGTTAATTGATAAGTTAATTAGATTGATTCTGGTATCCACTCAACAATGTGTATGTTTCTCAAAGTATCCTGATGGCCATGTGTGTGTGTGTGTGTGTGTGTGTGTGTGTGTGTGTATGTAAGTTGTCAGTTTACTTTATAAGAGGTAAAACCTCACTATATTCTATATCTATATCGTACACAAATTTTGTCAGTTATGCTTCAGTTAATCTTAAAATCCCCCTTTTTATAGGTTACTTAGGATACTGATACTTCATATGTTATTAAGAGAAATGGTAAACTTGCCTAAAATAGTTATTTTACTATGAGGAACATCGAGAAGAAAATTGACTTTTTCATGAGGAAAACATGCAGGTGTGAAGTGAAGAGTTCTATAGGAAGTCGTGGAAGATCGTAGAGGACCAGTAGGTGATTGTTTTAATCAGATTCTTGCTTTTTGGAAATTATGCTTTCACACTGACAGTTGGATGACTTTGAACAAGTTTCATAGTTGCTTTCTTTACTGTCACAAAATGAAGGCCATGAGAGAGGTTATTTGTCTTTTTTTTTTTTATTTATTATATATACAATATTCTGTCTGTGTGTATGCCTGAAGGCCAGAAGAGGGCGCCAGACCTCTTTACAGATGGTTGTGAGCCACCATGTGGTTGCTGGGAATTGAACTCAGGACCTTTGGAAGAGCAGGCAATGCTCTTAACCACTGAGCCATCTCTCCAGCCCCGGTTATTTGTCTTTTTAAATCTTTGTATAACTCCCACATTCTATTATGTCCTGTTGTTTCTTGTTCTTCATGTCACAGATAACTGGTTGAAGGTCTCTTTGTTCTTTTGGGGTAGAAATCACAAGCAGGCAAGAGAAGTAGCTTCCATAGTGTTGAGCTCTTGAGTGCCAGAGGCTTACAGACCAGGCTTTCAAATCAGGAGCCCGTTTGAAAGCTATACAGCCTTGAAAACTAGGGACTCATGGCCCCACGCTTTCTAGGCCAGAGACTTACTTACAGCTTGGTGCTCAGGTCAGTGGTTTACTGTTTGGGCTGTGAATACCGGTGGCTCCTTGCACTCAGCAGCTAGTTTTGCAGCCCTTGAACTTGGGGTGTTGGTGCTTCTTAACCTTTGGCAGCCCGATAGACCCCCCTTTCAGCAACTCTGGCTGCGTCCTCCCCTACATGGTCTTTCTTATTCTGCTGTCCTTTTTTGTCACATTCCTTAGTCTGTACTCCCTGCCACTCTCTGGAACTCTGAAGACATCTTCTAACTGCTGAATAAATAGAGTGGCCTGGGTTCTTTTGAATGTTATTCTGCAGCAGGTTTTAGTTGCTGCTTCAGGATGCTTGGGCTTGAAAACCCAAGGATTCATCTATTCTTGGTATTCCCAGCTCAGTCTGCTCCACCTGTAGTAAAAACCCCAAATAGGCAATAGAAGTCCACTTGGGAGAAACCTTTATTGGTACCTAGTGTTGCAACACAAGGGGCAGTGCACCAGAGAGAAGCCACTGGAATAGGCCTGAAAAGAGTAAAAACCAGCATGTTTATGTAGCCATAGGGGCATGACATGGTTGTGAACAGCCTGTCACCAATCACAGCCTTACTTCACAGTGCCTGGCTTCTAGTACCAATAGCATGCTTTACATATACACAATAAGCACCATCACAGGCCTTTTGATGAGGCAATGAGGAGGTGCTTCTTTTCCCATCTTAAGTGAGATTAGCTGCAGAGTATATGACATCAATCACCCAGTTCACAGAGGCTTATTGTCATTGCACATTGGAATGGTTGTTCCTGAGCAAAGCCTCCTGAAACAGAATTCAGGACTTCTGTTCCTGACAGTTGGAGTAGAGTTTCCTCAGAACAATCATAGAGTGTTCAAAGCAGCCAACTGCTGTGATGACAGTTTAGCTTATTGGCAAAGAAAGGACTTCTTAAAAACATTCCTTTACTTATTTTCATATGTGTGCATGTGTGCATATACACGTCATAGCACACATGTGGCAGTCAGAGGTCTACTTCTGAGAATGGGTCTCTCTTTCTCCTTTGTGGGTCCTGGGGCTTGAACTTAGGTTGTCAGGTTTGGCACTAAATACCTTAGCTTGCAGAGCCATATAACTGACCAGGAAGGGACTTGTTTATTGATAGCGTTAGGCAATCAGGCACAAGGTTTTGCAAGCTGTCAATCAAGTGGCTGCCTGACTCATCCCAATAGGTTTTGACCATTTAAAAAAAAATCAGAGGGGCTGGAGAGATGGCCAAGTGGTTAAAAGCACTTACTGCTTGGTAGAGGACCCTGGTTTGATTCCTAGCATCTACATGGTGGCTCACAATTGTCTGTAACTCCAGTTCCAGGGTATCCAGTGCCCTTTCCTGGCACTGCACACCTGTATGTGAACATGCATACATACAGGGAAAACATTCATATACATAAAATAAAAATAAATAAATATTAAATAAACACCAAAAGATACTTTACAGTAATGACTGCATAAACTAACTTTCTTTTAAAAAGTTGGCCTATGTTGATTTTACCAAGAGTTCTGTACATGGCTAGAATGCACTTTGATATTTCCCTATTACTTTTTTTTATTTTTCCTACTGCCTGTCAGTGCATATTCCTAATAGTCTCATTTTTACTTTCAGGTTTCCCCATCTCCTGGATTACATGAGAAAAAGCATGCAGTACCTGTCTTTGTGGGGCTGTTTTAATTCACTAGCATGATGATTTCTAGTTCCATTTTCCTGCAAACAGAATAATTTCATCTTTCTTTATGGCTTGGTATACATACATAAATACATACATACATATATATATATATATCACATATATCACAAAATGACATATACAATGAATCTCCATCCATTTATTCATTGAGGGGCACTTAGACTGAGTTCATAACTTGGGTATTGTTAGTAGTGTATCCTTAATTATGGGTTTGCTGGTCTCCACAGTAGCTGTCTTTGATTCTTTTAGGTATATACACAGCAAAGGGAATTCACATTCCTCACAGTACCTAAAAATGCCCAATCCCCAGCTCAAAGCCTGGGTGAGGGGTTGGGTAGGGAGAAGGAGTCCTTGTTCCACAAAGCTTTTCCAGACTGACTTAGTTGGCTCAAGATCTTCTAAGTATTATAATTGATTTGTTTGTATTGTATTTTTTCTAACTCAGTTCCTTATTTACCAGCACATCTGTCAGATGAGCAGCCAGGAACTATTATGTGTTATTTGGACTCTGTGTGGGTCATATTATTCACTCTGGATTTTAGTCATCCTCTCCATGATATCACTTCCAAATCTGGAGTTTAGGTAGCTGTCCCTAACCTTTTCCCCATGAAATTCAGGCCAAGATACTTTGCTGGCCCTCTGGTATTGTAGTTCCACAATGTCTCCTCTAGAATGTCTTGCTGGCCTTCCAGATGTAAAATTGAATTAGTCACTTTTTAGTCTACATGTGTTTACTTGTTATTAAAGCCTGACTGTCCTTTTATATCATTTCAATTTTTCTCTTCATTTTCCCATCAGTACTCTAAGTACCCAGCCACTAATTGCTACCTGACAAAATCTAGTCTAGGCATAAAGCATTATTAGGTTGTGCTAGAGAATTGAGACCAGTGCCTGGAAGCCAGCATTTCTGAATAAGTGCTTCCTTCAAGGCTGATTCCATCAGACCATTTGTCTTCTGTAGTTCAGTAACTGAGTTTTGTCCTTTCCTGCAGAAGTTACTGATCACCTCTTTTTTATAGGTGCCAGACTTCAGGTCTCTGTCTCCCAAAGGTTGCTTGTCTTGTTACTTTCCCTTCTGAGATTTTCTCTTACATTTTCTTGCTTGATCTATCTCTCCTGTTATGCCATAACATATCAAAAATACATCTTAGAAACATTTTTAAAGGATTTTCTTAAAATAAAAACAAACCTAAACTTATCTTAAAAACCTAACAGGGAAGAGCTTCTGGACACCTTTGCATTTTGCATACCTTCAAACTTTCAGCACCCAACCTCAGGAACAAAAGCAGACCTTCAACACATCCCATTTACTGTGCAAACTACTACAGAACTATGGTCTTCATTATTATACTTTTCTGCCTGTATCCTCACCAGTAGGAATACATTTTAAGTTGTGATTGGCTGTATACAAGTGCACTTTGTGTGTGTGCTTATTAGTATATGTATTTATAATGAAAATTTAATAGTAATTATTTTATCTCTATGTCTAATAAAACATCAATGCTAACACCAAAATAATCTTAATATGGAACTATAAAATGGGAAAAAATCAAAGTAAATTACATAAAATTAAGATTTAATGATACCTCAGGTGTTCTTGTATTTTATAAGTTAGTTCTATTCCAAGAAAGTGGAGGTTTTGTCCTCTGTAAGTGTTGTGAGGTGTGAGGAGAGGGAAACTTAAGCTAATTCTGTGATGTGAATTTGAGAGTCAGAGGGCTGTTTTGTGTCTCTGGTAAAAAGGTGGCTGGAAAACCAACTCCGTTTTAGGTAGCTGGAATTTATTCCACAGCCAGTGATCTCTTTGCACTTGATGATGTGTTTAATAAAGTTGAGGAATGTGGCTCTTTACAACTAGTACAAACCCATGCTGATAGCAGAGGGCACATAGCAGGAATCATCAGCAAAATAAATTTTATAGCACTGATATCAAATAAACCATCTGACAACCTTTGTGGCAGTATCAACTGAGATTCTGTTTTTGGTGGAATTGGGGATCAGACCCAGTTGTGTGTGCTAGGCAAGTCCTCTCCCATTGAGTTAATCCTCATCCCAGAGAACTTCTTTTAAAAAGATTGTCTGTTAATCTGCTTCTTGTAATAGGATTGTGATCTGAAGGGATGCACGGCCATAGATTATAGACTTAAAAATTGTAGGTTGAAATCTTGCCCGTAATCTTTACTAGTTCATAACTTTGAGTGCACCGCTTTCATTCCTTGCATCTCAGTTTACACAATTATAAGTTATAACTATATATATTTAGTGTAAAGACTAATAAGATACGTAGGGATAGCATTTTGCCTCATTTTGTAAGCAGGGCCTGCAGTGTTCTTTTTTCTTGTATTCTTGCTTTAGTTACATTAAAATAGATATGTTGATTTTTTTGTGATACTAAGCATGGTGATTATAAACAGGTTTGATGGTTCTCTGACTTTATAAATATTTTAAGGCATCGTTTTGAAGATTTAATGTTGGCTTTGATGAATAAAGAAATAAGTAACTATATAAAGCTTAGTTTTTGTTATGATATCAAAGCAAGGTCTGTTTAGCACCCAGTTCCTCATAAATTCAAACACATTGTCACAGTAATTTCTGTGTTGTGTGATCTTAAGTGAAACTCCTAGGAAGGGCTCCTTGACTGTGTATGAGCTAAGGTCATTTAAACCCTGCACTTAGTCAAATAGTAGTAGTAAGCAGAGTTCTCAGATACCGTAGTGACTGTGTTATCCCATCTTTTGTGGGTAGCATCTACTTCACTTCTTTCTTTACTGACTAGTTTAGGATTAAGTAAACTATGTAGGAAAAAGGGAACATTATGCTATATAGTTAATATTCTTATCATGGGAATCTGTCTTCTTTTTGAATTTTGAGCTTTTAGATGGTTAGAGTAGGGTACTAGACTAATGACAATATTTAAGAATATAAATTCATTGTAATTGCTGGGATCAAACCCAGAGTTCCTTATATGCTAGGCAAACATTCTTCTATTAAACTACATACCTATCTTTGTGGGATTGTAACTTTGTGGGATTGGACAAGGGTTTTATGAACTAGAACAGCTAACCTCATTTTCAGAGACTAGAAATAATGAATTTTCCCTCCCTCCTTCCTCCCCCTGCTCCTCCTTTTTTCCTTCCTTCCTTTCTTGATAGAGTCTTACTATGTAGCCCAGGCTACCCTTGAACTTCTATCTTTCTCATTCTCTCTGCTGCTTGATATTTATTATAGGTATGTGCCACCATACGCTGCCCTTCCCCCTCAGACAGACAGACAGTCAGACACACACACACACACACACACACGCACACACACACACAAATACTCAAATCAGTCTGCCTTCCTTCCTTCCTTCCTTCCTTCCTTCCTTCCTTCCTTGGTTGTCTCAAATTGATTATCACTTTTTGTATCTTTCCACAGTAGGGCACATAGCCTAGCTTAGGAGCAAGAGTGGAGTGAATGAAGTGGAAGGAGAAGTTCAAACATGGTTGTACATTATTAGTTATTTTTCTTTTCTTTGTGGCTGTGACAAAACACCTGGTAGAAATGACTCAGTGAAGAAGATTTGTTTTGACTCATGGTACAGTGGGATGGTGGTGGAGGTAGAATAGTGGGTGACTTCATTTTTTGGTGGAGAGAATTGTGACATGCTACACCATGGTAGTAGATGTGAGCAGAGGTAGCTAGACCAGAACCCTTGATGTCTGTAACCCTTAAAGACTGGCCTCTAGTGTTCCATCTGCCACTGGGGCTCCATCTCCTAAGTGTTCTGAGGTCTCACCAAATAGCACCCCTATCTGGGGACCAGGAGTCCCAACATGAGTTTGTATGTATCCACACTTCCAGCTATAGCAAAGGCTATGTAATGTAGTGATTGGAAGCATAGGTTTTGAGTTGTACAGATGGATAGCTTTGGAACCTTTATCTTCCTAAAGAGGAAATAGAATGTAGCCTGTGATAGTATCTATCCACTTGCTAAGATAATTGTGAGAATTAGCTTACGTGAAAGTAAGTCAGGTGTTTATTAGCATACCACCTGGTATGCAGTATAGCAGACACTATTTTATCTTGTTATTGGGGAGAAGCAAATAAATAATGTTTTTGGTGAATGTGTAACTGATGTAATAGTGAGGGCAGGGTTGGCACAGAAAAAAAAGAAAACTAGCATGTTAGTATTAGAAACTGGAGAATCCAGAGCTGAGGAGTTAGGATTGTGATGGGTGTGAAACTGGTCTTAACCATGAAAAAATGCAAAGTCAAGGTTCTGGCCAGCAAGCGAGATCAGAGTTTAAGGTTCTGGACATGGTAATAAGATCCAGCTTTTGACAACAGGAGTGAAATGCGGATGTGAAGTAGAGATAAATAACTATTTGCTGTGTGCCTTGTGCCAGGTATGGGAGTGTATAAGATCTGGCCAAAACACCCTTGACTAGAAGAAGTTGGAAACTGCCCTTTGGTCACTTAGTCACCTGAGTAGTGTTTACTATTACAGCAGAGAGGGTGGCAATCAAACTTTATTGTGGTAACAAATGCTTGAGTTTTTTATTGGCTTAATGTATCACGGAAGAGACTTTTTAAAATAGGTGCATCTCCCAAGGGAAAGCAAATAATTAGTAGCACTAATTTAGAATTTGAAAGATAGCTGTCCTACATCCATTTATTTAGTCTTATATTTTTCCCTCTTCACTTTTTAACCTCTAGTGTACAGCTTAGATGGTTAACCCAGTTCTTTTCAGTGTTAGAGAAATGTCTTGCTGACTGGCTTTAGAGTGAATTGTTTGAATCCTTTTTGTTTCTTAGTGAGTATCCTAAAAATAAGCATGCCCTAAACACTAGGGCAGAGGGAAGCCATGGGGCAGCCCATGAATGTTCTTCATGCATCACTTTCAACAGAAAACTGGAGGTTTTGAAGTCTTGAAAACTTAATTTTTTAAACAAAAAGGGTAAGATTAATTGGATAATTATTTAAAGATTATATATGCTGCATTAAGTAAATGATTTTACACTAACACCTCTATATTGTTCTGGGTCCCTTCCACTCAGTGATGGTAGTGCAGATATGAATTAATCGCACACACTTGTTATGTTTACCCTGTCACCAAAGTTAGCAAATGCTAATCACAGGTTCATAGCCTTAAGAAATTCTAGTTCAGCACTCTACTTTAGCAACCAAGCCTACTGTTCTCTGTGTCTCTTTTGTCCTATTGGCAACCATTTTCAGATTGTTCCTCATACTTTTCTTCTAATGCATATTTACGCAGAGACTCTTAGTTGGGTTACTGTTCAGAAACACTCTGACCAAAACAACCTGGGGAGGAATGGGTTAATTCAGCTTACAGGAACTCAAGCAGGGTAGGAACCTGGAAGGAAGAACTGAAGCAGAGGCTTTGAGGGGTGGTACCTACTGGCTTGCTTCTTGTGGCTTGCTCAGCCTACCACCAGCCCAGGGAAGACACCACCCACAATGCACTGGTCCCTCCTCGCTCAATCACTGATTAAAATGCCATTGCTGGTGGGAGTGCAAACTGGTACAGCCAATTTAGAAATCAGTATGGTGATTTCTCAGAAAATTAGGAAACAACTTACCTCAACATCCAAAGGATGCTCAATCATACCACAAGGACATGTGCTTAACTATGTTCATAGCAGCATTATTTGTAATAGCCAGTACCTGGAAACAACCTAAATGCCCCTCGATCGAAGAATGGATAAAGAAAATGTGGTACATTTACACAATGGAGTACTACACAGTGGGAAAAATAATAACATCTTGAAATTTGCAGGCAAATGGATGGATCTAGAAAACATCATTTTGAGTGAGGTAACCCAGACCCAGAAAGACAATTATCACATGTACTCACTCATAAGTGGCTTTTAGACATAAAGCAAAAAAAAAAAAAAAAAAAAATAGCCTACAATTCACAATTCCAGATAACCTAGACAGCAAAGAAGATCCTAAGAGGGACATACATGGATCTAATCTACATGGAAAGTAGAAAAAGACAAGATCTCTTGAGTAAATTGGGAGCATGGGGATTAAGGAAGAGGGTAGAAGGGGAGGGGAAAGAGAAGGGGAGTGGAGAAAAATATATAGCTCAATAAAAACAATTAATTAAATAAAAATGTATACAGAAAAAAAAAGAAAAGAAAATGCCCCATAGACTTGCCTACTGCCCAGTCTTATCGAGGCATCGTCTCAATTGAGGTTCCTCTCTGATGACTATACTAGCTTGTATCAAGTTGACTTAAAACTAGTTAGGACACATTTATGCTGCTTTTGGTTCTATCCCTATCGCAACATCAGTACTGGAAGGATGGATGAAGAAGTGAGCACGTGTGTTCAACAGGCTGCTTCATTTGCACAAACTGCTGCTGTGATTCTGACTGGTTCCACTCATTCTGCATCTGTGGTGACTCTGTAGGCTCTTTCTACATTTATGTCCTACTTTGCATTTTATTGTTGTGAGAAGCACCATAGCCAAAAGTAACTTGAAAGGAAAAAAGTTATTTAATTTTATAGCTTATAGTCCATCTTGAAGGGAAGTCAGGGCAGGAACATGGAGGCAGAGACTGAAGCAGTGGTCACAGAGGATTACTGCTTCCTGGCTTGCTACTCCTGGTTTCTTCAACCTGCCCAGTGAGCTTGGCCCTCTCATATCAATCAAGAAAATGTCCCACAAATTGCTTACAGGCAGCCTGATGGAGGATATTTTCTTATTTGAAGATGCTTTTTCGAGACAACTCTTGTTGCATCAAGTTGACAAAAAACTAATCAATATACTTTTTAAAATTATTTTTTCATTATTAAAAAATCATCTAGAATGATGGCTCCTAAAATGCCTGGCCCAGACCACAGCAGCAGGATCACTGGGTACCTGTGAGAAATCAAGTCCTTAGGCCTCAGTGAGACCTATAACCCAGAGGATCTGGGATTTGGCTTAGTATTATCAAGTGCTCTGCTGATCTCAAGCATGCTAAGTTTGAGAGCCACTTCTCTAGTGTGTCGTACTTCCCAGCATGAAGTTAGCACCTGTGTATTTCTGCTAAACTGAACATGTAGTCAAAAATAGGAAATAACCATTTTAGCTAAGCAGTTATCTAACACTGCTATTCACATTATTTAGCTAATAGTTGCTTTGCCTAAACCAGAGTTTCTTGGATTTTTGTTGTTGTTGGGAAATGGATGTTTTTCATTGTGGGGAGCTGTCCTACACACTGTAGGATGTTTAGCAGCATCCTGGGCTCTACCTGCTGGGTAACAGTATATTGTAAATGGACCCCAAACAGGGGTAGGAAGGAAAGAAGGAGTTCACTGACCTGTTCTCTATTAACTGATGATGCCCACTATGTTATCCATAATACCTTTTTCTCTTCCTGTCAGGAGAAGAGCCAGGTATTAATTGATTATAGAAATTTAGTTTTTTGTTTGTCAGCAATTATAAGAATTATGGTTTAGGTTGATTTTCTTTTTTTCCTGTTTATATCCTAGGTATAGTAAGCAGTGTCAGCCTCTGAAGCATCACTGCTTTGTTAATATCATATTGCTATCAAAATCAATGGCAGTGTGATTTTCTGTTGTTAAGTAACTTGTTCATTTTATTTGGATTCCCAAATAATTTTTATTTTCTTTAAAGTTCAACTGTTTATCTAAGTGGTGGTTGTACTGTATTGATTTCTTGGGAATATGGTATGCTCTTTCATTTTTTTAATTTTAGAAAAAATTAATTTTAAAATTTATATGTGTGGGTGTTTCATCTGTGTGTGTATGGGTCTGTACACTACATGTGTCCTTGGTGCCTATGGAGGTCAGAAGAGGGTATCTGATCCCCTGGAACTGGAGTTGCAGATGAAAAAGAGCTACCATGTAGGTTATGGGAATCTTAGCTGGGTCCTCTGCAAGAGCAGCAAGCGCTGTTAACTAATAAGCCATCTTTGTAACTCTTCATTAAAATTTTTAAATATTTACTTAATTTTTTTTTACCATGGCATGCATGTGGAAGCCAGAGGACAACTTTGTGGAGTTAGTTTTTTCCTTTTTACCTGTATATAGGTTCCAGGAATTGAATTTAGGTTGTCAGACTTAGAGGCAAGTGCATTTACCTGCTGAGCCATTTTGCCAACCTTTAAAAAACACATTTTCTTTGACCATTTCATACATGTATATAGTGTACTCTGGTTGCTCACCCTCTCCTCCTGCCGCCCTCCCTTCTTCATACAAATGTCTTCCATATTCATGACTGTAGCACAAATAATAAAAATCCAGAGACAGATATTGGGGTTCAACCAGAAAAGCAAATCAACCAAGCCACTAGAGAAGTCTTATCTCTACCAAGATTGGGTGACCATAGACTAAGCAGACTAAGCAGCCAGAGCCTCTCTCTCTCCTCCAAACTATATTCCCTCTAGTGCTGGGATTAAAGGTGTAAAACTTTCTAGTATTGGGATTAAAGATGTGAGGCGCCACCAGCTGGATTTGTTTCTGCATTGATCTTGTTTAGCTCAGGATGGCCTTGGATTTACAGAGATCCATCTGCCTCTGTCTCCCAAATCCTTGGATTAAAAGTGTGTGTCACCACTGCCTGACTTGTAGTGACAAGCTTTATTTATGAAAAGGGAAACAAAATATCACTATATTTTTCCTTTTTTATCTAAAATTAAAAGTATATAACTAATATAAGAAAAACTATATACAGTAAATATAATAGCAGTATACAGTATATACAGGCATACAGGCAATAAGTACATTAACAACACCTAGTTCATTTGCATTTGACAAATTCAGAGAAAATACTCCATATCTATCCTATCTTGGTGAGTCCAAAGTCTTGTACCTTTACTTTCTATCAAAACTTGCTTTCTGCATCTGGTAAACAAGGAAAACTATAACTATCTAGTCTTCAACCCTCTCAGAGACCCAAGAAGGAAATAATATTAACTGAATAAGCAAGCAAGCATTTTCAAAAACTGTGAGAAATGACAAAAACAGCTGACTTCCTGAACTTTCACCCAAAGTTCCTCTGCAATGTTGGGGTATCCATCTTCAGCCTACAGGCCCTAGCATATCTGACAGACATATATATATATATATATATATATATATATATTTTTTTTTTTTTTTTTTTTTTTTTTTTTTTTTGTGAAGCAGGATATTGGGAAGGACAGTTCCTCCTTGTTTTGACAATGTTTGGTGTCACTTTCTTTTGTGTCCTGCTTGTTCTATTAGGACAGCATACTGTCAGCAGTCAAAGCAAGGATATTTTCTTGCTCCATGGCTTACTTTTGCCACAAAGAAAGTAAACTTCTTCAATGCCCTTTATCTTCTCTGAAGTAGACTGGTACTGCCAGGGGCAGACATGCCTCATTGTCATAAAAAGAACCTAAGTTATTTTAACATCTTAAATGCTATGTTTTCTAGATCTCTGAAGTGTTTGAAGATGTATCTAAAATATATCTTTGACCTTGAAAAAATACCTAGTGAAGTAGAATGGTACTGCCAGGGGCAGACATGCCTCATTGTCATAAAAAGAACCTAAGTTATATAGAAGGAGCTGCGGGCCGCTTCCCGCCGCCTGGCTCCCAGCTAGCTTTACCCAAAATAATTACATGGAAACTGTATTCTTTTAAACACTGCTTGGCCCATTATCTCTAGCCTCTTACTGGCTAATTCTCACATCTTGATTAACCCATTTCTAATAATCTGTGTAGCATCACGAGGTGGTGGCTTACCAGGAAGGATCTTAACCTTTGTCCATCTTGGAGAGGAGAGCTATATTGTCTGCCTCATTGCCTTCTTCCCAGCATTCTGTTTGGTCTACTCCTCCTATCTAAATTCTGCCCTATCAGGCCAAGCAGTTTTCTTTATTAATTAACCAATGAAAGCAAGAGATAGATAGAAGACCAACCTACATCAAAGTTATTTTAACATCTTAAATGCTATATTCTCTAGATGTCTGAAGTATTTGAAGATATATCTAAAATATATCTTTGACCTTGAAAACATACCTAATGTGACTATAAGTTTGATTATAATAGGTGGCTAATTACTAACCTGCACTCCCTTATTATCCTAAACAGTTGTTAATAATAACTTTTAAGGACTAGAAATTTGCCTTATATTGTTTAATAAGCTGTATAGTTATAATACCTTGAATAAGAGTAGAAATGTATGTACAGTAGGTTCTAACAGAATTAATCTCAATATACAAAGTTTGTATACAATATACAAAAGTTCAATCCAATGTAAAATGTTTAAAATTAGTAGTTGATTTTTAGAAGTAGATTCAATAGCCTACCTTTTTATCTTATCATTTCTATATCCTCTCTTTTTTTCAGAGTAGATTCAATATCTACCCTTTTGTTCTATCATATCTATATCCCACCATTTTTTGTTTTCAAAACGAGAACCTTAAATCTAATTTCTTTTGTTTACCTTTTTTCCTGACCATTACCAAGAATAACTTATTACTAACCCCCCAAACAATAACAAATATCCATAATCCATTGAATGACCAAACACCACCTACCCCATCTCTTGGGAATGTGAACATTGTATTTTTAAATTTACTTCCTGTTGTCTGGGGGTGACGGTATCTTTAGGGGATCCTGAAAAGAAAAATTTGAGTTAATTGTCAAGTTCTGGGAGAGGTAGCTTTATCTTTTTTTTTTTTTTTTGTCCAGTCTTTGCGTAATGGGAAAGTGCAGGCCTTGTCTCAAGTCCTGGCTAGAGTAGTTTTTAGGTTGGATCATCTCAGCTAGCCACCTCGAAATTATTCTGAGCAGTTTATAGTCCAAAGCCAATAATTAGGTGGTGTTTCTCAGCTTAATAGTGTTAGCATAGTCCTGGAGGAGTCGTCGTCTTCATCGTTGTGGGGCCCCAGGCTCCCTATGGAGACTTCAAAGGTTGCTGTTAGGTGTGCTCATGGTTCACTGGAGAAAACTGATAGAGACTCAAACCAAAATCATGTACAGGAAGGTAGATGAAACATTTTTCTAGAATTAGTTAATACTCTATATGACCATTAATACATGACAAAAAGTTTAAAATATATATCTTATATATCTTATACCTTAAGAAAAGCTGTCAAAGGGTCAATATAAAGCCAAAGGATTATGAGATTAATAGCAATAAAATAGTCCTTAAATTTTTGTTTTTCTTCTGTCCCCTATCAGGTGACTCTTCTGACACAAGACAGAGATTTTGAATTTCACTTTAATAATCATGATTTGGTTTAGAGAAGGAGAGAGCCACACTCCAACTCCAAAGCTAGTTTTAGTCTTTAATTGGACTGGGACTACAAAAAGACCATTATATGTCTTTAGAACAGCAGAAACAAACATTTGTGAAGATTTATGAAATTTTACAATGTTGGAAATGTGAAATGTAAGATCTACTTACAAAGGTAAGAAAGTGAAATGATTGTGAAACCCTGTATTCCATAGTCTGCTGTAGTGCAGCAGATCAAGACTTGATCATGGCAGCTTTCTTACCTTTGTAAGTAGATCTTTTAAAGAAAAAAATGAAGAGAAAAGAGAACAGCATGAAATAAGGGACTATGCTAATCTTGGAAGATTGTCAGAGGTGAAAACTAAAGTTGTCCAAAAAATTACTTGTCATACAATGAAAGGTAACCCCTAAAATATGTCTACACCCTAATCTAGAATGCTGGAGTGTATTCTTAATTTTTAGAAGAATCCTGAAATGAAGAGATTATCCTATATTATCTAGGTCTAGTAACATGTGTATATAAAGGAGTTATCCAGAGTAAAACACAGGACAAGAGAAGGCAATTTGACCACAAAAATGGAGATGGGAGTGATGTAGCCACAAGATAAGGTATGCTGATGCAGGAAGCTAAGAGGGCCAAAACTGGGTACCACTGATTTCTTGACTTGGGGCTTCTGGTCTACAGAGCTATGAAAACAATATTTCTTGTTGTCTCAGGTTACACATAGACAAATACACTACTGTTGTGATTTATATGTGAGTAAAGGCTAAGTGTTTGTAAACTTGGACCTCAAAAGGCAAACATCACATGTTCAAGATTACAAAAGGTAGCAAAAAAAAAAAAAAAAAAAAAAAAGACTCTAAAATAGGAAGCTATTCTGAACCATATCTTCATGGTTTAAAGATTATAATATATATTTTGATAGGCTTTTGGGATAGTTGTACTACAAGCTCTTTGTCAGGGTCCACTTACTTCCCATAGTTCGTTAATTTCATCATTAGTAAAAGTTACTATAATTTCTGCAGGGACTATTGCTGTATTTTAAAGAAGTATTTGTAGTTCATGGAAGTGTTCTTTCCAGAAGGATTTGAATATTTCCCAAAGTATTTAGGCCTCTAGAATACCACAGATATTATTTTGGGAACAAAGCTGTAATGCATGTTAGACCAAAAAGGCATTATATAAAATGTCCTAGTGGCTAGTGTATCTTTCAGAAGTTTCTTGCATTTCATGAAGCCAAACTATATAAGTCATTTCAGTGTACTCAGCATTGTGGTTTTGTGTAGATTATTTTAATTGTTGCTATAATTATTATTTTACTATATTCTATCATATATTTTTATAAAGTATGGCAAACTTTCACATCACAGAGAAAAATGTGGTAGATTTGTAAAGTATTAGTAAAATGGTTAACACTTTATGACATGTATATTAACAGAAAATTGTATTTTAGCATATCTGTAATATCTATATGTATTTGTTATAAGATTTATTTAATAAGATTTTATATCTGGTTTTACTTTTGTATTTCAATGATGTGGTTGAAACATTGTAGGAAGTCATTAAAACGCTTATTTTTTCAAATTGACCCATTAAATTTAAAATTCAGCTCCTAATTTTAAATTTAAAAATTTGCATTTTCCTTGTAAGTGCTGGTCAAGATATCCAAGGAACAAGTGTGATTGCAAATCTTCCAATTTTGATGCGACAGAATCCTACTGAGACCCTTCGGAGAGTCTTACCCAAAGTCAGAGTAAGTTGGTATGAAATAAGATTCAAGTTTCTCGATTTTTTTCTTTCCCCAGTAGCATGTTGTCACTATTAAGAGAAAAATTTGGAGCTTTGATGGTTGATCTTTTACACCTACTAATGGAGTAGAAGAAATGTTATGTTTATTTTGAATTATAATAAACATATTTAGGAAAATTAGTTGTAAAGAGTTTCTAGGTGATTTTCAGTAAAGACATTTTAAAGGTAAATTTGTAATAGCTTAAAAATGTAGCTATCTTTATAAAATTATAGATATATCATTTGATATTGTTTTCAAAAGTTTCAAAAATTAGCACACTAATTTTATGTCTTCACTACTGATAGTAATTTAACTAAGATCCTGTGGATAGGCTTGTGCTGACTTCTGAGGAATCCTCAAATGGAGTTCATTATGATCATCTCAGTTTTAGTTTACATGGATTTCACTCCTTCCAAAGTTTCTTGAGAATTAGTTTCTTGCTGTGACCATAAATATTTTCTCTACTGTCCTATTTCTCCTCAAGTATGTAATGTTCATTGATTGCTAATATATCATGCTAGATATTAATAATTGATAGTTATTATTTATTTGCACCTGTGTGCATATGAAGAACTCCTTTTTTTAATTTTTTAACAAGTATTTTATGAACAATCTGGACAGCTGTCTTTATGTTCTCTAGCATCATAATCACTAATGGTCTCAGAGGTTGCCTGCTATGGGAGATAATATTTGCTAATATTTACTTACCTTCAGCTTTCCATTTTGTTATAACTGCTTACAAACGAATTTATAGATATTTTCAAACTGTAATCATTAATATATCTTTGAGCTTTGTTTTTGAAATTATTTATAGCATGGTTGCAACTACTGTCATTTTCATAAGAAACCCACATTTCTACAAGTCAATATGATTTTTTACTGGCTACCATGTTGATTCATGAATTCATTGAGCTTTGTTATGTCTCTTTCCCAGAATCATGTCTAATTTTGAAGTGGATAAGTATATAGATCAAGCCTATTTGTACATTTGATTTTGGTAGTGTTAACTGACCTAACATTATTATCATGACACCAGAGGCACAAAGTAAATGGTTGAAAGAAGTTCATATAAGTAAGAAAATTAATTTAATGTAAAACATCTCTGCATACTGTGTTGAGTTGGCTAAGTCTAGTTCACAGAGTGTCCAAAGTGCATACCTGGTTCCCAAAGAGGTATTAGGATCTCCAGGACTAGAGTTATAGATAGTTGTAAGCTGCCTTCTGGCTTCTGGGAATTGAATTCCAGGTCCTCTGGAAGAGCAGCCATCTCTCCAGCCCCTAGCATCCAGTTCTCCAAAACAACAATAGAGGATGAAAGGTAGACAGCAGCAACCTTTGTAGGTTCTGAAATAGTTCTGCCAAAATTTTGCTAATGTGTTCATAGTCAAGACAACTATGTATAACTACTAAGAAATTTTGCATATGTGAGGACCTGGGTTCATCTCAGTTCCCAGCACCAAAATACCTCCCCTTTAGAAAAAAGAAGAAAGGAGAATATACATTCATTTCATATATACAGTGTATTTATATGCAGTTTCAGATGTATCTTCTGAAACTATAAGATATGCTTGCATTATTGAAGATATGTTTGCTTTATGTTCTTTGAGACAGGACTTCTCTGTGTAGCCCCAGATAGCCTGGAACTCTCTGTAGATCAGGCTAGCCTCAAATTCAGAGCTCTGCCTGCCTCTGTTTATTGAAGCCTGGAATTAAGGGTGTGTTTCACCATGTCTAGCTGAAATTTTTTTTTTAAAGACAGGGTTTCTCTGTAGCTTTGGACCCTGTCCTAGAACTAACTCTTGTAGACCAAGCTGGGTTTGAACTCACAGAGATCTGCCTGCCTCTGCCTCCCAAGTGCTGGGATTAAAGGCGTGCGCCACCACTGCTGGGATAAAGATATGGTTTTAATACAGAACATTAACTGATTAATTGATTCAAAACAAGTACCCACTAATGAATTTGTTTTAAGAAAATCTTTATTGATGAATGATTACTTTCTTTTTTATTTAATTAATTAGTTTCTACTCAGAATCTCATATAACCCAGGCTGGTGTAGAACTCAATATGTAGCTGAGGATGACACTGAGCTTCTGATGATTTTCCTACTTCCACCTCCCAAGCATTAGTATTAGAGGGTTACATTCCTGTGGCCAGTTCATGTAGTGCTAGGGCTCGAACCTGGGGCCCTGTGCAAGCTAGGCGAGTACTCTGCAGCTGAGCTATAACCCCAGCTCTTCATTCTTTCTTCAGGATAACTAGTAAGCAAGCATTTGTTAGGACCTTCGTCTCTCTTGCCTGCACTGTTTGGAGGAGATACAAAAAGGTAGAAGGGTCTCAGGTGGGATCCCTCATCAGGAAAGTCCTTAAGTCATGCAGCTGGGTGAAGGAGCAGCAGAATGTAGTAGAGTACTGTGTAGTTCTCACTTGGCCTGAAGACATTCAAGTGAAGCACAGGAGATAAAGTTTATGGGGGTAACAGTGATGATCATCTTTTGTGGACAGCGCAACACACAATAGAAGATGGTCAAACATTTCTCAGTGCATTTTAACTGGTGAAACAATGCCTATTTGTAGATGATTTTAAAAACCATTGTGCTCAGAGATTGTCAGGACTTACTGGTACTTCAGGCTGGCCCGTTTTCAGCTCTGCCTGGTTTATTCTAGTGATAAGCTATGATAATATAGTTCTCATAGTCAGTTTCTTCACCTTGCTATTTCTTAGTTGATTTTGTGGCAAATCCATGTTGTATGCCACAGTGAACATTTAATAATAATGGCATTTATGCTCACTTGTGTTTATTTACTGAGCACTACTTGCCAGGAATGAGGCACAGTTGTAAACACTGAAGTAGAGATGAATAAAAACAGGTAACTTGTTAGGAGGCTGTAGTGCGGAGGAGACCCAGACTTTAATAAGTAACCAAACAAAAGGCTGACTGTCACTTGTGATAAGTGCTCTGAATGTACAAAAAACAAAACTGGGACACTGAGACAAAGTAGTAAGTTAGCAGAAGACCTTCCATGCACTGGGAGGGCAAGTAAATCCTCTTTGCAAGATTGTGGCCAAGACAGCAGCAGGTGGCCTGAGATGCAAGAACCTGATAGAACAGTGGTAGGTGTGGTTGGGGCTAATGGGAGGGGTGGAGTGGGATCAGAGAACAGGCTGGACAAATGTCAATGACATTGATTTTAAGGACAGTGGAAAGCTATTGGAGACTTTGAGCATCAGAGTTACTTAATCTATTTGCATCTTGTGTTCATTTTGATTAATGTATAGAGCACAGATTCAATGGGACAGTTTCAGTGTTTCAGTACTGGGTCTTAAATAAGAGTCAATGGCAAGTTGGATTGAAATGATGAACTAAAGCAATGGAGTGGTGTGCATATATGTCTCAGTTGCATATATCAGAATGAACAAAATTCCAGTTGTGTTGTAGTTGGGAACAGTTTCCAGATGATTGGTGTGAACATCTAGTGGTTTTCATTGTGATAGTAGAAGGTCTGTTGAGTCCACGGTGATAATAATAGAAATGCTGGCTAATATTGATCTTTCATGATTCACTTTGAGAGAATCTAAAAATCCAAGCAGTAAGTATTTCACAGAGGAAGTAATTATTCCCAAGGGTATTACCCACATTTGTGACTCCAGACTAAACAACTTTCAGAGCTCACCCTTTACCTTGCTTCACCTAAAAGAACATGAGGAAAAGGAATGTTGGGGCTTAGCTGGTCTTACACATTATAAAATTGTATTGGTGATATTTTGTTTTTTACTACATTTTCATTTTATCATTGCCACTGTGTCTCCTATGTCTTAATTGAAAGGTTGCTGTTTTCACTGTTTTAGAGATAAAGAAATTTGCCTTTTTTTCCTGACAAGATCTTTTTAGGTAGTCCTGGCTGTTCTGGAATTTTCTATATAGACAAGGCTGTCCTTAGACTCACAAAGAATATTCTTCCTCTGTCTCCCAAGTGCTAGGATCAAAGGTGTGAGCCACGACACTTTGCCAAGATGAAGAAATTTAAACTTTAAAACAGGAGGGACTAGAGAGATGTTTCAGCAGTTAAGAGTGCATACTGCTCTAGAGAATCTGAGTTTGGTTCCTGGCACTTAGGCAGGATGGATTACAGTCACTTCTAACCCCAACTCCAGGAGATCTGATGCCCTCTTCTGGCCTCTATGGACACTGTACTCACATGTGTATACATGTGCATACATGCACATGTGTGAATGTGCACACACAAACACACAATTAAAAATAAAATCTAAAAACAAAATAAATAAAATATTAAAATTCCAGCCAAAAAATTAGGATTATAATTGAACTAATTTCAATTATTTCCAAAATTTCCTTTCTAAACTGTATCCAAAGTGGATGTTAAAGGGTTGTGTACTTGTCTCAATGTAGAATTTTAGTAAGAATCAAGAAGGAAATTTAAGTTCTAAAAGATGTGAAAATATTTCAAGATATAGTTATTTTATTCATGTTATATAGTTTAATTATATGATCATTATTGATCTAGTATTTTTCCAGAACTTAATAAACTGAATTCTGAGACATTATACTTTAATAATATACTTGTGCTTATGTTATCTGGAAGTGAATGGATTTTGACTGTCAAGATAAATTTCTAAAATTCTGTATCCTTTTATAAAATTACAAATGAGGGTTATTGTAGTGGCATTTCATTTGTATTTTATTTGGGCACCAAATGAAACACAATTAATAAAAACTCAGAGACAGAAATTGGGGTTCAACCTGAAGATCAGAAAAGCAAAACAGCTAGCCACTGGCTCATAATTCTACCTCAGTCCCAAATGATGATCCTGCCTCCAGGAATCTCAGGATGAGGCTGTGGCTGTGAGCCATCTCCTTTCGTTTTATATTCCCCTCTAGGCCTGGAATTAAAGGCATAAACCACTGGGATTAAGGGCATGCAGTACCTGGTTTTTATGGTGACTAGTGTGCCCTCTGGGATTGAAGGCATGTGTCATTACTGCCTGGTCTTTAAGGCTAGCCAATGTGACTGTTTTACTTTTCTGATCCTTAGACAAGCTTTATTTATTAAAATACAAATGAAATGCCACTACAGGTGATATCATTACACTTAAGATAGCATAATGAACTTCATTATAATACAGCACCAAACATTTCTTCCTGTTGAACTTTTGAATTAATCTCATTTACTTATATTTTGTTCCAAAACTGTGTCATAATATTGTACAGTAGAAAAGGTGTGTCGTTAGACTCAGAAAATGACTGTAATGAATATTTACTAAGGTCTTACTGGGTGCCAGACGCTGTACACTATTGAATGTTTTATATATTTGAATCTCTGAATTCAGACAACAGTTCTGTGATGCCTGTTCATCCCACAAAGAAAGGGACAGCTTAATCAACCAACTTCCTGTGGCAGTTTAGTTAACCTTATTTATTTGTTTTACATTCAACCAAAGTTTCCCCTCACTCCTTCCCTCCCATTTTCCCCTCCCCTGCAATCCACTCCTTTTGTGTTTCTGTTCAGAAAGGGGCAGGCCTTCCATGGATATCAACAAAGCATGGAATATCAAGTTGCAGTAAGGCTAAGTTCCTCTCCTTGTTTTAAGGGGCAAGGTGACCCAGTGTGAGGAGTAGGACTCCAAGAGCCAGTCAAAGTGTTAGGGACAGCCCTGCTCCTTTTGTTAGGAGTTCCACAAGCAGACCAACCTACGTAACTGCAACTGTCACATATTTGTAGAGGGCCAAGGTCAGTTCCTTGCAGGCACTGTGGTTGTTGGTTCAGACTCTATGAGTTCCTGTGAGCCAGATTAGCTTTTTTTTCTGTGAGCTTTCTTGTGATGTCCTTGACTCCTCTGACTCCTATAATCCTTCCTCCCACTCTTCATCAGGATTCTCTGAGTTTGGCCTAATGTTTGGCTGTATATCTGCATCTGTTTCTGTCTGTTAGTAGACAGTGGCTCTCTAATGACAATTGGGGTAGTCACCAGTCTGATCACAGGAGATGGCTAGTTCAGGCTACATTTCCACTATTGTTAGAAGTCTTAGCTGGGGCCATTTGTGGAAGTTTCACTTGCATCAGGTTTCTACCTGACCCTGAAATGTGCCATCCCCCCATTTCCAGTTTTCTTTTTCAGTACTCTCCCCCTCCATCTACCCCTCAACCCAATCTCTCAGATTCCCATCCCCACCAGCCCCAGGCCACCCAAGAAGTCTCTTCTATTCCCATTCTAGGAAGATTCATATGTCCCCTTCTTGGGTCCTCCTTACTACCTAGTCTCTATAGGTCTGTGGATTAAAGCATGGATATCCTTTACTTTACAGCTAATATTCACTTATGAGTGAGTACAAATTATGTTTTTCTTTCTGGGTCTGGGTTACCTCATGATAATATTTTTTTCTAGTTCCGTCTAATCATTTTCAAATTTTCTGATGTCATTGTTTTTAACAGCGGAGTAATACTCCATTGTATTACTCCATTGTATGGTACATGTAAATGTACCATATTTTCTTTATTCATTCTTTGGTTGAGGGGCATCTACATTGTTTCCAGGTTCTGGCTATTACAAATAAAGCTGCTATAAACATAGTTAAGCAAGTATCCTTGTATGATTGAGCATCCTTTATGTATATGCCCAAGAGTGGTATAGCTGGGTCTTGAGGTAGATTGATTCCTAATTTTCTGACAAACTGCCATATTAATTTCCAAAGTGGCTATGCAAGTTTGCCATCCTACCAGCAATGGAGGAGTGTTCCCCTTACTACATATTCTCTCCAGCATAAGCTGTCATTTGAGGTTTTGGTCTTAGTCATCTGAGCTTTGTCATCCTCTTGACTGGCTGATCTGATTGCAGAGATCTCTAATGTGTAATTCACTTCTCAGGCCTCAGCTACTTTGTGTGAATCTACAGCAAGCTACACACAGGACCTATTGCTTCTACTTCTAGAAGCCTTCTAGAAACTACTCACCCAGAGAGGTCTTTAAAAAGTACCAACCAATACCAATACTCTTGTGAGAAGAGTACTACTTCAATGTGAAGTGAAGTGACAGAATACTATCCCCTTCCCTTCCCTCCCTTCTGTTCTGTCCCTTCCCTTTATTTGTAAGAATCAAGCCCTCATACCAGGAAACTGTAAATGTTACCTTATTCCAGAACAAGGTAATTTCAGGATGTGGGTAAATAACAGATTCGGAGATAGGGAGATTGTCTTGGATCCTTTGGATGGGGCCCAAACGCTGTCACGTGGATAGCTCAGTTTTAACTCCTGCTTAGTTTTGCTGTCACCTAGCCTTAGTAGAGGTAAGACTTCTCTAGTTGCTTGGCTGCCTTGCTTTTCTTGTTTTTGGGTTGAACTCCAATTTCTGTCTCTGTCTCTATTTTTTTTTTTAGATTTATTTATTTATTATGTATACAACATTCTGCCTCCATGTATGCCCTCACTACAGAAGAGGGCGCCAGATCTCATTACAGATGATTGTGAGCCACCATGTGGTTTCTGGGAATTGAACTCAGGACCTTCCAGAGCAACCAGTGCTCTTAACCTCTAAGTCATCTCTCCAGCCCCCTGTCTCTGGGTTTTTATTATTCATGCTACAACGTATCTCTTAGAAGAGGAAGGCAGAAGATGAATGAATGGGAAAGACAACAGTAAAGATAGGGAAAGATATGGGAAAGCCAACAAGTGACAGCATAATAGCTGGAAGTGATAAGGAAGGGAGTGTGGCACTGAACATCTTGGCCTGAGTAATACTGCTTTAGCACATCTGGCCTCTAGAATTGTGAGAGAGTAAATTTCTGCTGCTTTAACATATTTAGCTGTGTTAATTTTTAATAGTAGCTACAAGAAAACTAAAGGAAACAAATTTCATTTCAGATAGAATAAAACTTGCTGTCATGTCCTTTCTGACCTTGGCACCTACTAGTCTTTCCCTCTTTTCCATAAAGGTAGAATCTTTATCACTCTAATTTGCCATTTTATCCTTAGAGCCTGGAATGGTGTTTGGAAATAACAGGCACTCACGGCCTGCTTGAGAAAGAATGTTGATTAAACTGAATGTTCTCAGAGAATCAGTATCTACCCAAAAGACCCTTGGTGTGTTTGACACTCTGGCCCCACTCACTGAAGCCTTCTTGACTGAAGACAGCATTGACAGCATGCTATGACACTGACTTTTGCTCTCAGACATTTTACAGGAGTAAGAGGAGAAAGTGGAAGTACATAATAGAAGACAAAAGAGACATAGTCTATAAATCAGTGTGAAATTTGATTATTTAAAGTTGGTAGATGTGATTTAGCAATATTTTGATTCTGCAAAGATGTACCACTTCTTTTATTACTGTTTGTGACTTTATTTTTATGAGTGATACAATAAGAAAATACCAAAAATATCTCCTGATGTAAATGATACAGCATTTATACTGAATAGAGATAGATTCTTAAATGGTCTCATTTTGAATTTGAATAGAAGTCATTTACTTTGCAAATAAAGATATTTGTGAATGAAAACGTGAATACGCTTTTAAAAAAGTCTTATTTGAAGTAGTACAGTTGAATGGACAAACAATAACGATCCGTGGGGCAGGCGCTGTGCCGCATGCCCCAGACACACCCTGTAAACAACTGTCAGTTCCATATGATGTATTATACTCATTTAAGGTTGAGGAAATGTGCACTTAAAGTTCAATATTTGACTGCAGTGTTTTGTTAGAAGGTTTCTAAGAAGTATGAAAGAATATATAATTGGTTTTGATAGTTCTCTGAAAAAAAGTCTTAATTAAGAAATGAAGGAATACAAATGAGCAATACAAATTGCTGCTATCTTCTTTGGTTTGCATCTCAGAAAACGTTACTCTCTTCCTCATCAGAGTTGACATTTTTTGTGATAAAAGTTTAAATTCCGAGAAAAGCAAAAGGGTTTTATGAAAGCAGCACAATTATATATCTGAAACAGAACATGATGTTCCAGGAACCCTGCAGGTCACAGATGGCCTGTGGTGGAGCATAGCATTCCATTGGCTGACACTCTGATTGCAGGCAGGGAAAGAGGGGAGGGGGAAGATTCCCACAGTGGTGTAAGGTTAATGGAGGTTTCCAGCATCAGGGTAAGAATCAACTGTGCAGTGCAGGAGACTTTGTGGTCTAGAGGTATGAAGTTATAAAACACTCTCCCAGTTCACCAAGAGAGAGCGACAACTGGAGAAACTGGAGCAGGGACAGACTCTGGGGACTGCTCTTTTGTGAGTTATAGTGTAAAATAAAATTATGTTGAACATAATCTTTTAAAGATAATGCCTATGTTATCCTTTTAAATCTTATCTATTTGTAAAGGATACAAAGGCTATTTTATTTTAAGGACAAATAGATTAACATTACTAATTACTTTATAATAATAAAGATCTATGAAAACATTTACAAGTATGTAGATTGGACAAAAAGGAAAATTAATATAAGCAAGACAGTTATTTTTTTTTTTCTTATGAGACAAGGTGTGATGTAACCTGGCCAGTCCCAGTCTCAGATTCTTTATGCATCAAAGAATGGCCTTGAACCTCTGATCCTCCTGCTTCAGCTTCCCAAGTGTCAGGGTTATAGGCGTGTGTCACCATGATCAGCAGTTAATATTTTTAATAGATCTAAAATTTGATTTTTGTTTCATAATTTTTTTTTTTTTTTGGTTTTTTCGAGACAGGGGTTTCTCTGTAGCTTTGGTGCCTGTCCTGGAACTAGCTCTTGTAGACCAGGCTGGCCTCGAACTCACAGAGATCCGCCTGCCTCTGCCTCCCGAGTGCTGGGATTAAAGGTGTGCGCCACCACCGCCCGGCCTTCATAAAATTCTTGTAAAGAACAGTGTTCATATATTTGTTCCTTGGTCATTTAGTCATCCATCCTGACTGTAATAAAAATGAGGTGGATTTTCTGAAATGCTTTTAAATGTATAGAGCTTAAAAGAATATGAAACAATTCCTGGGCTCAAAAAACGGTTAGCTCCACTCCTTCTTAGGTTGTAGAGGAGCTGTAAGAAAGTATTATTCTCTTTCTATAACTAGGTTAGCTACTAAATCCACATGCTCATATCTTTTCTTGAGCATGTCACAGAAGTCCCAAGGCTGCTTCATGAGTTGAATTTTAAAGAGCAACATGTTGCTTAGTTCTTTAAAGAAGGTGGGACATGGGACCACTGGCTTTTTCATTTGTTTGAATACCAACTCTTTCTTTGTTGCTCTGGCTATGCTTGAACTCACAATCCCTTTCAGGGTTCAACTAAAGCCACACGAATAGCTAAAGGAGGGCTAGAAATCTGAAGGTAAAGAAGTCTGCTCACAATGCAAATCGTCTGTCCATGTTTCTTTATTCTTCTCTATAGCCCATTGCCAACCATTCCCAGTAATATATATCCTTAAAACCAGTAATCCCCCAGCACCCTAGAAGGTCCCGGGATTCTTTTACCCCATAGAAAACCAAATAAGGGTTTACACACACACACACACACACACACACACACACACACACACACACACACACACACACCCGCCCCCACACAGATCCATGGGAGTGGCTAGTACATGTCTGGTGAACTTCTTAGTAGAGAAAATTAGTTAAGAAAGGAATTAAATCACCAGGGAATTCTAGAGGGGAAGATTAGTGTGCTATACTGCATTTTTAGGTGACTAATTAGGGCTAAAAAGTTTATTTTCAGTAAAATTATGAATAGAGTATGGATTGTTTAAATCAGCTCATCACTACTCTTCTCCCAGTATGCATATAGGCTGCCAGGTAACCAAGCAACCTACATAAACAGTCAGGGAGAAGCTGAAGTGAAGAAGAGAACCAATCCTCTAAATGATCAGTTCCAGTGTATGCTGTTATCTGCTGTTCTGGTCTTGGGGTAAAATCAGAGCAGCAGCTTGGGCAAGTAGTACTGTGAGAATATCTTAGATGGAATGCCCTATGCCTGGATACTGACAGGAAGGCAACTCTCCACGCTTATCTAGTGGGGAGGAACAGAGATCTGGCAGTGAGAAACTGTTCTCACAAAACAGTTCTGAACTGTGGAAATTAATTCCCAAATATGTAACAGAAAAGGGAAGTCAGCTCCAGCAAAATATCTACAGCAAAGCACACCCACTTTTTCACAAAGCAATAATGCCATAAAGCCTTGCCTTTTGGTTTAGCCTTTACTAGATCCCTTGGTTCTGATAAGTCACTCATGAGAAGATGACTGAGCAATTACTGTATAATGTTGCTACTTGTAGCACTGACCAGCCTTGCTGGCTCCTGCCTGAGATCCAGTCACAGACAGACTTGGCCTCTATGGGAGGCAGCACAGCGGTGGGATAAGCAGATGGGTGTGAGATGCTGGTGTGACAGAATTTAACATAACTGGATTGAAACTTTTTATATCTGCCTGTTCACTGACAGAAATTAGAAAGCTTCCGTGTTGGGGTCTGCCATTAGGTGGCCAATATAGGTTGTTATTTAAGGGGTACGTAGGCCATTTCCCAGAGCTGAGGGAGGGACGAGAGAAGAGATCCAATAGCAAAATATTCTAGGTGTCCCTAAAATAATGCAAGGGTAGAGCATGTTGGTCAAGCCCTACTAAGGCTCGTCAGCACAAAGGACCACTCCGAGTAGTCTGAGGGACAACAGTCTGAGACAAGAAATGAGATCCTAGTCCTCAGCCATGGGGAATTACCAGAAATGAAAGTCAGCTAAAGCTGACTTGGAGAAGGTGACCTTACCATTTAGTTGGTGTTGTGTGCAGCAATGGAGCGGACACAGGAAGTTGGAAAATGGTACTAGTTCAGGATCCTCATGGGCCTCAGCTAGTCTGCCCACAGGTGGGAGAGAACATGGAGGGATCCTGGCTGAGTCATGCTCTAGTGTTGTGATTTATGATTTATGTTAGGTGATCCTGGCAGGTCCGAGTATGAGACCACAGCAGGTGAGAGACAGACAGATACACCATGCAGAGAGAGCTTGGGTATAGAGTTTATTTGGTGAGTATTGGGAAGGAAGGGTATAAGGGTAAGGGGCTATGTGGGGGAGGAGAAAGACAGGCGAGAGAGAGAGAGAGAGAGAGAGAGAGAGAGAGAGAGAGAGAGAGACTGAAGAAGAGAGGAAAGTGGAAGAGGGGGAAGGGAGAGACAGAAGCTGCCTCTTCAGAAGAAGGATGAACAGAGGGATAGAGAGAGAGAGAGAGAGAGAGAGAGAGAGAGAGAGAGAGAGAGAGAGAGAGAGAGAGAGGAGACATAGATCAGCTTCCCTTGGTGGGAAGGGGGAGATGGGAGTTGGTGGAACTTGTATCTTAAAGGGACAGGGTACCCAGGTAACAACAGGGCAGGCCAGCAGAGTTATAATTATGACAGATATCAGGTGTCCTTTCTTCATGACAATGCAATGGTTACTGCTTCTGGAATACAATGGAAACATAAGCATCTTGACTTTGAGAAAAGGGGAGGAAATGTTAGATCCAAGACTCTGTACCCAAATAATGCATAGAGATCTGCTAGTGGGGAAGTGGCAAGAAATTTGACCCTGCCAAATACTGCCCTGCTCCAAGAAATAGTCAGATAGGTACACTGAAAAAGCCTCATTTTTTTTTGCAGACTGGTCTCAAAGGTCCTGACTAATGACACAGAAATAAGGAATGAAAGTCTCTTACTTCTCCCACTAGGCCAATGTATAGCTATAAGCAACAGTGCTTTATAAATAGGGAAGATAAAGTATGAAAAAAAAATCCCTGCTTGAGAGTACTGTTGGGTTATGGGGGAGAAACCTTTGGTATTTCAGACTGCATGCTAAACACAAAGTAACAGTGCTTCACTGTTGAAGGAATCTAAAACCAGCGATGCCATAGAAGTTACCATAGCAACAATAAAACTTGAACCTATGTGAGTTACTGAGTAGATTTATTTGCCAACCCCCATAACCTTGGAGAGGAGGCATGTCTGTTTTAGAGTTGTTGCATCTCTCTTCAGTGAATAGTATTGAATAGAAAAATTGCTAACCCCCAAAATAAAGGGAGGAAATGACCAAGTATCAATGATGGCCCAAGAAGTATGAGATACAAGATAGGTAAATTGAATAACTATGATTAACTTGTTAGAAAATTTGGTGGAAAATGATATGCATGCTATATAGGAATCTCAACAGAGAGGTGGTGGTTCAATAAAAATAATCAAAAGGAAATGCTGGAAGTAAAGAGTAATATCAGACTTGAAGCATGTATTTATTGGAAGTTTGGACACAACTGGGGAATCAGTGAACATGAAGACAGATGTTATCCATGCCGACCTGAAAGACAACAAAGAGTATAAAACTTAGCAAAGAAGTGACCTAGTATTCCAGTTGGATCTCAGAAAGACAAAATGGTAAATGGAAGAAATAATGTCCAAGACTCTGGAATTAGTAAAAGACAAGAAACCTTAGCTCCAAGAATATAAGGACACCAAACAGGAGAAACACACACAAATGCACATAGTCACACATAAACGCACAAACACTCTCTCTCCCAGGAACACAGTGATAAGGGAAAATGAGACAGTCTTGAGATCAGCCAGAAAGAAAGGAGCAGGAAATATTACTTAGGGTAACATAGGTAAGAAGTGAATATCTGATTAGAAACACATTGCTGGTGGAAATGTGAAATGACTCGCCACATGGGAAGACTGAGTTTCTCAAAAATTTAGACAAATACTTAGTATGTTACTCTGTTGCTTTCCTTGTGTGGATTAAGACTGACACTCATGTTTGCATAGAGACTTGGTCATGAAGGCATTGAAGTTTATGGTTAGTTACTTGCAGCTAATGCTGAAAACAACTGAAATATACATCCATTAGTAATAGATAAATAAATTGTAACAGCACAACCATGGGATAATACTTTTGTATTTATGACACAGGGTTTTAGTATGTATTCTAGTTTGTCCTTGAACTTGTATATTCTGTACCTCAGATTCCCTAGTGTTGGTACTATAGGTGTGTACGACCATACCTGTCCTTCGTGCTCATTTCTAAACATATTTCATTTTAGGCACCTACTGGCAGCTTTTTTTGTTGTTGTTGTCTTTTTTTGACACACATATGGCTTCTCTAATCCATGGTTTATTTTATGTTGCTAGCTTTGGAAAATTCTGAACTATAATTTTTTTTAAAAAAAATCAAATGTGCTTCTACTTCATCCCTTCCAAGTTTCCCATTTCTCATATAATTAGACCTCTTCTTAGTATCCTTTGTCTTTTATTTTTTCTGTCATTTTCTTCTTTGTGATTTATGTTGAGTGTTTAGTCTTGATCAATTGTCTAGTTTAGTAGTTTGTGTCTAACCTAATTTTAATTTTGATAACTATATTTTTTAGGTCTGGAAATTCTACTTAATTTTTGTAAATCTTCTACAACCCATTTAAATATATTGGAATTTTCTGTTGAAATTCTTAATTGTATTTTTTGTTTTCTTTAACCAGGCAATGTATTTGATAACATCAGGACCTGGCACTCCTTTTAGTGTATTTGTTTTGAAGACAGGGTTTCACTATGTGGCCCTGGCTGTCCTGAACTCTTTCTAGAAAAGGCTAGTTTTGAATTCACCGAGATCTGTCTGTCTCTGCCTCTGGAGTATTTGGGATTATAGGCCTGTGCCACCAGGCCTACCCAGGGTGTTTCTATTTCCTGCTGTTTTGCTGATTCTTTTTTGTATTGTCTAATATCCTCACCTTCCTGCATATTATGGACTTTGTGCCTGATGTTATATTTGCCAAGTTATTTGTTGATATGGTTTCAGCCCCACAACATAGCTTCATTTAGAAGGGAATATTTTTTCTTTTATCCAACTACTTAACTATTGTACTAAAGTCTCTTGTAATCCCATTTCAGGTATAGGATGTATTGTGATTCAGGTATAAAATAACCTTGAAAGTACTTGGGTCGAAGACTTAGTTCCCATCTGGTGGCACTGTTGAGAGGTGACTGAATCATGAGGGTGCTAACTTTATCAGTAAGTCAATCATTGATGATTATAGATAATGATCTTAGGTGATGATCATAGGGTTACTGGAAAGTGGGACCTGCTTGGAAAAAACAAGTCACTGGGTACATGTCCTTGAAGGGTAGGTCCTGTCCCTGGAACCTCTCCCTCTGTTGTATGACAAAACTGTCTTTGGGGAGATCCAATACACATGTACTCACTCCAGATAAGAAGCCCATAACAGAACAAAGAACGGATACCATCAAAGACCACCTTGACGAACCAGTGAGTTTTATTTGGATTACTTACAGGAGTATGGGTGAGAGGTTACTTACAAGAGCAGAAGTGACTCAAAGACAGCTGCCTCGCCAAGGCCCACCCCAGCATGGGTGACAGCTCATAAAAACTGGGAAACCTGAAGCAAACTGTACAGCATGCAGGCAGTTCAGCAGGTTGGAATGTGTTCTTTCCAAGAAACTCTGGTTTAAACTTTTTCATTCATCTTGGCTGCTTTCTGTTTCTGGTCTGGTCTCAGAGACATCTTTGTAACCTCACTTGCCTGACAGTCTTGCAGCTTTATTGTTTACTCTGGGAGGGAGGGGCCTAGTGAATCTGGTCAGTCTCAGGGACTTGCTGAATTTATTTTCAGTTCTTTACCTTCCTGCTTAAGAAGCATTTCTGCAAGATGGAATGTTTCAATAGGACACTTAGATGCTAGCTTCCTCTTCTCCCCTTTGTTTCATTCATGAGTAAGTGACTCTGTCCCCTTTTCTGGTCACTCTTCCCTCTCTGCCTTAATGTTCTGCATCATCACAGCTGTGGAGCCAGCCACCCATTAGCTGAAGCTCTGAGCCAAAACACACCTCTCCTCCTCTCAGTTGCTTCTGGCATTTATCCAAGTGCGAGGCTACCAACTGTAGCCAGAGTGCTCCTCTCTGATGGGAAGAGGGCTCCCAGGGCTCTGAAAGCCTAGCAGAGCAGCCAGTCTCTTAAGCTACCAACCTCTCCTGTTTCTTGTCTCAAATCAGCAACTATTGAAGAGGAGAAGCAATTCAAAATTACGTGCTTGCTTTACCGTGTTTACATAGTCTCTTGAGGTTCAGTGGGTAACTTTTCACTACCTTGTTAATGTCTATGTGTTTCCATGGAGACAGTTTTTATATTTTTGTCTAGATTTTAAAAAATCCTTGTTGGGAGTATTAATGAGAATTACCCATCTGCCATTACTAAAAGAAGAAGTTCACTTTATTTTTCCTTGTTTTAATTTCAGAATGTTAACATTGAGATTTATTTATGTGTACATGTGTATAGGTATGTGCATATGTGTACAGGTGCCTGAAGAGACCTGGATCTGGAGTAACTTCCTGTGTGAGTGCTGGGGACCAAACTTAGATCCTCTGGAAGAGCAGTATGTACACTTAACTGTGGGGCCTTCTCCCGAGCCCTCAGACTGTTTTTGTTTATATAACTCCATAGGTTTTAGGTATGCATATCTTCCTCTACTATTTCTATAATAGTACTCACACAGGCCAATTAATTAATTTCTAATGATATGTTAGGAATACTCCGGAACCTGCAGTTAAATATTCTGTAATTTCCCACTTTCATCTCTATTTTCTCTTTGAGAAATTTCATAAATCTGTGCCTTTAAATTCATCTATATGAATTCACTTACTGTCTTACTTTGGTTTTCTATTATTGTGATAAAACACTGTGGCTATAAGCAGCCTGTGGAGGAAAGGGTTTATTTGGTTTACATTTCTTGACTCACAGTCCACTGGGGGAAGCCTAGGCAGGACCCTGGAGGTGGAAACTGAAGTGGAAGCTATGGAAGAACCCTGCTCACTAGCTTGCTTTCCATGGCTCCTCAGCCTGCTTTGTTGAACCGTCCAGGGCCACCTGCTGAGAGGAACCCCCCCCCCATATGTTGTGTCTTCTCACACCATTCATCAAGTTTGCCTGTAGGTAATTTGATAAAGGTATTTTATTAACTGAAGTTTTTCTTCCCAGATGGCTCTAGCTTGTATCAAGTTGATAAAAATCTAACTAGGGTACTTAAAGAGTATGAGATCTGTATATGTAGCGTTCTTCTTGTGGTATCTATTTATGTCTTAATCGGCAGACCTAAAATTGAGCTTGTAGAATTTCTTTTTGTTGTTTTACATTTATTTATTTTATATGCGTGTTTGGGTGCATTTTCTGGTGTGTGTGTGTGTGTGTAATGCGTGAGTGCGTGTGTGTGGTGCGTGCGTGTGTGCACACGCAAAATTTGGCAAGAGTTGTCTCTCTCCTACTGTGTGGGTTTTGGGGAATCAAGCACAGATCATTACCCATGGAGCCAGAGCCATCTTGCTGGCCTGCTTATGACATTTCTCCCAACATATGGATTTCCTTCACTGTCTTCTCTGCCAAGGTGTTTCAGTGTTTTCCTGGCTTAAGAATTATCCAGATACCTTTGGTTCTTATACTACTTATTCTCTTATGTAGTCTTGTTTATTTTATGTCATAAATACTTCTTTAATGTATCCACTTTTCCCAGCCACACTGCGCCTGTGCTGGCCCCAGCAATTGTGATGGTTTGCTCTGGTAAGCACAGTAGCTTTTCAGGGTTTCCCTATCCTTGCTTCCCTCTCATGGTGTGCTGCTTCTCTACTTCTAATTCTATTTCAACTCTTAGTAGGCAGGACATTTTAAAGCATTTAGAACTACACTGTATTTCTTCTTATGTTTAAAGAGTCTGATGCTTTGCCTAATTGAGCTGCCTATTTACTGCCAAAGCAAACCTACCTCTTTGCTACAAGCAAATGGATCGTTTTTTCTAGTTCTCTTTTTTAGTATGTTTCTCCACACTTCCCAGCGCTGTATGCTGGGACTGCTCTCTTTATTATGCTTCTTGCTTTCCTGTCTTCGCCTATTGCAATCTCTGTATAGGTTTTCCTTTCTCCTTACACAGACAGTTACTTCTCAGGAAAGCTTTCTTTAACTCCTCAGTTATTATCTGCTAGGGCTCTCATGGTGTCTTGAACTTCTCACCATTAGCTCTCATCACAATTTTAACAACAGAATTAACAAAATATAAGGCTCACTCCTGGTCTTGATTGATTGCTAAGTCTCTAGCACTCAGCATAATCCTTGAATGTGATTGGCTATTTCTTGAGTGTCTAAATGTCTGAGAAGAGCAGTAGTCATTTGAAGGTAGAGAACCAGATCTTTGATTTTTCCCAACTACTCAGTCCTTAGCCTGACTCTTGTCCTTAACAAATGTGAATGAAAAAATTCTGTCAGCCTGGGAATTTGATTCTTGAAAACACCGGATCTGAGAGTAAATGAGGTAGAGTCAACATGGAAGCGCTTCAGCATTCCCTGCCCTGCTGTATCCTGGCTCATCAACACCACAGGCACAATAGGGAGCAGCACCAGGTGTAGATGGATTTTTCTTTGGGCCACCAGCTCACAAATGACATGGAGACTTATTAATTATGAAAGTTTGGCCTTAGCTTAGGCTTGTTTCTAACTTTCTCTTATAACTTAACCCATTTCTTTTTTTTTTTTTTGATGATTTTCAATTGTATGTTTAATAAAGAAAATGTGCAATCTACCTGCTGCCACAAGGTGGCTTTTACCTCTACTTCTGCATGTCTTGCTTCCTCTGCAGCTTGTGACTCTCCTATGCCTAGATTCATCTCCTCCTTTCTCTCTGCCCAGAAATTCTACCTAAGCTCTTCCTGCTTGTGAAAACAGAGTTGTAGAACAGGTGAGGAAGGTGACAGGAAGCTTAGGTTTTAGGACAAGAGCAGTGAAGATGTGGGCAAGGTGCTGTTCCTTCTATGAACTCAAGGGTAGTGTAGAGAAAGATACTGGGTGGACAGTGTCATTATTTAAATGGTCGTTTGCACAGTAACTTGGTAAATTGTACAAATAAAAGCTGCTTAAATAATTTAAATTTGTATGATGGTCATGTTGTAATTGACTTTTATTATATAAGGAAATAATACTAGAAAGGTTAGTTTTCTCAAGATCACAAAAAAATACTTTATGACAAGTATCATGATATTCTGAAAATTTTTCTCTGCCAGTCACAAAGTTGCTGTATAAGTGAAATTCTCACAATTTCCATGATTGAGCAAAAAAATTCTGTTCTGCCTTTATATTTTACATACATCCTTAAAACTTACAGGCTTCTAGAGAAGTACAGTTATCTCGGTATTTGGTAAGGCTCCTTAGGTTATTTTTTAGCCTTTGATGTACTAAAAGTATATGTTTTAGTATATGCTTTAAATTTGAATATGCATGCTCACATTTTTAAATGTTTATGAATATAATTTATTGTTTAGAAACATCCTTATGTTTAAGAAACTTCCTTAAATTTAGTTTACTTCATGGTAATTTATTCTCTAATCAGTTGTATCAAGGGGAAAGAAGCCACATTTATACTTTTTTTTATTTTTGAGACAGGGTCTCACTGTGTAACTCTGGCAGGCCTGAACTTTCTCTGTAAACCAGGCTGGCCTGGAACTCACAGAGATCCTCTACCTCCCAAGTGCTGGGATTAAAGGTGTGTGCCACCACATGGACCATTTGTACATTCTTAAGTATTTCCTTTTATATGAGAATGTATAAGTTTATTTATTTATTTTAGATTTGTTCTGTTTTTAATTATGTGTAGTCATGTATGTATCTGTTTTGAAGTATGTGCATATGAATGGAGTTACCTGCAGAGGCAAGAAGGATCCATTGTATCCTTGGAGCTGGAGTCACAGACAGTTGAGAGCTGCCTGACCTGGGTGCTGGGAATTGAATTCAGGTCTTCTGCCAAAGCTGTACAAGCTCTTAGCCACTGAGTTATCTCTCCAGCCCTTATTTTTGAAGCAGAAATACAGGAAATGAGAATACATGAAATTGAGCTTTAACATTAGTGTGTTCAGTAGGATGACATTTGCATATTGACATTAGCAGTGTAAAAGTTCAAATCCATCAAAGCCACCTACTCTGTTCTTTAAAGGTTTACATGTGCTTTATCATTTTCATCCAGTAAAGCAAAATAGCATTATATTATATAAATTCTTAAAACATTTAAGATTTCTTAAGAAAATGAATTAAATATTAGGGACAGATTAATACGGTCCTCTTAAGTAATAATGGTGCATATCCCTAAAAGTTATATTTAGTGATTTGTGGAGTGTGACTATTGGCTTTCTGCAACCTTGGCTCTTTTAAACATTACTTTTCTGACCTCTCATCTCTGTAAATAGCTAATTCTTTCTGATCATACAGGAAGTCCTGCATGTTGCAAGCGTGGAAATGCAGCTAACGGCTGCAGTGTCATTTCTGACCATTCTACAGGAAGAATCAATGTCAGTCCACACCTATGCACACTCCTTCCTGCAAATCATTCTCCTGAACCTGGAGCACAGGGACACAGGTCAGGTCCACGTGTACTTAATTACGCTCTTGTTTATGGCAAATGGCTGTGGTTCATTTCCATCTATGGGGCTGATGAAAATAGCTGGGGTCCCTCTAAGAAATGCCCTGGGAGAGAGAGAACACCCTAGAGCGTTCTCAGGGGTCTTCTCTCCTTAGATGTTTTCCTTTACATTTATGTTCATGGAGTTATCATACAGTGAGAACAGAATACCTTGAGTTAGAATTATCTCCCTCAAATTATTTTCAGTTTTTTAAATTTTCTAAAGTTAGTCAAGACAAAAGTTGTGGAAAATGTCTTAGAATGGTAATAACAACTATTACTCGTATTTTGTAATACAATGTTATTGCAGCTGTTAATTGGATGAGTTGAGAGTGCATTTGCACCTGAGATGTTTTAAGCTAGCATGTCATGTCTGTGCCCATTAGGAGTCAGCAATGCATGGCTGGAAACGCTTCTCTCTGCAATAGAATTATTACCAAAAGAAACCCTGAGGCATGAGGTAATACTGTGTTTTTTTTTTTGTAAATAGTCAACTTTATGATTTTTTTAATAATAAGATTATTTTCCATTGTGAAAGCAACAATACTCATTGCAGAAAATTTAAGTAATTTGGAAAATGTAAGAGAGAAAAATAATGTATACTTCTGTAGTTAGCTGCTTATAAGTTTTTGATAGATATCCTTCAGATTTTCCCCTCTGTGGTCACTGCTTGTCATGTCAGTAATCGTATTGAATCTGGGTGTGGTCACTTTTCACGGAGCGTTATTTTCTGTGCATAATTGAAAATTATTTTATTTGTTACACGCTGGAAGCTATTTTGAGCCTTAAGTTTTGCTATTGAAATAAGGCATCTCGGTAGAGCTTTATGTAGCTCTTTAACTGTAGCATCCACACAAGTGTCACCTGGTGAGAAGATATTAAGATTCTTAAACTCTACTAAATATGTGAAATGTAGTCACCCTGAGTTTTTATTAAAAATAGTGTTCCACTGGGGATGTAGCTTATTTGGTAGAGTGCTTACCTAGTGTGCACTGAAGCCCGGATTTGATCCCCAGTTCATATACATATGACCGCATGCATGTGAACTAGGCACAGGGTCATATGCCTATAATCCTGGGGCTCACAAGGTGAAGATAGGAAGATGAGGAGTTCAAGGCCCTTTTTGGCTGCATTGTGAATTCAAGGTCAGCCTGGATTACATGAGACCGTGCCTCAAAATCAATTAACAAAAATGGTGTTCCAATTTAATTTGATAGGCTAAAGGCACACCTCCATTTAGTTGGAAAATTTAAATTATACTGTCGGCTGCTTTTTCATATATTATATCAAATTAGTTGTATTTTTTTCTTTTTTGAGACAGGGTTTCTCTGTGTAACAGTTTTGGCTGGACTGTAACTCACTTTGTAGACCAGACCAGCCTCTATTCACAGAGATCCTCCTGCCTCTGCCTCCTCAGTGCTGGAATTATAAGGGTACGCCACCACTGCCCAGCTAGAGAGCTTCTATATCTTTTTTTATTGTTTTAGTTGTACTTATTCTTTAGAAATTATCTGATCATATCCTTTAGCACTATTTACATATACCATCTCTCTGCCATCTTTTGTTATGTTTGTACATATTTGTATAAGAATTATTGCCTTTTAATTTCCAGTATGGTTTATTCTGTCCATCTTGAAAGGTTTTATTATAAATTAAGATGACAGACTAGAAAAAATAGACAGAAACTGTCCTCAAGCAATCTTGACTATTATCCCTGTATATATTTCTTTGCAAACATATCATGGTAAAATGTTATTCATTGAAATATCTTCCACCGACTGATTTTATTTTATTTTATGTTTTTTAAAAATCTCCCTGTACAATTTTTTAAATATTTATTTATTATGTATACAATATTCTGTCTGTGTGTATGCCTGCAGGCCAGAAGAGGGCACCAGACCTCATTACAGATGGTTGTGAGCCACCTTTGGTTGCTGGGAATTGAACTCAGGACCTTTGGAAGAACAGGCAATGCTCTTAACCTCTGAGCCATCTCTCGGCCCTCCAACTGCTTTTATTGTGTCTTTTGTCATTATAGTTTGTTATTCTATCACAACACCAGAATACTCTTTAAGATGACATGTTTTAGCCAGTTAAAAGAATCTGTACCTGATGGCAAGTATCTAGACATACACATACTGAACTGCTGAGCACAATGTGGAGATGTTTTCTTTGTGTTTTTGAAGAACAGTGTAAATGTAAATGAGGCCATTGCTACTCAAGAGTGCTCAGCATTTTTAGCATGTGCTCTTTGATAGATTCCTTGTGATGAGAAATAGCAAGCTTAAAAATTGAAGAGTTGGTGCTAGGATAGTAGACCACTATTCATAATTCTTTACAGTGTGTCATGCTATTGAATGTTTGAGTGCATAGTATGTGCATAATATAGCACAAGACTTTGGTCATTATGTAACAGAATTTCAAAATAGATTTTTCTGTATTCTTTAGGATAAATATAAAACTTCTTCTGAAATAAAATTCAGAGTATCTGGTAATTAATTTGCTTTTCTCTGTTAAAAAATGTGTTTTTTAAATTGTCTTTGTATGCACTCAGATCACTGCAACATTTGAGCTTTACTTCAGTGTTTTCTTCTAATTGGTTTTAATTCCATAGTTTGACATCTTACCTTAGCCAAGAAGACAAAGAAACTGCTCCAGGTCAAGAATGGCCGTGTATCTCAGTTGTAATGAATGTTCTTTAAAAGTGTTCAAAACATGAAAATGTTTTTTGAAGAAGTTGGTGACTTCCTACCTTTACTCTAACTTGTTGCCTTTCAGATTCTGAATCCACTTGTTTCCAAGGCACAACTTTCCCAAACTGTCCAGTCGCGTTTAGTTAGCTGTAAAATTTTAGGAAAACTAACCAACAAATTTGATGCCCATAGGTAAGTAAGTATATGTAATTTTGTCTTTTTTATCAAATGAGTTTATTTAAACATGTAATGACTGTATCAACAATGGTTACTTTTGTATTATTCCACATTACTCACAGACTTAACCACCTAGCTACACTTCTCAGACAGAAATCTACTTGTTGGAAGCATTTCTTCTCAGTTTCATGGATTTTCTGATCAAGTCTTCTCAGCCCCATACCATGTTTTCTTGTGAAGCTAAAATAGCATTATCTTGGAACTTCCAAAATCATGTCAGGTAAACCTGACATAAAGATAGGGTTTCTTTTTTGTTTGTTTGGGTTTTGCTTGTTTGTTTTTCGAGACAGGGTTTCTCTGTGGCTTTGGAATCTGTCCTGGAACTAGCTCTTGTAGACCAGGCTGGTCTCAAACTCACAGAGATCCTCCTGCCTCTGACTCCCGAGTGCTGGGAATAAAGGCGTGTACCACCACCACCCAGCCAAGATAGGGTTTCTTACATCACTATTATGAATCCCTTATTTTGAATAATTTCATATCAGAGCCTAGCTACAGTGTACATGCTGCTCTCTACCTCGATAACAAATGACACATGTTCACACTTGATGTGCTGTGTGAAGTATAACATGAGAGTGAACATCAATCAAAACAGAAGTATATTTTGACTGACGATTGCCAGAATCAGACATTACACTGCTAAAGACTTTTGAATTAGCTATTGACATTTAACTGCTAAGACAGATACAAGTAACTGATGATAGTGTTCAAAGTAAAGAATTTATGTAAAAATGCATTATAGCTAGGCGGTGGTGACACAGCCTTTAATCTCAGCACTCTGTGAGTTCAAGGCCAGCCTGGTATACAAGAGCTAGTTCCAGGATAGGCTCCAAAGCTACAAAGAAACCCTGTCTCGAAAAACAAAAAACAAAACAAAACAACGCATTATAAACTGCTAAACACAATGTTAAAGTATATGGTTAATAAGGCATTTATGATTTTAAAGAATGTTTTAATATTCTTTAACAATGTCATATATATACATATATACATTTGTATATGTACATACATTCATATAGATATATAAAACATATCTAATCCAAATCCCCCTTACTCCCATTAAGCTACTCTAGATATTTCCCTTCCCACTTTCATGTCTTCTTTTTAAAAAATAATCTTATCAATCAGTACTACCTGCATACACATGGATGTAGGGCAACCTATCTCCCCACCCTGGAGAAAAGCAACCCTTCTATAGCCATTAGTTGCCAGTAGCTCCTCAGCAATGGGTGGAACCTCATGTGTCCCTTTCCCATCCATGCTAGAATGTTGTCTAGCTTGCTCATATGCCAGTAACCACAGCTGCTGTAAATTCACGAGCACAACAGCCATGCCATATCAAGAAGACAGACTTTCACAGCATGTCTTTCCATCTCTGTTTTTTTTTTTTTTTTTTTTTTTTTTTTTTTTTTTTTTTTTTTTTTTTTGGTTTTTTTGAGACAGGGTTTCTCTGTGGTTTTGGAGCCTGTCCTGGAACTAGCTCTTGTAGACCAGGCTGGCCTCGAACACACAGAGATCCGCCTTCCCATGGAACAGAATTAAAACCCAATCAGAAAGTAGTTCATTACAACTACAACAGTCTTGCCACTTTTGTATCAGTAGTCACATCTTGTCTCATGGGTCAGTATCAAGATCAACCACCAGGTAATTCTATTCTCCATTGGTCACCTGCATTGTACCTTCTGACACCATGAAATCTAGCCAGCGGAGTAGAAGTTTTTATGTCAGTTATGACTTGATTTCTCTATGCCCTACAACTAAAATATTTTGTATCTTGAGTATTAGGGTCTTAATATATTATTACATGGGAAGCCAAGAACAGTATCACTAATATGGAGCTATCCCACATCTAGCACCAAGATTTTCATTTAATAACCCATGTCTTCTGTAGAAAGAAGTATTGTATACCCATACAGAACACTGCCTTTCAAACTCCTTTATAAAACATTGTACCTTAAAACTTACGTGACAAGCTGGGCAATGGTGGTACATGCCTTTAATCCCAACACTCAGGAGACAGAGGCAGGCGGATCTCTGTGAGTTCGAGGCCAGCCTGGTCTACAAGGGCTAGTTCCAGGACAGGCTCCAAAGCTACAGAGACGCCCTGTCTTGAAAAACAAAAACTAAACTAAACTAAAATTATCTGACAAAGCAGTGATTTTCGTTAAAGCTTTTCCATATACCCTTAGTTTTGGTTAACCAACTGTCTTTGTCAGTGTTCTGTTGCTGTGAAGAGATGCCAGGACTATGGCAACTCTTATACAAGAAAGCATTTAATTGGACAATTTCAGAGGTTTAATCTATTATCATTATGGTGGGAAGCATGGCAGCAAGCAGGAAGACATGGTGCTGGAGATATAGCCAAGCCTTCTACACCCAGATCTGTAGGCAGCAGGATAAAAGAGACACACTGGACCTGGCTTGAGATTTTGAAACTACGAAGCACATCCCCCCGTGACATACTTCCTCTAACAAGGCCGCACCTCCTAATCCTTTTCAAGTAGTGCCACTTCCTGATGACTAAGCATTCAAATCTATGGGCCTATAGGGGTCATTCTTATTCATACCACCACACCCACCTTCCACCTTATTTATCCCTCCATTCTCCCGCCTCAATCCCTGCTTAAACCTTTAATTCCCAATATTCCTCCTGTTCTATTTTCATATCATATGAACTCTACTATCCCTTCCCTCAAGGCCACTTCCTCCCCCATCTTATTTGCCTGTTCTAGCTTCCTGATTTCTACAGACACTCCATATTAAACTTACAAATCTAAAAACTCTCTCATATGAGGTAATTTGAAATTTTGAAAATCATTGAAAAATTAGTCTAAAATGTTCATTCATTTACATGTTTTTTAAATCTGTCTTTCTCAGCATTAAAAGAGAAATACTTCCCCTGGTAAAATCACTCTGTCAAGATGTGGAATATGAAGTTCGATCTTGTATGTGTCGGCAGTTAGAAAATATAGCTCAGGGCATTGGGTAAGTGTACTTCCAAGTCCTTATGCCACACAGTCTTAGATCCAGATTGTGTGGCGAGCATATCCTGCTCATGCATTCCATGAAAGTGTGTTATTCATTTTTCTGTGCTTTCTTCAATTGCAGGCCTCTCCTAATGAGTCTACAGTAAAAGAGATAAGAAGGGATGTGTTTAGCATAGCAGTATATATTCAATTAATGTCTGTTTCTTTCTTTCTCACCATGGTTACTCAGTAACCAAGTCCAACAAGGGACCATATCCTAGCAGGAACAATATCTGGAATATGTTGAGCATTTCTTTTAGATGACCATATTTTAAGTGTTTTAGGTGGGTTTGCTGTCATTGAAGTATGTCCCTGTGCAATTCCAAGCTTTGTGTGCTTCTGGATTTGTGGTTCTTCTTTTCCTTTGGGGACAAGTTATTTGGGCACAAGAAGAACCACATACTGTTGAGGAAGTAGAAGCATAGGACAGGCAGTTCACCCTCTGCTTAAAAACAGCTCCCAGGTCAGGGTACAAGTGTAGTATTAAAGGAAACATCTAAAAACTATCTTGGGAAGTGATTTTTGCTTTAAGGATTCTAAAGTCGTTGGTGAAACTCTGGTGTCTTACTTTGGGTAGAATCAGAATTTGATTGGACAGTGTATTGCTTCACTTTATAAAGACGAGAAATATGTATTTATTTGCTTTTTTTTTAACCACCTAACATTTTTCTACTGTTTAAAAAATGGGAAGGCTGAGTTTCTTAGTTATGGTTCTGTTGCTGTGAAATGACACCGTGACAAGACAACTTATGAAAGAAAAGAAGGCATTTGGCTGGGGGCTGCTGACAGTTCAGAGTTAGTTCATAGTCATCATGGTGGGAAGTAGACAAGCACGGCACTGGAGCAGTAGTTGAGAGTTTAATATTCTAATCAGCAGGCAGAGAGAGGGAGGGAGGGAGGGAGGGAGGGAGGGAGGGAGGGAGGGAGGGAGGGAGGGAGGGAGGGAAAGACACAGAGTCTGATGTGGCCTTTTTATGCTCCAAAGCCCACCTCTAGTGATGCACCCTCTCTAACAAGCCACATCTATTCTTCTCAAGCAGTTTCAACTGGTGACCCAAGCATTCAAACAATTAAACCACCACACCAAGGATGTTCAAATTAGTCTTCTTCAAATTGAATTATTCCTTAAGAATTAATTAATGAAAATTACAGAGAATATACTCAACTTCTGTAGGTTAGAATATTTTTAAGGAACCAATTTTCTTGATCATATATGTACATTTATTTGCTGAGTTCTTTTGTCCTATTAACAAATGCACTTAGAGGACTTTTAATGGTGTGATAACTGAAAAGTAAAGGTACCTTATTTCTAGTTGTGACAGTAAGCTTTCCATTGTTGTCACAGATGCTGTAACAACTTATGAGGAGAAAAGTTTTATTTGGAGTCATTCTTTGGATGTTTTTCTCTTACTTTTGGGTCTCTAGGGAGGCAGCCCATCATGTTGGAGAGTGTGGGGGAGCACAGCCATCACTTCTTAACCAGGAAACGAAAATGAGAAAGAAGGGACTTTCTGCTTCCAGTGCATGTCTCCAGTGTCTGGAAAACTCCCAATATGTCCTATGTCATAAAGTTCCCATTACCTCCTTATAATAGTCAAAAAGCAAAACTGTTTTTGGCTTTAATAAAAAGAGAAAAATTAATTATCTTATTAATATTTAAAAGTATGTAAATTCTCATTAATACAATGTGGTTGAGGATTTAATGAGGTGACATTTTTGAGATGAAAAAGCTGTGAGAATGAAAGTTTAAATAAAGCTAAAATTAACTCTTTTAAAAATTAAAATGGGATAGAAAATCCAAATGCATAGTGAATAGTTTTACATAATCATTCTCCGAGTTCAGAAGAGAAAGATGCACTTATGAATTGCCTAGAGGTATGCTGTTAGATGTGGTGGGGCAGGAACTGTCTACCACATGGCCAGCTGCGGTTCATGATGATGTCCTAGCTAACAACAAATGCAGTAATTGCAGACAGCATAGAAGGACACTTCATTCAAAACTCGTTTGAGGAAACTGAAGGAACAATCTTCAGTTGAAAGCTTTTTGTTTGCTTTATTTAGTTATTGATTTATTTTGACTGGGTCTCACTATATAGCCTTTGCTGGCCTGGAGTTCACTATGCAGAACAGGCTGGCCCCAAACTTAGAAATTCACCTGTCTTTGCCTCCCAATGTTGGAATTAAAGGAGTGTGCCACTTCTCCCAGTTTTTAATGTTTTTTTAAATTTATTTGTTTGTTTGTTTTGTATTTTGAAACCGGATTTTGCTGTGAAACAGTCTTGGCTGTCCTGGAACTCACTCTATAGACCAGGCTGCCCTTGAACTCACAGAGATCCACCTGCCACTTCCTTCCAAGTGCTGGGATTAAAGACATGTACCACCACTGCCTGACCATTATTATTATTATTTTAAAGATGGTCTTACTGTGAAGCCCTGGCTGGCATGGAACTTACTTTAGAGACCATGCTGGCCTTAAACTCACAGAGATCTACCTGCTTCTGCTATTTTTTTTTAAATTCTGTCAATATGCTATACTGGGTCTAATTTATGTTATCTTCCTTACTGCATTTAAGAAAGCCATTTATGTATCAAGACTTCCTTTATCTGAGTCTGAACCCTTGTCATCAGTAGGAATGAAGTGCTGGCTTTTTGCAGCTTATGACTATGTTCTAAACGTTATTTATTCTCCCAAAGCATCTTTGTACCTTATTCTTTTATGTTGAATATCCAGTGTTGTTTGTCAATCTTCTGTGTGGAAACTAATTATTGTAAAGTTGTACTTCAGATGATTATAAAAATAACATATGCCCCAAAATCTATCAAATGATTTTGCTTGAGTTTCTACAAATTCTTATAATATATTTTTTCTTAATTAGTTGGATCATTTCTTGAAATTTCTTTAAAATAGAAAATGGCATAATTTATAAAGCTTAATATAGGTCCAGGTCATTAACATTTCTATAGTTAACAGTAGTTTACAGAAGAAAATAGAATTGATTTAATAATGCAATTAATATTAATATTTATTTAAATATTTTTAATTCTTTGAGAATTTCACATGATATATTTTATTTTAATTATATTCCTTGACAGCCCTCCATAACTCCTCCTGCATCTACCCTGTATTACTTACACCCTTGGCTGCTTTCCCAACCAGATGGCACACTTGGGCACCGGGACTAATTGTGCTAATCACTTGTGTTCATTGGACTCTTGCTGCAGGTTTGTTGGTCTGACTTACTTTTTTCTACTGCTTATTGTGCAGGACAGAACTGACAAAGAGTGTGGTGCTCCCCGAATTAATAGAACTCTCTAGGGACGAGAGTGGCAGTGTGCGACTTGCTGCTTTTGAAACCTTGGTTAACATGCTTGACATGTTTGACACAGGTAAATCTGCATGTGCAGGTATCTTTATTTCTGAAAGACTATTTTCCGTGTTTTATATTACTAATAAGGAACAGAGACTAATTCAGAATTTTTTGTTTAGTTTAGAGTTTTATGATTTTTTTCCTTTATGATGTCATTCATGCTTCTACTCTTACCCTCATGGTATCTAGTGCTGCTGTATGTCTCATGCTTCTCACTTCTGTCTTCAAAACGTAACTGACATATGTAGAAGTTGAAGATTTTGTCCTGAGAAGTAGCCCTTAACTTCCTTAACTAACTGATGTCAAATCCTGCAATATGTCTAAATGACTATAACATGATCATAATATGCCTTAATGAATTCTTTCTTAATAATATTTTAATGCCAGAAATCTGGTCATGGGAGGAGAAATTTGGAGTAGATAACTCAGTGGGGACGTGTAAGAAGGTGTTTCTTGTTCTTATGCAAACCAAGCCACAGAACAGCTAGCTGCTCTACCAAGTGTATACCTAGACCTAGACTGGTGCCTAGCTCTGGACAAGTAGTTCATCATGACAAGGTAACACTTGGAGGGCTAAATGTCAAGTCTGAGGTGTGAAAATCAGTTGTGTAATTGTAGGACTGGGTTGACTGGGACTATCAACATTTTGTCTGAACTGGGATGGCCCCTGGAGATTATTGCGGTATAGACAATAATTTTGTGTAAATATTTCAGAATGATCGTTGAGATAATATGATAAATCACAGGAGCGACACTGCACATAATTGGATGAATCTTTTTGCCTTTAATAATGGGGGCAACCCCAGAATCCAGACTTGAAGGAAATGTTGGCATTGATTTTTTTTCCTGCCTCACTGCCCTGGGCTTCGGTTTTGCAGACCTTACTTTATTTCCTCCTGTTCTTCCTGGTGCTCCAACTCCAGCACATCTCGCTATGTCCACTTTCCTCTCCCTGATGTTGCCTCTAAGTTTCTTTCCCCCCTCCTCTATTTTTGTCCTATACAACTTTTAGGCTTCTTGTAGTGTCTAGTTCAAATACATTTTCCTCTCTTTTATCTTTTCAAGTTACTTATATGAGAGCTTGGAAGGTTACTTAAGTGTTTAAACCCTATGTGTTTAGCTAAAGTTTGTTGGAAGTTAGCTATGTTCACTTGTGTATATATTATGTATGGCTATTCTGGTGCTATGGGGACAGAGATGGGTGGTTGGAATAAATAGCCTACACAAACTAGATCGTCTATGAAACCCGCTTTCAGATCCCTGCCTTGGCCTTTAAAATGGTGACCATATTGTATCATTATTTTGTGTGTTTAGTTTCTTTGCTGATTTGTTCTTCAAGTTATAAGACCATTTATTATTCTTTACCTAATGAAACTTCTCCCCCTTAATATATTACTTGTATTGTTAAGCTGGCAATACTGTATGGATTTCATCTGGTAACAACTGAAGATAAGGCCCTGAATTATGATATAATAGCAATCATAATAACAGTAACATTTCTGCCCATTAGAGCTTCTTACCTCTAAGTACTGGTGCATGTCTAATAGCTTAATCAAATTTTGAGGGTTTTCAAGAGTACCTGGAAGGGAGACTTAAATATTTCTAATCTATCAGAAGCATATGAACTAGATAGATATATTTAAAGAATTGGTCAACCTCTAAAGAGCCATCTAAAAACTAAAAACATAAAATTAAGCAGGCAGACATGTTACATTTCAAACTGACTTTGATTTAAAAAAAAAAGCATGGCATAGAGTGAATGAAAGAGAGAATTAGAAGTTTCCTAGGCCTGCTGTCTGTCTACTTAAATTGAAAATGTTAGAACTCTTCCTGTTATTCAGATTCAAGACCTCAGGCACCTTATTATTTTGCTTGTGATGACCCTATCTTGTGTGGCTCCTTTGAAGCCCAAATTTAATGTTTCTGGTGATCTTACTCCTTGTCACTTGTCCTCTTCCTGTCACTGTTAGCAGAAATTTCTATCCCTGTTAGTCTAACGTGGACATTTTTCTTCTGGAGGGGATATGTGTATTAGTTTCCACATGGTAATGTGAGCAACTAGCTCTAAACTATATACTATAACTATATGTTATTCTGTTTTGTCTTTCAGATGACAGAAGTCAAACTATACTTCCTTTAGTGAAATCATTCTGTGAAAAATCTTTTAAAGCGGATGAATCCATTCTTATTTCTTTATCTTTTCATTTAGGAAAGCTCTGCCATGGACTCTATGGTATGTTGCAAAACTAGTTGTTTTTTTCTTTTGCTCCTACTCCTTTCGTTTAGCTCTTTACTCATAGCACTTGTTCTCAAGTATGTGAAGTCTTTAGAACACACTTAGAAATGACATTTTCACGAATGGAACCCTATTTGAAAGAGTCAAATAGGCATAGCTCTTGGAATTTCTGGGCATGTTGCATGTTTAAGTTGGAGTGTGCTAACAGAAGGTCAGGTATGTTAACTGTTGGTGTGAAGTGAAAATAATTTAAAAAACTTTTTTGTTTTTGTTTTTGTTTTTTTGAGGCTGTGTTTCTCTATAGCTTTGGAGCCTGTCCTAGAACTAGCTCTTGTAGATGAGACTGGCCTTGAACTCTGCCTCCCGAGTGCTGGGATTAAAGGCGTGCACCACCACTGCCCAGCAAAAAATAAATAAACCTTTTTTTCAAATAATAAATATAGCATGTGAATAGTTCAGCTTAGAATGTAGACCAATACCCAAGAGTTTAGGTATTTGAGAACATCCTTAGTTTACTGTAACCATGTAAGAATTGAGCTGTTTTCTAGCACAGTAACATATTTCATATGGATTGTAGACACCTAGTAATTGAGAAGTGTTTTACAATATTCCACAAATCCTTATTTCTACAAGAGCTGATGAATGTGGAGTCATTCTGTTGATAAATAATATTTTAATCACTGTGACATTCTCCAGACTAAGTTCCTAGGTTCCTTCTCATAGATACACATGCATTTTTTTCTGCAGAGACTTTAAAACATGTACCATAAACAAACAGCACTATTGTAAGTACAATCCTGATGATGATATCTTAGTTCTCTACAAACAGTGTTAACTAATGTAGACGTGATTCTTGTTTTCTGTAGTTTATGTTTTTAAAGTTAAAATATTATTCAAGTGAGCACAAGGTGAAAAATATGACCTTTTAGCTTTCTTCAGAGTAGTTCTTTGCTCATTGCTATAATTATGAACCATCTGTAAACATTTGGCTTAAATATTTTGTTCTAAATATGTTTTTATTGCACTTTGAGTTTCTTTTTTTAATTTTTTGTTTGCAATTGAAATGTTGGACACAGGTTTCACATTTAATGTTTTAGGAATTTTCACTCCAGATCAGCACTTGAGATTTTTGGAATTTTATAAGAAACTTTGTACATTGGGTTTGCAACAAGAAAATGGTCACAGTGAAAACCAGATTCCATCCCAAATTATAGAGCAGGAGAAAAAATACACTTCAGTACGGAAGAACTGTGCTTACAACTTTCCGGTAACAAAATACTTGTTTGTATTTACGGGCTGTGAAGATTATGACATTAGAATATAAGAACAGAATCCATTAAAATATTTACATGCTTGACACCTGCTGCTTAGCATTGTATCTAAATATATAGGAAATATGAAGCAAATATTGGCAGAATTTATATTTCTGTATATTATGTGCATGCATTTGTGTTTATAAACAAAATTTTATTAAATATGCTTAATAGGATATGATTTCAGTTTTAGTGAAATGATTATATTAGGTATTGATGCATGTTTTTCTCTCCTTCCCATTCATTTCCTTCCACCTCCACTAGGCCATGATTGTTTTTGTTGATCCTAAAAACTTCCACATGGAACTCTATTCTACATTCTTCTGCCTTTGTCATGACCCTGAAGTACCAGTCAGATACACTATTGCTATTTGCTTTTATGAAGTAAGTCTGAGAATGAATTCCATGGTACACATGTTGATTCTGTCTGTATATATTAGATGCTGTTTTAATATTCTGTATGCTGTATTTACAGACTTGTTATAAGATAGAGATCCCATAGCTCTTTCATGCTATAGTTTTAAGTCTTATTTTTGAATTCCCATAATTCTCTTTTTAATGTGTTTACAAAATCCATTTACATAAATACATTATATTCATTTACTCATTAACCTATTTTTCAACATATTTAAACTGAATCCTTAGTTTAGGGCAGACTCGATAGCTATAATTTTATGTGCTTTGTACTTTTTGTACTTTGCCCTTATGTTTGAGTAGTTTTAGAGTAAATGGAAATTTGAGTAACAAATTGTTTACATTTATTGTTTTTACCGTAAATGAAATATAATGAGCATAGCTTTTAGCACATTGCATAAATTATGTACAAAAGGAAGGTTTCCTTGAGCTTATAGGTCGGGGCACATTCCGTCATGGAGGGAGCACAGGCAGGAAACAGAGAGAGAGCACTGAATGCTGCTTCTCAACTTGCTCTCTCATTTTTATTTAGTCCAGGGTCACAGGCCACCAGATGGTGCTGCTCACAATTAGTGTGTCTTAGTTTGCTTCTCTAATAAGTACCATGACCTGAAGCAACCTGTAGGAGAGAAGGGTTTATTTGACTTACACTTCCATATCATAGCCCATCACTGAGGGAAGTCAGGGCAAGAACTCAAGTAGAAACTCAAAGCAGAACTCTGGAAGAATGCTGTTTTACAGGCTTGCTCTATGACTCAGCTGACTTTCTTACACAGTTCAGCCTGGGCTATCCCATATCCACCATCAATAAAGACAGTGCTCAACAAAATCACCCAGTCTAATCTAGGCAATTCCTCAACTAAGCTTCCTCTTCCCAGGTGACTCTGTGTTAAGAAAGTTGACAACTAAAGCTAACTAGGACATTGTGGGTCTTCTCATCTAAGCTACTCCAATTTAAAAATTCCCTCACAGATGTATGTTGAAGTTTGTCTGCTGGTGTAAGTCTAGATTCTGTCACATTAACAGTCAGTATTAACCATCACAATATGTAAACTATAACTTGTCAATTCAAAATAGTTACGTGACACGCTCTTTATATTGATATAACATCTTTTCTTTCCTTGTAAATGGTATAGTAAATTCTTACTGCCAGTAAGAATGTTTCATCATCTTCCTTGCACTCTCTCCCATGTCAAAGCACCACTAGATTAGCTGAGAGAATGAAGGATATTCATAGCATCATTATAAATGTTATTTATGGTTCTTTGGGATGTTGAGCTGTATTCTTCTTTAAAATAGCACTTTTCTGGGGCTAGGGAGATGGCTCAGTGGGTAAAGTGCTTGCCTGAGTGTGAGGATTAGTTCAGATTCCATGTAAACCTTGGTGGGCATGGCAGCCTGCCTGTGATCGACGCCCTCAGGAGGCAGAGACAGGACATCTCCAAAGCAAGCTAACTAGCTAAAATAGCCCAACCTGGAGTCCTAGGTTTAAGTGAGAAACCTTCAATATATAAAATGGAGAGTGATCAAGGAAGATACCCAATATCACTTTATGTGCTCACATACATGTGAATATGCACACACATGCATACTCCCAAACACATGTGAAAATGGAGAGTGATCAAGGAAGATACCCAATATCAACTTTATGTGCCCACATACATGTGAATATGCACACACACATGCATACTCCCAAACACATGTGAAAATGAAAACAATGAAATAAAAATGTAAAAATTACACTTTTCTGAAATGTATGGATGAAATCATAGTACAAAGTCTAGGAAATATTCCTCTTAAATGATATGATTGTTTAAAATAATCACAATGTTACACAGTTGTATCAGCTCTGTAAATTAACCCACAAACGCTTGCTTTTAGAGGAAGAAAAGGCAGAAAGTGCTTCCGGTGGATCCTGCAGGTCATTTGTTCATTTGGGTTGATTTCCATGCAGTCTTCAAGTCTGAGAATATCTATACAAATGTTAGTTTCTCTTGTCTACTTTGTTTAACCTTTGATTTTAGTTATATTTCGTAGCAGACAAAACAACACACATCAGTATTTCTGTAATAGGAGTCACTTTGGAGATGGCTGTTCTATATATTTTATGGATGTCTAGTTTTTATATTTTCATAATGTGTGTAGGCTAAAAGAAATGTTCAGTTCCCTAAAATAAAGGGCATATTTTATTTTGCCCTTTAAATAATGAAAATTCCCAGGGTGTTTACAAGTTTTCTAATCTAGTGTTAATGCTAGATTTGATAACTGCTAAATTGTAACTTTATTCTTATTTTTCAGAAAATGCCAGTTTGAAAATCTTTCTAGCAACTTAAAAACAACCCAAAGCCAAAGATTTTAAAATACTGTCTTTATTCAGGCATCTTCCCATCCCCAACCCCTGTAAACAAAACTGACTCAAGCCCACTATAGTATATATTCTTTTCCACCTTTAAAAGGTAAAGTACAAATAGATGAACTCCCTTTGCAGACTCTGAATTTATTTAGAGGAACGAAACCAAGAGCACTGATCTAGACTGACTGTGACTCTGTCAGATCCTCTCAGACCGAGGACAGTCTGACAGGGCTGAGGAAGACTGTTTGCAGTTGAGAGTTATGACACCCCAGTGGCCTCCAATCCAGTTTCTGTCTTTGAGAAGCTTTAGTGGAAATGTATGCCTATATATCTCAGGTATTCTTTGAGATGCCTTTGATTGTTCTAAGATTTAAAGTGTGAGTAATGGCACCTGTGGGTTATGATGAACTGTGCAGAAGTTCCCGCTCTGGTAATCTTATCCTTTGCACTTTCTCTCCCAACTTATGCACATCTCGCCCTGTGGCCGTACACACTAGCATGTTAGGAAACAGACCTATGCAAAACTCAATTTATTAGAAATTAACTTTATATTTATGTTGTAACTTATTTTTAGGAGGAATGTTTAATAAGAATGTAGCTTTAAAATATGTATCTTAACTTTATATAGTTTCAAATCTGAGAGATCTTATTGTTGTATTTTAGGTATCTAAACTTCTGAATTCTGGCGTATATTTAATACACAAAGAACTGATAACATTATTACAAGATGAATCACTGGAGGTAATATAAGTCCCCACCCTGGTGTTTACTTCTTTTGTGGTGAGCCAGACTATATCAGTGCTTGTGTCACTACATCACTGGGAAGGTCTTGGAAATTAGAACTTCCAGGACATCTGCTTTTAAAATGGAAGTGTGTGTTGTTTATTAAGGAAGATTAGGAAGTGCCAATAAGTAGACAAGAGAGGACCTTTAATTAAATCACTGTTGACATTTTGTTACATTTTTCTCTTAATAGGTGTTGCTTTTTTTTCTGTTCACACTTGTAATCATAACACATTTTGGATTTTTGCTCAGTATTGCTTCAGGAGTATTTACCTTGTACGTAGACTCATGAAGATACTGAAATTCTTCCGTCTGGTGCTGTTTGGCACATTTTATTCACCAAAATGACCATTAGCCTGAGAGGACTTAGCTCATCACATGATACTTGAGGGTGCCACCTGATGCGATAGTTTTGAGGATATTAGCCTTCTCCAGTTTAGACAAGTAGATGCCACAATTTTTTTTCATAGAAATATACCTAATGTTGCTTGGTCAAAAATATTTCTGTATATAAATTGAAATGTGGAGTTAACTAATTTAGAAGACCGATAGTAACCATTATAAACTTAATCAATATCTCTTTAAGGTACTAGATGCTCTTATAAATCACCTCCCGGAAATCTTGGAACTTATGTCTATTGGTGGAGAAAGCAGTATTCAAGAAAATAAGGTAAATCTTATTTTTCAGGAAAGATACAAGTCTGTGATCTTATTGTACAGGGTGATTGCGAGGAAACGGTGAATGTGTGAGAAGCATCAAAATAGTACTTGCTGTTGTGCTGGCCAGTGTCAGCCTTCTGTGCATTTGTCAGGACCCGGGAATGGCAGGTAGTGCATCCAAAGCTGGCTTTAAAATTTACACAAGGGGTCTAGAGAGATGGTTTAGCAGCTAAGAGCTCCACCGCTCTTGTAAAGGCCTGGCTTCCATGCCAGCATCCTTATTGGGCACCTGATGATCACAGGTAACTAAGTCCTGTTTCCAAAGGAATCTAGTGCCCTCTTACAGCCTCCTTTGACACTGCATTCAAGTGTACCATTCCCCCATCACCACACACATGCACATAATTAAAAAATAAAAATAAATATATAAGCGAGTTTGTGTGAGTGTTATGCTATAGAAAGGAAGCTCAGGTTACTTTCATAGCTCTGAGCCATATTTGGAAGCATTACTGTGAGACACAATTACTTTGAAATGTCTCAAGCTCTCAGTTTTTATCCTGTTATTAAGGAATTTGAAGGCCCAAAAGCCATAGGCGCCCACACACCTGTATTTCCACAGATGGTGAAACGATGTAAGAACAAAATCTTCCAAGTTACCAACTCCTTTCCCCTCAGGCTATTTCCTGTGCTTCTGCTATATGGGTGACACACTGAAGTGGGTAGAGTATTTGAAAACTTCTAAAGAAAGGCCCTTTTCAAAAACATTAAGCTTACTGGTTATTTACAATAAATTAGCGACTAAATTAAATAGCACTTGCTGCATAGCCATGTCTATGCCTGTGAAAGCTGCCAGCATAAACTGCTCTCTGCAGCTACTATGTAGTGGTTCCACCTACCACACAATTCTTATTATTGCCCTTGGAATTTATGTTCATATTTTCAGTATTAATGTTTATTATAAGCATAACAAGTGGGACAAAGAGTAGGAATTTAGAAGGTCAAAACTTGCCCAGAGTAATATGTAAGGGTTTTTGCACTAGTTAGTAGTATAGTTGCCTTGGTAAACAACCAAGGGAGAATAACAAGTCCATGCTCTAGAGATTTCATTTCCTGGTGTCATAAATTTTACTCAAGAATTTTTAAAATACTTGTTTCTGTCTGGTAACTACCTCCCAGTGACTTCTGAGATGGCTTCTGAACTCTGAAGTCCTTTGGTATATGTTTACATTATAGGCTGCAGTTTTGGATTTAGTCACCATCACCCTTCTATTGCTTTCCAGTTGTCTTCTCTGCCTGACTTGATTCCTGCACTCACGGCTGCTGAGCAGCGAGCTGCATCCTCTCTGAAGTGGAGGACCCATGAGAAGCTGCTGCAGAAATATGCCTGTCTGCCTCACATCATATCAAGCGACCAGATTTATTACCGTTTCTTGCAAAGAATGTTCACCATCATGATGACAAATGTGAGCTCTGAATTTCCCCTGATGGTTTTGAAATTGGGGATAATTTTGTCATTACCAAATTCTTTACCTGTTCAAGATACATGAACCTTATTTCCTGTCAGCTTGGAAGGGCAGCATCTCCACAGGTCCCCGAGGAGGGGAATCAAGTCTCCTCTGCTTCTCTGATGTACTCTTTGCTCTTCCACCATTAGCTGCAGGGAGGTATGAACGGAACTCCATTTACACATACTCTTTGTCCACTACCAGAGGAGTGTGCTTAGACTCACCTCACTCTTTTGTGTTGTTTTCAGAAGCACTGCATGGTAGCCCAATCTGTCCTCAAATTTATTACATAACTGAAGATGACATTTATCCTCCTGCCTCTATCTCTGCTGGCCATAAGTGTGTGGCACCATACTTAGTTTATGTGGTGATGGGGACTGAACTCAGGGTTTACCTTAGACTTGTTAACAGTACTTCTGGAGAGAAAGGTTGACAGGACTCAGTAATGTCAACTGCAGAAGAACCTCTGCTTTGCTCTTTCTTCTGAATGTACCCACAACGTCAGCATCTCACATCTGCCAGGCCATTATTCTCAAGACTCCCCAGCAGTCCCTGTTAGTGTGTCTTTTATAGGGCCTAAGTACAGTTGCACTGAAAGTATGGATGCCTTAGTGCAGATAGCCCATTCAAGTGAAGGTAGTAACAACTTGAAAACAGCTATGTGAGAACCTCATTGTCCACCTTTTATAACACTTCCAGGAAGGACTGTTTAGCTTGTAATCCACTGTGCATGCACGATGGCATCCTAAAAACAGTTTTGAAAGTTGTTTTTATTTTTTTTATTTTTGAAAAATCTGCAACTTCTGGGGATGTAGCTTAACAACAGGGCATTTGAATCGTGTATAAGGTCATAGGCTCAATCTCCTGTAACAGGGCAAAAAACAAACAAACAAAAGCTTACATATGTTTCTACTTTACAATCTGAACTGAAGTATCTTAATGTTTCATTTCATAAAAGGGAAATGAGGAATCCAAGAATCATCTACAAAATTCTAAATCAGTTTTAGTTTCAAAGATTTAGAAAGGAGAAAAATATTACTGATATTATCAACTTAAAAAAATAAGAAGCACAGTATATTACCTACCACCTAACAAGTTCATCACACATAGCAATGGAAATCTGAGGAATTGAAGGTTGTGCTATAGACATAATAATCTGAAAAAATTATTTGTTAAGAATAACTTCTGTAACTTATTATTTATTTATTTATTTATTTATTTATTTATTTATTTGCTGTGTGTGCATGTGAGTATGTGTAAGAGCACACAGATACCGTGACAATTTATGGAAGCTGTTCTAGGCCCTCATCATTGATTTCTGTCCCAAAATGAATATTTACCTTGCATTATAAGACATTACATGAAGCATAAACTGAGCATATTTTCATGTGTCTTGAATATATGGATTTGAAAATTTGTCATACTAAACCAAATGAAAGAAGGGAGGAACAGGCTTTTATTTAGTTCACTGTCTGAAATCCATTTAAGCCCTATTATATTTCTGCTTATGTGCAGTTCTTAAATTTTCAGTTCTAAACCATAGCAAATACTGTCCTTTTGTATCCAACAGTTAACAATATCACATAGCATAGTGCCCAGTATAATGGACACTTGTGTAGATGGAAGAGGGTACAATCAGCACTGACTCTACACTACACAGCTGTGGTTACCTGTCAGAGATTACTACTATAGTGTCTGGGTGTTAGGTGAAGAAATATTATAATATTGATAAGTATGTCAGGATGGTGAACATGAATTTACAATGGAAACAGTATACTTGGGTTACAGATTTTTCTTAAAGGTATTGGATTTTCCCCTCCAATTTTCAGTAAAGTTTACTGGTTAAATTCATTTAGAATCAAGATTCTGTATAGTGGTGTAATGAAAATCTTAAGGACAGAGAGTTTGGAATACTGGTTGTAACATGGAGTCCTGCTAGTTGGGGTTTCTGTCCTGCCCAGTTCCCACAGTTTTTAGGTTCCAAAGAAGATCACACAGAAAGTCTACATTAATGATAAACTGATTGGCCCATTAGCTTAGGTTTATTATTAACTCTTATAACTTATATTAACCCATTATTCTTATCTATGTTAGCCACATGGCTCAGTACTTTTTTCATCGGGGCAGGTCACATCCTGCTTCTTCGGTGTCTGGGCAGGACTGCGGGAAGAACTCCCTTCTTCCCAGAATACTCCTGTTCTCATTGCCCTGCCTCAACTTCCTGTCTGGTTGTCCCATCTATACTTCCTGCCTGGCTGCTAGCCAATCAGTGTATTTAAAACATAATTGACAGACTACAGAATTGTTCCACACCAACTGGTGATGCTACCTGTCAGCTGGCTGGGTCCTTTTGCTCTGGCTGGTGGCACTCTCTAATATTAACACCCTTGTGGAGTGTTTTGGAACCTTTACCTCCACACTGACACATGTTACAGCTTTTGTGTAGGCATAGGAAATTGAGCTTCCTTAGCCCTGAACAGTGAATAGCATTGCACCTCCTGGGCTTAGATATTTAGTCTCCAGCCGTAGATAAGATACCATCACCCAAATTCTTCAGCAATGTACTTGAACATGGGCTCTCTAAATTTCTGCTTTAGAAGTAGCACGGTTTTGGTTATGTAATTGGCACATGTCATACTCCTGGAAATGTTTGTTGAATGTGTAGAAATAATATTCTGTTGACTGAAAGGATTGGTGGCTGAAGAACATGTCATTTAAGATGAGCTGGCAGGGAAATGATAGTTAAACATGGGTAATTTGGATGTGACTCTGCAACTGAATTAGCTTGTGATAGGACATTTTATTTCCCTGAGTGACATTAGCATTAGGTAACAGAGATCTCCCAGAAGGGTGTGAGCCCAGAGTTTGACAGATAGTGAACACTTTTCATTTAGCCAATAACTAATTTATTTGCTGGAGACTAGTTGAGGATGTATGTTAGGGTAGTGTAATTGTCTTTCCTATTTTATTTCTTTAAGAATGTCTTACCTGTCCAAAGAGCAGCTGCACGAACTCTATGTGTTTTTCTACGCTATAATCGTAAACAAGAGCAGAGGCATGAAGTCATTCAAAAATTAATTGAACGTAAGTAATCATTTTGGAAAAAAAGTTACTGAAGTAGTTGACCTTAATTATATCTACAATGTATTACATATTATTTTTCAAAGATAAAGCAGGTGAATATCTGATTGTGCTTTTCGTGGAATTTTATAGGTTAATTTATCTTGGAAATCTTTGTCATGATCAAAATTTTCATAGATGAAAGTAGTATTTAATCAGAGCCCTCTTTTGTGAATTCCAACACTTAAGAAATTTAAATACATAAATGTATGTTGAAAGGCTAATTTCTACCTTAATGAAATAGCATTTGCAACTAAAGCACAAATAGAATATTTTTTTAAATCTAGTAATTTACTTTATAATGCTGTTTTAAATATTAATTGAATGAACCAAATATGGGCTTATAATTCTTTCTTGAATGGTGTTGACAGTACATATTAATGTTAATAGTGAGCTGTGATGATTTGACTATTTAGAAATTAGGTTAACACATGCAATTTATTGTGATTTGTTAAGGGATAAACATCATGGCAAAAATCTTTAAGTTGTTAATTCTGGTAGCAAATATATACATTTGTTTAATCATTGAACACTTGCCTTGACTATAATTATGCTTAAATATTTTTTAATAAAACTATTATCCAGTACAGACAAGGAAAAGGACTTCCTGACTATTAGAATTCACCATATTAATCATGAATCACCACTTTTCAGGGGAAAAATACTTCCATAAAATTCTATTTAAGGAAAACTGTGCTCAGTATTTTTTTGTTTGTTTGTTTGTTTTGCTCAGTATTTTGATTTTTCATTTTTTGGCCTGTTTTAATTCTGTTTTCATTTTACATTGGTAGGGACTTAAATTTAGGATAAGTCTCATTTTAAAGATTCTGTTTGGTTTTAAGTATTAAGAACTTTGCCTTTACACAGTTATGTGAAAATGAGGAGATTATTTTTGAAAAACTGACCTAAACCATTGTCAGTAATTGTGTTTACGTATGATTTTATGCATGTCAGACACTTTTAAGGAAACAACGAGAGAACAATTAGTTTAGTTTGGAGAGACTTGGAGGGTTTGCAGATCACATTTGAATTGTTTTAAGTGTGTACATTCACTCAGATTGCTTTCCAGGTTTCAATAAGACAGGGTACTCAGCATATAGGCAATGGTCAAACATAGTAACGCTAGACATTCAGTCATCACAGTCCATCAGTGCTTACTGGAGTTTATTCAGTGTTAATAAAATCCTTTTCTAGTTTTTGGTGTGTAAATATTCTAGTCTACAAACCTAGAGTATACAATGACTATTTTCTCTTATCTATTATATTTGTTAAATAAGTTACAGGTATAATGAAACTTTGCATAATTTTTTATATTTAGCTTTATAATATTTAATTTCATATAGGAAAAAATAGGTTACGGGTTTTTTTTGTTGTTTTGTAGAGTTGGGCCAAGGAAAGAGTTATTGGAATAGACTTCGGTTTTTGGATACCTGTGAATTTATCATAGAGATCTTTTCCAAATCATTTTTCTGCAAATATTTCTTTCTACCTGTTATTGAACTAACCCATGACCCAGTAGCGAATGTGAGGTATGTATCACTCTGCAAGGTTTGAAAATATTGCGTTTCTCATATGTCCTTTGTGGTAAATGTTTGAAAACTCTCTTAATTAAGTCAAGTAAGGAATTGATGCCTACTTTCAGAGTCTCAGTAGTTGTTTTTGAAGATTGACTTAACAGCCACACATTTATGGGATCCTGCATGGATAATATATGGATATGTAGCAATAAAAATCAGGCTAGTTAGCATTTTTTCCTTAAATATTTGTCATTTTTATTTGCTCAGAGCCTTCAGACTGGTCTTTATTTATTTATAAAATATATAATGAGTTGCTATGAACTGTAGTTATCCACTCTATTGCAAAGGCTTCAAGATATTCCTTGTATATTAACTGAAGTTTTACATCCTTTGCACCTCCTTCCAACCTTCCTTCCTCCTACCCATCTATTTGCTGATGACCACCATTCCACTATTCACCTTTTAGCTTCCACATCTAAGGAATCTAAGGAGCAACATACAGTACTCTGTGTTTACTTTATTTCACTTTTTGTAACACCTTCCTTTGCCCTTTGTGTTGTAGTAGTGTTTCATTCTTTGTTAGAATTGTGTTTTTATACCATATTTTCTTTACCAGTTGGTGCATAGCTCAGTTGGCTTCATAGCCTGGTTAGTAATAGTCTTGGGATAACAATCTCAGTCTCGTAATTGATGTCGACATCTTTTGTCTTACTGAATTGAGCAAGCACAAATCAAAGCCAGTCTGCCAGTCTGGCTGAGTAACTATTATTAATATAAGATCCTTAAAAAGTATTTCTTACTAAAAGCTATAGTCCTTATTTTCAAGAACTTTATTATCTTGTGACCCATGAATCAAAATGTTTTCTAGATATGCTTTGGGTAATAAATTGTGTGCTTCTCTACATAAATGTTTTAATATTTAATTTACTGCATTTAGACACCATCAAGGCTAGGAAAATCCTATATTGGTATTTCAAGGACCCTTCTCTCCAGTGACCAGAGTGAAGTCATTTCTCCAGAGGGGACTTGAGGGTTATTAGTTACAATGTCCCCAGTATCTGTGCTGAGCAGTGGTTGAGATGGAGACAATTGGTGCATAGTATTGAGAATCCCAGAGAAGAGCTTCTTCACTTTTCATATGCACAGAAGCAAGGGCTACTGTGTAGAAAAAGCTCTCAGCTAAGCATCTGCCAAAACCCCATCCTGGAAACCCTGCAGTGGCACTTAGCTGCCTCAAGATTTGCAAAAAGGAATACAGAGCATTAACCTGGAGAACACACAATGAGCAAATGAATCTAGCAGCTTTAAGATAGAAAACTGCCCAGCTTCTGTCCCCAGAACTAGCCTAAAAAGAAGGAAAGGTGGAGTTTAACAAAGCAGAACATCTCATTGACAACCTTCTCCTGGGAAGGCTTTCTTCACTCTCTTGGATCTCTGCTCACCTCCCTGGCAATCCTTAGCCTCCTTGTTTCTTCTTAATGGATCTAGACAATGGTAGAGACTTAGCATGTTTCCCATTTCTCTTCTTCCCTCACTGCCTTTATTATGTTAACGATCTCTCCATTCTCTTGCCTAAACTATCATTTTTATGCATTCCTGACTTTATCTCTTGCAAGGACATCCACCTGGACTCCAGGCTTACTGAGCTAGCTGCAGATTTATAATTCCCATAGAATATCTAATGGGCATCCCAGACTTAATCTGCCTAGCATTCAGTGCTGGGTCTGCTTTGTCTGCATCTCTTCCTTCTGCAGTGTTCTGCATCTCAATAAGCAACTGGTTCAACTTCCCACTGCCCAGGCCTAAACTTAAACCCTATTCTCTCTATCTTCCCTTCTGCAGTCCCTGTGGCTACTCTGCTGCTCACAAAGAGATGCAGAGAGCAGGCTTCTCTGGGCACCTCTACTGCGCCTTGCTCAAAGCACCATTAGCTCTTGATTAGGGTTTTCTCCATTGCTTCTCTCTCTCCTTAACCACTTACAGTCTAATCTCAAACAGCAGATGATAATTAGGAAAGTTAAGTTAGATCACTATACTCCTCTGCTCATAGCCTCCAGTGCTTCTCATTGCATCTGAAATAGAAGCCAGGCTCTGTACAGTGTCCCGCAGAGCCCTGCATGAGCTGGCCCCTTGTCACCACTCAGGTCTCCTACTAAGCTCATCTTTGCTATATTCTTTCTCGAGGCTAGTTTGCTAATTCAGAGTATCACTAGGCAAGCCTTCCTTCTTGGCCACAATGCTTTTCCAGACACTTGTGAGAGACTTGCTCCCTGTCTTTCTAGATCTTTCCTTAAATACATATTTTCAGTGAAAACATTACTACTCCAACACTGTCTTTCAGACTGACTCAGCACTTTCTGGCAGACATTTTCTTTATAAGCATTCTATTTTCCATGCCTCATACCAGAATGTAAATTCTTGAAAAACCGAAGATTTTATTGGTTTGGTTCAATTTTGTGTCTTGGTACCCACAATAATGAATGCCTTATAAATAGTAGGCACTCCACACATGCATGGACAATTGAACTCTGAGATTTCTAAAGATTAAACTTTTTCTGTTGCACATTCCTATTACTGTTAGTTATTATTAAGCTCACTCTAAATGCAGAATGAAACTTTGCTACATGCTGCCCAAAGTGAAATCAGCTCTGAAGATTCCTGCAGACATGCATCTTCTTCAGCAGTTAGAAATGTGTGTGAGAAAACTCCTGTGTCAAGAAAAAGATAAAGATGTCCTGGCTATTGTGAAAAAAGTAAGTGTCTCTTCTGCTTAGAAAGCATGTGTCTTGCAGTATGGCAGTGTTAACTTCAGCTTCCCTACCTTAACTTGATAGGATAACAATCTGTGGTAAGAATTAATACATGGTAGGTGTGTTTGCTGCTGCTGGCTATACCAGTTCCTTTGAAGGGTGTTTCTAAAAGTAATCATTTTTGTTACTAGCAGTATGAGTTCCTTGTGGGAGAGCTGAGCATTTGTGAGGTGTCTGTGAGCCTGGCTCAAATGATGACCAATACCTCATTCACTAGATTTTATCTATTATTGTTCTCAATTCAGGAAGTCATTTTTTCTAGAAGAGTGTGGGAAGAACCCTCAGAGTGAATCCAGTGGGCTGTTTGGCCTTGTAAAGGCACTAGAGCTAGAAACTGGCTGCTTGAGAACATGCTAATAGGTGGTGAAGATCTGATATCACCCAAGCACATCTCTTTCCAAAATTTATGCCATATGATTTTGCTCTAGCATGAGGATCTGTTATGTGAATTGTTTGAAAATGTTGAGAAACTAAGATAGTAAAACATTTAAAATGCTTTAGCTTTCAAAAACTGAACTTAATATGTAACTGACACTGTTAGAAGATCAATAAAAAGACTATGGATGGGTATGACTTTGGAACACAGTTTTCGAAGGCTTATTGGTGGTTACAGATTAGCATAGTGTAAGCTCTTCTCTTTGAATATCCCCGGGGAAAGAGTTTCTTTGATAAATACTTATTGATTGCATTTCATTACTGTTGGATCAACTGTAATTTCTAAAAACTTTCCTTGTAGACAGTATTAGAGTTGGACAGAATGGAAATGTCTATGGATATGGTGAGTACATTCTACCCTTATAGTAAAGAGATACTTACATCAGTAAGAAGTTGGCACAAATGATTAACAATGCCATTTTAAATTTTAAACAGTTTCAGAAAAAAAATTATGAGAAAGATTTGTTGGATCAAGAGAAAGAAAGAGAAGAACTACTGTTTTTGGAAATGGTATGTTGTCCCATGCACTCTTCTTTCTGACTAGCTTTAGATGGGCTTTGATAGTATACCTAAAACTAGTTTATTTCAGTTTTGCAAATTTTCTGAAAGACTGAAGTCTTCATTTTCTAAAGTTTTATCTGTTCTTAATTGGAAGAAAAATTATAGTTGAGAGTGTTTAGGAAAATGAGTTTCTTAAGTGAAACTAGTGGGTATGCAGCCACATGTATTCAGACTCGGTTGAGACATTCCCACCTGCCCCTGGCAATCCATTCTCAGAATTCATTGAATAAGTCTCTACCACTATGGTGATCATATTTTCTAGAACTCATGTGGCTTTAAATGTCCCTGATGCCAAAGATACAAACTAGTGTTTTGCTTATAGGCCATCCTATCTTGTTTTTTTCCAACTTTTACATCAAAATTACTTTTTTTAAATTGAGCTTTACATTTTTCCCTGTTTCCCCTCCCTGCCTCTCCCCTCTCCCCTTTAGCCCTACCCCAAGGTCCCCATGCTTCCAATTTACTCAGGAGATCTTATCTTTTTCTACTTTCTACTTCCCATGTAGATTTGATCTATGTAAGTCTCTCTTAGTGTCCTTATTGTTGTCTAAGTTCTCTGGGATTATGGTTTGTAGGTTGGCTTTCTTTGCTTTATGTTTAAAAACCACCTAAGAGTGAGTACATATAATTGTCTTTCTGTGTCTGGGTTACCTCACTCAAAGTAATGTTTTCTAACTCCATTTTCCTGCAAAATTCAAGATAATTGTTTTTTCCTGCTGTGTAGTACTCCATTGTGTAAATGTACCACATTTTGCTTATCTATTCTTTGGACAAGGGGCATTTAGGTTGTTTCCAGCTTCTGTCTATGAAGAACAAAGCTGCTATGAACATAGTTGAGCACATGTCCTTGGGGCACAATTGAGCATCCTTTGGATATATACCCAAAAGTGGTATTACTGGGTCTTGAGGAAGGTTGTTTCCTAATTTTCTGAGAAATCGCCACACTGACATCCTAAGGGATTGTACCAGGTTGCATTCCCACCAGCAATGCAGAAGTGTTCCCTTTTTCCCACAACCTCTCCAGCATAAGTTGTCATCAGTGTTTTTGATCTTGGCCATTATTACAGGTGTAAGATGGAATCTCAGAGTTGTTTTGATTAGCATTTCTTTGATGACTACAGCTGTTGAACATTTCCTTAAGTGTCTTTCAGCCATTTAGATTCCTCTGTTGAGAGTTCTCTGTTTAGGTCTGTACTGTACTCCATTTTTTTATTAGATTATGTGTTCTTTTGGTGACCAATTTCTTGAGTTCTTTGTATATTTTGGAGATCAGACCTCTGTCTGATGGGGTTAGTGAAGATCTTTTTCCATTCTGTAGGCTGTCGTTTTTGTCTTGTTGACCATGTCCTTTGCTTTGCAGAATCTTTTCCTAATTTCAGTGGGATTGCTGGGAGTTTCTCTCCATTTAGTTTGATGTTGGCTGTTGGCTTAATGTATATTGCCTTTATTATGTTTAGGTATGTTCCTTGTATCCCTGCTCTCTCCAAGACCTTTATCATGAAAGGATGTTGTATTTTGTCGAAAGGTTTTTCAGCATCTAATGAGATGATCATGTGGTTTTTATTTTTTTAGCTTGTTTATATGGTAGATTATGTTGACAGATTTTTGTATATTGAACCATCCCTGCATATGTGGGATGAAGTCGACTTGATCATGGTGGATGATGGTTCTGATGTGTTCTTGGATTTGATTTGCCAGTATTTTATTTAGTATTTTTGCATCAATGTTCATGAGTGAGATTGGTCTGTAATTCTCTTTCTTAGTAATGTTTCTGTGGTTTGAGTATCAGGGTAATTGTAACCTCATAAAAAGAGTTTGGCAATGTTCCTTCTGTTTCTATTGTGTGGAATAATTTGAGGAGTATTGGTATTGGTTCTTCTTTGAAAGTCTTGTAGAATTCTGAGCTGAAAACATCTGGGCTTTTTTTAGTTGGGAGACTTTTGATGGCTGTTTCTATTTCTTCACCAATTATAGTACTGTTTAATTTGGTTATCTGGTCTTGATTTAATTTTGGTAAGTGATGTTTATCCAGAAAGTTGTCCATTTCCTTAAGGTTTTTCAATTTTGTGGAGTACAGATTTTTGAAATATGACCTGATGATTCTCTGTATTTCTGCTGTGTGTGTTGTTATGTCCCTTTTTTCATTTCTGATTTTGTTAATTTGGATATTTTCTCTCTGCCTTTTGGTTAGTTTGGATAAAGGTTTGTCTATTTTTTGATTTTCTCAAAAAACCAACTCTTTGCCTCATTGATTCTTTGTATTGTTTTCTTTGTTTCTATTTTGTTGATTTCAGCTCTCACTTTGATTATTTCCTGCCGTCTAGTTCTCTTAGGTGAGTTTGCTTCTTTTTGTTCTAAAGTTTTCTAACGTTCTGTTAATTCACTAGTGTGGGATTTTTCTAGCTTTTTTTATGTAGGCATTTAGTGCTATGAACTTTCCTCTCAACACTGCTTTCATTGTGTCCCATAAATTTGGGTATGTTGCGTGACCATTTTCATTGAATTTTAGGAAGTCTTTAATTTCTTTCTTTATTTCTTCCTTGACCCAGTGATGATTCAGGGAAGCACTGTTTAATTTCCATGTGTTTGTGGGCTTTCTGGAATTACTATTGCTGTTGACTTCTAGTTTTATACCATGATGATCTGATAAGACACATGGGAGTTATTCCAATTTTTTGTATTTGTTGAGGTTTGTTTTGTTACCGAGTATATGGTCAGTTTTTGAGATGGTATTATGAGGTGCTGAGACGAAGGTACATTCTTTCCTGTTTGGATGGAATAATCTATAGATGTCTGTTAAGTCCATTTGAGTCACAACATCTGTTAGTTCTCTTATTTCTCTGTTCATTTTTTGTCTGATTGACCTGTCCAGTGGTGAGAGGGGAACATTAAAGTTTCTCACTATTAGTGTATGACGTTTAATGTATGATTTAAGCTTTAGAAGTGGTTTTTTTTTTTTTTTTCAAGGAATGAGGGTACCGTTGTATTTGGGGCATAGATGTTCAGTATTGAAATTTCCTCTTGATGGATTTTTCCTGTGACTAATATGAAATGTCCTTCTTTGTCTCTTTTGACTGATTTTAGCTTGAAGTCTATTTTGTTAGATATTAGGATAGCTATACCAGCTTGTTTCTTAGGTCCCTTTGATTCGTATATTTTTTCCCAACCCTTTACTCTGAGATGATGTTTGTCTTTGAGGTTGAGATGTGTTTCTTGTATGTAGAAGAAGGATGGATTCTGTTTTTGTATCCAGTCTGTTAGCCTGTGCCTTTTTATAGGTGAGTTGAGTCCGTTTATGTTAAGACATATTAATGACCAGTAGTTGCTATCTCCTGTTACTTTAGTTGTCATTGTTGGTGATGTTAACTTGTGTGTTTTCCCCTTCGTTGGGATTTGCTGCTATGAGACCATCAGTTGTGTTTTTGTTGATGTAGCCAACTTCCTTGGGTTGGAGTTTTCCTTCTAGTATTTTGTGTAGGGCTGGGTTTGTGGCTAGGTATTGGTGAAATCTAGATTTGTCGTTGAATATCTTGTTTTGTCCTTCTATGGTGACTGACAGTTTTGCTGGGTATAGTAGTCTGGGCTGGCATCCATGGTCTCTTAATGTCTACATAGTCTTGACTAGGACCTTCTCTCTTTCATTGTCTCCACTGAGAAGTCAGTTGTAATTCTGATCGGTCTACCTTTATGTTACTTGGCCTTTTCCTTTGCAGCTTTTAATAGTCTTTCTTTACTCTGTATGTTTAGTGTTTTGATTATTATGTGGCAAGAGGATGTTTTATTTGGATCCTGTCTATTTGGTGTTCTGTAAGCTTCTTGTATCTTCACAGGCATATCTTTCCTTAGGTTGGGAAAGTTTTCTTCTATGATTTTGTTAAATACGTTTTCTATGCTTTTGAGTTTAACTTCTTCTCTTCTTCTATACCTATTATTCTTAGATTTGGCCTTTTCATGGTGTTCCATATTTCCTGGATATTTTGGGTTAAGCTCTTGTTAGATTTAATGTTTTCTTTAACTGTTAAGTCTACTTCCTCTATTGTATCTTCAGTGCTTGAGATTCTTTCTTCCATCTCTTGTATTCTGCTGTTCATGCTTGTGTTTGTGGTTCCTGATCATTTTGTCATGATTTCTATAATTCCCTTGGTTTGTGTTTTCTTTATTGCCTCTATTTCTCTTTTCAAGTGCTGAATACTTTCATATGTTTGATTTCTTTTTCTTGGTTTTCTTGAAGTGATTTGCTGATATCTTTCAATTTTTTGTTTGTCTTTTTTCATTTATTTAAGGGAATTTCTCATTTCCTCCTCTAGAGTTTCAAACATTATCTTGAAGTTACTTTTTAGGTCATTTTTTTCTGTTTCATCCATATTTGGTTGTTCAGGTCTTGCTGTTGTAAGGTCTTTTTGTTTTACTGGTGTTGTGTTGCTCTTTGTGGTGTAGCGTGTGTTCTTACCTTTTCTACTCATCTTTTCTTCTAATAGGTGTGGTTGAGGCTGTCTGAGATTCTGTTGAGTAATCTTCTAGGTGCCAGTAAATAGAAAGCTCAGATGGTTGTTCCTCACACAGTCAGTGTCACAGTTCTAGTTACCCTGTTGGTTACTCCATGTTCCTGGAGATAGCTTAGCTCTCCTGTGATTTGCTCTGTTCCCTTGAAGTTTGCTGTCTCAGGTTTACTTTGGCCTAGGTTGCTGGCTTTGCCCTGTTTCTGTAAATTCTGGTGTGGAACCCCTCCTGCAGAAGTCCATGGGTTGGAGTTGGACCTGGAAAGATTTCTGACTTCGGTCTACTGCCTCAGAGGTCCTAGGCTCAGGTGCGCCCAGAATCACAAAGGACCTGCTTACTCCCTCAGAGGTCCCAGACTCATGCTCAGGCACTCAGAGGTTTCAGATTCTTGCCTATTCCCTTTGATGTCCCAGACCAATGCCTGTACCCAAAGAGGTCCTGGCTCAGACCTACTCCCTCTGAGGACCCAGACTCATACCTGGCCCCACTGAGATCTCTGGTTACTGCCTATTCCTTCAGAGGTCCCAAGGTCACTCATGCCCAGACTGGCTTAGGCCTAGTTCCTGCGAGGTCCTAGACTCACACCCGGACCCACCAGGGTCCTGGCTTAGGTCTACTCCCCTGAAGGTTACAGATTTACGTCTGAACCTTCAGGGGTCTCTAGCTCTGGCTCACTTGCTCAGCGGTTACCCCCCTGTAACTGTTCCAGTGGAGATCACTGACTCTGGATATGGTTGCTGACTCAATCCTGATCCACCAGTGTCTAGGGACTGGGTTTGCTTTTGGGACTGGATTTGCTCCTGGCTTCTGCTCCTGGTAGAGCTTGTTCACTCTCTGTCCTAGGTAGCTGGTTCAGTCTCATTCCAGTTCTGGTGGAGGTCACTGGCTCAATCCTGGTTCACCAGTGTCCCAGGACTGGGTTGGCTTCTGGGACTGGATTTGCTCCTGGCTTCTGCTCCCGGTGGAGCTTGTTTCCCTGTCTTGTTTTTGTAAGTCCATTTTGAGAACCTAAAGTAGGCTGATCACATCATTAAGAGCTCTTCTGTCACATGCACACATTGTGAATATTTTCTTGAACTCTGCCTTCTCTTGATGTATTTAACATTCTTTGGAAAGTTTTAATTTTGATGTTCCTTTTATTCTTTAAAAAGATCTATTTTTGATTGTGTGTGTGTGTGTGTGTGTGTGTGTGTGTATGTATGTAGTATATGTACAGAAGTGTGATTTCCCTTGAAGGCCTGAAGAGGGCATCAGGCCTCCTGGATTGTAGGTGGATATTTGCCACCCACTTGGGTTGTTAGGAACCAGACTCAGGTTCTCTGCAAAGGCCTCAAGTACTTTAGCCACTGTCTTGTTTCTCCAGCCCTAAAGTCCAACTTACTAAGCCTTTCTTTTATGATTTGCTGTTTTAAGAATCGTTTGTCTGTTTGACTTCACATGTTCCTCCATGATTCTACAAATTTGAGTTTTGAATTTTACACTTAGGCCTTTGCCCAATTTTAAATTAATATTTATATCTTTTGTTATTAGCTATTTTGGCTCTACTTACCAAAACTCCTTTTCTTCCACTGAAATTGCTTTACCACCTTTCACAAGTGTCAGTCATCCTTGTGTTTCTTGACTTCCTCTTCTGATCCACTCACTTATTTGTATGTCTGCTTTTTAGGCAATACCAACTTGCTTTCATACTTTTTAACTGTAGGTATTTTTAAAATCAGATAGGGTATGTTTTTGAACTCTTTAAAAAGTTTATTTATTTATTTATTTATTTATTTATTTATTTATTTATTTATTTAATGCTTTGGCCAGTGTAGGACCTTTGCATTTTGATAAAAGATTGACATCTAGTTTGTCAATTTTTATTTGTCAAAAGTGTGTTGGCATTTTAGTTAGTGTTGTGTTAACTGGAGCTAATCTAGGGGCTGGAGGTGTCACTTAGTGTGTGCTACTGTGAGAACTTGAATTTTTATTAACTTTTTTAGTTAGCATACAAGAGAGTGGTTTTCGTAATATTTTATACATATACAGCATTGTGTTTTGCTCATACTCATCTCCTTATACCTTGGGACCACAGGCAGGCAGGCATACCTCAGTCAAGTAGGGACATCTCTGCTGTAGCTATCAGGTGCTGCCTGATAATATTTGTAGACTTTGGATTAGTGGAAGCTAGTGTCCGCTGAAGAATAATTCTCCTCTATTTTTAGTTATGTGTTGTATATGTGAGTGCAGATGTCCTCAGAAGCCAGAGTCAGATCCTCTGGAACTTGTAAGCAGTTGTGAGTCAGCGTGAGTCTTCTGTAAGAGCAGTATTTGTTCTTTCCATTAGCTATTTCTCGTTCCCTAAACGCACATTTCAAAAGTTTTGCCTGATAGTTAAAAAGATGTTGAAGCAAGTACAGTGGTGGGCAATGGATACCTGTTTAAAGGACTAAAGCTAGCCCAGGTTAATTTAATTCTGTCAGCAATATTCTCTTAAAAATCACAAGCTCCACTGTGGAAATGCCTGCGATCTTAAGTTTATAGTCCTCAGTTTTTCTATATATCATGCTTCAATAAGATACTTTAAATATGTTTGGTAGACTTCTTTTTCCTCTCAGTTTTTTGTTTTTGTTTTATTTTTTGTTGTTGTTTTGTGAGACAGGGTTTCTCTTTGTAGCCTTGGCTGTCCTGGGACTTGCTCTGATGACAAAACTGGCTTTGAATTTACAGAGATCGATTTGTCTTTGCCTTCTGAGTGCTGGGATTAAAGTTGTGTGCCACCACCACCCAGAGAAGGCCTCTTAGACTTTTTAAAGAAAAACATTTTGTTGTTTGCCAAATAGGAATTGAAATGGCCATACCTAAACATATGCTATGTTGATGAGAACCAGCGAACACCTTGTAGGAAATAAATACTCATTGTAGAATGATGCCAAAGTCATTGTTTTAGTTGAACAGACTCCCAAGAGCAATATTCTGTGATATAAAATACCACAAATTAAAACAATGGCAAGCCTCCAAATTCTGTACCAAGGGAAAGCCCCATTTTTTAGAGGTATTTTTGTATCTCTGAAGGCCAGAGTCATTTTCCCCAGAACAAACTCCCACGCTGCACCTCTAACAGGCCACTGTATCCCAACAGGAACAGCTTGAGAAGGAGAAGCATCAGAACGAAGGGAGGTCCTCCAGTGAGAAAAGCTTTGAGAAGAAACGTAAGTGGTTCTGTGTCTTCTCATTCAGTTACAGGATTAATGTTGGATGACTGGGGAAATCCAGGTCCCTTTCTGTAGAGCAGAATACATGCAAAAGGAAGCTCAAGAACAACTTCACTGGTTTAAAAAGAAAAACCTGGGAGTGGGCTGTTAATCCAGGTAGCTGCCTGGAGGAGGAAGATGGAGAAGAGAAAGAGAAAGCCAGAAGATTAGCTGGAATGGTGGACAGGAAGGCATACAGTGGGGAGGGGAGCTTTAGAGAGGGTGAAGCCCAAAGCATTAGGGAAAGCGCGCTGAGAAATGCAGACCTGTGAAGCTGTGTGCCTGCGGTTCTCTGTAAGCAACTGCGCAGAAGCCAGGAGTTCTGGGAAAAAATGGTAAATTATTAGAGGGATTATTATTCTTCCCTTCTCTTTATCAAGGCAAATCTGCCTTCTTGAAGCATGATGGCCCCTTAGCCAGGTTTTTGACCAGCCCAATTGGATTAGCTCTTAAGGGAGCAGACTCAGGCTCACCCAGAGGTTGATTCCATTCTTTTGACATTTAGGCAACCAAGGCTACAGTAGCTTTGTATCTTTGTATCCTGAAATACTATGTGGAGCTTTAATTTGATAGGGAAAATTACTTTTTTTGCTTTTAAAAAGAAGTTACTTTTGAAAATTGGCTGACTAATGTGGTATAGGTATTAGGAGTACATGAGAAAAGGGAGGTAGCAGTGTGAGGCTGAGTCCCTGGAAGGGAAACCTTAATCTTGGATGACAATTAGAAGGTTGTGGAACTGACCCTCAATCGCGGAGACTGAACCATGGAAAATATGAAGTAAGAGTATTTGGGAAATAGTGCTGATTAAATAGGGATAGTGAATTTTACAGGGGTCAGATGAAGTTATACAACTTAAAACAGAGTTTATTTTAGGCAGAGACCCTAGGACACCAACGCAGAGCCTACCCAAGAGCATCCCCGTTTCTGTTCCTGGACCATCTAGCACTCCATCAACAAGTAAGGACTCATTCTGTTTTATGATTCGTACAATGTTTGTTTTAAAAGACAAATTGCAGTTTTATTTGCTTTTAGATTATATATATGATTTCTGAGGTGTCTTTTTATTTTTTTAATAGTAAAAACAAAAATGAAAATTTATTCAATGTGGCTACACTGAAAAGAGGAGTAAAGGTCTAGTGACGTCCACCTTCCCTCACTGCTAAGACCATTTCCAGGGTCCTGTTATGAGGTTCAGGTTTAATTAAAGGCTAAAGTTATGCGCATCTGAGCAGTCAAGGTCACTTTGTAGTCCTCTCTGCCATTGACTCACTGTCTCCTCTCTCAGGTGATCTGACAGAGTGCAAATCCCTTATCCAGGAATTTAGTCTCTCCCTTCATCCTGCATGAAATTCCTGGGACACTCTAGTTTCTTGAGGTCTGCTGTTTCAATATTTTGATGGCCAAAGGGTGGGTCAGAGTTGTCTGTGTAGAGCATCTTTATCCCTGCCAGGCCATTACACTTTGACTTTGAAAGTGCCCTAACTTCTCCAGTTAGTTTCCCCATTATTCCTCATGGGTGGTTTGAATTAGAATTACTGCAGTCAGCTCAGACTGAAGAGTGGAGACTTCACCCATCTGGGTTTTTCTGGACATGGTAGGATTTGAGGAGGACTAGGGGGTTGGAATGGTAAAGGGGGAACTGAGAGTTTGTATTTTCCTTCATTCTGCTTCATTCTAGGCAAAGAAATCAAGAAATCCAAATTGATTCGAAGCCAATCTTTTAATAATCAAGCTTTTCATGCAAAATATGGCAACTTAGACAAGTGTGCCAGGTATGTGCTGTCAACTGTTCGTTCTTAACTGGAGTTTTTATTTTGCAGTCACCCTACTTATTTACATATTTTCATATGTAAATATTTACATCACGAACTCAGAATTAATCTGAATTTTTTATGGGCTGACAATTTATCAATTTCTTCTGTAAAGATTATCACACTAAAAATAGAAGGTACTTATACGGTATTTACTATTTGTATCAAAATAGGTATTTCAGGAAATCTTTTCTCAAGGAAAAAAAATTAAAAAAATTAAAAAAAAATGGGTATCTTTGCACTGTAGGACAACTGTTTCCATGACATTATATGAAAATATCACAGAAAATACCCATTCTCTATGAGAAAGGTGGAATATATTATACATACCTCTTAACTTCCAAATGAGTGTGAGCATGCTCTATTTGCCAACAGGCTGCACATCCATGTACATTGTATCATTTCTGCATATGGACAGGCCACAGGTGTGCTTATCCAGTAGGCAGTCACAACAGAGATCTGATAGGAGCTATATATCTGCTTTTTGTTTATAGCCCAGGTCAAAATTGTAACCAGTTAAGATTAGAAGAGAATCGGCATGATTAAACTACCATGATTTGTAATATGTGTTAAATGCATATAGCATTAACAGCTGTAGGTCACTGGAAAAGCCAAGCAGTTTTAAGAAAACATGAGGTTGCCTGCACAAAACCTCTGCACAATATCAAATGTCAGTCAGTATTCTGGCATGGTTGGTGTAGGAACTTATGAGCCCTTACCCCTAACTGAGCAGCTCCTGACAGCAGATGGCTTCTGGGGGGAGCAGGTTTGTTTTCTTTAAGGTTGTGACCCCTGCTGGGTCAACTCTGTTCTGGTGGGTGGTCCCACACCTGTGAGTATATGGGAAGTACAATCTGTACTTGGTGGGTTATTAAAAAAAAAAAAAAGACATGGCGTTGGGAGATATGGTGGGAAGATAGAAAAGGGAGTGGATCCAGGAAGAGATAGGGAAAAATATGGTCAAAATACATTGTATGAAATTCTCAATTAATAAAAATATTTAAAAGATATTGATACAAAACATTACATATTATTTATTCTATATAATTATTTTATTATTAAATTATTATATCAAAAGATATTGAAAATTAGAAAGAAAGCACAAATACTTTAAAAATATTATTTCTCAAGATAAAGAACATGTTGAATTGATAGGCCAGACTTTGTAGACTCCCCATGGGAGGTCTTACTTTTTCTGAGGAGTGGATAGAGGTTGGATAGGAGAAAGTGTGGGGGAGTGGGGGGAGGGGAGGGAGAGGGAACTGTGGTTGGTATGTAAAATGAAAAAAAAATTTTTAAATAAAAAAATGTAAAAAAGAACATTTTGAAGAAAAGTATGTTTTGTTTTTTCTGTTATTAATTATACCTTGTTCCAGACTTTCAGCTCTAGCTTTTGGTATCATCAGTAGATCCATGCATTTCTCCTAGCCAAGAGTGTTCTCAGGATGTATAAACAGGACTGTAGCTAGTCCCAGGAAGGCTTTACCCATCTTACCGACCTTTGCTGAGCATCAGAAGAACATCTATAGTTTTGACGAAGCAAAGGAAATGCTTTTAAGTTGTAGAAAAAGTGTGTATTTGGAAGGATGAAATATAAAAAAATACTAATGTTTCATAAGAAGTAGAAGAAAGTATTTTCAAAACAAGGTTAAAACCCCAAGTGTTAGGTAGCTAAGTCTGAAAGTGTGGTTTTAGGTTCTAACTATGTCACTTTTTTTCCTAGTAAAAGCTCCACCTTAGCTCACACACCTTCTGTCTCAGGGCTGGTGAGGACTGCCATGCTTTCACTAACTGGTAAGCAGTAGCACACACTCTTCCCAAAATGGCTGCTTTAGTAAAGCATTATTTACTTTAAACAGTACATCCTTCTAATTCTAGATATGATGCTTTTTAAAAATTTATTTCTTTTTCTGTACATTGGTGTTTTGTCTGCATGTGTGTCTTTTTGAGAGTGTCAGATCCCCTGGAACTGGAGTTATAGACAGTTATGAGCTGCCATATGGGGTGTTGGGAATTGAACCCAGGTACTTTGGAAGAGCAGTCAGTGCTCTTAACCCCTGAGCCATTTCTTTATCCCCAAGATGTTTTTCTTAAATGTGTGTCCTCATCAAGTCCTTAAGCAATAAACTTTTCTTGTTACTGGGGAAATTGAGGTTCCTTTTTGGGGGTCTTAGTTTCCTTACTAAAATAATTTATAAATAGACTTGAAACTGGGGGATAATTTTATTAGAATTTAAGACAAAAGCAATAGGGCAAGCAAGATGTAAATCTTAGCAGTTGCCAGGAGAATAGAAATGGAGAAGAGAAAAATAGGAAGCCGTGCCGTCTGAGTTAAGGCAAGGTGGCAGACAAGCAGCCGTAGGGTGGGGAGGGGTGCTTTAGAGAAGGAATAACAAGTCCAAAGTACCAGAGAAAGTGTGCTTGGGCTCTGGACAGCGTTGGAGAGGAAGAAAAGGAAAAAAAAGAAAAGTTAGGCCTTTCTGAATCAGGCCACAGGGAGTTGGGCAGATCCAACAGAACTTCAAGGGGCTCCAGCAGACAATGGTATGTTTCTATCCAGAGGTAGATGCCATTATTTTTGCTAGGATGCAGCCATTTTCTCTTAATGGGCCTTTGGTACTACCATAACACAGCAGCCGAGGAAATACTTGACCATATACTATTTTAAACTGCATCAAGACTCAGAGCTTAACACTTGTAAAGAGAGAATAAGAACTAATTGTCGGTTAGTTAGACTGTGATCAAAGGGCCTGCTGAAGACAGACATTTCCAGTAATTTATAAGGAAGTTGGGCAGAATCCACTTACCGTCTTATGTACCTGAAAGTTTGTTTCAAGGGCCAGAAGATTCATTTAAAGACCAGGTGGTAAATGTTTTAGCTACTGTGGTCTAGTTACAGTCACTCAACTCTTGTTGCAGTGTGACAGCAGCCATAGGTGTTGCCTGCTGAATAAACATGGTGTGCTCTATAGCATCTTAAGTACCCAGACAGGCATTTGTTTCACAACATGTAGTTTGCTGACTATGGATTTTACAGTCAAAGATAGAATTATTCATAGAAAAAACTAGGATATATTACTAAAAATTATTTGTGGCTATATATATATATAGCTATATATATATTTCTAATGTTGTATATATTGGTTGAGAGTTATAATAATGATTGATAAATACTAAGATAAATAATAGTAACCCTTAATTTCAGAGGGCCTGAAATTTTAAGAGTTTAGCTATCTTTTGTTTTTAAGTTTTATTTTGAGTAATCTGTCTTCCTTTTTACTATGTTAATTTTCTTCTCATGAAAAATATGTATATATATATATACGAGATAGTTTGTAAACAGTGTTTTCATTTCTAAAACAGAATCTCTTTCTATAATCAAAACATTGATATTCGCACAAAGACGTCAACATGGTAGACCAGATTATCACTAGAAATCAGAAGTGCTTTGGTCATGGTACTTGTATAATGATGTCACCATATCTCATGGTACATTAAAAAAAAATGGCACTAGGCTCATTGGGTATGAAACCCCAAACTTCAGCCTCAATTAATATCTGGCATTATATAGAAATCATTAGCTCACTATGTAGACTTAAACACAAAAGATAAAATTACATTTTTTAAGAAGTTAATGGAAGAAAGTCTGAAGCAGGTAGATATATCTATTAACCATAGCAGTAAAGGAGTGACATATTGCGTCATCTGGGCTTTGAGATAGGGCCATAGAAAAACATGAGTCAAGACCTGGCTTGGAGAAAATATGCATAGTGTATCTTATCTCAAAGGATTTGTGTCAAGAATGTTCAGAGAAGACTAGGCAGCTAAGCTTAAAACGGACAAAAGATTTGAATGTGAATTTTTAAAGATAAAGATATAAGTGTAAAAATGCTTTGCATCACCAATCATTAGGGAAGTACAAGTAAAAACAGTGAGAAAGTGGAGCATAGCAGTGTCTGCCTGCAATCCTAGACTTGAGAGTTGGAGGCAGGAATATCAGGAGTTAACGCATCCTTGACTGCATGCAATACTGATGCAGCCTGGGCTGTAGGAGACCTTCTATTAAAACAAAACAAAGAAGTAGCTGTGTGGAAAATGCTGTACTGTTTGTTGCTTATAACATGTTTGAAAATGAAGTGCTCATAGTATGACTTTCAAGAATGAAGAGTACTCTGCAGACTTCCATACATAGAGAGGGAGAGGAAATGAGAAAGATAGGAGCTAGATAATGCTTTGGCAATTTTTTTCTGAAATTAAACACACTAAAAAAAAAAAAAAACCCAGCACATCTATTCCTAAGCATTTATTGAAAAATATTAAAACATAACCACATACAGATGTATACAGCTACATACAGATGTTCATAGTGGTTTTATGTATTATAGTCAAGAACCAGAATCAAGCTGGGTAATGGTGGTGCATGCCTTTAATCCCAGCTCTTGGGAGGCAGAGGCAGGCGGATCACTGTGAGTTCGAGGCTAGCCTGGTCTACAAGAGCTAGTTCCAGGACAGGCTCCAAAGCTACAGAGAAACCTGTCAAAAAAAAAAAAAAAAAAAAAAAAAAAAAAAAAAAAGAACCAGATTCATCCCATTGCCTCTAAGTAAACTCTTATTAGGAGAAATGTTAGCCCATCTATAAACAATGAAGTGCTAATATTCCTATACAGATGAACTTCAGTTATACTGATCATATGAAAAAAATAAGTATATTCTGTATAACTCTTTTTATGTTAAATCCTGAAAATGCAAGCTAATCTTTAGCAAGGGGAAAAGTGGTGGTTTGTAGAAAGAGGAGGTAGAGGAGGAATGATTATGAAGGACCCAATGGAACATTTGGGATAGCATGTTTTCATGTCTTGATTGTGATAATGGCAGTGGATTATACGCATGCCAAATCTTAATGTAGTACACTTTACTTTAATATAAATTATAAGGGAAAAAAGCCCACTGTCTGGAATATTCTCTCCTTGGTAGACATCTTTCTACCTCTATCTATCAACACCTCTGCCTCTCCACATGTTAACTTCCAGATGACTCATTCCGGACTCGCAATACCAGTAGCGTCCCAGCCTCCTTTTCTCCTAGTCCTGTTTTGCCCAGTACTTCCCGTGGGACAGGTAACACAGCTGATCCAAAGAGTAGTGGAAGTAAAGATGCGCAGCCTCGGAAGGCTACCTTGTAAGTACCAATTTCCCACTGGTGAGTGTGCTGTTTGACTCAGAGCACCTTACTTCCCACTTCCACACTTGAAAGAACTAAAAATGTCTGTAGCAAGGGACATGTTGTAAGATGAAGGTAAGTGAGAGCCTTGACTATGTTAGAGTGTACGAAATATTTGATATTACCATGTGGCAAAGACATTGTCTACTAGGTACCTAAACACCCACTAACTGATGTATCTGATCACCTGGCATTCAGAAAGGTGGCTACAGCTGATGTCTCAACAGCACGGGACCCAGAGTGTGGCTGAGCTGAACATATTTGTAGTCAATACTTGTGCTTTGAAGTTAAAGTTATAAAGGGCCTGCTTTCTTTCCCCATGGTTCCTTTGTGTGCTATTTGCTCCTTGTTTGAATTTGTTTATTTTAGACATTTAAAAGAATGATACCCTAAAAATCATTACAACAACACTGCAAGGATGCCCAAACTATAGTTACAGCTTTGTTCTTTTATACAGAACAGCCATTCAAATCACAATGAAACTTACTAAATTCATGGGCTTTTCCTTTCTATCTTTTCCTTCCTTCCTCTCTTTCTCCTTCCCTCCTTCCTTTCTTTCTGTTTTTGAGACAGGGGTCACTATATAGCTCACTCTGGCCTAGAACTTGAGACCCCTTGCCATAGCCTCCCAAATGCTGAGATTAATTACAAGTATACCTCACTATGCCTAGCTTACATTTTTGAATAAAGTTTTTCAGCTACTTCTTTCTATGGAAACTCTTCTCTGGCTGGCTGAAGTTTCTTTTAGGAGCTAGTTATAATTCATTTCAAATTCTGATTGGCCATTTGGTATATACTTAGAAATATGTGTATCCCATTTCATTCAGAATTCAAAAATAAAGATATTGAATGAAACTCAGTGGGACTAAATACTCCAAAAATAATCATAGCAACAGGTGATTCAAATATTGCAGAATAGTGGTGCCAACTTGAAGGATGTTCTTTCTACAGAACGCTCTAGTGCTGTCTAGGAGCTATGGGAGCAGAGGTGGCATGGGTTGGTATGCAGCACTCTAGGCTAGACTCATGTACCCACTCAAGTATGAGGAAAGTTACTGTGTATTGGTGAGCCTGGCCCTCGGGCTTATACATATCTGTCAAATAGCAGGTCTGGCCCATAGCTCCTTTAAGGGACCTCTTTTTATCCTGAGAGTTCTCTCTTTAACCCCAGACCCTCTTTTTTAAAATTTTTTTTGTTTTTTTTTTTTAAAAGAAAATAAACTATCTTTTTATCATTAGAATCCAGACCCTCTTTTTTACTGCCCTGAGCTTCTCCTGAGGAACATGGTAGCATCATCAGAACTAGTTTTGTTTTCTAGAGAAAAGGCTGCTGAACCAGTATTTTGTGGTGGCTTTCCTTTATTCCAGATACTTTGTGTGTTCTTATGTTGCTGAACACGCGTTTCCTTTTCACAAACCATATTTCCTATTTTCTTGTGTAACCGATGGTTACCAAAATGAATCCACAATAAAGACCCATGAGAACTCATACAGAGTTTGTACCTGTTTCAAGTGATCTGAAGGAAGGCTTGCTAGCATACACAGCCGCTTCTTCACACATGACCGACTGTGCAGCACCTGGCATATGCTCCTAACATGCCCATTGGTTGGATGGGTGATTGGGATCTATACTGGCCTTTTTCCAGTGTTTCAGAGACTGTCATATCCAAATTGAAAAGAAAAGAGGTACTCTTTATTTAAAACAAGCCTGTGAAGTGATTGCAGAAAGTGTTTCCTCAGTTTTTACTTCTTAGGAAAATTCTGTGCAGTGCATGCACTTGCTTTACCAATGACACCTCTGGTGCTAACAAGCGGTGTGTCAGAAGGGAAGTACAGGTGTGTGGCATAGCGTCTGTCTTCTAGGCTGGGCAGTTGATATTCCAGTGAAATTTCCTTTATGGTCAAACAAAATCGAAAGTGTAGAAAAAGTTATGGAAATTGAAGGGGATGATAGTAGGTGTCCACAGGGTGGTCTTTGATACTTACAGGTAAGTCTGAGTAATCCTTAACGTGTAATTCATTTCCTCTTACACAGAGTTCTCATGTTGTAGGCTTACTCAGAGTAGCATTAATTTACATTTCTTTATTTACTTTATATGGATAATTGTTTTATGTTTTTTTTTTTTTTTTGGTCTCTTTCTCTTTCCCTGCTTCCTTCCCTTCTTTCCTTCTACTTTGTTTCCTTCTTTCATCAGAAAATCCAGAAAATCCAATCCTTAAGTCAACTGCTTGGTGAAGGAGGCAAGTGGTCGGCAGAGACTGTGACGGTGGAAAAGAGCTCCAGTGATGGCCGGGCTTGTTAAAGTGTGGAGGGGAAGGGAACATCATGCAGCTGCTGTGAAACGTACCTTACTTGGAATTAGATTTCCTAGGAGGTATGACATGTTTTAGCGTGGGCTCTGAACCTCAGTGTCCAGTACAGTGTAATGAGCTCCAACTTGAGATGTGTACCTAGACTGCAGGAGAGACATGCCTGTCTGTGAGAAGCTGCTCTTGGTTACTCTAAGTTGTGCATTTAGAAATTCCATAGCAGTCTGGATTAGCTGATTGCTCCTTGGGTAGCAACCTGAGCAGGGACACGGGAGGTAAGGAAGGCACTGTATTTCCTCAGAGCTCTCTAAGCCAAGAAGAAAAATCAAACCAAACACTGTCCTATGGGTCCTGGGATCCTGTGACAGTGTCAGCACCTGGACAACCCCAGTCTAGATTCGGCCATGAAAATCTGCAAAGATTCATGAAAATTTTAGCTAACAAATACCTTAAAAATGATAGATTGATGATTTCCTTAATTCCCAGAATTTCTTTTATAAATGCTTTGTTTACATTTTGGATTGTATCTGTCCTTAATTTCAAATGATGAATCTAGTTTGAATCAGCTGTTATTTCAAGTTATCATGCTCACGCTACGTCAACAGCAGCCATTTGTACTGATGCTAATACTTCCATCAAAGTTTGCCTGTGGAACATAGATTGTCCTTAACTTTAAAGTATCGGTTCCTGAGATAGAATGTATGAAGCTATTGTCAGCTTCTCTATTTCAAATGCAATCAGCATATACCTATATTGATATCAGAAAATACTTGTTTTTTAAAGATATATTGATGTATGATAAAGATGATCTAATTTGTGAATGCATATGTGTGCGTGGTTACTTTTTATAATGTGAAATGGATAATGAGCTTGTTTAAAATAAAGCAGAGGTTAATGAGCACTTGTGAGAAAAGTTTTAAATACTTTCCTACAGCTCTTGCTCTATGAAGAAAGGGCAGTTCATCTTTAAACAATGAGCAAATGGAACAGATTTATGTTAACTCGAAAGGACTCTGGGACAGCTGCTTATTGCTTTTTCATTCTTTGTCATTCCTTTCCTTCCCTATGACCTCTTTAGGGACCATTGTGGGACTCATAACACCATTCATCAAGGACAGTCAGGTCAGAAGGGAGAGTCTAATAGCCATGAGAAACTTGACTGTTCTGCATAAGGGAATTCAGTTTAACTAGTTTATGTCTCCTACTGGCGTTAGTAATGTGGGATTGAATCTACTGTGGTCTGGAGAATTCATTGTGCATAAGGGGACCTCAAGGCTGCATCAGTTTTTCCAGTACTCTGGTTCAAAAAGTCGGCATTGACTCTGTCTACTTTAAATAAAATCGAAAGTTTCAATTTGATTGTTAAATAATACACTTAGTAGTTATAAACTTTTTATATTCTTGTTATATATGTGGGATAAGGGGGAAGTGATCTAACAGAATAGTCACCACTGCTTATAAAGTTGGAAGTCAATTGCTTAGGCATTAAATTCTCAATTAAACAGTTATTCAAAATTACTTTTGGAAGTATTTCTTTTCACAAGCATTAAAAACTTTTTAAAAATTTGAATCTTTGTTAAAAATCATATCTCAGAGACAAATATGCAGGAAGATTAAAATGCAAGTGGGTGGCAGATAGGAACACCCACTCATATCTTCATTTTGTCAGCAAACCTAACCTCCTTGAACTAGGTGTGTTGGCAGTGCTCTGCTCCCTGTGCAGTGCTGGCCTGCCTGCCACTGGCTTTGGCTATGTGTATTTCAGTATGGTTATAACTGTAGGTTTGCTTTACTAGATTTCATCTCTCAAAATGGGAAAAGAGCCAGAAATTCCTCTTTTCTGGCCCCAGGTTCAATTCCCAGTGTCCACTTGCTGACTCACAGCCACCTATAACTGTAGTCCTATGGGATCCGAAGCTCTCCTCTGGTGTGCAAATATCCATGCAAACAAATATCCATATACATAAAAAATCTTTAAAAAAATAAAATTTCTCTTCGTACTATTTCCCCACAAGCACAACCAAATAACTGAACACAAGTACCTATGAATGCCAGTTAGAACCGTTCTCTCTTGTCTCTCATCCTAGGCCCCAGAGTTTTCTGATCCTAAGTGAACATCATTAATGCCTGGGATAACTACAGAGTGAGTTAATGTTGAGACTATGGTGAGGAAGTCTGGTTTAGACTGCCTCCTGTTGATGTTACTCTTGACTTACAGTCTTTAAGTCACTAAGGAACTAATTATGTTTAGGTGTGTTTATTATTAGACAGCTGATAGAAGTGCAACTAAGAATTTCGTCAACACAGCTGACATTTTGAGACTAGTTAGCCTCATTCAGGAATCTCTGATTAATCCCAAAGTACTGTCTTTTTGTTTGTTTGTGTTTTAGAGACAGGGTTTCTCTATGTAACAGTCCTGGCTGATCTGGAACTCTGTAGACCAGGCTGGCCTCGAACTCAGAGATCTGCCTGCCTCTGCGAGTGCTGGGATTAAAGGTGTGCACCATCACCGCTCAGTTCCAAAGTACTGTCTTATCTCATTTTCTATAAGATAGAATATGACTACCCAAGAATGCTTTAGAGGGATTTTCATTTTCCTTTCATATTGGGACAAAGTCCATGCTTACTTTTGTTTAACCACAGTGGATGATCAAGGCAGTCTCTGAGAGATTTTTAGAGAGGGAAGATGGAGACTTGAGACTAGAATAAGAAGAAGGAAGGATTGACTTACCATGGTCATACTGAGTGGCCTTGGGCAAGTGTTTTCCTCCCACTGAGATATAAGACTTGATATATTCATCACGTACAGTCAAGGCCCTCCACATGATAAAGGCTCATGAAGGTGTGTCCTTAATCAGCAATGAACAAGACATATACTTTTTGTTGGCAAAAGCTAAATATAATTGAGACTGTATTCATTGCTACAGCATACGTATTTATACGTACATATATAAAGTCTTAGGAAGAAAGGAGTGCACAGAGAAAAAAGTGCCTGTCATTCCTGAAAGTCAGGATGTGGCCCTAGTTTCTGTATAAAACAAAAGCATTGAACTGGATGATCTGTGGTTCTTGTGATGAAAATATGTGACTAGAAGTATCATGGAAATGAGGGGGTGTTGTTGAGCCAGACATTGTGATTAGGATAGATTATGGTGATTTCATGCTAATTTTAATAAAAATGAAAGAATTCTGTGATTAATTAAAACATATTACAATGCAAAAACCCTCTGAGCATGGTGGCACACACCTTTAATTCCAACACTCTGGAGGCAGAAGCAGGTGGATTTCTTCAAGTTCAAGGCCAGCCTGATCTTCATAGAGTTTTGTAGGCCCCTGTCAGTGGAGGGTGGGGTGGGGATGGGGAAGAAGAGAGAGAGGGAAAGAGAGAGACAGAGGAATTCTGGGATAAACTAAATTAAAACCCTGATTTTGCGTGAGAGAACTAGAGGGAGAAACATGCCTGTAGGAGAATGCCCATGTGCTCCCCAGACTGTCCCAGAGACACCAGCTGCCCTACCTACTGCTCTCAACGTGCAGACATGTGAGTGACTCAGCTAGTCTTCAGTCAGTCAACAAAGGCTCTCAGGAGCAAGTTTAAAATGCTGGACAGATTGCACAGAATCTCCTTAAAATATGAGTCATTTAATTTCTGTGTTAATCAGAGAACAGCCACAACAAACTGGCCAGATGCGGAGGAGGGTACACTCTTTACCATTCACCACCAGCGTCCTGTGGTTCAGACCCCTCTGACTCAGCATCTGATTACACACGCCTGAGTCACAGGACAGTGGGGTTCACCACCCTGCCCAGGAACAGAAGCATCTTGGACATCTCCTCATAGATCATGAAATGAAAAGGTCGGTTCACTTTGATGACAGGAGGCATGGAGTAAGCGACAATCTCAGACAGTGTCCCTGCCACTGCCTCAGTTCCTCTTTCATCTACTTCAAGCACTGATTGTTGTAAGACCTAGAAAAGGAAAGGATGCAGAAGGCTGTTTGTGTGGCAATGGGAAAAGGGAATTGACAGAAAATCTCCACAGTAGTTCTGCCCATCCAGCCATGTTCCTGGGGTTCAGTGTTGTAGCCTATCTTTGCCAAGAGGTGCATGAGATTGTGCCATAGACTGCCTCATAAATCAAAACAATACCAGGAGGCTATGGCAACTGGTGTGGGGTCTGTGAGATGCATTCTAGGCTTGGGATCAGGGAAGCTGGCTGGTAAATTTCTACATGTGGGCATCTAGTATGTATTTATTGAACATGTACTTTGTAATGCTGCTTCTTGAGCTGAGCTCCTGGGCCTTGAAGGCACTTTGGGCTGCCTGGTATTGCCCTGAGGCATTTCCTGTGGGCAAGCCTCAGGGTTTATGGTGCCTTCCTGGACCCTGGTTGTCTTTACTCAGGCTGAGGTTACCCTGCTGGCTCCTACTTACATGGGTACCAATTTAAATCTCTCAGAATTAACAATTGTATGAGCAAATCTGAATCAAACCTTGTTTGTAACGATGAGGGACAGAGTTGCAATGAGCACAGGCCAGGAATGCTCACTAGTTCATTGCAGTGCCCAGAACTGCTGCAAGAACCAAGATTACTTCCCAGAAGAACACTAATTAGCAAAAGAGATTTGGCGTGAGCTAGCAGTGCTAACCAGAAGGACACCAAAGGGTTTGGTAGGTCCAGGCACCTCAAAATATCTTCCAGAGGTACCAGCTCTCATACATACAAAGTATGTGCTTACTAGTACCAAAGTTGAATAAACTTGTTCTCAGTACTTCAGAAACAGGACCAAAAAGTGTAGGTTGGAGTACTTACCAGTCAACATATTGCAAAATAATCAGCCATTTGTGTATTAGGCTGTTTTTCAAAGAAGGGATGAGACCCTTGTCTGAAGAATGGGAAGGAGGGGGAAGAGGGGGGAGAGGACGAACAAGAGGGTCTTCTGAGGGTAATTATGGAGGAGGTCGAATGTCCATCACAAGTCATGGCAGGCTGGGCCAGGTGATGACTAGGGGTTTCTTTCATACTAAAGGTGATATAATTTCATGAGCCTTTTTGATATTCAACACAGGTACTGATGGATTATAAGGCAGTCCATATGAGGAGCAGATGCCTCCCTAGATCTTGGGAGTGAAGAGGGATGGAACTCTTCCAATAAGAACCTAGTTAAAAAGGTGTTTGAGTAGCATGGCTTGAGGTGCTTAGAACACCCGGCTTGGATGCTACTTCAAGTTATTAGAACTGGAGTAAAATTCCTTACCAAAGCTAGACATTTAATCACAGCGACATGGTTTGCACAGTATTTGTTGGTTTCAGTGGCTTTGTAGCTGAGGACTGGGTCTCAGTGCAGCCCCTGACTTGCCTTGGACACCTGAAGATTTCTTGCCTCCACTGAGAGTTCGCTGAGGTCAGCTGAGGTGGAAAAGATTCTCCTGATTCCCATCTGCTGGAGCAGCTTGTGCATCTCATACCTCTGGTCCAGCTTGAACTTGGGGAAGAAAACCTCCATTTTCCTGTGGCACATGGACAGATGATGGTAAAATGGCTAGGGACTGCTGATAAGGACGTGGTTTCTTCCTTCCTACAGGAATATTTCTTTTGCCTGACTTTACATAGCTCATGTGACCTTTCATAGTGTTCTGTCTCAGAGAAAATACTTTAGGCTTATGAAGAGTCACTTTGTCTCCCCCAGAGAGCTAGTTTATTAGCTCACTATGCAAAATCCAAAGAATTATCAAAGGATGCCACACTCCATGTCCATTTCCTTATGTTGAAAAAACAACCCCAACCAACTTCCTAGCTGCTTCCTGCATCCCTTCAGACTGCTGGGGTACTGTCCCAGCCCAGTACCCCAGACCAAGTATTCCCAGAGAACGTGGGGATGAGCAGACAAAGGAAGCAAAGAGGGCTTTCAACTAGCCCAGCCATCTTAGCCAGGAAGGCCCCAAGGTTATTTATTTTCCCTCAGAGTTCTCTGAGATTATGAGATTTGGAAAGATGAGTTTTGTGGCTCAGAAAAAAATAAAAAGCTACTAATTACATCAAATCTTAATTTTCAGTTTTCTTGCTCTATAAAGAGTAGTCAAAAGTACATATACCAATATCAGAGTTGACATATGATTGACATATGATTGACATATGCAAGGCATCCAGAACAGTATCTGGTATACAACAACTATTTCATAAATACGCCCTTCCCCCACCTCTCTCCTTGCTGCATGCTGGACCAGGTTTCACTTTGGAAATACCTGAGGATGTGACACATCCTAAGTGTTAATTCATAAATATAATCAGTCAACAGATGTTTGTTAGGGCTAGTTCTTAAAGACTTGGAAAAAAATGACAGAAAAATGAAAGTGAAACCTGTGTTGTGTATTGAGCTCATCTCCATACCAGTTCTGGAGTGGAAGAACTCGGAAGGTGCACCGTGAGATTCTTATTGGATCTGTCTGCCTTGTGCTCCAGTGGGTGGACTGACTTCCAACAAACACCAAATGTCTACCCTGCCCTTCCATCTCTTCTCTCCACACAGAGTCCCCTCCATGTTTAATCTTACCTGCTCTTATGGTTCTAACCCAAGGAAACCATTTGTCACCCTTAGAGTCAGACCCTGGTCTAGCCCTGGCCTGGTTTCCTTCACATAGAGCTAGGGAGACATTTCTAGTTCAGAAGTTAGGACTGAGCTCTGAACTCACTACCAGACCTGTTCCTTTCATGTTCTTAGTAAGTAGTATGTATACCCATCCTTGAGATGCTGACGCCAAGAGCTACAGCTACTGTTGACTGACTGCTGTCCCCCAGGACCCATGTCTCTATTTCTCCTTCTTTTTCTCCCCACCCATTCCTTTCTAGTCATCAGTATTGCCAGTTGTTGCTTCCTGACAGATTCAGAGTCTCATCTACCTCTGCTACCTCCTGCTACCACAATAACCTAAGCGCTGGCATCTTGAAGTACACAACATCTACTGACTGGCTTCCTTGTGGTCCTCATTCTTAGTGCCTGTGCCCAGAACAGGCTCTTGTGTGATCCTGTCTTCGGATCTCCTCAAGCCTCTGTTCAGAACCCTCTGTGGCTCCCCAGCTCCTGCAGGCAAAGCCCGGGACTTCTGAGCTTGTGATGTGAGGTCCTGAGGCGACCGTACCTGAATCATCACACCTCTTCTCCAATGCCTGCAGCCACATTTGCTGTTCTTCAGAGCCCCCAGCTGTGCTTTGTCCCAGAACTGCCTCTAAACACTCTTTTCCCCAGATATAATCATGACATTTACCCTCCACCACCAGATGAGAACATCCCCGGCATTGGCCTGCACCTGCTGATGTGCTCCGTCCTCTTATAGTGTGGTCTCTCTCTCCCTTGGACCAGCTTCTTAACCCATACAACCGTGATATCAAGAGGTATCTCAATAGGCAAATAGTTGTATTTGCTGAGTTAATAAACAATAAACCTAGGCCTACATTGGGGATGCTGAAGATAGAATAGAAAACAGGACAGATATTGCTTCTACCTGTAAGGGCTTGGTCCTCACTGAGAAGCATGGGCAGTAAGCCACCGGGCATTGGGTAAAACTGTTGGGAGTGATCATGAGGATGGCAGGCCAAATCTGAGAGGCAGAGGAAGCAACATACCTGGTTTTCATATCCTGGAGCCATGTCTCCACAAGGTCTGTGGTCAGATAGTCCTCTAGGGCCAAGTGGTCACCTGTTTTCTCCATGAGGACCACTAGCATGGTGGCATTTCCTTGGTAGGGCAGTTTGAGGATGTGACAACGGAACTTCTTATCAAAGGTGGAGGCAAAGTTGCCTTCCCGGTACATCATGGGCACCTTAACAGCCTTGTATTTGTCCAGGTGGAAATTGTCAGCCTCGGTGGAGACAGGATCAAATGGAGTCAGCCACTTCCCTGAACAAGTCAGAAGAAAGCCCCTATGGAAGCAAGCCTCCACAGAACACATTGGTTTTGCTTGAGTCATGGAGGAGAGACTATCCTACCTACCCCGTTTACTCGGGACAGGGAGTGCCACTCCTTTTTCAAGTTTGCTTGAACCATAGCCCAGGCAATGAATTCCCCAAACATCAAACTTTAGCTCTAACCATGACCCATCATGGAACCACCCACAAAGACAAAGATGACCCTTCCTCTCATTTGTTCCCTTATTCTGGATCTGAACAAAACTTCATTTCCTGGTGAATGGCTTCCAATGACTATCTGCATGAGGGACTCCTGGCTACCGCATGGCCCCATCATGCCCTTATGCATACATATACTTTACTGGTAGTAGGGGTTTTTCCAATTCAACATTGCTTCATGTGGCTCTAAGAGGAGAGGCCACTACACGAATCTACTGAGTATCTGTTTTGGGGTGCTGGCAAATGGCCCTTCAACCTAGGGCTTTGTGAGTCTCCTGGTACAGCTTTAAGTACCAGAGGCATCCACACCATACCCTGTGCCCTGTTGGAGCTGGAAGAATGGGTAATGAGGTTATGGGATCCTTCTTTGTATTTAGCCTCTACCATCCATTTGTGATCCTGATCAACCTAGCTTCTTCAGTCTTCACCTGCATCCCTTTAAGAAAGGAGACAGTGGCCCTACTCTGCTTGATACGTTGACTACCAGGAATAGCAAAGATGCCATCTGCTCCTGTCCCATGGTGGGTATTAAGTTCTAAGCACAATGTGCAGTACCTAGCATATGTCAGCTATGGTGGCTTTATACCTATAGCAAGTTAGAATCCCAATTTTTATATTAAAAAAATCTAAGATCAGGGTACTGGAGAGGTGGCTTAGCAGTTAAGAGCACATACTACTTGTACAGAGGACTCGAGTGTGGTTCCTAGGACCCATATTGGGTAGTTCACAACTGCCTGTAATTCCAATTCTAGGAGGATCCAACACCTCTGACCTCTGGGTTTACCTGCACACAGACACACACATGCACGCACGCACGCATGCACGCACACTTTTAGCCCAGATCACAAAAACAGAGAATGGGAGATGCAGCCCAAGTCACTGATAGTTTCACATTCAATACACCTGTGCTACTTCTCTCAACCATTAGGAAGAAAACCAGGCAGAGGAGCTGTGGGAACTGAGGACCACAGGTCTACAGGTGGTAAGAGAGGGGCCTCGGGGAAAGCATCGTTCCCTCTTCAATGTGTGCTGGACCTGTAAAGCAGAGCCCATGCTTGCAGAGCATCCTTTTGCACTAACTACACTGACCAGAAGAAGGAAAGGGAGAGAGGGTCAGGTTCCCATGGCTTTGCAGCAACAGAAGACTAACAAAATACCTTTGAACAAGATGTAGTCCACCAGAATTAACTTTGTTTCAGGATTAATCTCATCAAAGAGTTTGGGAATTTTTCCCCGAGTCTCTTTGTTAATGTAGTAGTTCATAAGCCCTTTGGCCTGTGAGGAATTTCGAAAATTTGTAGGCACACACTCTGTATCAAAATACTTCTTGGATAGATTGAGGTAGGTCTCTTTGATATCGAAGTCCTTGTGGATGAAGGCAAAGCTCCCCTGGGTGAGGTCCAGCTCTTGATTGTTGGAGAGGGTTTCTCTGAGCCTCTTGAAGAGGGATGGGAGGATCAGGGGTTCTGCCTGACTCAGGGCCTGTAGATGGAGCCCATTCTCCACCTGGGCTTTGGTCTCTCCCTTGGCCCCCAACATCAAGTTCACCATGGCCACAGACAGGCCAAATGGTGAAAAGATTACATTGCCATCATGTCTCATGGAGATCTTCCGTAGCAGGCTGAACCCAAAGTTTGAAGTCTCATTGGACAGCTGCTGCTGGCTAGTCCTCAGCCAATATTCTTCCTCCTCTTCATTGCTAGGAACCCAAGTCTGGTTCTGAGGATCCTGAGACTCTAACTCTGCCTGGGCCTCTGGTAAATGGGAGCTGAAGTTTAAACTGGTCACCAGACACACCTCTGCCAGGAGGACAGGAAGCAACAGGCTAGAAGCTGCCCTCATATGCTCAGCTGTGGAGGCCAGGGGCCACTTCATCCTGGGAGAGGAGAGGAGAGGAGAAGAGAGGAGAGGAGAGGAGGAGAGGAGAGGAGAGGAGAGAGAGAGAGAGAGAGAGAGAGAGAGAGAGAGAGAGAGAGAGAGAGAGAGAGAGAGAGACTTAATACCTAATAAAACATCTTTGCTAGGTGTGGGTTTCTCTGGGTTCTTGCGGGTTAGCTATATCCCATACTGACCTGGAGCAGATAGGTTGGGGTACACCACATTGGGGGGTGGTGGTTACAAGCCTTCTTCCAAGTCCTGTCCTCTGCCAGGTTCTTGAACAGCTTGTGGTCCCTCCCCCAGTTTCTGCTCACTGGCTTTCCTCCGGCAGGGCCGGGTATGGCTCTTTTCTGTGGAATGGGCCTCTGAGCAGGACCAGGTGGGAGTTGGGGCCATTTATTGATCTGCCTCGGGCTCCGCCTTTATCATTTGGCTGCAGGATATATCATACAAGCCCCCTCCATGCTGAGCCCCAGGGCCTTGATGTGGGACACCTTTGACTGGGAATTTGGAGGGTCTAAGAGGGAGTCTGACCAAAGGAAGGCGTCCCCACGTAGAGCTTTGTGATTTAAGCCCTTCTTCCTCTGCATGTCCTGTACACAGTTCCCAGAAGGACTCCTCCCTTCCTCTACCCACAGCCCAGTAGAAGCTAACTTTGCCCTGGCAGTGGCATTCTAGCACCATACTCTTCCCTCTGATGTCATCTGCTACCTTTCTGAAATTCCCTCTTCACATTCAGATCCAAAATCTGGCTCTGGGACTGTGCCATTCAATGTAGTCATCCATATTACCAGTATCCTAGAGTCTGACATATATGCCACTAAGATGTCCCCAATAGTCCACTCTCTGCTGGCCCACAGGAAGGCCTGGATAACAGGATACCCAGGTCAGTAGGTATCCTGTGGGGGATGCCTGACAGTTCCCATCAGTAGAGCCCCTCACTCTGACCATGGGACCCCAAGTCAGAATGTGACAAGCAGCTTCTGAACTGCTCCCAGTCCCTCTTCTATACTTGTTACAAACCACATCCAGCCCTAGGACACGGGCCCTTGCCACTTGCTTTGCTAAACGCCCCCACAGAAACCAGTCCCACCCTTGCCTTCCAGCCTGAATGACCTGCTGGGTTTCTCAAATGTCACTATTTAGGATTTACTTACCGGTGCTAATGACAAGACCACACTTTGTAGGCCACCACATTACTGTAAGCATTGGGTTGTTAGCTCCTTCCAGGTACGAAATATCCCCAGTATCATGCCTTCATTTTGGACACCATACCTCTGTTCCTTCACAACTCATAACTGAAGCCCTACCCTCTAAGGTGAAGACATGGCAAGGCGGAGCCTTCGAGAGGTGGCTGGAAGAGGTCATAAGCATAGGGAGATTGGTGCTAGCTTTTGTCCTTAGAATACGAGACACTGGAACCTTCCTCTCTCCGCCAAGGACACATTGAGAGGACAGCCATCCACAAACCAGTAAGTGGGTCCTCATCACACCCAACCATGCTGCCCCTCATCTTGGACCGCTATTACCGTGAAAACATATTTGTTAGGCTTCCTGAATTTGTTATTTTCTGTCCCAATAGCCCGAGCTGCCCAGGAGAATTCCATCATTGTGTTTAGTTCAGCTTTGTAACTTAAGCCCTCCGATTATTCCTGATTTCACAGTTGCTTCTGACTGTCTCGGCCATCAGGGAACTTTGCCAGGCACCAGCTTGCTGTCACCCTTTCCTAGGACTAAGTCCCACTCTTCCTGAAGTAGCCCTGTAACGTCTGCTACCGGTGTTACGACACCTGCTTACGGAACAGTGTAGCTTGAGCTTTCAGGCCTTTGTTCGTCATGGGAACCATCAACGATATACGCAGGGTGCTCCCAGGATGGTGCTCCTGGGATGGTGCTCCCAGGAGCAGGGCACCATCAGGTGTGCTGAGGACACACCTGCTCACACGGAGCCCGAACAGCAGGAAATGGGCTGTCAACCTGACACTCAGCTCTGAGCAGCGTGTGTGGAGCAGTGCCTCCCTTGCCTCTCCCCAGCCCTGGTGGGACCAGGCTCGCTTGCCTGGGCAGTGAGCTACAGCAGACAACTACCAAGTCTTCAGAGCCATCCCCCTGGCCGCCTCCTATTTCTGGCTGACATGCCTTTTATGCCACCCCAAAACCAACTTGGACTTACAGCCCTTTGGGGTCTAAGCTGAAAGACAGCATGCCTTCCCCCCAGATCTCACCTTGAAGCCCACTAGGAGAGAGTGGAAGCAGCGCTTCTCCCCACCCCTGCCCTGTTAGACATGCAGGAGGACCCCGCCATCCACCGCCTCTTACCAGTTCCGACCTCTGCTGTTAAGATCATTCAGAGCAAGCAGAAGCTTGCGGCCCAGAGCCTTGTGCAAATATTTGTTATTCCAAAGTGTGGTCCCCTTGGGGTGTTACTGATTAACATCCTGCTGGGATATGGTTGACTTTCTGGAAATTCTGCAGGCTGATCCTGTGGCCCCAACAATAACCGGAATTCTCAAGAGGCTCACCCTTGCAGGGTGGGGAGTGAAGTTTCTAGAAAGAAGGTTATGGTGGGCCTCATGGCTGCTTCTGGGAACCATTAGTGGATTTGGGTGGAATTTAAGACACACTGTCTTTTCCCTAAGGAACTGTCAGTCTAGTGCTGGAGACCAGGCTCCTACTGGGTCACTTCTTCCAACAAAAAGCCTGTTGCAAGGTCCACGTACGACCGTCTGTGTTGAGACTGACCCTCACGAGCAAGCACTGAGTCAGAGCTGGAAAAGACTCTTTAAGACACAATAGCAGGTTGTCATGTGCCAGCTTTGTTATGTGTCCCTTCCTATTCTTGAGATGAGACTTAAAGTCAATATAGCTTACCCAAAGAATAGAAAAAAAAAGTAACAGGGTCTGGGATTGAAGGTTAGTTGGTTGAGTGTTCCTGGGTTTGGTCTGAAAGATTGCTCTGGAACAGCCTGGTGTATAGAGGTGGGCATCTGACATGAAGTGTGATTTTGTGGACTTACTAACAGAAGCATGACCCTCGTTGGTATCAAGTGCAAATGCATCCAATCACTGGGAACAAATGGGGACTACTTGGTTGGCTAGTCTGAATGACCTCATTGTTCTGGAATTATCTTAGATTAGGATTTGAGTCAGGCCCACTTCTGGTCCTGTTGCAGCACTCCACATACCCTGAGACAGTTCTCTGTCTGTAGGCAGCTGGGAAATTACACAAGGAAAATAACTAGGATCATTCCGTGCCAATCGCAGTCATTGCAGCTCAAGATGGATGCAGGCATGCCAAGCTGAGTTCTTACAGAAGACTGTAAATTACCTCATCTTTGCAGGGTACATAGTCACTTGCTTCATTCCCCTACACCCTTTATATGTTGTGCATGTCCCATGTCATAGTTTCCATCTATTTTTTGATATAGGTATATATAAGTATTTTTATTTATTAGCACTACTAAAAGAGATCCATGGATTCTCAAGAATGTTCAATACTTCTCAACTAAGGGCTGTTTTTTTTTTTCATTTTGCTTGCACTTATGTATATCTCTAAGGATGCATTTATGCCACCAATCCATATCTAGCCCCATAGGACCATTCCTTGTCCCCCTTTCCCTCCCCTCCCTTCATCTTCCCTTCCTTCCCTTAGTCTACCCTTCCCTCCCCTCCTTTCCCTGTCACTCTGTCTACCTTTGTCTCTTTGCTTATCTCTCTCGTCTGTCTCTGTGTCTTTGTCTCCTCTGTCTTTCTCTGTCCCCATCTCCTTCATCTCTCTGTTTCTCTCTTGCTTGGGATCTAACCTAGGTCCTCACACATCCCAAGCAAGCACTCTCCCACTGAGCCGTATCCCAGCATTCTTCCTTACTGTCCTGGCCCGTATTTGCATTTCCCTTCTTTGCTCTGTCCCATAGGCATATAAATAATATCACAGCGTCATATGCTTACACCACTCTGGAAGCAAATCTGCAAAGAAAACTTGGAGATTTGCTGTCAGTGTTTTCTCCTTTAAAGTGGGAGCATATGGTCCAAACGCCATGTTCAGAAGATCCTTGGCTCAATTCTTTTTCTCTTCTTCTGTGTGGTTATCTGAAATGTGCTGTTATGCTTATCTTTTCATTTGGCTTTGAGACTTTTATCATCTTCATTGTATTGTTGAGGCTGTAAGATGGTACTGTTATTTCCAGAGTCTAAGCCATATGAAAAGTTGCAGGAGGTGGTGCCCCATTGCACACCATCCCTCCACTCTCATCTAACCTCCCTCCTGTGCATCATTTAACCATTTCCTTTCCAGCTCCTTTTCTTGGATTTCTTTATGTAAGAATAAGCATATGCATTTGTCTTATTTATTTCTTATGAAATCATAAAATCATGATGGCACCCATAGGAATTGTCACTTCTTTACTTCACGGTCATGTCTAGTGTCCACTCAACAAATTTCCCATGTTTAGGCTTTAATGTTTTGCAACTGCACTTCAGGGAGATTATTTTTAAAGCCACCAGATGTGTGTCATTAGCTTAAATTCTTCAAAGTCAGGCTTCTGGATCAAGGGTAAATGCTTAAAACTATAAGGTTTTGTTTTGTTTTTTTTAGAATAAAGTTGGAATTGACTAAGAGGAGGTTTTAATGTAGATTTAAGCATGAACATTAAATGGGAGGGAAGTATAAGAGAAAAACAGTACATGCCTTGAGGTTGGAGCATGTATGAACACACAAGCTCACACACATACAAACACTGACCACTTTGGATTGTGTGTGTGTGTGTGCGCGTGTGTGTGTGTGTATATGTATATATATATATGCACGTGTATGTATGTGTGTGTGTGTGTATGAAGGCACTGACTGCTCTTGCAGAGGACCTAGATTTGGTTCCCAGCACCCACATGGTGGCTCACAGCCATTGTTAACTCTAGTTCCAGGAAATCTAATACCCTCTTCTGACCTCCATAGGCACCAAGCATCAATATGGTGCACATACAAAAGACAACACTCACACATATAAGATAAATAAAACCTTTTAAAGAAAACTTGGCATTAGATGCAAGCTAACTCTCAGAATGTGTAAATGTGACAGAATTAGGTGAACTAATCTTTGTGGGTGTAATCAAATTAAGGATGGAAGGAAGCCATTACTCGATTGAAGAGGGTCCTGGCTCGGATGATGAATATTCCCACAAGAGAAAGGCAGAGGGGGCCGAGAGGCAGAGAACTATCAGGGGAAGGCCGCATGAAGATGGGTGCAGAAACCAAGGAATGCAGATGGCTGCTGACACCTGCAAGGTAGGAGGGAGACACGGAATGATAGACTTTAACCTTGAACTTAACCCCTCCAAAACTGCATGGCTCTGTCATTTAAGGCTATTTAGTTTATGGTAATTGGTCACATCCGCCTTAGAAAACAAACACCAAGTATATTGTGAACTTCTCTTCACAGGGCAAGTCTGGCCTCTACTAAAGAAGGATGAGAAGGACCCTTTCACACCCAGTCACACCCCCAAGTATTCACATTTGCCGCCATCCTAGTGCTTAGCAAATGGGAATTCAGGATAGTTTTAGTTGATGATTTTTAAGTGAGGTTGAGCGTGTATCTAAGTGTTTAATCACTGTCTCTATATTTGTGTTCATGTCTCTCTGCTCATTTTGTATAAAATTTTTAATTTTTCATTAAATTATAAAGTAATGATCACATATGATAGTGTCCGCATCAGTTAATTTTCTCATCATTTTGACAAAACACCCAATTGAAGCTATCTAAGAAAGGGAAGATTTACTTTGGCTCATGGTTTCTATCCATCATCTCAGGGGAAGACACAGTTGAGTTCCTATTGCTAAAAGCATGTGCTAGATACTCCCCACATCTCAGTGGATCAAGCACTAGAGAAAAAAAAAAAAAGACTAGAAACAGAGCTTACCTATAGTCCTGAAAATTCTGTCCCTAAGCATCCTGTATCCATGAACTAGGTTCCATGCTCCTAAGGGACCATAATCTCTCTCAACAGAATCACCAACTGGATATCATATGTTTAAACATATGAGTCTACGGGGAACATTTTATACCCAAACCATGCCCTTGTCATGGCTTATAGCCATCGATAATGCAACATTCATTTCAATAGTCCCCAGAGTCTTAACAGTTCCAACACTGTTCAAAGGTCCAAGATCCAAAGTCTCTTCTGAGACTCAAAGCAAACTCTTAGCTGTGAGCCCCTATAAAGTCAAATCATGAGTTACATCCTTTTTCTGTACGATAACACAGAGTAAATGTCTCCATTCCAAAAGAGAGCAGGAGGATAGCAAGGAAAGACTGGGCCACAGTGAGAACCCAAAACCAACTGTGACAAGTGGTGACATTGGTTAGGCTCCAATGGGCCTGGTTAGTTCCATTCCTGTGTCTCTGCTGCCTATGGCACACATGGCCTCCCTCACGAGTGCCAACTGCCACTTAGTCTTTACCCAAGCGCATCTCTCCAGACACAGAATTCAGTTCTGTTACTTGTTGCCTGCTCTCATTGGTTTTCCTCTGGAACTTTAATGCAGGTCTCCATGACCCCCATAACCCTGGAAATCTTTGTGCCTGCAGACAGCCCCCGCTATATGACATCAACGTCTGTGCTCATCTTGAGACTAGCTCATCGTGGCTCACTTGCACCTTGGACGCAGCATTCTCTGAATGCCTGTGTGGCTGAGCCTGAGAAAATACCCACCTCGGTGGCTGTTTGAACTGCATGCCCTCGAGGCTCAATCTTCTTAAGCTCTCACTTTTAAAGGAAGGTGTTCCTAATGACTTTGCATTTTTACGCACTGGACCTTCAGATGGAGGGCAGGACCCTCTTAGGGCACACATTTCTTATGGCGCCCGAGCAAAGTGCATGGCTGCCTTTCAGTTGTGTCCATCATTTTAACAATTACAGCTCTTTCTCTGTGCTCACCTTGCCTGTAACATTAAACCCATCCTCCCCAACTGTGTATTTCTCACAGCCTTCTGCTCCACTTCTCACTCTAGATTATTGTTATAAACGGGGCTTAAAACAGCAAGTAAGGACCATGGCATGGTCTGAACATTACACTGTCTTGAAATTCCATCTGCCAAACAAATCTGCATATTATTTTAAGATCCCGTCTCAAAATGTCTGGACATGGGCAGAACATAATCAGATTCTTTGTTAAAATGCACCACGAATGGCCTCAAGATCCAGCAGGGTCCCTGTTCCCATCTGGAAGCCATGAACAAAGACTCTGCTGTCCAGATGGTGTCAGCATTCCTGAAGTCCTGCCACGCTGGCCCCTTACATAGTGCCCACATCAGTCTGAGGCCCCTTCAGCCCACTGTCAGGTTTACCGCAGCAATGGCCCCACTTCTTGGCACCAGTTTTCTGCACTAACTGCTCTCTTTCATCACGGTGACAAAATACTGGACAGAAGCAACGTACAGATTGAAACCTGGAGCCAGAATAAATGCCTTCTATACATTGCTTAAAGTAGTGGGGAGCTTCTGGCACAGGCCTCCAGCCACATCTTGAAAAACCAGAGACAGACGACAGGGATAGAAGAAAAGCTGGGCTAAACCTTCTTTAAGGACATACCTCTCATAGTCTGCACCCATGAACTTGACCCTATAACTCAACAGGTTTCATAACCTCCTGCACAACACGGGGGACATTTTCCTTTTCATACTGTGTAGCTGCATTTCTTTTCTCATCTAGATCTTTGATTCCTTTATTCCTCTGTACAATGCCTCACATGTTGAACGGCTTGAATTCTACACCCCCCATTCAAATGGTTACCCAGTTGTCCCAAGTCATTTATTTAAAAAGCCATTCATTCTGAAAAATATTTATTATTTATTTATTTACTTATTTATTTATTTATATTGAGTGCGCTCTATCTGCATGTATGTTTGCAGGCCAGAAGAGGGCATTAGATCGCATTATGGATGGTTGTGAGCCACTATGTGCTTGCTGGGAACTGAACTCAGGACCTCTGGAAGAGCTGCCAGTGCTCTTAACCACTACGTCATCTCTCTCTAGCTCCTAAAAATCATTCTTTATCAAATATTATTGTTGTTTGTGCTTGAGTCATTTCCAGACTTTTTTTTAACCCTTTAATTATCAGTCATCTTTAATTATACTTTATTTTAATAATAATAAATCAGCAAGCTAGATATAATCCAAATTTTTAAAAATTGTTTTTAAAATTATCTTTCAAAGTAGCAGGTTTCCTTCGTTTGCTTGTTTTTTTCACACTTTGTTGTGGTTGACTGTCCCGCCTCATCTTTACAGCTCTCATCCACCAGTCTGCCTATGTGTCTATGTGCAATTACCAGCGTTAGAACTAAGGAATCTGTGTTCTCCGCTCGCCGTCTGTCACAAGAGCCTCCCCCTTCTTCCCGAGCCCACAGCTTCTTCTTGTCCTGGAATCCTTGGGTGCTTTGTAAATGGTTGATGTCGTGCTGTCTGTCTAGGAGAAGAAAATTGTTGGTATCTTCACTGGAGCCCCAATAAATTAATTCATTGTATGAGAGGAAACAGCATGTGGGTGATTTTGAACCACTCAGGAAGGAATAACTTTCCACATCTAATTTGTTCATATCTGATTTTGCATTGCATTTTCCCTGGTTTTTAGAGACAGGGTTTCTCTGTGTAACAGCCCTAACTTCCCTGGAACTTGCTCTGTACACCAGGCTGGTCTCGAATTCACAGAGATCCACCTGCCTCTGCCTCCCATGTGCTGGGATTACAGGCGTGCGCCACCACCACCCGACTTGATTTTGGAATTTTTTTTTTTTTTTAATTTTTCGAGACAGGGTTTCTCCGTAGCTTTTTCGGTTCCTGTCCTGGAACTAGTTTTTGTAGATCAGGCTGACCTCGAACTCACAGAGATCCGCCTGCCTCTGCCTCCCGAGTGCTGGGATTAAAGGCGTGTGCCACCACCGCCCTGCCCTTGATTTTGGATTTTTAAGGAGCAGTTTATTTTACTCAATACTGGTTTGGGGCACTGTTATATTTATCCCCGTGTGTGGTATCTTTTGGACAGCTGCTGGCTTTGTTCTTCCATTGCATGTCTTGACTGGCAGTTATTTGTGTGTATTGAAAGTGTCATTTTATGCTAATTATAACCGGACATCTTGGTGACTCATTTACCGATATCTGGGATCATTGGCTTTCGTGTGTAGTTTCGATATAGACTTTGGAATCCTTTCATCTATTCAGTGATGCCTATGACCACATCGTGAAAATGCAGTCTTGTTCTCCCCTTCCACTTCCCTTTCTGTAATTAACTGCATCATCTGGTAAATAATTCTAGTACAATGTGAAATGACAGTGGACATAATGAGTATTTTTGTCTCAACTTTTGCTTTAGTAAGAATCAAGAATAAATTTAATGCTTTTTATGTAAGAAAAGTTCTGGCTTTTAAGAATCAGGTGTGTGCCTGGCAGTGGTGGCATAAGGCCTTTAATCCCAGCACTCAGAAGGCAGAGGCAAGTGGATCTCTGAGTTCGAGGCCAGCCTGGTCTACAAGAACTAGTTCCAGGACAGGCTCCAAAGCTACAGAGAAACCTTTTCTTGAAAAAACAAAATAAGGAAGGAAATACATAAGAATCAGATGTGTATGTGTGTCTAAATATGCATTTGAGAGATATCATTAAGAAAATGTCTTTTAACTATTATTTAACTATTATTTTTCAGGGTCCATCATCCGTCTAGTCATGTGTCCATACTTCTAACTATATTTTAAAACTCCATTCTCTACCATCCTTGTCTGTCTATATCTATATCTAATTATCATCTAGTGCTCTGTCTCACTTGTTTGTCCTGAATCAGGCAAGAAAGTGAAGCCCTTTCATTCTACAGTGTCTCTCTGGCGCCCTCTACTGACAAAGTCCAACATCGTGCCCAATGTGGAAGCAGAAACAAGAAGATCCGGACTTAGATTTGTAGAGCAACGATGGTGGGAGAGCTGATGAAACTGATTGATAACTTGCTTGTCAAATTGTGCTACTATTACTTCTATTATAATAATTCATAGTTTAAAGGTATCTTTGAAATATTTTCCATCTTTGCCCACATATTACTGTTGTGATGCTCTTCATTTTTCCATGTAGGTCCAAATTCCCACCTGGAATCATCTTTCTGCCTAAATAACTATTTTAAACTTGTATTTAATAAGTGTGTCATCTTTGGTCTTCTAAAATCTTTGCTGTCATTTATGCATTTATTTTGATTTTGTGTGTATGGATGTTTTGCCTGCATGCCATGTGTGTACAGTGCCCACAAAGTCCAAAAGAGGGCGCCCTATCCCCCTGGAACTGGAGTTAATGGTTGAGAGCCCAGATGATGGTGTGAGGAGTCAAACCTGGGTTCTCTGGAAAGCGACCAGTGCTCTTTACCACCGAGTCACCTCTTCACCCCTTGGTTTTCATGTTTGAAGGGTGCTTTTCTTTCTGAAAAATCTTATTACCTCTCTCCTTCACTCCCGGAACTTTAAAGACATCTTTAGGTTATAGTTATAATGAATTCTGATTTTTAATTTTCTATTTAAAATTTTCTTGAACTTACCAAACTTTGCAAAAAACCATAATGCATTTATACCATCTTTAAACTACTGTACACAACCACCATATACTGATCAAACCCAGAAAACTTACATAGGGATACTATATTGTGTTGATAATATCAATCATTCAAATCTTTGCAACTGCCCCACGTATTGTGGTTTAGAGTCCACTTCCAGAGCTCCCAGTGCACGTGGTTTTCATGTCGCTTGATTGTCCTCCCACCCAGGCAATACAGGCTTGTTTCTTTTCTCTCCAGTCCCATGGAAGGATTTTGCCTAGATGTTTTGTAGGTTTTTCATTTTAGACTGGTCTGAGGTTCCTTCCTGTTAACCTCAGTTTGTACAGTGTAGGTAAGAATCACACAGAAATCGAGTGTGTTTTTCACTTCAGCATATTGACTGGTTGACATAACTTGAGGTGAAAATCCAGCTTCAGGTGAGAAATCCAGCCTCATCTCACCTTTGTACTCTGTGTGTAGTGTGTCTTTTTTTTTTTTTTTTTTGGCTGATTTTAAGAGTTTTCTCTTGATACTTGGTCATGTTGTTCCTTGTCTGAGGTGCTTTGTGTTTCTCTTGTGTATTTGTTTGTCAAGTTTTGACAAAAATGAAACAAAAGAAAGCAAGAGCAGACACCAGGCATTTCTCATTAGCTTTCTTATTGCTGTGACAAATGCCTTACAGAACAGCTCAAAAGAGGAAAAAGAGTTAATTTTGCTTAGAACGCAGTCATTTCCAAATCATGATCATTGAACCCATTCATTTGGGAGCTGTAGTGATGTGGAACACTATGGTGGTAGGAACATGAGGGGCTGCTCGCCTTACGGTGGTCAGGAAACAGAAACGGAATAGAGGAAGTAGCCAAGGCAAGATATGGCACCAGTGACACACCCCCAGTGACTTGTGCCCCCATACTTGGCCCCGTAACCTACGTATCACCACTTCCCAGTAATGCTAGGATGTTTTCCCAAGTATTTTTCTTCTCCTACACCCACCCTCTCCTGGGGCTCAGATTTCAGATGATAATGCCATGTGGAAGCCTGAATCACAGGGAGTTTTATTGGTATTGTATTGGTTTTATAGCATCCTGGGAAGATACATAAGAAAAGAATATTGAAGCCTCAGCGGTGCAGAGGATGGATCAGGCCACTGGGGGAAGCCTCAGCAGCTACAGCCATGGCCTCCCGAAATTATCTGACCACCGGAGTCTCAGCCCCAACCCCACCTGCACCTGGAGGAGTGACCATCTGAGCCTTGGGTCAACAGAGCCACAGCCCCCAACACCACCTGTTCACAGCAGCTCCACCTGTTCTGAATGGAGGAAGAGATGGGTGGACAGCCGTACACTCAACAACATAAAGAACAATACAGCACTGCCAGAAACTAGTGATTCAAAACAGCAAGACCTGAACACCCCAATGCAGATGAAAATGACCTTAAAAATAACTTTATGAAGATGATTGAGGCCTTTAAAAAGGAAATGAAAAATTCCCTTAAAGAAGTGGAGGAAGAGACAAGCAAAAAATTGGAAGAAATCAACAAATCCCTTAAAGAAAACCAAGAAAAAGCAATCAAACAGGTGAAAAAAAAAAATGGTCCAAGACTTGAAAACTGAAATAGAGGCAATAAAGAAAACACAAACCAAGGAAATCTAGAAATGGAAATTTTAAATAAATGATCAAGAATTATAGAAGCAAGCATAAACAACACAATAAAGAGATGGAAGAGAGAACCTCAGGCACTGAAGATGCAATAGAGGAAATAAATTAATCAATCAAAGAAAATGATAAATCCAATAAATCCTTATCAAAAAATATCCAGGTAATCTGGGACACCATGAAAAATATCAAACCTAAGAATAATAGAAATTGAAGAAGAAGTCCAGCTCAAAGGCACAGAAAATAATTCAACAATATCATAAAAGAAAACTTTCCCAACTTAAAAAAGGTCATGGCTATGAAAATACAAGAAGCTTACAGAACATCAAATAGACTAGACTCCCCCAAAAGTCCCCTTGCCACATAATAATCAAAACACTAAACACACAGAATAAAGAAAAATATTAAGAGTTGCAAAGAGAATAGGCCAAGTAACATATAAAGGCAGACCTATCAGAATTACACCTGACTTCTTAATGGAAACAATGAAAGTCAGAATGTATTGGTCAGGATGAATAAGGAAAATGTGGTACATTTATACAATGAAGTATTATTCTGTAAAAAAAAATAATGAAATTTGCAGGCAAATGGATGGAACTAGAAAAAAAAAACATATTGAGTGAGGTAGCCAAGACCCAGAAAATCAAATAACAAGTAGATATTAGACTTAAAGCAAGGGATAATCAGCCTATAGTCCTCAACCTCAGAGGAGGAGACACACGTGGATCTACTTACAAATAGTATTTTCTTTGCAGAAATTCAAAGCCATGTGTTAGTCAGTGCTGCTAAGACAAGTAGTGCAGTAATGGTATACTTCCCTGAGTTAAATCTCTAACCCCAGTGCTACAGTTTTTCTAAAGGTTGGCTTTTGCAAACATGTGCTTTTCTAGACAAGGGCTTTTAATAGTAAAGTTGAGTCAGATGCTTTTTGAAATTACTGGAGATGGAAAATCAATTATTTGCTTAAAACATTCTTTTTAATATGAAAAAAGAATAATCAATCAGCCACTATTGTCCTAGGTCTAATCCAAGCTCCTCCACATCTTTTAAAAATAGTAAGTCAAGTGGTAGAGAAATCAACTTTCATATTTTTATTCCTCTGTGGTGGTTTGAAAGAAAATGCCCCAAAGGAAAAAGCACTATTAGGGGGTATGACTTTGTTGTAGTAGATATGGTCTGGTTGGAGGAAGTATGTCACTGTAGAGGTGGGCTTTGAAGTCTCATATATGCTCAAGATACCACCCAGTGTCACAGACCACTTCCTGTCTGCTTGAATGATGTAGAATTCTCAGCTACCTCTCCAGCACCACGTCTGCTTGCACACCACCATACTCCCAACTGCTATGCTCCCTGTCATGAAGATAATGGACTAAATCTCTGAAACTGTAAGTAACCATCTCAATTAAATATTTTCTTTATAAGAGTTGCCATGATCATGGTGTCTCTTTACTGCCAGGAAACCCTAAGATGCCCTTCCTCATTGTCTTTGAACCCCAGTAAACTTCGTTTGTGTAGCTCAGTGTAGCAGCCTTTTCTTCAGTGGTTCTGAGTTTTACATATGATTACTCCTTTTGAAGTTGTTCTAAAAACATATATTGCTTTCTTATTTCATGATGATTTCAATTTTTGTTCTTATATCTTTGATTCATCTGGAATTAGTTCAAGAATGAGAAAAAATTGCACATTTCCTTCAGTACCTAGCAATTCCCAAGCATTACATGGCTTAAAAGAATTTTTCCAACTGATTGATTTCAGATGGCACTGGCACTTTTGATTTATACTAAATTATCTGTTATTTAAAAATGCATATTCTGAAACCATATTACACATGCAACACATACATGAGGTATATTTAAGGACAGGTGGAATTAAGAGAAAGGAAATTATGAATTTGGTTTGATTATTCTTTGTAAAAGTTTGCAAAAAAAAAGAAAAGAAAAGAAACCAAAACCCAAACCACAGCCATGGTGGAGAGGAAATAGTGTCCTGTGCACAGTTGACATGGGAGCATTCTGAGTAGAGGTAGGGAAACTGCCTCAGTGTGGCTGATCCAAGCCCTGGTGTCGGGGGTTCTGCATGAGTCTGCATGTATATTGAGTGCTAAGAACAGAGAACCGCAAGTGTTAGATCTGTTCCCTCACATCTGCCACTCTCTCCTCTGATAACTGTGCCATTCACCCATGACAGGCTTCATCTGTCAGCCCGTCCAGTGCCCATCCAGGAGTTGTCAGCCCCTCTCCCCTCAAACTTCTAAAGAAAACTACATTGTTCTAGTTTCAGCTGCGGAATACTCTGTGACCTGGCTGGGCTTCTGTCTCAGGCCAGTCTCCCTCTGAGGCCAAACATCTCCCTGAACACACTACATTCTGGATCCATGGCTGATCCAAGATGCCCTGTGTTCTTGTTCTTGTCAGAAATAGAGGTGGTTTGGTTGGTTGAAGTCACACTCTTGTGTTAGGACTAAATGTCACGGACTAAATGTCTTACAGATTCATTTTGAAACCTAGCCTTAGAAGCCCATCAGGGCTTCTGGAAGTGATGAGATCATAAGGGTGGAGCTCTCATGAATAGGATTAGTGCCCTTTGGAACAACCCTAGAGAGTTCCTCCTGCTCTTCCCTCCATGTGAGGACAGGAAGAAGGTACCACCTATATATAAATCAAGAATGGAGCCCACATCAGAATGCAACCGTCCAGGACACCAGAGTTTGCAAAAACATCCTTTAATAACTGTTCCCTCTTTCTCCATGCTCCCTTCTCAATTGACTTGTCTTGGGAGTAGTAACAATTGTTATTCATTATAAGATATCTAAAAGTGGGGATGCCTGGGTGGGCTGGGATGAACTCCCCCAAAGTCAGGTGCACTGTAACCCCTCTGGCACACTCTAAGCTGGGTTCATGATTTTGCCGATCAACAGGGAGCTCCATGTGAAGCCATCGAACATCAGGATGATGAAGGGCCTGTTGAATGTGAGCTCAGATGTCACCTCTAGGGGAGCCCCTCTGATGGTTCTGGTTGGTCCCCCTGTCTCATCCAGTTGCAGCAAGGCCTTGTGGACCATCTGTGAGAAACACACCAGAGGCAGGAAGTGAGACCCTGTCGTGAGGCAGGAACTATCCACGTCTCATCACATGGGCATCTCACCCTCTGCTCCACAGGAAGGGAAGCAGCCAAGATTCCCAAAGCATCATGTGTTTTCTCCCTGTCTAAGCAGCAGCTACAGAGCCTAGACTGCACCTAACTTCCTCCCTGCTGGGATACAGGCTGCATGCACCACACAGAGATCAGAGGAATTGGGTTTCATGGTCTATCTCGGGCTCTACTTACCAGATCCCAGGCTTATGGAAACAGCAGAGTTGAATTTTTATGAAGTGCTTGTGCCTAGTGTGCCTACGAAAGCCCTGGCTGAGGGAGAAATGCAAATTCTTGGCTGTTGATGTGTCCCTTTTAATGATTAAAATTAGATGAAATTATGAAGACTACTAAATGGTTGACAAACCCTTCCCCGGCAACTAAACAATGGGTGACAATCAATGGATTCCCAGTCCCCTTGGTGGTGGTGGAGAAGGAGGAGGAGGAGGAGGCTCATCAGCCCCACTTCTCAGCAAGTATGAAGGTCTCTGAGTGTCACTGTGCTAGGTTCCTGAAGCCAGGCAGAGGCTGAATTGTGACTGGGACTTCTGTAGTGGGTCTTGATGATTTGAGATCTTATGTGGTCAGACCCAACATCAAATGTTTGGCTGTTTTTTGCTGTCATTTGTTTGATTTTGTTAGCTCTGTGACCATGTCAAACTCTTTGCCCTTCCTAGGTTAAGGATTCCCCTGAGCAGTTGGGATAATGTCTCCTATATAAATCCAAAGCGTCGGTCTGTGGTGTTTTGGTACCTTAGAACATGCAGTCCTTCAGTACTTCTGGTACAGTCATAGTGGAAAAAGAATTTTTTTCCCATTTTTCAAAAAAAGGAAGGAAGGAAGGAAGGAAGGAAGGAAGGAAGGAAGGAAGAAAGAAAGAAAGAAAGAAAGAAAGAAAGAAAGAAAGAAAGAAAGAAAGAAGAGAAAGGAGGTGTCTATGTTTCTGGGCTTCCTCAGCGATTTTACTCAAAGCCCTTGTGTTTTGAGGACAGTGTCCACATCTGAGTAATGGAAACAGAGCCAGATCCTAGCACAGGCTTGGGCACATAATTGGTATTCAATTAAAATGTTATGAATTGAGAACGTCAAGCTGAAGACTGAGGCATGAAATTGAGTAGAAGGCCCAGTGTGCTGTTGATGAGACCGTTAGTGTGTCTTCTATTTCTTTTTGCCAGGGGCTACTCTCATTTCTGCCTTAATAACTTTATTTCCCAGTGTCTCCTCTCTTGTGAGGCTTCGTGGGATGGGTGACTTCCTGGGCCATGACTCTCCCTTGTCAAGAGCTTCTTGTGTGATTGTTTTCTTGCTGAGCCTCTGTTTACTGAACTGTAGTTGAAAGGGCTTGGACCTGGGGTTTTCAGCTTGGGACCTGGAAGAATGCTGTGGAATAATCCTTCTGTACACTGTGTGAATTTATGCCTCTGTGATCGGTTTAATAAATAAGCTGACTGGCCAATAGTTGAACAGGATAAAGTTAAGTGGGAAAGCAAAATCGAAAATGTTGGGATAAAGAAGGGTGGAGTCAGAGAAGTCGTCATCCAGCCAGAGAACGAGTCAGACACACAAAATGGAATAATGGTAAAAGCCACGAGCCTCAGGGCAGCAAATAGGTTAGGTTAATAGAAATGGGTTGAGTTGTAAGAGCTATTAAGTAATAAGCCTGAGCTACTGGTCAAACATTTGTAATTAATATTAAGCCTCTGAGTGATTATTTGAGAGTGGCTGTGGGACAGAAAACGTCCACCTACAGGGGAACATTCACAAATGTGCTGTGTTGCTTACTGTTAAGATATTTAGTGTAACTTTTGGAGAAAAAGCTCCAAAGACACTTACCTTTGATGACTGCAGTAGAGAATCCTGGGTGATGCCTGAGAAAATGGATTGGTTGTCAAACAAGTCTGCAATGCCCATGCCTGCCAGCACATCTTTAAGGTCATAGGTACCAGTCATGGAGACTTTGGGGATGTACAGGTTCATTTGCCTGTTCAGGGTGAAGCAGGAAAGGTTAGAGGGTCCAAGACTAGAGCTAGAGGCAGACAGCAACACATCCTTTCCCAGACAGACGTCCACTTTGTATGATCTCTTTGGCACATTTAGCACCAGTCTGACTCACTCACTAGGGATGTAAGGCAGGGAAAGAGGCAGGAGCTATCTCTTCCTTATATGTAAGGCTTCTTCTCTGGGTCTTTGAATTGCCTAAATTCATTTTTTCCTAGATAATTCCTTTGAGCTGATTATATCTGTAAATATAGGTTAATAGTCATCTATAATAGTCAATCTTTTTAGTTGTGTTAGTTAGGTTTTCTAGATGTGCAAAGATGTATTTCCAATAGATAGATATTCTTCAGATCTTTCAAAGACCTACAGAATATGGCATTTAAAGTGTTTTAAAAACTTCGGACTTTTCATGACAATGAGACACATCTGCTCCTGGCATCACCAATTACTTCAAGAGGAAGATGGACATTGAAGAGGCTCCTTATGGAGTTTGTTAGCCATTTGGGCAAGAAAGTGCTCTTGCCTGGACTGCTTGATGAACTATACATGCAGGACCCACAGAAAAATGACTGCTAAACTTGCCTAAAGGTGAAACAGTCCTTTGGGGTTCCTGCTTCATAAAAGAGTCTGCCAGACATTCTGCAGGACACAGAAGAAAGTGACTGACAAACTGCCAATGTAGGTAGAACTGTCTTTGAAATTCCCTGCTTCATAGAAAAATCTGCTGGATACTATGGGCATGTAGTCCAAAGACGGGTGCCCCAATATTACAAAAGAACTTTGGGTGACTGTCCAGGCAGCGAGATGTCTCTGTCAATTCTATAGTTTTGGAAGTTGCTTAAAATGCACCTCCTGTTTACTTAGGTAATATATCCTTCTGGAATCTTTGATGGAGTTAAAGAATAGATAGCTATAATTATAGTTTTTCTTAGTTATGATAAAAGATAAAGTAGATATAAATATTGTAACTGTAATTCTTGCTTGATACCTGTTTTGTTATATGTAATCTTACCTTGTTAAATTTAAAACCTTCCTTTTTATTTAGACAGAAAAGGAGAAGTGATGTATGCTGTGAGTATGTTATATTATCATTGGTTAATAAAGAAGCTGCTTTTGGCCAATGGCTTAACAGAGTAAAGCCAGGATAAAAGATATATATATATATATGGCAGAGTCAGGGAGAAGCCATATAGCCACCCTCAGGAGAGAGGTACCTCTGCAGGCGCCCACCAGAACCTTGCCGGTAAGCTATAGCCATGTGGCAATATACAGATTAATAAAATGGGTTAATTTAAGACATAAGAGTTAGCCAGAAATATGCTTAAGCTATTGGCCAAACAGTATTGCAATTAATACAGATTTTTGTGTGGTTATTTTGAGTCTGGGTGGCCGGGAACAAATGAGTAGCCACCCGCAACACTGGACCACTGATCAGTACTTATGGTCTTTGAAGAAGATAGGAGAAGAGTTAGTGAGAACTCCTGGCCAGGAGCAGTAGTCCTGGCCAAGCTATCCATGGGATTCTATGTCTCAAAAGCCAAATCCTGTCCCCTCTGCTAATATCCTTATCACAGCTGCTTCAGCCTATGTGCTATTAATATTAAGGCCTCTGATAGTTGATCTTCATTTTCAAATGACTGGACATTAGAATTGCCTAGGAGACACATTTCCAGGCATATCTAACAAGCCTTTTTAGAGAGGTTTAACAAAGGAGAGAGGACCCATCAAAATGGCTTGAGTTCTGATATGAGACGGAGGAAGAGTGAGATCAGAGGGGAAAGCTTCTGCTTGCTTTCGTGTCTTGCTGACAAGCTCATCTGACCTTTCACCTACTGTTTCCACCACCACCAGGTGTTTCTGCCAAAAGGCCTTCTGGGGTCTATACTGGAGAGAAAAAAGTCTCTCTGCCTCATTTCCCAGTAACATATACCTCACAGAAACCAACATGGTGCCTGGAGGACTTACCTTTTAGTCAGAGTCTTGTCCCACCGCTCAACTGTGTCCCGGTTAAGTGCGGCAGTGACAGTGTCCATCTTGCCCTGGTCAGGAAGGATGAGGAAGGTAGTTCCATTTCCATTTCCCAAATACTTCATCTGTACCAGCTGGCAGGGAATCGCTGTGTCCCGAAGGTAACCAACATTTCCTGACTGGAACATCATGGGTACCCGGACTGTGATTGTCTCGTTCACATGGAAGTCCTCCTCCTTGGTGTTCATTGGGTTTATGGGAAGTTGCCACATGCCTAAAAAGATGTGAGGGGGGAGAAAAGATGTGGTAGGGGAATAGCGATCACTAGGTTTGTAGACTGGAAATTAAAATAAAGCCTGGACACCCTCTTCTAAAGCAGCTAAACACCCACTGTCCCTGTAGAAACAAGCTAGGCAGCTGTCTGCTGGGTGCCAGGTTACCCCAGCTTGGGCTGCCTGGTTTCCAGAAAGATGAAATGATCCCCAGGGTTTACAGACTGTTCTGCATGAACAGAGTAGGCCAGCAGCAGTATGCTGGGCTATGAAGCCTGTCCTGTTCTATGCCTCTCTAGTGGTTGAGGATTAGATTTGCTTGAGATTAGCTTTCAAACAAAGACAAGGGAAGAGAAACAGGGCAAAAGGTTTTGGATTTAGGGTAGGCCCCACTTAAGCTAGACTTGTACCTGAGCCTCTAGGCCTGAGGTGAGACTCAGTGCTGAGAGTTCTGGGGGTCCTAGAAACTCAAACCTTGAATTCAGGGTCTCTGGTGGGAAGAGGGAAGAGCTGGCTTTGGGAAAGTGAATCATCTTTAAAGTCTAGTCAGTTCCTTGAGGAGGCTCATACCTCTGTCACTTGGAATGAGGGCATTCTAGACAATGGTGCTTCCTGTACAGGGTAAGGATGAAGGATGCCTTTAGACTCACAGTTCCCCGTCACCCTCAGCTGGTGGGGTCATCATCCAGTCTGTTTATTTGTTAGGGTATTGGTCAGTTCTGACAGGAAGAATGTTGCTCCTTAGACTGAGTCAAAACTTGTCTCAACAACCTCCCAACCCCCAGCCTCTTTTGGTCTTTAGGAGTCAGCCCCAAGCAGTGCAGCCCATTCTACTTTCCTGACTCCCACAGTGATCCGATAACAATTGCATATAACCACTGTCTGCAGTAACTTGTTACAGTACTATCAAGAGGCTCACATGGTCTTCTATGAAGGCAGGCATGCTCAAGGACAGGAGAAGAATATGGTATAGCCAGACATGTAGTGTGTGTGTGTGTGTGTGTGTGTGTGAGTTGTGTGTGTGCAGTGCGTGTATGAGTGCAATATGTATTTGTGTGTGCACTGTATATGAGTATATGTTGTGCATGTGTGCTATGTGTGTTGTGTGTGTTTGTATGTGTATTGCGTGTGTACACACACACACACTGTGTATTAAGATCTTAGTGGAGGAAAAGTATAAGACACGAGGCCAAAGAAGACAAAAAATAGAGGCTTTCAGTCTTGACCCTCTGGATATTTAGGGATGATGGCACCAAAGGGGGCTGTGTGTGTTTGTGTATACATCAGTGTATATGTTCTCTCTGCTTGTGTGTTTGTATATGTTTGTGTTTATGTGTGCATTGTGCGTGCATGTGTGTGTGTTCATTGTGAATAGCATTGTGAGTAGCACATCCAGCAAACTTTCTGGCCACCAATAGTTCATCGTATTTCACTCCTGGATGTGACATTAAAAAAAAATGTTTGCCAAGGTTGCCTAATGTCTCTGGGAAGGTAGGGGCTTCAGTTTCACCCTCAGCTGAGAATCAGTGTTATAGCAGAAGTTCAGATTTGATCTCAGGGATGAGATGTCTCCAAACTGACCGATCATAAAAGTGGCATTAGGTTAGCGGAGGGGCACACACGGCACATGCTTGGTTTTCTGCAGAAGTGTTGTTTCAGGAGGTGTGTCATGAGTTCTAGAATCTATACTTTTAACAAATCTTTTAGGAAGTGTTCGAGAACAGCACTGTGGATGTTCCAACCTGTTAGACACTGGCATGTGTGTTAGGGACAAGACATGATCAGAACAGGCTGTGAATTGAACACTAGCCCATTTTGTATGGGATGGCTTTGTGGGTACTAGGGAGATGTGCATTGGAGTGGGACCTCATCAGGATGGAAAGGAGGGAAGAACAGTACCTCTGAGAAAGATGTAGTTGACCAGGACGAGGGGGGCTTTATGATCCTCTTTGGAGATTACATCTGTCATTTTCCTCTGTGTCTTACTCTCAACATACTTGTTGATACTCTGGGAGGCTTCAGGCCAGTTCTCGGTGATCAAGGCCTCTGAGTCATGATACTTTTTGATGTCTGCTGAGAATGAGTCCCTTGGATTCAGGCTCTGGTCAAGGAACATGGCGTTGCCCATGTTCATCTTCAAGTTGCTGTCTGACTGGCTGAGAAGGTGACTGAGCTGCTGGAAGCCCTGGTAGATTTCATCCTCTGTCATCTCTGTTATGTTGAAGCCCTCCTCCTGGAAAAGCTTGGTCTTTGTGGGACCTGAGGCACCATGGGACATCATGACCAAGGCTGTGGAGATGCTCACAGGGGAGATTAAGACATTCTTGTGAGGATCCACGGCGGCTAGGCGATTATACAGGTTGAAGCCAAAGTCAACATTGGTGGGAGCAAGGCCTCGGTGAGGGTTCCCGGTATGGCTGCCATCTATAGAATTGGCAGTCACAAGGCCACTGGTGGAGAGCCAGAGGAGAAAGGCATACAGAGCAAATGGCATTGTTCTGGTTGACTAGGCCCTGCCAAATCAAGAGTGTTTGTTAGACGGTATGGCAGTCCCAGAATCGGGGCACACAGTGCTGTGGGAGGCAGGGCAAGACACCAATTTGCCCTCCCCCATTTTTTCCTTCACATTGGCTGTGAGAGAAATTAACCCAGGCAGTCGCAGCAAAGTTAAGGACTTCGGGGGTCCTCAACTGAAGACAGCTTTACTCAGCGCTGTTGCTACTTAACCTAGCACTTCCTCAAGCATTTCACCTATGTTCATGTGCACTTTTCGTCAAAAAACTCAAAGTAGGCTTTTCTAATTCTATTGTAGGCAGCCAGAAACTCAGACAGGCTAAGTACCCATGCAAATTCATATATTTAACATACAAGAAAAAAACCAAACAAAATGTGGCCGAGCTCTCTTTCAAAACTGACGGCTTGCTAAACCGTGCTCAGTTCGCACAGTACGAAACCCTGCTAAGTGGGTTTCCCTTTGATTCCCGATCAGAATGAAAAGCCCCTGGGCATAGTGAGAAGCAGATGGGGAGAGAAAGATGCCCTGCTAAAGGGCAGTGTGCAAACAATTGTCAGGATAGGTGTCGTTGGGCTTTTACTTTGCAAATCCACCTTTTTGTTTTTCGTGTGATTTTTAAAAGCCTTGATGCTGACTTGTTGAGGGTCTCCGTGCTAACGACTGTCTACAGCGGAAAGAAGCCTCTATGATGAGGTAAGGTTGAGAGTCATCGCACTAATCCCTGGGCAAAAGATAAGAACCCAGCAGGCAGATTGCTACTGTGTTTCTGGAGCACAGGATCAGCTGTAGGTTTTCTATTGCTGGCTTCTGGAAAAGAAGAATCAGTTCCAGAAGGCCACTCCAGAATGAGAGACTAGCCATGCTTCTGGAGATGGCCCTACACCCGTGCACATACTAGCCACACCAAGTGGACTCGGTATTCAAAAAAAGAAGGCCAGGTAGTGGTGGCACACACCTTTAATTCCAGCACTCGGGAGGCAGACCTGCATGTGTTTGAGCTCAGCCTGGTCTACAAAGTGGGTTCCAGGCAGCTAATGCTGAACCCTGGAGAATCGGTGAAACATAGCCACCACTCTCAGTGACAGTTCCCGCAAGGAAGTAGCGGAGGAGAAATTAAAACCCAGTGGTGACCCCCAGATTCTAGGGTCTTGGAAGTCCTCCACAAGGTTGTCACACTTCACAGCTGATGCATGTTCATCTACTAAAAATCTCCAACGAGCAAACTGCACACGTGGCTGTGTTCTGGAGTGCAAAGATGCAGAGTGGGGACCCTGGCGAAGAGTGGGAGGAATAGAGTACTCTCAGGGGTAACTCACGTCTGCAGTAGGCTCAGGTTGCTCCCACGGGCTCCGCTCTGCTGCCTGGGATCCTAGCAGATGTACAGTAGGCTCCAGGGAGGCTGCCTACTAAATCCTGTTTGTCAGTGTCTCTGCTGGTTAATGGTTAGAGGTGGGGGACAGTGGCCTTCACCATTTGGTGGTCCCCACGCCCCAAACATCAGCCAATGGGAGGCTTTATAGGTAGTGAGGGTAAACACAGCAATGCTGCAAATTAACTTTCCACGGCATCTGCTCCCTGAAGTTTTACTTTTGATATCAAAATGTGGCTAGAGTTGCAACAGTGTTTGTGGTTGCTCGTGCCAGCTGGCGGGGGAATCACTGGTGTCATTAATAAGCACCATGACATGGACTCTGTGAAGAGTCAGGTTCTTGGCACCAGGAGGGGAAGAATCAGCTAAGGGTGGGAGAAACAGATGTGTGTGAATGAATGTGTAACCAGCTAAGAGCTTTCTGTGGGTTATCTCAAGCCTCCCAACGGCTCACTGAGCAAACTGATACCGTCTTTAAGAGACTGACTTGGCCTAGTTTTTTGTTTTGTTTTAATTTGATTTTTCTGGAGCTACCAGGGATTGAACCTGAGGCCTTATGCATGCTGGTCAAGGGCTCCACTGCTGAGCTATATCCTCATCAGCATCTCTTCTTGATACAAGGAAACTGAGAGGTGCTGGAGATGAAGTGAGCTGCCCGAGACCGTTTACATCCTGACGTCCAGTGTCCTTCCTCCTCCCCACATGTTCATTCCCCGATCTCTTTTGTTGCAGGAGGCACCTAGTGAAGCATTGCAAAGCAGAAGGAACTGGGTATAGTGGTGCCCTCCTTTAATCCCAGCACTAGGAAGGCAGACTCAGGTGGAGCTCTGTGAGTTCAGGGTATCCTGGTCTTCATAGGAAGATCTAGGACAGCTAGGACTACACAGAGAAATACTGTCAAAATGAACCCAAAAATCCCAAACAAGTTATTCACAAGACCTCTGTTAGTGTTTTGATTATTATTTAATATCAGTATTTCCCATTTGTTTATATATACACACACTCATATATTTATATTCCTCTCCTTAATAAGCTGTGTGTGTGTTGCTCATACACATGGGTACATGTGGAGGACAAATCCAACGTCATGTAATATCCCCTAGGCTCCATCCTTTAGTTTTTGAGGCAGGGTTTCTCTCAGGCTTGGAACTCTCCTCAGTGATTAACCCTTTTCCACCTCCTCAGTCCTACCATTGCAAGGAAATACCATCATGCCCAGATTTTTTTTTTAACGTGGGCTCGGGGGATCGAACTCAGGACCTCAAGTTTGCAAGGCAAGCACTCAATTGACTGAACTATCTCCTGTTTCTTTGATAAATCTTTTTAGAGAGATCTGTCTAACTAATCTATAGATGATTCAGCTTTTAGTTTTTAAGAAAATTGTTATTTTCTTAAAGAGAGATTGGAGGGGGAGGAGAGAGGGTAGATGTAACCTACTTTTATTTTTAGAAAACAATTTTTAAATGAATCTCTGTTGTCTTCTGTTTTCTTGAGATAAAGTCTCAGTTTACTTCATCACTGTTGTTGACAGAGACAGTTTGTTTGTTTCCCAGCTGCCCAAACCTCAAATAATCACATTGAAAATCCCATATCACACTGTGACCAAAGACATGGCCTACTCATCTTAAAGAAGAAAGAATTAACCTGGGCTCTTGGTTTCAAGTCATTTAGTCTGTCATGGCAGGAGAATATTGTGGAATACTTCTGTTCACATTACTGCGAGTCAAAAGACAGGATAGGAGGGTGGTACTCCCCTGAGTTTATTCTGTCTGGGTCCCAGTCCATGTGTTAGTGTCACTCACATTCAGGGTGAATCTTCCTTCCTCACTGAATGCTCTCTGTGAACATTCTAGCAGACACACTAGGGCACACCTGTATCTCAGAGTCAAGTTGACAATGAAGATGAAGCCCCATGGCTTGAAGCCATAACACAGCCATTTCATAACACAAAACATGCTAGGTGCCTGCTGGAGAGCTGAAATCACCTTCCCAGTGCCAGCATTGCTCAACAGCCTAAGTATAAAGTCTCCACTGAGACTCGGGGAACTCTTGGCTGTGCACTCCAGTAAGCCTGGAAGGAGGTTAAGTACTTTCAAATTTCAATGGTACATGACAGATGATCCCATTCCAAAAGGAAGACTAGTCAGCTGCAAAGAAGGATGGGACCAAAGCAAGAAACAACAAAACACAGCAGGGCAAACGTTTATCCTGCGGCTCCAGATTTTGTTTCTAGGGCCCATGATCCCATGATCCCTGAGCAACCCTGCTCCTGCCACCTTGCGGTTTGCAGCCTATCTCCTGGGTGGACTTCACTCATTTCCTTGGCTTTCCTTGGCAGTTATCTCCCGTTCCTCCCATCTTCAACATCCTGGGGTACCCACTGATGCTCACACATCACACTCACAGTTTAAAACATTATCCCCCTTCCCAGGGGTTCTCTTGGGGAATTTGGTCCCATTGCATACAGTTAATTCCCTAGCCTCTTAAAAGAATGTGTGTGGATGCCTCAGTGAGTCTCCATAGCTGTAAAGCCAGTACCATGTGGATGATGTTAAGGACAGCCACCTGGAGAGACATGAACAACTCAGGAAGTAAATAGAGAACTCACAAGGCTCAGGAAACTCCTGAAAGTGACAAGACTCACAAGGCCCCACCCTCCTCCAGCAGAGCAATTACTGGAAGAGGAGACTCTTCCACAAGTGGAGCAGCCTGCCAGTCATTCCAGGAGCTCCAGGGATTCTGTTCTCCCGACTCATCAATCATGCATGCTAAGATGGGCTCTTTGTTGATGTGGGTGCTTTTGTGGCACCCACAATCCTGTAAGTAGGCCCAGAAAACTCACTAGTTCACTAAGGGACACTCAGGTGGAATCTTTTCTTGGGTCCGTCACAGTGCCTGCCCTTATGTCTCCTCAGGAAAAGTCACACAACAGCAGCGCTCTTTGGAATCTCATGGCCAGAAAAACTGGGCCCAGGCCTTGCCTGGCATGGGAAAGATCATGCCAAGTCAACGACTACGGTGATTAGATCTTCCAGAGAGGCACTTGGCTGGCCTTCCCCACTCCAGCTATTTGCTCAAGGGGTCATGAGCTATTTACTCAAGGGGTCATGAGCTATTTACTCAAGGGGTCATGAGCTATTTACTCAAGGGGTCATGAGCTCTGTTGGCAAATACAGATGTCAATCAGTGCCTGTGGGCGGTATATGGCCAAGGTATGCTGACTGCTCTTCAGGGGGTTTCCACTCTTTCTCTCAAATCCTGAGCTGAGAATACTGAACCTGGGTGGAATGCCACTGACATTAAGACCTCCCTTTTAGGCCATGAGACAAACGTTGTTTCCTGTTGTTTGTAACCACGGGAACCACATGTCCTTATTCTTGGTCTCAGGCTTTGGGTAGCCTGAAAAAAGCATCCCTCAAACCCCCATCAGCCCTCATTTTCATGGGGAAGCCATTTGGTTTACTTTTGTTTCCACATCTTTCCTAATGAGGAGTGTCTATATCTGTTAAGTTATCCACTTTGTCTTCTTTCTCCCTTCCTGCGAGTTCAATTCTGCTCTCTTGGTCCAGCAACATGTAACTCACTGAGTTGGGTATGAGGCCTGGCACCTCTCACAAGCTCCCAGCTCTGCTGTTGGATGTGTGGTGACTTGCTTATCCTTTCAAGAACCCTATGGGGTAGATGGATTGTCATCCAGGGTAACATAGTAATAGTTAGAGCTGGATTCAAATCCAGGCTTCTTACTTTGCCACATACCCTCCAGGGGTTCCTAGGGTCACTCCAGTCCCTAGAGTCTCTCTGGAATGTCATGAAGGTTAGATGAGGTAATCCATTGAAAGAGCTTGGAATAGTGTTGACCTACTGCACCCTTACTTACTATGGATGCCAGTGAGTGGTGCTACTTCCCCTGGGCATCTGGGAAAGCTGGCAGAGATGTCAGATGAATTCATCAAGTCACTTGTGCCAAGCAAAGGGACAACGAAATGGATTTGAAAATACATACTGTTCTTCTCTTCGTCTGTTCTGTTCGTCTTCTTCTCTTCTTAGTCTTCTTCGTCGCGACTCGAGGGAAAGGAGGACGCAAGACACAACAAAACTCAGCGCGCGAGGTTTATTGTGGCGTGCTGGACAGAAGGGGAAAAAGAGAACAGACGGCGTTTCAGCCTTTTTAAAGGGTCCCCCACGTACGTGCGTCAAGCGCCACGTTCTGCGCCTGCGCAGCCTTTGCGTGGAACGCTAGGGGCTCCTGGGAAATGTAGTTCCCCAGGCGAGCCACGCTCAGGGGCCTTCTGGGGAATAACACATACCCTAGCCAAAGCCTATGCTCCTGTCACTTAACTCTACTGTCCTGTCTTTGTTCATCTCCCCCTTGCTGTGTCTCACACTGGGACAGAGGTCATGGCATTCCAGGTTTGAACCCTTGGAGCTCCATGGAACACATCTGTTTTTAGAGCCTAAAACAGGGTGTTGAGTTGGGGTAGAGTGGTTATGTGAGTGCCTGCTATTGGTCCAGATTGTGTCCCATGGAGTTACAACTCAATAGTGTCCTGAGAAAGTTCCAGAGACACGAGGTAAGGGAGGTAAGTTCTGTAAGGGGTCATCATCTCTCCTGAGGAAAACTGAACAAAATCTGAGTTCTGCCCGGAGCTCTGTCAGGATCTAGCTCCATGACCTTGAACAAGTTGCTTATATTCTCTGAGGCTCAGTGTATTTCTTTGTTTTCCATTTCTGTGATACTAGCAGCTGGAAAACTTTAAAAAGACAACAAGCCCATTTGCTTCACAGTTGTGGGGCTCTAGGGCATTTGTTCCCACTCTTCCGGATGCTGTGGCCCTTTGATACAGTTCCTCATAATGGCTGTTGTGAAATGACTTTTTCAAGGACATAATTTTAAGGTTCACATTGGTTCTATAAATTAGCTTAATGGGTTTTGATAAATATGCACTGTCATGTGTCCACGGCTACACAGCATACAAAATATCTTCTCACCTGTGTTCCATTTCTTAATCATTTCCTCTTCCCCTAGCCACCTGAAACTACTGATCTTCCTGCTACCCCAGGATCTTCCTTTCCTGAGTGTCAGATGATTGGAGCCCCACAGCCTGGGGACTCTCTGTTGAGTCTCTTTGTCAACACAGTGTACGCGTCAGGCCGCTGCATTCCTTTATTATTTCATAAGTCAGATTCTTCTCATTGTGTTAGCTCATTATTGCTCGGCAATCCTTTGTTGCTTGAATGCTTATCCATCTTATTGAGGAACATGGTGGCTGTTTCCAAGTTTTAGTGACTTTGAATTAAACCTATAGGTCTTTGGTACAGTTTTTTTTTCTGTGTGTGTGTGTCTGTCTATCTGTCCATCTGTCTATCCGTCAATCTGTCTGTTCGTCCATCCATCCATCTGTTCATCTGTCTCTCTGTCTGTGTAGAATATTTTCAGATTGATTTGGTAAATATCTAAGATGATGGTTGTTGGGTATGATAAGATTTTGGGTTAACTTTTCAATTTCTTAGTAGTACTTTGAAGTCCAATTCTTGGCCAAGTTCTGTCTTTCATGGTTTATCCTTTTATTGCTCATATTTTTGGTGTTTTTAAAGAATGTATTTTTATTTTTTATTTATTTATTTATTGGTTTTTTGAGACGGGGTTTCTCTGTAGCTTTGGAGCCTGTCCTAGAACTAGCTCTTGTAGACCAGGCTGGCCTCGAACTCACAAAGATCAACCTGCTTTTGCCTCCCGAGTGCTACGATTAAAGGCATGCTCCACCACAGCCCAGCTAAAGAATTTTTTGACCTAAGCTGAGACCATAAAGATTTCTCATGTGGTTTATTTTAGAATTTTGTTAGTTTTAGGTTTTTTTGTGGGTATATAGATTCATTGTGAGCAAATTTTAAGTAGGGTGTGGGGTGGGATTTAAGTTCTTTTTCCATTCTTTCTCTCCTTCCCTCCCTTCCTTTTTTCTTTCTTTTTCCTCTTTGCTTCCTCTTACTCCATTCCTTCTCTCCTAACACCCTCTTCCTTTTTATCTGAGTATCAAGCCTTCCCAGGTTAGTTTGCTGAAAAGATCATTTGTCCTCAATAGAGTTTCCTTGGCACATTTTCTTTTTGAAAACTGAATTTTAATATATGAGTTTCTATCTTAACATTTTCTTTTAAGTGTGTGTGTGTGTGTGTGTGTGTGTGTGTGTAAGTGAGTGCAGGTACCCTCAGACACCAGAGGTTTGGAATCCCCTGGAGTAGGACTTATAGGTGGTTGTGAGCCACCTTATGTGGTCCTGGGAAATGAATGCAGGTCCTCTGCAAGAGCACCACACACTCTTCTCTAGCCTCAGATTTCATTTCTTATAAAGGTAATGTGTTATTTTTATCAACGGGACACAAGCTAGAGTTATCTGGGAAGATGGGACCTTAACTGAGAAAATGCTTCCATTAGCTTGGTTTGTAGGTCAGTTTGCAGACAGTTCTGTGGAGATTGATGTGGGAGGGCCCAACCCACTGTGAGAGGTGCTACACCTGGGCAGGTTGCCCTGTGTTGTATAAGAAAGTAAGCTGGAGGCTGCATCTCATTCTGGCAGCGGAGCTTGGTCGTGTGTAAGAGTCTCCCACATGTTGCTAGTGTTGATAGTATGAGGGTTTCAGGCCTGAGGAGAAGATGGGGAGAGGCCACTGGTGAAGGTGCAGTCTCATTGGCTGTGGAAACTCCAGGATTGAAGGGGTCATGGAGGCTGAGGCCTGGTGTCCCCCAGGAGGCCCTTGGTAAAGGTGTACCCGGCGAAGACCCCAACAGACTGTAGATGCCAGGACTGTGGAAAGACTACCAAGGACAGCAGCTGTGGTGTGGCGCCAACCTGAGCCTGTGAGATGACCTGTGTGTTGTGAATGGCAAAGCCTGAGAGGTGGAGTTGCTTAGCCCTTTGGGACCTAGAAGACTGTTTGTATCCTGCTAGCTAAAACTTGGGGGCAGGGAAGGTCTGTGACTAGAGATTCTGAGGTGGCGACATCTGCAACAAGGTTTGCCTGAGAGCTAGAAAAGGCAGCTAGCTAGTGATGGAGTGGCCTCAGTCTGGGCAGGACAGGCTCCTGATGTCACAGGAAGGTAGGGAAGGGTGGATGGTCGTCAGCTGAAAGTGATGGAGAGGGAGGGTGGGGCTGAGAGTGACTTAGGAAGGGGTGGGAGAAGGGTGGACAGTGGGATCATGAAAGGCCAGTCACCACCCTGAGCCTAAGCACAGCTCAGAGGTGAGAGTCCCGAGTAAAGTGAGGTCATCAACGTGCGCATGGCCTTTGGCCACTTCCAGAAGCTGAGACACAAGCATGGAGTTAGCTGGTTTTGCCCAGGGATAAGAGCAAAAGAGCTCGGATGGAACTGACCATGGACATTCACTGAGCAAGGGGGACCTGACGGAAGATGGGGAAACATAACCAGAACCCTCTATGGGCTGTGCTGTGCATCCTGGTGGGGCTACAGTGTTGTTGGAATTGCATACAAATGGAATGAGCTGGAATGCAGGAGGGCAGCTGCATGCTCGGCGGGTCTCAGCCACCCAGCTTCCCTCCAGCTGGAGCACGAAGGCTGTGAGACTTGGAGGGGCAGCGGCTGTTGTATGACGGTGTCTGCGGGTGACCGAAGGAATATTCAAAGTTCCTACAAGTTCCCCTCAACTTGAGCTGCTCACTCACTGGTGCTCAGTGGCCTCGGCTGGCAGCGAAGCGACCTCTTTTCCCTCTCTCACAGTGAGGCACGCTGCCAGCTCTGGGCTACTTACCATTCCTCTCAAAACTCCCTCTGACATGACTGTCAGCAAGAACATGAATCCTATTTGCGGATCAAGATGACACGTTACAGTGTTAGCCCATGCCTGTGCACCCATGATGGCTGCAGAACGGTGGCATGTCCTGAGTCTGTGGAATGGGCTCTTGAAGTTGGAGACCCTCCTCTACCTTCATCTTTCAGTTCTATGACTGTGCTTTGTACGCAGCTGGTGCTCAGTGGATGCCAGTCCTGACGACTTGTGCGAAGACATCTCCCTCACAGAGATGGGTCTCTCTTGGAAAAAGCATGGTGAGCTGTCTTCTCAGGAGCAGATCTGACTGCCTCACATAGATGGCCTTTGATACAACTTCAGTTCCCGTAGCTCCTTTCAGCAAAGAGACCCGAGACTTGCCCTGCACGCTTCCTTCCCAGTCACACGCCAAGGAGATGGAGGCTTAGCAGACACCCTTGGGAGCCACTGAGTCATCAGGATTCCAGCAAACAGCACTGGAAGGATGACTCTGACCTTTCTCATGAACATGCTTCCAGGTTGCTCTTTCAGAGTCTCCCAAGGCCCTCCAGGTCCCTTCCTGCCCCGTCGTTGAAGAACACCCAACACAACATTCTCATCTGCTGTTTTATTGAACTGATCTACAAAGGACTAGAACTCTACTACAACCCAGGTAGTACAGGTCCGAGAAAATCAGAATTCAGGGCCTCCAACTCCACCCTCCATGTGGTGCCTTCCTTTGTGGTCCTTCAAGGACATCAGGTCTGGAGCTCTCCCACACAGATGCTTAACCTGCGTGTCCGTCTTCCTATCTTTGCAGGAGGCCCCCTTCAGTAGCCGCTCTCACGTCAGAGATTATCAGGCCACTGCCCCAGCCACAGTCATGAGAAAAGGAAGGTCAGATTCACCGACCCAACCCCAGCCTTCCTGTGAGCATCAGAGGCCAGTCACCAGCCTATGCTTTGGCCACTTTCCAGTCTTCTAAAGTCTCAACTCTTTCTCGGAAATGGATCAGGCACTAATAGGGTTCATCACTTTCCCCATGAAGAGAAGGTTGTGGCCAGCCCCCTCCAGGATTAACATTATGAAGGGTCTATTAAAGTGGAGGGAAGAAATGAGCGGCTTGGGGATGGACCGGAAGCTGGAGATGTCTTCTTCTTCTGCTCCATCCTCATTTATGGTCAGTTCTGACCTGTGCACTGCCTTTGGAGACCAAGGTTCAGAGTGTTGAGAGAGCAGGAGCTCTGCCAAGCCCACCCTCAGCAAGTGTCACCCTGACTCTCCATCTGCACTGGGTCTAGGATGCCCAGGATCCATGCCTAGCACTGTCTCCACTAGAGGTAGCCGCATGATGTTGCAGAATGGAGGCTTACTGCTGCATCCCGGAGAGTTCCAGAACACTGTGCCTTGTTGTTCTCTCAGTCTGCACCACCCCCCCACTCTGGCTTCACGCTGTGGCTGTTTTCCTCCCTCTGCTCTTGGCCAAGAGGCAACCTGGCTTTCTGGGGAGCAGCACGCTTGTAGCCTCAACCGTTTGTACTCCTGCGCTGCTCTTATGCCGAGTTCACAGCCTTGCCTTCCAGAAGGATAGCTTTCTTATTGTTTGCCCCATCTCGAGCCACTGAGAGTCCTGGAATTTCCACCCCTGAAATGAATCTTTCCCAGCCTCTCTTTCCACTCCCACCCTTTTCTCTGAAGCCCGCTTCTGCTGTCACTCACTGGCTTGTTTCTCTGGTGGCCTGCAGCGCTCTCCTTCCATGGCTCAGATTCCATTCAGTCTTTCCTGCCACAGCCCCTGATGGCCCTCACACTACATGTGACCTGCGTGTAACCTGAAGGCCAGGCCATTGAGTCACTGGGCCCAGCATCTGCTCTTTGGGCCTCCCCTGCAACCTTGCCAAGCAGTAACTTGGCACCCCCTCTCTGTTCCAGGAAAAGACCCCTTGTGTGGCTTGACTCCCCCCTCCCCCCATTCTGCCATAATCTAACTTCCTAACCTCTTGCAGTGTGGTTGTGGGTGGACACCGGATGGACACAAATCATTTTTTGTATGACACCGCGCTCTTGTATTCACAGGGGGCCTTCATGTCACCAGGGGCATGACGGTCCCTTGGTGCATATTCACACCCAGCATCCTGGCTATCTCCACAGCAGGTAGTGCGCTTGAGAACACAACTTTTTATTTCCCCAGACAGCCAGGTCCAGGACACTGCTGGAGCTGTCACTCACCACATCACCCATTGCCTTCACAGAACAATGGGTGCTCATGGGTCCCTAAATGAGTTAAGAAAGGGAAACCATAGGAACCATTAAGCACAAAGAGCCTCGTCACAGGGTGTTAACCTACCGTGGTGACACTCATGGGTGTCTTTTTCACAGTGATTCCCGTGAGGTCCATGTGTTCATAGATCAATTTAAGTTTGCTGGTAGCATACTTGAAATTCTCCATATGAAGAGCAACGGGAATGGAGAATTTGGGGAAAAACAGCTGCATCCTGCTGCTCGGGAAGATAAAAGAAGAAAACAGAGTTAAAGTCATGCCGCCTAAAAATGCACCCGAGCCTGCGGACTCCCTGAACAAGCAAGAGCAGCTCTGGGCTGCATGTTTGCAACAGGCCGGTTGCACCAGCGACTCCTCGAGGCAAATTCCTTCTATCCTCTTGGCAATGCTGGGAGGGGGTCAGAGGGCTTGCTCAGGAAATGAGCTGTGGGATCAGAGGGGATGTGAGTTTGTCTAAAGCTGCAGGAGGTACAGCTTCAAGCAAGCATTGGTGGAACAAGGCTTGTTAACTTCACCCACCTATTTTCTTCAAACGAAGGGAGTGACTGACACCGGCTCACCCGATAGGCTGGCGTAGATGCTGTTTAATAACCTGGTGGTCTAGCCGGGCGGTGGTGGCGCACGCCTTTAATCCCAGCACTCGGGAGGCAGAGGCAGGCGGATCTCTGGGAGTTCGAGGCCAGCCTGGTCTATAAGAGCTAGTACCAGGATAGGAACCAAAAAGCTACGGAGAAACCCTGTCTCGAAAACCAAAAAGAAAAAAATAACCTGGTGGTCTCTGTGCTAGTCTGTGGGCCAGCCATCTCCCAAATCCTGGACATTGATTAGGCCCCCCGTAATTCTGAACTTTATCTCTCAGTGGAAAGAAGCCATCTGTATGAAAGAGGCCCCATGTACTTTGCATCCTCGACCAATAGAATCCATCCTAATTCTTATCACAAATGCTTCCTCCTTAGGCCCTTGCCCTGAGCACTGTTTATCAGCCAATAGAATTCATTCTTATTGTAAGGTCACAAGTGCTTGACTACTTTGCTGTGATTAACTGTCACATGCAAACCTTTCCCTGAAGTTTTACTGTGTTTAACCACAAGGTCAAACTCTGGAAGTTTTGACCCGGCGCCTGCTGAAGTGGTGTTGACCTGAGCTTCCTTCTTCACCTCCTGGGTTTTCCTTGCCAGCTGTTGCTAGATGTGGGGCTTGCAAGGGCTGAGGCACAAAGTCACAGTGTTCCTAAAAGCTATAGTCCTTGAGGGTCCTTGAGCTATAGTACATTACTTCTTAAAGAGGCTGTGATTGCCCTGGTCCAGCTGAAATAAAAAGATTCTGTCTATTTGTGCTTCACTTAGCCTAGGTTCCTTTCCTCCTCCTGTCTGCTTGGTCTTGGATTTCAAAGGCCCGAGGGCAGACTGAGTGCCACGCTTTCTTGTTTGTATATCAAAAGGACACCAGATGATGTTATATGTTCACACATCAGATCATGAGACCAAAAGAGTCTCACCTCAGGTCCTAGAGAGTGCCTGCCAGGGACTGGGGGAGGAGAAATGGGAGGTGCTGCTTGGCTCAAGCAGGATGGATATTTCTGGATTTCCATCATGCTGCCCTGGACCTGGAGGTGTTCACACTGCACAACGCAAGCATTGTGTACTTGCAATTGCTAAGTGAAGGCTTCCTAAGTGTTTCTGCCATACATACAAAATGGGGCCCGAGTGGGGCAATGGCTGGGCTCAGTAGCTGAGTATGGGCAACAATTCACTATGCCCATGCCCATCATGGTGCCCACCTTAAATACACACTGTGTTTTCTTGCTGCTTATGTTAGGGAGAATAAAGTAAGAAACAAACATTTTTTTCAAAAAAAAAAATCGCACACTCAAAAGGACATTTTGCACCCAGCAGCCATATGGAGGCTGTGTGTCACAGACCCACAGATGACTACGTGCCAAAACCATACCTTTCTGGCTTTCGTTTCTGAAACACAGGGATGTGAGTCTATCTCCCTCCACTTTGACTCCCAGGCATTGGCCCAATGGAGCTGCATAATAGCTCCAGAGGCCTCATGGCTGGACAGCATCAGTGATCTGTGAGTCTCCTAGCTGTTTCCACAGGGGGGCACTGAGGGTGGGAGATGTCCTGTCAGGGTGAAGGCAACCATAAGCTCCATGCAGCTCTTCCTGACCTGCCAGACAGGTGTTAAATGTGATGAAATCTCAGTCCTTTAGGTGATGCCTGTGACCCATTGTCTACAGCTCAACCAGTTCTAACACTCAGTGGCCATAGAGCAACAACTGGGGACAATTTGGTTGTCACGTCTAGGCATGGAGACATTTCTGACTTCTGGTAGAAACTGGATATGGATACTTCTAAGCAAACCTTGATGCTCAGAAGTCTAGCCCAGAGAAGAAGACAGAACAGTTGTACAGATGGGACAAGGCAGGCAAGACAGAGGTGGTTTATGGTGGGGAGCTGGGGGATCCATCCAAAAGTAGCAAGACTTGCCTGGACCAGGGCTTCTTAATCTTTAATGTACACAGTCTGCTGGAACTTGCAGGGTTTGGGGTGTACCTGAGAGCTCAAATATCCAGAAGCAAGAGACGTTGGTCACGGGCTAGACTTTGGATAGCAAAAGCATTACTTTATAGCAGCGGTTCTCAACCTGTGGGTTGTGACCTCTTGGAGGGGTCGAATAACCCTTTCACAGGGATTGCCTAAGACATTCAAAAAACACAGATCTTTATATTATGATTTATAACAGCAGCAAAATTGCAGGTATTAAGTAGCAGTAAAAATAAATGTTGTGGTTGGAGTCACTACAGCATGAGGAACTGGATTAAAGGGTCACAGCATTGGAAGGCTGAGAACCAGTGTTTAAGCATTCAGTTATTCTGTGTTTTGTGGTTTTTCTCTGTTCTTTCTTACAGACACAAGCAAACTAACATTAGAAGAGGGCAGAGAAGGGCGAGTGACCAGATAGTCACAGCTTTCCCTCTGGGCAAGGCCGCCAGAAAAGAGGCTGTCTTCTGGTTCCCAGTGGAGTCATTACAGGTCACCCACTCACTAGTGGCACGGCAGGGAACATCCAGACAAGAGTTTCCCAGCGCTGTGGTCTGTTCATGGCCTTCTTAGTGACACACTGCTCCTTCTACTCTGTGTGTGCATACATGTGTGGAGGTAAAGGGGGACAATAGTAGTGTTGTGCCTCTTTTTCTCAGATAGGTCTCTCATCAGCCTGGAGCTCACTGTGTTGGTTAGTTTTCTTTCTGTTTTTTGTCAGCTGGACACTGTGAAAGGTCATCTGGGAAGAGGACCCTCAACTGAGACTGAGAAAATGACTCTGTCAGACTGAGCTGGCATGAGGATCTCAAACTTTTTTGTATATGGGTTTTGGGGGTTCAACTCTGGTACTCATACTTACAAGGTAAACCCTTTACCAACTGAAGCATCTTCCCACCTCCCCTCTTCGTTTCTTTATAACTTACAGGGCTTCAAAGCACAGTTGACAACTGTAAATCTCTCACAGGAAGATGCAGCAGGCTGATACCATGGTGATGGGTGGTGATGGTTGTGATGATGGTGATGGTGGTGATGGTTGTGATGATGGTGATGGTGGTGATGGTTGTGATGATGGTGATGATGGTGATGGTGGTGATGGTGGTGATGGTGGTAATGGTGGTGATGATGTGATAATAGTGATGGTGGTGATGATGGTAATGGTGGTGATGGTGGTGATGGTGGTGATGATGTGATAATAGTGATGGTGGTGATGATGGTGATGGTGGTGATGATGGTGATGGTGGTGATGATGGTGATAGTGGTGATGGTGGTGGTGATGGTGATGATGATGTGATAATAGTGATGATGGTGATAGTGGTGATGATGGTGATGGTTGTGATGATGGTGATGGTGGTGATGATGATAGTGGTGGTGATGGTGGTGATGATGGTGGTGATGGTGATAATGATAATAATTATGGTGATGGTAGTGATTTTGGTTTGTGTATTTTTCCCATCTTTGAAAGGTAAGGTTGACTGAATCCTGTCTGATAATATGTGAGACCATGTCCCAGATCCCATGTCATGCCCCAAAGACTAGAAAGGTCTCCACCTCTCGCCCAGAGCTAAGGCGATGGTGGAAAAGGTCTTGCAGTGCTGGGGGAGGTGGCAATAGCTGGGTTCTCACCTCTGTGGTAAGGGCTGAGTCCACGTGTCAAAGCTCTCCTTCATCAGCGCGTTCTCACAGTCCTCAAATCTCCCCTCATCCGGGAGAATGAAGACTCCTGAGATGTTGCAGGTATAGGGCATCTGGAGCACATGGCTGTGCAGGTGGGTGAAATGCTGCAAGTGGAACCAGCCTACCCGCTGCATCATGGGTACCATAGTCCGGACCCCCTTGCCCACTGAGAAGTACCTCATTTCTGTGAGCTTCGGGTTAAAGCGATATTTCCATTTTCCTGACAAGAGAGTGCACAGGAATCAGAGGGGCCATCAATATCCAGGACACGTCGCTTGTCCATCATGGAGGCCCTAAGACTGACATATGCCAGGCAAACCACACAGGCACATGTGAGAGATCCCTATCCACACAGATCTTATGAGGTAAGGGAATATAAACACCACAATTGACAAGGGGGCCAATGAGCTGGCAGGGATATTGACTAAGGAGAGAAATAAGAGATAGTTGCATATCTACGTAACTCCCTAGAAGGTGGCACTGGTTAAAGACTTAACAGTGCATGGAATAAGCCATAGAACAGCCAGCAGAGGAACATTCCCAAGAAGAAACGGTGACATGCGACAGCCCCGTGGTGGGAAGGCCTTGTTTCAGGGACAGGAAAGAAGTGTAGCTGGAATGAGAAAGGGGGAGACAGAGCTGTAAGTGAGGCCAGAGGAGGTGGGAGTCAACCAGCTCCTGAATCAGCTGCAGAGGGCATAGGCCTGCGCACATCAGTGAGGCACTGTAAGCAAAGCCCTGTGTTCGGTCCTTCACACAGCAGTTTCTCAGAAATCTGTTAGCCATCTGTTTCCATAGCACAGCGCCAGTCTACCAAGGCAGAAGGCGTTCTTCCCCTGGTGTCTGCAGAAACAGTGAGAATACAGTCCCGTGGGCTTAGAGCCAAGAAGTTTTACAGCTCAGCCTCTTGGGAGCTGCTTTTCCAGCTTCTTTCCCTATAACTGAGGTTCTGGCCAGGACTTGGATGGTCAGCTCTTCAGTGCCAGGCTGAGTCCGACCGTGCTATGGATACACTGAACTCGGAGCTCCACCTGGGGCCGGAGACCTCTGGGGAGGACTAGGAAGCTGGTTTTCTTGCCTTTAATCCTGACTGGATAGGGCAAAGGTGGGTGTTTTGCAGAAGCACCCACCCTTCCCCACAAAGCAGTTTATGACCTCAGGAAAAATAATCAGAAAGTCGCGAGAGTTCCTAATAGAACGGAGGGGTGAACTCAGAAGCGAGCTGTTCTCTTTAGCAGCTCCAAGCTGTCCACTCTCTGGGGTTCTAAGCCCCTAGTTCCCAAACCTGCACCTCTCAAAGTCCAGACCCCATCCTGCCAACTGCCTGCCACTGCCATCCAAACTCCCTAGAAGCAGCTCAGATTCCATGTACCAAACAAAAGCTTGTTTTTCTCCACAGCCACCTCCTTTGAGTAGGGATAGGAAGGGAGCCCAGATAAAAGATAAGATGCCCAGTTACATCTAAATGTTGGAGGTACAAGCATTGTTTAAATATCTGTGACATTTTGTGGTTTTGCTTTCTTCTTAAAGTTGCCAATCTCTCCTGGGAGCTTGTCACGAAAGACTTCCTGGAAAACTGAGCTGAGCCCCGAAGGAGGGCCCATCGCTGAGGAAGAAGAGAGGAGGAAGGAGCAAAGCTATACATGCTCGTGATGGAGGAGGCATCAGCCAGGCTGACAGCACCAGGATCGTGTAGCTCGGGTAGGGCTGAAGTTTTAAGTAACCCTGGTGCTTTGGGGGAAAGGGAGGGTAGGGAGGATAACAGAGATGGATGGGAGGGAGGGCAAGGGATGGGAGAGAGAGCCCTGGGGGGACAGGTTGAAGACAGACTCATTTAGAAGTCATTGCTGCTGGATACAGGGACACACACTTGGAGTCTCAGGATGTGGGAGGCTGAGGCAGTAGGATCGTAAGAAATAGGAAAAATGCAGACACACTCATAGTAACTTTGGTAAGAGTTAACGTAGCTTGGCAAGCTGAACAAGAATAGTGGCCATGGTTGGGGCAGTGATCAGATTTAGCAGGTGGTGTGGGGAGAAAAGAGGCCTGGGGAGAGGGAGCATCAAGGTTCTAGCTTGGGCTGGAATCAGAGCAATTTACTGAGCCTTGAAGAGAAGGCCTCTCGGAGAAGGGGACTTCCTGGGTGGAGGAACTACTTCCGTTTGGAACATGCCAAGCCCAGGCTGCTCCAATTGGTGGAGGTGGCTAGGGGGCTGTCAGGATGGGGATCTGACATGAAGTTGGGAGTGTTCAGGGCATAGGAAGGTTTCAGGCAGCTTACATGGCCCAGCTCGCTGGATGGAAGAACCTAGACTGGAAGAAGGGGGAAGGGAGGGAACGCCATGATTTGTCAGCATGGTGATGATTTCTCGGAGAGAGAAATACACCAAGGCCTGGCAGAGGAGCTGAATGTCCTGCTGACTTTGGGGAAGTGTCCAGCTGGATGGCCAGCAGAAGAGCCACTGGAAGCCAGGCCAGACAGGTGTGGAAGGACACGGTACCCTTCTGTGTGGAGGGTTGAAGGCAGCTTGTTGAAACAGTCTGAGACATGGCATATAACCCTCCCCTAACTCAGGCTTGTGTGAGGTAGAATGGAAGGCACATTGGTGTACCACGAGTGGCAGGGCTGACCTTCGGAGGTGTGGGCTAGGCGGTCACACAGGGCTCCACGGGTGGCCTCATGCTCTGCCACCACCACTGGAATGTGACCTTAGAGCATAGAGCCCCTCGTCTCATTTGTCACTGAGTCCTAAGAGTAATGTAGCTAGTCCTGGATTGTAATGCCTTGTCCCGAAACCTAGCAAGGAGGGAGTGCAGACTGTATCTATAAAAGGAGCTTCAAGTTCTAGAAGGGAGAGGTAAAGGATGGAAGAAAAGAGCAGGGTGAGAAGAAGTGAGCACAGGAGAGGTCAGGCAAGCAGTTCAGGAAGAGGAGAAGGAGTATTTGTCTGGGGCAAAAATGGATGACTTTCCAAAAACTAGAAGAGATTTAGATGATTCTGACCTCCCTGGACTCTAAGTGAAGTATTGCTCAAGACCTTTCTCAAAGAACTAAAGAACTAAAGGACTAGATGATACTAAGGAGAGAGAGAGTGTGTGTGAGAGAGAGAGAGAGAGAGAGAGAGAGAGAGAGAGAAAAGGTGGGCAAGAGCAGGAAGCTTTCTTAAGCCAAAGGAACAGAGGACATCCGGAAAGATCTAGAGGAGCAGAGGAAGTTTCAAGCCATCAAGGGGCTGCCAAGCCTCCATCCGAGGCTCACTGACCTTTAAAGAAGTTGTAATTGGCTAGCAACAAGTTAGATAGTGGCTTCAGGTCCCTCAGTAGCCTCTTCACTTTCCCGTGGGTCCTGTCACGAATGGCCGAGTTTATCTGCTTGTGGGCTAACTCGTAGTCCCCTAAGGAGATGAGGATGACGTCGCTGTTGTAGGCGCGCTGGGCTTGCATGAGGAATCTCATTTCTGGTTGTACTCTCTTGTCCATAAACAGCAAACTGCCAGTGTGGATCCCACACTTCTCGGCAGGCATCAGGGCATCCAGATGCTCCCCATAGCGCAAGGGTGCTTGAGTGTCCAGGTCTTTGGTGACTCTGAACCCCAGATCCCGCAGAACCAGATGGCGGACTTCTGGATTATCCTGGAAGGCCAACAGCGTGAGGGGCATACTAATACTGAGTGGAGAAAAGAGTACATTTTTGCCTCCTTCTGTCCCTGACAGCTGTCTGTACAGACTCAAGGCAAATTTTTGGTTGTTGAAGAAGGGGCGTGGTGCCCTGGGAATCCCTGGTGTTGGTGATACTCTTTGATTCAGTGATGTTGGTGGTGTCTCTTGGTCACAGGAATGGGGAACCAGCCCAGCTACCAGCAGCCAGAGGGACAAAATGGAGCGTGCCATCCTAGACAAAGAAAGCAGTAGAGTTCCTCAGTTTGACCCTGTGACCTAACGAGACACGGAGCTCCAGAGTCTTCCTGCTGCTCATCAGGGGCCTTCAGTTGCCTTTGGTTGGGGAGGGCTGGGACTTCTAAGGGACTGGTGAGATCTTGAGCGCAGTCAGGCTTGAGAATCTGACAAGCCAGAGCCTGGCTCAGTCAACTTCTGCCCCTCTCAACAGAGGCCCCCATGTACAAACAGAGATCAGAACACCTGCCCATGGACTATGCCAGGCCTGCTGTGGAAACAGAGCAGGAGGAAGCCGATAGATATCAAACCAAACTTTAGACTGGAGCACCTCTGCTCTGCCCACTCCCTATGGGAGCTTTGGAGTTGAGCTCTCGCCTCCTATTGTCTGCGCAGATGTTCTCAATATGTGCGTGACACCAAGTCAAGGCAAGCTTTCCACTTACCTGAAACCTCTGTGCCAGCTGCTGCCCAGGTGTCTGCCTTTGCCCTTCTCTGCCCTGTAAGTCCCTGTGGCCTTGGGACTGGTCTCCACTTCTTCTGTGTCCTCTGGCTTATTCTGGAGTTTGCCAGGAGAAGGGAGGCTGGTAGATCTACATTCCCTTGTTGGCACAGTGCCACCCTCCGGCATCCTTCTGCCACCCGAGAAGGTCCTTCAGCTCTTCCCATGTTTTCTGCCTCTTTGACTCGGGCAGTTTCCTGCTCTTACTCACCCTGTGGCCCAGCTCAGGGTGCCTCCTTCTTGAATTCTCACCCTGACTCTTTCAACCCCCTCCCACTAACCTGCTCAGTACAGTCTCATCCTTTGAGCCATGGGGAGGGCTCTGAGCAATATGCCATTTAATCCTAGAACCCTGCAAAACCTCGGGCCCCGGGAGGTCAGGTGGCCTCCTTGGGGTCCACAGACAGCTAGTGGCAGAGCCAGGTTTCTAAGTCAGTCTGTATCTCTAACAACGAAGCTTTGTTTTATCTTTCACTGTACCCCCACATTCAGAACAGGTGTCCCTCTGTAATACGACCCTCTGAAAACTAGCCCCCCAGGCCCTGTGATATGCTGCCCTGCAAGGCTGGGGTATTCTTGGAGCTGACCCAACAGTGGTCTCTGATCATGCAGGGACAGACTAGGAGCTCTGGGGCTGGAGGAAAGTCAGTTTTACTTACAAGACATAGAGTATGAGTCTGATGTACCCGCAGCTGCCTTGGACAGAGGAGAGAAGGGACAGCAAACATTACTTACCAGTCCAGGCAGTTATGGTCACACAGCAAGGTCAGCATGTACCCTCCCCAGGCAACCATTCCAGCCTCCGTGCTGTGCTCACTGGTGTATGGGCAACCTGGAGGCACAGAGACTGCCGAGCCAGCCTGCTGTGGAAAGGGCTTATGCACTAGGTCAGGCAAGCAGCAAGAAGAGGGACACTCTGGGATGTCTTCTCTCCCATCCCATCCAGCGGTCCGTTCTTTCATCCATTCAGCCAGCCAGCCACCCATCCATCCTTCCGTCCACTCACATCTGGAGCACCTGCTTATATATTGTCATGGCCGGGCATTGAGAAGGGATTAGAGAAAAACATACAAGATCACTCTTTCCAGTAAGCTAGGTATCATTAGGGAGCAAGTGTCCTGCTGTGTCCATCCTCAAACACTTCTGGGACTGTGGTAAGGGTGTGTGAACACCTCTAGATTGTGGTCAGCTCTTGGCCTGTGGTTTCTGGTTGTTGCTCTCTTAGTCAAAGAATTGACAGTTAGCACACATGGGCATGCAAAGACACACAGGTATGCAAAGTAACACAATAACTTTATCTGTAGAGAAGCCAATATACAAATTCCAGAGGGGTAAACAGTTAAGTATGACAGTGAGCCACAGGAGTAAGGGTACTTACTCAAGGACCCTAGGCTGTAGCCTGAAGGCTCTTTCTGTGGGGTCTAAAGGAGGGTGGGGATGGTTACTCAATGGTGTAGTCTGGGTTGTTTTTTTTTTTTTTTTTTTTTTGACTGATGGATTAGGTCATGCATTCATTTTTTCCTACTTCTCATGTTTCTTCCCATATACATATGATTTTAAATGCAAGCCCAATTATGCACATATGTAAGATGATAAATAGGGTACAAGTCCACTTGAAGGACAGTCTGCCTTACTGCAGATGTATCCAAAACAAGTTCAAGCCAGATCAGCTTTTTTATTCTCCCTACCTCAGTGCACTGGGAATGTAGAAGGGCAGAGAAACATCTGCTATCGTTGAGAGATAGTATGTGTACCTCATTGCAGATGGGGTTCTGAGGTTGAAAGGTGCATTGCTTGGAGCAGTGTGTGTGTGTAGTATGTGAAGGCTAGGCTGCTAAGTGGAGACAGACAGACAGACAGACAGATAGATAGATAGATAGATAGATAGATAGATAAATAGAAGATAGACAGATGATAGACAGATAGATGATAGATAGATGATAGACAGAAGATAGATAGATAAATAGAAGATAGACAGATGATAGATAGACAGATAGATGATAGATAGATGATAGACAGATGATAGATAGATAGATAGATAGATAGATAGATAGATAGATAGATAGATAGATATGAGAGAGAGAGAGAGAGACCCAAACCAAGTGGAGTCCTTCCCTATATTGGTCTGCCTCAGATCCCTGAGTTAAGTTCCCCCTTGAACTCTCACAATTCAACTAGTGTTCACTAAGATGAAGACTTCTCCACCAGGCGTCTCTAAGCTGGACACAAAGGAAGGACAGGCTGTTCATAGTCAGAAAGTAGGTCTAGGAAATGCTGGCTAAGTAACCTCGAATAGTTCCCTCAACGTTTCTCAGCCCCATGTATACCCAGGGCATCCCTACAGCTCATCATCTTTGCTCCCTCTCATCCTCTCGCTTGTCTCCAGGATTTGCACAAGCAGTAGCAGATCAATATTTCAAGAAAGCCAAGAGCAGCTGCCCTTGATTCATTTTGTTTGTTCGGGATGCACTCTGAGGACCCCCACGAGAGGCAGTCATATTTTGCAGGTAAGCCCATCAAAATCCCAGTGACTTAAAGCAAAGAACCCATAGAAACCGAGGCAAGCTAGCCAAGCTAGGCAATGTGGCATTGAGAGTCACATTTCTTTCTACTCTAGTGAGCAACTTCATGGGAAGCAGCTTATTTTGGAGTGGTCTCGAAGGTGGAAGAGGCATAGAGCCTTGAGTCACGAAGAGGTTCTCCAGCGATGAGTGTGCTTCATAGCCACCGGCTTACCAGTTTAGTTCCGAGAGCCCTTCAACAGATTCTCTCTCTCTCTCTCTCTCTCTCTCTCTCTCTCTCTCTCTCTCTCTCTCTCTCTCTCTCTCTCACACACACACACACACACACATACACACACACCTAGCTCTAGCTCTTTCCTTGGTTTAGTAGTTTGCCCTGGGTTTCTTTGGCCACAGTTTCTAAGGATGAAATGGGCGGTCATTTTCATTTGATCTACCACACCCTGGTAGACTGGGTTGAGATCGCATCTGGGACTCTGTGTCTCCGTGGGCAAACACTTTGATTTGCCAGCCATCACTGGGAGACGGACAAAAGGCGTGTGAAATCATCCGTGCAACTCCTACTCTGAGATGTTGTATAAATCTCATTATCATAATGAAATACCGGAGACAGGTTAGCTCAATTAAAAAAAAGAGGTCTACTCAGTTCACTGACTTGAGGGCTCAAGGGCATGTTCTGGCGTTGGTTCAGTTCTGCACATACCTTCCTTGTTGTCGGTGTCCTGAGTCAGCTAATAATCTCGTGAGGCAGGGAGTCTATATTCATATCCGCAAATTTGGTCTTTCTCCTATTTCTTATAAACTATCAGAATAAGCCATGGGAGCTCGGCCCTAATGACCTAATCTAGCCCTGATAGTTTTCCAAAAGGTTCATCTTTAGACCCCATAGTTAGGTTTTGTTTGAACGATGTTTGTATCATCAACAAATGACTCTGGGACTCAACTCTTATGTGAGTATGGTGAACTGGTAGTCCTGTTCAAACTAGTCTAGACATCCAGGAGTCACGAGAGGGCTCTGGTGATGTAGGACTCTGGTCCTAGAGAGGACAATAGATATATATAGGAAAAGAAGGATGGAACAGCAGGACAAGTCTTGATGACGGACCCTACCAAGGAAAAATGCTCAACATTCACCACATGGAAACCTTGGGGGAGGGGGGAGTGTTTGCTGTGCAAGCATGAGGACCTGAGTTCGGATCCCCAGCACCTATGTCAAAACTGAGTGATGTAACACACACCTGTAACCCCAATGCGGGGAAGAGGCAGAGGCGATAGATTCCTGTAGTTCATGGACCAGCTGGCCTGCCTGGATTGCGCTCAGGTTCAGTGAGAGAAGCTGTGTCAAAAATAAGCTGCAGAGTGCTTGAGGGAGACATCTGCTGTCACCCTGTGGCCTCCACATTGCCATGTTCACACGTGCATGTACCCACATAAACTCTATGGGGGGAGAGTAAGAGAGGGGGGAAGGGAGGGAGGGAGGGAGACTTTGGGAGATGCATAAGATGCATAATGGAGTCAATTTCTAGCAAAGAAAAATAGACTCGGACAACCACTTTAGAGATCATTAGATCAACTTGGTAATCTGCTCCCATCCCAGCCACCATCTTGGGTTCATGTGGCGCATCCTGGAGGAGTACTATGGTAGGGATTCTGGAATTGTTTGAACAGAGAGGAAATCGAGCCGTGGTGATTAGTGATGTCTGCCATGGGCGTCAGAGCTGGACTGGCACAGGACCAGTGCTTGCCATTCATAGAGGCCAGATCTCTCATTGGGAGACAAAGAAGTATGGATTGGAAGAATGTGGACCTTATGAAGGTCCACCCTGCTGGAGGCAAAATGAGAATTAGAATCTTATTTGTGCTCCACACCAGCGAGTCTTCTGCCTACACGACCAGGCCTTCTCTGGACATTGGTGCGCAGCCATAATCAATTCTCAGTGTGTTCAAGGAGGTAAACACCTGGTAGCAAGTGAGTATTGACTCAGATCTCCACAGATGGCCACCCACACACTGCTGACCTTCACCTGCCCTTACTTATCAAACAAACAAGCTTTTGAGCCAGTTTACGGACGCTCACCTGGCTAATCTCAATGTCGTTTCAGGGTGCTTGACCCTCCATTGCTTGAGTGCCTACTGCATATCTGGAGTTTTAGATGTTGTACCATATTAAAAACCTCCTAGTAAGACACAGCTCATGAATGCTTAGCCCCAGAAATGACCATGACTCTGAACACTTTTCCTTGCATATCCTTATTTAGGGAATGCCATTGGGTGAGTCACAGCAATGGTAAAAACTCCATGCTTATTGCCCCAGTACGGGGCATGAGCTGCCCTTCAGATCCCAGGGGATAACCCACATCCATTCCTTCATCCTCCTAAGGCAGACATTAGTACACCCTCATTTCTCAGGTTCCCAACTTTGCAAGAGGAACCTCCTTCCCCCAAACTCTACGGAATGCCGTCCTTACATGAATACTCAAGTTTAAGTACAAAGACCTGATCGGGACACTGTTAGCCCCGGGTTCTCCCTTCGGTGAAGAGCAGGCAGAAAAACCATGTTACTTCGCTGTGGTGACCACAACGAAATACCACAAACTGGCTCAACGCCTGGAATCAACTGTCTTGCACAGTTCCAGAAGCCAGAAATGCCATTGTTAGAACTGATTCCTGAACCCTGCCCAGACCTCTCCTTGGCTGACGGGCAGCCATCTCCATGTCCACATCCGTGACGACCTCTCAGTAGCTCCCATAGCACCCCCTCCATGTTCAAGAGGTTTATCTAGGTCCATTTCTCCACATTCACATGGCCCCTTTTTACAAGGATACAGGTTAGGTAAGATGTACCGAACACACTCATTTTTACTTGATTGCCTATATGAAATCCCTGGTTCCAAAATAAAGTCTTGTTCTGTGTTATTGGAGGTTAGAATCTTGACATACGAAATATAATTCCACCCACAGCAGCACCTGCCTGTCCTCGTGTAGCACAACACAGGATGTCATATTACTATGGAAATTTCCGAATGTCTAATAATGCTGAAATATTTTCACAGTGGACCACTGTAGACACGTACAGTCTGTGTCACTGTCCATGGCAACTTCCTGGACAATCCTCTGAACAACCAACAGGACTGCAGAGAATCTCTCAAACCCTTGTTTCTTATCACAAAGAAGTTTGTAATTCAGCATCATTCCCTGAGCCCCTATGAAGCCCACACTAAGCACAGCGTGTAATCCTGGCCCGCCACGTGGGGACACAGTGCAAGATGACCCAGTGAACACAAAACTTACTCAGTATAAGAGGTTCAGCGGGTGAGTGCTCGGTTGACTGAATCTCAACATTGACTAGCGATCTCCCTCAAAAGATGTCCAAACATAGTGAATGCCCCACCAGGAAGAAACGTATTTTTAGAGGTTTTGATGCACAGTTATTAAAGTGGCTCAAAATGGCATCCTGGGGCAGCCCTGGGGCTGACAACTCATGCTATCTACAGGACTTCTTTCCAGAGGATTTTATTTCTCCCCCTCAGGTTTCCAATGTCTGTTCATCCCCTCGTATAGTCACAGAGATAGAAGCTATGGTTTGGACTGAAGATGCAGCCCAGGGGTAGAAAAGTAGCCTCAAATGCAAAAGCCCTAGCTCCATCACTAGAACTGTAAAATTTCTATTATATATATGGGGAATTGAACAGGATTTCTGTGGACAGCCAAATGAGTGAAGTGATTTAGCCAACAAGATGAACAAAACAACCTCATGAGGGTAGTGAGTGGGGCCTGTTGCTGCCTTCCTAGCCTGGAGACCAGGTTAATATTAACAGGCCGATGTTGATGTGGGATTGTGCAATGGGTCCTAGTTGCCAACTCCCATGGATGGTGCCATCATTCACCTCATCTCCAGAGCTTCAGCTGCCCTCCATGTAATGCCTGGGAGGGAAGAAGTCAGCCCTGGGTGGTAGAGTGTTACCACACACTGTGGCAATGTCTTTCTGAGCCAAAAAATGTCCCTGGTGGGTGTCCCACCACATCAGAGTCTTTCCATGCAGTCTGCGAGTGCAGGGGCAGAGGGACTTGGGAAGCTATCTGTGTCCCTGTTTTTGACCACGGGGAACACGCACATAGGCAGAAGGACAGAGGTGTGCAATGGATGGGAGGTCTGGGGTCTACTACCTATGGTCTGGCCTCCATCAGACTCCCCTCATCATTGCTAGAGTGAGAAACCCCCACCCTCACCACACTTAGTAAAACCTTTGAGACAGGGCTTCTTTGTGTAGCCCTGAATATCCTGGAACTCACTCTATAGACCACACTGGCCTTGAACTTAGAGATCTGCCTGCCTCTGCCTCCCAAATGATGCCAGAGGTGGTTTGGAGTAGTTGCTTCCATTGGCGGGACAGCTTGGGAAAGACTGTATTCTCTTTTTTCCCATTTAGATGGGAATATTTTAAAGGTTCTGAGAAGTCCTTTAGTGAAGCCTAATCCAAAGCTCTCCAAATTCTCCTGACCAAGGACCCTCTCCTGGTAATCTGTGAGGTTTCTTCATGTAGGCCAGGTCCCCATTCAGGTAAGAATAGAGCTGCCTCCTAGAGCATCCTGCCTTCTGGAGTATCCTGGCCCTGGAGCATCCTGGCCTCCTAGAGCATCCTGCCTGCTGGAGCATCCTGGCCTCCTGGAGCATCCTGGCCTTCTGAAGCATCCTGGCCCCTCTGTCCCTTTATTTCCCCAGCACCCTTCCACTTACTTCTTAAAATAATGTGTCTTTTTAAACATTTGAGAAGAAAGAGAAATGGTCTGTGACCACCCCCTCAGCCTCTCCACTGATCTGAGGGAACAGCCCGTTCACTGACCTTAACCTTGGCAAACACACCTCGACCCTCTCCTGCCTGCTTGACCTCCCAACACCCACATTGATTACTCTTTCATCCACCTTGGGTCTCAGATGCTATCTCACCAGTGGGTGAAGGGGGTCTCAGATGCTATCTCACCAGTGGGTGAAGGGGGTCTCAGATGCTATCTCACCAGTGGGTGAAGGGGGTCTCAGATGCTATCTCACCAGTGGGTGAAGGGTCACAGAAGGGTGTCTTTGCTGACCACACTATCTGAGCAGGATCCTGGCACCCTATACTCTCCATCTCCAGCAGAGCGTGTTTCTCCGTGGAACTCATCACCTTTCCCCTCAATACGCACCTGCTGTGTGTGCCCGAGTCCCTCAGTGACATCCTTCCTAGAGACACACAGTTTTATCTGTTGTGTTCCTGGTGGCACACCAGCGCCTGGCACATAATTTACGCTTAGTAAATAGTTGGCAAGTGGATTAACATGTGGGCTCACAGGAAGAAAAAGACACGCATGCTCTTTTAGACTCTCTTTAGGTTTTGACTCTTTCCATGTTAGCCTCCATAGGGCCTTTTACAGAATCTTACATGTGTGTGTGGCAGGGGTATGTTTGGGGTTGGGCGTGCTTGTCCTGTCATATGCATGGGTGTCAGAGCACACGTTTAAATGTCTCCCCTTACCTTCTCCCTTCGCAGAGACTGTCTCTTGCTAGTTCTCTAAGGTTATCTGTCTCTCAAGCTCCTAGGAATCCCTTTGTCCCCACCTCCCATGGTGCAGTTCGAATGCTGGAATTATAACTCTGCATTCGACCACAGCTGACTTCCACATGGGTTCAGGAAACACAAACTTGGGGCCTTGCTGAGTCATCTCCCCAGTTTCACCCAGGGGCCTTGTAAAAATGCTGTACCGTGTTTCATTTCTAGGGATGTACTGTTATTAAAAGGTGTGTGTGGCGGAGGGAGAAGTCCATGTGGGATTTTTTTTTCCTCTTTGTATGGAGTCACAATGAGAAAGAACGCCCTGTTTGTTGCCATGCTGTGCATGAACAGCCCTGTGTGGTGAGTTTCTGTGGGCTTCCTGGGTTCAGAGTGGGAGTCGTTTATTTTACCTTTAACGGCTCTTACCACGTTGTCCTCCAGTGAGGTTGCGCAGATTTCTCTTCCTCCACATGGCAGGACGGTATCTGTTTTCTCATATGCTCGTAGCACTGGGCACCAGCTCCGGGTGTCTGTGCCAGCTGGACAGGTGGACAGTGGCATGCTCTTAATTGGATTTGGATTTTTTTAATTGCAAGTAGTTAGGAAATATTACAAATTTCCACTGACGGTTTCTGTTTATTTTTCTTTCGTTCTTTTGAAAGCTTGCTGATATTATTTGCTGGGTTTTCTACTCGTTGCTTACTGTTTCCCGATAATAGATTTGAAATAAATCGTTGAAACAATAGTCTTTATGATACTTGTTATCAAGATTTCCAATTCGTTCACGGGCTGTGTCTATGTCATTTCATTTTTCTTTATATTTTTTCTTTATATTTGAATCTCAAATATTTTACTTTGAAATGTGTTTTCTTTAATTTGTTTATTTTAGGTTTTTTTTTTGAGACAGGGTCTCTATGCATAGCCTTGGATGTCCTGGAACTTTTTATAGACCAGGCTAGCCTTGAATTCACAGGGATCCACTTGCCTCTGCTCTACCTCCCCAGTGCTGGGATTAAAGGCATGCACCATCACCACCCGGCTGTACTTTGAAATGTAGTATACTATTCTGTAACATCCCACAAAGTAGCAAGTTTCCTGCGGCACCTTCATACCTACCATGTGTCTGTCAACCCCCTCTGCCCATTTCTCTTCTCCCTCTTTCCCCCTACCCTTCTCTCTCCAGTGTTTGCAATTCACTTTCATACCACGAATGCGCTACAACTCCCCCCCCCCTCCTCTCGCTTAAAGCCTCTCCTGGCTCTGCTCTAGCTTCCTGGCATCTACCCTCCCTCAACCCCACCTGGCCTGCCTTGGAGAACAGCGTCTGTGATGCTGTTGGGGGAACATTGTAGGTAACTTCTGGGTCTCAGCTCCCTTATTGATCATCTGTCTGATTATTGGTGGCTTATTGATTGTTGTCCTACTATAAGGACAGATGGAATTGCCTTCAGCCTTTTCACTCTGTTCAGCCTTGGTCAGGAGCTGTGGTGTTGGGTACACATGAACGCACGATGGCTATCCTTTCATGGTGAAGTCAATGGCACTAACTCCCGTATACTGTTTACATTTTGTAAAGTGGAACACAGAAATTCTTCTTGATGATTTCTGGGGGTAGACTTTTTTCAGAAAGGCTGTATCTACTTGTCATCTCTCTATACTTTTTATTTCCTACATTTCCATGTCTGCCTTGAAGGTTGGTCCTCAATGTCTGACCCCACTGTGGCTCCTCTTAGATCTGCTACGCTGTCAGCCTTCTTGTTTGGGTCCCTGATCTGAGCCTGGCCGTGCCAGTGTCCTCTCTCTGATGTTGCACCCTGATGCATCTCTAAGATTCTATTTCCAGGGTTTCCTTCTGCCATGGCTGGCCTTCGTGCCTGTTATTCTGGAAACATTGCTCTGATGAGAGGTGAGGTACATGGCAGCGGACACGGGTCAGGGAACCAGGGAGGCACCAAAGGTGAAGGATGGGGTCATGGACCTAGATAAGAAGGAAGGAGGATGTGGGCAGAGGGGCAGCTAGGTTATCTGAAGAGTTAATAAACACACCTCCCACCCTTTTCTGGAGCTCCCAGCAGGAGGTCAAAGAATTTCTGGGGCAGGAGGTTGGGTTTAGAAAGCAGAGGAGTGAGGATCTGGGACTGTTGCAAGGAACTCTGGGAAATATGTTTTGATCAGCCAGAACTGATGCTTGGGTTATGGGTCGTTCAATCCCAGTCAAGGCATCGGTACGTGTCTGGACTTGGATTTCAAAGGTATTGGCTCAGAAATCGGTGCTCTGAGTTGCTCCAGACCCTTGACCAACAGATACCAGGGAGCAGAAGGCCCAGGATCAGCCTGGGTTTGGGAAGGTGACTTAAGTTGAAACAGGCCACCAGGTCAGCATGTCCGGCATTTGCCTGTAGGCCCACTGTGTGCTGAGAGCTCAGAGGAAGGCTATTTTCCTTCTCTGGCTCCATCACAACTCTGGGTGCTTCAGAGTCCCTTGTGTGCAAAGTGTGCTGAGCTAGGTGGGAGGCTGGCCACTCCCACCCTGTGGTCTCAGGAGGAAGCTGATGAAAGATTACTAATCAGGATTAACAAGGCCAGCGGGAGCTGCGTGCAGCACCAACTGTTCCTCATGCTGCTGCTCTGGGAACTCATGGGTTGAGTAGGAAAAGGAGCATTCAGTCCCTATGTGCCCGGGGCGCTGTTGCTGGAGGAGAACCTAGGGCAGCTCGTGAGTCTGGCCATGTGCTGCTATGACCCATGGCCTGCCTCTTCTCCAGGTTTAGTCCTGCAGAAGCAGACACTTCCGTTTAGTCCTTTCTGGAATCAGGGAAGGGAGGGACTTCTGTGGCTACCTCAGCCTACCTCAAGGAGTAGCTAAGAGTAAGGAACATGTTCATGAGCACCAGGGGCCTATGGCTGTGCCTGCACCATGGTGTCTCCAGTCAGTGTGTGAGCTTCGACTCTCACTCTGGGAAGTCTCACCTGCCTTTCTGCTGTGCAGGTCTGTTTGAGAACAGAGAGATAGGTAAAGAGCCTACCTAATACCACAGAAGGGGTTTTTGGTATGGTCGAGAAAACCTGATGATGTCCATCTGTCCCAGGGAGGGGAGCTTTGCCTTGAGGACAGGGAGAAGAAAGACCCTTCATCTGCACGTGTATGCTTGCTCCATGTTATACCCCTCCCAGACAGGTGTGCACACTTTGGAGAGATCTAGATATGCACAAAGACTGACAATGACAGAAACACACACAAAGAGAAGGAGAGAGAGAGAGAGAGAGAGAGAGAGAGAGAGAGAGAGAAGGAGAGAGGAGAGAGAAAGAGAGGGAGGGGGAGAGAGAAGAAGAGAAAGAGAGAGAAGGAGAGAGAGAAGGAGATACACAAACACAGAGAGAGAGAGAGAGGGAGAGAGAGAGAGAGGGAGGGAGGGAGGGACGGAGAGAGAGAAGGAGGGGGGAGAGAGAAGAAGAAGAGAAAGAGAGAGAAGGAGAGAGAGAGAGAAGGAGATACACAAACACAGAGAGAGAGGGGGGGGGGAGAGAGAGAAGGAGGGGGGAGAGAGAAGAAGAAGAGAAAGAGAGAGAAGGAGAAAGAGAGAAGGAGATACACAAACAGAGAGAGAGAGAGGGAGGGAGGGAGAGAGAGAGAGAGAGAGAGAGAGAGAGAGAGAGAGAGAGAGAGAGAAGGAGAGGGGGGGAGAGAGAAACAGCACATACAGACATGCCTATAGAAGCAAACGTACACACACATTGATGTGGGAACCCACCCTCATTGGAAGTCATACAAGCACAACAGGAAGTACACCTGGCTGTCTCCTCAGAGTCCTAGTTCTGGCCTGGAATGGAAAGCTGTTCAAACAGTGCATGCTGTCACCTGGTGACTGTATCCTACACTCATGACGAGGACAGTGCTTTATTCCCGGATCCAAGTGACAGCTGCAAGGCTCAGGGAAACAGTGTGTTCCAAGCTCAAGGTTAGAGTGCTCCAGCATGAGGTGTTTTTCAACAAGGCTGAGGATTAGAGGACAAACGCCAAACTTTAGCCCGGCACAAAACCCCAATAAAACCAGCTTCTCCTTGTGTCCAGGAGAGCAGCTCTGTCACCACTGGGGTGTGACAGCTCCGTCCAACTCCAGCTGAGGTCACCAGTAAGAACCTTGCTTGTCACTGTAGCCTGTGGCATGGGCTTGGTAACATGGTAACATCTTGCTTCTCCAGTATCTACCACAGTCATCGAAAGTGTAGTAATGGCTTCACTTCCTTAAGTCCCCCCCCACCACCAGTCCCTGGGCACTTGAGGCTTTGGCCAGACTTTCATATACTTCTTATCTCCCCAAGGGCAGTTTGGGAACCGCTGGGGATTCTCATGATGTTATGCTCTGTTGTGGGCTGGTGAAATGGGGCTAGGGAGAGTTCTGGCACAGTGGGTGCTCCTCTACCGGGCAGCTGGGTGTGAGCTTTGAAACGTTCAAAATTTGGGTTGTGGGCCTAAGATTCCTCAATGTTCAGGAAGAAGCTTTATTTGGTGTGGGTGCTGATAGCTCTCTGAGCAGGGGTCAGGGTAGGGTGTGTGTGTCGGGGGGGTGGCTGGGCAGAGAATGGTAAGCTTTCCAGGAGTGAGAATTCCTGTTAGTAGATTTGCCCTGAAGGAATAGGCAACTCATTTGCTCTGTGTCAGTTCACTAATGAGGGGCAATGATGTCTTGTCTCTCACAGGTTTGTGAAGCACAACCCTGGTCATCAGGGAATGTTCCCAAACACCTCCTTGGAGTGATCTGGCTCCCCGAGAATACTCTTGAAGGGAGAGACACCATCCCTCGTAATGGCATTTGGGCTACTAAGATGAAAACAAATAAACAAACAAACAAACAAAAAATATCAAATCAAAATAGACTTTCTCATCCCCAAGAGAAAGAAGATGGCTCAGGGTTTGATGACTTCACAGAGGTCACACAGCGGGCATGTGTCCGGCACTGACACTCTGGAGTCCAGAGTCACTGCAGTTCTGAGGATGGTCTCGGTTGGAGGCACTAGTAGATCACAATAGAAAGTGTCACTTTTAGAGAGATACTTGGAGTGATTCATTACCGAGTCCTGTGAAATCACACAACCACAAATAAAATACAGCAATATTATGATCCACATTTATTCAGGGATGGGCGCGGGGGAGGATCACTAGGTGAGCTTGGAAGGGGCAGCACTCCCTCAGCACAGAGGTTCTGAACAGTAGGTGCAGTCTCTGAGAGGTGGGTTCTGGATGCTGCAGGAAGTTAGCGCAGGTGAGGGCTGAGGAGGACAGTGATGGACTTCCGGACCCTGATGACGGGGGAACCCTAAGATCTACTATGAGACTTACATGTGCCCTTGAAACACTACACCGAGAGTCTGGAGATGGGAGTTGAGGCAGGTACATATGACTTCAGGAAGATCTTGGGGGAACCACGGGAAAGGATATGTGTCCTTCTCCTGTATGACATGTCCTTGTTATGACCTTTTAGAGCCATCTATACAGCATGGCTTCAAGGTCAGCACGGATGAGGGGAACAAAGGAAGTGGCTTTGGGCTCATGGGTCTCATTGGCTTGAGAAGAAGACAGAGGCCAAGATCCAGAGATCTTTCTGCTAATTGAGGGGACTGTGAGACTCCTCTGGCAGGGAAGGAATGACAGGGACAGAGACTGGGGTCCTGCTCCAGCCCATCTCCTCTAGCCCTTCTCAGGAAATTCCCGGTGAGGTAGAGAGGATAGGCCCAGTGAGGCAATGCAGCACAACACAAAGGGACAAGGCCTTCTCCCTTCATGTTGGAGATGTCACTGCATGGAGATCTCCTAAACATGGACGAACTGAGATGTGCTGTGACAGGGAGTCCCTACACACCTCCCAGAACAGAGGAAGACACGGACACCACCCAGGGATTTCCTGGATACTCATTTATGAGTGAAACCATCCCATGTTTAATGTCAGCAGGGAGGGGACACGGCTCTCAGGAGAGAGGCTGATACCTAAGAGCTGTCACTTTCTGGGAATTGCCACCCTGCCTAAAAAGAGGGGGGCACTGTTTTTTGGGTCCTGGGCGAAGATTAGGAAGGGTCTATTTAGCTGAAAGAGAGGAACAGCAGCCCACTCGTCTCTTTTAAGACACGAACTCGGAGAGGTGCTTATGTCCTTTCCATCGAGGGTCAGCATAGCTTTGCTCACCACCTGTGGGAAGGGAAGCAGAGGTGTGTGAGAGAGGGGGCAGCAATCACTGCGGCCTAGAGTAAGATAGCACACGGAACTCATGAAGGAAGACCCTCCCCAACGGCTTGTGTCCACCCTTTATGGCACTGCCCTGCCCTCAGCCTGCTCCATGGTGGTCACTCAAAAGCCTTTCCCCGATCTCTCCAGTCTTTGCCTGTTTTGGCTCATTCACTTCCAGGTCCCCTTCCTGCCTCCATCTCTCATGACCTCAGCTACAGTGCATAGCTTCACAGTGGGAGGTTCTTTTGTATTTCCTGTCCTTTGCCCAGGGGTCCCCCTTTCCCAAGGTACAGCTGTGAGCCCTTCTGGGGACTGGGTGTCTGAAGATGACCTTGAGTGTCCAAACTCCAAGGGTATTGAGCCCATGCTGAACTGCCTTAAATTTCCCCCCACCAATGGGATCTTTGGAAAACTCATTAACACTCCTGACTTTGTAGTTTACTAGTCACCCTCTATGCCACAGACAGAAAATTCCAGGGTAATGTCCCAAGTCACTAAGCCTAGGCCTCTCTGTATGAAAATAGGTAGTTTGAATACTAAGGACTGAACGGTCCTGGGCAAAGGTGAGATTGAGGTTCAGGGAGGTCATTCCGGGAGGTACTTACATTATCAGCAGCACAAAAATCCCTGTTGCAGCTTTGACCTCTGACCCCCAACTCCAGATAAACCCAAAGGTCATCCGGAGGACCTCAGCCTTGCCTTTGTCCACACCTTTTCCCTTCTCCTTAACCTCGCACCGGAGCTGCACCTCTGCCCTGTGTGACTGAAGCAGACACTGGAGCAGTGCTGTGAGGTGACCTCACCTTGAAGGACTTCTGAGCTGTGTCCTCCATGGTCACTGAGCTGATGGCTGCCTTGTTGAAAAGAGGAGCGATTCCTAGTAGGTTCACCACTGACTCCACGCCATGGGTCTCAGGCACCGACAGTCTGGGGATCTGTACCTTGACTGTCCTAGTGGGCAAGAGAGGAAGCTTTTCATTAGTGTGGAAGGAATATTTCGTCCCGGGAACCCCTAAAATGCCACCTCCTCTGAGAAGTCCTTTGGGAAGACACAGGGTGTTCACACAGAACCCTGTCTCACTATGCCCTACAGTGTTTGGGCACCCCTCTCACTTATCTAGGGTTGTCCCCCAAGACATGACTCTCGGAACAGAGGGAGTCAGAGCAGCTGAGCGCAAGGCCTGGTGGAGAGCAGGATGAAACCACTCCTCTCCCCGCTGTGCTGAAGCTTCAGGGCTCAGTTTGGGTCTTGGGCTCCCAATAGTTCCATGCTCAGCCCCAGCTGGGTTTTCTGTTCCCTGTTGTAGGTTCTAGGCCTCAGAAAGTGCTTATGGACTCTGGGCTAGGCAGAAGAGCGGCACCTTTGCCTACAGTTCACCTCAGACCTGCCTGCGTGTCTACGTGTTTCATAACACACCTCACATAACAGGCAGCAGAAGCAGGATGGGGGAGTAGGTTAGAACACAGGCTCACCGATCTATGGTGCATGGCTCTGGGGACCTGACCAGCCTCACACAAAAGCAACAGAGGAATAGAGTCTTTCTCATTCGTGACCTGGGCACTCTTTTCTTTCTGAAGATTTCCCTACAGATTCTTCCCCTAACTTCCAAACACCCCATGGGCTGTCCACCTTGACCTCTGACCCTTAAGGTGACTAGAGCCTATGAACCACCTCCATATTCTTGGATAATCTCTAACATACATTGCAGCTGTGGCCTCTGCCGTATTGAGGATGCAATGTGTCCATCCCGAGGTATGACTGCCCTGAGAACAACATGTTTACCTCTTTCTTTCCAGCACTGCTTCCATCAACAAGCATGGCCTACAGTATGGAAATGAACACCGAGTCTGCCTGGACGCTCAAAGTGGCTGTGGCCCCAGCTTCTGGCCAGCCTTCTAGAGCTTTAGTTATGGAATGATCATAGGTAGGGGTGGCTCTGGGTAGTTCCTGGGACCGAGGAATTACCTTAGGCTAAATTGTTGAAACATCCGGCGGAAGTCTGGGTAGGTCAGTCTCTGCTCTACCTCGTGCATCTTCCCATGGTCAGGGAGGATAAAGTAGGTGAAGGGGATGACTTGGGTGCTGGCGTACACCAGCACCATGCTAGACAGATCACGGACTCGAAACAGGTGAAACAGGCTCACACTATTGACCATCGGAACCTTGATAGTCTTCTGATGGTCCACATGGAAATCCTCCATTTTGAGGAAGTGACATGAAAAGTACCTGATAATTTTGCCTGGAGAGGAAGAAGAGGGGGTGTCAGATAGAGGGGGTCTAGGTCTGCGAGAGTGTATCAGAAGAAAAGGGCCAGGAGTCTTCTCTCAGAGCCCTGGTTTTATCAGCTAAAAATAGAAAAAGGATGGACATGCTAAGGCGGGAGCGCTTTGTGGGGGTCCCTTGAACTTGGGGAGGGATGTAGAATTTGAATATAGATTCTAAAGGTAAAGTGTCTTTGAAAGAAATTTAATATTTTGCTTATTTAATGGTTCTCTGGGAATGCTAAATGGTGACAATTGCAGGTGATCAGTGGTCCCTAAGACACCTGTACACCTGCTTTTCAAGAGGCTTCTTGTCCTTTTCAGGCAACCGCTTAATATAGTTCAAGGCAAACCTTGATGTGTAACTTGAGTCCTCTCCTGAGCCCTTAGATGCGGTGCAAATATCTGGGGAGCTCCCGTGGTGCCATATAAAAACACAACCAACATAGCCATCAGAATAAGTAGGGGCCTCAGGGACCCATCCTCCCTGTCATGAATGAGTAGGACCCTCAGAGCTCCTGGCCTCACATTCTCACTGGAAAGGAGGGGCTGGAGGCCCTGGGAAGGGAATGAAGCCATGGCCTTGGCGCTGCACTTTGCAGGACTTTGCCAGGGGAGAGGGAGCTCAGGGGGAAAAAAGCAGGCCCTAGTCTCAACTCCTAGCCCTTCCCCAAGCTGTTTCTTTCCTGGGGCAGAAATGCTTACTTTAGGGCCCTGACCTAACCATTTCTAGGCAGGAGGTCATGTTTGGGGTCGAGGCTAGCTGACCAGGTACATGTTCTCCACAGAGTTCCACACACTGTGTAGCCTTGCTAATCCTTTCATGGTCTCATGGCACTGGGCTAGCTTTCTCAATGGTAAAATGGACAGTCACACCCCAAACAGATAAAATGACTTGTCCAGTGTAGACAGGTAATGGATGTTGGAGGCCACACTGGACGCCAATGTTTTCGGGCCCTGAAGTTGACTCTACCACACTTAATGTTTCTCAGTATATTCCATGGGAACAGCTCTATGTATATATACCATGCAATAATTTGTTTTAAAAAGCACTAAGTATATTTCTGTTTCACTCACAAAGATTTCAAAAGAAGATTCGTATAGAGAATGACCTGTCAAGCCCAGATAAGGGGCTGCTTTAATCCTTCATCCTCTGATCTCATGGGTTGTTGAAAAAATTGTTATGCTATTTATTGGTGAAAGACTAAAAGAAGACACATGTAGGCATGTTGCCCTTCTCGACTTTGGGGTGCCAAGAACACAGAACATTGGAATATGAGCATCTATTTGAATAAGTCCCCTGGGGCCAGCTCGGCTTAGTGACGTCACCCTTACCATTCCAGATAATGTAGTTCATCAGAGCGAGGAATGTGTCATTCTTTAGCTCCTTGACCATGGTCCCAATTCCCTTGTTGGTTTTCTTCATCATATGATTGTTGATCTGTGCCTTGGCCTTACTGCTCTCTCTGAAGTTGGTAAAGATGACTTCAGAGGCGTATAGGTCCTTGATTCCCTTCATAGATTTATCCACCAGCTTCAGGCCCTGGTGGATGAACACGCTGCTGCCACTTATCAGGGGGGACATCTCTGCGGGCTGGTTGGTGGCGCGGAGAAAGTACTGGAAACACTTGTGGATCTCAGCTTCAGACAAGCCTGTTTTGTTGAGCTTTAGGGCCTCCAGGATGCGTTGGCTATCATTACCTTCTGCTCCCAGGGAGAGCGTTAAGATGGAAGCAATCGCTCTAATAGGGGAGAAGAAGATATTCCCATCTCTTGACTGCTGGGCCAGCTCTTTGAACAAAGAGACAGAGACATTGCAGATGGTTAAAGCTACTTTCCGGCACTGCCAGCTACCGATGCTTGGGTCATACGGGTTTTCATGGTCTGTAGTCTGGGTTCTGGGAAGCAGAGAGCATAGGCCAGCTAGCAAGAGGAGTCCATGAGAGAAAATGAGTGTCATCATCCTGCAAGACAGAGAAAGGGACCCAGCCCTGAGTCGGGGCCATGACAGCTTCCACTAACCGATGACTGACATAACAACCACAGTTCCCTACCCCTGTGCTGTGCTCCCGGTCTGGGCGAGGCACTTTCTACAGCCTCGTCATGGAAAGAGCTAGTGACAAGCCTCGGGGCAGGTCATGTCTATCTGGTGTGTACTTCTCTGAGAAGTCTCACAGGGGAGCGAAGCTCTCCTCCATTCCTTGATGGTTAAAACATATATTCAAGTCCATGAACAGTAACTGCAGCAGAACCAGGTCCCACAGCAGGCTGTCTATAGCCTACTCCACTCCCATCTGCAATGATTCAATGCGAAAGAAACTGCCCCGTTTAACCAAGAGCCTTGCCACTAGAGACCGTGTGGCCTTAATAAAAATCAACTTCTGAGCCTCAGATTAAAAACAAAAATATGCAAGGCATTAGTGACACAAATACAGATATGGGGACTTATACTTGAATTTGATCTTGTGCGAAGGTTGTAGGTTTGGCAAACTCCAGCCTTTTAGACCAGCCCTGAGCCATCAGGCTGGAATTGGGAGCGTGACCCCAAATAAGAAAAGGGGGGGAGGGATTGGAAGGGCAGCAGCTCATCTGAGGAGCTAACGAACCTATTTTCCCCCCAGGTGATCAGGAGTTCTTCCCAGGTGATCAAGGGCAGATGGCTCCTGGGCAGGAGAAAAGAGGCCTAGGACCCTTGTCGCGGGGAGTCTTGGAAAACTACTTTAAAGGGTAGCAGTTTAAACAAACAAACAAACAAGTCCATTTTCTATCCCAGGAGAGTGTGTGTGGAGTCAGTCCCTGAATCCACAGAGAGAGGTCAAGACCTGTGGCTTCTGGTAGGGTCATGGGACTGGGCATGGAAGAAGGCCCAAGCTGAGAGTATTGGGTGCAGGAATGGGGTGATAGGACCATCTGAGGTGTCTCCTCAGCCACCCCCAGTCAGGCAGAGAGATCACAGAAGGGTAAGTGATCTAGAGCTGGCCCAGGCCTAGAGGGCTTCCTCAAGGAAGGGCAGGCCTGACCTAGTATTCAAGAGAGGGTATACTGTGGGCTGGAAGCACAGAATGAGGTCTTTGCTCTCCTCTGGATCTGCCCATAGGAGTAGCGTCCTCTGTGTGGAGGAGATATAGAGACAGGAGAAAGGTTGACTGTGCCCACCCCATGGGTTAAGAAGGAGGCTGGTTACAGACTTACTTAGCAGAGGCAGTGAGAAGCTCGTGGGTTGGACGTGCAGGACTGAATGCCCCTGAAGATCTTGCCCCGGGGACTTATACGCACAAGTGTGGGAGACATTCAGTCCCCATGTGGGAGGAGAGCCCCGGTCAGCTTGTAATCTTGACTAGGAGACAGTGTGCCGTGTGTTGCTGTAGCCTGAGGGCCTGGCTCTCTTTCCCTGAAATGACTTAGTGAAGCAGAACTGGCCAGTACTACCCATCGAGGAGGGAGACAGAGGTAGCCCAGTGGCCATTGCAGCCTACCTCAGGAAGTTGCTAAGAGGAGGCCATGGGTCCTTACATACTCCTAGCCTTGGTGTCTTCAGTAAATATCACCCACCTGAAGAAAGTGAGTGTGTTCCCACTCGCAGCCTGAGAAACCTCACCTGGGTAGTAGGACCTGTGCCATATTTCATGCAAACCCAGTTAGACAGACAGAGTGGGAATAATGGCCCAATGCCTCAGAAGAGGGTCTTAGGTGTAAGTGAGAGACAGCTGATAGTGTCCCTTCCAGGGGGGAGCTTAGTCTTGAGGACAGGGAGAAGAAAATCCCTTTATCTTCACGGGTATAACTGTTCTCTGTAACCCATGTAATGCCCCTCCCAGACGCACACATTTAAAACACATTCAGGGCCACAGACCCAGATATAAAGCGCACGTGCGCACGCACACACACACACACACACACACACACACGGCATGGTAAAAAAAAAAAAAGTGCTTCCTGCCTCTCTAACCTGGCAGGCCTACAAGGGTCTTGAACTTACAATGGCTGTCATCTGGTGACCCAGGGACAGCATGGATTCTCTGCCTTTTGAAAATGAAGGGATAATATTCTGTTGTGTGGTCGCCTGCCTTTTGCTTGTCCACCTATCCGTCGATGGGCATGCAGCATAGGGACACATGCGTGTATCATGCTGTCCCGAACATGAGTGTAAGCTATCTTTCAGGGCTGCTTCATTTCTTTTGGGGTAAAGGGGAGATGACACGGCTGGAACAGGTCGTGGGGTTGATTTTGATGAGAAGTTTGATAGGGCTTCGAAGAGCCTTGGGGATCAGCGCGGCGTAGCTCTTGGTGTGTCTCGAGTGTTTTCTAGAGATGGTCAGATCATGAAGGCTCTGACTTCATCTATGGTTTAACCTATGAATTGAGTCATATCAGAAGCCCAGAGGCTGCTGTTGACTTCCTCCCAGCGTTCGGGTCAGTTGCTTCAGCATAGCCAAAAGAATCTCGGGATAGCTCTAATCTGAGGGGAGAGACTCACATGTTTGCAGTTCCAGGCAATGTCGCTTTATTGTTGTGTTTTAAATCTAATTTTCCCCTAATTGTCTATAATCTTTTTATTTTAATTCTGTATCAATTCTAATTCCAATTACAAATCTCGGTTTCAATTCACTTTTGTTCCAATTATTTTACATTTCTCCTCCCCATCCTCCATTTTTTATATGCTTTACTCTTCCAATCTTATTTCTTCCACAGTTACAAATTCCCACAGAACAGTAAAAACATCAGTGATAAGAGTCTAAATGAAACCCACCGTGGGTAAAAGAAGGTACTCCCAAGGGCCATAAGGTTTCTGGTTGAAAATGCCTTTGCCAGGGGGAGACAAGCTCCCTATAAGCTATTTATGAGCTATTGTCTGCGTCTCACACAGTACAGTTCTGGCCACTGCTGCTTGTTGTCTGCCAGAACTAAACTCTGAGTCCCTAACTGCCGGAGACACTGGAGATACTGGTCTAGAACTGGACTGCAAACTTGGCCCATACTTGCTTATCTTTGGAAGACCAGAAAGCTCCCTGCGTGTTATTGGTTGAAGAACAGTTGCTATGAACTTACCAGGAAAAATGTGCCTGTTGGTGTATAGGGATTTGAATGAGAATGGCCCCCACAGGCTTACACAGTTGAATGTTTGGTCCTAGTTGGCAGACCATTGAGGAAGGATTAGGAGGCTTGGCGTTGTTGGAGGAGATTTGTCACTGAGGGTGGGCTTTAAGTTCTCAAAAGGCCTATGCCAGGCCCAATCTCACTCTGCCTCCTGCTTGTGGATGGGCATAAGCTCTTAGCTCCTGCTCTAGCATCATGCCTGCCTGCTGGCTGCCATGTTCCCCGCCATGGTGATCATAGACTAACCCTCTGAAACAACCCTCTGTAAGCAAGCCCACAATTAAATGCTTTCTTTGATAAGTTACCTTGCTCATGGTGTCTCTTTACAGCAATAGAACAGTAACTAAGATATGGCAGAATAATAATATGGTTCATGAGTGGAGCCAACAGTTTTCTGACTGGATTTAAAATATGCTTCACAAGATTGAACCCTTACTTTTCACTGTAAACCTGAACAAAAACCCATGGCTCAGAAGGTAGAGGACCCAGTGGGAGGTTGATGTCATTTTTGTTGTTGTTGTTAAACATATGTGGCATGTCTATCAGTTTGCCTTCTAAACATGTTTTTATTCCCACAGATTACTGTAGCTTGTAGGCAGAGTTTTCCTGTGCCAGCAGCAGATCCAAATAGCTAACATGGAGACTTAATATTACTTATAAAAGCTTGTCTAATAGCTCAGGCTTATTACTAGCTCACTCTTCCATTTAAATTAACCTATATTTCTTATCTATGCTTTGCTACGTGGCTTGGTATCTTCTCTCAGCATGACATGCCCATCTTGCTTCTCCCTGTGTCTGCTGGTGACTCCTCTGACCCCCATGACTCTTCCATTCTCCCCTCCCAGCATCCTCTTAGTCTGATTTTGGTGGGGGGGGCAATTCTGCATTCTGTCAATTATGTTTTAAATAAATGCTGATTGGCCAGTAGCCAGGCAGGAAGTATAGGTGGGACAAACCAGACAGGAAGTAGAGGTGGGGCAATGAGAACAGGAGAATTCTGGGAAGGAGGAAGCCCATTCCTCCTCAGTCCTGCCCAGACCATGGAAGAAGCAAGATGTGACCTGCCCTGCTGAAAAAGATACCAAGGCATGTGGCTAACATAGATAAGAATAATGGATTAATATAAGTTATAAGAGCGAATACAAAGCCTGAGCTAATGGGCCAATCAGTTTATAACTTATGGAGACCTCTGTGTGATTTTCATTGGGACTTGAAGTCTGTGAGAACTGGGCAGGACAGAAACCCCCACAAGCAACCCTCATGTTATGGATTTTTCTGCCTATCCTCCACACGACCACCTATAGTTCAGTCAGCTCTTTATTAGCCAATGGAAGTAATACACATTCATAGTGTACAAAAAGATTGTTCCACAACAGTTGTCTAGGTCAAAGAAGCTTCTTTTTGCAGTAGATGGTGATCATTACACCGATTTCCAACCAATCAAATTGCTAACAGTAGATTCCTGTTGCTGCAGCACAATGGCCCAAAGTTCAACTAGAAATGCAAGAAAATGACCGTACCTCCAAAGGCTGGGGTACATAGCAGAAGAGGAGGCCAAAGAAGGGCTGGAGTGTTGTGTAGCTGCTTCCTCCAGATGGAAACACTTTCTCATGAAGGGAGAAACCCTCAGAGGTTCAAGATTGCTCAGTCCCCTTCCCAAGGTGACTTAGGCAGTAAATGACTGCCAAGATGGGTACCACTTCACTGATGTAGCTGCCAGGATGGGTACCACCTCACTGATGTAGCTGCCAGGATGGGCACCACCTCACTGATGTAGCTGTCTGGAAGCTGTGTAAAGAACTTCAGTCACACTGCTTTCCTGATGTCTCAGCCATGTTGCTGTGTTTAGCTGTTCAAAAATGTAATCCCCCAAAAGTCAACTACGTTCCATAAATAACCATGCACCCACACTCTTGTAAAGACCCCCAGTGAAGTCATTTGGTCATTTTTTTTTACCAAACAAGACTTGGAAAAACATCTTTGTAAAAAATATTTATTATTATTTTTATTTTGGTTTGGCATTGCCATCTGTAACTTGGGAGAATAGAAATAGTCTCCCTCCAGAAAACTTCTGGTACCCATGCTTGAAGTCATCTAGGGAGAGAACCTGGTGGGAAAAGCAGGAACTGATGTTCGGGTGTAATTATTGTGGTCTGGGATCCCCTACTTTGCCCACGAAAAAAGGAAGATTGAAGGTTTCATCTTTGACGATGATGAGGAAGGACCTGTTGAACATGATACTGGGGACATTAGGCAACAAAACATCTACCATATCAGTAAACTCAGGGACTTCTGTGTCTTTATCTTCAATTCCCAGCACAGCCTTATGCATAGCCTAGAGAGAGAGAGAGAGAGAGGCAGAAGTGGGTCAGAAGCTATGAAACCCCCACTCTAGGCTGAAGCAAGACTATGTGGGAGCCCCAGTCAAGGAGAGCCTCCCCGGGGCCTGTCTCCTCATGGGCAGTCTTACCTCATCCATGGCTCTCTCCTCACAATCGCTCAAAACCTTTCCTGACCTGACCTGTTTTTCTATTTGCCCCTTTCATGACCCCCCATTTCTCATACCTTTGGTGTAGCCTGAGCCTGAGGCCTTGTGTGGGAGGACCTCTGTGAACTCTCTGTTACAAGTGTCCCCTTTCTAGGACACAGTTTTGAGGTTCTTGAGACAAGGGCTGTGAATGTGACCTTCAGAGTGTCCAAACTCCCAAAGTATACAGCTCATGGTCAACCATTCTTGGTTTTGGTCTACTGATTTTTACCAGAACTGTTGGCCTCATTGGTTAACTCTCATAAATTGGACCTTGTGGCTCACATTTATAGAGTATAGAACATTCTCTGAAGTAACTGAGCCTAGACTTCTCTGCATAAATATGAGCAAACCAAGGTTTAAACAGTATTAGGTCTTGGGCAAAGATTATCAGAGAAATACCTCAGGGAAAAGCCATGGTACTACCTACGTGAAAAGTCACCTCCCAGTTCTGTATTTATTTATTTATTTATTTATTTATTTATTTATTTATTTATTGGTTTTTCGAGACAGGGTTTCTCTGTGGTTTTGGAGCCTGTCCTGGAACTAGCTCTTGTAGACCAGGCTGGTCTCGAACTCACAGAGATCTGCCTGCCTCTGCCTCCCAAGTGCTGGGATTAAAGGCGTGTGCCACCACCGCCCCGCCCAGTTCTGTCTTTAATTCCATCCTCCCAGGCACCTCCCAGGTCCTCAGAGCGCAACCTGGACCATGCTCATGTGTCTTTCTCCATCCTCAGCCTTATGCCTGAGCTGTGCCCTTTACATCCCTTCTGGTCTTCAGACATCCAGAACTACACATTGGTTAGGTGGCCTCACCTTGGACAACTTCACAGGAGCATCCTTTGTGACTTTTGACAGATCAGCCCTGCTGCTGAAGATCTGGGTGATGCCCAGTGTCCTCATGACTGTCTTCAGGTCGTAGGTTGCAGAAATGGTAAATTTGGGGAAACCTAAGTTGGCATACCTGTCATAGTGGAAGAAAAACAGAGGGGTTTCATGGCCTTCCCTGTTCTTCTGGGATCCACCATATTGTGAATGTGCCTTCTTTCCCTCTTTACTGCCTTGTTTCTGTCCACAGCAGGATGGCAAGGTCCCTTGGTGTCCTGTCCTTCCTCTGTATTTGACATTAAGGGGATCATCTTGTCCTAGTAACCCCAGAGGTGGCACCGCCTATAAGAAGTTCTCCTGACAGATTCAGGGTGCTCTCACCTCATCCCTCCATGTTTAGGGATGGATACTTTTGAGAGTTGGTGGGGCTGATGCAGCTGAGTGACATCTCCTCAGAGTAGAAGAGCAGAGTGACCCTGAGAAGTGGGTGAGGCCTGGGAACAGACTGGCTTTCAGCTCTGTGGCCAGTTCTTATCTCAGCCCCATCAGCTCCTGTGCTCTCTGCTGGGCCTGCAGGCCCTCAGGGCTCTGTTCCTCAGAGCAGCGCCTCTGCCCACACTCACCTCAAGCCCACACCCCAGTCAGCAGGACCTGGGCTAACTGATGGAGAACACACTTTGACCTGCTGGTTCTTGGGGGCCCAGTGAACCACAATGAAGAGTATCAAAGGACAGAACCTCCTGAAAATGGACCCCAGGTTCCCAGCTTCCACCTTGTTCTCTCTAGGTCTCTGTAGCCCAGATCTGCCTGTGTCCACTGTGAAAGTCACGTACCTAGATGGACCCATTCTCTGAGCCACATGCCCTTTCAAGGAGGGCTCAAGGCACAGGCACATCATGCTTTGAGGCACCCATCAATCTTTCTATCAGCCTGTATAATTTTCATTGACTGCAGCAATTCTGGGGGTGGAGAGATGACTCAGAGGTTCCGAGTTCAATTCCCAGAAACCCACATGGTAGCTCACAACCATCTGTGGTGAGATCTGGTACTCTTTTCTGGCCCGCAGGCATACATGTGGGCAGAAACACTGTATACACAATAAATAAATGTCTTTTTTTAAAAAAGTGCAGCAATTCAGATAAGTACTCTTATCTGAAAGCTTGCTCAGCAACGATACCTATACCAATGTCTATTCCTGTCTTCAGGCTCCATGGTCAATAAACTGTGTGTATCCAAGAAGCTTATGGAAATTTCTCCCTCTTCCTCTTTAAGGCCTTTCCCTTGCATTGTCCTCCTCGAGTGTGCTGGTGGTAGTTCTCTGCTGCTTCCAGAACAGTTGTTCTATGAACATTCTCAGACTGGCCTTCCTTGTCACGGTCTGTCCTGGAAACTGGGACAACTGGGGTCTGTCTCCAAGCCCATTTTCCTGTTCTTGGTTCTGTCATAGCATATGGCTCCTCCAGTGACTGTCACCAACCCCAGCAGTACACATTTGGAAGTCACAGTGTACCTAATGGGGAGGTAACGTCTAAGACCAGGACCGTAGAGTTCACAGTGAACTTTGTGAGACCACACAACCTGGCCGACACCACTTTCAAGAGGTTGTGACTCATAGCGGTGATCCAGGGATTGGGCCCACCCATCGTAGCTTGTGGTCAGTCCTGAGGTCATGACTCAAAGAATGGGGAAGTTCTGAATAGGCCCATGGCCTGGGGGATCACCTGGGGTTAATGTGCGTCTGGATGCTGTTGAGGTAGTCATAGCTCAGGTTGTCTATCAGTTGTTGCATCTTCCCCAGGTCTGGCAGGATGAAGAAGGCCATGGCATTTCCTACATAGTGCTGTATCAGCACCCAGCTGGACAGATTGCTATCCTTCTTCAGGTAAAATTTACCCGTGCGTTTGACCATGGGCACCAAGACCACCTGGCCTGTATCCAGGCGGAACTCATTGTTACTCAATAAGTCAGCTTGGAGTTCACCATGATGGATTCCTGGGGAGAGAGAAGAGGCTGTCAGGAAGGGATGAGATCAAACTTCAGGCGTCAGAGCAAGGGATGCCCCTGCCGCCTGTGTGACACTTTCCTCTTCGCTTCATCCAGTGTAAATGGAATGAGTGTGGCCACAAAAGTCTGCTGCAGGGATTTGGTGATGACCACTTGAAGCTGCAGAAGATACAGATTATTCATATACCAGACCACTTAGTGGAAAACTTACCATTTTCCTCCCTCCCTCTGTTCCTTTTCTCTTTTGGTAATTACGTATATTTGATAGTTTCACGAGGACTTGTTTGTGGTAGGAATTGAACGTCTGACCTCCCATCTACTCAGCCCCCTCTCCATTACTGAGATCCAACTCTAGACCCTGCCTGAAGATTCTCAATGAAAACAGGAACCTCCTGAGGGGCTGGAAGATTCCTGCCCCTCGCAGACAATCATTCAGTCCGTATTCAGGGAAAATGTCGTGTATGCAGACGCCAGGACAGCATCTCCTCTGCTGTATGATTGCCACCACTGAGACCAGCAGAGAAGGCAGAGCCTCAAGGACTGAGTTCATTGGAAAGGAGTGGGTGATAGGGTGGGGGTATGGACAAGATCCACCTTTGTCACAGCAGAGCTGGGACCTCAGTTGTGCTGGATGTGACCTGGGAACTCTGTTCTTCAGGACTCGACCTAGGGCCAGGAAATCATGGCCGAGAGATGTATTTGGTCTTTATTCCCAGCCCCTATTGAATGTAGGGGGTCCCCTTCCCAGACATCAGCTTAGTTGTACTTGGTAACTATTAATCCTTTTGATACCAGAAAGGAAGACTTAGCTTTCCTTATGAAGGTGGCATAGTCATACCCTAAACAGTAAATGTTTTCTTTTTGTTTCTCTTCTCTTTTGAATATCATGGTTGTTAGGTGGCTGAGTAGCAGGGGCCTCTAAGCCCGATGATGTGAATTTGATCCCTGGAATCCAGGGAGAACTGACTCTCACAAGTCGTGTGTGATGTGGCCTCCACATGTGTACTATGGCATGTGTAGACATGCACTTACACACAGCAGTAAGTAAATAAATGTAAAGCCCTGCCATGTCTCACTGCAAGCTTGTAACGCCTAGGTATGGCCGGATAACACATGATGTGACCTAATTATCATAAAAGGTGGGGCTAGTCAAGTAATGTCCACGACACAGGTCCCACTCATCATTGTCTCTGATCCCATAATGAGCAGCCCCCCAACTATCCCAGGGTGAACATCATTCACGAGCCCACCGGGCTGCTCCCTAACTTGTCTGCTTTGCCAAATGCTGCCTCTTCGAAATAAAACTCTTACCTGTTCACTTTCTCACCTGTCTATTCTATTATTGTTGAGAACAAGAACTTGAACCCTAGGGTTTGGGTCTCTATGGTTGCCCTCCTCAGTATCAGTCCCACCTTACCATCCAAGGAGATGAAGTTCACCAGGGCAAGAGCTGTGTCCATCGGCAGGTCTTCGACCACCTGCAATATATGTCCATAGCTTCTCTTCAACGTGTGTTTGTTCATCTGTTCCCTGGCTTCTTTAATGTTCCTGAAGTTGACAGGGATGGTTTCCCCATCGTACAACTCTGTAACGACCTCTCTGAACTTGTCTGTCACCTGTAGACGCTTATCGATGAACAGGCTGTTGCCAATGGTCATGAGTAACTGATAGTTTGGCTGGTGGAATGTCTGGAGGAGATGCTGGAAACACTTGTGGACCCGCATCTTAGGCATATCTGTGAGACCGAACCGTAGCCCGTTCAGGATTTGCTTCTGAGTGCTGCCCTTAGCTCCCAGAGAGAGCATTGCGAAGGCAGCTGTGATGCTTACCGGGGAGAACATAACGTTGGTTTGCCTGGGCCAACGGACTACCTTTTGGAGCAAGGACAAGGAGATGTTGGTGATGGTGGAAGCAAAATTCTGGCATTGGGGCGGCTCCTGGATCTTGCCATGGCCCGAGGAACCTGCCTCTTGGTAGTCTTTAGTCTGGGAGCCAGGGAGCAGACAGCACAGACCTGCTAGCAAGAGGAGGTTGTAAGAGGAAGGGAGCGGCATTTTCCTGTAAGACAGAGAAGGGGACAAAAGCCCCAAATCAGGGCTCTGTTGGCTCTCACTGACCGTCCCAACCATTGATAACACCATCTAAAAGCAGCTAGTTTCCTAAATCCGTGCGCCCAGCTGAGGTCAGGAATGTTCTATATTCTTATCATGGAAAGAACCAGAGGAAACTCTCACAGTTGTGAGGGCTCAGAAATGGTAACTCATTACTTTGGTTTTCTTTTTAAAATTTTACGTGTGTGTGTGTATGTGTGTGTGAAGTGCACGTGTGAGCACCATATCAAGCATATGAAGGTCAGAGGTCAACTTGTGCGAGTTTGTTCTCTCCTACCCTCCACTTTAAGATGCAAGTGCCATGGCCCAATTCTACAAGGGGTGGGGACTAAGGTACAGTGAGTGAAATGGAATCAGAAAAAGTTACCCAACAAGGGGATCAGACCAGGATGAAAAGACTTCATTGTTTCATTAAAGGGTGGGTGGCTTCCATTGGTCTTCACGATTTCATGGGCAGAGAAGCTGCTGGCCAGAACGGGAAGGGTCTTGTGGCACAACACACAACCAGAGCACAGAGTGGCGGTGCCACACCTTAGTCTAAGTCTTCTGGGACCCCCTCTTCTCCCAACTACCGCACCCTTCACATTGTAGGTCACTTGAGCATGCATTCATTTTTTTGTCCAAGATCCCATGACATTTTGAACCTGGGGATCCCTGTCACTCACGAGCCTATGAGACATGGAGGTATCTATGACCATTACCTATGAGTTCTATGCATCTGGTTCTATCCATTTGACAGGGCAGGAAAAGCAAGGCTCAGAGAGGTTCAGCAACTTCTCCAGGATAGCTGAGCTGGGTCAGACTAGTCTCCAGCTTCTGCCTCATGATCTGTGTATAGCTAAGGTAGTCGCCGTGACACTGCCTCCATTGTCAGGGCTCAGGGCTGGGCCCAGAGGATAGCTAGAGTCTGAGGGGTCAGTCTGACCACCCCGCTCCCCGGCAGCTCACCAGTCCATCCTGGTTACCTGCAGTGAGTCAAAGAGAATCCAGACTGGCTGGAGAAACATGCTTGCAGGACATACATAGAGAGGAAAACAAACTTAGGTTCTGGTTTTGACTCTGATGATAGCCATTTTGCGACAACAAATGTTTAAACTTTTTTTTAAAAAAATCTCATTTCAAAGAGGGTAGTTGATGAGAATAAGGATTAGCGGAGATATCAAACTGTTGCCAAGATATGACCTCAGGGCCGCTCATGGGGGAGGAAGGAGGTGGGTTTTGTGAACTCTGGTCTTCAACACTAGCTGGGGGTAGAGAGGAGAGATGGAATTTGGGGTTATGAACCCAGATAAGAATGAGAGAGGAAGAGGGAGCAGAGGGGCACACAGGTTATCTGGTGAGTTAATGAACATCTCTTCCTTGGGAGCTGGGATTTCCTAAGAGGGGATCAGCACAGATGGCTGCCGGGCAGCAGGGTGGAGCCCAGATAGCAGAGGGCAAGAACCTCTGACCGAGCTCTGGAATTTAGATCCGAAAGAGCTGAAAGGGACCCCTTTCTCTTCTAAAGCCTTTGCAGGTCACTGACCCCCAAAGTCACGCTCTAGGTCTGCAGCTAGGTCTGGTCTCCAAAAGCATCAGAGAATAAGAGCCCCCAAAGCAAAGCAAGTGCAGGGAAGAAGAGTGGGGTTCCCTGAAGTGGATCTTCTGAAGCCAGTATCCCGAGGAAGGCAGGAGACCAGGCTAGCCCAGGCCTGGGAGAAGTGAGAGGACTACCAGCTCAGCCGTGCCCAGCGTTCAACTGTGTCCCTACAATATGCTGGGTGCGCAGAAATAGGTCGCTTGGACCACTCTTGTGCCCTGCCTCTGTCTGCAGCTGGTGCCTATTTTTCCTTGGGCAGACCAGGCCAACCCAGCTGGGGAGACTGATTGACAGGGCCCAGGCGTCAGTTACAGAAGAGGCTGGAGAAGGACTTACTGAGCAGAGTCGTCTGGGGCCAGTGGGAGGCTTGCGGGCTGGATGCAGAGCACTGGCTGACCCTCATACTCTTAACCTGGGGCTTTATAGGGTTCTAGGGGGCGTGAGATACCCTGGACCCTCTGTGCCGAAGGAGAGCCTGGGGCAGCATGTGGGCCTGGCCGGGTGATGGTGTGACCTGAGGGTCTGCCTGTTCTTTCCTGAACTTAGTCGAGTGTAACCAGCCAGAGCCATTCACCTGGAATGGGGAAGGTGAGGGAGCCCTGTGACCACTGCCGTCTACTTCAGAGAGCGACTGGAGGAGGCCGTGGCCATCCAGCATGGCTCCCTGTGTACAACAGCGGTGGCCTCTGTGAAGCTTAAACTCTCTCCTTTCTCTTTCCGACAAGTCACATGGCCTTGAAATCTCCCAACTGCAAGGCTGGGCCCAGGACCAACCTGGGGCACATCCTTCTCCGTACCACCTGTTTCTTCTGCTGTCTTTGCCCCACCACTGCCCTTTCTGGAAGGTCGGGCCCCTGCTGGGCTCTTCCGTCCCAAGGTTGCAGTGTTAATGACGTGGATAAGATGGTTCGCACAGGGAGGCTGTGGCCCCCAGATGTAATTCTAAGGACTCTCCAGCTGGAAAGTGGTTGAGGGCCCGAGTACACGTTCAGAGCCTGACTAGAGAGGGGCAGGGCCATTCCTTAGAGGGCCTGACCAGCACAAGAAAGAGGCCTGAAAATGGAGTTGTGTCAGTCTTCACGATGGCACTCCGCATGGCTAATGATACATTCTCACACAAGGACCCCGAGGACAAAGACCTCAAGGCGCCTTTGTCAGGCCACACCGCCAGCTGGTGCTTTTTTTCCTTGCGATGGTGAGGGGACTTGCCCCCTGGAGGGCATATTTCCCTAATTCCACGTGGCCCTCCAAGATATGGCTCTGGCTCAGGCCGACATGGAGCTCAGAGGGGGCTGTGTGTTGTCTGTTGCACACTGGGGACTTTCCTAAGACCTCAGAAACCTTTCTTAGTTTGCAAGGGTACACTGGGGTGCTGAAGGAGAGGTAGCTGCTGTTGACTGTTTCTTGGGGCTCTAGAAGGAGTTTGAACTGCATGCTGACCCTGTGGCTTATTCTTGACTGACTGATGCCCTCAACTATGGAACAGCACCCCTCCGGGTGGCACCTGAGCCTCGGTCTTGTCATGAGACTAAAACTGGTGTCACTGTGTTTGTTGCTGGCTAGAGGCCAAGATTTGGGTGTGCAGAGAGCGTTTTAGCTTCTGGGAGGGGACTGGATATATAAGCTGTATCTCTCATTTCTGACTCAGTGTCCATCTAGGAGCCCAGAAACACCTTCCCTACTTCACAGACGGCCTCAGTAGGGCTCACACTGCCAGCCCGGGGCTATGTTGTCCCTCACTCAGTCCAGAATTTTCTTTGTGGGGGGCTGGAGAGATGGCTCAGCGGTTAAGAGCATTGCCTGCTCTTCCAAAACTCCTGAGTTCAATTCCCAGCGACCACATAGTGGCTCACAACCATCTGTAATGAGGTCTGTTGCCCTCTTCTGGCCTGCAGGCATACATACAGATAGACTATTGTATACATAATAAATAAATAAATATAAATATTTTTAAAAAGAATTTTCTTTGTGTGCTCCACTTTCATCTCTCTGTTTCAGAGCAGAGCAGACAGGATCTTTACCAGTCGGGGACCCTCACTTGGGGCACCCAGCACCCCAGCAGTGTTGGAGGTAGTTTGTATGAGGCTGGAGCTGTGGAGGTTGTGTGAGGTACAATGATGGAGCATGTGACCACGCTTGGGCACACTGTGAAAAGCCATCCAAGGCTTCCCCAGATTTCATGCATTTTCACGTTACACTGGCAAAGCGCTCCATGGCCATGGATCTTCATGTCACCTGAGTGATGCTGGTTTTATAGACACCCAGAATGCAGGCATTAAAATCACAGGCTTCTACACTGATTCCAGATAGAAACCTTGGAAGAAGGTTATATGCTAAAAACACAGAGTCCTTAACGGAGCGCTCAGAGGGGCAGTCCACAGTGATGCTGTATGATCAAAGTGCCAGGGAATTAGGAGGGTAGTTTCCTGGTTTCCTAGGCGCCAATACTGCAGCTGTCAGGGAGGAACTGCGTGGGCTTCAAACAGCAAAGGGGTAGGTTGGCCCAAGCCCTTGGGCTACATCCCACCTAGTGTGACCCAGATGCCAGACTCCATGAGGCTCGGGGCTTGCTCTGCTGGAGATCATTTTGCTTTGAACTGGTTCTCACTTCCTATCTATTATCACGTTAGAGTATGACTGCTCCACCATTGCATCCTGGGAGTGCCCTACTTCTTTTGGCCTTTTACAGGGGATCAGCTCAGTTTGCTGTGAGTCTCAAATAAGACTATGGACTTAGGTTTTGAGCAATGTTGCAACAGTTAAGACTTTGTGCTGAAATAAACCCCACTTTGGTTTGTGAGATACACAGACCTATGGAGACTTGGAGCAAAGTACTTGGTCTGTGTGTTTACTGTCCCCCAAAGGCACCTATGGTTAAGTCCCACTGTCTATGGTGGGGCATAGCAGGAGGTCCTTAAATCACTGGGAGAATGGTCACCAAGGGGATTGTGGGACACTAGTCTCTTGGGTTTGTGATAGCTCTGTCTGTTCCCATGTGTATTCCTACCTTGAAGTGCAGCCTTCAGCAGGGGGCTAAACAGATAAGGCTGCCTGATCTTGGGTGCAAACCACCGGAACTGTGAGCAAATAAGATGCATCACTGTGTAAACTTAGCTGCTCCAGGGGTTGAATGGCAGTCACGCAAAGCCGAGCGCAGGTGCCTTTTGCTTTTCTCCTTCATCTGCAGGTGGGCATGTACCATGAATTGCACTGCTACGAGCCCCGCTTCAATGCCTTATCAGAATCCTCTGGATGCAGTCAGGCACGCAGCTGGGCAAACACTCTACGACTGGTTAAACTTACCAAAGTGCATGAAAGAGTTCCCATGACTAGGTGGCACCACGACCTGAAGAAGGTTAAGGCCACTCCCTCCATGAGTGGATTGAAGAAATGACAGCAGGCTAGCTAAATGCATCCACATCTTACCCTGTTTGGACATAATTTGGCAGACTTCTGTCTGGGCCTGGTTAAGAGTCAGCTGCTGTGATGGGCTGAGGCTCAGTCACAAGGTTATTCGGGTCTTGCATTCATTAGGCTACCGTTTATTTGTGTGTTAATCCAGGTTCTAGTTTTCTTTGAAGCGAGGTCAGTTCAGACCACACATATTAGCACCTACGTACGCTAATCACTTCGGGCCAAAGTGAACTCTTCTGAACATGTATGCCTTCTGCTCTTCCAGCAGAAAGCCCGATAGGAACATGGTGGGTCACCATGGCGGTCCTGGGCCGGAACACCATTTTCCGCAGCTAGAACCAGATTCTGCTGGATTTGGGGACAGTATTCACAACATCGTGGTTCTGAATAATTTAGACAATACTTTTGTTTTAGGTTTTTGCTGTTCCCATGGCCTTAAGGTTATTGGATACACAAACGAGAAAGGTTGAATAGGGCTGTAAACTTACTAAAATTGTTATTAACATATGTCATGATGTGTGTGCATGCGTCAAGGCATGGGGAGGGCATCTAGAGGACAACTTTGTGGAACGGGTCTCTCCTACCTTTATATGGATTCCAGGAATAGAACCCAGGTCGTAAGGTTTCTCTTTTACCCACTGAACAGTGTCCCCCACCAAGGCAGGACACAAACACAGCCCCTCTGCCATCAGAACTGAGAACACCATGGAAACGGCACGGCTTTTCTTTACCGTGGGGGAGAAGAGAAACCACCGAGGACAAAAGACCTCAGACAGACTGCATGTGACCCAGTCTCTGAGAAGTTGCTTCATGTATCTCACGGTCACAAGAAAAAAGCCTTAGCCATTCTGAGTTAAGCTCCCAGAGTGTTTCAACCGGAGAAGATAGCAGCAGCATTTTGTTCAGTGCCATGTGCACCCCACAACTAGGACAAAAGTGGAGATCAAACCCCCTGAAACCATGAAGGCCTGTGTTGGGCACAGATGTTCTGCTCCGGTTGTCGCAGAGTGGTTTCTTATTCCTTCCTTCCTTCCTTCCTTCCTTCCTTCCTTCCTTCCTTCCTTCCTTCCTTCCTCCCTCCCTCCCTCCCTCCCTCCCTCCCTCTCTCTCTCTCTCTCTCTCTCTCTCTCTCTCTCTCTCCCTTTCTCTCTTCCCTTCCTCTCTCTCTCTTTCTCTCTCTTTCTCTCTCTCTTTCTCTCTCTCTCTCTCTTTCTCTCTCTCTCCCTTTCTCTCTTCCCTTCCTCTCTCTCTCTTTCTCTCTCTCTCTCTCTCCCTTTCTCTCTTCCCTTCCTCTCTCTCTCTCTCTCTCTCTCTCTCTCTCTCTCTCTCTCTCTCTCTCTCTCTCTTTCTTCTTTCTTCTTTTTCTTGAGGTCGTCTCATGTCCCAGCTGGCCTCTAACCCTCTACTTTGTAGCTGAGGAGAACCTTGAACTCCCATTCCAGGCCTGTGTACCAGGTCCACCTTCCCCAGCTATCTTTAAATTCTATACAACCAGCACTCTGTTGCCCTCATCAGTCAGCCCGCAGGAGCCTCAGTGGGACCCGAGGAAAGTGTCACGTGACTTACTGACTACCGGACTAATGACATTGTTCTGAAAAGCTACAAGAGAAATCTATTCAGAAGCCGAGAGAGAGAGAGAGAGAGAGAGAGAGAGAGAGAGAGAGAGAGAGAGAGAGAGAGAGAGAGAGAGAGACTAGTAGCAAAATCCTAAACCATGTAGGGGTGGGACAAACTAGGCTCCTTCTAGGTAACCTTCCGGGATGGACCAGCATGCCATCTAGTGGTGCTCTTGGATCACAGCTTCCGAAGAGGGGATGCTTGTTGAATTCGGCCTGTGCAGCCCTGGACCTGATCCCACATTTCTTCTTAACAAGTTTTCTACCTCACGTGTTTTTACATCAAGAGAAAACTGAGAACATACAGAAAAGTTGTTGTTGCAAACATGGGAAGGAACTGTATTTCTCAGAAGTGTTTCTTTTCTTGTTTGTTTGCTTGCTTGACACTAGCTCACATACCTCGATTGCTTTGATTTCCTCCTACAGTGTAAGTCTCTGGTAAAGTGACTCACAGATTGTTACCCTCTGGATTTCCTTCTGAGGAAACAAAGAATGTTAGAATGACCGGAAATGCAGGAGCTGTAGAGGAGAAAGGGTCACCATGGTGGCAGAGTCAAGATCTGCCGCCTTGAGAAAGTCACATGTCCGAGTTTAAGTCCTTAGGCTGTGACAGAATTGTCCTGACAGAAAGCAACTCAGGGATGAAGGAGCTGTTTCCGCTTGCAGCTCCAGATAGCGGTCCACCACTGTGGGGGAGTTGAGACAGGGGCTTCTCATCACACCCACTGTCAAGAGCAGAGAAATGTAGGCACACATGCTCCCTGCTTGCTCGTACACAGTTTGATTTCTCCACTCACACAGTTCAGAGCCCTGTGCATAGGGAATGGTGTTGCTCACAGTGGACTGGGTGTTCCCACATTTAGCTAAATTAAGAAAATCCCCTACAAAGATGCCCACAGGCCAACCCAACGTAGATAGCTCCCACTGAGAGTCTCTTCAGGCTTGGTTCCAGATTGTGGCAAGTTGGCAGTTATATCTAACTAGTATATAACCTGTATCTTACAAGGCATGCTCCTTCTCTGAAGAACGGCTGTGCTTAGTCTTGTCTTGATGTTTAGTGGGTGTGTATTCCTGGAGGCTAAAAGGACTTCATCTTCTGTTTCAAACGTGGACCCTTGTTTTAAGGGTCTTGATTTTAGCTTTAGTACATTTGGTGAAGAGAAACTGGCAGGCTTATTTTCAGTGAGGGCAAGAGGCAACTGCCCTTGGGGGCATTTCCAGGGGAATCAGCCACCGAGTTCTTGACTGTGACTAGTCTGGCTAGAGTCAGTCAGTGGATCACGAAAAGCTGCTTCTATTTGATGAGAATGATGGGAATAAACATTGCACAATGTACATTGGGTCACTGGAATTCAGGAGGGTGGGAAATGCTTGAGCCTTTAGGATTTAGAGATGAACTTTCCTAACGCATGCTTGGAATTGTGCCACTTGAGGGCGCCACTGCTGCAGCTTCTGCCTGCTTGCCACTACCACTCTCAGATGCCAAGCACTGACACAAACACAACCCCTTAGAGACTGGCACTAGCAAGGCTTTTCCTTGGACACCCCTCTCTAGCCAGGTGGGAAAAAAAAGAGCCCACAGACAGCTGATTGGTGGAAACACCAATACAGCAAAAACAAAACAAAACAAAAGCTACCTACAACCAAGGTTATCGGTGCAGTCATAAACATTGCCGATCAAATTATAGATGAACGGCAAGAACCACACTGATATATGCAGGAAAAGCGTTGGCTGAATGCTACATCCACTCACGATTGCCTTAGTCACTGTGAAGAGAAAACATTTATTGGGGGCTTGCCATAGTTTCAGAGGTTAGTCCACCATTATCACGGTGGGGAGCAGGGTGACAGGCCAGTGTGGCGGCTGAGAGCTATATCCTGATCTGCAAGCAGAGAGAGAGAGAGAGAGAGAGAGAGAGAGAGAGAGAGAGAGAGAGAGAGAGAGAGAGAGAGAGAGAGAGAGAGAGAGAGACTGGGTCTGGCATCTTTTGAATCCTCAAAGCAGGTGGAACTGAATGTGAATGGTCGGGTTGGAGCTAAGCCATTTTTTATGGATACGGATTTTTGCCCTGGACAGCCTGACCCAATTCCTCATGACCTGAGGCTAATACCTAATATTTCCCAACTCTGTAAGGGTAAAAAGAAGGGAGGGGTTGTAGTTTTTTGGAGGGGAACTTCTTCTGGATAAAGGAGGTGACAGTCTCAAAACGTGAAGGAGCATGTTGAAGTCTCTTCCAGGTGGCATAGGGACTGGTCGATTTCAGCCAGGGAGAATCCAGCGACCCTTTGGACGGAGAAAGCTTGTGGTCTTGGTTGGAGGAAGCTGATGAGCTGGGCGGGACTAAAGAGTAAAGTAAGAGTGATCATAAATAGCAACGGAGTTGGCCAAGGGGCTGTCTGTGGCCCCGGGCAGCCAGGTATCCATCCAGAAAATATCACCTGCTTCTGATTCTCTGTAATAAGTATTTCTATAGCATTTTACCATATTGGCCAGATCAGTTTAGACAAAACAGCATTTTTCCCTCAGGAAGGAACAAATGCTTCCCCTTCCCAGTCATGAAGTCTAGTTCCGTGGCTCTGGAGGGCTACTGCAGGCAGGGATTCTACTTTGTAGTGTGATTGTATTTTGCTGTGCCTTTAATTTTAATTAGATTAATTTCCTTAATTTAATTGGTTAGTTGACTGTGTTGTACCCATGGAGAGCCCTATCACTGTTGTAGGGTGAGAGCCGTTGGTGGTGGCGATGGTGGTGGTGGAGGTGGAGGTGGTGGTAAAGGAGGTGGTGGTGGAGGTGGAGAAGGAGGTGGCAAAGGTGGTGGAGGTGGTGGTGGAGGTGGAGGTGGTGGTGGGGGTGGAGGTGGTGGTGGAGGTGGTGGTGGAGGTGGAGGTGGTGGTGGGGGTGGAGGTGGTGGTGGAGGTGGAGGTGGTGGTGGTGGAGGTGGTGGAGGTGGTGGTGGTGATGGAGGTGGTGGTGGAGGTGGTGATGGTGGTGGAGGTGGTGGTGGAGGTGGAGGTGGTGATGGAGGTGGTGGAGGTGGTGGTGGAGGTGGAGGTGGTGGTGGAGGTGATGGAGGTGATGGTGGAGGTGGTGGTGGAGGAGGTGGTGGAGGTGGTGGTGGTGGTGGTGATGGTGGTGGTGGTGGTGGTGGTGATGGTGGTGGTGGTGGTGGTGTAGGTGGAGGTGATGGTGGTGGAGGTGGTGATGGTGGTGATGGTGGTGGAGGTGGTAATGGTGGTGGTGGTGATAGTGAGGTTTGTGGAACCTTTTGTTTGGGTGTGAAGGAAGTTCCAAGGGAAAAGACTAAAAAGACCTGGTAAAATGTGTATCTGCAGATAATAAGGATGGGAATGGTCAGTGGAGGAGCCAGAGTGGGAAGGATCTGAAAGCCCACACATAGAGAGGGCCTGTGATTGAATTTTTGTCTGGTGCCTGTGTCTTTGGGTCCCATCTCAAGCCAGTTGGGGTTTGTTGATGTGGAAGCTGCATGGTTCTTGGAAGAGGCACGGACCCCACCCACAGCTGTCACCAGGCTTGGCTGTGGACTACAGCAGTAGCCAGAGAATCAAGTTGGTCTCAAAGTTGTTGAGCTGATCTGAAATGTCTCTAAGGTCTCTGAGAGCTGGTGAGAGAGTGACCTCAGCTGATGGAGAAGAGACTTCAGTCCCGTTGTTTTAGTTCTGGGTCCCCAGAACAATGTCCTGAGTGGCAAAGAGAGGGAAGAGTGGGGAGTCGGATCCCTCTCTTCAGAGCTCACTCTAACTGCTTTAGGGGTTTAAGGTGCAGATTTCTCTTTGAGCTGAGAAAAAAGGAGAATATAGAAAAGGCAGCTATCTGAGGAGGGTCCATCCAAGGGGCCATATGGAAATTCAAAGATGACCAAGATCCAGGAAAAGAGTCAGAAGGTAGCAACTGTTCAATGTTGTGGAGAATATTCAGAGAGAAAAATAGCTTTTGTTTAGAAAGCTGAAATATAATTGTACAACTGGCTGGACCAGAGCTTTGTAGAAGGATACAGTAACTGTACTTAGCTGTGTGTTTCTATCACACATAAGGAGCATATTCCGTAATGAAAGAAGGCTGCCAAATGCTCCGTCATCCAGCTCACAGCTTTAGGTATCTATTCTGACTATCCCAGTGATGTCTTTAAAACTGTGCTAGACAATCCTATAAAACTGTCTCCGTGGGATTCTATTTCTCTTTTAAATTGCCAGTTTGATGCTGAATTAATGGACTTCTTTTACAAAGCTCTCAGGTGCTTGCTCCTTATGCAGGAGTCTGACGTAACAAACGGTAAGCACAGAAAAGCCTGAGGTCTCATATGATTAGGGAGGAGTGCCTGGCTACTCAGGAGAAAGGCCAGGGCCTAGCCCATTTCTCCTTATTGGAAGGAATAGTAACATGTAATAAGTCTGTCTGTCATTGTTTTAAGCAGGCACAGTTGGAGTTCTAAAGATTGCCATTGTTCAGCTAGGTATTGCGCAACATCACTTTGATAAGAGAAAGTTGAATTCCAATGACACACTCACAGAGTGATGGCGGCAAATTAATATTACCTGTTTACACACCGTAAAACAATTATGCCTTGTACATTTCCAGGTAAACCTCATAGGAAACATAAAACAGCTTTTATAACTTACGTATCATGCAGAGATTTTTTATATCATAATTATCACTTAATTTATATTTACATCATCTAACAAGCTTCAGCTGAGGGACCTCTATTAAAACCATAATGCTGGAGTTACTATTGAGAGATTTGGGGCAGATGGTCCCTTTTATCCCTTCCATGTTTGAGCATCCTGTTAGCTGGCTTTATTATAGACACCTTCATACCACGAGATAAGCAATAATAACCTTTATTGAAAATAGTTTACCTCTTAGCTGTTCTCAAGAACACAGAGTCTTTTTTCCCAGGCTGTTTTGTTTCTCTCTTTCTCTCTGTCACAGAGGCAGGGGACCAGTCTGACCCAGCACAGAGACTTTGGAGGAAACTTTGAATAAACACACTTGGGTCTAAAGTGGGCAGGGAAAATTCCCACCTCCAGACACAGATTTTCAGTGAAGTAAAACAGCCTGTGACAATCTTTCAGTGTTATTCACATCCCCAAGGACATTTGAATCTCTGTAAGGCTGGATCCAGAGAGCTACATCTCCATCACTGATTCATGTGTGTCTGCAGATGGGGGTAGACGACCTGTAAAGCTTAACAAAAAACTGAGACATGAAATAAAAGCAAGTGTATCCAGGGTTGGTGGGGCAGAAGCAAGGGCATAAGGTAAAGAAGTTCCAAGAAAAAAAAAAAGGCCATCCTATCTCAGCCAGGAGAAGCAGGCTTAGAAACTCACTAGAGAAAGCAGGCATTAGAACCCAGTGCATATTCTATCTCCAGTTTCTTTCTGAGCTATATTAAGCTTGGGCTCTGGGTTCTGGGCCAGGTTGTAAGCCAAAACTGAGTGGCAGGGATAGGAAGGGTTAAAATGTCTCTGTGCTGGGTCAGAATGGTCCCCTGTCTCTGTGACAGAGAGAAAGAGAGAAACAAAACAGCCCGGGGGGGGGGGGGGGGGACATTGTGTGCTTGAGAACAGCTAAGAGGTAAACTATTTTCAATAAAGGTTATTATTACTGGATCTTGGGGTAGGTTGATCCCAAATTTCCTGAGAAATCGCCACACTGATTTCCAAAGTGGTTGCACAAGTTTGCATTCCCACCAGCAATGAATGAGTGTGCCTCTTTCTCCACAACCTCTCCAGCAAAGGCTATCATTGGTGTTTTTGATTTTAGCCATTCTGACAGGTGTAAGATGGTATCTCAAAGTTGTTTTAATTTGCATTTCCCTTATCGCTAAGGAGGTTGAGCATGACCTTAAGTGTCTTTTGGCCATTTGAATTTCTTCTGTTGAGAATTCTCTGTTCAGATCAGTGCCCCATTTTTTTATTGGGTTCATTAGCATTTTCAAGTCTAGTTTCTTGAGTTCTTTATATATTTTGGAGATCAGACCTTTGTCTGTTGCAGGGTTGGTGAAGATCTTCTCCCAGTCAGTGGATTGCCTTTTTGTCTTAGTGACAGTGTCCTTTGCTTTACAGAAGCTACTCAGTTTCAGGAGGTCCCATTTATTCAATGTTGTCCTTAATGTCTGTGCTGCTGGGGATAAACGTAGGAAGTGATCTCCTGTACCCATATGTTGTAGAGTACTTCCCACTTTTTCTTTTATCAGGTTCAGTGTGTTCAGACTAATATTGAGGTCTTTAATCCATTTGGACTTGAGTTTTGTGCATGGTGATAGATATGGATCTATTTTCATTCTTCTACACGTTGACAACCAGTTCTGCCAGCACCATTTGTTGAAGATGCTCTCTTTTTTCCATTGAATACTTTTAGCTCCTTTATCAAAAATTAGGTGTTCATAAGTTTGTGGGTTAAAATCAGGGTCTTCTACTCGGTTCCATTGATCGACTTCTCTGTTTTTATGCCAATACCAAGCTGTTTTCAATACTGAGGCTCTGTAATAGAGTTTGAGGTCAGGGATGGTAATGCCTCCAGATGATCCTTTATTATATAAGATTGTTTTGGCTATCCTGGGTTTTTTGTTTCTCCATATAAAGTTGATTATTGTCCTCTCAAGATCTGTGAAGAATTTTGATGGGATTTTAATGGGGATTGCATTGAATCTATAAATTGCCCTTGGTAGAATTGCCATTTTTACTATGTTGATCCTCCCAATCCAAGAGCAAGGGAGATCCTTCCATTTTCTGGTATCCTCCTCAATTTCTTTCTTCATTGACTTAAAGTTCTTGTCAAATAGATCCTTTACTTCCTTGGTTAGAGTTACCCCAAGATATTTTATGCTATTTGTGGCTATCGTGAAGGGTGATGCTTCTCTGATTTCCATCTCTGCTTCCTTATCCTTTGTGTATAGGAGGGCAACTGATTTTTTGGAATTGATCTTGTATCCTGCAACGCTACTAAAGGTGTTTATCAGCTGAAGGAGTTCTTTGCTGGAGTTTTTGGGGTCGCTTATGTACACTATCATATCGTCTGCAAATAATGAAAGTTTAACTTCTTCCTTTCCAATTTGAATCCCTTTGATCCCCTTATGTTGTCTTATTGCTATTGCTAGAATTTCAAGCACTATATTAAAGAGGTATGGAGAGAGTGGACAACCTTGTCGTGTTCCTGATTTTAGTGGAATAGCTTTGAGTTTCTCTCCATTTAATTTGATGTTAGCTGACGGCTTGCTATAAATAGCTTTTATTATACTTAGGAACGACCCTTGTATTCCTAATCTCTCTAAGACCTTTATCATAAAGGGATGTTGAATTTTGTCAAATGCTTTTTCAGCATCTAATGAAATGATCATATGGTTTTTTCTTTCAGTTTATTTATATGATGGATTACATTGATAGATTTTCGTATGTTGAACCAGCCCTGCATCTCTGGGATGAAGCCTACTTGATCATAATGGATATACCCAAGAGATGTCCCATCAAATGACAAAAGTATCTGTTCAACTTTGTTCATAGCAGCATTGTTTGTAATAGCCAAAACCTGGAAACAACCTAGATGACCTTCAATGGAGGAATGGATGAAGAAAGTGTGGAATATATACATATTAGAGTACTACTCAGTGGTAAAAAACAGTGACTTCTCGAATTTTGCGTGCGAATGGATGGAAATAGAAAACACTATCCTGAGTGAGGTATCCCAGACCCAAAAAGAGGAACATGGGATGTACTCACTCATAATCGGTTTCTAGCCATAAATAAAAGACATTGAGCATATAATTTGTGATCCTAGAGAAGTTTAATAAGAAAGTGAACCCAAAGAAAATCATATAGTCATCCACCTGGAGAGGGGAAGTAGACAAGATTGCAGGGCAAAAACTGGGAACTTGCGGGTGAGGTGGCATGGGGCAAAGGGGAAATGGGATGAGAAACATGAGAAGGGGAGGATGGGAGGAGCTCGGGGGATTGGGATGGTTGGGATATAGGAAGGGTGGATATGGGAGCAGCGAAGTATATATCCTATCTAAGGGAGCCATCTTAGAGTTGGCAAGAAACTTGACTCTAGAGGGGTTCGCAGGTGTCCAGGGAGATGTCCCCAGCTGGTACCTTGGGCAACTAAGGAGAGGGAACCTGAAATGACCCTATCCTATACTGATGAATATCTTGCATATCACCTTAGAACCTTCATCTGGCGATGGATCGAGGTAGAGACAGAGTCTCAGTTTGGAGCAATGGTCTGAGCTCTTAAGGTCCAAATGAGGAGCAGAAGGAGGGAGAACATGAGCAAGGAAATCAGGACCACGAGGGATGCACCCACCCACTGTGACAGTGGAACTGATTTATTGGGAGCCCACCAAGGCCAGCTGGTCTGGGACTGAATAAGCATGGGTTGAAACTGGACTCTCCTAGCATGGCGGACAATGAAGGCTGATGAGAAGCCAAGGACAAGGGCACTAGGTTTCGATCCTAATACATGAACTGGCTTTGTGGGAGCTTAGCCTGTTTAGACGCTCACCTTCCTGGACATAGATAAAAGACCTTCGTCTTCCCGCAGGGCAGAGAATTTGGACTGCTCTTCAGTATCGAGAAGGAGGGGGAATGGGGTGGGGGGAGGAGAAGAGGAGTGGAGATAGGGGGAGGGGAGTGGGGGGAGGGGGCAATATTTGGGAGGAGGGGAGGGAAATGGGAAACGGGGAGCAGGTGGAAATTTTAATTAAAAAAGAATAAAAAAAATCTTTATTGGATGATATATAAAAACCTGGCAATATTTATATTTTCCATTTGGTGAAACTGGACCAAATGAAATCATAATCATAGTCAAGATAATAAACATGTCAATCACTTCCAAAAAAAAATAAAGGTTATTATTGCTTATCTCGTGGTAAGGCCTCTCGGGGGAGGGGCCTTAGACCTTTTGCTATTTCCTTTGTGACAATTGGCTAGGTCTACTTGGAATATCAACATGGAAAGCTCCAAACTGAAGACAAGGATGGCCATATCGGAGCATGCTGGCCAGATCTGAGAGGAGAATTGAGTGAGTTTGATGGGATGGATCCTGCTAACAGGGAGCTTTAGAGCTGGTGTGAAATGACAAGCAGGACTAGTGGAGTGTCTTGTCCTACTATCTGAGACGTCCCCAGGTTTGTGGAAAGATGACAGTGAGTTGATGTGTTAGGAGGGGGTGTCCCTGCACTCATAAGGCCAGAGGAGTCCCAGAGTCAGTCAAAACATGGGATGACCCTGGAACCTCCAAGTCCTTTGGCAAACACGAATACAAGCAAGCAAAATCCAACCCTGATACCTTTTAAAGTCAGCCAGGTTCATCTGGACCATGATAAAGGCCAAAGGATCTGAGGGGATCCCTGACTACAGACTGGTCAGAATGCCCCCCATTCTCAGCCATCTCCAGCTCCATGAGTGAGTCACCATTATGACCAGAAATGATGAGGGAACGTGAGGGACACGACATGTTGAGATAGTCTGATGGGAACAGCTCAGTATTTGCTTAAGCATGCTTTGGGAGCCTTTAGCTTGTGATTGGCTCCCGGTTCAGCTACCATGATTGGCCGAGGCACAGTTGCTTAGTTACCAGGGTGTAGTTAGGATGGTGTGATGGCTAGTCTTGATTATTGACTTGTTTGGACGGAGAGATAGCACGTTAGTTACCACTTTCATTGCCATTGTCAAACACAATTTAGGGGAGTGAAAGCCCATCGTTGTAGGTGAAGCAGGGCAGGAGCAGCGGGTTATGTCCTGTCTACAATCAAGAAGGGGAGAGAGAAGAAGGCCTGAATGCCGTCGCCTTTTCCATCAATTCAGTAGCTCCTCCCCCAGCACCCAGGATGACAGCACTCACATTCAGGGTGGCTTTTCTAGCCTTAGTTAATACTTTCTAGAGTTGCAATCCCAGAGGTGTGTTTCTGGGGTGATTCTGAATCTCATTGAGTTGCCAGCAAAGATTTACAGATTTACAGGCTCCTGGGTTAGCAAGCACACTTCTGGGTTAGTCTGTGAGGTTGTCTCCAGAGATGGTTGGTGTGGGCGACAGTTATAGGGGTGTGGGGATGTTTGGAATGTGAGTGGCACCATCCAATAGTCTGGGGGAACACGGTGGGAGGAGGAAGCCAGCACAGGGAGGCTTGACCGTTCCAGAGGAGATACCTTTCTTGGTGTGTTTCGTGAGTGCCGTCACTCACGGACTGCATGTTCTGTCTTTTTCAGTCTTCCACATGAATTCCTACCAGTGACTCACCAGGCATCTTCCAGGCTCCAGCTCCAGATTCTGCTAAATCACCAGTCCGCTTCTTCTATCAACAACCAACCGCCAGAAGATGCCCACTAGAGGGCTGGCAAGATGACTCTGGGCATAAAGGATCTTTGTGGCAAAGGCTGATAGCCTGAGTTTTATAGCCAGGACCCGCACATGGTGGAAGGAGAGCCCCGACTCCCAGAATCTGTCCTCTGATAACTCCGCATGTGTGTGTTGTGACACGCATACTCCACCACCCAAATACAAACTAAATTAACTAATTTAATTTTAAGAAATTTAAAGACGAACCATAAAAATGTGAGACAGATTCTCAGGTCATATATTTGATAAGGAAATACTCTCCAAAACTGTTAGAAACATATAGAAAACTGTTAAACTCCAACAACCAAAAAAATAAGCCACCTGGTTAAAAATGGGCAAAAGTTCCAATAATTTATGTCTCTGAAGAAAACATACGATGATTCTTTTTGTAAAAAATTGCTATGACATGTATTTCTTTATACCTGCAGGAGGGGGGCATGATATGGCAGATGTGGGGGTCAGAGGACAGTTGTTGGTGTCCAATCTCCCCCTCTACCATGTGGGTCTTGGGGAACAAACTCAGGTCATCAGACTTAATGGCAAACGCCTTTCCCCACTGAGCCATCCCACAGGCTCAGCGGTGTTTTTTAAGTACAAAGGACACATGACTGGCAAGAACAGAGTGAGTGGCTTTGGGGCTACTGGCCTGATTGGCTTGAGAAGAAGACAGAAGATAGGACCCAGAGTGCTTCCTGTTCATTGGGGGACTGTGAGACACCTCTGGCAGGGAAGGAATGACAGGGACAGAGACGGGGGTCCTGCTCCATCCCCAAGGAGGAAGACCCCTACCAACCATCTCCTCCAGCTGGTCTCAGGAAATTCCCTGTGAGATAGAGACGATAGGCCCAGTGAGATGACGCAATACAACCCGAAGGGGACATGACCCTCTCCCTTCAGTGCTGGGAATGTGACAGCATGAAGATCCCCTAAACATGGATGCAGGGGACCCTGAGACGCACTGTGGCCAGGAGTCCCCACACTCCTCAGGAAACAGGAAGACACAGACACCACCAGGAGAGAGATTTGCTGATCTCATTCAGGAGTGAGCAGAACTATCCCGTGTTTAATGTCATCAGGAGGGGACATGCTGGAACAGGGTGGTGAGGATGACTGGAATTGAAATCAACTATTTTCGGTGGGATTTGTCACTTTCCCCACAAAGAGGGGGATACTGGTGTATTCATCCTTAACGGCCACTATGAAGGGCCTGTTGAAACGGATGACGGGGACCTTAGACAAGGCCCCCTTACTCACGCTGCTGTTCCTGGCGGTTTTTGTCACTTCGTCATTGAAGGTCAGTACGGTCCTGTGCACAGCCTGTAGGGAAGAAGCAGAGGGAGTTGGAGGTTGCGCCCACCCCAGGCTAACACCAGATTCCATGTAGGGTCCTCATCCACGGAGAGCCTCGCTGTGACCATGCCCTCCCTGCCCATGGCCCCATGAACCCTACTGCTCAGTAGAGGCCTTTCCCAATGTGTGCAACCCTTTCACACTCAGACTGCTCTCCTCCCCTTCCCTCCTCTCCCTTTCCATTCTCTCATCTCCTCTTCCCTCCCTTCCCTTCCACTTCTCTCTCTTCCCCTCCTTTCTCCTCCCCTCCCCTCCTCTCCTCTTCCCTCCCTTCCCTTTTCTCCCCTCCCCTTCCCTCCTCTCCTGAACCATCTCTCATAGACTTAGCTTCAGAGGGAGCCCCTATACTTCACGTCTCCCATAAATATGGCTCCTTTCCAGTGTACACTAAGACAAAGGTTTTGAAGATGATCTGAGCCAATGTCTTTCTATATTAATATAGGTAAGTTGAGGAATCAACTTGCCAGGAATCAACAACCCTGGGTAAAGACTAAATTAAGGGCCACTGAGTTCCTTTCAAGGAGGGCTTTATGAGAGCATACGATTCCTTATCCTGCCTCTGCTCTCTGGCTCTGTGTTCTCCACAGTACATCTCTGGAGTCTGTGGGGAACACTATGTCTCTGTCCCCTAGTCCCATCCTCAGCCCCCAGTCTGATCTGTCCTGACATTCCATTCAGCCCTATTGGCAGCTGGGGTACCGCCCTCGTCACATGACCTCACCTTGTTGAGCTTTAGGGGAGCTTCCTGTGTGATCCCTGAGAGGTCAGCCTCATTGCTGAAGACCTGGGTGATGCCCAGGGTGCTCAGGATGGTCTTCAGGTCATAGGTTGTAGACATGGACAGTTTGGGAAAGTACAGATTTACAGTCCTGGTGTGCAGAAGAGAGGAAGGCGTCCTTCAGTGTCGTGACAGCAATGGTCTCATCTCGTGCTGGCACCTCCTGGAAGGCCACCCACCTCATCCAGGAAGCCCTCCAGGAAGAGTCGATGTACTCTGAGACTTGTGTGTGTGACTCCCCAGGGAGAGGCTCAGCCCTCAGTTTGCACAGACAAGACAAGTCACCTAGAGGGTCTATGCTAAGGGAACAGAGCAGCCCTGTAACTGCCCTAAGTTTGTTCTCAGCCTGCCTGACTCTGCTTTATGTTGGGTGCCGGACCTCAGCAGGTGTGGGACTGGGGGATGAGGCAGGACGTCTGTCCACAGTTCACCTTGAGCCCACCTGAGCGTCTATGTATCAATGCCTTCCTCACCAAGGGAGAGCAGGGCCTGAACTCCCCAATAGCAGGGTCAGCGACCTGGAGGGGGAGGGGCACATTCCAGTACTGTTGGCTCCCTGGGACCCAATAAACCTCACTGAAGGGTGACAGGAACATAGCCTTCTATAGTCATGCCTTGAGCTCCCCTTGGCTGGCCCTCTCCTGTTCTCTCTTGTCTGTCATGACCTCCACTCCCTGCTGAGGTTGAGAGGCCTAAGACTGGTCTCCTTGTTTTTGTTTCTGCTGTTGTTGAGAACCTCTGGCTGCTGAGGGTGGAGGTGTGTCTTTGCCAAGGAGACTTAATGCTGAGCATTGTTCCTGTCTCTGAGCCTGTCTCATACTGCGTCTGTCTATAAGCTTTGGCTGAGAGACGGGGGCCAGTGCTGAAAGGCCCTGTCATGTCACAGCTCAGAGGCTGGGCAGCAGCGCGTGGATCCCTTGCCCAGGGACTCACCTTAAGTCGATGAGCTTTAAGATATTTGTGAAGTGAGTCTGATTCAAGGCTTTTTCTAGTTTCTGCATCTCTCCTTGGTCGGGCAGCATGAAGAAGGCGGTGGCATCCGCCATATAATGTTTTACCAGCACCCAGCTGGACAGCTCTTCCTCACGATGCAAGAAAAATCTACCCCGGCAATTGATCATGGGCACCTTGATGGTCGTGTCCTTGTTCACGTGGAAGTCCGCCTCTAAGGTGTGTTCCACATCGACTTCTTCATACCCTTTGCCTGGAGAGAGGGGAGGGGCACATCAGTGCTAGAGAAAAGAAGTGTGGAGTGCCTTGTGAGACGCTCCCTCTGAGCCTCAGCTTCATCAGCTGTAAACTGGGCTGGAGACGAGCCCATCTGGATACCTGACAGCACCTTAGAAAATGGTCTGGAGCGGTAGGAAGGGGCTGAGAGAACTGTGCGGGTTGATCTGTGAAAACCTGGCTCCAGCAGAGAAGCAGTTTTATTTTGCGTTCATCAGGTCCCCGTGAGGATGCTAATTGGAGACAAGTGGGCACAATCACAGTCTCCTATAACCTTGTATGTCGAATCTGGTTATCTCCCTGTGTCTGTGCTCTGGTCAACGTTCAGGGAAAGTCTAGTGGGAACCTTTGGATCTCCGTCTCAGGCCTGCCATAAAGTGCACAGACCTAGGAAGGCCCTCTCTGCTGTACAAGTGTTCTCTTGTCAAGGCTGTCAGAGAGGGTAGGCACCTCGGGGAACCCCAAGCCTTCCTAGCACTGGACAGACGCTAAGCATCCCCCGCATCATAGCAGAGCTGGGGCCTCCTGGTGCCGACATTTTCCTTGGTGCCCTGTGCTGCGCTGCTCTGCTGGGCTCTGTGGGAATACGACAGAAAGGTGCAGAAGGTGCAGCCATGGCCTCGACTCCCCTCCCCCACCTTCTGAGTGATACACGCTGGAGGATGTGGAAGCATCTTTGGGACGTGGGCTCGTGAGGCCCTGATGTCGCCCAGCACTCAAAGGAAGCAAGTCAGACTAAACACCAAGGTTATTTGATCAGCTCCTTGCTTTTGCTTCTGCCATTAGGCAAGCTGCTGTTGAAAAACCCACGGTGGGTTCTGGCTGCTGAGGATGAAGTGCGTCTGTCTGCACCAAGGAGAAGATACCTGCTTAGGCTGAGCATTGTTCCTGCCTCTGAATCTAGCCTGCACTGTGGTAAAGAGCATTGTGTCTGTCTACAAGTTCAAGACTATCCGCCATAGCTCTGGCTAAGGCACGGGGGCTAGGCCTGAAGGGTCCAGTCATGTCATGCCTCAGAGGCACTGACTGCCTCCCTGGATGAGGGACTCACATTAATAGAGAAGCCTTAGGATACACGTTCTGTGTAGCTTGCTTAGGTAAGTATTAAGGCAAGTGTTTGCACACATTGACAGCAATGATATTCTTTCCCCCTCTATAAGCCAGGACGCTCACATCCCAAGCGTGTAAGTTAGCTTTCCCTATATCGTGACTAATGGACGGTGAAGACAGAATCTGAACCCAGGTTTTGCCTACTTCACTGCTGACTCTGTTCAGTTACTCCAGGCTTTAGCAAATCAAGTCACCCAAAGCACTGTTTGACCTTTGCCTTCTGGAGAAATTTGCATATTTGACTGACAACCAGGGAAATGTCATATATCTGGTACTCAACCCCCTTAGAGATTTCCAGTGAGCCTGGGTCTGACAGTGTAACAGAGTCGGAATTAAAATTTCCCCAGGAAACCTCACGCTGGGAATGAGAGCAGCTGGAAGCCCCGGCATCCGGGGAGGGGACCAGAAAATGGTTAATCTCAGTTCTGATCATGCACACTGAAGTCAGTCTACATAGGAATACATCTTGGCTTTTGTTTCATCTTTCTTCTATTAATTGTGACACTGTGTAGGTAAGGCAGAAGAAAGATCTAGAGATCTTTCTCCCTCCAGTTTGAGTCAAGACTGTAAATGAGATAATTGCCTTCAGCCAGGCCCAGTTTCCTATTTTCTTGGTGAAGCGGTGTACAGTCACCATTCAGATTCTGCTAACATTCTTGGCAAGCCAGCCAGGAGGAAGGGCGCTGGAAGAAGAGACTTAGATTGGTCATGGCAAGCTAGCCCTGTATTTCGGAAAATGGGGGATATTTCCTCAGCTTTGGGGGCATGTCTTATATACATGGATTTTTTTTCCCATTCCTCGTTTACATAGCATTGGCTGCAAATAAATAAAATCCACCAGATTGATAAGAGGAAAAGAGGCTGATCATTCTCATGGTATCTATAAGTAAGCATTGATACCTACCCCAAACACAGACTGTGGCGGACATGTGACTCTGGGGGTGGGGAGCTCACCTCTGGGAGGCTGAGGGATGCAATCTCTTACTTAATCTTCACACACGTGTGTGTTTGTATATTGTACTAAATAAGGTCTCCCAAATGCCTCCTAGTTCACAGGACTTAGGCAAATCTTTGACAGATCAGTTAATTAATTAAACTAGTAAGATAACAGGAAAATATTTTATTTTGTTAAAAAGAGAAAGAAAACAAAAATTTTGCGAGGATGGGTCTAATTGATATATTAGAAGAACAAGAAAGAAAAAAGTGAGTCAAGTAGGAAAAAAGATAAAGAGGGAGTTTTTATACAGGAAGTTGTTTGTTGAGACAGAGTCTTACTACGTAGCCCAGGCTGGCCTGAAGCTCACTATGTAGCCCAGGCTGGCCTGAAGCTCACTATGTAGCCTCCAACTCGAAATGACCCACACACCTCTGCCTCCCAAGCGCATGCATGTCTCTGTGTGTGCGCATGTGTGTGTTCTGACGTACTTGCCCTCACGTGTATGGGGGTGCTGAAGGTTGATTTCAGGGTGTTCTCCTTTCATGCCCTCTACCCAAATTTCAGTTTTATGTGTCTCTGTCTCTGTGCTGGCCTATGCACGTGCCTGTGGAGGTCAGAAGAAGGTGTCAGGTCCCCTGAAGGCACCGAAGCAGGTGAGTGTGAGCTGCCCAATGTGGATGCTGGCAAACCAGCTTTGGGTCTCTGCAAGAACTGCACATGTTTTCAATTGTTTAGCCATTTATCCAGCCCTTCCGCCTTAATTTTTGAGACAGGGTCTTGCACTGAACCTGGAGTTTGTTGATTCATCTGGACTGGTCAACAAACCCCCAAGATTTATTTCTCTGCATCCTCTGTTGCTGGGGTCATGGTCAGTTACCAGTACGCCCAGCTTTTGCATGAGTGCCGTGCATCTGAAACAGATCCTCATGCCTGCACCACAGCACTGAGCTAATGGCTTCTTTTAAGTACTGGGTCTTCATCTTTGAGAAAAACAAGGACTTAAAAAGAATCTGTCTGTTCTAATGTCATTTAAATGATTATCTTATAATGCTGGTTAAATTAGCATCTATTGTTTAGGTTACTATATTAAGTTTGGCATAGAGATGTCTATAATCAGAATCTTTTATCTATCTATCTATCTATCTATCTATCTAGCATCTATGTATCTATGTATCTATCATCTATCATCTAGCTAGCTAGCATCTATACTGTCTGTGTCTAACAGCTTAATATGCTGTGTGTATAAGCATCATCTAAATGTTATATGAAATTCATAAAGATTCACAGGTTAATACAAGCAAAATAATCAGCCAGTACTGTCTTTTATACAGCGTGTCGGGCCCACACCTTAAACCCACAAGAGAGTCCATAAGGCTCTCAGTATTTCTACCCTCTGAACTTAGTACCATTCACACAGAAGGTTCCATAATTCAAGCAGTTTGTCGTTTAAACCCTTGTCTGTATCCATGTGCTTCAACCCAGTTAGCAAGTCTGCTGCTGTTTACATGGGACACGCACTCCCTCTTCAGGGAGTCTGAAACTTCACAAATAAAAAGCTTTAATTAGTACTAAAAATTACCTGCACTAATTATCACTGGTCTCTGTGCATTTCTGGTCTACCAGCACAGAAGGCTGCTAAGACTCGAAGCTCAGGAAAGCACTTTATTAATCTACTATCATTCAAACTCAAACTTGTCTTAATGGCAGCCTTTTCCGTCTGACATGTGATCTGTACTACTCTGATGGTTGTTTGGAGCACAGATAGTCAGCTGTACTAGGCACTACGTTCCCAGCGGCCGCTAATCAATAAAACCACTGGACACTGGGTATCCTGGAAGCCCTGAAGTAATGCTGTATGCAACAAAAGAAAAGTTTGTTTTGGAAATGACTAAACTTCCTTTGGAGCAAGTTTGCAATTCCTCAGAAAACTCTGGACAATCATGGGCAAATGGCTTCAAACAAATCTCCCTATACAGGAAGTTCTCTGAGAGGTTCCAGGACGGCTGAAACTAAATCCAATTAAAAGACGGACTACTGGCAAACTCAGTCTAAGTGCTCCTCCTTCAAACCCACTCAGCTGCTTAAACTTAGCCTAAAAGGTCACCTGGAACTGACTGCTTGACTCCCTGACACGTCCTTCCTGCTGCAGGGTCAGATCGACTCACTGGAACAGATCTCGACTTGGCAGTGACAGCTAAGACAACTGAGACCAAACCTCGACATGGTAAACCAGTCGTGTGTGCGGAGGAAAAATGTATCGAGGCAAAGAGAGAGAAATTGCTGGAATAAAATGGAATCATGACAGACCTGATGATGCACCAACTCAGAGGGTCACAAGTTCCAGGTCAGCATAGATGACACAGTAAGATACTGTTAAAAAGCCAAAATGAAATGAAACCCAACAACATCCAAAATGGAGTCACTTGGGCCATAAGTGTGTCTAAGAAAAAGTCCCTCTGAATGATGTTAGGACTTTGGTTCCTAGTAGTATTCTTCCAAGGATTGTTTTTTTAGGTACAAGAATATCTAGAAAGTTTCCATACAAGTCCAACAATACATAGGCTAACATCCCAAGTTCCTTAAGACTTGGGAGTGAACAACAAAGAGTTGTCATCATATAACAGGAACCCTGAGGAATTAAAATATCTCTCGGACATCCCGTGCTAGGAGGGAGACCAACCCATAGTACTGATGACTGAGGAAGAAGCCATGTTCCAGAAAAGGGTCAGTGTCACAGCTCTGACTGCTATCTCACAACTAACTCTGTGCATGTGAACATTTTGCCTTCTGCATCATCTTTTCCATAAATCGCAATACTGCTGTCGGTCAGACAGAGAGAAGTTTCTTCACCCTAGTTCTGATCTAAACTGGAAAAAAAAGTCCAACAAAACAATTTTTTTAATCAGTTCCCCTCTCCTAGTGTTCCAGTAAAGTTGTAAGAGGTGGGTTCTGGTACCATTAAGATAACTCAAGGAGACGGTGGTCTGGCTGGTTTTGACCCATCATCCCCAACCTATAGGTTTATAGATGTTACTGAATTATTTCTGATTGAAGAACTGAAAATTGTATTGCAATACTGCCTGCTACATTCTGGTATGTCAAGGAAGAATTAAATACTGGAGCATGAGGACATATTTGGGTGGCTTCCTTGAGGTCACTAGCCCTGGTGGTTCCACCTTACCTTGAAAGAAGATGTAGTTCACCAAGGCAAACGTTGTGTCTTTCTCCAGATCCTTGACCAATCCCACTATTTTCCCTTGGGTTTCATCTGCCACGTAGTCATTGATTTGTTTTTGGGCTCGTTGGGTGTCCTTGAAGTCGACAGCAATGACTTTTGAGTAGTACAACCTTTTGACATCCTCCACAAACTTGTCCACCAGCTTCAAACCCTGGTCAGTGAATAGGCTGCTTTCTACAGTCAGCTGGGACCTGTGGTCTGGCAGGTGGAGGATATAGAGAAGTTGCTTGATGCATTCATGAATGTAGTTCTCGGGCATTTCTGTGAGGTTGAACTTCAGTCCTTCCAGGATCTGGCTGTGGGTGCTACTCTTGGTCCCCAAGGAGAGCATTAAAGTGGCAACAATGATGTTCGCTGGGGAGAATAAGATGTTGGTGTCTTTTGCCCAACTCTCCGACTTCTGATACAAGGTAAAGGTTAACTGGATGATGCTGTAGGAGATGCGTTGGCAGGGGAGGTGCTCCTGATGCTCATGGTCATGCTCATTCACATCTATCTCCAGGGGATCTTGAGGTTGGGAGCCAGAGAAAAGGCAGCACAGGCCTGCTAGCAAAAGGAGACCCTGGGAGACAGAGGATGACATTGTCCTGCAAGACAGAGATGGAGACACAAGTCCTAAGTCAGGGCCCATGAGGATTCCTACATATAAAGGCAGCTGTAACCGTGTACTCTCCACTGTCCCCATTATGTGTGTGTGTGCGTGCGCGCGCGCATGTATGCATATTGCCATTTGCTCTAATGAATGTGGTTTGCTCCTTCAAAATCTGAAGAGTCACAGTTTCTGGGACAGAAAGGATGACAGCAGTTCTAGCCTAGACTCTGCTTCTAATCACACACACACACACACACACACACACACACACACACACACACACACACACACACATCTCATCTTTGGAATGAGGCAGGTGGGGGGTGGTAAATGAAATAAATGCATATATATCACAGAGAACACTGAGATACAACCACAGAGAAGTTCATGGGGGGATGTGGGGTTGTGGGCTTAGCAAACCACTAACAGGACTAGCCAAGGCCCATGAGTCCAGAAGAAAAAAAAGGGGGGGGGCGACACCAACAATTAAGACTAGCCAAGGCCTATGAATCCACAAGAGAAAAAGAGGGACAGAGGGTGAATTCAGTTATTCCGGGAGTTAGTGAACACATCTCTCCCTTGGAGTTCCCGAGTTCTCACCAGGATATCAAGATCAGAATACCCAGGTAGGAGAGTGAGCTAAAGGAAGAGGGCTGAGGACCAGACTGTACTCTGGAATTTAGCTCTGAAAATCCAGAACCAAAAAGACTCCTTTCTCCCCAAGATAGTTAGGGTTGTAGATGATTATAGACTCACCATGTCCACAGCAGGGTCTCTGACTCAGAGTGGGTAGCCCTAAGAAGGATTCCCAAGGCAGATCAGGTGCCAGCTGGGGAGTTGGGGAGTGAGTTTGCTTAAGCTGACTTCTCACTTCTCTATAGGCAGAGAACAGGGGGAGGCCAAAGGTACAGAATCCAAATCAGGTCACCAGCCTGGCCCTTACCAGCACACACTGTGTGCCTACTGTGTGTTGAGAACCCAGAGTAACGTCTTTGTTCTCTGAACTCTGTGCGTAGGAGATGAGCTAGGTGCCTTTGTTTCCCATGTATGAATGAACGACTTGTTGAACCCAAGGGATGGAGTCTGGCAATGCCCACCCTGAGGACTCAAGAGGAGGATGGTGAAGCACTTACTGAGTAGAATCGGCTGAGGCCAGCTGGAGGGTCACGGTGCAGCACTGGCTGTCCCTCATAGTCTTTTCCTGGAGACTTATAAGCCAATTGCAGGGGCGGGGAGGGTGTAGGGACACTCAGTCCCAATGCATACAGAGATGCTTCAGGATGGAGGAGAGCCTGGGGCTGATTGCGGAGGCTGGCCAGGGGACTGTGTCATGTACTCTGTAACCTGAGGGCTTGGCACCTTTCCAGAGATTGGCTTAGTGCGGTGCAACCAGAAAGTGGGGAGAGAGGGAGTGCCAGGGCCACCGTAGCTCAGAGTAGGTGATAGGTGCACACTGTGGCCAACTGGACAGGAGAGAAGAGATTTCAAAGAAAGTGACTTCTATTATCAGATTTTTGGAACAAAGGACCCGAAATAATTAACTTTCCAGGAATTCTATGCTGGGTAAAGGGAAAGGCTGAAACCCTGCTGCCAGCCACAGCAGGGACTGCCTCTCCAGAAGAGATCTAGAACAGTTCTGATAACTTTGACTGACATAGTATATTTCCTGGCATGTGCTGTTTAGTGTCTTTCTCAGAGTTCTATTGCTGTGAAGAGACATCCTGAGAGCAGAAACTCTTTAATTGGGAGTGGCTTACAGTTTCAGAGGTTTAGTTCATTATCATTGCAGGGAGCATGGTGGCATGCAGGCAGACATGGTGCTGGAGAGGTAGCTGAGAGCTCTACATCTGGACCCACAGAACTCCAGTCTTGCTCAAATGAGCTTCCAGGTGGCTAAGACTTGCCATTCACCCCAGGAGTCCCACAGAATGGATGCAGCTCAGGAGAACTCTGACAACAGTCTCCAAACTGGTTAAAAAAGAATTCATATTGCTCAAAGGAGCCTTCAAACCAAAGGAAGGCAAAGTCCAAGGTGCCCGTAGTGGGAAGAAATTTACCGAGGGTCAAACTTTCTTGAAAGTCTAAAACAAAGCATAAATCCTTATTTCTTGGCTCTACCTGGTGGAAAAGCTGCTGAAGTTGAGAAAAATTCCCTGGATATGAGGTCACTCACTGTGTGGCACTTTCCAGCCTTCCCTCTCCTCCTGAGGAAAACTTGCTGCAAGCGGCTGACATCCAGCGTTAGTCTTTTCTCCTGATTGGAGTGCCGACATCATTATCGGAGTCCTCAGTTTTAGAGTTGGGACCCTGACACTCCTAACAAGCTAGGCGTGGCAGCTCATTCTCAGTAGATCAATTAAGCAGACGGGTATTAGTGAAAAGCAGAGACTTATTCCCACTGGAAAAGGGAACAGAGACCCAGAGACATTCTCCCTGGTCCCCGTCCATCATCAGGGTCCTTCAGTGAGGATGTAGCTAAGCAGAGAAGCTTAAGCCAACTTAAGACCTGCCCATCATTGTCTCAGCTCCCCTCCTATAGGGTGATAGAATAACTTCTCAGAATTGTAGGAAATCTCTTTCTGAAAGACGGGTGCCTCGTCTCTCACCCAGCTATCCCCAGGGAAGATGTGGCTTTCTTATTCTCCTGGCAGGGAATTCTGGGGGAACTTCCAGTTTCCTGGGTCCATTGCCTCAAAAGTTTGTGTTTCTTCTGACCACAAAAGAGAGAGACTCAAGTGTCCCTTTGGAATAATTTCTTTTCTGTTGGAACGAGGACTGAATGGATTAAAATCTGCTCAAGTAGAAGCTGTTACCTGATAGTGCCTGCTCTGTGCCCACAGGGTGAAGGGTTTAGTGTTTTGTCTGTTTTGGTTTTCTGCCCGTGTGAGCAGGAAGGCTCAGGAGTGGCTCCTTAGCCACTATCCTAAAAGGTCTGTTAATTAGGGCTTCTGCTGCTGTGATAAAACACCATGCTCGAAAGTACCAGGAACCTCTGAGTGCCAGCCTCAATGACCCCTCAGGGTTCAGAAGACTCACAGCAAGCACGGGACCTAGAAAGAACTGAGGGCAAAAATAAACTCTCCAATACATATTTTTCTGCATCAGTTTCTTTATTCTTTTCCTGCTGTTCTCCCTTGTTCTGTAAAGTTTCCAGTTTATATACACACAAAAAAGAGGCAATTCTCTGAGCTTGGATGTCCCTTTATTTTTGAAGGTCCCAAATGTGATCTGTCCGAAAGACTCCTTTCCTGGCTGCATGTCCTGCCAGATGGAAGAGAGTTGCAGAGAGGTGGCTTCTAGTGTGTCTCAGGGAAGAGAATGGAGATATGGCTGTGGAAACCAAATTTTCTTGCTATGTGACCAAATTCTCTCATTGGAAGTCTCGTGCACACGGGTCACAGCTGTAGCTCTTCCTCCTAGCTGGAGTCTGTGCCCAGGTGTGCAGTAGCACCCACCTCAGAAACAGCTGCTCGAGGGCTCAAGTCTGCACGTCTTGGGGCACTGCACCCATCCTCCAGGTTAGGCCATGACCTCGCTGTGCCCACCCAAACTGATGACTTCACCGCTTCTCCACAGGTCCTGGATGAGCTGTTCACACTCTGGTCCCTGGGAGAGGGCGGTCTCTGCCTGGCTCCTCCTCTGACTATTTCCTTCTCCTGGGATTTATTTTCGGGTGGGGCCTCTATGGCTCTTTGTACATTTGTATTTTACACCTGCTCGCTGCTTCACCCCCAGCCTCTGCACCATTTCTTCAGTGGTGAAGAAGGACTGTGTTACTCTCAACAAGGGCCTCAGTGGTATGAGTATCACCATTCCTTGAAGACACAATGTCTCCAAGTGTGGAGAATGAGCCTTTGAAAAGGGAAGGTTAAGTTTCAGGATCTCAACACAGGAAGGTTGCCGGAGTGGTACCCAAATACTTCATAGAGCAAGAGAAAGTGATGACCCAACAAAGGTAGAGAAGGAATGACGCCTCTAGGGAGAAATGCTGGCTGCTGCCTGAAGATGGCAGAGAACGGAACGGCACTGTTCCTAAAGACTCTGAGGGCATCCCTAAATCTTGACTTGTTCCCAGTAATAATTCCTGGACTCTGTCTTGAAAACTGTGGTAGAAAAAGTTTTCACTCAAAGCCACCAAGTTTGTTCCATCTGGAACAGAGCCCAAAGGCTCTGGGGCAGGACCTCAACATGGCCCCCTCTCCACCACCATCTGCTTGTGTTGGTCCAGCAAGGTGAACAACTGTCCCGTGCTCTCTGCAACCCTGGCTTCATCTCAGTGTACACAGTGAGGGTATGCATGATACAGTGGCATTTGCCCAGAATATCATGACACAGGGACCTCCATGCTTACTCTTGCCAGTGAGGACACTGAGACTGAAGAAGTGGGTGAGGACATCCCACAGTCAAATGGGACCCAGAGCCCAGGTTGTCTGACTTTCTGCTTGGGGAGGAGTCATGATTAATGAGATCAGCCCTTTGGCTGCCTGTGAGGAATGGCAGAAAGGTATGGGAGCAAGGATCTAAACAGGGCCAGTAAGGGAGAAGGGAGGACCCAGGGGCACTTTAAAGTACCCAGTCCAGAATCCGCTTACTGAACCTCCTGTCTTTGCTGTCTCCCATGCCAAATATGTATATATGTATATGTATAAATTGATGGAGGAAGGTCATTGGTTAATTAAAAAAGAAACTGCTTGGCCCTCATAGGTTAGAACATAGGTGGGTGGAGTAAACAGAACAGAATGCTGGGAGGAAGAGGAAGTGAGCTCAGATGCAGGGCAGCTCCTCTCAGAGACAGACGCAATGCAGCTCATCGTCAGGGCAGACGCGATGAAGCTCCGACCCAGGATGGACGTAGGCTAGAATCTTCCCGGTAAGTACACCTTGGGGTACTACACACATTATTAGAAATGGGCTAGTCCAGATGCGAGAGTTAGCCGAGAAGAGGCTAGATATAATGGGCCAAGCAGTGTTTAAAAGAATACAGTTTGTGTGTTGTTATTTCGGGGCATAAGCTAGCCAGGCGACCAGGAGCTGGGGCGGCAGGAACACAGCCTGCAGCTCTTACAACAATAAATGGCTCTTGTTTTCCATTTTTTTCTGTGGCTTGGCCTGCTGTCTTTCCTAGTCATTCAATTCCTTTTCCATGCCAGGGAGTGAACTCTGCTGTCTCCTACGTGACCACCCTCAACCCTGTCACAAAAAGCTACCCCCCACATTTAGGCAGGAATTCCCATCACAGTTAGCCTAATCTAGGACCTCCCTGATTGACAGGCTCAGAATCACGCCAAGATGGTTCCAGATTTTGTCAAGTTGACCCACACAAAACCTACCACACCTTAGAACAAAAGCGATTAGATCACTAAATCCTTGCGTTCATTCTGAGAGTCCTGGCTGAGGAATAGGCAAAGTGGTATTGCTTCACGCACTTCCCCAAATTCGGTTTATTCTGTTTGCTTTCTTTGAGACAGCACAATGGAATTTAGATCCATTCTTATCTCTGATCGTACATTAATTCAGTTCCTTCAGTTCTCAGATAATACATGATCAGCGCATTGGTTCTGATAGAGTGCCTCTGACTGCTCAGAGCAGAGGTGCCTGGGTAGCTAGGGATCAAGGCATCAACTCTGTGGGACTCAACCTGGCCTTGAACCCTGCACTGCTAACACAGCCCCTATGGTTGGCCATCCTCAGCCTGCCCCTTGTCTGTGCGAACGTGCATGCCCACAGAGGCCAACATTTGAGGGTCGTCCTCTATTCCCCTCTGTCTTATCTTGTTGATGTGGTCTCTCACTGAACCAGAGCTCACTATTTAAGCCAGGCTGTGACCGGCAAACCCCGGGGATATCTTCCTAGTGCCGGGGTTATATCACGTCTAGGTTTTACGTGGGTTCTGGGACCACAGGTCCTTACCGTCTTCTGCAGGAAGTGCCTCACTGTCTCCCCAGCCCCTCTCATCGCCCTTCTCAGATTGCTGTCATCATTTATATTCTGGTTAGTGGGTGAAGATGTCCCCCCGTGGCCTTAATGATTCCTGGCTGCACAGTCATCATGGCCTGGATTGTGCTATCGCCACAGGGGACCAGTGACCGACTATAGATGAGACTGAATCCTTGATTATTGCCCCACACGGGAGAAGCCAAGAGCTGTGCCATCCTGGTCAGGCCTCACTTCCCTCCATCCCTGCCTCTGAATATCTCAATGCAGTTCCACTGACGGCTCCTCGAGTGACATTGTGACACCCACGGTGCCCCTCAGAGGACATCGACTGCTTGTGGATCCTGCTGTGGCTGCTCTTGGCCCTGGCCGGTGTCAGCCACTGGAGACAAAGTAGAAAAAATGGGTGTCTTTGGGTTTCATTTGTGACTGAATCGATGCTAGAATGCCCGGGTGAAGTAGAGTTTCTAAATCCAGGCTGACTGAGCTAGTGGCATGCCCCTGCCTCAAGCAGGACAAGACCACCTCTCCACTGCATCCGCACCCAGGCCAACCGGGACGCTGGGCTTCATGGGAGCACTGAAGAGCAGATACTGATAAATTTTCAAACGAGAACCCAGAGATACAGAGAAGATGAGAAGCACGCCCCAGGTCACCCAGTCTTCTCTTTCACACTGCATCCCCATGTTAGAGTGTGTCTCCTGTCCCAGCTGCTTCTGTGTCCTTGCTGGAGAGGGAGCTTGCCTTGGAGAGAGGACCTTTCCCTGAGTCCTGTACCAGGAGCTACCATGTGACCTCCAAGATGGGCCGTGTATAAATAGGAACAGCTGGCATGGCGTTCTTTATTGTGTTACTGATCAATCTGTCCGGGACTGCAGTAACCATGCTCTGCCTGCAGGGTGCACTGGAGTGCTGGTGGTGGTTGGTTGCCTTTGCTCATTTCCTGGGGCTCTCAAAGCAGGGCTGCTTGCACCCCCTACTAGGTTCTGTACTGACTAATACCCAGGGCCTTAGGGCAGCACTCCTCTAGGGTGACTTGAGCCCCAGCCTTCTGACTTCAAAATGGAACGTGTCTGTGCTGATGGTTGGACAAAGGTCAGTCACTGCTTTTGCAGATTATTAATGAAGTTATGGCTTTGGCCTGAGCTCCTACGATAGGCTCTGTGAAAACAGAATAGGCCAAAACGGCATCCGTTCCCACAACTACAAATAATTGGGGTAAAACCGAAGGAAAGATTCCAGGGCCCGCCAGTTTCTCCTGAAAACAGGAAATTCCAGTTCGCCTGAATCAGCATAGTAAAGCCTCCCCTCCAAATTAGCTAGGATTCCCCACACACTTCAGCCCCTCCCCTCCAAGTGTCCCGCTGCGTAGCCCGACTTTAACAGGGCCACGTCACATAGGGGTAAGGTCATTACTGTGTCATCCCCCAATGAATCTGCTTTTTTGTCTCCTTCTCACCTATCCCCAGAGCCAAGGGGGTCCCTGCCTGTGGAGGAGCAAACCTGGAACATCCGGTACCCCCAGCAAATGGGGCAGAGAAGTTAAAGCGGTTGGACAAGCATGCACTTGGCTATTCTGATGCTAGATGGATGGGGTGTGCGGACAGTCAGACGCTCTCTCTGGGCTACACAGGACACCACAGTTGCCCTGCTGCACTGCGGATCAGAAAACACCTGACAGTGCAAATTGGCAGGAGGTAGGAGCTGCACTGTTTCCTCTGAGGTTGGCATTGCAGGCAGAAGTCCTGGCATGGTTCCCAGGGGATGGAGGGACTAGATCGGTGTGCAGCCAGCAGTGACTGAGGGACAAGGGTTTGGAGGGACTGGTGCCATCCAGGTAACTGGTTTTGCTACTTACTAACTACGTGGCTTGGGTGGGGGGGGGACAGTCTCCCAGAGCCTCACTTTACTCATCTGCAAAGTGGGTGAATGAGAGCACAGCCCATCTGCATTCAGGATTTGGTGTGGCCATAGGACTATACAAGAAAAAGCTGGGTGTCAGCCAGGGTGTCTGATTTGCAGGGGCTCAGAAAGGCAAACCACAGAGCCGACACCCCAAACTGTTCTCATGATTTTAGGAAAGTAGCTCCTGAACCAAACCTCTTGCCAGTTCAAATTCAGGTTATCAGTGATGCGAAACAAGGTTCAGAGAAGTTTGCCAACTTCACTCAGGTCACACAGCAAGTGTTTTTAGAATACATGTCACCAGACCCTCAGGGTTTGGAGCCTTTCTGGTGATTGACAGCGTTTGTGTCATCAGAAACCATTGAGGAGGTTAGAGTTCCTCTCCCCTCAAGGTGAATATGTCATTTGTTCAGTCAACATTCAGGACCCAATAATAGGCTAAACATTGTGAATTTGCAGAGTTGTGACCTTTTATACTTCTGGGAAACTCCATGACTCAATCTGATGCTTTCCTGTCCATTTTCATCCTAGGTCAGCTTAGAGTGGGCAGAGCACCCTCAGAATAGGAGCATCCTGGGAAAGTCAGACAACAGGTCCATTCTGCCTCAGCCAATGGACTTCTGGCTGTTGCGGTCATTGGGGGCTGTCTGGTTTGGTGACTGGGGCGGTTCCCAAGACCACCTTCTGCCACAGCGCTGGAGATGTGACCATCCCTAGAAGGCCATGAGGTGGACAGAGAAGAAGAGAACTGGGGCATGGATACCATAGAGAGTCAGGCAGAAGTCACCATGGAGAACCCTGGGGTCCATAAGAGGTATGCTCTGTCCCACGGCCTAGGAGCCCTGTGATGGCCACTACAGAGCTGTCCACAGACCCTGGTCCTATGACTGAGGATGAAGATGGGAGACATGGAATAAGTAGAATCAGGCCAGGTAAGCCTGTGTGAGATGGAGACAGAGGCTGAGACCCGGAGGTGTCCACCCTGTTCACTGGGGGAGGAGCTGCCTCCAGGAAAAATGTGAGCACCTGTCCCACACACCTGAGCAGGGAAGAAACCACAGGAGTGGGTTTGGGTCCTGTCCTAGCTTCTTGGAGGAAGGGTTCTGTTGTATAATTATTTGCTTTTAATTGAAATATTATCTTCTGGAGAGAGGAGGGAGGAAGGAGGAGGGGGACTCACACATGACAGGAAGTAGAAAACAAGACTCAGGAAGCCTATAAAAGTTATGAAGGGATTTATAAGCTCCTCCTGGGCCTACAAGCCTCTTTCTGACCATAGGGAGACAATAAGCAATAGTTGGGGAAAGGAAGCTCTTCTGTGGAGTCCTGCAAGTTGTACAGGGAACTCCAGAAATGCTGCTAACCTGAGCTGTCACTCATGCTGGGGGCGGGCTTTTCAGTGATGTGCTGCCCTCGGGTCATCTGTGCTCAGTAAATTACCCCAAGAAACTCATTGCTTCACCACACTAGACTTGGGTGCAGTGACGTCATTAGTACCCTGTCCGGAGTGATTAGGTGTTTGTTCACATATCCTGAGTAAAAGACTTACATCAGTCGCCACCAACAATCTCCTGTATCCCTTCTCAGGAAACTCCGGGTTCTAATGGTGGGGCCGATCATGGTGAGGTAACACGGTGGAATGACAAGGGCTTGTGGTCCTGCCTTGATGGAACCTAGAGATGCTGAAGCTGACAGCCTGATCCTGAGCTAGCAGCCCTGGGAGACTAACAGGGTCACCGTGGGGTGTGGTCCCATTGGCAGTGTGGCGAGACTCCAGCCCAGGACATAGGTCGGAGGGAGAGAGCTCAGTAGGGAGCATGGCACTGGGTGGACCCCAGGTCTTTGAGCATGGGCCACGTGGTCCCCTCTGGATTTCCAGAGATGACAGATGTTTCTGAGAATAAGTGGTTCCAGGGCCAGAGTCCATGGTCTCAGCCACGATCCTCTGCCCACAACTTATTTGTATGGATGGAGGGGACACCAAGACACCCTGTGACCTCAAGTCTGCCACAAACCAAGCATAAAGAGAAACAGAAACCACAGAGTCAAGGATTTGCAGAAGCCCTCAGTCATGGGCCAGGCCAGCGTGTGTTTAATGCCATTGGGGAGGGGACCCAATCCAGAAAGGAGGACATGAGAATGGTGATTATTGTGTGGGATCCACCACTTTTCCCACGAAGAGGGGGCTCTGGGTCAGGCTATCATATATTATGACAAGGAAAGGTCTGTCAAAGTTCACCTCAGGGGGCATAGACATGGGGATGGCTTCCAAAACTGTGGCTCCCGTAGCTTCTGTCCCTGTCTCATCGATGCTCAGCACGGCCTTATGCACAGCCTGCGGAGAGAGAAGCAAAGGTGGGTCGGAGGTGGCGTGATGGCCACTCCTGGCTGGAGAAAGATCTTGTGTGGGATTCACCCAGGGAGGACGTCACTAGGGAATGTGTCTCCCTCCATGTCCCCTACTCCTCCCCAAGTCCCCATCCATGGTGATGGCCTGAGCCCTCTCCTTGTCTCTTAGTCTTTGCCTGCCTTGGTCCACTTCCCTCCATTCTCCCTGATTCCATCTCTCATGGCCTTGGGTGCAGCTCATAGCTTCCAAAGGAGAGGAACTTCATGTCCCCTGTGTAAGAGTTCCCTTCCAGTGAGCATGCTGTGACAGGGGTTCTGGAGATGATCTTCAACATCCATACTCTCCATAGTGTTCTGCCCATTCTGAACTGCCTTTCATTTCTCTGAACCAGTGCCCTGTTGGGTTGAACTTAAAATTCAAAATTGGCAGCTCACTAGTTAGCTCTAAATACCTGAACACTCTTTGAGGTCACCAGGCCTAAGTCTCTATGTGAATATACATAAACTGAGCCCAAGCACTCAGATTCCCTGGAAACCAAGGGTTGGGGTGTCACCTCAGGGAAGGCCCATAAATCCACCCACCCTGCCAGCTGACATCTGACCACCACATCCTGTCCAGGTGAATCCTGAGTCTTCAGGAAGAGCTCAGCCCAGACTCTGAGTACCTTCCCTCTTCCCCAGCCGTGAGTCTGAGCTCCCCCCACACCCTATGCTGCCCTGCAGACACAACTCCACAACGAGATGACCTCACCTTGTTGAGTTTCAGGGCAACATCCTCTGTGACTCCAGAGAGGTCAGCCTTGTCGCTGAAGACCTGGGTGATGCCCAGGGAACTCAAGGCTGTCTTCAAGTTATAGGTTCCAGAGATGGACAGTTTGGGGAAGTGTAGATTGGCTGACCTGGGGGGTCAGGAAGGAGTTCAAGTTAAAGGAGTTTATTGGGATCTCTGGGCTCTGCTGAGACCTGCCCTGTTGTGGAATTGTTTCTGGCTGATTCCCCCAGGGAACATGTCACTACCCACAGCAGGACGAGAAAGCTTCTTGATGTGTTTTCTTTGACACGGTCCCCCTCTAGCATAAGATAATGAGAACAACCAGACTGACTCTTGGAAGCCCCTAAGGGTCACCTCCTCTGAGAATTCAGGCAGATTCAGGGTATTCACATGGAACTATGTGAATATGTATGCCCTGTGGTGTTTGGTCAATCCCTCTTCTCGAGCCAGGGATACCCCTTGGATCTGATTCTCAGGGGAACTTGGACCATTGTAGCAGAGTTGACATTCCCCCCCTCCCAGGACTGAAGATTCAACTCTCAATTTCCATAGGTCAAGAGGCGATCCCAATAGGGTCTTACTGGCCCTCAGAATATGCCACCTATTCTGGACCCAGCAGTGTCTTGTCCTCTGTACTTTTATGGGTATTAAGCCAAAGAAGAGGCCAGGCCAAGCAGCAGAGAGGCCACCTCTACCCACTCCTAACCTCAGGCCTGAAGCTCATCCAACAGGCAGCAGAGCCTGGGTTCAGAGGAGCAAACTCTAGGACTACCTGGTCCTGGAGACCTAGAAGCTGCCCTGAGGTGTGGCGGAAGAACAGAACCTTTTGTAAAGCCGCCTGGAGATCTCTATTGCTGTTCATTCCGGCTCTCCTGCATTCTGTAAACTTCCCACCCCAATCTCTACCTTCATCTTTGCCCAAGATTTGAGACCAGTCTCAGTTCTTAGTTAGTGCATAATGTATGCTAGTACTGCTGATGCCCCAGCCCTGGGCTCTGGTTAGAATATCCCATGTCCTCTGGTGATGGAAGTCCCTCCAAAGCAGGGGCAGGGCTGTCTCATCAGGGGCCTTCCCTCCCCAGACTCTACCTGGCACTATCTGAGCCGAAGGCTATTTTAGCCCAAGATTATGCACTTAGCTGTGGCCCTGGCATTGAATCCACCGTCTGCAAGCACTTTGTGACCTTTGAGTCAGGACACTCAGGGGAAAGCCTCTGTCTGGGGAGTCACCTTGTATGCCTGTGCGCCAGGAACTTGCCAATAAGTTCCTTGGTGAGAGTTTGCTCCAGATGCTGCATCTGCCCATCATCAGGCAGGATGAAGATGGCAGTGGCGTTGCCCAGGTAATCCATCAGCAGGATCCAGCTGGACAGGGTACTGCAGTGATGCACGTCAAACATGCCCAGGCGGTTCATCATGGGCACCTTCACCGTGGTGGACTTATCCACGTGGAAGTCAGCTTCTTCAGTGTGCTGTGCGTCGAAGGGCTTCTTCCACTTTCCTGCAGGGGGTGGGGCAGGGAGAGGGAAGAGA